>NC_044569.1:69999584-71213919 GCF_007565055.1 Rhinopithecus roxellana | reverse complement strand
CTTTATTTCTTTTGGTCATGAGAAAAATGGATTTATGCTGGGTCTAGAGTGAATGAATGAGGGACACTTGTCTCAATACATTTAAGAGCACCCCAAACCCTAATAATCAAAATATGTTTTAATGCAATATTTTAACAAAAATCAATGCCAAAATCCAAGATGAATAAATATCAAAAATTTTAAGTAAGACAGAATCAATATGACTGATTTTTCCTTTTACCTCAGGGTCCAGTATGGCCTGTGTGGCACTGGATTATTGCAGTGACAAACTGGAGAATGGGGTATCATTTCTGAGGCAAGTGCACATCTATTTCTCCATCCTTTCTGGAAGTGATTGGCCAAGGGCATCATGGATCAAAGTCAAGCTAATCATGAGCAGTCATTGAGCAAGAACTCTCTTTAGCTCTCAGATACAATCACATAAAATGGCCCCGAAGGTACAGTTTTGATTTAAGTCTGAAGGGAGACATGAGAAGGCAAACTGATTAGACAAAAATTACACATCTGAATGATCTACTCATTGAATGGTAGGAAGGGAGAAGTAATGGGCAGTTAGACTAGGAAGGAGATCATGCATTGTGGGGGTGTCATGGTACGACAATACATAGACCAGTGTTTGTGCCAATACTTTTGGCAGTGCTTCTATGCTTTCCCTAAGGATACTGGAAAGGAATCACAAATTACATTAGACCTTAGACAAGTTATTTAGCCTTCCTGTGTTTCAGTATTGTTATCTGAAAAATGGCGCTTACAATTCCGTAATCACAAGGAGTATAATGTTTCCCATGATAAATGATTATAGTTTTTATCTACAGGCTTCCTATCAAAATACAGGAATTGACTCATAGCGTTGCCTGTGAGTCTGTGCCCTAATCTCCCTCAATTTTAAAAAAATTTGGTAAATATACATAATGTGATATTTACCACTAATAATTTTTACACGTAGCTCTGTAGTATTAACACATTTGCATTGTGTACAGCCATCACCACCATCTATATCAGAAATTTTCATCTTCAAAAGTGAAACTCTGTTCTCATTGAACGCTACCTCCCTATTTTCTTGAACACTATCTCCCCATTTTCTATTTCCCCAACCCCTGGAAACCACCATTATACTTTCTTTCTCTATGAATTTTGATGACCCTAGTGCTGATATAAGTGGAATCATACAATAATTCTCCTTTGTGTCTAGCTTATTTCACCTAGCATAATGTCTTCAGGTTCACCATGTGTGGCATGTGTCAAATTTAACTCCTTTTTAAGACTGAAATAATATTCCACTGTGGATCCATTCGTCTGTGGATGGACACTTGGGTTGCTTTCCCTTTTTTGGCTGTTGTGAATAATGCTGATAAAAACAGTATCACAGAACTAGCCAAGGGGAATTTAACTCATTATCCAGTCAAATAAAAAGATTTAGCACTAGAATGTCTGGTAAGGCTGAGCAAAGTGAGACAGCCCTGCTTAGTGGCTTCATAACAAATACTATGGGTATATTCATCACAGTTTGCTCTTTATATCTTACTTTATCCTACATGAAAGCTATAGGTTAGAGATAGAATGAGAACATTTCAGAATTTATATACAAGTCTTCTGTATATATAGGCACAGCAGCAGATACGAATCAGAGACATACATTAGAGTCAGGACACCATACATTGACCTAGAGTGAAGGATTTGGGAGGAGCCATGTTATTTTGTGTGTAGTTTCAAATTACCCAGTTTTAGCAGGACCTCCATACATACTTATTGTCAGTATTATGTGATTCATACCTTATACAGCACAGACTTATACAAGAGAAGAATATGACTGTCTGCCTGCCTAGGCCACAAGCTCCAGGCCTTCCTTACTGTTTAGTCACCTGCCCACCTCACCATCTGGGCTCTTGAGCTGGTTTTGCCTATATTGGCACTCCCTTTCCCACCTTGTGCTGATTTCACTGGAGCTGGCGTCCTTGACTTTTTTTCTTTTGGGATAAAAACTATATTTTTCCTTCATTTTGCTGGGTAACAAATCCTCTCTGAAAATTTTTCTGAGCCAAAGCATTCAGGGATGCTACTTTATAGATTAGTATACCCATAAAAATTGTCTTTGATCAGGGCCATTTAAGGTCTTGTTTCTAAAACAGTTAATTTTATGATGCAAATGCTAACACCTGTGACGGGGGCTTGTGTGTGAGTCCTCTTGAGATGGATGATGATTTGGGCTTCTTTTCCTCCTATCAGGAAGTGAGTATTCACATGTAAGAAGGGAGTGGCTAGGGTAATCAGTTGGCAAGGATCCAGCTGAACTGGACTTCGCTTTCTTTCCTGGGGGATGAAACTGGGAGGGCTGGAAGGGAGGGTTGGGATTGCTTTGGATTGTGATGTTTGAACTGATTCCCCCTTGCTAGTTAAGAAATCACTCTGGCATAGCTGTTTGCTGCGGTATTTTTCACACTTTACTACATTCTGTGTCTTGTTGCCTGAGAACTGTATTTATATTTACACTGCGAAGCGTGAATATGCTGCCGTCCTTTGGGAAAGGATTCATCAAATAATCCTTTTGCTTGAGTA
Organism: Rhinopithecus roxellana; assembly: GCF_007565055.1. Taxonomy (NCBI): domain Eukaryota; kingdom Metazoa; phylum Chordata; class Mammalia; order Primates; family Cercopithecidae; genus Rhinopithecus; species Rhinopithecus roxellana. Next base: position 71,211,363 of record NC_044569.1, on the reverse strand, counting down.
TTATTAAGTGACCATGGCACTTCCTCTGCTTGTTTTTGCTTGGAGCCCTTGGGACATGTGAGTGGCCTTGTCCATTTCAATGGGTTTCAGCAGGGTGAGCCAGATTTAAAGAAACATAAATTCAGTTAGAGAGAAAGTAACATGGCATAGCTGAATAATGGGCTTAATAGCAAATCAATAATTAAATGCAAGATGTTCACTGCATGCTAAAACTTAAGGAATGCATATTCAATGCAATGCATTATTAATACAACATTGAGCATAGGTACCCACAATTAATGTAATAAATAGCTGATAAAATTGCTCAGTATTAGAAAGCTAGCGGCAAAAATGACCTCATATGTCAAGCAGACAAGTAGCACTACCATTTTCTTGTACACCTTACAGATGTAATTCGTTTTATGGTCTGCATGGGCTCTTATCACACTACAGCACCAAGTGCATGATAAAGAAAAAAAATGCCTTGGCTCAAAAATCGAACTGGAATTTGGAGTCCCAGCGGAGCTCATTTTTTAAATGTAAAGAATTTTAGCCTGCTTCCTTGGGGAAGATTTATTGAGGCCAAGAGAAATGTAATCTTGGTTATGTGTTTTGATTAAAACTTGATTTTTGTTTTTATTGACACCGGGTAGAATGTGAATCCGTCATAACTGGCTGCCTATTGATTGAAAGCATTTTGGTCCAATGGAACAGGACAAGAAAGAAGGGGAGTCCTGGCTTTTATTTCCAGCTCTACTACTAACAGGCGAATGACCTTGGATAAAACTTGTAACTCTTTGCTAGCTCTGCTTGCTGTATTAAAAACCCCTCAAGGCTGCTGAATAAACTCCTGTGTTTATCCTAATCCTAGGATACGGAGAGCAGCTACCTTCTATAGAATTAAAGGGAATGAACTAATTTGCTCTAGCATTATATGGAGCAAACGATCCTTAAAAATGGCATTATTATGCAGGTATGTGTGTGTGTGTGTGTGTGTGTGTTGTATTGGGGAGCCATTGATGCCTATTTAAAAATCTTCCATGGAAAGAAACCCAGAAGGATACCAGGCTTGTTGCATGATTTGTGTGTGGTTTCTCAGCCTTTGTAAGACTCCACCTCTCTTTGATAAATATAAAAATCTTATGCACTACTTTCCTATAATTTGAAATTCAAAAGAAGCTAAACTCAATTACTGTGAGGGGACAGAGAGCTGCTTTGCTTTCAAATGGCACGAGACCCTGTCTCCAAACCCTGCTTCCCTGGAGTAACTGCTTTGCCAGCCAAGGGTCTCGTTAGCATTATTTTCATATCAAACCACATCAGTGATCGGTTGTTTCATATCCGAGGCAAGCAGCTGTGTATATCTGTGATAGGATGCGTCCCTGTGCCTCTGGGGTGTGGCTGAGACTTCAGAGGTGATTAAATTCCTTGTTTTAGGACTAGCGTCATTCAGAGAGCTGTGGTGTAAGAAACGGTCTATTAGAGATCCATAGAGGGGTAGCCTGCAGAAGTGAGAAATTCTTTTCTTTTTCTCTTCTGTGATTCTCTACCCTTGTGGGGTTTTTTATTCTTTTTCTCAAGTCTTGTGGGAAAATGCTCTTCCCTTTTTTAAGTTATAAAATTTAAAAGATTTTAAATTTTAAAAATTATCTTTAGTTTCCCTATATAATTAGAAACAATTAGAAACAGTGTTTATCTTATCTGTTTTAACTTCCCACGCGATAATCAGAAATGATGCATTTGGACACTCTGTGAGTAAGTAGCTGGGTCCTTACAGGGAGAGGCTGCACTCTGGGATGTGCTAAGGGCAAGTCAGAGGCAAAGTCTCTGAGTCCCATTTTCATTAAGGCATTGTCTCCATGGTCTCAGCAAAGCTTCATAGTGCAGTTTGATGACTGATCTCCACTGAGATCTCTGATGTAAATACATGCTGTGCCTCATAGGATTAGTTTTGGTCCCTTTTTAGAGTTATGGGAATGGTGTGTAGGGGAGCTGGTTATCTCCCTAAACTCTGAGCACAGTAAGCATTTCTTCCTGGTCATTATCATTCCTAGGATCTCATGTATGTCCTGATATTTCATTCATCCATGCGCGCATTCATTTGACGTATATTTATTGAACAATCACTCCGTGAAGAGCCAGTGATGCAACCCAATCCTCCTCATGCACCAATCTGTTACCTCCTCACCCCTAATTTCATCCCCCTCACCAGCACCACCATTTCCCCATGCCCATGCTATGTTTCAACTCTACCAACGTCATCCAGTTCTTGAATGGGTCACATGTTTTCTTGTATCTGAGCCTCTGTACGTGATGTTTCTCTGCCAAAATTGTCTTTTGCCCCTCCTCTCCTTTCAACTCACATGTAGTCATTCTTTAGGTGCCCACTGAATGGACACTTTCTCCAGGAAGGCTTAACCTAGACCTCTTTGAATAGATTGGATTTTCTTCTGCTACAGTCGGTCCTTCTTAAGCTTTACTGCTACAGCTGTTCAGTTGTGTTTCATCCCTGCTGGTTCCAAGAAAGCAGAGGCCATCCTCACCATTATATTCCCAGCATTTACAAAAACATGGGTACATAGAGGACACTTAACAAATACTTCTAAATAAATGAATGAAACTGCAATGGTCTCTGTCTCATACGCTGAAGAAGAATCTTAGACTAGAGTTTCAAATTCTCAGAGGGGCAGGTTTTACCTCCTCCTGGCTGTGACAGCCTAGGAGTGCCTAAATGTGCTGTTTGAGATGACAGAGAGATTCAGAGGACCAAGGATCATGGAGAGGCTTTTAATTTACTAAATATTTAAAACACCGCTACTATTTGTAGGGCTCTGCCTGGAATTTATCCTATATTTATGGTATGTATAATTCCATGCCAGTATCATTGGCTATATAAATACCATTTGGCACAGGTTTATTAGGCAATGTACACACTGAAATTCCTGAGGATAAGAAGAAAGGGCTGTGTAGCTACTCTTCTTGAACTGTAAGATCTGGGAAATGCTATATGACACCACGTGAGTGCTCTTATATATACTGTTTACATAACTGCTCATGTAGTTCCACATGGCAATTGTCATTCTCCTTAGCTGGCAATAAACTTGTCATTACATAGAGGAAACTAATCTGGATAGGTGATGACAGGGATGAATAAAGTCTCTTTGTCAATGAGCAACGATGGCCATCAAAAATAAAGTAAGACCCTTCTTAGGGTGCTGCTAACCTTGCCAGCTACTTGGCATTGTTTAGATCAGAGGACACTTAGCATTGTGTCTGAACAGAGAAGGAAAACAGCAGGATTTCCAAACATGCTTTTTTTTTTTTTAAGTTTTACTTGAATTTATTAACTGCGGTAGAGCTGATTTAGAATAAAAATGAAATTGTGTCCACAAGTGGGGTCCACCCTAACCATTGTTAGCATTATAGTGTGGGACAACTGTCAGACATATGTGCGCAGATAACCTTTATCTCAGCTTAGCTCACAGGTCTGTCCTCTCCCCTCCCAGGAAATATTTGGGCCTTAGAGATGCTTACAAAGGGACAAAATGCTTTGTCCTTGTTTGTTGATAAAGTCATTCTGGAAAGTGCCGCTGACAAAAGGGTTAGGGATTGGTTTCTTTTCACAGAGATTCTAAATGAGTACATAGACACACATGCAAAAAGCAGGATTTATGCCTCTGAATATGACTTGCAAGGAGGGAGTAAACCTCCTGAATTTAGCAATCAAATTTGTTAAGGCTTCTCTAAAGCCTAAACTTCCAATTAACAAGCAAATCATCATCAGACAGCCAGTGAATGGCAAATTCATTCCATTCAACATCTTTTCAAAAGTGGATTTTGTGCACTTATCTCCATGAAAACCCAGCAGGAAGATTTTCCCTGGGAGTGCTCCTACATCTGCCTGTTTTTAATGACGGTAATGGCAAGCAATATTCTACAATTACTTTGGCGATCTCATTTCAAGCATGCAAATCATATTATTGAAGAGCCCAGCAAAAGCCATTTGTTTCTTGGAACCACCAGATAAGTTTTTTGGGGTGAGCAAAGGCTACTTGAAGAAGGCCAGGCCCTCTGTCTCATTACCTCAACTTCACAGTGGTAGAATTTGCCCAACACATTTAGAAAAGGCAAACTAATTAGAGACATCAAAGGAGAAATGAAAGAGAATTTTATACCTAACATAAGGTAGTTCTTCTTTTGATTTTATTGATAAAATATTAGTTTTGTGACTCATTTATTAATTAAAGATGATGCCATTAACAACAACAACAACAAACAGAAAGAAAAATCACACTGCTGATAAAATGGATGAAGTCAAAGGTACACAATTTTCAGTGCATGTGGCTTAAAAGTGAAAACTTCTTTGGGTATCACAATGGTCCTAAAGCCCTTTACATTTCCTCTCTTTATATCTTACTCATTTGGACCATTAACAGAGTCAGGAAACAGTTTTATTACACATATATTTACAGGCAGTGTAAATGGGGCAATCTTATAGTGCTACTGCATAAAGATCCTTCTACCTGCCTCCTTTTTCCAACCCCAAGATATTTGATGACTTTTTTTGGATGTGATGGAAGTCATGATGTCAGAGGCCCTTCCAGAATAAAGGATTGTTTCTTCCAGCTGGTAAGAGCACTGTTGAAAGACAATATTCACTTGTCAGCCCCGCTGGAGATTGTCTCAACCTCTGCTTACTGGGGTGTCAATGACTGATCAATAAGGGATATAAAGCCTGGTCATTTCACACCAACTCACAGCAACCTCTGGAAGGGCATCACATCTTCATAACACCCTAATAGACAGTCTGAGGTTTGTGTTGAGACCTCATCAAGGCTCAACTTCTCCCTCTGCCCAAACCTGCTTCCTTACCATCTCTTTCATACATGCTGTTCCCAGGAGCACTGCCTCCTAAAGCCCAGGCACACTAATGTCTGTCTCAGAGTCAGTGCAGCACACGCCCTTGGGAGAATCTGGTGTTCCACCATAAGCACTTCACTCTTCTAATGCAAGACCTCTGCTCTGTTTTTAAATGCCAATACTTGGTGTTATTTTTAAGCCAATACTTGATGCTGTTTTTATGCCATTTATACTTTTTTTTTTTCTTTTTTGAGGCAGAGTTCAACTCTTGTTGCCCAGGCTGGAATGCAATGGTGCTTTTTGGACTCAGTGCAAACTCCACCTCCTGTGTTCAGGTGATTCTCTGCCTCAGCCTCCTGAGTAGCTGGGATTACAGGCACCAGCCACCACGCCCAGCTAATGTTTTTGTAGTTTTAGTAGAGATGGGATTTCACCATGTTGTCTAGGCTGGTCTCAAACTCCTGACCTCAAGTGATCCTCTAGCCTCAGCCTCCCAAAAGTGCTGGGATTACAGGCGTGAGCCACCGTGCCTGGCCCTAAGTCATTTATACTTTCGTGTGAATGAATTTAAGATTTTTTTCTATGGGAAATTTCTTGGCTATAAAGAGTAGGAAACAATAGCCATGGAAGACAGAGGATACGTCTGTATTAGGACAAAGGCAAAGAAGCAGACATGGGGGACACCACAGACAATTTCTAACAGCCTTGTGTTTTTTCCAGAAATTTTAGCTAAGCTTTTTGGCAACAAATGATGCCTTCCTTAAAGAAGAAGGGATCAGGGAAGTTTGCCACTTCAAAGAGTCTTCGGGAGCTCCAAGGGGTATGTTGTTTCATAGACATCCAGGAAGATCCATTCAGGGTAGCACTTATCTGAGTTTGGAGCTTGCAGATAGTTATAGGAATTAGGTAGCAGGAGTTTTCAAATTGCTAAGTTACAACTCTGTCGTTAATGGGATGTGGGACCTCACTGTGTTCCCTCTGTTCTCCTGTTGCTATTGAGTGAGGTTTTCTTCATAACACCTGCTTTCCCACTTTATTCTTCTGTATAACTTCAGCTGGCTCACAACTTCACATGGGCCCTATTTTACTTAACAAATTCTCTCTAGGTAAACTTTCAGTTTTATTTATTTCTATGAACTGCCTGATTCTCTCTCAAAGACTCCTGAGAAAGAGAATCTGAACCGTAGCTCAGGAATTTTTCCACTGGTTACTGGTAAGTTCATGAACTGGCTGCTCTGTGGTCCAGTCCCTACCCCAGGGCAGCCAATTGTCTGTAACTTCAGGGGTTGAGAAGCAGTAATGAATCAATAGGAGATGTGCCAGCTTCAGGCGATTTATTCCAAGGAGTTGGGGTTGAATTTCTCCTTAGGCAGGGCTATAGGTGCAGAAAGTACAACAGCCTGCTCATCTTACACCTCATCCTTGACCTTGCCCTTCAAGATTTTGGCCCCAGGAAATGTTTCTTATATGAACATGCAAGATTTATTAAACTTCACCTTTGTCATGAGATGGCTTGTCTTTCACTGCTCCATTTTGGCCTAAGCATTTCTGAGAACTATCAGCAAAGTAACCTAACGAAAACCCAACTGAACCAAAGACTGAACTGTTGCAAAAATCTTAAGTAATGGTTCTTCTTCTCAAAGATCTTACATATTTCTGGCAAAATGAGATATACATACATGCAAAAAAAAAAAAAAAGGATCACAATGTAGTAGCATTTGTATAACTTCAGCTGGCTCACAACTTCACACAGGACCTATTTTAATTTACAAATTCTCTCTAGGCAAACTTTCAATTTTTGATTTTAAAGATTAAAATTTTATCACTTAAGATGAATAAAGTTATCTTAAGTGATAAAATTTATTTAACAAACATCATTATGCAAGGTTTGGTGGGGAAAGGGCAAAGATAAACCAATACCGTGACTTCTCTTAACTGACTCACAATTGTTAGAGGATAAGAGAAACTTTAGATTGGGATGATCAAGAAAGATGTTATGCAAAGGTAGGAGTTGGGTACCAATGGAGAGAGAATATTTCAGTAAGTGATGAAGACTATGGGAGGATATTCCAGGTCTGAGAAATTTTGACCTAAGCCACAGAGGGGAACTAAGTTTATTTTTATAGAATATACGAGGGAAGTAGAGAGGAAAAATGGCAGATAATACTGCAGAAAGAAAATAAAGGCCTCTGTGGAAGTCCCTTGTTAGTGCTCCCACAGTGTTAAGGGAACATTTTGTAGCCAATGCTTTTTACATAGTTTTATCCATTTTAAATATCAAGATCTTGGCCCCAGTCTTAAGGAAGCATCCTATTGTTTCAGATGGCTCCTATAACACCCCTTGAGAAGGTTCTATAATTTGGAACTTCTAAGAACACACATAAGTTAATCTGAGATTAACAAAATTTACAACATAATATTTGAACTCTCTTAATTTATTGCTCATTTAAGTTAAGCAGAGAGAATGCTGTAATCTATATATAGGATATAGCACAGCTCTGATACTAATTTCTGATTACCTCTCCAAGAAAAAAATTGTGAGAAGTTTTAGCCTATTATAATTAAGACATTTTGTTTTCTGTTTAGATCCAGTCTGAAATTTTCAATGTTCAAATTCTGCTAATCCTTTTCTGTGCCCTTGTCCCATGGCACTTTATATTGGGTATAATTTATAGATATTGGGGTCCTTTTCCCATAGGCAGGAAAAATCAATTGCAGCATAAGTAAAAATGCCCAAAGTTGTTTGCAGGTAAAGCAAGGCTTCAGGAGGTTTGGCTTCTTTGTAACATGTTCTACAAATGCCTGACAGGATAATGCATCTGTTTTTGTTTGTTTGTTTGTAGGTGCTGTGGTTCACTGTTGATCCCTCTGTTGCAGGTACCCTACATTTCTAGGCAGATGCCCGTCTATTTTGTCCATATGTGCAAATGAAAGGCAGGGGTGCTTATATTGTGTCTGCCTATAAAAAGAATAACTCAAAAACTGAGTTTTGCACTGCTAAGATTTCAAGTGTGGACAGCATCCTCTCTCCTATAAAAACTCTACTGGAAACTTCCTTGACTGCAGCAGCTCAGAACCATTTGTGTTCATTTCTTTCAATTCCTCTTTCTTGAACAAACTGAGATCTTCAGTAATGTTTGTTGGCTTGAATACAATTTTCATCTAAGGACTAGGCGTTTTTTTAAATGGAAAGGTTGTTTAAGGTTTCTGAGCAGAGTGTTTTGTGAGGATTTATCTGGAAGCAACCAGCAGGATGTAATAATAACAATAATATTCATAGCTAACACTTACTAGAATTACCATATTCTGGGCTCTGCTTTGAGCATTTTACTCATATTATCTCATTTAATCCTTAAAAATTGTGAAATAGGTATTATTATCCTCATTTTACAGATGAGGAAATAAAGATGAAAAGAGATTATCACACATATATTTAAATGTAGGTATCTGGCTCCAAAATATATGCTTTTAAGTGTACAGAGGACATATAAGAAGTCATCAAAATAGTAATAATATGAAGTAAAAATGGATCACATATTTTATTTTTCCGTGTGACTCTATATACTGTAGCAAAACAACCGAATAATTTGTTGTAGAGGCTTTGCTTTTAGGAGACAGGGGCTGTTGGTGTTACTCTAAGGCACTATGTCAGGATATGAACCATGCGGAGCGCCTGGCCCCAGAGATATTCCCAGACATATTAGAATATCTTACAGCATCTGTCTTCTTGGTCTTTGATCACCTGAGTTACATTCTGAGTGGTCACAAGACAGTCACAGAGCAAGTCGTTCAGTCACCACCTATAACTGATTACTTGAGAAGTACAATTAGGGAAGTGTGTATTCCATTCTCCTAAAAGCAACTTCAATGAACCCACTGGTTTTTCATTCCTTGCCCTCCTACTCCTTGTGAGCATTCCCATAGTAATTTTCTAAAGTCCTCGAGGATTAAGAATAACAACATTTGGTTATAGAAGAAAGGTAACCGAAGGTATAAGAGTAAATGTTCTCATTTCACTTTTCTTTTCTTCTCAAGACTTAGAACCAAAGGCACAGTTACTTTCATTAGAAGTTACAACTTATTGAGAAGACATGAATATCTGCAGTGCCTAAGAACTCTGCTGTGCTCTAGGAGCCACTTCATTCTGTCTTTAATGGGAACCAATAAATAATCTGAGTTAAAACCATGAAGGTAGAGAATGCAGCAGGCTGAATACCATAGACACTGTGTCCATTAACTAAGGTATGGGCTAATTAGACATAGATTAAATGAAGCAGGGGTAGGTGGATGAGCCACAAAGCCCTGGGAACTAACTCAACAAATACTCATTGACCAGCATTAAATGACTTTAAAAGGAATTTCGTGACAGTGACTTAGAGTTTCTTCTCATTGACTGTTTTTGGAAATTATCAAGTTGGGGAAAAATCATCCTGTCCATTTCTAAATCCAAAATTTGACAGCTTGATATTGACTTTAATTTGGCCATCCTGTGCCTTGACACATTGTGCACATATTAATTGCTCTTTTCTTTTTATTCTTCCATTCCTTTTGTTTGTCAGGAGTGGTCAGGAGCTGACCTTGCTTTTAGACTTTCCTTAGTCTGGAAAATGATAGTATCTTATCTGAAGATATAAAAGATATGGAACTCAGGGGGGAGTGAAGAATAGAAAGTCAAGAAGGCAACAATTTCACTAAAGCAGAGAGGAGAATTTGAACAAGTTGCCCAACTATGGAGGTAGAAATAAATATTGATAGACAGCTTATCAGGCTAAAGAGGCAAGCAATCTGAGAGCAAACCTGGGCAATAATCAGTAAATGAATTTCTATCTATAGCTGGCCTTTGACTGTTGTGCAGGAAAGGGACAAGATGTGCTGGCAATTTTAAAGGGCTAGAAGAAGGAGAGCTATTTCTTCCAAACTGGCCCCTTTCCTCACTTTAGTATATTTGGTATTATTCACATAGCCTTTATTATTTACTACATTTGAGGCAGGAGAATACGGTCTGGAGGCAGGGAACCTAAGGGCAATTCAAGCTGACTTCCTGGAACTAAATCAAAAAAAAAATGCTAACTTTCCACACCTAAGTAACAAAAGCACCAGAGGCTACTCCCTTTACAATGTCTCCACTCCCCCTCCCCACCCTTTTTCTGCGTGGCAGATGGAGAATTGAAAGTATCTCTGACTGGTTGCTTTCTATAACCAATCAGACGTTAGCATAGGAGTGTAATTTTGTAACTTCACTTCAGTCTCTGGTTGGTTGCTTTCTGCAGCCAATCAGACTGATTGTAGGCCACTACTTTATCTACATAGGGTGTACACCAAGTAACCAATGGGAAACCTCTAAAAGGCATTTAAACCCCAGAAAATTCTGTAAAGGTTCCCTTAAGCCCCTGTGCTCAGGCGGCTCCCACACTGCGGAGTGTACTTTCAATTTCAATAAATCTCTTTTGTTGCTTCTTTCTTTCCTTGCTTTGTGCATTTTTTCCAATTATTTGTTTAAGTCGCCAAGAACCTGGACACTCTCCACCGGTAACACATTGTATATAATTAGCTAGCTTTCATGTACACATATCTTAATTTCCTATTCTATTGTAAGCTCCTGAGGGTAGGGGTCTTGTCTAAATCTTCTTTGCATTCCACACAACTTATAAAGATTGTCTTATAAATCCCAAGGTGAATACTTGTGATGGATTGATCGAGACATGTCATTAGGATTCACTGCTGTGAGCTGACTGTAACTGTTTTGAACAGATGGTAGTGGTTTTGCTCACTTCATGTGGACATAGATGAGAACAGAAACTATCCCAGACATGGCTAAAAGGTAAGCCGTGGAACTTGGACTCTGTATTACGGTCACCTCAGATGACAGTGACCCATTCACGAAAGGGAACTGTATCTCTTATTTAGGTAGCACTGAGAAGGCAGTCTAGCAAAGGCCGTCTTGGCCCATTACCATTATAGTATGATGAAATGTCTTCAAACTTAAACCCATCTCATTAATAGTGGTTTTTGCTACTATCTGAAATCTATTGGCAAATATCTCATTTTTGTGATCAAATCACCTTGTAAAGTAGATAATTCAGTCCAAAAAGTTTATTATTTAGGGTAAGTTTTCCACCTTATCTATTCTTACACTATTAGCTAGATTACTGTCTTATCTCCATAGAGTTTCTGAAATCTGTATTAATACTTCAGCCCATACTGGTATCACTCTCATTTGATCTCATGTAATACATACTGCTTGAACCACTCATTTTGACATTTAGTTATATGTAATTGTATTTGTAGTATATTATAATCTCGTACATTACAGTAGATGGCACATACTATATCTTGTGTCTACTTTGTATCCCCAGAATCATTCAGCACAGATTAAATGCAGTAAGTGTTCAATGTTTCATTTTTGAATTAAAATAAATAGTAAACATGGATTAAGCTGTGGGAGTCTTTACATTTGTTTTGAAGCCTGCACTAAATTAATTGCCCCCTCTCACTTGATGACAAGCTTCTCAAGGCTCTCCCTCTGTTCATAATATAATTTTTCATAATTCTAAAGCAATAACCTCAAAGAATTGTTGGTTTAGTAAATATCCATGGCCTATGAAGACCATAGTTTTTAAGAAGAGGGACTATCTAGAGACAGCACATTGAATCTAATAAATACAGAAATAACACATTAAGCTAAAAAAAAAAAAAAAAGTGAGCTGCAGAGCACAGGAAATGGTAATGGGCTGAGGGGATCTCTTGCTGGTTGGTTGAAAATTCACAAGTATCGAGTCATTACCTTCTGACAACCACAGTTCTAACCTTGGCTTCTATGAGTTCAACTATTTTGGAAGTGGGAAAAATGGAAAGATATTGGTCAAAGTGTACACATTTTCAGTTATAATATAAGCATGTTCCGGAGATTTAATGAACAAAATAGGTGGTGATGGATGTTTATTTTGATTTTGATCATTATTATATTATATATGTATATACATATCAAATCATCACAATGGACATTTTAAATCTTGGTCAATTAAAGATTTTTTTTTATAAAGCTAAAATTAAATAAACACCATGAAAGAGATTTTATAGGAGAACCTTTCCATGTATTATGAGTGGCCCTTGTCCAGTATCAAATGGATTTTTTTTAAACAATAGAATTTGATTGTTCTTCTAACCCCTTAACATACTCTTTAGGTCTTCTATGGATAATAAAAAATTATCCATAAAATCAAAACAACAACAACAAGAACAAAGCATCTTTATCTTTTGATGGCTGCTTCATTGTCTGAAAAGAAGGCTTTAGTCTAACTCCTAGCTAAGGAGTTTGTGTGTGTGTACAGGGTGGGGGTGGGACATCTCATAGCCATATTTTTAAAATTAACTTCTTAAATATCACTATCTAATTGGTTGCTATTTCGCTGAACTCAGTTAACATTTCCATGAAACTTCTATTATATCTTGAAGATATAGTGGAAGTATGTATGTTATACCTCTCTACCTATTGACATGTTGCTCTTAAATTTCATATGTGAAATCCCTGAGGAAAGAGCCATTCACAGTAGTCTCTTTCTTCTTCTTACCTAGGGTGAGGTTTGTGTTCAATCAGTATTAATACCTTTCTGACTCCCTCATCCTCAAATGTCTGTTTCAGCAGAAATCACTGGTCCATGAAAGAGTCCATACGGAAATTAAAGTATTAATACAGTCGGAACTCTTCTGTCCTTTAATTTCTACTTAGGTCTCTCATGCAGTTGTAGACTACTTGACTAATTCTCTCTCTCTCCCAAAAGCATTTTGAGGCTGACCTTAAAGCAAACAGATGATTCTTGAAATTCCAATTTCTCTGTATCTCCTAGAAGTGGCTCAGTAAGGTCAGTGCTAGGGCATCAGGGCCCAGCTCCTCCCAAATACGACCATTATGTCTCTGAGTTTCCCTAGAGTGAGGACCATCAACTCTTTAAATTTGTAAACCTGATAGTTTTTAAAAACATTGATGAAAACCACCAAACAACAATGACAAGCCCCTAAAATAGATTCACAGGGTTTGTGGTGGCTAAGAGCTGGGTTTGCTAAAAATAAAACTGCTTCTGCTCCCTCCATCATCTTTTTTCTGCTTGACTATAATTAAAGTCCACATCTGAAATTCTTATTGAGCAGCAAAGTCCCATGAGTGATTGGCATCTGGCATCCAAAAATATTCTGCAAAGAATAGTGTTCTCAGTGGCACATCTGACAGGCTTGGCTCACTTTCAGTGCTCCTGGCTTCCTGATGAGTAGCAAACCAATGGATGAACAGAAAGATTGTTTCAGCCCAATATCAATCAATCAGTTGGTTCTTCCATCAATGACTTGAAGCAATTTCCCATGCCTACCCTCACTTACCCCATACTGGCACATGAGAGAAGAGTGATAGGGAAAAAAATCAGCCTCACTAACTGGAACACTTTTTGCCTCTGCCAGTGCTAGGAAAGAGGGACCCAGCTTGGTCAGGAAAATGTGGTTCCCTGGTGAGATGGAGGATTGCACTTGCCTGCTAGTCCAAATAGCATTAGCTTTGCATAGAAATTCTACCCAATTAATGGACTTTTATTTGAACCTGAGATTTGTTGTCCCCCTGGAATGAAGAGATTAATTTTAGAGAGGAGGAAAATAAGCCTTTCCCATCATCTTGTTTTTCATGCTTGTGTCATTTGCATGAGGACTAGACATTGTGTGATTGCACATGGGTTACTTCTCATAGCATCCTAAACAAGAAGATTTTGGACAATGAGAGGCATTTTTTAAATCTGAGCAGTCAAATAAACCTAATCATATGAATACATAATGAAATAAAACACCAATCTTGCACCAAAAGGTTTTACGATTTTAAGTAGACTTGTTCTAAACTCTTATCATGATTGTAATTAGAAAGATCAGGCCAGTTTCCTGCTGCTTGTGGTCACATTTGAGATGTGAACGGTATGAGGGTAGTTGCCTGAGTTGAGTTCTTGATTTGCATTAGTCCAAAGTTGTTGTTTGGTATATGGCAAGTAAAGAGGTCATATAAAGTGATGCCAACTCTGCTAAAAACAACGAATCTTTCTATATTTGCTAGAGACAGCCAGTATTTTAAACTTTTTATTGTGTAAAAAAAACCCTCTTAGTACATATTATATTAAATAATAGAATTATCTGACAAAGGAGACCCAGGTATATAAGAAATATAAACTTAGGATAGAGGCAATGATCCAAATGTTTCAAGATCCATGTGAGTTGTCTGATGGAATGGGGGCTGGTGACATGGATTCCTGCAATTGATTAAACCCACTTCCCAGGTCTTTCTTTATCACTGAGAGTCTAAGTGGGAGAAACAAAACAACAGCCCTGACTGGGAATGAGTCATGGAAATGACAGCAGAAGTGAGCAGAAAGAGAGTGGAATGCCAGTTAGAAATGTTTTCTACAGAACAAATTTATGAACCAATATATATTGACAATTTGTACTTCAATTGAGTCTTTCGGTGAGTTTCAAATAGCCTTTGAAGATATAGATGGCAATACTTGACACAAATGCCAAAGGCAGTTACTTGCTTGCTGTTGCACAGCTCATTTCTCTATCCTTAGACTACTAGAAAAACGGACCTTGGAGCTGGAAAAGCACCTCAAATATGCTATAGTTATTTTTCCTCAGAAGAAGCAGCTGTTAACAAAGAAGGGTAAGGGATGGACATACAGTCCTATAACTAACCATGGGAGATCTTGAAGACTGGAATTTTGGACCCTTGAATACAATCCAAATGCTCCTTAAAGTTTGGCCAATGATCAAAAGTATGGCCTGAATGGAATATGAGAAATGAAGCAATGCTTTACTCACTTTGCCATGCATACCACTATAGGTACACTTAGGTCAGTAATGTGGTGAAACTGGGTTGTTTTTGCCTTACAGTCTCAGCTCATGAGAATCAACTCACATATTTTCAGAAATTTTGTTAGCTGGTTGATATCATGTTGGAAGCTTGAAATTGGCCATGATGGAGGAACTTTCAGTAAGAAGGACTAATGGAGTGAAAAATGCAGTGTTTTCTTGTGCAATGTGCCAGGTTAAAACTATATGCCAAACACCTATTCAACACAGAAGAAACACTTAGTGAATTCTACTCCTTTAACAGATCTTATAAAAATGGCACCATCTATTAGGGACCTAGTAGAGCAATGTTATGATTGTAGAGATGAGCTCTGATCTGGAGATGAAGAGAGATAATTCCTATTCTTCATCATAACTAAATTTGGCTATATTCATGTTATGCAGAAATTGGTATACTATGGCCCATGAGCTAAACTTGGCCAGCCTCCTTTTTAGGAAAAAAAGTTCTCTTGAAGTTCGCTGAAGAAGGAACATGTCCATCTCTCTTGAAGAAACCTAGGAAGGAATTCCAAAGACGAATTTCCTAAAGTGGAAAGTTCAAATTTGTCCCTGATGGTTCTTGGTTTATATTTGTCAATTTGAATGGTATTTACAGAATAAATCTATTTTAGGGCTCCCGGGAGAGACAAGATTGTACAATATCTCAAAACAGAAAAAAATCACCCATAGTAAAGATAGAAGTATATTCAGTAGTGAGCTGGAGTTGCCACACACTGGCTTAAGGGGCTAACTGTGCACATCTCTTCTCTTTGTGCTTTATGTTATCACTTTGGAAGCTTAAAATCAGCCATGATGGAACAATTTACACCATGGGAGCTGGCAAACATTACAAATCAGGTTTTGATATTTTTTGTTTTGTTTTGTTTTCTACAGAAAGATGGCTGTTAAACATTTACCAGATATCACTGGACATTATAGTGTCCGAGCATCAAAGCCACAGACAATAACAGTCTTTTTATACAGAAGGTGTTTTTTTTTTTTTTTCTTTTCCTTTTTTTTTTTTTGACTCAGAGTCTCTCTCTGTGGCCCAGACTGGACAAGGGCTGGAGTGCAGTGGCGCAATCTCGTCTCACTCCGCTTCCCAGGTTCAAGTGATTTTTTTCGTCTCGCAACCTCCGCCTCCCAGGTTCAAGTGATTTTCCTGCCTCAGCCTCCTTATTGGCTGGGATAACAGGTGACTGCCACCACTACTGGCTAATTTTTCTATTTTTAGTAGAAACAGTGTTTTGGCATGTTGGCTGGTCTCAAACTCCTGACCTCAAGCAATCTACCAGCTTTGGCCTCCCAAAGTGCTAAGATTTCAGAGGCGTGAGCTACCACACCTGACTTCCTTTTAAAATTATTCTGCAAAAATCATTTCAGTAAAATATATACTTATGAAACAGAGACATGACAATGATAGACCTATGAAGTGAAGCCCTTATAGGAGAATGAGAGACTCTTTTCACTTGGGAATGTAAGGGGAGCTATTAAAATAAATAGAACCAAAGTTAAGAGAATTGGACTAATAGTCCTCATTCATTTAACATATTTTATTTTTTTATTTTTTATTTTTTATTTTTATTTATTTATTTATTTTGAGACAGAGTCTCGCTCTGTCGCCCAGGCTGGAGTGCAGTGGCCGGATCTCAGCTCACTGCAAGGTCCGCCTCCCGGGTTTACGCCATTCTCCTGCCTCAGCCTCCCGAGTAGCTGGGACTACAGGCGCCCACCACCTCGCCCGGCTAGTTTTTTGTATTTTTTAGTAGAGACAGGGTTTCACTGTGTTAGCCAGGATGGTCTCGATCTCCTGACCTCGTGATCCGCCCGTCTTGGCCTCCCAAAGTGCTGGGATTACAGGCTTGAGCCACCGCGCCCGGCCTAACAAATTTTATATAAAACTTAAACTATACCCACAAATATAATAGGTACTTTAGGAAATGCAAAAGATACACAAACTCACCATTTGAGAGCTTAGAATGCTTAGAATATAACTAAATAGACAAAACCCGAATAAAATATTAAAGGAAAATACAGTAAGTAGAGTAAAACTGAAAAAAAAAATCAAAAAAAAAAAAACCAAAACAACCAACAACAACAACAACAACAAAAACACAGTAACATTGGGTAGAATTAACAGACAAGGTCCTGGTGAAGGAAAAACTGAGGTAGAATCTTTTGAAGGACAGAGAGTATTTGGTATTTGGAAAATGTTTGGAGCACCAAAATGGAGAGGTGATTGTAGACATGATTTAGGGACATGCAAGCAAAAAATCTACAGGAAAGTGCACTGCATGTGTAGACTATGTTAATTAGCTTCCTGGTAAGAGCAGAAGGGGCAGGTGGGAAACGTGGCAGATATAGTGGGTTACAGAAAAGGGAAGGAAGAAAGGAAGAAAGGAAGAGAGGGAGTGACACAGGTAGAGCATGAAAGTGGAGAGGCAGTAAGTTAAAAAGTGAAGCAAAGGAAGAGAAAGAGGAAAAATCAATTACTCAACACAAGGCATTGGATGAAATAGCTCTGATGTGTATCACATCAGGTAGTTAGCAAACATCATGGGGGCGGACATTATCCTCATTTCACAGATGAAAGACACCAAGACTGAGCCAAACAGATTTTCTGAAAAAACATAATTTCTAAGGGTGGAGCTTGGTGTCCAGTTCAACTCCGCTGACTCTAGATCCAGGGTTCTTGTCATACCACCACACACTCTTTTACTTGATTTCTTGGAAACTCCAGTAGTTTCCCTAAAGCATTGTTTTATTAAATGCTAATAGGAGAGGGAAAGACATCATATGAAGAAACTTGGGGAGTTGAACCACCTATACCCCAGGCAATTAAACATTTAATAAATGACTTGGTTGAGTATGGAGTCTTCTTAAGTTTGGGTGAAGGTCAAGGTTGTCAAAGGGGTATGTTTTCACATCTAGCTGAAAAGACACCAAAGGGAGAATAGGCATAATTTATGGAAGGAAAGAGGTTCCAGTCATTGAAATAGGAGTAGATAGAAGATTCAACTAAAAAGAAATACTAAATCCTCAGCATTTGTTATGAGCTGTACCTCTAAATCTTTCCCAAATGGTAGAACTACGGCAAGTTAGCTCACCAGGGCCTAAAGACACTTTTGACAGAACTACAAGATCCCCTGGTAAAGATAAATGGGGTGTAATTTAAGTAGTCTCGAACTTTTCTGCAAGCTTCAAGATCATTGCACATTGTTGGATCTGTTCATAATGGCCTGGACTGTATCCCAAAAACACCAGCGGGAGAGACTCAAGCGGACGGGCCAGGGTAGAAAAGAGAAATGAAGCCATTTGGACTTGGCTGAGGCTGTGGATGATCTGACAGTTTGCAATTTATAATTTTTTTTAGTCCTTTTAACATTCTTTATCTGCCTTTATTTGCTCAACAGCCCTTTGCTCAAGTTCACGCTCAGCTTACCACATTCGGTGAAGCACACAGCAGTGGACAAGGGAATTTAATCTAGAAATCAGCCTGACTTGTCTTGGAAATGTAGTTTAGCTTCCAGGGCTGTGCTATGAGGATGCATAAGTAAGAGCCCTGTCTAGGTCAGGTGGCCTGAGAGTCCTGCCAGCATCCCTAACAATGCCTTTTAGGCAATGCTGTCAAACAGACTCCTGTCTCCTTAACTGACAGTGATAAGCATTTTAATAAAATGGAGTTCTGGTTGTTTTGAAGCATGGAGCCTAGTAGAAAGCAGAATCTGATCAGCTTTTGCCATGGCTTTCTTAATTGTGAATCCTTCCATCTGACTGCCAGTAATTCGCCTTCCCAGATATTCAGAATAGATCATCCTCACTTCAGGCTGTCTCCGACACATTGTTCAGGATTCTTTCAACCCGCCTCATAGCTTTCAGGTGCTAAGATGGCAGGCGTCCAGTCTTTCTGAAGAGAAAGCCTTCATTGTTCATTGTGCCACTGTATCTTCCAACCCTTTTTGTTATATCCCGGGAACCTATTTGCTTTTTAACTGCTGCCACATACTGGGAAAACATCTTTATTGAGCAGTACTCAATGCTGTGGCTTGAGTCCTTTTCATCAGGGGGCGTGTAAGTCCCTAGCTGAGATGAAAAGTCAGAATTTTTCCATCCACCTGGTTTTCTTTATGTCAAACCAATTCAAATGGCATTGGTTCTTGTGCCTTCTTGTTGCTGAATTTTTTCTGGAATTGTCACCATCTTCCCAGAAGGAAACTCAAAATCATTGGCAAATATTTTCAAACTAGAATTCCTTAGAGTTGTAAATGAATGCATTACTTAACAGTATTCTGTAAGATGGTATTTCCCAATAAAACAGAGAAGCTCTTGGTCAAGCATGCCACAAGAATGGATACTTGTCCACATTGCCATAAAAACTCTATAATCTCTCATATTGCCTAAAATCTCATTTTCCATTCAACATACAAAAGAGCTTGATTTCTACAAACTACAGCTTAATTTAGATTCTAAACATACCCTATGATTCAACATACATATTTTAAGCATACCTTTTTTAAAGTATGTATAATCCTGGTAAGATCAAGAAGGCATCACTCATTCATACCTTAGAAAAATGTGTTTAATTACATCACTTCACTTCGGATGCACAGCAGACACTAGCTACACTGAAAAACGCGGTTAATCGTGTGAGACAGTCTTGTATCCTTTGACCAACATCTCCTTCTAAGTGTCCTCATCATATATACACACACAGTAGTAACTATGTGTGGTAATGCATGTGTTGATTAATTTGATCGTGATAATCAATACACAGTATATATGTATATCAAATCATCACATTGTACACCTTGAATATTTACCATTTTTATTTGTCAATTATAGTTCAATGCATCTGTAAAACAATCAGTTGGGCGAGAGGAAATTAGTAAGAAAGCAAAAAGTTGTTTTGTGAAAGTAACTCTCTAAGAAAGCAAACTGAAAAGTATTCTCTATACAAAGGACTGTGAGGGTATTGAGTGTCTGGAAAAATACAGTTGTGAGTTCACTAGAAGGAGGGAGACGTGTGTGGTAATAGAAGAGGGGTCACTCCAAACCAACTTCTGAAATATCTCAATTTGGAGGAGGACTATAGGCATTTGGGATACCCCAATCTAATTGATGTAATTAAATTAGTTTAACTCTGTCCTTTCCCCGTTGGAGACTATTCCCAGGGGAACACTGCCAGGTTGGTATATGCAACATTAAACTTCTCTCATCTCCCTCCACTCCCTGGGTAGCACCTTCTCTAGCATCAAACCTGCTTTTCTTTTTGATATGCTGTTTTCTGCTTTCCTCAGTAACCTGCTCAGAGGAGAAGCAGGCCCAGTTTTCACAGAACATGTATTATTTTGCAGGTATAACAAATAAACATATTGTTATACCTACTGAATGCTATGAGATTCCAAGAAGGGACAGAATCTTTGCTGGACTGAAATTACTAGAAGCCTTCATGGAAAAGGTGAACCAACTCCCCTATGTCATTCTATCTGTATCCATTCACATCTCTATTCTCCTTCTCAACTTAAACAATAAACACTGTGCCTTGCACAGTGTAAATAACTAGTATTTATTGAGTGATTGCTGTATGTTAGACACAGAGCTAAATGTGCTGTAGGAAATATTTAATCCTCATGATAGTCCTATGACATACTTACTATTATTATTCCCATTTGGCAGATGTGGACACTGAGGCTTGGAATAGTTTAATGGCCTCTCAAAGGTCTTATCCTGAAATCTGAAGACAAGGATTAAATTCAGGTGTTTCTGATAAGGAGTACCTGCTGGACTTGTGAAGGAAATAATTCTATCAATTCCTTTTGCTGAATCTGTGGGGAAGACAACAATTTATGAAGGTCTGCATTTACAGGTCTATGTCGAAGCCTTCTATCAAGAAGCCTGGATATACAATTCATCTGACACTCCAATAAATACTGGAAATTACAAAGACTGTTGTAGGAGTGTATAAAGCATGTATTTAAGATGTCTATTTTACCCTTCTATCAAGAAGGCTTCAACATAGAGAGCTGTAATAGACATTGTAATAGACCTTTAATAGACACTGCATTTTTAAAATACAGGCTTTACTATTCTCTCCACCTGTCTACCTTCAGGATCCTGCTGAGGATGTCCGTGAGGGTTCAGGTTGTGAGTCCAACTGTTCTGGGTTACAGGACCTGTACCAATTCTTACTACTTGTCTAACTTCATGTAATCTAATCTAATGTGCTCTCCTGATCTGTAAGTAAAAGAAGTGATGGTATCTGACTCACGGGTGTAATGTGAGAAATAAATGATATAAGACACTTAGTATGAAGTCTGGCATATAGAATGTGTTCAGTAAATATTATTATTATTGTTGTGTGTTTATGTCAGACCACCTTCATCATTTTCTTTGAATCTACTCAAAACTAGTACTTCAGTAGCAATTCTGTTTTATGTGTGCTGTTTATTTCACCAAATAGTGACATAAATCCCCTTGATGACAAGGAATAATTGTATACAAAATTTCTGGGGATACAAAATTTCTATGCCCACCTTATCCATGGACAGAATGTGCCTGGGCAACAGTACCCTGGCCTACCTAGGTGTATGCTTTTCAGGCCTTCAGACATCTACAAGTAGGCAGAGAGCATCTATGACAGATCAGATGTCAAAGAGGAAGTCAGCCTTACCCTGGAGTTAAACTCACTTCTTCTGCATGATGATTGGAGTTAGTGTCTCGCTTATCTAATCTCCAAGAATCAAGATATACATTTTCTTTAACCATAGGCATGGTGATTCCTTCAGACCTTTGAAGACTTGAATTTTGACTTGCAGACTTTAACTTGCTCATGATAACATATCTTAGATGCCTAGCTGCAAACTTGCCCATGGTTCTATTCACTTTGAGAAAATACTGGGGTAAGTTGTAGAAGAAGCCAATGTCTTCTGTTCAAGTATTTTTGTGTGTGTTTGTGTGGTTGTTATTGTTTTAACAGTATGTGTCTGTTTTCAAGGAATTTCTAGTTAGATTATGTAAAAACATTCCTTTGTGCAACAAATTTAATCTGTTTCTTAGCCTCTTGCCTTTGACAACTTGAATACTTGACTAAACATCCTGCCCTGAGTGCCTGGTAAACTATGTTATCTCAACCTAAAAAGGGGAGAGGGAACCAGAAATTGCATATATTGAACAACTCCCTCCTTCTATTTTCCTAGGATCTGCATCCCAAAGCCTTGGAAATAGGAAAATCTTCATGGAAATTTGTAGGTGATGTTTACAGGGTGTTAACGAAGACATATAATTCATCTGACACTCCAATAAATACTGGAAACTAGAGGATTGCTGTAGGAATGTGCAAAGCATATATTTAAGATGTCTGTTTTACCCCAAGTTTTATACTAGTTTAATCTGCTACACGTGAAATTGTACTCTCTGCTGGAGGAAATATTAAAAGGACTTGGAGACTATCTGCATTCCAGTATGGTTGAGAGAATGAAGTATCATTAAGCTAAATTTTAAAAAGTTACTGAAGAGGGAAACCAGAGATAAGATTAATCTGAGACAATGTAGATAATTCAAAGTAAATAAATTATTTGCAGCACAGGGAAGACAGCCAGGATTATATTTAAACACACATACACAAAATATAATTGCCAAAGCCTCTGTTGAGACTTAGCAGGGCCAGATTTATGAAAGAAAGGACATAATTTGTTCTTAAGATAGTTTAATGTTTAGAGAAGAGAAAAAGTTTTATAGCTTCAAAATGTCTGTAACTGAAAAAAATCAATAAAAATGCAGTGGTGGAAATGATGGGGAGCATTTGAACTAAAGTAAGAGGAATGAAACAAAGAATCAGTGGTGTAGGAGGAGTATGCTGCAAAACTCATGTAGATGATTAAGTAAGAAATGATTTTCAAATACAGATCACAGAATGTCTATATTGGATATACATGTATGTGGAATAACTTATTTTGCTAAAAGTAGAAACTACATACTTAATATAACGTAGTAATCATTTAATTTTTATGAGATGTTAAAGGAAACTGATATTCTGGGCTATTTTTGATTTTAAGAAGAGTAACAAAAACCTTGGGACAAAGGGATCATGGCAACCTGGAATTTCTAATAAAGAGGAAAGAAAAACTGAAAGTACCAAATGTGGCAGGTCAAAGTGAAAGTAAAAATATATCAGAGTCACTCAGAGGGCAGAGTAGGCCACACATACATTTCTCATGCTTAACTGATAATGTATCTGAATTTCTGGGGTGTCAAAGAACAAAAGAAAGACCTGAAGGTGAGTTCATTCTCTCTTAGAGATTCCACAATGCCAGATCTCTCTGTCTTACTGATTGAAGCTACAACAAACACTTGCTTGGAGATACCTAGCTTTAGGTTCCTGTACAAACAAAATAAACAAGAGAAATAATGTCAGCATTAGGTTTTATTAGATTCCAATGGGAGTGCAAATTGGAATGATACAGTTTTTGGACATTAAATACCCTTGGGCATTTTTCAACTATTCGGTAGAAAAAGGGAACCTTAAAACAGAAATACTGAATTTCTCTTTATGCAAGCATGTCGGAGCTCTTTACGATCCTCTCTATTTGAACATATTTGTAACCTGATTTTTTTGGAGCTATTTATGCCAGTTGCAAAAGATATTTGATCATCTACAAGGGGAGATAATTTGGGTAGAGGGTTGGTAAACTAGGTTTTGGACATAAGAATTTTAAGTTGCTGGTGGGTATCTAGGCAGAAACGGAACTGGACAATATTGCCAAGGTAGAGAGCACATCAAGGACAAAGATAGATCCAGGAAGAGCAGCTGTAACCATTGCTGCTGGTGTTGGAATATCAAGAACAGAAGACAGCACAATTAGAGAAAAAAGATGGAAAAATAATAAAGCAGAGAAGGAACTAAAAGAGTATCTTGATACTGACTAAACAAACATCACTGAGAAAGTTGTGTGGGTAAAGAGGAGATGGAAAAGTCTGAAAAATAAAATTAAGATTATGCATTCTGAGCATGAAGATTCTTTTAGAGAAAATGTAACTTTGCTGGTTTTAAAATCCAATGAAGCCCAAGCGTAAAAAGATAGAAGAAAACACACACACACACACACACACGCACACACACACACACACGACTAAGAACAAATGCAACAGAAAACCATACTATTATTATTATTATTATTATTATTATTATTATTATTATTATTATTTGAGACGGCGGAGTCTTGCTCTGTCACCCAGGCTGGAGTGCAGTGGCCGGATCTCAGCTCACTGCAAGCTCTGTCTCCCGGGTTTACGCCATTCTCCTGCCTCAGCCTCCCGAGTAGCTGGGACTACAGGCGCCCGCCACCTCGCCCGGCTAGTTTTTTGTATTTTTTTTAGTAGAGACGGGGTTTCACCATGTTAGCCAGGATGGTCTCGATCTCCTGACCTCATGATCCGCCCGTCTTGGCCTCCCAAAGTGCTGGGATTACAGGCTTGAGCCACCGCGCCCGGCCAACCATACAATTATTTAAAAAAATCCCAGAATACATAAATTCCAGGCTAAACTGAAGCTGAAAAAAGTAATATTTAAAAAAATAGTATACAGGATTTTAATGCTGTATACAAATCAAGAGTAAGAAAAGAGCTGATGTGAGGCTTGAGGACAAAAATAAAAAAGTAGAAGATAGCAAGTGAAGATCGACTTTTGCTCAGCTTCTGTTTGCCTTTCACATTTTTGGACTATCAGATTCATTCTTAGACTCACTCCTTAGACTGTGATCTTCAGTACAGTGACATAGCCCCTGTCCTTGTTTTGCTGTGTTCAATACCTTTATAATTGTATGCCTACATGGACTTTTTTTTTTAATAAGTAGAGGTGTATAGATACATCTTTATATTTCCAAGTATTCACTATCTTTGTTGTACATTTCTTCAGATCCTTTACAGATCAAGGTTAATAAGTTGATATAGCTCAAGGTCACCAACACTGCAATAGCTTGAGTATTGCTTTGACCTTTATGAATATGCATCACACTCATTTTAGGCTTAATTTTTCTTTCTTTTCTTTTTTACATTAAAGAACTAAAACCCTAAGAAAAAAAATCTGTGTTTCTTATTTTAGTCTGAATGTGATCCGATGGTAGTTAACCTTGGAAGGAAGGTAGAAATGAAGACAAACTTTCCTTCTGGCCTCCTGATGCTTCTGTGTAAATTGATGGATCCCTCAAGGATGAATGCGACACCATGACAAGTGTGGAGGGAAAAGTTATGCTGAAGCTGACATTCACAGGGTGTATTAATTATAAGTATCCATCTCCCTAGTGATCACGTCCTTTTTTTTTCCCCAGGAAGCAAGCTGACCAAGAATTTCACTTTTGATGGAAATGAAGAATGTTTGGAGTTCTTGTTAAGTTTCAATACATTTAAGTTAAATTCATCTTCACATTAACTTTAGAGATCTGCATATCTCAAACTTACAGATAAAAAGAGCAGAGGCAGAAAATGTGCACTTCCTTTTTCTCATGGAATTGCACAGAACTTGGGGTGAACCCAAAGTTCGGTTAATCTGAATGGGTAAAATTCGGACTTTGGTGGCTGAAAGGAACAAAATTTATTAGGATAGAATCAATATTTTTCTTCCTATTGAGAAGCTGTAGGAATGTTTCTTTATTTAAATCTTGGATGCTGAATGTATTCATGTTTGTGATGCCAGAAAGGGAAAGTAGCCATTATCATCTCTGTAAGGTGAAGCTTCAGAAACAGGTATTGGGTTTGTGAACAGACCAAAGCAGGGGGATTACCCTCCTGCAGATCCTGAAACCATGCTCAGCTACCACCTAAAGACAAAAAACTGTGTATGGGAAATCCATTCAGTTTGGCTGATGGTTATGTTGCGGGCCAAAATAAAAAACAAAAAACAAACAAACAAAAAAAAACGGTGTTGACAGTCTGTTCATGAGAAATTCTATGGCAACAAAATACATATGTATTTATTGAATCTTCTCTTACTATTTGGTGATGGGCAGAAACAGCCTTAGACAGCCCATCTGGCTAATTCAGGTCAAACTCAATGCATTTTCTCAGCAGGTTCTTTTGTATGAGTTAAGTGCAGCTAACATTTCACTTGCACACACATATTTTAGTTCTTCTGATTTCCATATCCACTGGGGGTTCTGAAATTATCATTTAACTAAGTTGATCCTTTATTCCCTGAATGGATTTTTGTTGCTGTTCCTGTTGCTGTTATTGTTATTTGTTTCCTTCCAGGTAGCTTCACAAGAACAAAGAGCTGACTTTTCTTATTTTGGACATAAACTTTTTTTCTTTTCTGAAACTTCTTTGTAGCTTTTTAAAATTTTTTAATAAAAGCAATTATCTCAAGTGAATAAGCATATGCAAAAATGCTGAGAACTAAGCCAGGAAGATATTTCTATCTTGTTAAACCAATCACTTTTCAGGTGTTTTCTATTTATTGGAAAGAACATAAAAACTGCATGGATTTTCCAGAATTGGTAAATCATCATTTCAGATTGCAAAGTCCTTATTCTCCAATATTTTATCTAACTGTCTGTCATTTACTCATAGCTTTACGCGTAGCCCTGAATTTTGCTTCCTTTACAATATGAATTTTATACTGTTCAGAAGCTCAGGAGCTATTTTCTTATAGTCAAATGTTTTCCTACTGGAAAATGTCACCACGTAGATAAGTCACAATAAGATCAACTCATGAATATTCACAGGGCATATTTTGAGTACTGTATTACCCACTTAATGCTCCTTTACTGGCTAGATCACCCATATTCCTGATTACTTTCACCCATTAAATCCTTAATTGCTATTTAAACCAGGCAATTTTTCATAGTAATTCTTGCCCAGTCTAGTGTCCTGGTATTGCCACTTGATATTACATATGACACATAATTTCATCTCATTTTTGAAATTTATGTGTGATTCATTTCTTGCTTTGCTTTTCAAGTAGGAATGTTTTAATTTTTGCTGAAATCATTGCCCATATTTTACCAAAGAGAGCACTACTGAGCTATTAGAAAGCAGATTTTAATGTAGAAGTTCTATAACATGACTCCTTTATATGAAAAGACCTATGTTATTATAATCACTCAAAACCCTTCATTTCTCAATTTTAAATAAAGTATTTGCACTTTGATATTTATTATACTCGGTGCTAGACATATACTTGTGCCATTTGGAGCTACTTTTACTCCCTAGGAAGTCATAGAAGGTAGAAAACTTTTTTCTCAGAATTAATATTGAGCTCTAACTACTACCTTCACTACTTTTGTTATATGATTTCTTACTTATTAGTTATTGAAGATACAAAAAGTCTTTATTAAAGGGTTGCA
The DNA here is from genome assembly GCF_007565055.1 of Rhinopithecus roxellana. NCBI lineage: Eukaryota > Metazoa > Chordata > Mammalia > Primates > Cercopithecidae > Rhinopithecus > Rhinopithecus roxellana. Next base: position 71,184,313 of record NC_044569.1, on the reverse strand, counting down.
TAAATACAATGTCATGTGTTATCTTTTTTGTTTAGGCTTTCGTTGTTTGTTTTGGAGGGGTATGCAAACTTTGAGGAATCTTGGCTGTGTTGGTGAAGGCTGTATCCACAGAGCTGAACTTGCCTGTAAACTGCCTTGAGAATGAGATACTTAAATTTTCCCTTTAAGCATACAGTTTCATTACATAGAATTATCAATGTTCAATCCATTTTGACCCATGAAAATATGGTTAGATATATATTTTCATATATTTTGAATATTTAACTAGTATGTACATATGATGGTATCTACTTAAATAATTCAAGTAATTGCCTTCTCTAAGAATGTTAGCATATTCCATAATCTCTATCTGGTTTCAATTCTTAATTCTTACCTTGAGTTCTGAGGGACAGTCTCTGCTACACTTTTTAATATTTTGAATCATTCTGGTTCAATGAGCCAGTCATGACAAGATACTCTATGATGGGATTAGAGGGATGCTATTTTAGCATACTAAAGTTATTGTCTTATCCCATGAAAACATTCCTTAGGGACGTAATAAATTAAAAGATGTAGTTCCTTTTCATTTCTGTGGAAATAAGATTTTTAAGGGTATACGAGGTCATTAGAATATAGCAATTTTGGTGTCAAATAGACTTCAGATTTGGCCCTGGATCTACCTGTTTTTTAAATATATGTCTTTGAGCTAGCTATTCATTCTCTCTATGTCTCAGTTTTCTCATCTATCAAACATGGATAATAATACTTGTAGATAAGTGCTAACCTGCCCAAGCCTAATCCCTTACAAAGCAGTTGGCTGCCTTCAAAGCCTCATGGAAACCAGTTACGTACCAGTGCCATATAACAAGGCTTAGGTCCCAACAACTGCTCTCCCTACCTCCATCCATCTTACCATGAAAGGGGCTGTGTTTCTCCAACAAAGGATTCTTGTCTGATGAACCCCATCACTGTATTAGCACATCGTGTCAGTGCAATCACAAAGCTTGGACCCCAGATTGTGAAAGGGTAGGTTCTGGTTTTCTCTCAAATCATGAACACTAAGCTCACAGGAAAGTGCTAGGGCTAAGATTTGGTCATGTTTTATTTCTATTTATGTACCAGCCTCTAATGATAGCAGCAGAGGGGGCATTCCTAGTCATGCAGCTTACAGCAAATAGCCCGAAGACTGGGTTCGTCTCCTAGCTCTGCTAAGTCTCTCTACACAGCTCTAAAATGCAGTGCAAATGTGAAAGGCAAATCCACAAACATACTTCTACTCCTGTCTCCATAACTTTTCTCCAAAGAAAGCTGCTCCAGCAGTTTAGAACAAAATTTTAATTATCTAAAGTCACTTCCTTTGGTGTTTCAATTCATCAGATAATTGTGCAATTATCCACTTCGTTTTGTCTGTGTAGATATCCTGGCTTGAGCCCATTAACCAACTAATGTACACCAAAGACGAGAAAATTAGGAGATTGTGCCTATGTTGATATTTCTGTTCTCAATCCAATGGTTTGTCTGTATCACGGATGTGTGCTGTCCTCATTAGAAGTTTTCAAATTAAAGAATGTTTATTGTTCCCAGGAAACAAGATAAAATAGGTTTGTATTTACTCATTGGCTGGCAGCTTGAAGAGGCATTGTTTCTATGTTGGGAACAGAAAGGTAGATGGTCCTTTTAATATTGAAAGACAGTTAAAAAATTAAAAAAATTTCAGTTAAAAAAATTTCAGTTAAAAAAATTCAGCTTCTCCTGAGAATATAAAAACATGCTATATGGACCCTGAATAACTTATATCTCAAGCTCTGTTTCTCAGATGGAATTGTAGTACCACCATGTCAACATTCCTCAGCTGGAGTTAATGATGCCCCTATTTCATCAAGATCACCTCTACTTAGTTCCTGAGATGATCTGGACAAGCAGAGCCTTGTGTCAGTGCCTTTAGGTGGCTGACCGGTTGGTGGCACCTGATTTCTGGTGTGCTTCTATGCTAGGTAATCTATAGGATGATGGACCCATTTTTACTACATAGCATTCCTTCTTCCTTCTAATATTATAGCTCTGTATTGAACTCCAGCTTGGCTAGGTTTTCCTGCCCTGCTGCATGGCGGAATTTTGCGCCTAGCATGGAATGATAGAAAGATAATGGTCTTTGGAATCAGAATCCATATTCGGTCTCTTACAAATTGAATCACTATCTCAAGTTACTTAACTTACATAATAATCATGTTCATTATTTGTAAAACATAATGTCCATTTCACATTCTGTAAGGGTTAAATAGGTTAATGTATAAAAGGCAGCAAGAATAGTGCTTGACATTTTTTGGCTGCCAATTATTGACATGGTCACGCAGTAAGGCATTTATTATTTAGATCTACATATGCCTAGCTTAGTAATTACCTAGATTCCTCCTACAATGTCTACTTTTATATCTTTCTTATCTCTTTAGCTACTGAATGTCCCTTTTCTAGTTTAGTGCCTATATCACAGTGAGATTTTGAATGACTAGTTAGTTGACTGGATGGATAGATGGAAAAAATAGAAGGTTCTCCAGCCAAACCAGTACAAAACCTACCTCCTTTTTAGAACACAACTCACTGAACTGCTGACTATCCTCAGAGAGACCAACATTTATATTAATTAATTTCCCCTTTTCCTTATCTTACTCTTTTTCCTGCATTGTTCCTGATGTTTCTTGTCCAAAGACAATGTGCATTATAAAACATCATGGGGGTTTTCTAGCAATTAAGGAAGACAGTCCTCTATCTTCAACTCCAGAAGACTAGCAATGTAAAAAACTCATGATTATCTTGACTAGAGAATTTTTTTAAAAAATCAACCATTACTACACCACATTTGGCATATTTGACTAATATCTTTAGTGCAGCTAAAGGTACCTGGAGAGTATCTGAAGTATAGTACACATACATACATTTTTTGAATAAATGACTAAAAAGGCAGTAGTTTCTTACTTTTGCTTAGCATTTATTAAATGATCACCTCAATCCCCATTTTCATCATCACCAGCTAATTTTCTGACCTTGAGGAAGGTAGTTCGCGCTAGAACTTCTGTCTAGGCCACTGGACAGAGCAGGACTTAAGAAAAATATTGTGTAGGCTTCTTAGTGGCATGGTAGCCAGTGTTATTCTTCATTAATATCTGTTCCTCTTCTTGACATTGAACCTTAAAAAAAATATTGTTTATTTTAGTCCTTTTTTCATCTAAGCTTTTACTACAACATACTATTCTTGTTGTTCTCTCTATATTAATGTGATCATACCATATATACTGGCCTATAATCTGCTTGCTTCACTCAAAAGTAGAAAGACATCTTTGATATTCTTTTAAAAATTATCTTATTTGAGATTAAGGGATACATATGCAGGCTTGTTACATGGATATGTTGTGTGATACTGAGGTTTAGTTTCTAATGATCCTGTCACCCAAGTAGTGAATATAGTACTTGATAGGTAGTTTTTAAACCTTTGTTCCCTTCCTCCCATTTTTTGGAATTCCTGTTTATTGTTTCTCATCTTTGTTTCTGTGCAGACCCAACGTTCAGCTTCCACTTATAAGTGAGAAAATGCAGTATTTGGTTTTCGTGTCTGTGTTAATTTGTTTAGTGTAATGGCCTCCAGCTGCATCCACATTGCTGCAAAGAACATTATTTCATTCTTTTTGCCCACAAAAGTTGATTTGACCAGTAGAATGTGAGCAGAACTGACTTCAGAACAAATTTTAGGTGTCAATGGGAGCTTGATCACTTTTTTTTTTTTTTTAAATCTTGTTCCTGTGATCATGAAACCATGGGTTGAGACGGTATCTTTATCAGCCTATAATTCTGAGTTATTATAATGATTGGAGTCTCCTGCTCATCTGTGATGGACATGTAGCACGTACAAGACATAAACTGTTGTTTTAAGCTACTGACATTTTAAGGTTGTCCAATATTGCAGCATAATTTTGTGTCTTTTAAGTAATACATGGCTTGACTCTTCTGTCTCTAGTCCAAGCGCTCCAGCAATAAGCAGAACTTCCTTACTAAACCCTGAACAACAGGGAGAGGGGGCCAGATTCAAGGGAGGGAGGTGACAGAAGTAACTTCTGTGTCTTAACCAGGCTCAGATAACATAACATTGCCTACAGTTTTGTTTTAACAGGTGTTTTGGGATAACTGTAGCTTTTGCCTCCCTTCTATTACCCTTTCTATTCAAGAACTGTGTATTAATAGCCACTTGTCAGGAGCCCTAGGAAAAATCTTAAAAGCAAGCCAAAGAAACTGTTTTGCTATATGAGCCAATAGATTTGATGACCCATACTATAACAACACAAAACAACACAATATGGGCCATTTCATTTCCCTTAGAGTACCTAAAATTTATAAGAAGAAAAGTGAATACAGGCAGAAGATATTCTAAAGTCTTTATGTCTTAAATCGTGTCACTTTAAAATATTTTCTATTTTGTAACCAGTGATACAGGAATTCTATTATTCAATGTCCCTAATGTAAAAAGTTGTAATTAGGTGTGATTATTGTCACTCTTATTGGTTATAGCAATTGCAGCAGACACCGTTAGAGACAGGCCACTTCAGAGAGCTGGACTTTGGACAAGCCTCTTTTTTCCCAGTTGCCTAAAGAGGAAGTGGTGGTAGTAATAAGTGGTCTGAAAGGAATTCCAGTTCTATTCATACTCATGAAATAGTGAACTTAGAAAACAGCGTTAGTAATATGAGATTATTTTTAAAAGTTGAGATATAATTCAAATACCATAAAATTCACCACTTTACAGAGTACAGTTCAGTGGCTTTTAGTATATTCACAGTGTTATACAACTATGACCACTATGTAATTATAGAACATTTACATCATGCCAAAAAGAAACCCTGTATTTATTCACAGTCACTCCTCATTGTCCCATCCCCACAGCACTGGTGACTACTAATCCACCTCCTGTCCCTATGGATTTGCTTACTGTGAATATTTCATATAAATTGTACTATACTTTATTTAGTCTTTGCTTTTTATAAAAACTTAGTATAATGCTTTCAATGTTAATTTATGATATAGCATGTGTCAATACTTAATCCCTTTTGATTGTCAAATATTAATTCATTGTGTAGAAACTGTATATTAGACAGTTATACATATATTAGATATATGATTAGCAAATACTTTCTGTGATTCATTGTGTTATAGTGGTACTTTCTTCATGGTGTCCCTTGAAGCACACACAAAAGTTTTTCATTTTGATGAGGTCCAAGTTATGTATTTTTTGTTTTGTTTCTCATGCTTTTGGTGTCGCATGAAAGAAGTCATTGCCTAATTCAAGGTCAAAAAATTTACTCCTACATTTTCTTTGAGTGTTTTATAGTTTAACTCTTGCATTTAGATTTATGATCCATTTTAAGTTAATTTTTCTATATTATGTATATGTCTAACTTCTTTTTGTTGTTGTTCATTTTGTTTTCTTGAAAAGACTATTCTTTCCCCCATTGAATTGTGTTGTCACCCTTGTTGAAAATCATTGACCATAAATGTCAGGGTTTATTTCAGGATAATTTCTAAATTATTTTTCATTGATCTAGATGCCTATCTTTATGGTGGTATAAAATTCTATGAGCTACCATGGTTTTGTAGAAGGTTTTGAAATATGGAAATGTGTGTCCTCCAACTTTGTTCTTTACCAAAATTATTCTGGCTTTTTGGGGTCCCTGAATGCCTGTGTAAATTATATAATCAGCTTGTCAATTTCTGCAAGAAATTAAGCTGTAATTGTAATGGAGATTGCAATGAATCCCTAAGTCAATTTGAGGAGGCTTGCCATCTTAACACTATTATGACTTTCAATTCATGAACATGGGTGTCTTTCTATTCACTTAGGACTTTAATGCTTTTTATCAATGTTTTGTAGTTTTTAGTGTGCAAGTATTGAACTTCTTTGGTTAAATTTATTACTAATATTTTATTTTTTGATACTATTATAAACTGAATTGTTTTCTTAATTATCCTTTAGGGTATTCATTGACAATGTATAGAAGTACAATTGATTTTTGTATATTGATCTTGTATCCTGCAACCTTGTTGGACATGATTTTTTAATATAAAAGTATTATTACTATTGTGGATTCTTTAGAATTTTCTATATAAATAAGAATATGTCATTTGCAAATAGAGATAACTTTACTTCTTTCTTTTCAATTCCCTTTATTAATTTTCTTGTCTTGTTTTTCTGGCTAGTAGCTTCAGTACAATGTTGAACAGAATGATGAAAATGGACATTCTTATGTCCATTTTGTTGCTGATCTTCAATCATAAGTTTACAGTGTTTCACAATTAAGTATGATGTTGGCTGTGGGATTTTGTAGATGTCATTTATCAAGGTGAGGATATTCCTATTCTGTTTCTGTTTGTTGAATTTTATTTTTTTAAGTTATGAAAGAATGTTGGATTTTTTCAATTTCTTTTTCTGCATCTGTTGAGATTATCTTGTTTTTTTTTTTTGTTTTTATTATATTAATATAAAAGAAAATTGATGACATTGATTAATTTTACAATATAATTGCATTACATTGATTAACTTTAATATGGTGAACTAATGTTGCATTTTGGGACAAATACTATTTGGTGATAGGGTACAAGCTTTTTTATATGTTGCTAGCTTTGGTTTGATAGTATTTTGTTGAGAATTTTTGCATCTATATTTATACTGGATATTTCTCTATAGTATTCTTTTTTTGCAATATCTTTGGTTTAGATATCAGGATAATGCTGGCTTTAATTTGAGTTAGTATATTTTCCCTCCTATACTATTTTTGCAAGAGTTTGTGATGGATTGCACTTAATGCTTCTTTAAATGTTTGGTAAAACTCACCAGTGAAACCATCGGTCATGGGCTTTTTTTTTTTTTTTTTTTTTTTTTTTTTTTTTTTTTTTTTTTTTTTTTTTTTGTGGGAAGCTTTCTGATGACTAATTCAATTTCTTGACTTGTTATAGGTCTATTCAGATTTTCTATTTCATCTTAAGTTAGCTTTAATATTTTTCTCTTTCTATGAATTCATTCATTTTATGTAGGTCATTTAATCTGTTGATATAAAATTGCACTTCATATTACTTTATCATTCTTTTTATAGGCATTGAACTCTTTTTACTGAATGGTAGTAATGTCTGTTCTTTTATTTCTGATATTAGCAATTTGAGTCTTTTATCTCTTTAAATTGGTCAGCTTAGCTATAGTTTTGTCAATTTTGTTGATTGTAATTATTATCAAGATTTCTCCTTAGTAAGAAATACAGAGACTTTGTGGAATATCCCTTATGACTGACTGTCAGAGCCTAACATGTTCACCTATTTCCTTATAAAAGTAAATTATTTATTATCATTAGCCAACCATTTTCCCAAAACAGCTCATAACTCATTATAGATATATTCTTTGGCGATTAAGACTAAAACTTCTAAAATTATACTTTTAATTTATATTATTTCTTGGGTTACAAATTTAGTAAGTTCTAGAAAGTAGACTTTCTTAAATTTGCCCCAATCCACTTTTTAAAGCTATAGATCATGTTATGTCCATCTTAAAATACTAACAATATGAACTCTATTTTGATTCTTTGTGCCCTTAACATCTGAGACTTGTTCATTCAACACAGATTTCACCTATTATTATTTTTAGTGTTAAAGACTTTGCTTGTATTTCCCTTCTGTTTTGGTTTATGGACTTCAGTCCTCTTCTTTTAAACTGTCCTCACACAGAAGCTCCTTCATCAATCCCCTCGATTATCTGGAACTTTTCCATCATCTTATGTCTGTCTTGAGGAATGCCCAGAATTGCATGCTGTATTCCAGATGTAAAAGTGCCGTGGTTTGGGAACAGTAGATGATAATTTTCTTTGTGTTATGGAAAAGCGATTTCAGGCTATATGACAGTAGTAATTCTGTAAAGAGAGAGGTGGTAGGATGGTGGTTTTGAGATCTTTGAAAAGAAGGAGGAAAAAGGTATCCTTTATTTTATCAGGACCAGATGCCTCAAATAAAGACAAAAGAACACAACTTTCTCTCAATTGTTTTATGACAAAGATACACATATTTTTTGGTGAGAAGTTTCTATTGCCTACCAAAGTGTCCTTCTGGTGTCTGAGATCCGAATCTGATTTGAAGTCTGCATGCTCTATTATTAATCTTAGCACTCTTTTTTGCATGACTTATGTTGCTCAGTAGCCAAATGGAAGATTAATCACAGAATTAGCATTTCCAAATCGCCAACAATCTCCTTTGCAGATGTGCAGTAATATTACTGAAGTCTGTTGTTTTGCCCTACATTTATTGTTAATAATTAATGTACATTTCTGGGTGAAATTATGTGCTATCACCATCTGGTTAATTTAATAGAAATACTCAAATCTAAAGCACTTTATTAAATATGTTGGAAATAATCATTGTCATTACTATAATGTAGCAAGTATCATGTTTTTTTCTATAAAAAATGCCAGAAAATAGAACAATTCACTGTATGTCAGCTTAGTTATTGTTACTACAAACTCATTTTTTGAAAATCTCTCTCCCTATATTGTATAGCTAATGTGGGAATTAACAAAATGCAAAGTTCATAGATTAAAAGGTAAGCTATAAGCAGATTATTAAATTTCTAATAAAGAGCTTGGGTAATAAAAGTAAACTATGTCAGATAGGTAAAGAAATTATTTTCCATCTTCGCATATTACTCTTCATATTGAATATCAAATGAAAATTCTAGAGAGTAACAAGAATATAAATATTTGACATTTTTCTTCTTAGAACTGTCTAAGGAAAATAAATGATGTGAGGTAAGTGCTGCTTTCTGAATTTATAAAGTGCCAATATAATAAAGAAAACATTTAGCCATTTTACAGCTTAGCCTTCTGATAAGTTTTGCTCTGAAGATTGAAGCACAAATGACCACTGGATTTTTAATGTTGTCTTTTTAATACTTATGTAATAGAATACTCAATCTTTATGTCAAAGAGGTACAGGTAAGCTGCCAGGGTTTTCCCACCCTACAGTTGATATTTCTCTCATCTTAAAGACTGAGATTCCTCCAAGTTGCACTTTTTCATAATTTAAATATGTTAAAACCCAGACTTTCCTCTTCTTCATATTTGCTCCCTATAAAGACCAGCCAAAAGCAAAACTTAAGTAGTATGCTATCTAATTTTTCTTTGTGATACTCTTGTTCCCATTTTTTCCCTAGGTGTATATTTTGCTGTAAGTGGTGCCCAGTTCGTTTTTTCAAGCCGTGAGTGGATAATCGTTTAGGTTATGATTTCACTCTGCATGGTTTTGTATTGTAACACAGCTGAAAGAAGGCTCTAACTGATCCATAAGCACGAATGGAGTGTGCACTAGTTATACAGTCTCATTTCTGTGATGAGGCATGAACAAAAGGCATAGTCCCTGCCCTTGAGGAGAATGATGTGAAACTGATTTTTATTAATAATCTTAGCTTTCATTTGTTGAGCTCTAACTGTGTCCTTGATGGTATTCAAAGCACCTTCCATGGATTATCTATTTCAATCCTCATAACAACTTGGTGAGAAAGGTACCATTATTAACCCCATTTTACAGACTGAGAGAATGAAGTCTAGAGGGATTAATTTACTTGCCTTAAGTTGCATGAAAGATAAGTGGTGGAGCTGGGATCTGAATTTAGGCAGAACTACTTCAGAGATATTATTCTCAATCTTGGTTGTACATTGGAATCACCTGGACAATTTTGAAAAATTACCCATGATTAGATTTTTTTCTCCAAGGAACTATTAATCTGGGGTGGGGCCTGGAAATCGGTGATTTTTTAAAAGTCCTTTCAGGTGATTCTACAACATGGTAAGGATTGTGAACTCAGGCTCCAGAAGCTGCACTCTTACGGGAAACTAACTTGGATTCAGATCCAGCCAACAGCAGAGACATCTGCAATATAGAAGCTGCAGCTCTATGGGCTTCCCAAGAATGACTTGCTCTACTCTCCTCCCTGTGAAGGGAGAGAGACATTATTACCTTTTATGGATAAAGAGACTCAATGTAGAGAGATTAAGCTGCCTGATCAAGATTTTCTAGCTAATAAGCAACAAATCCTGGATGTAAATGTGGTTCTTTCAACTTTCATATCCAGGACTTGTAAAATAATACCATTGTGCCTATAAAGTAACAAATATTTATTGTATGTCTAGTATGTGAAGCGTAATGTGCTAACTGCTGTAGTAGGGATGCATAAAATTACAGCAAATAACATCAAAGTTACATTATTAGGTGCTAAATTGTATAGTACTGACCAGGGTGCTGAGGGGTTTAGAGGAATGATTGATTAATGGTGATACCACTCTCAGGGAAAGCTTGGTCATAGGATGGCTCAGAGAAAAGAAAAGGAAATGTTTACTTATAAAGAGAATCAGATTGCAAAACCTGCTCACCAAATCAACTGACAGAAATATCTAAAAGAAAAATAAATACAAAGTTAACCAAGATTACCAGGTTTGAAAAAGCAGAAAAAGACTTTTTTTCTTCTTTTTCTTTTTCTTTCTTTTTTTTTTTTTTTTTGCTAGAGTCATGTTTGTGAAAAATGCTGAAGATTTCATTTGTTTGGGGGACCATAACTAGATTTTTAAATTTTTTTATTTTTTGAGACAGAGTCTTTCTCTGTTGCCCAGGCTGGAGTGCAGTGACTGGATCTCGGCTCACTGCAAGCTCCGCCTCACGGGTTCACGTCATTCTCCTGCTTCAGCCTCCCTGACTTTTTTTTTTTTTTTTCCTGACTATGGTATAAGTAGTGCTAAGCTCGCTAGAATGTGGGGCAACATGTCAGTTTTTGCTCCTGTGGCTTCATGAGTGAGATACAGTTTTGTTTTTTTTTCCACTGGGGCTTTAATATTTAGACAAAAAATTAAGTTCCAATGCCACTCAACTTAAGGGGTTTTCTTGCGCTGAGTAATTTGCTTAGCTTTCCTCAAATGATAACACTGGTATCTTGACTAATAATTTGAGCCCCCATTCCTGTGGGTCTTTGTAGCATCAACTATAAAGTAGCCATTTTTTTTTTTTTTTTTTTTGAGGCTTACCACTTATTTGATACAATTACCATTTATTTATTTACTTATTTATTCATTCAAATATGATGATTTTATTGTCTCCCTACTATGCACCAGGTACTATTCTAGGCAGTGAGGATTGATGGTGAACAAAATACATTTCTTGCTTATGTGGAACTTACCTTCTAGTGGCGTTGACAAGGAAAGATAGATCATAAATAACAGGCAGTAAACTGGATGAGACAAGGGTCTGGAGATAAATGTAACAGAAAAATGAGGATAGGAAGAACCCAGAATAAGGACATGCTATTTTGGGGGAAAGGTTAGTGGAGAAACGAAGAGAAGTGGAGAAGAAACATTTGTTTTCTTGTCCAGGAAAAAATAGCAAGAGAAAAGTTTCGAGGCAGGAGAAGGCTTAGTACCTTTGAAAAATAGCAGAAAAGCCATGGTGGCTACAGAAGGGTAAAGAGAGACAGGTCAGAGATTTGTCCAGTGAGAGAGTGGGGAGCTCACTTATGCAGAACCTTATAGGTCATGGGAAGACTTACCTTCTGCTCTGATAAAATGGGGAACCCCTATAAGAATTTGAGTAGAGGACAGTTATAATCAGAATTAAGTTTTTAAAAAAATTATTTGAGTTTCTATAGGTAAAAATAGGGAGATCAACTAAAAAGCTATGGCAATGTTTTTGCTGAGGAATGATGATAGCTTGGACTGAGTAGTTGGAGGCAGAAAAATGGCTATGCTCTGTTTTCTATTTTGAAAGTGAAGATAATGGGATTTTCTTTTGAGTTGGAGGTAAGTTATGAGTTCAAGAGAGGATGAGATGTTGAATTCAAGTTTTTAACCTGAGTGCATGAAAAAATGCAACAATCATTTTTAGAGATGGAGAAGGCAGGAGGAGGATCAGGGTTGGGGTAAAATCGATATTATTACTTTATACAGGTTAAAGTCCAATGCCTATTAGCTGTCCAGTTGTAGATTTTGAGAAGGCAGTTGGTTATAAGATTATGGAATTTAGTATAGAGGTATACGATGGAAGTCAAGAACAGTTAGATAATATCTGAAGTCATACACTTGGATGAAACTGCTCAGGGCATGTGTGTAAACAATAAAGATATCTAAAATCTTAGATGGAGCAGCCCAAAGTTTAAAGTTTGGTAAATGAAGGCAAATTCAAAAAGGAGTATGAGAATGAGCAGCCAGTGTGCCAGGATGAAATAAGAGCAGTGTTGCAAAGGACCAAAGAAGAAAGGGCTTCATAGAAAAGGGAGTGGTTAGCTGTTTTAAATGCTACTGATGGAAGGGGCCAGATCAAGGCTTAACATTTGATCACTGCGTTTAGCAACACAGAGGACATTGTTGACTTTAGCAAGAGTTTTTTCAGTGGCTTTATCAAAGGTTTTCAAAGTTGAATTGCTTTGTAAAAAATATGCATGTTATTTCCTTAAACAGGTGAATGAAACAGAGATCCTTTAAGAATCTTTCATTCCTTGAATTCTATGGATGAATCTTCTAAAATCCTTGATTGGGGTTTGGTTTTTTGAGTTTAGTGAGACATATGAACTAATTTCCTTGACTGTGGAAAACTTTTCAAATGAATGAGGTTAAACAATACATGTTGAAAAGATAAGAGGTAGTCAACCTGTTGTTTGGTCTGTATCACTTCAAACGACCAATTGAACCACATATTTGCCCACAATGATCCAGGTAGCTATCACCCAGATACAAATCGAAGGCCTTGAGAGACAGGGTGTTGAATCTAAAGATCTGAAGTGACTCAAAATAGATAGTTCTTAGCACTTGGATGACAGGAAAAGAAACCATATGAAAAGTCATCATTATAGAGCTGTCTGGGGTTTTTCCCACATGCATGATTAAGTTCTGAACACTTAGGTTACGAAAATGGACATAATTGCCAGAGTTGCCCAAACATGATATATTGGTGGACTTCATGAGTACCCGGAGCATATACTAAGAGAAATTCTGTAGTTGTGAGGTTGGGATGCATTTTGGGTTGGAGGTAAGTCTGTATGATCCCATTATCTGTGCTCCTTACATTATGGTAACTTACTTTTCTGTGTGTGCAGGGGTTAAGTGTCAAATAAATGGTTTGTCTTAAGCCATCTGAGCTAAATAAGTACACTTTTGCTATTTATTTTTATTTGTTTTTGATTTGACATCTGTCTCCACTGTATCCTCTCTTCCCACACCTAAGGCTGACACTCTATTTCATGTCTCTACAAAGGCAGCCATTACTGTTCATTTGATGTAAGTTTCTCTTATTCCAGGATTTTCAGGTTACAAGGAGTTGTTTAACTTTTCTTGACCTTAGTTTCAGCTTCTTAGAATAGAAGTTTGTGTTAGCTGATCTACATAATCTTTTCAGGTACTGCAAAAAATTACAAATTTTGTGGGTATGTGTTAATAAACCTGAAATCATGCTAGTAGACATAAAGAGTGACTTGAAGTGCTTTCTTTCTCCATAAGGGCAAAAATAGCTTTGTGATGGTGCTCGATCACATTACAAAAGGAGGAGAAAAGGTTACACAGTATCTCATAATCCAGAGATGTGGTGTGTAATTATCCATTTGCGAAAAGCTTTCTTTATGTTCTGTTTCACTGGGAAAGTTAGAGCAAAGTGAAAATAAAGTTCTGCAATTATGAAATCTGCTCACTTGGCTCTTTCTGTTCTTCAAAGTAAATTCTGTGTTAATAGAGAAAAGTTAGTTAGTGTAACAGACCCCTAATTTGTTACCATTGTAATTATTTTTTTCAGACCCATTAACATTTGTGAATGAATTTAATGCTCAGGAAAATGACGATCTCAGCCGTGGTCTGATTCAGGCGTGGCACCATCCTGCTGGGTTAAGGACCTTTTAAATTGCTTCTAATATGCCTAATTCTTACTTAAAGAGTGTCCTCCTTTCTATCTGTTGGAACTTGCTTGCCTCAGATTAAATGTTCTGGTTATCATCGAGTAATCATTCGTTTATTCAATATTTATTAAGTATCATGTGCATGTTTTGTGCTAAGCATCAGGGACAATTTGAGGCACAAGTCAGACCTTTCAGTTCTATGGAGAAGACAGACATTTAAGAAATTAGTATAAAGTGAGGCACATATTGTGATGGAGCAAATAAAATGCTATAGAAACAGTCTGAGCAAATAAAATACTACGGAAACAAGGTCTGGGGGTCAAGGAAACTCTAAAAGAAGTGAGGCTGAAGCTGAAATCTGAAGATGAGTTGAAGCTGGCCATGTGAAATGTGTATGCATATCTGCATTGTCTTCGTGTGTATGGCTGTGTGACTGGGTGGGAAGAATGTAACAGGGATTCAGATAGGGAAACAGTATGTACAACAGGAAGAAAATATGACAACACTAAGGAGTCAAGAGAACCCAATATTAATGGAGAAGATGGGATATTGTAAGGGGATAGAAAATTGGTGGGAGATGAGATTGGGAAGATGAGCAGGGGAAAAATGGGAAAGAAGATTTGCAAGATGTTAAGCAGTTTTGTACTTAATACTAAGAACAATGGTAAGAGGAAAGATACAACTAGATGTGAGTTACAGAATGTTCATTTATGTTTGAGTGTATATTATATATTTAATTGGAAGAGGAGAAGAGTTAGGAAGCAAAGATAGCAGTTAGTACATTCATGCCATCATCCAGGAGGAAGATAATGGGGTCTTGGACTAGGTCATTGGCACTGATTCCTGAATTTTTAGAGCCATCTAAGAGAGGAAACCACTCAGAGCTGACTGGATGTAAAACATGAAGGGATGGGAAGAGTCAAGGATGACCTCCAGGTTTCTGACTTGAGTAACATGGGAGGTGATGTCAGGGTGGCGTTGCCACTTACTAAGGTGGAAAACTAAAGTGTGTTGCTGAGATGGGAACTCAGAAGGAGGAATGGAGGTGGAAGATGCAGGGGGGTGGGAGTTATGAATTCAGTTTTAAATTTTTGACACTGAGGAGATTATGAGACATCCAGTTGGGAATGCCAACAGGCAGGTGGACGTATGGATCTGGAACACAGAAGCTAAATCTAGAAGAGATTTGACAGTCATTTGTATGCAAATTCTCTCAGCCTTTGAAGCATTGTGATTGCCCCTCTATCACGAAGATCACCGTACCATGATGTACAGACATCTCTGAGTACTTCTCATCCCCTACTCTAGAGAGTTCCTTAAGCTCAGAAACTGTGTTATTTATTTTTTGTCATTCCCATTGAGTCTAGCATGGTGTTTTATACTGGGAGCTCACTCAATATTTGCTTGCTAAATGTAATCTAAGACCTTCCTGTCTCAGGTATCTTGGTCCATGGCCCACAGAGCACCATATCTTAGTTCTTCCTACTATATCGAAGGATAATTGCTCTCTCCTTTCCTAGTTTTAACCCTCATTTCTTCTAATAGTCTAATTCTCCCTAGTCTAGAGAAGACAGCACAATGTACAAAAGCACAGTAAACTGGAGGTTGAGGAGATGTGTGGAACAGTATCAATTATATTTCCTCTGACTTGGGCAATTGTGGACAAGTCACATTATTTCTTTGGGCCTCAGCTTACTCATCCATTAAAGAAATGGTCTACAAGGTCTCTTATAACTCCAATAAGCTCCAATTCAAGTTTTTCCTCTTTTCATCTGATTTGTCATTTTACAATTCTCTTATATTCTTAACTGTGCTTACTGGCATTCATATTCTTAAAAGTAGGGTCATTTATGGATTTTGTGAGTTTTCTCTGCTGAAATAAATTGAAAAGCTCATAGAGTTGTATTTTGTTCTCAACATAACCTTCAGCCTAGTACAACGAAAACCACAAGACAATGCTCAATACATAATTCTTGAATGCAGTTGAATAGAAACAAAAGCATCACAAACTTACATGTGGTCACTCTGCTGGTGTGTCATACATACTGTTGCCTTGCATGGCCCCAACTCAACAAGGTGTTGTGAAATAGGAATTAAAGTCTGTTGTTTTTCATGGAACTTGCTTAAGGAAATGTTATATGATAATCTTGGGGTGCTATATAAAAATTTATCTAATTTATTTTCTAAGCAATGGAAAACCTTTCTTCAAATAATACTCTCATATTACATCTCACAAAATATTTAAAAATTAAATGAGAGTGGATCTGTTAATAGTGATGGAACTCTGAGCCCTCTTACATAACTTTCTCTTTGTGCCTCTTTCTGAGCATTGAGCAGAATTCTTACATTTCTGAAGAGATTAGGTGTTTAAGTTTCTAACTTTTTGATTATATAATTCTAATTGCCAGTGTACATACAGCTCTCTGGTTCTCTTATACTCAGGCTTAAACTAGATGCTGTGAGGGCTTTTAGAGATGAAGACAATAGTAGTCCCTATCACTATTTAGAAGGATAACCTGACTCACATGAACAAAGCAAGTAGAGGACCCCATATAATAGCACTGTGTATTTTCCTGTCTATGGAGATGTTGAAGCAGGTAATCCTCACAGTCTCTTTCAGTTTTCACATTCTGTGACTCTAAGTGTTAATGATGTGGCCATGTGTGTTAAGTGCTTTGAGCTCAGGAATAACACACTATATAAATTCAAGGACCATTACATACATAATCATAGCTGCTAAGCAGGGACAAATTCCGTATTTGCATGATATTCTCAAGAAATCCCAAGGGAAACACTGTTTAGGAGCAAAACACTATTACCACTTTTTCAAGAAAGAAAAATAAGGAAAGGAGAAAGAAGGAAAGAAAGAAAGAAAGAAAGAAAGAAAGAAAGAAAGAAAGAAAGAAAGAAAGAAAGAAAGAAAGAAAGAAAGAAAGAAAGAGGAAGGAAGGAAGGAAGGAAGGAAGGAAGGAAGGAAGGAAGGAAGGAAGGAAGGAAGGAAGGAAGGAAGGAAGGAAGAGAAAGGAAAAGAGAAAGGAAAGACAAGACAGAAAGGAAAATATAAGCCTCTTCTGCTCCACAAACTCTTCCTTAACACATTGCTGCAGGTAAATCATTCATTTGTCATTTAGGAAAATACCTCAAATAATATTCTCCCCTGATTCAAATAAAACTTCCAATGCCAAGCCGTGCTGGTTGCCAGAAGTGTGTCTGGGTTAATTGCACACCTGCATTTTATTTCAAGTAAATTGCATGGTGCCCCCCTCTTTGTGCCCCTCACAAAGCAGGAGCCCACCTGTCTGGAGGCTCTTTGGGCAATGAAGGGCTGCAGGAAAAAATTAGTCATCCTCTTTTCTTCCTTGCGACTTCTTTGACCTTGAGACTTCTAATGGCATCTCAGACAAAATGAACATAATCTAATGGACAGCGGGGAAGAGGGAACGGCTGGGTACATCTGTCGTATTACTGGGCTGCCTGAACAGTCAATGAAGCAGGGCCAAACCATAAGAGGCCTGTTCAGTTTAGCTCCAGGGTCTGCAGAGAAGGAGCACAATCATTTATCTTTATTTACTGAACTCTGCTTTCTGTTTAAGGAAAAAAAAAATTGACAGGTTGACAAAAACCCGCGTTGGTGCTGCCCGCTGCGCAGAGATAAATGCTATTTGTGCTCTAGAGAGTCAAGGACAGCTCACGATGCCCTTTAGCTGGTTTTAGTAGGTGCCTAGTATACGGGAACAAAAATGCCAAGGCACTTGGGTCTTCTCTCCCCTCAAACACCTCCACATCTTCTCATAGAAGGATTCCTGTAGATGGATCCACAAGCAGGAAGTTTTGCAAGGAATGGGAGGAAGAATTCTTCAAGGCAGCAAAGCAGACCAGAACAATTCGGGCCACAGAATCAGAGAACAAAGTCAACTGGGAAATGCTGAATATCCCATAGGTTTCTTTATGAAGATAGATCTGTCCATGGCATCCATAACAATATACACTGTCTTATATTCATAAAATAAGGACACAAGTAATGCATCTTCCAGCTGCAGAGAGAAATTTAACGAGCAGGAATTCAGAAATAGGCCTTTAAAGTTCTGCCCACCTATGTCTCTTCCTCACCATGTCATACCACTCATCCTTTTAATGAGCTTACCACACTTTTCCAAGTACAGTCATTGCCAAAGTGGGATTTCTGTCACTAAGGGAATGTATAGGACTCTCAACTGGGAGAGGAGAAAATATGAGAGTTTCTTTTTTTTTTTCCACTTCTTTCCTTTTCTCTTTCATCTCATCCTTTAAAATTTCTATTTGTTATGGGGATTTGATAGTGTACATAATGTATTTGTACAGTAGTATCTGGATATTATTTCTAAATATGAAAGAGGAGCGATATGTGCACATAAACTTTTTACAAATGGGAAGCATGATGAAATAAATTTAAGACCATTTCAGAGCTTTAGTAATGTGCTATGTCCATTAAGGTTAATCCACCAGGCTAATTACCTAGGCTGAAGTTGCCCAGCTGTTTATGGAGACAGTTTTCCAGAAATTCTGGAAAATATTTACCTCTTTATCTTCCATAATTCTTGGAATAAATAATTGTGTACAAAATTGATATAGCATCATTCTTTATCTCTCTGCTAAGATGATTCATGTGTATTTTGTTATTACCAATAGTCAAATTTTGAGATGATCTCCGCACTTGTCCTCTGTCTAATGCCGTTTACATAAGAAATACCAAGTATCTTGTGGGACAGGGGTTGCATTTGGAGACTGAGTGGGAAACATGTAGGAAAGACTGAGGCTTGGGGTTTCCTGCATTTGGGCCTAGGAGTGTGTCTTAGGAGAGTAGCAGGAACCTTGCATGACACAGTGACTCTGCTTTGGGGCACTGAAAGGGACAGCTCAGAAGTAGACCCATCCATTTCCATCCTCTTGACTGGCTTTGATGTTCTGCATTTTAAGTATTTGCTTTAACTACATCAAAAAAGGACATGGATGTGAGGCACAGGTGTGTGCCTATGAAAAATTTTAATGTTAGAGGATTAAATGGAGGTCTGAGCAGAGGCAGGGGATCAGCATTCTGGAGCCAGGAGTGGTTCTGGACAGCTCCATGCAGGGTATGCTGCAACAGTGATTAGAGATCCGTCATCCTGTTGGAGGGATGGGATGAGTGGAAGCAGCAGAAAAAGGGTGAATTCTAAATGTTCCAGAGACTGAGCAGGGAAGCTTGAAGAGAAGTTGGAAGGGATTCTACTGACACAGTAGAATATTTGCACATTTTTCCAATGTATAGACACTAATATTACCCCTACTCCTACTCTCATTACATGGGTACAAATGAACCAGATAGACATGAGGATATGAACGGAATGAGAAGAGGCCACTCAGAGGGTGTGAGTAGAGGGACGTTAAATGATAGTGGCCCAGAATGTGTTAGGTTGAGTTTACTACAAGTGATCCTTGAATTCTCAGCAGTGGGTCTTGGAGAAGGAGGCTGATACATTCTGCTGAGTCAAAACTGGCACCTGTGGAGGCCAGTAGGATGGGGAAGGTTATGTCTCTAAAAGCCACTTTAAAAGTTTGTGATCCATAGTGTATGCTGGATTGCAACACTGTCACTGTGTCAGACTTTGTCATGTTTAGGGAATTCACCTTGACTAATGCAGTGGATGGGGCCACCAGAACTTGACACTATAGACCAGAACAATTGAAGAAGCAAAGAAGCCATTTGTGAACATAGGCTCGAGTGCTGTAAATGTCGCAAACTCCAGTTAACCTGACTTCCCTTGCTCTAAGCTGTTTGCTAAAATTGTTGACTAATATTTTCTACCCCCTGAGGAAATAAATAATCGCCAAGATTTTTTAATTGTGTTAACTAATAAAACAATAAATTTGTAACAAAGAGTGTAGCTATATATTTCATCCACTTACTTAATGGTTTATGTAAATAAAAAACAATTTGGGGGCATTGTGATGAGCATTTTCTGAAAATGTCTCAACCAATTATTATTTTCTATTCACTTTGTTATAATTGAACAATTCAACTCATAGCTGTTAAGAATAATGCCTTTGAGATATTAAACATAATTACCATTTTCTTCCTTGATGTTTATTTCTTATGTTATTTATATAGTAATTGTGCACTAGTATCTATGAATGGCTGTATACTTTTTACTCATTAAAATCAGTTCCAAATATGAGTTTTTGTTTCTATTTGATTTAATAAGCATTGAACATTTAGCTGTATGCATAGCACTGTGCTAGGTGCTGGAATTGAAGGTGTAGACCTCGTGGGCTATCAAACACAACACTCTAGGGCATGCTTTGTATAAAAATAAACTCCAGTGTCTCAGAACTTAACACAACAGATTACTTCTCTTTCATTTCAGAGTCCTGTGTAGATCCTTTTTTGTTTTTCTTGGAGACTATCCTCTAGCACTGAGTTAGAGGTCCAATGTCCTACTCTCTCTAGATTCTGCTATCTTCTACACAGGATCTCCAAGGTTCCTGTAGAGGGAAAGAGCTAGAGGGCTGCATAGGGTGAATTTCAGTGCAGATCTAGAGGCACCTTCATTGCTTCTGTGAACATTTTATTGACTAAAGCCTAATCACCTTTCCAACACACACTACAGTTGACCTTTGAACAATATGGATTTGTATAGCATGGGTCCACTTATAAAAGGATTTTTTTCAACCTTTCCAACCTTGGAGGCAGTAAGACCAACCCCTCTTCTTCCTCCTTCTCCTCAGCCTACTCAACATGAAGATAGTGAAAATGAAGACCTTTATGATGATCCACTTCCATTTAATGAATAGCAAATATATTTTCTTCTCCTTATGATTTTAACAGTTTCTTTCCTCTACCTTACTTTATTGTAAGAATAAAGTATATAAAACATGTAACATGTAATATGCAAAATACGTGTTAATTGACTACATTATCGGTAAGTCTTCTGGTCAATAGTTGACCATTAGTAGGTAAGTTCTAGAGGAGTCAAAAGATGTACACAGATCTTTGACTGCACAGAGGTTGGTTCCCCAACCCCCATATTATTCAATGGTCAACTGTACTAGCTAAGTTTTTCAACTTCTTCTTCCGGTACAATAAGCTAATTAGACATGTAATCTCACGTCCAAGTCCTAGCAGGCAACAGTTCTACTAAAGTTTATTCACTGCGTAATATGCATAGCCACTGTGCAGTGGCACAATCTTGGCTCACTGCAACCCCAGACTCCCTGGTTCAAGCAATTCTCCTGCCTCAGCCTCCCAAGTAGCTGGGATTACAGGCATGCACCACCACACTCAGCTAATTTTTGTATTTTTTAGTAGAGACAGGGTTTCGCCATGTTGGTCAGAAGGATCTTAATCTCCTGACCTCATGATCTGCCTGCCTTGGCCTCTCAAAGTGAGCCACCGTGCCTGGCCAATCTTTTAAACCTCTTTTTCTTTATTAGTTTTATTGCCTTTAATCATTCAGTTTCGAAGTCAGTGATACACACACATTAGATGCTTGTTATAGCATCACCTCACTTAAAAGTACTCATGTCTGTACATGAGTATAGCTATGCTATAATTCAGTATACAAATAAACCCTAGAATTAGATAGAAGCGACAAGCAAGAGTTAAACCTAGAAATGACTGCAGGATCCAGATCACAGTAAAGTGAGAAAGAGATGTGATTTAGCAGGGGCATGCAGGCATAAAACAAGGAGAAGTAGAAGTAGAGTAACCATTTAGGAGATAATTGTTATAATCAGAGAAAGGATAGCAAGGGTCTAAACCAAGGTTACACTGAAGAAACAGAAAAAAAGAGAGGCATCTGAAAGATATCCTGAAGGAAGAACATCTGGCTTTGTTGAAAAGTAGTCAATCAATGTCAAAGGCGCAGGTCCTCATACCAATTACTCAATTTACTCACGGTTTAATTTTCTTTATCCTTTGAAGCCTCCCTTTGAGGCTGAGATGATCAAATCTAACCTATAGATTTACAAAGTTTATTTTGAGGATCAAATTATATTAAGTAAACGAAAACGTTTTGTAAACTATAAAATGTAATACCGGTGTTAGGTAAATCATGGAGTAAAAAGAAAACATTTACACTTTCCTCCAAACCTCTGTGCTTGAGTAACTATGAGAATGTTACATTCCTAACAGGAATGATTATTGGAAGTGGTAAGAGGGACATGATGATGCATTTGGTGTTGTCCATGATAAATTCGAGTTTGTCCAGATCTTCAGGTGGATATATCTGGAAATGGCATGTCATGGTTGGGTTACCCAGAAGAAGGCTCTGAGATGGTGTGTAAATGATTTTTCTTTTTTTAAAGAGAATCCAGTAAGAAAGTGGGGAAGTAGCACAGAAAAAGGGAAGAGACCAAGAAAGGCTGAGATTTCAGGTAAGGACCTGTGGAGGATAACCTCAATCTGATCCAGGAAAATTCTGAATTTTAAGTCATGCCTCTGTGTTCATTCTACAGGAAGCGAGGGTGCCAGGCTTTCATATTCGAGTAGCTCTAGTATTCACTCACTGGCTAAGAGCCTAGGGAACACAAAGTTTTAGGTTTGCCTGAACTGGCAAATTTACTCTAGGAACCAAGTATGTAAATGCAGCTAAAGAAGAGCTGCAGGTGTGGTCAGCTGGAATCAGGAACCTGGGGGCTAGAAACAGCAAAAGGAATATGATGGAATCTGAGGGAAGCTTCAAAAGTACAATTTTTGATTTTAGGAAGGGTGAAATGAATAATCTGTTTTTTAGTGTCTAATAAGTAATTAAAGTTAAGGGTTCTGTATATTAATGAAATGTATAAGTATATCTGAGCTTTTAATTATTATCTCTCTTTGCATATTTTTCCAATGTATAGACACTAATGTTACCCCTACTCCTGTTTTCTTCTGTTGCCCTTGGAGATCTGCAGACAGAATTGTGACCTAGGCAAAGTTATCTTTCATGCTCTACCATACCTTTGGAAAGATCCTCCCATCTTTTCAACTATTATTGTATATATGACCCTCGCGCCCATGTTCTCCCAAACACCATGACACCCTGTCTTCACTCCCAGTGATATCCTAAACAAATTCATATGAAGTTTTACGTGCCTAATAGAGATTAAGTTCTTTCTATCCTTTCAAACTCTTCATCCTTTCTCCTGACCTTTTAGAGATGTTATCATTTAATAACAAATTTATTTCTGATAGTAAAATTTTAGGTAATACCAGATGACTATTGAGTAAATTTTTTTTTAAAGAAAGTCTTATATTTTTTATTTTTTACAACTTTTTACAGAACATAAGGATTGGAATAGATTTAGCTCATTTTATCCTATGTTCATTTGATACTTTTTGATACACTGGATACTTACAGAATAGGTTATTTTTAGGGAAGATTTTGTTATCTCCAGCCATAGCTCAGTACCATGGAGCACTATGTGAAGAGTCAAGCAATTTATGAGAATAAATATGAGATGCCGAGAAAGAAGACACAGTGCTTGAGCGGAAGGAAGTGAGCCCCACTTTGCAGGATCCTCTGTTTTTCACATTGGTATACAGACATTTTAGACGTGTCTTGAAGGCAAATTTTCTTGCACAGGCTGCTCTCTGAACCCTTCAAATGAGGTTAGAAACTTTTTTTTCCTCCATGGGAAGTGAGGATTTATGTGGCAGAATTTTTACTTCGTAATTAATTTGGACCCCAACAGCATGGAGATGGTGAGAAAGGGACCCTATTAAGACATGATATTAAGTTAATAGCAGGTGACAGTGACTTCATCAAAACCCCTGTGCAAAACATCAAGTAGATGGAAATTTCAGTTCTGGTACATTACTCAGCTGAGTATCATCAGACCTGCTTACAAGGGTCATAAAGATTATTTGTACATGAAAGAAGGGCCTGTCCATCAAGCTCAGTATGAAACAGAAGCAGGAAAATTACCATTTCATCAAATGCAAAAAAAAAAAAAAAAAAAAAATCAGTGCAATTCTTTTAATGAAACTCCCAAGACTTCAGAAAATTATCTCTGGCTACTTTTCATTATTTCTTTAGACAGACAGACACATACACACACACACACACACACACACACACACACACACACACACACTCCTGCCAGAAAAGTAAGTGAGGGATGAAAAAGAGCTGAGACAGGTATCACTAGCATTTCCATCTCTTCCATGAAAAATCACCACGGGAGGAGGAGATGAGAGGGCAGCAGAGAAGACGTCTATTGTGATTTACACAAAATTTGCTAGCTAAATAGTTGGCAAGGGTCATTTGATGAAATGGAAGCTTGGTAAAGCTAAGATAAATGCAACGAAAAAGCACAGCCTATTTGGAATATTAACCTCTCCGATTCATTGCTGTATAAGGTCATCATGTATAGATCAGGGATCAGGAGAAAAAGCAGTCAACAGAAAAGGTCTGAATAAAATTTCCTCCAAGTGACAACATTTTTCACTGTATAAAGTTAAAATACAAAAGGGTGATTCAATTAAGTATTCAAGGCATACAGGCGTTTGGGAGGTCATGAGACACCCATTTAGTTGGAATGTTTTGAATAACTGGTACAGGAAGACTGGAACATCTTCTATTTACCATAGATTGAGCCCAGAATTTAGCAACATTTCTGTATCATCTGAATAGGAAGCTTGGAAGTTCTGTACAAGTGGATTGCAACAGGAATATCTTTGCTTCTTACCTCTGTCCCTTGTGCCTTCTATAAGCCAAAAGGACATTTCTGATTAATACGGTAATTAGATGGTTATTAAAAACAGTAATCATCCAGAAATTATTTGGTGTCATAGACATCCCATGCAGAGAAAATATTTGAACATTTAAAAGTTGAACATTACAATTGGCTTCATATGCAAGAAGCCAAAGGGGACATAAAGAATTTTTAAGTTCCCAAGAAAGCACTCACATTAAGAACAAGTTGTCTTCTTGATCAGGTTGGAAGTTAGTGCCACACATCCTATAGATTCCCCTTGTGGTTAGTAGCAATGAGCCAATTTCTGTTAATGAAGAGCTCATGTTTACGGCTAATATAGAAGAAAATGTACTGAAGTCGGGAGCTCAGTCATTCACTGGAGATAGCTTAATTCTGGTAATTTCCAATTTCCAAGCTTGTTTTAATTTGTTATCAAAGTAATCACTCATTCCAGCTACAGTCAGAAATAGCTTTCTGTTGTCAGTAGCCTGACAGATTATTCAGATGAAACTCCATTTTTTAAAGCTCACCTGCTCAGCATCTGTGATATGCTCACAAGTTCCAATAGGTATAATTTTCAAGCATCAGAGCCAGGCTGAAAAGAACTTAGGCTGCTTTTCTGCAGTTTTCTGAGCCAGGTAGTATCTTTTGTGACTCCACATCCTGATTGAAACTCATGTAAAAAGAGCAGAATATGATGGGAACAGGGCTGAGAGCATGGGGTGTCCACGGGATTTTATCATTTGTGCCAATCTAGTCTTACAAACTTCCTTGCCTGTCCTCATCATAGGAAACATTTATCTGGATTTTGCTACAGATACGATACTGCTCTAGCAGGACTGCCCCGGGCTTTTCAAGTACTGGTCCATATTTCTTTGATTCATAATTGTCATTTATTTACAATGTCAAGGAGAATGGTCAGCTCAGTGTGTTTGGCCAGCTGCATGGAAGCTTAGCAAATTATGCTGTGCAAATACTAAACACTATCTAGAAATTAAACTTTGAGATGCATATTGAATTATGCAATTTACAAAGACAATTGCACCACCAGAAACTTGGACATTACATTGTCTTATCAGCGATGAAGTAATGACATAAAAGTTCTTACTCAGTGTACGAATTGGTTTTAAAGCCATGGAGACTGAGGAACACAGGAAGCATATGGAATTTTAGTCTGTGGAGAACCTGGAAAGGCCTCAGGACCACTTCCACAGGAGAGGGAACTGCAGCCTTGCTTGATTGACATAGTCACGTTTATACAGCTTGGTAAGATTACAGCAAGGATTAGAATCTTGATTTACAGCCAGGGTTTTCTTTACATCTGAAGAAAAACAACAGTTGAAACAGAGATGGCAGGACAAGAAGAGACAAGAAAAAGAGATTAATCTGGGGTGTAGTGGGAACAAAAAGGAAAAAGAGAACTAGGAAAGGGCATACTTGTCTCAAAGACCCCTTATTCCTTCTCAAATTTGTTATCTCTGTTGACCTCCTGGAAGCCCCAGTTTGTTTATGTATGTGTTTGTTTATTTATTTATTTTTTTGAGATGGAGTCTCTCTTTGTCTCCCATGCTGGAGAGCAGGGGCGCTATCTCGGCTCACTGCAACCTCCACCTCCTGGGTTCAAGCAGTCCTCCTGCCTCAGCTCCCGAGTAGCTGGGATTAGTAGTGTGTGCCACCACTCTGGGCTATTTGTTTGTATTTTTAGTAGAGATGGGGTTTCACCGTGTTAGCCAGGATGGTCTCAATCTCCTGACCTCGTGATGTGACCGCCTCAGCTTCCCAAAGTGTTGGGATTACAGGCATGAGTCAGTGAGCCTGGCTGCTCCAGTTTTTAAAAACAAAATATGGGAAGAAGATGGCCAGAATAGTTAAAGCTGATTGTCACTAAAACCACAACTTTAGGATATGCTTTCTGAATGTATACAGAAACACTAGCGAACCCTCATTGTCACTGTGTAGCTTCCAGGGATGATAATGAAGAATTGTCTCCTCTTTATTGCTTTGGCTGATGCTTGAGTATGTGGCGCCAAGAATCTGGATCTCTCAGAGCCAGGCAGTGGGAAAACAATACATTAGCATTAAATAATGGGATCTCTGGTGCCTGGATTGCAATGGAGAAAGGGTTACCTAAGCTGGGGCTTTGTATAGTAGGAGCCTCCGTAGATAATCACTTGCTTTTCTAGGCTGGGAGGGGGAAAAAAGAGCCTTGGGGGAGGAAAACATAGAATGCACTAATCTTATGATAAAAATAATATGATTCATATACCTGCTATCTCTCCCCACCAGGTTTCTGCTCTCTCCACAGAACACCATAATGCCCATAAATGTCAGTTAAAATAAAAATTTCTGTTCCATTAAACATGTGAAAAATATGTTGCATTGAGTACTGTTGGTTTGGGAAATGCATTTTTATCCCTCTGAACCGGTCCATACAAACTGTGGCTGCCACAGGTGGCCGTGTGTTGGGCTGGGGCCGGCTTTGCAACATCGTTAGGCTTACCAGAGCCATATCACATCCAGTGTGCACCATTTGGGTCTGCATACTACATTAGCTCTGCTCAGATTCTAAGGTCCACAATCTGACCAACCTGCTCTGAGAGTTTACTGTGGGTTTATGGTCTCCAGTGAAACACACTCTGCTTTTGTTTCTATTCAAAGAGGCTTAAACCATGGTGCTGCCTCCTAAAGCAGGATGGAATTATCATCATACACAATGTGACATCAAGAGATAACATCTGTACTGGCTTCTAATCCACTTGGCAACAGAATTGGCTACAATAACTCACTTGAGTGTAGGAGGTAAGATGGGAACATCAGTCCACCAACCATTTAGGAAGCAGTACTTCTCCATCCACCACATGCCAGGCACTGTCCTGAGAATGCCACTTTGTTCTTGAGCATCTACCACGTGCCAGGAGCTTGGCCCTCATGACCTCCTTCATTATTATTTTCCTCATTTTTATAGTAAAGAATCTAAGTCAGGAAAGATTTTTGGCTAGGGTTGTGCTCTGTGACAAAAATCCGTCTCCAGTCTAATTCCTCACTTTACCCCTCTCCTCTTTACCCCTTACCCCTCTCCCAGTCTAATTCCTCACCTTACCCCTCTCCCGCTTCAGCCACGGCAGTGCAGTAACATAGTCTTCTGTTTCTCATCTCCAGGCCTGTGTATGAGTTGCTTCCTTTCCGTGTAACTCCCTTCCATATGCCTCCTCTTCTTCTTTACTTAATTGTAACTCACTACTCCAGATTCTTTTGTCAGAGACAAATATCAGATTAATAAGGAAACTGATGTTATTCAGGTTACTGCAACAGGGACAACCTTTCAGATCCAAAGATCAGAGTGCCTCAGCAGTGTGACTTTGTCTTAGATTTCTATAGCAAGGAGTGGACAAGTTACAGGTGGGGTGATTTGCAATGGAAAGTCTCAGTTAGTCAACCAAACAGGAAATGTTTCTACTTTCATGGGGACAACTTTTAACCTCAGCTACTAATTCATAGAAGAATAGGAAGCTGCAAGGTCCACGTCTGACCTTTCAGCAAGTTCAGGCAAAATAAGAAAAGTCTGTGTTTGGCTTTGTCACAGATAAACAAGAGAGTTATTTGTGAATCTTATGGGGAGTTGTGAGAAGAATGGACCAAAAGTCTTTCCAAGTCATAGGGGAAAGGATGATGCTTTGGCTTCCCAGAACACGAAAGGGTAGGGAGATTTCTTAACCATTGTCTTTTTATGGCTCAGGTGAAGTTTAACACTGTCACATTTCAGCAATTATCACTCCATGCCTTCAGTCTGTATCAGGATCTCCCCTCCTTATTTCCAGAACACTCTGGCCCTACATCAATCATCCCACTCATTACACTATATTTACCTATGGGATTACTTGACTGGCTTTCCAGCTAACCATCAGTTTGAAGACCATGATTTTCTCCTTGCCATTGTATCCATCCCCTTAGCTCAGTACCATGGTTACTGGAGGCTTTCGTTAAATGTGGACATAGAATGGGTAGATTTAGACTAGTAAGGAGGTTTCTACAGTAAGGGGAAAGTTTGAACAAAGGCACAATGCATAAGCCTGACTGGTGTGAAAGGGATGGATGAGAAGGAAGGTTGGAGAGCAAGATGAACCCTGGACTCTGCAATGGCTCCTTGTTCTACAAGGGCCTCTCCAGTGCAATCCTGAGTTAGGGCAGAGGATGCCCTTCAACACACTGATTTTTTTCTGGAGCTCAGTCTTAAGTGTTCCTGGGCTGTCACTTTCACTCCTTCCCCTGTGGCTGATTTTTCTGCCATTCTGATGACATTGCTGTCAGAAAGTTTTTCCTGGCAGTTCAGCAAAGGGAAACAGAGGGTATTGTATTCCATCTGCAGCACATGAATCCCTTCTCTTCTCTCTGCTTCCGCCCTACTAATATTTATAGGTATCATTATGCCTCTCTTAGCTATCATTTTTCCAAGCGGTAACAGCACCAGTCTTTCCATTTTGCCTCATAAATCAACCTCTCCAGCCCCTGTAATCATCTCCCTGCTCCTCTCTGAACTCTCCAGGGTCTGTCAATATCTTAATAAGGTACCCCAAACTGAAGGCTCCTCTCCACCAGAGTACTGAAGCAATTACCTGCCTATTAGGGGGATGGCATATGCTAAAAAGACACTTTGGCCTTGTGGATGCCATTTTGGAGTTCAAGCTCATTTCTCACGTGTGACCACTTCTCCGGTTCAGAAGGTTTTCTGTGCAATTGTTATCACTGCACCTCTTCTCTCCCTACCACCTGCAGCCAGACAAAGATTGGAAGTAGGCAGGATTTGCTCTCAGCATCTCCTCCTCTCCTTCAGGACTCTCCCTTCTGGATTTCATCTTTGCATGTCTAGGCCTTCACAATGACCCATAAAGACTTTTGAGGGCTTTACTTGCTCTCTCCAACCACAGGCTTTTCCCTTTTTCTGGTCCTCTTTCAAAGTGTATGAATTAGGCCTTAAAGTTGGGGGGACCTGTATTCAAACTCCAGGTCTACCATACTGACCCAGTGTGTAACGTTGGGTAAGCTATTTAACATCTCTATGCCTCAGTTATCTTATTTGTAAAATGAGAATAAGAATCATATCCAACTCATGGCTTCCTGTGTGAATTAAAGGAAGAACTTATATGAATAACATTCAATTAATTCTAGTTGATGTCATTGTCCTCTTCCTCCACCTACTCTCCTCCTTTTCTGGTTCTTTTTTTCCCTTTTTAAATTTATACCTTAAGTGAGAATTTAGACCAGTGATGCATAAATGAAAGAGGAAGGAATGTATTTGCCCCAATTACCTAGACATGTTAGGACAAAGGTGGCTTTAATGGAGACTCTTATATATTTTTATTTTCTTTGAGCATATGAAAGTGTGTTGTGATGACGTAGAATTTCATGAAGACACCCTTATCGACTACATTATTTACTCATTTTCACAATCCTTGAAACAAGAAGCTAGAAAGAAGAAGAAAGGAGACCTATATGAGAAACAAATTGACATTTCTTTCGAATGTCAGTGTCATAACCATGATACTATCTAGATAAGTAAGAAACAGAATGTATTTGGTTATATTAGAAAACATTCAAATATATGAATTGATAAAGATTATGTGAGCGGTACCTCTATAGCATTATCAGTCAGAGTCCAATTAGCAAAACAGAGCCTTTCTACTTAGCAATTAGCAAAACAGAGCCTTTCTACCAGGTAGGTCAGTAGTAGAAATTTATTTCAGGCTACTAGCTGTAAGAAGATGCTACTATCCCTAGGACTGGAGAGACCAAAGGGAAAGGTGGTATTATCAGAGACTAAGGGTCAGGGTTGTCTGACCGAAATTGAACTTACGCTAAGAGTTGAAACAAAAGGCAGAGGCCACAATGTTCAAAATGGCTGCCTTGGGGCATGAGGTGGTGAGGCTGGGGGTGTGACCAGAATTTTTCCATTTTCCTTTTATAACATTTACCACCACTGACTGAACTTAGTAAAAAACTGGTTTGCAAAAATTGTGAATAAGCCCCTGTGAAACACACTAGAGAAGGAGAAGGGTAGAAAATGAATCTGAGAGCAAACAGGTGAATAGATAGCACAGCTAGAATTAGCAACACAATATCTCTAATACCAGCCAATAACATGCCCAAGAGGTTAGAGGATTATACTAATGGCTAAAACTTTCTCTCTCCCATTCCTCTTCATCACTACCTCCATACTTACCTCTATCTCACAGATGAAAGGAAGGGTGCTGTCCCCTAAAGAAAAGCAAGTTCTGTTATTAGTCAGGGTTCAGTTAGAAGACAGAAACCTACAAGTAATTTGACCAGGCAAAACTTAATATGAAGGATTAATAAGTATGTAAAAGCAATTCACTACTAAAAGGGATGAAAAAGAGCTCTAGGGGCTAACAGAGGTGGCAACTGTAGAAACTAACTAACTACCACCTCTCAGGTTGAAGAAAAAGTGGTCAAGAAGGAACTTGGAAATTCAGAGGAGGACTCCTGAGGGTGAGACCCAGCCTCCTTGGTTCAGCTGACAAGGAAATGAAGTCCTTTGCAGGGTGACAGCTTACATATCATGAAGTAAGACAAAAACAAGGTGGGGTTGCAGCCGAGAAGCAATTAATTAATAACTGGCACACTGCTGAAGCTTAGCAATTTAGATTTTCATTGGCAGAGTTTAAGTCTTGCCATTTTACCATTTAAGCTGTCATCTGGGGTAAAATTCAAGACAAATACAAATCCATACATTTGATTAAATTTGAAACTGCAGGCAGCAATGTGTGCAGCTTTGGATATTCTATGAGTCTTGAGAGCCTCCACCAGGTATGATTCATTACACTGAAAGGCTGCTAAATATGGAGTCTATCTTGATTGAATCAACAAGAGGAAATTCCCCTGTCTGTGGGCAGAATGTTCAAGTAGAAACCTAGGAAATTGCTTTCCTCTCCTCTTTGCTTATCTAAGTCAGATCCTTGCTTTAAGGTTCAGTTGAAATCCTATCCCCCTCCTCAGTCTGACATCATCTCTCCCTCAACACAACTCTTTTTCTAATGGTGTTTTTATTCATTACCATCCATTTGAAAAAGCCTAGTTTGCTCTCTCTTTCTCTCTCATTCATTCATTTTCTCTCTCTCTTTCTCTCTCTCTCTCTGTTCTCTCTTGTGTGTGTGTGTGCGTGTATGTGTTCAATAAGTTTTCATTCACCAATCTGATTGTTGGTTTCTTAAAATAAAGCACCTTGTCCCGTAACTGTCATGCTCAATGGAAGTGGTAATCTGTGCTTTGCGAATTCACTGATTCTGTTAGAAGTTTATGAAGAGGATCTGATATTTAAATCTGAGGCACACTTTGCAAGTGATTTGAATTTTGATAGAAAGGAGTTTGTGCATGTGTGAGTGTACACACACAAGGTGTGTGTGTGTGTGCTGGTTGTGATGGTAAGGTGGTTCTCATTTCTAAACAATGAAAGCAGAGTGCATAGTGGTGAGTACAAGAACTAATTTACTGGCTGGAGATGAGCAAACAAATAGGAAGCAGACAGGAGACTATGGTGCAAAAATCAAGTATTTGAGACATGTTCTTGTCTCATTTTCCCTCTCAAAATCATAAACCAGTGCTTTTGCATATTATATCCTTACGAGTGCACAAAAAAACTGCTTTGATTAACACTAAGCTCCATGCAAGAAATTATTCTCCTTATTCTCAGCACCCCGAGAAAATGCTGGTTCTCTTTGTGCTGTTTGTTCTTGGTGAATGAGTGTGAGGAATGAAAGATCTATTAGGGCATCTCTTCACCATCTTTTCAGAGTTGCATTATTCCCAGAATAATACAGTCTCTTCCTCTGCCTTTTGTCCATTCTGGTTTTTTATTTTGAGAGCGGAAGCTGCCTGCACTTAGTTGGACAGATTGTCCTTTACTAATAAATCTCAGCATCAGGACCTGCTTCTTTGTACTAAGTCAGAATTTTAGACTTTATTTTTCTGAGACTTATTATACTAAAATATACTTTCTCCAGTGTTATTCATGAACTTTCCTATTTTGACTTTTGCTCAGAAGTAGTCTCTGGGAAGATGGACCGCAGTGATTATTCCAGACACTGTATTCAAGCACCCAACACTGCTGTGACTTAGGGACATGGTGTATTTAAAAGCCAAATAAAAGAAAGCTGAGAGCCCCATTTATACGCTATGATTTTGCCCTGTCTCCACAATTCCCATTGTGAAACAAATTGAAATCTCTTTCCTCCATCTCTTCCTCCCTTCCCATTTCCCCAAATATTTTCAGAGTATCTATTATGCACCGTTTTTCCAGAAAACAAAGGTAACTAAAATTCAACCATAAGCCTTGGGGAAACAAGAACTATTATTTATTGAATACTGACTATTTTCCAGGAGTTTTATACATTCTAACTAACTTAATTTTTGCAACCGGAACAGATTGAAATTATTGCCATTCTACAGATGAAGCTCAGAAAGTAAAATAATTGGCCTATGACTACAAAAACTGCAAGAGGCTGACCAGTATGGCAACTCAGTTCCTCAGAAAGCGTGTGCTTTCCACTCTTTTGTGGCCAAGGCCTCCACATGGATATGCACATGCTCACTGCATAGCATGATGAGTGTTGGAGGGAACAACGCATGGGGAGAACACTGAGGTAAGACATGAGCTGTGTTTTCTTTTTTTTTGAGACGGAGTCTTTGTCACCCAGACTAGAGTGCAGTGGCGCTATCTCGGTTCACTGCCAGCTCCACCTCCTGGGTTCACGCCATTCTCCCGCCTCAGCCCTCTGAGTAGCTGGGACTACAGGAGCCTGCCAACTCGCCCGGCTAATTTTGTTTTTGTATTTTCAGTAGAGACGGGGTTTCACCATGTTAGCCAGGATGGTCTCAATCCCCTGACCTCATGATCTTCCCGCCTCAGCCTCCCAAAGTGCTGGGATTACAAGCGTGAGCCACTGCACCCGGCCTAGCTGTGTCTTTTCTCCTTTGTGGTTCCTCTCAGTGATCTTTAGAACTCAACTTTCCTTTGGGGAACAGATTGGTAAGAGGGTTGTCCGGGGTGGACAAGGTATTTACTAACAAATAGGCACATGGCTGTTCTTCAGAACAAAGATAGATCCTTTCTCTGTATTTTCAGGGGGGGCAGACAGGACAAAAAACACCTGTTGGAAGAAGATTGATATGGACTTGAAATCAAGAAGCTCTTTTGATAGTTAGAGCTGCTCTGAAATGGAATAGACATGTGAGAAGCATCCAATTCCCTGCCACCAGGAGTGCTGAGCAGAGCCCAGGCTGGAGACCACTACAGTTCCTTACAGGTCTAAGGCTCTGTGATAAATAAATTCACATTCTCCCTCAGGCTCCACTCTTGAGCTCTCAATGGGTAGCAATCACTTTTTTTTAGTGATCATTTATTTCTTTTAGTTGATGGTTGAAACCAAGAGAGTGGAAACTCTTGGAGCTCCAATTCTTAGATAGATTTTGTATAGCCTAGTTTAAGAAATCAATACAATACTCTGTGCTCTCACTACAGCAAATGTACAGGGAAGAGCCACTGACCTAGCATTTGTTAAATGAGTTGGAGGTGTTTCTGGTTGTATTTATTTTAAGATGGATACAGAAATTATGCAAAGTAAGTAATTGTAAATGCTGCAAATGGGCTAACATCTGAGGCTACATCCAAGCAATACCAGCTATTAAGGAAAAATGAAAATAGTTTCTCAGATAATACGAAGCATCTTGAAATTTGGAATTGAACTTAAAAATATATTAGTATTTTACACTGTTGTCTCAGCTTGAATTTAGTTCAATTCAATTAGTTTGCAAACACTGAATTACAATAGCCAATCTAGAACTTAATTCTAAAAGATTTGGCCACAAAGAAACAAAACCCTGAAGGAAGATTTTAGGGTGGCATTTTTTATCCCTGTGGAGGCAAAATTTTTATTAATACTATTGGCTTTTGGTCATTTTTGTCAAAAATATATTTAACCAACTTAGGCATAAAAGACAAAAAAAGTGGTCATTTATTCCTTAAATTAACCCACCACTCTTGCTAGATTCCTTTCAACTCCATTTTCTGGGGAGTAATCAAGGATTTATTCAAAATCATGCAATGCCTAAAATAATCATTATTCCCTCTATTATAGGTGGTATTATATCCGGGGCCTTCTCACTTACAGGCATGTCTGTCAAAGGGACCATTTTTCAGGCTCACAGTTCCCAAGACTCTGTCACTTTCTTACTTACAGAGGCCCAAAATGGAAACTATTTTTCTTTTCATTATGAGCTGTCACTTTTTCATCTTGGCACTGCAATGATAGACTTTCATTCATCTTCTATATTACCTTTCCTGAAACCTCTGACACAGACTGACACAATGCAAAATGCAGGAGATCTTGGAGCAGACATTGGCAATTTTGAGGGAAGGCAGCAGCTTGTCTCACTCCGTTATTTTAAATATATATTGAAAATGCTGAGATTCCCGGAGAGGTACACTGGAAATGCTAATGTGCTATGCTCTGTTTTTACACATCCTTATATTTGGATTTCCTCCCCAAACCCAAACCAAAGTGAAGAGATGGCAAAAGGGCAGCAGAGTTGCCAAGACTTTACCTGAGTGGAGGGCAAGAGCAAAAAGTTTGCTCAAAATCCATGAGGACAAGAGGCAAACAAGGGGAATGAGGGTTTCTCAATTTTTTTCCGAGACTGTTGAGGAGAACAGTAATTCCTGTATGTCTATTAAGCTGCTCTAGTTACAAAATAAGTTCTCAGGCAAGTCCACCCCTCCTCACAAGCCCAGGTCTTCAGCAGAAAGGTAGTAATATTTCAGTAGCTATTATAAGGGTCCAGAGGCATTTCTGTGACTCTGTTCCCAATAGCGTGGGTTCAGAACATTCATCATGGCATTGGAGGTCAAAGGCAGAGAAGGATGGGAAGAATAAGAAAAACCAGATCCAATTTAATCTTAGTGTCCTCAAAACATCATGAATTTCAAATCTACTTTTTGTTTATAGATATAACTATCCAATATATCAAAACTCATCGTCTTGTTTAGATTCTGAAGGTGTCAAAGAAAAAAGCACTTCACATTCTTGATATTCACATTTCTCATGGGGTTCATGGTTAGATATAGAAGAAATTATAAAAAAGGTAAAGTTTGGTCTTTCTTGCTACACTTCCAATGGAGCCTAGATATTTATTGGATCATGTGAGCATGTGTGTGTGTGTGTGTGTGTGTGTGTATGTGTTCGTGTGCTCTTAGGATATTTTTGTAGCAAAACAAGCAGTATAGGAACACTCACAAGGAATGGGACAATGTTATCACAGCCCATTGTCTGCAAAGCAATTCTCCTACTTGCTTTTAAATACTGAAATCTGATTGGCTAAGTAAGGCCCAGTTATATAAAATCTCATCAAATGTCATCTCATCTGGAAGTCTCACTTTAATTTCTCAGACAGATATTTGTCCCTCAAGTAGATTGTAAGCTATTTGCAGTTGGGGATTGGGTTTTATTTAACATTAGATCCCTAGTGTTTGACACAGTTCTTGCTTAATAAATGCCTGCTTATTGAATGGGATGGAATGGTAAAGGTTCTGACCGGATTCATTGCCCAGCTCTTTTTAATTCTGACCTGAGATGTGAGCCATTGGAGGTGTTTTCTTTTCACTAGAGGAGGGCTTTACAACGTGAAGTGAAATGCCTTTAGGCTGGGCATGAGCTCTTGAGTATTTCACAGCCCTTAATATTCCCTTTGTGTGTTTAATATTATCTCTCTGACTCAGTTAAGCTCAAAGTTTTGAATTCTTCCATTCCTTCTTGGACTGAGCTTCTAACACTCCCCATTTCATGGTATTTTCTGATCCCTTCTTGTTTCTTTTACTTGGGGTAACTTTGCTTTGAACCTGACAAAGACTAAAGACATTCTCTTACTTATATAAGGTTATGATCAATGTAAGCTTCCCTTTGCTTAGCTGCCACTAAGCC
Source organism: Rhinopithecus roxellana (assembly GCF_007565055.1). Classification (NCBI taxonomy): domain Eukaryota; kingdom Metazoa; phylum Chordata; class Mammalia; order Primates; family Cercopithecidae; genus Rhinopithecus; species Rhinopithecus roxellana. The sequence continues at coordinate 71,147,713 of NC_044569.1, read as the reverse complement.
ACACATGGAAAATCTAGCCCACCCCATACCTGAACAGGAAATCATCCTGTGTGCACTTCTAAACCCAACCCTTACAGCATATTGGAGCACCATGGAAGCTGAGGGTTGAGAAGGTATGAAGGATAAACAAAAGAAAAATGAAAAATTAAAGAATTATCCAGTGCAAACCTGTTAGGCTCATAATGATAGGGAAAGAGTGACAAGGCCAGAGGCACAGAGAAGTGTGTCCAGAAGAGACCTGCTCCTGTGGTACAAAGGCCAGAATGATCTGTCTGCAAATAGAACAAACAACCAGAGATATAACATGTGTCTAAATGTTCTACTTCCTGTTTCCAGAGCTTAAGTTATTGTTCCTTTTTCTGCTCCTCTCAAATTGTCTTTTCTACCCAGCTCAATCTCTCTCTCTCACTGGGCTAATCCAACTAGATGCTCTCTAGAAACAGCAACTATATGTTGTGTGACTCTCTGTTGTCTACTAACTGCTTCCTAAAGAAGTTCTGTGGAACGTTGTCTCATTAGATGATTAAAGCACCAGTAGTGAAAGATCTTTGTGAAATGCAGCTTACTGGATCTTTTTCTTGGAGAGTCCTAACATGTGTTACCCTATTAAAGGTCCTGAGAAGTCTTTCTGCAAGGAAATATGTTTACATCACTTAAAGAAGAGTTTCACAATGGGTTTTGATAACAAAACTCTTCTTCATGTTATTGCTGATATTCCAAAAAAAAAGTTTCTTAAACAAATCGTTGAGCTATAATTGCTCTACATATTCATATTTTTTCAGTAATTTCTTAAATTTTTCTTATTCAGTTTAATTTGGATGTTTAAATCAGCACAGCCCAAATAACTGAAAAAAAGAATAAAGTTGGAGGACTAGTACTATCTTGTTTCAAGACTTCTAATGAAACAAAAGTGTTCAATACATGGTGATATTGAAGTAAAGACAGATGAGAAGTTTAATGGAACAGAATATAGATTCCAGAAATACATCTAAACACATATTAATGTGCTTTTCAACAAAATTACAAAAGCAATTCAGTAGAAGAAGGTTATCCTTTTTAGTAAATGGTTTTAAAACAAGTAGATATCCACTTAAAACAAGTGGATGAAGGCATAATGGGATATTGCAAAATAGAAAGAAAAACAAAGAAAAAAAGAAAAAAGGAAAAGATATAATTTTAATTTATACCTCCTTTATCTTATGCAAAAATTAACTCAAATGGATCTTAGACCTAATGTATAGCCTAAAATGGTACAATTTCTAGAAGACAACATACTAAAAAATTGTCAAGACCTTGGGTTAGATTTGTTACTGAAAATGTAATTTATGACATAAAAATATTGCTAAAATAAAGTATACCAAAATTAAGAATTTCTGACTTTCAAAGACACGGATAATAGAATGAAAAGATAAGCCATGAACTGGGAGAAAATGTTTTAAAATACAGATCTAATAAAGAATTTGTATTCAGAATAAAGAGATAACTCTCAACCTTCAATTATAAGGCAAAAAACCACCAAATTAAAAAATAAAAACAAGATCTGGACAGTTTTTTTAATCAAAGAATATAAATGGATGGCAAACAAGTATGGGAAAAAAATGGTCAGCATCATTAGTCATTAGTCACCTGTTTCCGGGTTTAGCCAAAACCTGGAAACAAATCAAGTGTTTTTCAATAAGTAAATGGGTAAACAAACTGTAGTAAAACATATAATGGCATACTACTTATTAGTGAAAAGAAAGAATTATTGATATTCACAGCAATGTAGATGAATCTCAAGACACTCATGTTATGTAAAAGAAGGCAACCAAAAAATATTGTGCAATCTCATTTATGTTTGGGGAACTTGTTTATAATGCCCAAAGTCTGAATGTATTAAAATTTCCAGGTTGGACCCTTGGTGTAATGTTAAGAATGTATATTTGTGACTTTTTTTTTTCTTTCCTTGGTAACTGGAAGAGGAAGAGTTATTCTCTATCACCTAAGAAGCAGTTCAAATGAAATGGATATTTGGAAGCTATGGCATTTTGCTGGAAACAGAAGGGTTTATTACATAAATGTGAATAGAGAGGAGGTATGCCTCTATATAACTAAATTTTAAACCGTTTTCATATCGTATGTACTTTTTGCTCCTTATAACAATCCACCTAGGACTTCCCAGTAACAGAGCAAAGGTTACAAGTATAAAATTTTGGCTCACCACAAGTTAACAAGAATGGCTTAGGGACCACAGGTATGAGAATTCTCCAAAAGATCCTTTCCTTCTTTGATGTCACATCTTTTGTTAACAGTAGCCTATTTTCAATCTGTCCTGCCTTTTGCTGTTCTGGGGGAAAGAATGAACCCAAACAGAATCAAATGAGAGGTTTCAGAATGGAGGAATAGTTGTGAGGCATGTTGGCATTGAAAGCCAGGGTTGCAGCCATGGAGGTGCGCCACTCAGATACCACTTCCTATGGAACTGACCACTTGACCACAAGGAGTGCAGTTACCAAACATCCTTGAGTTGCAGCACCAGCAGGATCTGCTTCCCTTTTTGAACCAAGACCACTCTCCTCATACCTACTACCCAGCCAATAATTGAGCCCAGCAGAGGTACCTAGGGCCTGGCTATTTCTGCCCAGAGAGGGAACCTTTTAGTGGTCCAACTTTGCTCTGAGCTCCCCCTTGGGTTGGCTGAGAATTTCTCAGATGCGTATCATGATCTGAGGCTCTCTCCCTGCCCCATTCTTCTGTCACTGCTCTTTTCTTTCACAGGCGCATCACAATCTGAAGGCTTTCCCTAATTCTGTCTTCTCTTTTGTTTTATCTTTCATAGGTATTAGTCCCCTAATAAATCGCTTATACTCTTAGCTCAGTCTAAGTATATGCTTCCCAGAGGATGCAACTGACACATCTGGAAATTAGGAACATATCATTGCTTAAAGTAAGGAGATAAGATTTTTCAATGATAGCTGAGAGTTGAGACAAAAACTGTTACATAAATGAAAGGTACATTTTAAAGTGCAAATGAAAGCAACACTGACTATCAATTCTCTCCTCAAAGGCCTCTGATGTCTCATCTTTGCCCACAGGATGAATACAAGCCTTGTTAAGTACCCTCAACAATCACTTTTCATTCTTCTTTCTAAAATTTCACTTTCACTCTCCTCTATGTATACCAGCTGCTCTGCTGAATTTATATGTTGACACAGAATTTTGGAACTGTAAGTGGCAAAGTTTATATCATTTTCTTAGTTACTTTATAGATAAGAAAATGAATTCACAGAGATCCAACTCTCCCTGCTCTCAACACACATTCTCTCTCTCAGTGTGTTTTTGAGTTTAAGCCAGCTCAGCCCAATGGAATCTTCTGCAATGATGGAAGTGTAGGTTCTGTATCTGCTCTCTCCAATATGGTAGCCACTAGCCAGAGTAGCTATTGAGCATTTGAAGTGTGGCTCATGTGGCCAAATGAAGTACATCTGACTGGTGGCTGTGGAATTGGACAGTGCAGGTCCAAGGCTTCACTCCCCTTCTTTCCTCTCATCTATGCTTCCTGTTTTGGTGGTTTTTGTTTGTTTGTTTGTTTTCTAACTTCTACTTTTAAAAAACTGTTCTTCCTAGGTCTAGGTCATTTTTCCTTAATGAGGCCTCCCTGGATCATTTTAGCTTACTTAGAAAAGTTATACCTTTTGCATTAGTATCTTCGTTGGTATTATCATTCAACACATATTCAATGAGTGCATGCTATGTTCAAAGCATTGCAAAAGATGCTTGCTTTTAAAGCTCTTATGTAGTCACTTAACTTTTTAATCTTTAATATAATTTGTAGCTTTTAGATCACAAATTATCACTCAATTTCATTTGTATTTTTAACATGTCTCATAAGTACTAACCTACTTTCCAAGACTAAATTTTAAATCTTGTGAAGTTGAAGATCGTGTGTAACTATCTGTTGATTTGCACAGAGGTGGCATCTAATAACTATTTATGTTAGTTGATATAATAAATAAATTATGCTAACACTAGTAATTGATTATAGAGTAATATGAGTTATTGTTCCTAAAAAACGAAGACTCTAAGTTAAAATCCTATTTCTGACCAGGCAATGAGGAGGGAGTGACTTCACAATGAATAGATAGAGGGAAGAAATATAATATTGACCATCTTTATGGGATTCAAGTTAAAATTCTATAGTGAAAGGTACTAATTTGCTAAATTCTATACCAAAGGATCTTAGAAATGTTGAAACACCTGCTGTTTCTGAAGTAGGTAGAGTCCCATAGTTTTCTAGCACTATGGAAGAGAAAGAATTTTGCCTAACTTCTTATTTGCCATTTCTAACTGTATTAGTTATCAAGGAAATGTAATTTTCTCATTGTACATTGTGCCAGTCATGGCATAATTGGTGGATAGCCATGTATGGTTTCCATTCCATAAAGTATTTGTAATCCACAGTGGATCCACAAAATTAGAGAAATCTGGTTAACTTAGTTTTCATGCCTTCCATGTATTCATATTTCTGTCTTCAAGTCTAAGCCCATTTATTACTGTCTGAAGAGTTTTAAGTATTCAGCTCTATTTTTAAATTTCACACATGATTTGGCAGTTTGTGCAGGAATTGACAGATTCCTTAAATATATCAATATAAAACTATTATTTTTAAAAGAGGAATGGATTAATTTGCCTGCAGTAAAAATGTCCTTTCTGAAGTATTGAATCCACTGGGAGATTGGGAATAAATGGTGATATAATTTATGTGTTCACTGACAGGAGCTAAATAGTCAGGATGCTTTAAATAAAAGAGGTGTGTGTCTGCTCTCCTAATTTTCTAGCCTAATCAGAAGAGAACAGATTATTGGAGAGGCCGTTGTTTGGTAGAAAACATTTTCCTTTTGCTGCCATCTATTCTTCCTTTAGGGCCAACTCAAGTCTCACTGCTCTAGGAAATTTTACCCATCTATTCACCCTATGCAAAATCTTCTTTCCTTGAATTTCTGTGTTATATATAACCCTTTCTATACAATTTATTTAATTTTTGTTTCCTTTAAGTTTCTTCTACTCATGTATTCCCTTCTTTCTTTTTTTCCCTCCCTCCCTCCCTCCCTCCCCCTCCCTCCCTCCCTCCCTCCCTCCCTCCCTTCCTTCCTTCCTTCCTTCCTTCCTTCCTTCCTTCCTTCCTCCTTTCCTTTCTTCCTTTTTTGCTTTCCTCCTTCCTGTGCCTCTTGTGTCTGCACTCCCAGTTCACATGGCATGCTCCCAGAATGGCAGGGGAAAAGGTGTCTATTGTCTGCTTAACATGGGGTGAGCAGAAAAGTACTTAAACATGTTGTATCAATTAATGCCTTGATTTTTGTAGAAACCTCTCAAATCTCTCAAGCATTATGTGCTTTGCCCAGTTAATAAATTTGCATAACTTTAAGTAGAAACTCCTATGTTGTGTATGCTCCTATATATACCTGAATCACAGGTAAGCAGCTGAAGGCAATTGCTTCCAGGTGTTTACCAGAGGAAATCACTGCCTGTCAGTAAGCCAGTGACAGATTGGAGCTAATTTCTCAAAAGAAGTAATTAACCCTCAGGAATCTTGGCGATGTATTCTAGGGGAATAAATCTTTCTCTTCACTGTCGTCCTTAATAATGTTTGTTCGTGCACAAACACACAAATCTAAACCCACACATTCTCAGGGTCTTTTCAGTTTGTAACGATATTCATTATTCAGGGTCATTGGCCCTAATAGTACATCAATAAAGATTCACTGGCAGAAACCAGATAATCTGTACAATAAAGGCATAAATAAACAAAATAAAGTAATAAAGGCTACATGCAACTTCTTATTAGGATGAATCTAGAGAATTCAATATTTTCTGAACAATGGACTTTGATCATATATTGGGATTTTTTTATAGGTGACCACATGTCATGTCTTGTTTCCAGGGTGCTCAGGTGGGAACAAATCTCAAGATTAAAAGGAGAAGAGGAAGCATCCACCTCTCCAGCTAAGTCAGTCGAACCACCTCAGTTTCCATGCAGTAACCCATAGAATAGCATTAGATCTTGGTGGCTTTGGCCACATTCAACAGGAGAGTGAATAAAAATTAACTTCTAGCAAGATGATGTTAGTCATGTTTTTCATTTATAAAAAGCAATGATCTTTTGAGGGGAGAAAAACCTTTACTGATTTCTGTTATGTGCACTCTACCACAGGTGAGGGACTGGGTGGCAAACATCGCATCCATATAAATAAACTTCCACCAACATAATGAATGTATTAATTAGTGCAAACACAAATAAATGTGTTGCATATTTGTTACAAGTAACAAAATTGTATTGTATTGAGAAGTCTATCTCAGAAGATAGACTTCTGAGACTTAGAAATTGGCCTGTGACAGTGATTCTCAAATATTGACATGCATTTAAATCATCTGGAAGAATTACTGAAACACAGAGCTGGTCACACCTCTAGAAGCTCTGAATCAGTAAACCTGGGGTGGAACCTGGGAATCTGTTTTTAACAAGGTCCCAGATGATGCCGATGCTGCTGGTTCAGGAATCCCACTTTGAAAACAACATGGACAAATATTTATCTACAATTATCCCTCCCATATGGCAGAAATTATGGAGTGTCCATTAAATATTCATTGATCACTTACTATTTTCAAATTAGAAAGAGTGCAGTATGTTGTCTGTTATCAATGCCTTCATAATCTAATGGAAAAGAATTTTTTTTAAATGCAATATTTTGAAAGTATATCAGAAGTTAAATTGCATGGTGCATGTCTTTCTGCTATAGATGAGAGCATGGAGTTCATAGAGGCTGGGGTCAGAGTGGAAGCAAACCAGAGATTCATTGGGCCTTGCATAAGGGACAGGATCTATATTGCCTGAGCAATGGACACAACAAATATTAACACTCAGAAGAAGGGACCAAGGACCAGAGTGAGTTCTATTGGCTGTGAATTCCCGATAGCAGATATGGGCAAATTTCTGCTTTAACTTCAGGAGAACCTAAGAGAAATAAAGCGGTGACAGGGAAATTCAGAAGATATTTTGAAAATGGGTAGCTATATTGGCCTTGACAACTAATGTGTTTCTTGCTTAAACACAAAGTTTCACTCTCCAAATACAAAACTTAAAATCAAAATCTCTTCAGAATATTAAAAATCATCTAGCAGTTAACTGATATCATTGCATCTTGGAGAACCCACCTTAGAAAATAGAGACTTACTGGGTGCTCTTGTTACTTTGCTTCAAAACCTCTGGGCCTCTGAATGAATCTCTCCATGGAAGAGGGCAAACACCTGCTGGTTCCAACTTGTTCTTCTTGTCTACAGTCAGGTGGTGAAAATATGTGAGCACTGAGGTCAGCAGCACTAAGCACAAAAGGGGTAGTCTGCTGCTTAATCCTTCATCTATTGCAAGCAAGCAGCACTCCCACAGAAAAATATTAATAAAGGTTGAGAGGTGCTGGGTGGTTATTTATTTATTTCCCAAATGTTAGAGCTGGAAGAAAACTTTTAGATGAACTAAGCTTGTAACTCTTATTATTATTTGCAAATTAAGGAAATGGAGTTCTAGGGAAGTGGGTGAGTCACTGAAGATGGTACAACTCATTAGTGGTCCAGGTTAAGCCCATTTCTAGCTCGGCACTATTTTCACCATTGTCCTGGGTCTCAAAATCAACTCTAGTGCAAAGCCATTTCCAGCTGTTGTGTGAACCTCATGTAGCTATAAGAAAAAAAAAAAAAAACAATAATTATATGAGGGTTGTAGAGTTGAATAATTAAATGTTTTGTTTACAGAACTATGCTTGACTACAGTTTTTTCAAACATATTCTCAAAAATTTCTACTGACAAAGACTGCTTTTAAAGCTACATACTTATTCGGAGAGCTCCAATCACAAATTCGTGCTGAAGGCCCCTAAAGTTATTAACTGGCATGTTCAAGCAGAAAAGAATTCTGGGTCGCTGAGACTTCTTGTATGTTTATAGCTCTAGCTACAGCAGGACTGGTCCTTGTAAATGTCACAGGAGATAATAATTGCAATGGAAGAGAAAGAAAATGTTTGGAGCTTATGAGAAAAGACCAAACCGCTTCCAATCACAGGACTAGAGAGGTCAAGAAAACATCCCTAGGGCGAGAGAGATGAGACTTTCCAACAGTCAAGAAATTAATGCTGACACCTCGTCAGTTAAGTAAAGTACAGGGCAGAAAGAGCCAGCCTGGCTGTATTTTGGCTTATGGATAGAGCTGTGTGTGTACAGTCCAAAGAGAAACAAGTGTAAAGATCATCTTGTCACTGTAAATAAAAATCATCCCATTGCCCAAGGGACTGAGAGCTCTGTTACAGTCTGGTCAGTCCCAGCCAGGCCATCACCATGTCGTTATTGATGATAATACAGGAAGAGGGTGATTTTCGCGGCTGAGTGAGAGGACGTGGCTACGGCACTAATGTCCAATTACATTAATGAACATGAAATTTGGCTCTGTGCATACATTTCTCCTCATGCTCTGAATTAGATTTTAGAGGGTAAAATAAAAGATAATAAAAGCCTTTTCTTCAGCACTATTTTTCTTTGGCTGCAGTTATAGGAATATGTCTGAAGGAAACATGACCATTCTGGTTTATTAAACAACCCATATTCAATGAGCACAAGTGTTGAACACAAGTCCGATTTTCTGGAAGGAGAGCAGGTCACTGTCATCTCTGTCCTTTGGGGTGGCTACATTCTCAGACTGAACAATTCAAAATGTATTATATGTCTGCCTGAATTGGGGCTGCTTTTAGAAAGCCAGTGTGAAGACTTGCCTAGCTGAGATACAAAGGGAAACAGCTCTGCAAACCTATGTAGCTGGACCAAACCTGTTCCACCACTGAGCATCCTCAGAATACTTCCTTTCCTAGGTGAGCAACTTTGCTCATGGTTAGAGTTATTTCAAAGGCTAATATGATATCTCTGTGGCCCAGTGACAATGCTGGCCTCCGGAGAGGGAGGTCAGGGCTGGAAAACAGCACTAAATTGTTAGCAGTAGAATAATGGCCTTCAAAGATGTCCATGTATCTATTTGTTTAATGGACATTTGTTAAGCGGCAGTAAAGAAAACTAGTTAATCCCTAGTTACCTTACTTGACAAAATGGACTTTGCACTTTGCAGATGTGGTTAACTTAAGAATCTTGAGACAAGATCATCTTGTATTATCTGAGTGGACACACTGGAATCACAGTGTTCTTTATCAGGGGAAGAAAAAGGCAGGAGAGAAAAACGCAGAGGCTAAATTGATGATGTAATTGCTGGCTTTGGCCACCAGCCAAGGAAGGTGAGCGGCCTCTAGAAGCCAGGTAAGGCAAGGAATTGGTTCTCATTTAGAGGCTGTAGAAGGAACACAACCCTGCCTGCACCTTTATTTTAGATCAATAAGACTTCTGACCTTCAGAACTATAGAAGAAAGCACGATTACATTTGTGGTGCTTTGTTACAGCAGCAACAGCAAACTAATACATAAACACGTTTTAAAGAAACATGTAACTGGAACTGTGGAATCACTATACAGTGCCATCTTATTGTGTAATCTCATCCAAATTAATTCTAAAATTCTAAACTAATACTCCCCGAAAAACTCTGGAGTTCTTACTGTTATGTATTTAGTCTTATCTCATCCTCTCCAATGAACCCACAAAAAGAGTAAGAAAGAATTGGGGAAATTTTGACTCACTCATCCTTCTGACTCTGTTAAAAGGTGAGAAAGGATAATCCATTCCACCAATGAATGTGTTATAAATGGGTGTATCTGGAATTATATGAAACCCGGATGACCTGGCTCTGTAATCTGAGTAAATGTGAAAGAAACAAATTTTCAGCAATAGCTTAACTGGAAATATATTTCAACTGATGCTTAGAAACACACACACACACACACACACATGCACACAGACATACACTAGGATGTATTGAGTACTTTAGTGGTTATATAAGACTTTTTTATTTATATTATCTCACCAACCAACCACCTCCCAATTATACAGATGCTATTGCTGTCCCCGTGTTAGAGATGAAAAAAATTAGCTCAGACCAGTGGAATGCCTGGACCATGGCCCCTCAGCCACTAAAGGCAGGAGTGAGATAGATCTGGTGTCAAAGCACACTCTCTTCCCTTCACACGCTACCTCATGGTCTTCTAATGCCCTACATGGTGGTCCTGGACAGGTTCATAATAAGTGCTTAGTAAGTACTTCCAGACTGAATTGATGTCACTTTTCAGAAACCCTAAGGCCTTGTCTTCATAGAAAGATTTAAGGCATTTATATCATTTGGGAAGAGAAAAATTAACCTCAAAGACAAAGATGACTTTTTGGAACTTCACACATTACAGCTAAGCTGTCTTTATAAATATGAAGAGCACATAATTATTTCCTCTTCGCCTGACTGGTGTAGACCAACCTCAAATGACTCCATAGCCTACCCATTTCCCTCTCCCAGCTCTTCAACGAATTGCAGAATAATTTTATTATCCTAGTATAAGGAAGCATTTTCATTCTGCTCACAGGAAATGAGGCAGTTTCACACATCCTGAGGACCCCAGCGGTTCTGTTTTACTCTCCTTTCCACACAAAGGTCATTTGCAGATTCTGCCATGTTTTTCTCAAAGCTGCACAGTGCCCAGCATGGGATGACACATGCTGCAGCCACATCATAACGGGTGGCCAGGTCTTGATGGCTGCTGCCTGGCAGTAGCACCTGGGACAAAACCACATGTCACATTCCCCTGAGGACTGCAGAAACCTGACCCAAACCAACAATTCCTCTTTTATGTCCCTGAGAACGTAACAACTAAGGCTGTAATTTAGTTCAGTGGGTTGTGTCTACTTTCGTCTGTCATTTAATCATATGATAAAAGAGTGTAATGTTTTGCTCTTCAGTGTATTAAGGCCCTTATTTATTTGATAGGTATTTATTTGTTGAGGAGTAGGGAAACCTAGTAGAGACTTTGGCTTACGTCCTCATTCTGTTATCTACAGGCTGTGTGACCTTGGTTAAGTTTTTAACTTAAAGGCTGCATCTCAATTACTTCATCTATAAAACAGAGATAATTATGTCAAAAACCTCATAAGGTTGTAGTGAGGATTAAATTAAGTTCTACATCTAAAGTATTTAGAAAAGAGTCAGGCACACAATAAGAGCTCAATAAATGGAAACTATAAATGTTATTATTCTTTATTGGACATCTGCTAAGAGCATAGCTCTCTACTGAGTACTGAGATCTTTGAAAGTTAAATGAAACAAGAAGCTCTCATCTCAGTCATCTTCATACTCAGAGTCCTTGAATGACTCTCCATTGTCCATTACATTTACTGCAACCCTTGTATCACAGACTTCATATCTCAAGACTCCTTTTTGTAAGCTTATGCATTGTTTGACAATGCACCCCACTCTCTTATTTCTGCAGCTCTGGTTCACCAAGTTTGCTTTAATGTAACTATTGTCTGCACCAGATGCCCCTATCAAAATCTGACCAAGTTATCTGGCCCATTTAAAAGCGTTATTTGATGTTATTCTTCCACAGTCTGTACTTGAAGAGTTAGTTTCCCCCCTCTAAGACTCCCTTGGCAATTTTTTTTTGTCTTCTTGTCGAATATATCACTTTGTATTTGGAAATAAAGTTTTGAGTCCTTGGTTTATCTCTGACCCTGGGTAATAAGCTGTGTAGGGGATAGTCTATGATTGATTCATCTTCATAGCTCCCATAGCATCTAATTCATGTATATCATAGATGCTCAATAAATATTCAATGAATCAGTGTTTGTTGAAATGATGAATGGTGAAAATATTTACATTTCTAAACTTCCTCTCCATATGTGAGCACATGTGTGTACTAACATTAAATGATGTGATGAATTTTTGTGTGTGGTTTATGCAAATCACACAAATACACACAAACCTATATACCTCACCTGTCAGAAAATATTTAAACAATGGTTATGCACTGCCTGAATAAATACATTTTCACTCTAGAAATAATGTTAATGTTTTGCTAACATCCCCAGGTCTAGCCTATAGTCCTTCAGATTGTCACAGTCATAAAAGCTTGAAGAAAGGAGATTCCTGTGGATACAGAGATCCCTCTGTGACCAACCCCGGGCAAAGTGGATCTGCAGCTCCTACCTGAGGGAGTAGGAACTAGCAAACATATTCCTACTCTATACAACTGAAGTACGAGCTGGGGAAAAAAGAGAATAAATCCATTTATGGTATAAATCAACAAGTAAATTAAGAGAGAAGACGGGATGGACAAGGGCCGGTAAAGTTGGTAGTTTGTGCTGGTCTCCAGCCTGTGTCAGCTGCCTGAGATATTTTATTTTGTTTATTCTTTCACAGTCATCAAGATGCCCGCTTCTCCTCCTGAGTGCAAATAATTTTAGAAAATGAAATCTGTCCCAAAGCTCTGTTTCTGACATACTTACCATAGAGTAATCAGCAAACACTGCAGCCTTTTGCAGCAACTTGGAATATTACTCATGTCACTGTAATGTCTCCAGTTAGTCAGGATGGCAATTCATTTTAATACTTTTGTCTGAAAAGAAAAATGATTTCGATTTTTCTGATCACACATGGGCTCAACCATGTATCAATTTATTTTTAAGTTCAATATTTGTATTTCTGATTTAAGTGCAAACAAAATCAAATAGAGAAACATAGCTAAGCAAAAAAGCAAGTTGCAAATAGAGCCACAAACAACAAGTTTATAGCCTAAACAACTTGTCTTTAGAATTTGAGAAAATATTAAGGCATCATTGTGAATTACTAATGTTAATAGTTGTAACATTGATTGCTTTATTAATAACCCCACTTTTTATTTCTTGCTGTTTTTTGTTCCTGTTATTGCTGTTGATGATTTTCTCTTTTTCTTCTCTCTCTCTTTGGAAAGGATAGAAGTTTATGAATAGAAAGTAAAAGAATTCTGGAAGAAGGGAATTCAGAACTGAAATGAGGGTCTATGAAGTTGACAAGAGCCAGAGTCCTATCATGCCACCACTTCAGAGATACCAAAGAATATATTCCCATTCAGGGTCCCCACTATTTAGTCAGTTTGCTTTGACATTTGCAGATAATTATTTCACTTATTTCCCATAATTTTGCTGAGCTGACTCTGATTACTGTGAAATGTTTCTCCTTGTCGTTGATGATACTCTTGAAGTCTACTTTGACTGGTAGAAATGTAGCCACACCAGCTTTCTTATGCTTAATTTTTCTGTGATTTCCCCCCCCATTCTTATACTTCCAACCTCTTTAGTCTATATATTTTTCAATTCACCTTTTCTAGACAGTATATGCTCAGCCATGCTTTGTTTATTCCATCTGACAATGTCTACCTTTCAAATGGAGTGTTTGTATTCTAAGGCTTCCCAACATATTTCATTAAATACTGAGTAGATAAAAATGGATATATACAAACCATTTCTACAGCATAAAGAATAACAATCCAAGGAACACCCAGGTTGGTCACTACCCAATTTTAAAAATAAAACATCACAATTACCTTTGGAAGCACTCTGAGTGCCCTTCCTTAGTTCCATTTCTATTCCACCTGCCCAGAAGAGCCACTACTCTTGAGTTGTGTGGTTGTCGTTTCACCTTTGATTTTCTCTTTATTGTTTAATAACATTTGGAAGTGCTCCAAAACAACATATCATTTAGTTTGCTATATTTCCAATTTTGACAACTGTAGTAATGTTATTGTTTATGCTTCTATGATTTGCTATGTTTACTCTAAGTGTGTTCTGAAGTTGCATTCATGTTGTTGCATGTAGTTGTGGGTTTTTTCACATTGTTATTGCTGCATGTAAATAAATTTAATAAAACAAAATATGTGTCTTACTGTTGATGAACATTTCTGTTGCTTATATTTCTGCTTTTGCAAGCAGTATAGCTATTGCACATATTAAGGTATAAAATTCGATGTTTTGATACATGTATATACCCATGAAACCATGGCTACAATCCAGATTTGGAAAATACCTATCACTCCCAAAAGTTTTCTTATGGCCTTATAATTCTTCCCTCCCACTCTTTTCTGTACCATTCTTGTTCCATTATCATGCAGACACTGATCTGCTTCCAGTCACTATAGATTAGTTTGCGTTTTCTAGAAATTTTTTTACAAATGCATTATATAGCATGCACTTTTTTTGCCTATCTTTCACTCTGCATGATTATTTTGAGATTCATTCATGTTATTGTGTGTATAAATAGTTCATTCATTTTTATCGCTGAGTAGAATAGGAATATCTTAGAGATATTATGGGTTCTATTCCAGATGACCATAATAAAGTGAATATCATCACAATAAGGTGGGTCACACAAATAGTTTGGTTTCCCAGTGCATATAAAAGTTACCTTTATATTACACCACAGTTTGTTAAGTGTGCAATAGCATTATACTCCCCCAAAATAATGTACATAACTTAAAACACTTCATTTCTAAAATGCTAATGATCATCTGAGCCTTCTGCAAGTCATATCTTTTGGTGAAGGGTCTTGCCTCATTGTTGATGGTTGCTGACTGATAAGGATGGTGTTTGCTGAAGGTTGGAGTGGCTGTGGAAATTTCTTAAAATAGGACAAAAATGAAATTTGTTGTGTCAATTGACTCTTCCTTTCACCAATGATTTCTCTGTAGCATGTGACACTGTTTGATAGCACTTTACTCACAATAAAACTTCTTTCAAAATTGGAGTCAATCTTCTCAAACTCTGTTGCTGCTTTATGTAATACTGTAAATCATTTGCTGTGATTTTAGCTATGTTCACAGCATGTTCACCAGGAGTAGACTCCATCTAAAGAAACCACTTTCTTTGCTCATCCATAAGAAGCAACTCCTCATTCATTTAAGTTTTATCATGAGATTGCAGCAATCAGTCACATCTTCTGGTTCTATTTCTAATTCTAGTTCTCTTGCTATTTTCACTATATCCGCAGTGACCTCCTCCATTGAAGTCTTGAGCCCCCTTAAAATCATACATGAAGATTAGTATCAACTTACTTCAGTTAATGTTGATATTTTTACCTCTTCCCATAAATCACAAATGTTATTAATGGCACCTAGAATGCCATTAAGAACGAAGAATCCTTTCCAGGAGGCTTTCAGTTTACTTTGCCCATTTCCATGAGAAGAACCACTATCTGTATCAGCTATAGCCTTATAAAATTTATTTCTTAAAAAATAAGACTTGAAAGTAAAAATTACTCTTGATCTATGGGCTACAGAATACATGTTGTATTAGCAGGTATAAAAACAACATTAATCTCCTTGTACATCTCCATCAGAGCTCTTCGGTGACCAGGTACATTGTAAACAAGCAGTAATATTCTGAAAATAATCTTTCTGCCGAGCAGTGGGTGTCAACAGTAGGCTTAAAATATTTAGTAAACTATCCTGTAAATAGATCTTCTGTCTTTCAGGCTTCGTTGTTCCATTTCTAGTGTATAAGCAGAGGAGATTTAGCATAATTCCTAAGGGCCACAGGATTTTCAGAATGGTAAATGTGCATTGGCTTCAACTTAAGGTGACCATCTGCATTAGCCCCAACAAGACCTTCCCTTCCCTTCCCTTCCCTTCCCTTCCCTTCCCTTCCCTTCCCTTCCCTTCCCTTCCCTTCCCTTCCCTTCCCTTCCCTTCCCTTCCCTTCCCTTCCCTTCCCTTCCCTTCCTTCCTTCCTTCCTTCCTTCCTTCCTTCCTTCCTTCCTTCCTTCCTTCTTTTTCCCTTCCCTTCCCTTCCTTTCCTTTCTTTCCTTCCTTCCTTCTTTTTCCCTTTCCTTCCCTTCCTTCCTTCCTTTTCCCTTCTCTTCCCTTTCTTTCCCCTTCCTTCCTTCCTTCCTTCCTTCCTTCCTTCCTTCCTTCCTTCCTTCCTTCGTTCCTTCCTTCCTTCTTTTTCCCTTCCATTCCTTTTCTTCCTTCCTTCCTTTTCCCTTCCCTTCCCTTCCCTTCCCTTCCCTTCCCTTCCTTCCTTCCTTCCTTCCTTCCTCCTTCCTTCCTTCCTTCCTTCCTTCCTTCCTTCCTTCCTTCCTTCCTTCTTTTTCCCTTCCCTTCTCTTCCCTTCCTTTCTTCCTTCCTTTCTTCCTTCCTTCCTTCCTTCCTTCCTTCCTTCCTTCCTTCCTTCCTTCCTTCCTTCCTTCCTTCTTTTTCCCTTCCCTTCCCTTCCCTTCCCTTCCCTTCCCTTCTCTTCCCTCCCTTTCAACAGGGTCGTGCTGTGTCACCCAGGCTGGAGCACAATGGCATGATCTTCGCCCACTGCAGCCTCGACCTCCTGGGTTCGTGATCCTTTCTGTATATACTCCTGGGCTCGTAATACTTCCTGTATTATTATTTTATTTTTAAATGGAGATGGGTTTCACAGTGTTGCCAAGGCTGGTCTCAAACTCCTGGGCTCAAGCCATCTTCTCACCTTGGCCTCCCAAAGTGCTGGGATTACAGGTGTGAGCCACTGCACCTGGCCATCTTTTCATTTTCTTTATAGTGTCTTTCAAAGAGGACACATTTTTAATTTTGATGAGGTCAAATTAATTCATTTATTTTCTTTTATGAATAGTGTATTTGGTATTGCAAGCAAAAAAATCTTTGTTAAAACTAAGGTCACAAGGATTTTCTGTCATGATTTTTTAATGGAAGATTTACTGTTTTACATTTTTATATTTTACCTTTAGGTCCACAATTCATTTTTAGCTAATTTTTGTATGTGATATAGTGCTCTTATTTTGGGGGTGGGGGCACATGTATTTTCAAATTGTGTAAGTACCATTTGTTGAACAGACTTCATTGAATTGTCTTTGAGACTTTGTCAAAAATCACTTAACCATATAACCGAGGAGAGGGTTTGGTCCACTATATTTCATGTCGTTGTTGATATTGTTTGGCTGCTTGCTTTCTATTTGACTAATCTATTGCTATTCCTCTGCCTTTTTTCTTGGCTTCTTTTAGTTTAATATAATCTTTTATAGTATTTCTTTTTTGTTTGTCTACAAGCTTTTAAACTATACCTCTGTGTCTTTTAAGTGGTTGATGAGAATCATAATACGTTTTCTCAACTTGTCACGGTCTACTTAGAATTAATACCACACCACTTCAAGTAAGATGTGGAAATCTTATAGAAGTATTACTTCATTTATTCTATCCCCCCACTCTATGTTCTATGTTATAATTGTCAAATATTTTACATCTACATGCATTATAAACCCCACAGTAAAACACTACTTTTTCTGTAAATCGTTGTCTTTTCAAGAAATTGGCAAAAGAAAAAAAGACAACATTTCATATTTACTCACATATTTATCATCTTTTATTAACTTTCTATATATCTGAGTTTCCATCTGATGTTATTTGCATTCAGGATGAATAACTCTATTGCATTACTTGTCATTCACGTATGCTTACAATAAAATTTTTCAACTTTTATATATCTGAAGATGTCTTTATTTCATCCTTATTTTTAATGGATAGAGAATTCTGGGTTGATTCTTCTGTTTTGTGTTGTTTTTAAAGCACTTTAAAGCTGCCATTTCATTGTCTTGTGAGTTTCATTGTTTCTGATAATAAGTTTGCCATCATTTTGCATTGCTGTTCTCCTGTCTGCAATGTGTCTTTTTCCCACTGGCTGCTTTTATGATTATTTCCAGTTTCCAGCAGTTTGATTTTGATGTGTCTAGGTGTGGTTCTTTTTGTGTTTATCCTGCTTGGGATTCACAGAAATTTTAGATCTGTAATTTTGATGTTTTCCATCAATTTTACCATTATTTATTCATATAGTTTTCTGCTCATTCTGTTTCTCTATCTTCAGCAACTTCAGTTACATGTAAGTCAGATCTCTTGCTATTGATTTGCAGATCTCTGAGACTCTGTTAATTTATTTAAAATATTTTTTCTTTGATTTTTATGTTTGAAAATTTCTATTGAACTGTCTTTAAGTTTTTCAACTCCTTTCTTCTGCAGTTTTCAATACACCATTAAATCCATTCAGGGGCTTTTTCACTTCACAGTTGGATTTATCATTTCTGGAATCTGCATCTGTTTTATTCTCCATTTTCCACTTATTCACCTAAGATGACCATGTTTCATTATAATTCTTTGAACATGTTGATAATAGCTGCTCTTAAAGTTTTCGTCTGGTAATTCCAGCATGTGGGTTGTATCAGGATGTGTTTCTACTCTTTTTCTTCTTGATCGTAGGTTTCATTATTCTGCCTCTTTGCATGTCTATTAATGTTTTGGTTGTACCATAGATATAAGGAAGGATAAATTGTTTGGAATCTGGATTATATTTTCTGCCTCCAAAGAAAGTTAACTTTTCTTCAAGTAGACAGTTAAATTACCAGAGGATCCTTTAGATTATGTCAGGTTTGATTGTATTCATCGTTAAGGCTGGTCTTTTTTGGTTTTGTCTTTAAACTTAAGGTGTTGCCCTTACCTTAGACTATGTTTCTTCGCCCTACACATGGCCTACTGAATACCTGAGGCACTCAGTTAGGCCTCTTTACTCTTGGCTTGACCAGAAATCCAGCATCTCCCAGCGCTTTGTGATATGAGACATCTTCATTCAGTTCTTTTCCCAATAGCAGGTGATCTCTGCTAGATGCTTCACAGAGTCTTGTCCTATACATTCCCAGCCCAGTCAGCCAGAAACCAGTAAAGAAACCACATGCAGAATTTTGGGGCCTCCTCCCTTCTCTGGTGCTTCACCCAGCAAACCCCTGCTGCTTTAGCAGCCATTAATGGTGTTATCTGTCGCTTCAGCTCAGCAAGATTGCTGCCGTGACTGGGCTTTACCTCTCTGCATCACTGTAATGAAAGTACCCTCAGTCAGAGAGCCTTGGTGAATGAGGGTCTCAACTCATTTCACATGTTCTCTTTTGCCTACGAATTACCACCTGCCTTTCCTTTGGTCCACTACTTGAAAACAATGAGCTTATATACCTTGACCAGTTTGACAGTAGTTTATGGTAGGTGGCATATTTGCATTCTTAAGGTAAATTTAATTGTAAGCCACAAAGATTATTGTAAATATTAAAGATTCAAGATATTTTGTGCACCAAAACTCAGCAACATGATATTTATCCATGTACCCCTCAGTGTAGAATAAAACTTAGGCCAAAACAAAAATTTTCTTGAGAGAAATTAGGGAAAGCATGTTATTGTAGAAATGTCTTTGCATACAATTAAGAAGACTATTGTTTGAGGGTGCTAACATAAAGTACTACAAAAAACTCAATAATAACTATTCAAATCTGTATGGCTACAAAATTCAAAAATGGAGAAAGGATGGAAAAATGAGTGGTGTGTGAGTTGCACAAGTATAGCTTTTAGTGATGGGACAGTGATGACAATGCAGAAAAAAAAAAAAAAACGAAAACGGAAGTCAGGAAACCTGGCTTGCAGTCTGCTTTGATCTAATCATTTTGAATAAAGCAATTAACCTAAGTCCAGTCCCACAATTCTCAGATGGCTACTATAATATTTACATATGTATCAATAAGGAATGGAAGATTCAAATGAGGTAAAGAATGTGGAGCATAGTGTAAATTCTGAAGTTGTGCAAAAGCAAATTCTTATCATCATTATTACCAACCACACATTGATTTTTTGATGATTTCAGATAATAATCACTACTGCACTGGATTATTAAAAAATTCATGAGAGTTTCCCCAACAAAGCCCTGTGGAAACACTAAATTCCTTCTTACAAATGGAGGGCTACTAGGGTTACTTCTACTTTATCACTGTTAACTTTTTTTAGAAGAATTTATTTTTGGAGATTAAACATATATCTTGAGATAACCTTCAAACATGGGTTTACATAGAAATCAGCCTAATACTCCATGTATGGTGAATATTTGGAAAATCAAGTTTTACCCATGCCATACATAGCAAATAGTGGAAAAGAGAATGTTAGTCAATTATCTACCTGATGCCTACTGGTTTAATAAGTTTTACTAGACTCTCGTGTTTGAAGTGGATTAAATAGATGTTTTATCTCAAATGTGTTCAGATAAGAGTGAAAAGCAAGGAGTTAGTTTCTTGGTTTATAAAGTTAACTGAGCCACTTAGATGATGCCCAGTAGAAATCCATGGTATAGGTGATGGCCTAGTGTGGTGGCTCATACCTGTAATCCCAGCACTTTGGGAGGCCAGGGTGGACAGATTACCTGAGGTCAGGAGTTCGAGACCAGCCTGGCCAACATGGCGAAAACACGTCTCTACTAAAAATACAAAAATTAGTCAGCTGCCTGTAGTCCCAACTATTCCAGGGGGCTGAGGCAGGAGAATTATTTACAAGAGGCAGAGTTTGCAGTTAACCAAGATCATGCCACTGGACTCCAGCCTGGGTGAAAGAGAGAGCAAGACTCCATCTCAAAAAGAAAGAAAGAAAGAAAGAAATCCATTGTATAGGTGATATCAATTGGATGTCTGTCACTGTACCTTGCCATCAAGACATGTGACTTGTTGGATCCTCATGTAGAGTTTATTCACTTTATTTATCTTTGATTCTAACAACATTGAGATGAAAGAAGAAAGTCATCCTTTGTGTAGAGGAAAAAATGCAGTATCATTGCCACTAAATAATTAGAAAATATAAAAAAAATTAACATATTTTAAAAAGAAGGAGCATTGTTTCACCCACAACCCATGCCAATAACCTCTTCTTGCAAAACACCTTGCACAGAGTAGATACTCAAAAAAATGTAGATGATTGGAATGGGTTAAACTCATGTTGACTCTATAAAAATATATTTAGAATAAATACTGTTTTTTTATCCTGACAAAATGTTTGAAAATAAAGTAACCAATGTCTAAATGATAGAATACACGATATGATAATTGTTGTTCATCTTCATGAATGATGATGACATTTATTTTCCTATGAAAAATGGTATGGTTAATATCAGTGGATCAAAGTGAAGTGTGGTTGTAAGAGTAAGTTATGCCTGATCCACCATGCCTCGCTCTTGGTGTGGTCTTCTGCTTTCATGAATTGGTATGCTTGAGGGGTTGTATTCAGGGACTGGAATGCATCATTTCTCCATTTCCAGGGGTCACTTTTAGCAGAATTTGAGACTGGGGGCAATAGCAGTATTGCCTCAGTATCCAGGTGAAGAAGGGCAAGCCAAGTTGGAGAAGGGCATTAGTTTAAGGGACAGCCTGGCCAAACTTGGCAGAAACTAGGGAGTGGTAAGGCACAGTGGTAGGGAGCTGCGCTCTCTCAGAAGGCATCATCAGTTGTGGTGTTAGAGAACTGCTGCCCCCAAATGTCCCAGTCAGTGGACTTCTACAAGGCTCTTAGAGAGAAAGAACAGATGTGCACTTATTCTTGAACAAACACGAGGTGAGACTCACCCTGGGGCCTCCAAGAAATAACTGAGAGATAATCAAAGACCTTGGGGTGTAGGCCAGGAGAATGAAGAATGAGAATCTGTGGTTTCGCAGGCGCAGCTGCAGGCCAGACAATTTGATTATTAATATTAATGTGACCTTACTTTACCCACAGACTGCTGAGACTGGAAAATTCAGGTTACACATAGTATATCTCTTTTCTAAGCATTTTTGTTTCTTTTTATATTCTTATCTGAGCCTTCTGATCAGGACCATTCCTGGGGTATGCAGATCGAAGGCCAAATCTCACTGTGTTGGTTCTTTGTCCTTATCATCGTCAAGAGAAATCAGGTTATGAGAAGGATTTGGAGAATTTAAGTCACAACAGGCACATAATAGAAGAGACAGGTCCTTGCTGCCCCCTTTCCTTTGCCTGGATGGTGCCAGGAAAGTGGGAGAGGGGTTATACGTGTGTAGGTAACAGGGGGCTCAGGCTGAGCATCAGCTATGTCCACTCCTGGGTTCATGAATGGTGAGTGTGATAGGGAAACCCTTGAGGAAGCCCCCAAGGAGCTCATTTTTATGAGAGTGGGTATTTGTTTTCCCCACTAGAATGTTAGCTCCACATTGTGGGCTGAAATATGCACTTCACAACTAATACGTTGAAGTTCCAAACCCCAGTATTCAGACTGTAAAAGTATTTATAAAAAAGGTCTTTAGAGAGGTGACTAAGTTAAAATGAAGCCTTTAGAGGGGGCCCTAATTGAATATGGCTGATGTCCTTATTAAAAGATGGAGACACGCCAGGGGAGCACATGCACAAGAAAGGACAATCGTGATGAGGCAACAAGAAGGCTGCCATCTGCAAGACAAAGAGAGGAGTCTCAGAGCAAATCAATCCAGTTATCACCTTGACTTTGGACTTGTAGTCTCCAGAAATGTAAAAAAAAAAAAAAAAAAAACACACACACACTTCTTTTATTTAAGCCACCCAGTCTGTGGTATTTTGCTGTAGTAGACCTAGCAAACTAATATTCTCCACAATGAACAATTAAGTTTGTATTTTGTTTCTTGCTGTGTGTATGACATATAGAAAGGTTCCTGGCATATAGTGCACAGTCAAGAACCCTTTGCTGAATGAATAAATAAAAGACCGAATGAGACACATGATAGAAAAGCAATCATACCAAGGAAACAGTAGTCTTTGGACAAGGGGCCTCTTTGGAATGCTGTGGCTCTCAGTTTCTCCTCTAGCCTAAAATAAAAGTTCACACAATTCAAAACCTTTTGTGACTTGAGTTTTCAGTATACAGTATTAATTTTCAACATTCTTCTCCATGAGCCCTTCATATCAGTTGATTTGGCCTAGATTATTCCCAGCACAAAATGACTGCCACACCACTGACCACGTCATTCTCCAATCTTCTCTATGCATACTCATGCCTGTCTTTTCAGGCCCAGCTGGTATTCCAACAGCTCCCAACACCCAACAGTCCTGGTGTCTTTTCTTACTGTTCCATTACTGCCCGAGAATCACTATCATATTACTCATTTGAGAAACAGCATCTGCTACTTTAAGTTGATATTTATCTTATTATATCACTCCTCCATTAGTATGCATAAAATCTAATGTAAGACTCTAAGTGATATAAGCCTGTAGTAAATGTTATATTCTGATGAAGTAATTATGATCATAATAGATTTTGATGATGGTGGTGATGAAGAAGGTTCTCTTGACACTGTATTGAGCCATATTAGCCTTATCTGAAAAGTAGTAGGTTTGATCATTCCATTATGCCATGTCAGCTACAGTAGGAGGTTGAGCTGAAATTTTCAGTAGTAGCAATTGTGGTCATACTACCACCAAATGTTCATACCAACCTCTTATGATGATACAGCATCATTAACTATTTCTAACCATCCCAAAGGAGTCAAACAACTCCTCCATTGGGAAGGCTTCTGAAAATACTATGTCAAGGGCTTAGGGGAAAATGGACCTCTGTCTGGCAGTAGACCAACAGTGAATATACAATGCAGGATTTGCAAGCTATTAGGATGATAATTGCTTATAGAATTGCTAGAGCATGGCATCTTTTCAGATGAGTCTACCTGAAAAATTCAACTCCAGTACACCCGAGGAGTGACTGAAATAAATTAGGAGATGGGAAAGATTCAGAACTGCATCAAGCTTAGACGACTCAGGGGAAGTGAATCAGATAAATACATTAACACACACACACAGTGACGGATGAGGCAGATGACATTTTATGCCCCTTTAAACTGACTGATGAAGATCAGACAAATTAGAAATAGCTGTGGACAAGTTCAAGAACGTCTTTGTAGTGTGTACTGAAAAGGAATCTTAAGGAGCAGATGTGAAATACTCCTGGAAAATGGAAAATGGGATAGTGGAAAGAAAATTCTAAGAGTCACATCTCTGTGCCCAACTGTTATAAACTTTAAGAAAATAATTTAAATATAGTATCTTGAAATATGATGTAATATTTTAAAAGGATCTCAGAGCAAAAAAAGAGTAGCATTAAAACTAAGACCATTTTTATTTTGGATACTAAGTAATAGTGTACATCATTACAGATGTTAGTTTCCTGTTCTTTGTCTCATTAGGAAATATAAAGTTATACATTTAAGCCATAATTCAGATCATGAACATCATGTCATAGGTGCTGACTCACTTTCACTGGCTCTGTATTCAGTCCATATTTTGAACGTGTCTAAAGATTATTAGTTGTCAATATTTGCAGAAAAGTACAGTGCATTTTATTGACTTTAATTTAAAGTACATTTAGCTCATAGAGGGCTCCTGATTCTAAGTTAAGTTTTTTCAACCAGTAGTCAAAAGTCTTCACCTGACATTCTTTTTCCTCCATGTACGTATAGTTGAGTGTTTGTGTTTCTGATGTATATTTGCTTTATCTCATCCTGGAAATTTAGAAAGTTGGGTAATAAGATGGGGTGACCAACAAAAACATAACTGGACTTGAAACACGTGGCTGGTCTCAGTGTACCCTTAGAAGGCACATTAATTTGGGGAAACTAATGGTAAATTGAACTAACCCATAAATAGAGAAGAAAAAAATGCAAAGGGCAAAAGTTGTTGCTATTCCCTCCTCCATGAATTGTTATGCTGTGACTGCTAAGCCCTTCAGGTTGCTTAGTAATAATGAACTTAACCCTTAGAGATGGTCAGATGCAGCAGAGTCATCAGCTAATGAACATGCAGTTGTTACATGCCTAAGCAATCATATGCTGGTGAGAAGGTGCATTTTGAGGTCAAAGCTGGACAAAAGTGGAATTACAAATCATCTTCAGTGTGTACTGTCTTATTTTATAGAAAAATATGAGGAGACACTGCATGAAATAAACAGGGACAGTCACGTTTCTTCTTTCCAAACTTACCATCACCGTTTCCCAACACAATCCCTCTGCTTAGTTAGAGTGAGTGATGTGTTCTAAATTCATTAACCCATCCACACTCCTTTCAAAAAGGCTACCAGGGGAACATTTCCTCATCTGTGATGACACTGTTCCTCCATTAACGAATGCCTAAATTCTTTTCTATTTCTTCCAGTTGCACTCATTGATTGCCTGTCATCCATTTGGCACTTCAGGTTTGCCATTTTATAATGTGATTTCCCATTACAATTAATGGGAATTTTATCTTAGCTAGACTAAGCTTTTTGAGGGCACAGTCTATGGCTTTCGGCTCTGTATTTTTCAATTTGCCTATTAAATGCATTGATTAGACAGAAGAAATAATTGTTTAATAAGCTTCCAGTTGAGTCTTTTTTTTTTTTTTTTGGTACTTTCAAACAAATCTTCCTAAAAAGCTATGAGCTGAGAAAGCTTATTTTGAATTTTATATTCAAGAAACCTTTTATTAAAAGTTTACTTCTCGAATTATAGATCCATATGATTTGGAAACTTGAATTTTATATCAAAAAGTAGGCTTTCAGTGTTTCTTAATGCAAACCTCATGGCGTTCTGTATCAATTTTGTTAAGTAAGGAACTGTAAATTGCAACACACACAATGTGAATTATCACTACCTAATTGAAACACACTTAGAACATTCCAGACTGAAGGGACAGTTCAACACAGCAGAGATGTGGAAGCAGCATGGAACATGTGAGGGTACAGGGCGGGGGTGTTTAGGGATGTTGGAGGAGCAGTGGGTTATGTGCAGTTTGGTGGTGTTAGCACACAGAGGTAGGACTGAGAAACCTTGAGCTGTAAGACCAAAGTGGAGGCAGGAGCCAAATCAAGAGAAGCCTGGATGATTCCCCATTAAGCAGCAAAATCATTGCAACCTGTAGTGAAGGGTGTCGGGGTTAGATTCAGACCACTCTCTGTGATGGGTATTTTTGGCTTATTTTCTCAATTGAGGTGTGTGGGCCATGACACTTAGTCATGAATCCACTTAGGTGCAATGTCCATCCATCTAGGGTATCAGGGCTTGTGACTAGTATCACATTTCTTGGAAAGAACTATTACTATGTGAGAAAAGGTGTAATATTCTCAAACCATCCATATGCATTGGCTAATTACTGAAAATCATCTTGATGTTTTCTCCATCAAAGTTGGGAGAGAAGTATATTGTCTAGGCGGGAGAACTGCTAAAACTATAAAAGAAACTGGAATTCTAAATGCACTTGATGCTCACATTTCAAAAATGGAAAGATGAGTTATAAAAAAAATACAAAAGGCTTTTGTGCTCCCATTAGGAAAACAAACAAACAAACAAATCCTATTTCTTTCCTAATTAAACATTAATTTTTATTTCCCTAAATCCCTGTTATTGCTGCTTAAGTCAGGAGGAATTTAAAGGAAATTTAAAATACTGACCAATGAAGGAGGATGTGGCAGCTGGCTTAGAAATAAATTAATTAAACCCTAATAATTACCTAGCCAGTGGCACCTGTCCTACAACACCTCAATCCTCTGGATGTCGAATTGGGAGATTGAGAGAAATAGTTTAGCAACTTGCTATAGGTAGTTTCTTTCATTTGTTGTCATAAAGTATATGGTGTCACTATGTGATTCTAATGATTATAGAGTGTTTGGAGAAGCAGGAAAGTACAAGAGAGATTTGAGACCCAATAAAGCTGATTCACTGACCTGTGAACTAGAATCTGGACCTGGAAAATTTCCAGAGTACAAATGTGACTTTTCTCAAATGTCATATTGAAAATTTTGAGATTCATCAGCTGGGGAGGTCATTAAATACTACCTCACTGGGCTGTTCTCTTTTAAGCATGCAGTGGATTGCAAACTCTACAGAACAGGTATGTTTGGTCATATTGTTGAATTAGAGGTCTGAGAACAGGAGCTATAGCTCACCTACTGACCACCAGGATTATTAATTGCTTCCAGAGGGGCCTGTTCTTCTCCGGTGTGTTGGAAGGCAGCAACACCATTACTCATCAAGCACTTGTATTCAAAGTGGGAAAAATGATGCTATCCAGACCAGCGTCCAATGTTTTGAATGGTAGATGAATCCTCTTACCCAGAAGTTATTTGGTGGGTAGAATACAAAGTGAAAATCAAAAGCAGCCCAAATCTAGACTTGTGAGTGATAATAGTCTGTGGGGACATTTTGGCCTAACAACACCATAGCTGAATGTTGTATGGAATTGCATGATGTCTCAGCCTGCACACCACCAAGTGCCAACTGACATGTCACCTGTGAGTGGGATGACTGAACAGTCTAAGACAGACATAAGAAAACTTCAGGTTTTAAACATCACATTTCCTAAAATGACTAGCTAATGCAAATAGAGCATTGGTATAAGTTACATGCAATTCATTCATTTGTGCATTCATTCATTCACCCCTTTATTCAGGCTGATGGCCTTGTTTAACTGTTATTCACGCTGCTGAATTTAATAGCCACATTCACAAGTCAGCAAAATAATAGAAAAAAAGAACTGACAGTCAACTTCTATTATTCCAAACATCCTACTTTGCCCTACTTATTCACATTTTGATCTTTGAGATCATTTTCATTTAACATCTAAAGATTTATTATTGAGTGGAAATGTTTTTAAATTAGTGATAGGCTACACAGCTTAACTGTCTTGTTTGTCTCTCTATTCTTTTTTATTCCTAAATTAGCTGATTTATGTAGAAATATCTCATGAATGGTGGAAGTCAGAGAGGAAAGACCTGCACTACTGAAATAGAAACATAATTTTTTAATATTCTGAGTAACAGTCACAATAAAAAAGGACTTAGAATTGCCTATTTCAGCCAATATTTAAAGTAAACTTTCAGAATCTATTGGAACCAACTAACATCATCTCATTATAGGTAGTGATATTCCATGCTTGTTCTAATGTGGCCAAAATGTTTTTGTATGAAGAATTCTCCAAGAAGGTGCATACATTTCTCAATATTTTCTTGCCTCTTCTAAGAACATTGGAGATGCCTAGATGCTGTCCTGAGGTGTGTGCAAATCAGTAACTTTGACAATGAAGTGCTGTACTCTCTAGCTTGTATTCTCTCTCTCTCTTCTCTTTCTCACTCTCTTGTGGTTGGTATATGGTGACTGTATAAGTTTTCCCAGAAATAACCAGTGCCATAAATAACTTTTTGCTTCTTTGCAGGAACGGGTGTCTGGATACTTTTCTGTCCTATACATAAAACTTCATAAAGCTGTCTGAGGGAGATATTAAAATCCCCTCTGTTTTATTGCAGGCCAAATCCATCTTACATTGATAAGTAATGACAAATAGGATAGAAAAAATCTCCTAAATATTTCAACAGAAAAATCAAACAAGTATTTATCTTGGCTTTACTGTTTTGGATTTCGGGAATGTGACATGAACCTTGTCTGCCAACTTTTCATTTCAAATGCATTTTTGTTAACTCTTAATGCCATTGTTTCAATCCTGTCTAACTCCATTTGGCCATCCACTTTCTGCTTGAATTCAAACTGTTTGTCAAATGTGATAATGGGCAGAAAGATGCAGCATGAGAAGCTAGCCTTCTTGTCTTTCAGCATTTTCCCATGGATGTAATTTTCTTAATATTAATGCAACTTTGCATTTGACTCATAAATCCCAAAGTCCTTCAGAAAGGGTGATTGTGTCTTCATCACGACCACATTGTTTTATTCCGTAGTTCCAGTAATCTTCATTTTATGGGCTCAGACTCATTCTGAACATGTAAAGGAAAAAAAAGCTTGGCCACCTTATTTCTGAGAGTAGACTGTTATATTCTATTTATAAATGTTTCTGCTAAACCTAGGAAGCCTGAACATGAACCTGGACCTTGTCTCAGCTATCTCTGAGGCACTGGGCTATGTCACGTCGCGTCTTTCAAGCCTTTTCCCTGTTGGCGTTGTTACCTCTGTCATCTCTCTCCCTGGCGTTGTCACCAACCACCTTCATCCTTTATTTATTGTTTTCTTTTTTTTTAAATGTCAAAACCTCCTTAAAGAGTGTGGACTATCTAGAAGTCTGAGAATAAAGCTGGGGTGTCTGAGGTTCCAGGCCCTCTCTCTCTTTTTGTAGCAGACACCCTGTTTGGCCTTGTGCAGGTCATTCCAGTTTTCTCTACTTCTGCTTTCCCATCTGTTAAAAAGTGGATAATAATATTTGCCTCGCTGGGGTGTATTTATGCTTAATTACTGTAATTGCTTGTAAACAATTTGCTATCCCGGGATAAAACATATGACTGAAGAACAAAAATTAGAGGAGATAATTTAATATCTCTTTATTTATTTTTAAAGCTTATTACATGGTTGCCTTTTTCCAGGTAGTTTATTTCAACACTGTGCATAGCAGCCTGTAAAGAAAAGGGACAACGTGGTATCATGAAAAACACCTTGTTCTGAAAGTCAGATTTCTTCTCTAGTTCCAGCCCTATATTGCTGTGTGATTTTTTCAACTTCTCTGAGTTTAACACATTCATTTCAAAAGGGGTAGTTATACCGGCCCAATTTATTTCACAGGGGTGAGAAGAGTATTGCATACAACAACTGATGTGGAGAATAATTTGGGAAATCTTTTAGTCAGCTATTTAATGGCACAATAAATCTTAGGATTAATGCATTAATGAGAAAGCAAGATGTTGGGCAAATATCCAGAAATATTATATAGATTTTTTTAAATACATTTCTCACAAAGTTAAAACAGTGTCCTACACACGGTAAGTCCTCAATAAATATGAGCTGTTATTATAAATTCTAGGTCACTCAGAAGACTTCATACATACCACAGGTGCAAATGGTACCAAAAGTTGTAGGATAAGATTCCCTTGAATCTATCTGTCCCATCCACAGAGGCTTGACCATACATGGAAAGGGGAACATGTGTGATGTTATTAAAAGATGCAGGAAAGCTCTATCCTAGGCCCCTGATATCTCCCCTATTCACCTTGAATTTTTCAGGAAGCTTCACCATTAGAGATTTACTTTTTTTTTCAGTTTCCTTACAAAAGAAAACAAAACCTTAAAAGAGTTCATTGAAGTTGCTATTGACTTTCAGACTCACAAGTTCCAGAGGCAGAAATGGTCTGTACGTATGAGGAGATATACATGGGGAGTTCTGAGGAAGGATGAGATAATGAGGGTCCCATAAAGGAGATGGAGATGGGAATTGGGTAAAGGTGGGATTGGAAGAGATAGTGTGATGTAAAAGGACTAGAGTATGGTAAGGTATATAGGAGAATCCTGCAGGAAAGACAATCTAACATGAAAACCTGTAAAAAAAAAAAATATATATATATATAAAATATATGTGTATATGTTAGATATATAGATATAAATATAGATTTTTCTCTATTGTCCTTCTAGAGTCAATAGGGTTTAACTCAGCTTGTGAAAATCAGTTTGATTTACAATCTTGTTGGAGAAGGGGATGGGTGCTAGTTTAGGAAAAATAATATTCCAAACTCATTGAAAACTCCTTTGATACAGGAATCCCTCACCTCAGGAATTATGGATAGAGATTCCAAATTTGTAAGTACATAGCATGTGCCACACAGTACAGGTTTGCTTTCTCAGCATTCAGAGCAGGAGGAATTAGGCTATATGAGGCTGAAGAATTCTGTAGAAATGTTCCAATAAAGTCACCTGCATTCACTTTTAAAGCCCCACATTGGAATGATGCATGGATGCAAGGCTGCTGGCACCGAGAGAGCACTTTCTTCTCACTGAAGTCACACTGGAGTGTAGGAAAACAGAAACCCTTAAGGGACATCCTTGAAAAGGGTCTGTTCCTAATAAAAATGACGAGTTAACAGGTGCAGCACACCAACATGACACATGTATACACATGTAACAAACCTGCATGTTGTGCATATGTACCCTAGAACTTAAAGTATAATAAAAAAATAAAAAAGAAAAAGAAAAGGGTCTGTTCGTATGTCCAGCAGGGAACTGCAAAGTCTCATGGACCATAAGAAAGATGTAGCATTCACATGGATGTGTGTGGTCTCTGTATGCAAAAGGTGTTCACAAAATGTCTCCAGTGCTTATCTCTAACTTGTGCATATGAGTCAACATGAAGATGTTGATTTGTATGATTGCAGCCCAGATGAGTCAACAAGGGTGAGTTGAGTAAATCTGAGTGGAGTTAATCTCCTGTACTAATTATATGTTTTATTGTATGACTGAAAGCTCCTGGATAGGTCCAGACAAAGCCACGTATTGATTCCTCAACTCTCCTTCATGATTTTGCATGCTCTTCCCTGAAACCATTAACTAAAACACTGTCTGCAATTAATCTTCAAGGCAGCATGTAATCAGCCAAGGGTTACAAGACTAGGGTTTCAAATAGTCTCAAATGCTGAGATTTGGGACGTATGATGGGAAAGATGAGGTAGAGCGTAAACTAAATAGTCAAGCTTTCTTGGGCAAAGTAGATTTTTATATGTGATGAGCTGGGACATGAAAACATGAGGACATGGGCTATGAGTGAATGTATTTCTTTATAATGTATCTGTCCATGGAGGCGGGGGAAGGAGGAGGGGGACTGGAAGGTGAAAGCGTCCAGATGCTGGAGTGCAGTAAAGCATTCCTGGTTGTTAGTTCCAGTAGGTCATTACTGCATTAATTTGGTGTTTAATTAAATGCCTGTGCAACAGACCATTTATTTGTTATCTAATATTAGCTTTAGTTCTTATCAATTAAATGCTAGCTGAGGGCTTGATTCACTTACATTTTATGTCCCCTTATACTCTATTCAGAAACAACAGCCAAACCCAACAAGGCCTCACTGTGCCTGCAAAGATTTATACACCCAGATTTCAGTGTGGGGAATATAATACGCTAGTGTTATTAGGTGAGAGTAAGGGAAATAAAAAGAAGACGCCATTTCATTTTGAGAAAGCAATTACCCAAATACATGGTCTATGGTTTCCCTCTCCTCTCCCTCTGTCCCCCTATGCAATAGGAGACATTAAGGGGCAGGGTGGCGGGGAGGCTACAAGGGGCATATATATCCCATTCTGTGTTGACATGCTTTTTCCCTTATGCCTGTTCTATCATCCCCCATGCTGAAGGCAAAGGATGCTGGCTTTCCCTTCACTAAATTTCTCATTCCCTTGCCTACATCTGAACTTTTAGTGAGACTTGTAGTACCACCATGAAATGAATGAACATTAGAAGGTTGTATGCTTGCTATCCAGTCAATCAAGGTGCACTTCAACTAAAATATTGTGTTGGACAAAAGAATAGCAAAAAGGCAAGGAATGATAAGAAAGAGGAATTCTGCAGCCCAGTGAAAATGTTGGGAGTATGACCCAAGCTGGTGTTGACTACTAGTCATTTGCATATCACTATTAATATCTTTCCAATGTCTATTGCCACATAACATCAGTACTATCAGCGATTAAAGTTTTTTCTTAAATATATTCACTCTTTTTAACTTAGAACGTTATTTTTAAAAGAAATCTCAATTTCATTATCTCAAATATACAACCAATATTATTTTCCATTGAAGGACAGTAAGTATGAAAATACATACAATATAACTAGACATTATTAATTTCTGGAAACATATTACCTGTCAAAGGCTCTGAGCTTCAAACATGTACTTTCTTTGCTAAAAAAGGAGAAAAGCAGGCATTAGAGAGGTGTTAAAGATGTACAATTCCAGACTGAGAATTTATCTTTGGTGTCATCAGAAGGATCAAAAGAGAATTGAAAAGGGAATAACTTTCTCACTATGTGATTCAGTTTTATTTGCCGAACTCGTGCACCACCTAAAATTATCTGCAGCATTTCACACTTGGGAAAATGCTGCTCTAAGTCGCCAGAGTTCTAAACTTATCGGAAGTTCCAAGAAAAAACTCTTTTGTTTTTTGAGATGGAGTGTCACTCTTTCACCCAGACTGTGCAGTGGTGCTATCTCGACTCATTGCAACCTCTACCTCCCGGGTTCAAGAGATTCTCCTGCCTCAGCCTCCTGAGTAGCTGAAATTACAGGTGCGTGCCACCACACCCAGCTAAATTTTTGTATTTTTAGTAGAGGCAGGGTTTCACCATGTTGGACAGGTTGGTCTCAAACTCCTGAGCTTAGGTGATCCACCTGCCTTGGCCTTCCAAAGTGCTGGGATTACAGGCATGAGCCACTGCTCCCAGCCAGGAATGATTTTGAATGAAGCAACTGGAGGGAATAAATAGCACACTTTGGAAATCAAGAGGCCCTTCTGTTTCAGGGAGGGTATCTCGTGAAAGGCATCACAGAGTGGAGCTTCTAATGATTATAGTCACTTCTGTGGAAGGTTCAATTATAGCTCCTCCGTGCTAAATACTTTTTCTCTTCATCCTCTTGCCTTATCATGGGTGCAACCCATACATATAATCTCTCCTTCATCATCATTCCATAGCCTTCAGCACCTTGCAAAATGCTTCATTAAAAATTATTCCTTTTGGGCCCTTTCCATAGCAAGTTGTCAAATATCTTTAGTATCAGTAGTGCATCAAACCACAATTAGTCATAAATTTTATTATGTACAACTGGAGGGTAGCATGTGTGATAATAGAACCAATACATTTCAAAGAAGCAAAATGTTAACAGCTTGCAGAAGTCTGCTGCTATAGATTGAATGCTTTTATGTCCGTGCGAAATTCAATCTGAAATCCTAACCCCCAATACAATGTTATTACAAGGTGGGGACTTTGGGAGGTCATTAGGTTACGGGAGTGGAGCTCTCATTAATGGGATTAGTGTCCTTATAAAAGAGACTCCAGAGAGCTCCTCCCTCCCTTCCACCATTAGGGCATAGCAAGAAGATAGCTATTAATGAGCAAAGAAGCAAGCTCTCACAGGAGGACACCTTGACATTGGAATTCCCAGAACTGTGAGTAATATATTTCTGTAGTTTGTAAGTCACCCAGTCTATAGTGTTTTTATTATAGCAGCCACATGGACTGAGACTTCTGGAGACAGTAGGCATGGAAGGATATCCCAGTGAGCCCCATGTCATACCCTTTGCCAGACTTTACCCACCTGTACCTGTAGGGTAGTTTCTCAAGGCTCTATGAATACGGATTTTTTTTTTTTTTTTTTTGAGATGGAGTCTCACTCTGCTGCCCAGGCTGGAGAGCAGTGGTGTGATCTTGCCTCACTGCAGGCTTCACCTCCTTGACTCATGTCATTCTCCTGCCTCGGCCTCCTGAGTAGCTGGGACTACAGGTACCCACCACCATGCCCAGCTAATTTTTTTGTATTTTTAGTAGAGATGGGGTTTCACCGTGTTAGCCAAGATGGTCTCGATCTCCTGACCTCGTGATCTGCCCGCCTCGGCCTCCCAAAGTGCTGGAATTACAGGCGTTAGCCACCATGCCCAGCCAAATATGAATTCTTAATGGGTCATTTTTTCAGGTCTTACTTGTTTCTTGCTCATGGCCTAACCTATTTAGTGGCACATATTCTCTGAAATGTTAACTTTCTTCCAATCACTCTGGTGATGGTCTATAACCTTCATATGATATAACAAAGCTTAAGTCCAAGAGTCTGGGAAGACTAGAAGAAGTAAGATTAAAACTTAGATGCCCAGGTCCCACTTAGGTTAGATAAGTGCTGGTAAGAATGAATTTTGCTATAGGTTCCACTAGAGTAGGTAAAACTAGATACTTGAAAACGTAGGGCAATGGGGTATAATCCAAGCAAGACATCTATTTTAGAGAGATTTAAAACAAATGGGAAGGTCTCCCACAAGCTAGAGAAACATTAGGTTGGAGAAGACAAGCAGATGACATTTAAAGTTTCAGTGGATGAGGTGATTGGCAGGCAGCCAGCACCAGGAGATCATTTCTTGGTAGTTGGTGAATCCCAGCTCCTTAGGCTACAGGTTCACATGGTTACTCTTGGGAGTGTTGGGAATTATTCAGAGCCACGGCCCTAAATGATTCAGAGGTATGGGTATATAATAATGACTGGGATCCAATGATCTGACTGAGGCATATCATTGAACAGCAACCTTAAAACAAGGTTAGAATTATCACAGGATATGAGAGCAAGATTGTGTTTCTGGGGAGGAGCAGTGATGGGAGGATGAAGAGATGTGTTTGTCAAGACTGGGACTAGGCAAGACCCCATACCACCTCCTCTTACTCTGTTTTTACAGTCTCGGGAGGCAGTGAGAATCTCCAATCAAAAGAACTCTGACCAAGGGGAAAGTAATTTCCAGAGGAGGAGGGGGAGAGTGAATGGCACCTAGAAGCCAATGAAAGATTTGTTAGGATCCAGCCTGGAGGAGCCAACTCTAAGAAATGGTATCAGAGAAGAACAGGCTGGGACAGTCCACTGCCATCAACTTCCTGTCCTTCCTCGTAATGCATGCCTCCAACAATTCCTAAGTAATGTGCTTTGTCTTCCTTTCCCCCATTAATTCTTTTCTCCTGTTCTTTAGCTTTCTCTATGTTGAGAGTCATATTATAGCTGAATCACAGCAGTTCACTGTTCTTTTCTTCCTGCCTCATGGCAACCATTTACCTTTTCTTGTGCATCTTTGGCCTGACTTCTTTACCACTGACTCACTGACTCCGTTATTTATCCTTGGATTGCACCCCACAGCTTAGGCATTTCAAAATTCAGGGGTTGTGGAAAACATGATCTCCACTCAAGTGCAAATGGGCATAATTGTACGAGCCCAGTTGTCTTACAGGCTGCTCTGAAGATCCAGTGAAATATAGATGGGAAAGTTCTCCATAAAATGGAAAGTGCGTTACAAATCTAAGAATGTTTCTCTGGTAGAATTATTTAGTTAATCAGTGAGTGTTTTCACTTTGCTCTGCATATGGAGACCTCATCATGGACTTGGTTTGCTCTGGCCCAGAGGGAGCTTCTCAGCTGCTCTGGAAGGAAGCACTCTCCTCCTGGAGCTGCTGACAGAGCCTCAGCTGCAACGGTGGTAGCAGGTGGTGCTCTGATAACATCGACTCCAGTTGAGGTACAGGAAAACAGAGCAGCTGAAGACCAAAATCTGAGAGATAACAGGAAATGAAAAATGAGGCAAAGTTATATCTTCTGTTCCCTCATAAAGGCTCCTGTGACAAATGGAATCACAGGCATCACACAAACTGCCTTGCTGAGCTTCCAAAAGCCTGTGCTATCTTGACGGCAAATATCTGTCCTCTGGTTATCTGTGGGAAAATAATAAGCACATGATGTGTGTGTGTGTGTGTGTGTGTGTGTGTGTGTATGTGTGTGTGTTGTGTGTGTGTGTGTGTGTGTGTGAAACAGAGAGAGGAAGCATGCAGTTAATCACCAAATACAACTACTAGCTACAGCATGAAAAAATATCAATCTATATCTCTGTGCTGAAATTTAAATATTTGTTTCACTAAGGTCTATGGTCTTGCTGAGGTAGTGCTGCTAACACATGGTAACACTTCCTAACTTGGTTATTTGAGTGAAATACCAAATGTTGTGGTATGAATTCAACCACAGGGCCATAAAAACACACTTTTCATTTTTAACGTCCATTGTGAAGGTAGACACTTTTAATTAAAGATGCTAATATCTAGCATTTTGAATAACTCTGTGAATATATACTTCATCCACACATTGGATAACTAACATGAAATTTGAAATTAATCTTTTCTATCCATATGTATTAATACAAATATAAATACATAAATGTATAGCCAAGAAAAAATAAACTCCCTGGCTTTCAATTTATTTGAAGGTAAATCATGGAGCAGCTGT
Source organism: Rhinopithecus roxellana (assembly GCF_007565055.1). Classification (NCBI taxonomy): domain Eukaryota; kingdom Metazoa; phylum Chordata; class Mammalia; order Primates; family Cercopithecidae; genus Rhinopithecus; species Rhinopithecus roxellana. Next base: position 71,111,194 of record NC_044569.1, on the reverse strand, counting down.
ATTCTTGAAAGATGCTAGATGTTCAACTAATATTTGCTAAGTAAATGAATGAAAGTACTCTTATCAGGGTATGTGTGGTGCCAAAGTAAATTCTGTATGCCTCTTGCCATATGTGTAGGCTAGAATAAATCAAATCAAAATGACGATTTAGAATTTGGAAAGAGAAGTAATTTAGAGAGGTCATCATATATAATAAGCAGACTGCTTCTTGACGGGAGGTAGCGGAGGGAAATGGAGGATGCTATTCCATGCCCTTGCCAGAGTAGTGAGGAGATTCTCACCATCAGATCTCTTCAAGCACCATTTAGTAAACTGCTTACCCAGCTGGATGTAAACTTAAATCGACATACAGGAATTTGGGTTATGGAATATTTCCAAAATAGCCTATGTATACATTGATTCACTCTACAGCATAGAGAACATACCTGCGTCTCTGCAGGCACTTCACCTGAGCTCTGTGAAGCAACTGAAATATGTGGGTTATTTCGTTTTTTTAGTGGTTTATTATGGACTTTCCATCATTGTCTGAACTAGAGCCTATGAGCAGAGGTACCACTGAAGGGGCTAGAAAAACAGACTGTAACAGTTTGGAAAACAATCTTTAGGTTGAATGAAATTCTGATATCTTTGGGGGGATTTAATAAACCTAAAGAGTTATTTCTCCAAACTAGTTAATCTCTAATTTATCTGCAAGTATAAAAGCAAACAAATGTACACAAAAACTGATTATCTCATTTATATGTTTTTAATTTTTAAGCTTCTTTATTTCCTTTTTGAAAATAGACATACAATACGATTTTAAAGGTGTTAGGCAAGTATCTTACCTTAGACAAGATCATACACCCATTTTACCTGCATGGAGAGAAGAGGTTGTTATTCCAAGAAAAATTATTAGGATAATGTTTCACATAGCATTGGTGGACCAGTGTAAGACTCTTGAAGACAGACACTTGAAAAACCATTTGATACTGTGTCCACTTATACAACCAAATAAAATAATGTATTTGGCTTAATGACACAAATGATACTCTCTTTACCTAATAGCACAAAATTTATCATTACAATTCTTGGAAGCTGTGCCCTTCATCCTACATGTAGGTCTTCAAATGCACCTGAGATTTGCAACCCGATGGTAGAAGAAAAAAGGTAAGTTCCTGAGAGAGGCCTCATAGAAAGGTGAGAAGAGTACATTCTCACTGGTTATACTCTAGAAAAAATCAAATAAACCATCAGTGTGTCCCCAAAGAAACAAAGTGCTTCGGGTACCTGAGAGATGGGAGCCATTTCAGATTCTGCTCAGGAAACAAGTCTTTACTTCCTGAAGAGTTAGCTAGAATGTCTGGGCCTACTGATCTTATAGTAAAAGATGGATGTCATCTCTAGAGATCTCTGTCTGAATCCATCTTACATTTTTCTCTTGGGCGCTGTCCACAAGGTGTGACCTTCAGCACCAGAATCACCTGAGTATTTGTTACAATGCGATGCCAAACAGACAACTGTAGAGTTAGAATCTTTGGGTACAAAGGTACCAATCGAAATTTTATAAACGTTTAAATGATATTTAAATACATTGAAGTTTGAGACCATAATAGCTTCAAAAGTGAATCTGGGTTTTGATAGGATCTGAACTTATTTCCAACAATGTAGGCAGTTGGGGAAACAGGATCATAGTACCTCACTGGGAGATAATCCTTTACAAGAGTAGACGGACCTACATTTTTTCAAGTAGGCTGAATGGTGGTTCCAAAAAATATATGTCCACATCCTACTCCCTAGAACCTGTGAATACCTCATATGGCAAAAAAAGGTAATTAAGTTGAAGTCTTGAGATGATGATATTAGCTGAATTATTCAGGTGGGTCCTAATGCCATCACAGGCATCATTCTAACAGAGAGGCAAGAGGGGAACATGGAAACACAGAGGAGAAGGTGACATGAACGCTGAGCTGAGCAAGATGTGGCCACAAGCCAAGGAATGCAGATAGCCACCACAAGCTGGAAGAGGCAAGAACTGGATTCTTCCTTAGTGCCTCCAGAGGATGTGCAGTCTAGCTCATATCTTGATTGCAGGCTTCTTGACTCCAGAGCTGTGAGAAACTCCATTTATGCCTTAAGTTACCTAGTTTGTGGTAATTTGTTATGGCAGCCACAGAAAACTAATACTCTCCTTCTGATATTTAAACCAAACAAAGACTTCCTCAAAGCTCACATTTTAATAAAAATATTATTAAGCACTTGTCTCTCATGTACCAGGAATACAGCAGGCACATGAATCTCAAAGCATGTTCCTGGCCTCACATATTTTATAAATTTGTTTCTTTGGCTACTGTCAATCATCCCCATTTAGACACAGTTCCCACAAGGTGGGAGATCTTGCCTTTTCTACCTAGGATAGGACCTGACACATAGTAGGTCCTTATAAATTTTAACTGTATGAATAAATGAAGTAAATGAATTAATGCTTAATTAGACATTATAAAATGTGAGAAATAAGAGGAGGAAACATAAATTAATATACTACAGTGGTTAAGATTTTGGTTCTAGAGTTATTTAGTTTTGAATCCTAGAGCCTTTGTTTATAAATTATGTTGTCTTTGAGTAAGTTATTTCACTTCTGTATGCTGTATGCCTTAATTTTTTATATAATGCATTACTTATAGGTTTGTTAAGGATATTAAATAGAATAATCAATTTAAAGTACTTAGTTATGTATTGGTTGAACAATGTACAGTTAACTATTACTATCGTATTACATATGTTGGTGAAGGAAGACCTCCAAGGAGGCAATGATTATAGCTTAATGGATGAAAAGAGGCAGCTATTTAGAAGAGATATCCAGTTGAGAAAATGGCGGATGTGGAGATCTTAAAGAATAATTGCTTATTTGGGAAACTGGGTGGAGGGTTCCATGAATGAAACTCTTAAGATAAAGTTGAATGTAGCATGCAATAAGATTCGGACAATAAAAAGGATTGTGTGAGTCATGACAGGGAATTTGCATTAGATGCAAAGTGGAATGGGAAATTATTGAAAGCTTTTGATCTTGAGAGTGGCCTGATACAATTAATATTGTTTTAAAGAGCAACTTTAAAATGTGTGTGAAGAAAATCTGGATTTGAAATACCACAAAAGAATTGAGAGACCTGTAAGATGGTTCTTATGGTAGCTCTGGGAGAAATGATGGTGTCTGGGATGAGGATATTGGGTGAGGGAATAAGGAGAGCTCAAAGGATTTAATGTATAGTTTTGTGGAAGGAACATCAGATGTAAATTCAGAGGGGGGCGGGATGAGGAATGCCACACTCTAAGATTTCTGGCTTGAGAAAATGTGTGGATAGTGATGCCATTTACTGAGATGGGAAAGACTGGGGAAAGAACAATTTTTAGGATAAAATCAAAAATTCTGTCTCAAACACGTTAAGTAGGCAGCAGGATATATGGGTGTGAAACTCAGAGAAGCCCATACTGAGAATATAAATTTGGGAAGTATCAAAATATAAATGTCAATTAAAACTGTGAGAATAAAGGAAGAGGGTCTAGAAAAAATAGAAAAGAGGGGTGAAGTGCCAAAGGAACTCCAACCCTCTTCTGTCAGGAAGAGGAAGAGAAAACTATAAAAGATAGAAGGAACAGCTAGAGAAGAGGGAGGAAAACAATGGGAGGATGATGTCTTGAAGGTCAAGAGAGAAAAAACACAGGAATAAGGAGCTGTGTTCAATGCTGCCACCACAAGGAGCAGTTCCAGTGGAATGATAGGGAGAAAAGTCACACTGGAGTGGATTATAAAATGAAAAAGAGCTTAAAAAATGGAGGCATGGGCAGGTGTGGGACTACAGGCTCACACCTGTAGTCCCAACATTTTGGGAGGTTGAAGTGAAAGTATCAGTTGAGGCCCGGAGTTCAAGGCCACCTTGGGCAACATAGGGAGACCCTGTCTTTACAAAAAAAAAAAAAAAAAAAAAAAGAGGAAAAATTAGCCAGGCATGGTGGTGCATGCCTGTAGTCCCAGCGAGTTGGGAAACTGGGGTGGGAAGATTGCTTGAGTCCAGGAGTTCGATGCTGCAGTGGCTATGATCAATGATTGTGCCACTGCACTCCAGCCTAGGTGACAGAGTGAGACCCTGTCTCTAAAAATAATAAAAAAGAAGTAGAGACAGTGTGTCAGACAATTCTGTTCACAGGTTCAGCTGAGAAGAAAAGCAAAGAAAATGTACTGTAGTTTGTAGGAAACTCTAAAGTTATGGGAGGCAGATATTATTTAATTTTTATTTTATTTTTAAATGTAGGAAGGATTATCTTTATGTGACCCATACTGCCCCTCCATCCCCCACACCCAGGGGTGGAGGAAGGCAGGGCAAATGTGAACAATTTGGTGAAAAGAGAGAAGTTGATGTAGGAGAGAAAGGGGACAATTGAGTATGCAAAGTCCTTGAGAAGGTGAGGGGATTTGTGATGCAGAGCACATATGATGAGTCCCCTTGGTAGAGGAAAGAGACTTAATCACCTGAGTTAGAGGAAAAAAATGGCAAGAAGAATATTTATGTTGGATATTATGTTGGAAGGTTGAAAGATTTGGATGTGGGAATGTGTGAAAATTCCAGGCTGATGGTCCCTAATTTGCTCAACAAAATATAGGAGAGGTTAAAAATAAAAAAGAAATACAAAATAATCTCTCTTCTTATTTTCTTCTCTCTCTCTCTCTCTCTCTCTCTCTCTCTCTCTCTCTCTCTCTCTCTCTCTCTCTCTCTCTCTCTCTCTCTCCCTCTCTCATTTTTTTAAAGAGATGAGGTTTTGGTCTGTCGCCCAGGCTGGAGTGCAGTGTGCAGTGGCATGATCATAGCTCACAGCAGCCTCAAACTCCTGGGCTCAAGAGATCCTCCTGCCTTAGCCACCTGAGTAGCTGGGACTAGAGGCATGTACCACTATGCCCAGCTAATTGTTTCTTTAGTTTTTGTAGAGATGATGTCTCACTGTGCTGCCCAGGGTGGTCTCCAACTGATGGCCTCAACAGTCCTCCCACTTCTCCCTCCCAAGTAGCAAAGAAATCTTTGATGAGAATGAAAGAGTGAGCATTGTAGAGCAATGCAGTGAGAATGGCAGGTGAGGATGGATATGTGTTTAAAGTTGGTTATCATGATTTCATAGTAAATTGTCTTTCAAGTTATATGATTTATGAGAGCAAAAGAGGAGAGAAGAGCATTCAGTTTATCTAGGGTTGGGATTTGGGGAGAAAAATGTGAATGAGGGAAAAAGAAGTGATGGAGTTGGGGCTCTTTGCAAGGAGATCAGCACAATGAGGAGCGACGGACTCTAGGAAGGTTTGGGGGAAAGTAGAAACAGGAGAGTTCAGGTAGAAAGAAAATCAAGAGATTAGAAAACTGAATAAAGCAGATTTATTGTTTTTAACGATCAGTTCAACAGGTGAGCTAGTTCATCAGGAGAGCAGGATATTCCAGGTTGTGATATAGAAGATTGTTGCCATTTTTGCTGATGACCACTTTTCCTAAGGCCCGATGACCCTGTTTTACTGCTGCCTGCTATACATGCTGATATGGTTTGGCTGTGTACCCACCGAAATCTCATCTTGAATTGTAGCTCCCATAATCCTCACATGTCCTGAGAGAGGCCTGGTGGGAGGTAATTTAATCATGGGAGCAGTTGCCCTCATGCTTTTCTCATGATAGTGAGTTCTCACAAGATCTGATAGCTTTATTAGGGACTTTTCCCCCTTTTGCTTGGCACTTTTCCATGCTGCCACCATGTGAAGAAGGACATGTTTGCTTCCCCCTTTGCCATGCTTGTAAGTTTTCTGAGGCCTCCTCAGCCATGCTGAACTATGAGCCAATTAAACCTCTTTCCTTTATAAATTACCCAGTCTTGGGTATGTCTTTGTTAGCCCCATGAGAATGGACTAATACAGATGGTCCCAGGTGTTTGAGGTTTGAGGGACATCTCTTACAGATTTCAAGAGGCCAAATTAGAACTTACTGTGCAACCTCCAATGGATGATTCACAAGCACCATCTGACCAGGAGAATAGCCCAGAGCCACTTCCTTGGGAAAATGCAAAGGCTACTGGATAAGCCATGAACAGTCCTCAAGATAGTCTTGCAGGAAGTCTGGCCAAGCATAGAAAATACAATTTTTATTTTCATTTTCTACCACGGTCGCACAAGTGGCTATCACATAGTTGCATCTCTGATCAGGGGAGAATGTTTGTGTGGAGAGTTAGAGTCAGTTATGGTTGTGCACAGTCAACATGTTTTCTGCTTCCGGACCTATCTTTATTTCACAGATTGTTTCAGAAATATCCTGCCCAAGTCCTTCTCCCATCGCCATTTCCCTGGCCTTTCCCTTAATTCTCTGGTTCCCAAAGCATGTTGTCCACATCCAAGGATAATGCTTGCCTATACATTTCAGAAGAATATCTCATTGTCCTGAAAGACCAACCCTCTTCAGTCATTCGGAAGAAACCCACTGCTTGACATTGAATGCAATGTAGTCATATTGGAGAGGAATGGGAGTGATTTCCAGGCAGAGGAAACGTCTTAAATAAAGCAGAAAGATGAGAATGGGTAGAATTAACATGAAAAACTAATGGAATTTCAGAGGTTGGGGTTTCGCATGGGGACACTGTGTGACAAAGGTCTAGTGCGATTGGTTAGAGAGAAATTTTACAGTACCTCGTAAAACATATAGAGGTCTTATACTTTATTCTAAGAGTAACAGGAAACCCCTCCAATTTTCTTTATAAACATCACAAGGAGAAGTGAGGAAGAATTGTCTTACAGTGTCACTTGATAATTTGCTTTTAAATAAAGGCAGCTAAAAAAAACTGAGATAGAATTTTGTTCCATTTATAAAGCTATTCTACCCTTCTTCCCCACATTCTTCCTGTTTCCTCCTTCTACTTTCTCTCCCTTCCCTTTCTTTCCTTTTCTTTCTCCCTCTGATTTTCCTTCTCTCTCTCTCTCTCTCTCTCTCTCTCTCTTTTGTCTTACCTTCTTTCTCCTGCACCACACCAATCCTTCTTTCCTTTTATTCTTTTTCACTGCCAGATACTAAATAAGCAACCTTCCCCGACTCCATGGGGAATGTGAGCGGCTGCTCTCTGCTGTCCCCAGAGCCTCAGTGTCCATTCCTCTTTCCCTGCTGACTGAAGTCTGCGTTTTATCGGCCCTGCTATTCTTGGCAAAGAGGCCAATAAAATGGAGATAACAAGTCCCAAATCCCAGTCTGCAGGGAAGCTTTGCCTTGTCAATGAGAGATTAAAAAATAATGGCTGGGTCCTCAGCAATGCTGTCTGCAGCCAACTTTAAAAAGTCCAGATCAGACCATCTGGGCTTTTCTTCTTTTTTTTTTTAAGGCTTTTTTTTTAAAAAAAAAAGAAAAAGAAAAAAAACTCCAATCCTCCATAAGGTATTGAATTTACCTCATTAAGTTTTAGGGTTTGGAAATGAAAAGGAAAAAGTAGGTACATGGTTCTTGACTCCTGAATTTAATCATCAAAGAGTCCCCTTTGAGGTCATTAGATTACAATTAGATTACACTTTGTCAAAAGCAAATAGAGTAGTTATGTCTTAGAGTTCAAACCCTGTGAGAGCTACCTGTTCCCCAGTTCCTTTCTAAGAGCTTGACAGAGGGGTATGCACCTGCTGGCCGTTTTTCCCACTGTGAATCTAAATTTCTCCAGGGCGTCAGGTCTCAGTATTAGCATTTTATACCCAACCATTTACTCTCTGGATGGGTGAATGCCATCTCCTTTAACAATGCCTGTACCCTTCACTTATGCAAGTGTGTAGAGGATGGCAAATCCCAGAACACATTTCCATAAGCATTTCTATTTCTTTCCTGAATTCTGAAAGAGACAGTTGCACTGTCATCCAGGCTGGAGAGCAGTGGTGCAGTCATGGCTCACTGCAGCCTCAACCACCTGGGCTCAAGTGATCCTCCTGCCTCAGCCTCCTGAGAAGCTGAGACTACAGGCATGTACCACCACTCCCAGCTAATTTTAAACTTCCTTATAGAAATGAGATCTTGCTGTGTTTTCTAGGCTGATCTCAAACTCCTGGGCTCAAATGATCCTCTTGTCTCAGCTTCCCAAAGTGCTAGGATTACACGCATGAGCAACCATGACTGGCCTAGGTTGTATTCTTTAATGACTGTAAATGAATCCTGCTGACATGAGTTCAAGAAGAAATAGGATAGGTGAAATAAATGTTTTCTTATTTGGGAATAAGGACATTAAGGTCTATTTCTTTGCATTGACTGAAAGTCCAGTTACACAGTGCCTTATTCTCTTTCAAGACTTAGATTCCTGTCCTTCAGGAATTCAACATTCTGACACATAATGCCTTCCCTTTCTTCTCAATTTGTGTAGCCAGGCACAGAGACACAAATACCTACAGAGGCTAGGCAAGAAACAAGAATGAGTTAGGAAGGTAGGATCGGACAGCATGGAAAAGTAGTGGAGACTATGGCCAACAGGATACTCTAAGCTTGGTTAATGAACTGCCACCACTACTCAGCATCTCTGTGACCATGCAAGATGGCAGACCCCAGCATGAGGCCAGAGCCCCCAACGTTTTCAAGAGAAGTTAAACATTCTTGATCAATAGGTGAAAACTCCCAATTTTTAAATAGAGATTCATTTTTTATTTTTAAAACACCATTCAGGCTAAACAAAACATGTGTCAATGAGATCTATAGGCTACCATTTTATGATCTTTGATACAGAGCAATACTGATAACCATTTATTGTGTCATTCAGTCACTTATATTATTATTTAAATATTTCATACACTCAAAGTTTGTGCCCCATTTCTTCTTTTTTTTTTTTTTTTTTTTTTTTTTTTGAGACGGAGTCTCACCTCGCTCTGTCACCCAGGCTGGATGGAGTGCAGTGACACCATCTCAGCTCACTGCAAGCTCCGCCTCCTGGGTTTATGCCATTCTCCTGCCTCAGCCTCCCAAGTTGGGACTACAGGCGCCCACCACCTCGCCCGGCTAGTTTTTTGTATTTTTTGTAGAGACGGGGTTTCACCAGGATAGCCAGGATGGTCTTGATCTCCTGACCTCGTGATCCGCCCATCTCGGCCTCCCAAAGTGCTGGGATCTGCCCCATTTCTAAGTTCCTTAAGGCGGGAAGTGTGTTTTTTCCTTTATAGTCTTTAGACTTTTGTTGTAGGATTTTGTATGATTGGACCCAGGACTGATTCCTTGTTTTAAAAGATGTGAAATTAGAAGCCTGGAATGTGAAATTAGATGCTTGGAATATACCAGTTTGTATGTGATATTTGTATGGTACATGGAAGGACAGAAAGATGGGGAGATACGGTTTTCCATAGCCTCTGACATTCTCCTGCTTTGCGAATTTTGAAAATTCAGCTCCTAAATATTGCCTGTTTCCAATCAAAGCTCCTTTAAGAGGCATTCCTATGAGTACAGGTTCTGATTTCTTGTCTTTTGGGTCTTCAGGCTCCTATGGCACACCTTCCACTATTGTTTCATAGAACAGCACTTTCTTAGAGCTGTGGTCATTGGGATCTTCTAGAAATCTATTTCATATTCCCAGGCTCATCTTTTCAAGCCTGAGGTGGAATATAGGAAGCTATATCTGGAAAAAGTTCCCTAGGTGATTTTGATGCACCTCTGGTGAGTTGAAAGACAACTGCCCTGATGTACAAACCCCAGAGTGGCTTTACGTCCCTCCATTTCCTGCCTTCACTCCCAACTTTTAAACCCTGCAAAATATGTTTGTATGCAATAGGATAGTTTAATAATTCAAATAGTAAATAAGACACCATGGGCAGCCTGTGTGTGTGTGTGTGGGTGTGTGTGTGTGTGTGTGTGTGTATACTTTGAATTATTTTCTGGGTCTCAGTCACTAGATAACAGAAATCTGAAAGTAGTAATACATATAAATTCTTTTTTTCTTTAATTAAGGAAATTAGAATTTGCTTTCCTCCACACTTGTTTGAAGCCTGTTCATTGTTCTGAGGCTCAGCCCTGCTGCTATTTCCACTGCGTATCCCAGGTATCATTAATTTCTGTCTCTTTTGATCTTCGATATCTCTCATCATTGGTATCCCTCATCCTGCTTTATATCATTAACTATGCCAATTACTTTGCAAGTCCTTTGGGCACATGGAATGTCTTCTAAGTTACTGACATGTCTCTCCCTGTGTTTAACAAAGGGTTTGGCATTATGTAAATACTCACTAAATACTTGATTGGTGAATGTTTGTGTGTGATTTTTCTCTTCCCTCCTAAATATGCAGAGACAGCCAATGGTTGCTCACAGGTGCCCAATACGTACTATGAAGACACATCCCCAAGTCACTGGGAAATGGAGATCAGCAGAATTTTTTATGTTCTTTATAAAGAGCTGTGGGGTGCATGACGCTGTGTCACATGGTGAGTCAGCAGCACTGCCCTTGGAACTGAAGTCGCCCAACTTTTCGTTCCATGCTCTTTCCCTACTGCTGGGTATACAAACAATGGCTCTAGTATCAGACTCTCTGGTTCAAATCCTGGCTCTAACATCTTTTTACCTTGAACACTTTACATCTCCTTTCTGTGCCACAGTTTTCTCTTCTGCAAAACATGGATTGAAAATTTTCTTATAGAATTTTAGGAAGCATTAAATAAGTTGATGCATATCAAATGCATAGCATAGAGTTTGGCACTTAGTAAGCACTCAATCGGTGCTGTCCTGACTTTATCATGCTGTTAGTCCAATTCCCAGTCTCTGAAGTTTCTTCTTTTATTGTTATCTCTAACCCTGGGTTCTATCTCAATGTGAATTTCCCTGACAATTCCAAAGCTTAAAATGATGTGTTCCACATGGTGTAACTGATTACCCCAGAGAGGAAGCCAGATTTCATGGGGTTATACGGGTTTACCCAACAGGATTAGGTGCCCCGAATTAAGTGGCTAATAATGAGGGAGAACGATTTGGGGAAGTGATACCCTTGCTAAAACATTAGACGAGGCCGGATGTGATGGCCCCATGCCTGTAATCCTAGCACTTTGGGAGGCCGAGGCAGTAGGATCACTTGAGGTCAGGAGTTTGAGATCAGTCTGATCAAATGGTGAAAGCCCATCTCTACTAAAAATACAAATTAGCTGGGCGTGGTGGCCCATGCCTGTAATCCCAGCTACTCGGGAGTCTGAGGTTTAACAATAGCTTGAACCCGGAAAGTGGAGGTTGCAGTGAGCTGAGATTGCACCACTGCACTCCAGTCTGGGCAACAAGAATGAAACTTTGTCAAAACAAAACAAAACAAAACAAAAACAATTAAACAAAGAGAATGAAATGCAAGATCCAACAAAGACATTGATCAAGTTCAGGGGTCACGTCAAGCAGAAGGGCGGCATATCAAGCCAGGTCAAAGATCAAGATCTCAGGTAAATAAAGGAGCTGTATAGACTCAGCAGTCTTCACCTTACCCCGTGGTCATTCTCTAGCGGGACCACACCCAGAGAACCTCAGAAGGGTCAGATGCATGGTTTGCTCTGCAGTCTGGTCAGCTGGTCCCAGGGAAACCTGAGTGTATTGTCAGTACTTATTTAGTAACTGTTAACTTGTTAAATAGTGGCCTCAAGAGTTAAACATTTCCATTGCATGAAAATACAATTCAAACTTTCTCTCATTACATATAAGACTATATATAGACTTTGCCTAAATCGCTGAAACTCTCATGTCACGTTGCTTCTTCATAGACAACGCTCTTGTCAGACATGTGGTTGCCCAGTTCAGGAGCATGCCAACCTCATTGCAACCTCACAGCCCAGCCCATGCTTCTCTCTGCTGGAGCTCACTCCTCACTATTGCAGTATTTCTGTTTAAACCTCTAACATAAGTTAAAGCCCTCTCCTGGCTGCCAAATTATTTTTTTTATTTCAATGCCTTCTTTGTTTCCATTATGTAATTGTATTCTGATTTGTAAGTATATATATTTTTAATTTGTCTCTTCACATTTATTTTTCAGGTCATCACACTGTAATAGAAACCCTATAACTACAAGCATAGGATCTGTTTCCTTCACCATTGTACTCCCAGGGTTTAGCCTAACTCTGCGTGCTTATTTATTTATATTTATTTTTTTTGAGATGGAGTTTTGCCCTGTTGCCCAGGCTGCAGTGCATTGGCACAATCTCTGCTGACTGCAGCCTCTGCCTCTCGGGTTTCAGCTATTCTCCTGCCTCAGCCTCTCAAGCAGCTGGGACCACAGGCACATACCACCACACCCAGGTAATTTTTGTATTTCTTTTTTAGTAAAGATGGGATTTCATTATTTTGGCCAGGCTGGTCTCGAACTCCTGGCCTCAAGTGATACGCCCGCCTCGGGCTTCCAAAGTGCTGAAATTACAGGCGTGAGCCACTGTGCCTGGCCTGTGTACTCAACCTTTAATGAAGAATTAATGAATGAATAATTTGCTTTTCTTTCATCATGACTGGAAATATAAGCATTGTGTCAGCCAGGAAGCTAAAGAGAAACCATTCAGCTCCAAATCTTAACTACTTTGCCTATTCTAGCTGGCCTGTTTATGATGCACAGACAGTTACTGAAGATATCAGCTTTGTTTAAGGGAACACATCCAAGAAAGGCAGAATGAAAAGAGTATTTCTCTTAAAAAAAAAAAAAAAAAAAAAAAGCCTACGAATAAAATAAATATTTTAGAAGAAATGGCAGCAAATTATCTCAATGTTCAACTTAAACTCCCCAGTTCCCTGAAGATCTTTCTCCCTTTGCTAATGGATTAACTCTAATGGCCCACCATAATGTGATAGCAGCAAACTTGTTGGGTGGTAAATACCCAACCTTCTTTTCTAAAGACACCAGGGGAAGGAAATCATGATCTGAAATGGAGCCGGCAGTTACACTTGCCAGGCTAAGTCTTACAAGGGCCGTCAGGCCTTCTGCTTCAGGGCAGAAGCTAGTCACCAGCTGGGCTCAGAAGAGATTGCTCCAAGCCCCCTGCTCTGACATTGCACAATTAGGTGCATTTCAGTAAGGACTTTTCCTTTTTTTTTTTTTTTTCTTTAAATACTATTCCACACTGGCTCCTCTCAGAGGCAAGATCCTGGGCTGGATGGGCCATTGGTCTGGTTCCACTGTGGCAGTTCTTGTGCTTTGATGGTCTTAAACAACCTTGCTGAGAGATAAATGTGGTTCCAAGAGGATTTTGAGATACATTCCCACAGCTATGAAGATAACATTTGACTCCAGTTTTGATATAAGCAGCAGCCCCAGATACTTAAAGTCACTTGCTTCATTTATTTTCTCAACTGGATCAGCGCATTCTAAAGGATGTGACCTGTTTGGCCTAGAGTAGTTTTTTTGTTTGGTCTCAGAGAATCTTTATCAAGGTCCCTGCAAGCAAATTCATCTATAGAAGTGGCCATAGTTAAATTTTCTGCTTTTGTATTTTTATTTTACCCATGAATCTGCTCCCTCCTCCAAATTGTACCGTGTGTTTAAGTTTAAATATCCCTCTGAACACATGATTCTCAGGATGCGCTGATTAATGTGAAAACTAGCATGGAAAAACTAGCTTTTCCTTGATATATATATATATATTTTTTTAGATGAGTCTCGCTTTGTCACCCAGGCTGGAGTGCAATGGCATAATCTCGGCTCACTGTCACCTCTGCCTCCAGGACTCAAGAAATTTTCCTGCCTCAGCCTCTCAAGTAGCTGGGATTACAGGCACCGGTCATCATGCCCGGAAAATTTTTGTATTTTTTTATAAATGGGGTTTCACTATGTTGCCCAGGCTGGTCACCTGACCTCAGGTGATCCACCCACCTCAGCCTCCCAAAGTGCTGAGATTACAGGCGTGAGCCACCACGCCTGGCCCATTTTTATTAGGCAGTTGAGGCCTAAGTGATACCATATTCTTAAGATAAACTATAAAAGCTAATTAGTTCTGGTTAATCCTGCTTTGAGATCCTAGGTTAATTAATTCAACAAAATGTGTTGGGTACCTCCCATATGCTAGTGCCAGCAGTATCTGCTACTAGAGGTGAGATGTTATTCTAATATCAAAACACAGTCATCCACACCTAGATATATACTCAAGACAAATGAAAACTTACATACACAGAAAAATGTATACAAAATCATTCATGGCAGCATTATGTAGAATATCCAGAAAAGGAAATAACTCAAATGTCCATCTAATGAAAAATGGTTGAATAAAATGTGATATATCTATACAATGGAATATTATTTGACAAAAGAAAAGAATGAAGTACTATTATGTGCTACAGCATGATGAACCTTGAAAATATAATGCTAAGTGAAAGAAGTCAGACACAAAGGCACATATTATATATTTATGTTTATATAAAATGTCCAGAATAGTCAATCTCATACTAATAGAAAGTAGGTTAGTGCTTGCCAGGGGCTGAGGGGAAGGAGAATGGGGAGTGACTGCTAATGGGTACAGAGTTTCTTTTGGATAGGAATGTACTGAAATTAAATAGTGATGATGCTTGTACAGCTTTGTGAATATACTAAAACCCACTGAATTGTACACTTTAAAAGGGTGAATTTTATGGTATGTAAATTACATCTCAATAAAACTGTTATAAACAATAAGAGAGTCAGTAAGCAAGGAAATAGATAACAGACACATTAGGCAGAGAAATGAGCTCCATTTAACCAGATGGAAAACGACCTAGAGGGAGATGCTGTTTTAGATTGGTGGGAGGGGTCAGGGAAGGTCTCTCGAAGGAGATAACATTGATATGAATCCTGAATGAAGGAAAATATTTTGCTATGTGAAGATTCTAGGTCAGGTGCATTAGAATGAAGGAACACGTTTAGCCTAGTTGATTCCTGCAAGAAAGTCAGTGTGGCTGGAGCAGAGTGAGGAGGAGAGAGAGAACGATTCAAAATATTCAAAATCCATCCAGAGATGTAGGCAGAGGTCATTTGAATAGAGCCTTATAGGACATGCTAGGGAGTGTTTCTTTTATTTAAATAAAAAATATATAAACCACTGGTGAGTTTTAAGCAGTCATGGGATATGATCTTATTTACATTATTTAAAAAATAACAATGTCTGGCTGTGTAGAACAGATTATGTGGAGTATGAAAGCAGAGATGAGTTAGGATTTATTGCCATATTCCACAATCAGAGGTGAGGTTGTTGAGACTAACTTGGGATCAGGGAAGCCAGAGGTGGATAGATTTGAATATGTTTGGATGTGGAGCTGATAAGACTGAAATAGATTTATGATTCAAAAAGCTATTGAGTGTAATCGAATACTAAGCATATATCCACAAAAACCTGCACAAGATGTTTATAGCACACTATTGCTACTGGCACCAAATGAGAAACTACCCAAACATTCATCAACACTAGCATGACTAACTGTGTTATAGGGTATTCACACAATGGAATAATACTATACCAGCAATGAGAATAAAAGGTGGTGGTGCCGGGCGCGGTGGCTCAAGCCTGTAATCCCAGCACTTTGGGAGGCCGAGTCGGGCGGATCACGAGGTCAGGAGATCGAGACCATCCTGGCTAACACGGTGAAACCCCGTCTCTACTAAAACGACAAAGAACTAGCCGGGCGAGACTGTGCTGGTGACCCGGGAGCTGAACAGAGAAATGGCGGAAACCCAGGAGGCGGAGCTTGCGTAGTGAGAGCCACAGACTCAGCGGGTGACAGAGCGAGACTCCTCTCAGTGAGGAGAAAAAAAAAGGAAATAAAAGAAAACATCAGAATTCACTCAATATTATTTCTTGGGTAAACCTTTTGAAAACAGGCTAAGTTAATGCACAATGTCAGAATAGAGGTTGCATTTGCACTTGCTGGGATGGTGACAGGAAGAAGGCAAAAAGATGAGCTTCTAGGGTGCTGGTAATGTTTTATTCTTTTTTTTAATTTGGGTACTAGTTACTGGGGTTGTTCTATTGAAAATTCATCAAGTTGGACACCTGATTTTTTACTTTCTCCTATGTATGTCATACATCAATATAAAGTTAAAAATGGGCCCAAGTTGACGTATCAACGTGTGTTACGGACTCATAGATACTTCTGCTTCTGGACTCAAAAGGTACCTGAACTGAAATGAATTCATAACACGTGGAAAATATTGGGGCGTTCTGGCTGACGTTACCTAATTTTGGTATGACAATAGGATATGACTATCAATAACAAGTATATGCAGCTTTGACTCCATTAATAATGGAATGCTATGCTTTTTGGCATTGTTCCTACATCTGCCCTAGCCATCCTGGTCATCTTCCTTGGTACACATGTTTCAAGGCTTAGGGACCATTTTGTGGATATTTTATAAAAACTCTGATGTGTGAGTGGAATTTTAAATGGCTTAATACCTTTATGTATTAATCTATACATTAATTTATTTTCTTATTTCATTCATTTAATAAATTATTGGTAATAAATGAGTTTCTAAGATATGTGATGCTATCTTCTTGGTGCTGTGGAGACAAAGATGATTAAGGCATTGGCCTGAATCTCAACAGAATCCTGTTTGAATAGGGGTGATACAGGTAAGTGGATAACTATAATATACAGTGGTGGAGAATAATAAAAATCTAGTGTTGATGCTAATTTGAGATCACAAAGTAATGGTATCTAAATAATTAAGGGCCCTTTTGTCTTCTATGAATCTAGATTTTATATTTGACCTATCTCTGTGTTGGGAAAATGGGCCAACTATTATCCCACTTTACAGATTGAGAACTTTTGAACGAAGGGTGAAAAAAATTACCCAAGGACACCAAGCACAGCCAATGGTTTTTCTCACGGCTTTTGTCTTATAGTTCTTGCTCCTCTCTGGAGACCAGGAAGCCTTCCCTATAACCCTGAGCACATCATTATCTCCTTGGAAACAAATACACACAAAAAAACCTCTATTGATTGTTTTATCAGTTTCTAGAAGATAAGAATTGGTGCTGACAGTAATTCAAAGTATTAGTGCTTTGTGAGGCAATTCATTGTGCTTGTGACAAGACAGTGCTTAGGGATCCCAGGGATTCAGTGGGTTTTATTGTAAACTCTTGGAGTCAATGCAGTGTCCTTTCTTTATTGGAAACAGATGAGGGCTGCTGGCATTATAAACTATTGCATGCAATGGAGGTATAGTTTGAGATTCCAATTCCATTTATTATTAAATAAAATAGGAAAGAAATTATGGGTAAGACTGACAACAGCTCTGGGTTTTAAGGCTGCCTATGTTTGGTATGTATCTTAGAATATTACTACTTTTCTTACTGAAGTCTTGGTGACTTTTTCATTTTTGTCTTCGAGAACAATACTTTTCATATGCTTTCTTAGTTGAGAAACTTTCATCAAACAAATTATAGTAAGAAGTAGAATCAGCAACAGGATGGTAAAGTAGAGGTGAAGTGGATGATGAGAAATCTCTCCTAGAGCCTCATCTCCCCACAGTGGACAAAAAAAGTGGTAGGAGGGGACTTCAGAGAAACTGCTAGGGTTTATGAAGCTCAAGTTTGTAGAGAGCTACAAACTTCTCTCTATTAATTCTATACACTTCATTTGTTCAGTTTATAGAGTCCCAAAGCACTTTCACATACTTTATACTATTAGCTAACTTTTAAAATAGCACATTCATAAATACTTTATATACATTATCTCATTTCATCTGTCTTGGTCTCAGCTGCCCGGGTAGGAAATGATGCCTCAAACCAGGATGGGCTTAGGGCAAAGCCACTGCTCTCCATTCAGTTGCCTTCTATGCCCCACTCACGGGCAAAGAGGACACTCAGGGCACCATTCCATATGCTGACCCTGTTCCCTCTGACTGACCCTATCGTGCTGCTGAGTACATCTGGTAATGGCCATAATAGGTTATTCAGGAAACCTGATAGTTGATCTCTTTCCAGAGCCCCAAATACAAGGCAGGGCCCAAGTTGCCTGGCCTCAAAATCATTCTCTTGGAAACAAGCAGTTCGCCTCTTCCCTGGGGAGGAATCCCAGGAGGGGGAGAGCTGAGCAAAGGGTTTAACCTTGCTCTTCCTCTTCTCTTCCTTTCACCATCCATGCTCCCAAAGACAAAAGCTTCCCTGGGCCTGTGTTCCTATCTCAGAGGGGCTCCCCTTTCACAGGGCTCCAAGATCCTGGGCCAGCTGTTACACCAGAGCCAACACAACTGAGGAATTCTTGCCAGGAGGCCTTTCCTTCTCCCTCTTCCACTGTGGCTGCTTGCGGCCTTCTCTCTCCTTTGCCTCTCTGTGCTCCACAGGTATCTAGCTTTCTTAGGAACCTGACTAGTGATTCTCAAACTATAATATAAAGCCATCACTTACAGAGTATCTCACAAATGTTGATGTCAGGGTGTTCCCATAAAAGTTGTCCAGGTTGGAGTGCAGTGGCACGATCCTAACTCACTGCAGCCTGGAACTCCCAGGCTCAAGTGATCCTGTCTCAGCTTCCTGAGTAGCTGGGACTATAGGTGTCTGCCACCACACCTGACTAATTTTTTTGTTGTTTTTCTGTAGCGATGAGGTCTCACCATATTGCCCAGGCTGGACTCCAACCCCTGGACTCAAGTGATCCTCCTGCCTTGACCTCCCAAAGTGCTGTCATTACAAGCATGAGCCACTGTGACCAGCCACCACCAGGTGATTCTTAATGTAAATGTTTTTAGGGTCACACTTTGAGAAATCCTGTTAGGCCCTAAAGAGCCATTGATATTACATCTATAAATAGCTCTCTCTGCTTTTTTTTCTTGTTTGTTTTTTCATAGAATTTTATTGAATGATGTTATTGACAGAAAAGTATAACCAAACACTGAATTTCATCTAAGAAAAAATAGCCAATTCCATAAGTGAATTTATATCATACCACTAGACTCACCATTCCAAATTTTGTATTTGGACCAGGGAGCTGAGATAATTTGATATAATTTATTAAATAATTTCCTTTCTCCTCTCTTCTCTTTGGTGCTATGTAGATGAATTTCATATTTTGGAGTAATCTTGGACTACTTATAGACAATGTACAAACTAGCACTTGACAGCCTGTGGTTTAATTATACAGAAAATATCTTCCCTATGAACAAATCAAAGTAACATTGCATAAGTGGGAGGAGGCTCCTAATCTAAACTTTCCGTATTCACCAATTCTTCAAATTCGAACATAGACCTAGAACACAGCATCTCACCTGGCAATTTGGTTAAATATGTTGACTTGATTTTTAAAGTAAGAAATATAAAGCTAATTCAGCTTTCTCTTCTTTAACCAGATGTATGTACTGGAAAAAGGAAAACTATTCTATGAAGAAGAATAATCATTATAATTAAGGAAATGACCAGATCTTAATATTGTTGCCATGTCTAAATACTTAGGAGTAGAACTCTAAAACCTGAGTGTGCTTGGGTTCACATCCATTCATTGTCATATTCTAAGAAGTTACCAGAATAAATGTATCCTATAACTGCTGCTTAGAGTGACTCACTCTGCTAATAACATAGGAGGATCAAAATTGCAGCCTTAGATTGGAATTTACCCTGTGCTCCCACTGTATGTTCTTTTGCCAGAAGTTGGAAAGGCTAAAATTACCATAAGCTTAATGGATACCATTAAATCCATTGCATTTCTTGTAGATAGAATGTCTTGAAACCATCCAATAGAGCCATAAGAAATTTCCACTGTCAAGCAGAGTCTCTAGGTGAGGAACTAGTGTTTGCTGAAGTTTTGGTACAGAACCAAGTGTACCTTAACATTCTGCTCCTTAGCCAAATTGCCTGAATTTTCATAAATATCAAGGTAGTGTTGAACGTGCATTTGATAAAAAGTTAGATACAGAAGGAGTCCATATCCTGCCACTTAGGAAATATGACCTTGAGACCAATTACATCTACACTTTAAGACTTCTTTAGAGTGGCAGTATTTAAGATAATTGAGTTTTGATTCAATGGAACTAGATTCAAGGGACAATTTCTGCCACCTACTGCCTGTGTGATCTTGAGAAAGTAGCTCAAATTCTTAAAGCTATAGCCTTCTCCTTAACAAAATGGGAATAATAACAGTAGCTCCATCACAGCACTGTTGAAATTATTAAATTAGTTAATATTATCATGTACTCAAAAGGTTGCCTAAGAGAGTGTCTAATATAGTGTAATTTTCTACGAAAGTTAGCTAGTGGTGGCTGTTATTTCAATGGTTATTTATTCCTCTGTTAACCTGGGATAATAATACCTTCTTGCTTAATTTCCTTCTTAGTTTATATAAGCAAACAATTACAGAAATAAATGGTTTCTAGAAACTAAAGCACTGCATCCATTTTTTCATTTTAGTATTATTAATATTGAATCTGCTTAGTAGGAGTAGGTTTGTCGCACTTGCTGTAGGGCTCTCAAAGACAGAGATGCATTAGCTCTTCAGTTACACTGGGGCCCAGAACAAAAATATACTGAATACCCAGAAAACAATGGCAAGGGAACACGTGACATAAGAATGGCACATAGGTGAACGCCTACATGCCACTGGTGCTAGAGGAACTCATTGTGATCCAAAGCGTATCAGAATGATGTTCTCGAGATGAGGAAAAGTCATGACAGGGGGTCTCAAGGCAAAGAGACACACAGGATATAACTAACGCTTCTTATAGGGATTGCTAGAATCTATCTTCTTGGCCTATCCCAGATCCCGGTAGCAAAATTGTGACATCACTGCCTTAGGGCTTTCCCCCAAAAGTTGTTCTCTCTTTCTTTTTCTCTTTCTTTCTTTCTTTCTTTCTTTCTTTCTTTCTTTCTTTCTTTCTTTCTTTCTTTCTTTCTTTCTTTCTTTCTTTCTTTTTTTTTTTTTTTTTTGAGACTGAGTCTCACTCTGTCACCTAGGCTGGAGTGCAATGGAGCTATCTCGGCTCACTGCAACCTTCACCTTCCAGTTTCAAGCGATTCTCCTGCCTCAGCCTCAGGAGTAGCTGAGACTACAGGTGCTTGCCACCACACCCAGCTGGCTTTTGTATTTTTAGTACACATGGGGTTTTACTATGTTGGCCAGGCTGGTCTTGAATTCCTGACCTCAAGTGATCCATCTGCTTCAGCTTCCCAAATTGCTGGGATTACAGGCATGAGCCGCTGCACGTGGCCCAAAGTTGTTCTCTTTTTGTCGGCCCAACCTCCCTGAATCCTCTTACTTTGATGCTTAGAGGGAGTTACCTTGCATTACTAGGAGTTAGTGTGGTGTATCTGGGAGTATTCACAATTTAGACAGTTATCTTTGGGTAAAAAACTTCCAAGGACTGAATAGTTTATAATAACATTTTAGGAAACAATAATAAACATCCCAGAGTATTTTATTGATGCCTTTCAAAATCATAGGCATCCAGTGAGAAATGTGTTGCTAAGGCCCACCTTTCCTTAGAATGGAAAGAAAATAAGAACAGGAAGCTTTAGCACGAAGTAGGATTTCACTTTGGGGCCTTTTCTTATTAGTAATCAATAAAGAAGGTAAAATAAGGTTAAAGTTACTCTGTTAAACACACACGTGCACACACACACTCACATACAAAACTCTCATGTAAACTCCAGAAAGCCTTTGGTCATGTGACTCATTGCATTCTGCCTCAGTCAGAATTCATTTTCTTCCACACCTATATTTGATTTCAATTAAAAAGGAGACAGCTTGCTTAATCTTTCCCACAAACTGATACGGTGTATACCTGAGTGAACAGGACAATTTTCCTTATAAATTATGTATAAAAATACTCAACTGTGGCCTCTCTCTTAGAGACTCAAAAGAAAATTCAATTTCTTTTAGCTTAGTTTTTCATGGTTTTTGGGATATTCATTTCAGATTTTCCATTCATTTTTATAAATGTCTTATTTATTCAAGCTCTTCATAGAGGAAAGTAATGCTGTGCATTGCTGACTATTACTCTGGACAGGTTACATTATCTTCTCAGAAGCCAACACACTAATTGATTTTAAAGTTTCTGTAAATGTTGAGAGGACTTCTTGCCACACACTTAAGATGGGGAAGTGTGGCATTCTGGGAAGTCTTTCTGGCCTCCACTGAGTGGTGGGATGTTCCGAATTCTAGTCTGTTCTCCATCCTTCACCCTGTGACTATGTCTGGGTCTTAGCTGTTGTCAGCTATAACATGACAGTTCCTTAACTGATGAAGCAAGGGATCCCAATGCCTCTTTTAGTCCTATAGTATAACCTTTGTTTTAGAAAATGCTTCTGTTGTTCTGTGGAACTCTTTTAGATGTCCATCATGATTCTGTTCATAGCTTTCCTTGACAGACATGCCTTAGTCAGAATGTTCAGCCACTAAAATCAGAGATAAGAAGTGTAGCAAATTGCTATCCTTAGCCTGGTGACCAAGTGTCCTTAACCATGATTCCAGGTCATGAGATACTTGAGCAATCTGGAGGAGGGAAGGAATCTTGGGTGGCTGGAGGGCTCTTGTCATGAACACGGGGAGCCATAGCTCAGTAATTACCAGCTTCTCTTTACTTTAGTCTGTGGTCATAACTGACTTTGCTTCTATTTTCCTCATCACAATACCTTATTTTATTATATTTTTCCCATTACCAAACTCCTTAAACATTTTTTTAAAACATTCTTATAATTAAGAATGTTTTTAATTTTAAAAACATTTAATTTTAAAAACTTTCCTGTTTTTCTTTTCAATATGTTTTAATTTTTTAGGAATTTATGAGATTGATCTTCATATTTGGATGAGTGAGAATCTTTGGCTCTGCTATTGTCTAGGTCTCCAGATCATCTAAACATTGCCAGTCTCAAACATTTATCTTGGGTGGCTGCTACCACTATTTTTCACTTCAGGACCTTTCATATTTGAACTTCACTGTTGCTTAGATCCAAGTCCACTGGAGATGCTGTGCTCCATCTCCATAAACACTTTTGGTCTAGAGGTTTCAGAAAACCTGACTGATGATTTCACCAAGGTAGCCATGTTTTGAATCCCTTTGCTTCCACCTATAACCCTCCACAAAAACAAACATGTAGAGTAGCAGACTAGATATTACCATGGAAGTTTTGGGTAATAGCCTAGTCTTATTTTATTTTATTTGTATTATTATTATTACTATTTTTTTTAAGAGACAGGACCTCCCTCTGTTGGCCGGGTTGTAGTGTAGTGGCATAATCATCACTTATTGTAACCACAAACACCTGGGCTCAACTAATCCTCCCACCTCAGCCACCCTAGTAACCAGGACTACAAGCGTGAACCACCATATCCAGCTTTTTGTTATTGTTGTTGTTTGTTGATACGGGGTCTCACTATGTTGCCCAGGCTGTTGTCAGACTCCTGGCCTCCAGCAATCCTCCAAATTCAGCCTCCCAAAGTGATGGGATTACAGGCGTAAGCCACTGCACCTGGTTCCTATTTTAATTATTTGAGGCCAGTAGGAAATCAGACACATCTTTTCATGGAGAATCTAGAAAACTTGGCACTGCTGAAACTTGTCAAGAGAATGTACTGATGCATAAGCATATCAAATCAAGAAATTAAGAAAGAGAAGTCTAAGGATAGGGATGTTGGAGTTGGGATTTTAGGGCCAACAAGAGAAAAAGAGATGAAGAAATAGGTTTCAAAGTAATCTACATAAAATTGAAATACATGCATATAAGTCTCAAAGAAAATTAAAAATCTGTTCAGTGTGACATTGACAGCTTTGCTTTATTCTAAGATTGTTTTTGCCTTTCATGAGAGACAACTCATACTTGTCTTAGCTCTTTTGTAAACTGCTCGAAATAGAAGAAGAGGAAAAGAAACTAATGTAGGGTCTGTGGGGCCAACCTTTCTCTACTGTCAGAATGCTGCAGAGGAAGAGAGAACTGGATGCTGTGCAGATGACCCAAACTTCCGGTCACCAAGAGGGAAACAGCAGGAAGCTGAGCGGAAAGGGATCCACTCTGCAATCCCTTGAGCATTGACGTTCTCCCATTGTTTTAACTTCTGGTGCTCACTGTGGAGAAATTCTGCAGTTATATTCCATAGATTCGGAAGTATGATTCCATACGTCTGAGTCTGTGAATATAAACAGAGTCATAAAAAGAAAACGGGTTATGCTCTTTCCTATGAATGAAAGGAAGAGAAGAAACCATGGGAAATTCAGCATGGAGGCAGTTCGGTCATATTTCAGGGAAGATTTTCTTGGCAGTGGGGATTTCATGGTGTGAAACTGGGTCTTGCAAGAGCTTTTGGAAAACAACAGAGAACATGGTTCATCGGCCTGAAGCACTTCATATGTAAAGCCGCTGAAGGCAGAAAAGTAGAGAGATGGACTTCCAAGTGAAGGGCACATCATCTGCAGGCACAAGCAACAGCAACTTCACAAACAAAAGCCAGCTCCTAGAATATTCCATTTCGATGGGGACCATTGTTTCTTCTGTTTGGGAGGTTCTACACAGTCTGTCCCGGGTATTGACATACAAATAATAAGTATTTTTAAAAGATTTGTTGGATTTGAATTTGTGAGATTCTCAGAAACAGCCAATGATGAATTATACCCTACTAAAAAAATGAATCCAGTGAGACATGCAATTGATATTTGAGGTTAGATGCAGGCCCATTTTGATTTGCAGGGCCCTTTTCCACAGGGACGCTTCACGCAGCTCTAGCTTAAACATAGTCCAGCCATTTCCCCAAGTTCCAGCCTCTGTAACATCTCTGATGGATGCATTTTGACTGGTGCAGAAGGTTCAGCAGCATAATGGCACTAACTTTTCTCTGCCACCTTTTGAGTCATAGCTCGGTGGCCTTGCCCTTTCCTATCTCATGGATTTGCTTTCTCCATTTGTTCTTACTTGATTAGGAAATTGCTGAACACAGAACTTTTCCCCGTCCATAAATATCACCCAAGTTACACAGCATGGGGAGAGAGCTGCTATTGTTCACTGACTTTGGGACTTTTTGCAAATTAAAGGATTTGAAAGGATCTAACATGGCCATACTGTCAGATAAACCGTTAGGGTCAAGTTCCCCCCTGGGGGTTTTCATTTAAGTCAGTGTACTAGGAGGTGTACTCAGGCATCCAAGGACAGAAATTAGTCCGCTGTTAGTAACCAGATGCCACAGAGTGGGGGATGAACCTCATTTCTGGGTGTACAGCCTTGCTTTGTATTTCAGGATTTCAAATTGTTATGCTTTACTGTGCAACATGGTTTGACTTCCTAGAGGAGTTTAGAAAAGGAATTGCTGTTTGTAGTGGCACTCTGTCATGTGTTTCCTTACTGAAAGATAGCAGGCTTTTGAGATGTAGTTGGATTTCGTAGGGATATTTGGAATGGATGAAATTTAGTGAGTCTAATGAAAAAAATGTGTTGCATGCTGTCTGTATTCTCAGGTATGTATTAGGTTTTTGCAGATGGAAAATGTCTCTCTCTGAAAGAAAGTTAAGATTTAGTTAGAAACAAAATCATACACACAGGAAACCACAAAGAAGGCAGAAGTATCCACAGAAGTGCTTATCTATGTGGTCACAGATGGGAGGGATCACAGCAACACAAGAAACACCATAATTAAGCTAGGGAAGTGGCCCCTGAGGAATTAGTCTTATTTTACACATTTTCTGGCTGATTGATAGACCATATATTATAGGAAAATAACATTATCCAACCTCTGCAAGCTTTTTCTAATTGTAGCCTTGCCACTAGAACCACTTGAATTTCTTCAGAAGTTATGTTTTTTTTTTGTACAGAAGCTTTTTCTGGAGAAATTTAAGCAATTCAACTATCTCCCCTTCCTGAGTATGTGATTAGTTTTGAAAAATGTACATTTAGGCCTTCATTTCAGTAAGTTAATATGTGCAAAATGTGTTAGAAGACTGTTTGATTCCTACCAGATTTTTGTAGCCTTACTGTTATAATTGATCATTTTCTTCTTGGTACATTATTGATTGTGGCATCATTCTTGTCTATGTTATCAACACCTATTTATGTTGTTTCTACTAATAGGCCAATACTTCGCTACTTATAAGGAGGCACACAAAAAAAGGCAAAAAAAAAAAAAAAAAAAGTGTAACCCCTGCTATCAAGGAGATTGAAGGGAATGAGAAAATAACAACTGTGAAAAAGTTAGTAAATACTTAGCTATTGGGATAGAGTACAAAGGACTCTTGGAGACAACAGAAAATAGTAACAGTGAGAACAGTTAGACAATGAGAAAATCAGAACCTGAATTGGACTTTGAAATGCTGGTAGAATTTGAGAGGCAGAAAGGATGTGAGGTGTGACTCCAGGTGTTGGACGAACAGCTGGACCTGTCAACAATAATCATAAAGGATCCAGAAGGTACACTGATGAGCATGAAGAAAAGAAAAAGGAAAAAGAACAGTAAGAAAGAAGCAAACATTTACTCTTTTGTTTTAACTCTAACAATTAGGAGTTGGGTAGTTATCCTTATTTTACAGAAGGAGCAAATGTGGCACAGAAAAAATAGTGGCAGAGTTGGTTTCATCCCTGAAACTCTATGGTTTCAAAACGCTGCTTGCTGATCCCCCCAACTCCTCATATTGCCTCCGAAGACATTTTGCTGTGCTCTGGAGAATGAAAATCAAAGGTGGTCTCTGATTCAGAGAAACGTTTACTCATTCAACTTGAGAGAAAAGATGCAGACATGGAAAATGAGCACACAGGCATCATTGTCACAACAGGAGGTAAGACAGATTCATGTGCTCAGGGGTCATCAAAGGAGGTGGGAATTGGGTTGGGCTGTATGGATATGGAGCTTAAAGGAGGACATAGAACCAGACTAGATTTTGACAGGTTTTATATCAGACTGAAACTATGCCCAACACAGGAATTTACGAACCTTAGTAATCCAAGTATCCTGTCCAAAACAGCAGGTCTTGTCCCCTGCTTCTGGTCTCCCAGGTATGAATCTCAGATAAAACACAAACAAATAAGTTTGGGTGTTGTGAAAGATGGTGGTAAACTTAGGAAAAATGCACATACCCAGAAAACAGAAGCTTGGTAGCCTGTTTATCTGTCCTAATCAGGTCTTGGAGGGGAGGGGAATTGCTGTAATGGAAATAAGTAAAATAGGCAGTTTTATGCCCTAAGTATTTATATCATCTATTAAAGATATTGCTATAGTCCCTTTTCAGTGATTTGCTGGGCAGATAAATTCAGACTTCAGTTCAGTTTAACACCCTGAAGTGGTTGTTTTACATAATTTATGTCGCCAGGATTCCTTTTGAGCTACAATCCGACCTTCACAGGGTGAGGAAGAGGCTGCAATCTGAGGCCAACTTTGGTCTAGCGGGACCCCTACAGGAAGCTCACTGGACCTGGTTTCTTCATATTGAAGTGTCAACCCCAAGCCTGGGGGCTGCCTTGTAAAGGCAGATTTATTTTGGAATGTTGGACTTGGTTGTGTATTAATCTGTGAGCATCCATTGTTAGACAGCTTTCTATGTGTATATATATTGCCTCTACAGTTGGGACATGAACTCACGAAGCTTGGCATCACATCTTATATCAGATCAACGAGATTGGTTTCTGATCTCATCAGGCATTCCACAAAGAGTTGCTTGGTTTACCCTGTAAAGAGAGGAGGAGTGGAAAGTGGGAGAAAGAAGAAACGTTATGATATCCATGCTTAGACTTTGCTTTGTAATCAATATATTCTGCACATATTATACCACATCCTCCTTTCCTCCCCAAACACACGTACCATGCTCATTTCCTTCTATAAAACTTAGTTAATATACTATCAATACATTTTTATAGCTGTCCACCTCTTCTCTCTGTCTGGACATTCTTTTTCAGTTGTTGAAGATGCAGGGACAGTCATTGCTCATGTCTACCTACCTACTCTCATTTCTATTAGGTGACTGCCCTTCCCCATCTCATGGATTACGAGAGGACTGTCACTCACATTATCTCACCACTCCCAGCCTCAGGAGTGGGCATTTGATACTTGTGGCACCTCTGTCCATGGTACTCTGCCTACAAGGTGAGCTCCCAGCCATGCAGAGCCAATAGGTCTCCTACCGAGATTCCACTAGACAGATAGAAACCAGAGAGGAAAAATGCTTTGCCGCTGGGATACCAAACAGTGAGGACTGATAGAAACCAGAAGCTGGAAGTGGCCCTCTTTCTTCTGTGAAAACAGTTGCCTGAGAAAGAAAACAAACTCCTAGGAAAGGAGTGCTGAGATCAGGCAGGAGACAGTGTGACAAAAAATGAGAAAAACATTATTTGAGCACTTGGACTGAGGCATGCTTAAAATCAGCACCATGCCTGGAGTTTTCATCAACCAATAAATTCCTGGTTTTGTTGGTTGACTGAAAGACTCCTGACCATTTCAAATGTCAGTGTCAAATTTCACCTGTCTTCTCTCTGTAGCCTTCCCTGATCCACTGTCCAGCTTATAAGGTTCCATTCCTTCTCTGGCTTGCTCTTTTGATGTAATTATTATCCATTTGTATTGAATGTGTTGGTGTTTTCTCCATCTTCCTCAAGTTCCTGGACAGTCTTTTCTCAACTATTTGTCTCTGGCTTGGTTTCTGACATGGGACAGTGTTATATAATAAATGTCCAACAGAGATTTGGCTGCTTAAGTGGTTATGCCATTTCCTGAGAGTGAAGACTAGAAAAGTTAATACTAATTCTAGAGGGTAGGACTTGGAAATTCTTTCTATGACATAAGGATGGCAAAATCTAATCCCTGTAAACTCTGGGACATAAACTATGTGATGCTGTATGATGACAATAGCAATGGTTCCTTACTTTGTATCTTGTGTTCTAGATTTCTTTTTTTTTCTCTCACACTTTTGCTAATGGAATTTAATGCCCATGACCTTATTATGTATCTAGATAAGATGAGAACACTCTGGCTACATGCTTCACCCACGGTGACCAAACCCAGGCTCCTAACGGAGTTTTTTAAATCTAGGTGCACGTTTCACACTCAGATGAGGTGATTCTAAAATTTAAACATGAATAAAATAAAAACTTGACCCTGTACAGTTGTTTGTTTATAATCTAAGGAAAACAATTTTGAAACAGGCACGTATTTAGGAGAATATTATAATCTATGTTTGGAAGCGAATTAGAGGCAATCACAAATAAAGATAAAGGCAAGAAGCCCTTTAACAGTGCAATCTGAACTATGTAATTTGTTTCTGGTTCATGCACCATCTATTTTGTGTATTGATTCATTTGTGTGCAGTTGCACCTTCAAGTAGATGGTGATCTGCATATGACAAGAGCCCTGTCTTAGGGTATGTATGCTTCATTGCTGCCTCCTTGCTATGGTAAACACTCACTGAGTACCTAGCACAGATCTAGGTATATAGTGGGGATGGGGTGGGGGGCTCGGCTCCAATACACATTTTTAAACTTGCATTTATGTATTTTTAAAAAAGGGAAAGTTTGAATCAAAGCAATATGGTTGAATTCTCTGAATTACCTGGCCATCTGTGTCTCTCTTTCCCACACACCAATATCTTTGTATTTACCCTTTTGAAATGAATTTTAAAAATTATCCTATCTATCTCTGCTGCATTGCAGGGTGAATGGACCTCAGTTTCCAGGTGGACCCCTCAACCTATAGAAGCCCTTTCAATTCAGGTCCCAAGGTCCCTCCAAGGTGCACGCTAATTCACCTCATGTTTTCAGAAACATGCTCATCCAGTGAGCAACCAAAGCTCTTCCTGGGAGCATCATCACGTTTGAATGCTCCTTCATGCAAGGCTGATTCAATGGGATCAAAACCAACGCTGAGGATCAGGGTACCATTCATTGCCTTCTGCCTCATGTCCAGTCCAGAAACACCCACAGAGCTAATGCCTTACTTTACTTCCTCTACGCTGTGATGCTTATTAATCTTTAAGTGCTAGATTTTGGAAGATAGAAGTGTTGCAGTGGCAGAGCTACCCAAGGTGAACCTGAGGATCTATAAATGAGGTGTTTCGTTTGTTTCTCTTTTCCAGGAGGCTCTTGGAAAGACTTTTTAAAATGGTGGGTTGAAATGTCTCTCTCTCTTTTTTTTTTTTTTATTTTTTGTTTACATCATTGATATGTGTTGAACAGAAAGTGGGGCATGGAAAAATGCTTTGAAGACATTTAAAGGCCCAAGAAATGCAGACAGAACTATTTACATAATTCATAGGAAAAAGGAACAATATTATCTAGATTAATTTTTTTTTAAAGATGGAGTCTTGCTCTGTTATCCAGGTTGGAGTGCAGTGGCAATGATCTCGACTCACTACAACATCTGCCTCCTGGGTTCAAGCAATTCTCCTGCCTCAACCTCCCGAGTATCTGGAATTATAGGCACCCACCACCATGCCCAGCTAATTTTTGTATTTTTAGTAGAGATGGGGTTTCACCGTATTGGTCAGGCTGATCTCAAACTCCTGACCTGAAGTGATCTGCCTGCCTCAACCTCCAAAAGTGCTAGGATTACAGGCATGGGCCACTGTGTCTAGCTAGATTAATTCCTTTTTATAGTGCATTTTTACCTTTTAATGCATTTTTTTCACTGTAGTTCACCACCATTCTTCCATGTAGTTATGTGTTTTAGTAATTTATCTTAAAATGTACTGTTTCAGAGTGCTATTGAGAATTTATATGAATTAGGAGTATTTGTTCGATTATTATATATTGATTAAAACAAGAATAAAGAGGTAAGAGAGTAAAATAATATAGTACAGTAAGATAAGGGGTCAAGTAAGTGGGCTCTAAGTCAAAGAAGCCACACACAAAAGGCCACATGTTATATGATTTAATTTTTATGAAATGTCTGGAATAGGCCAATCCACAGAGATAGAAAGTAGTTGCCAGGGGCAAGGTGTGAGGAATGTCAGCTAATGAGTATGGAGTTTTCAGGAGATGACATATGTTTTAAAATTCATTATGGTGATGGTTGCGGAACTTTGTGAATATACTAAAAACCACTTATTGTCCATGTTAAATAGGCAAAGTTAACTAGGTAAAGTGTATGGTATATGTACTAGTTTGTTAAGGCTGCTGTAATAAAATGATGCAGAATGAACAGCTTAAACTACAGAAATTAATTTTCTCACAGTTCTGGAGGCTGGAAGTCCAAAATCAAAGTGTCAACAGGGTTGGTTCATTCCTTCTGAGGCTATGAGGAAAAGATCTGTTCCAGGCTTGTCTCCTTGCCTTGTAGATGGGCATATTCTTCCAGTATCTTCACACTTCACATCCTCTTTCCTCTGTACTTACGTGTGTCCAAATCACTTCTCTCTTTTTTTTTTTTTTTTTTTTTTTTTTTGAGGCGGAGTCTTGCTCTGTCGCCCAGGCTGGAGTGCAGTGGTGTGAACTCCACTCACTGCAACCTCTGCCTCCCGAGTTCAAGCAATTCTCTTGCCTCAGCCTCCAGAGCAGCTGGGGCTACATGCGGGTGCCACCACGCCTGGCTAATTTTTTGTATTTTTAGTAGAGACCAGGTTTCACCATGTTAGCCAGAACAGTCTCGATCTCCTGACATCGTGATCCGCCCGCCTCAGCCTCTCAAAGTGCTGGGATTACAGGCATGACCCACCATACCTGGCCTCTCTTATTCTTATAAGGACACTAGTCTTATTGAATTTTGGCTGTCCCTAATGACCTAAGGTTTAACTTAATCACCTCAGTAAGTACCTTATCTCCAAATATGCTCACATTCTAAGGTACTGAGGGTTTGAACTTCAATACATGAATTTGGGAGGAAGGCACAACGAAGCCCAGAGCAGTGTGTGAATTACATCTCAATGAAGTTAAAAAGAAAGAAAGAAGGAAAGAAAGAAAGAGAGAGAGAGAGAGAGAGAGAGAAAGAGAGAAGAGGAAGATCGTAAGAAAGACAGGAAAAAGAAGAAAGAAAAGAGAAAAGAATAAGAAGGACAGCAGAAGGGAAGGGAAGGAGGGAGGGAAGGAGGAACGGAAGGAAGGAAGGAAGGAAGGAAGGAAGGAGGAAGGAAGAAGAAGGAGGAAGGAAGGAAGGAAGGAGGAAGGAAGGAAAAGAAAGAGAAAAAGAAAGAAAGAAAGAAAGAGGGAAGAAAGGAAGGAAGGGAGGGAGGGAGGAAGGAAGAAAGAAAAGGAAAGGAAGGAAGAAGGAAGGAAAGAAGGAAGGAAGGAAGGGAAAAAGAGAAATTACAGATTTTTTTGTGAAAAAAGAAAGAAAAGGAAAGAAAAACAAAAGAAAGAAAAAGGGAAAAGAACGTAAGCAAGATGTGGAACCAGGTTTCTGGGGTTCAAATCCTAGTCCTTTTAATGACTAGTGACATTGGGGATATTATCAAGACTCTCTATGCCTTATTTTCTACAATTGTAAAATAATGGTAATATTAATATTAGCATCATAGGGTGATTGGGAGGATTAAATGAGTTAATACCCATAAGATGCTTACAGTATAGCTTGGAACACAGGAAACACTGAGATTATTTTATGCACAATGACACAAAAAGGAAAGTCCGATGGCTAGGACATGGATATACTTCTTTCCTGGTAGGTAGAAGTTGCTTCTTAGAAAGATTACTTTTCTTAACCTATTTTTGAAGGACAGAAAATCTAATATCTTCCAAGACCAGTGTAGGGGTGGTAATACTTTGGGACAATCTACTCATTTATTCAGTCCATATATATTGAACATCTACTGAGTAAAGATTAAAGGCTTGCATTCATGACATTTTAAATAGCTTACATTTATAAGATGAGATACTGTGCTATTAGTTTTATTTTCTTGTACTCATTAATATTGTTTTGGGATTTACTTTCCTCGGGTTTCAATGGAACACTTAAAGGGTGTTTTGTTTTGTTACAGATAATACTCACAAAGAGGAATTGTTTACAGTTTTCTGCCTGTATATGTTTTTTAATTAAAATTTAAAAGTTCCTTTCTGATTCTTGACCAAAGTTTTCTCTTATGTCTACCAAGTCCTACTTCCTTCCCACAGAAGAACTATGAGGGTTAACAGGGAGGTTTGATATATTAAAAGCCTCAAGGCAGCCTCTTTGAGTTTATATTCATCAACTCCTTTCCTCAACACCCAGGGCTATATAGTTCTCACTCTCTTTGTTACAGAAGACCTGCCATTGTGGCATTGTGCCATTGTAGTGCATAGATAAGCTAGCCTCTCCTCACTCCACAAAAGCCATCTGAATCCAGTTTAAAAGTTGAATTTGATTTCTCCTCATTTCCATATATCTTTCCCAAAAGCGTACTGCAAAAATGTCTCTTCTTTCCACCCTCATTTCTGACTCTGATTTTTATTTCAAACACACTCTTATTTCCTTTTTAACAAATTACTCCCAGATCAATTTTCATAAGAACATTTTTTTGGAGTTGTGAAAATGTGTATAATGTGGCTACATGTACTCTAAGATTTGATTTAAAGGGAATTTCTATTAGATATTTGACACTATCTGATGTTACTCCATACTTATATCTGTTATGTATGTATATAGTTTCATTCATTAGTAAATATAAACTAAGTGTCTAATGCTTTGCTTGATATTAGTAGGAGATGTGAAGGCACACGAAACACTGTTTCAACTCTTCAGGAGTTTACACTTCAGTAGGTAAAATATGAGAAATATATATAGTATAGAAGACAAGTGTGAGGGATACACACATTTACTTGGAACAAAAAGGAAAACCCGATTTTGCACACAGAATCAAAGCTTATTATGGACTGATCCATCTGATTGTACTCTTGTAAAAATCACTCCTACATCTCCTCTAATTTCCTATTATCTGGAGCGTCATCATGGAAGTAATAGGGATGTTAAACCAAACTGTAGGTCTAATGAGACTAGAGATGAAATTATTCTTTGGAGTAAAATAAATAAGCTAAAATAAACCCGTCTCCTATAAGAGAATGCCCCAGCAGGTAGCTTACTAATGAAAACAATGATTTCCAAGGGGTGGTGCATTTCTTAAGTTTTGGCAAAATGCTAGCTTCTCAGAGGGTTTTCATCCGAAGAAGAAAACATAAGATTAGATGACTCCAGCCTTTCCTTCACCATCTGAACTTAAAAGAAATGATGAGGACAATTACCCACTCCCCTTGGCACCCCTCCCCAAAAGTGAAAACTTGGTTGGAGTGTGGCACAAGCTTGACATAACTAATTGGGGCAAATATTCAGCACAAGGCATGGGAAATTAACCACCAAAGTCTCATTAGCATTAATGGGAATTGCACAGCTAATTCCCTCCCCATTGTGCACAATATTTACTTCATAATGCTTATCCTGACATTCTACAACTTCCAGCAGGAAGCAATGATTTAGGTGCATAGGGTTGAAAATTCTGTTGAGTTCTTTGCCAACTCCTTTTGTCCTTGCTCATAGATTCAGAGGATGACCTCTGGGTGTCTTCATCAACTGGACAGCAGCCATGTATACCTCCTAACCCCCACCCGCTTCATGCTC
The DNA here is from genome assembly GCF_007565055.1 of Rhinopithecus roxellana. Lineage (NCBI taxonomy): Eukaryota > Metazoa > Chordata > Mammalia > Primates > Cercopithecidae > Rhinopithecus > Rhinopithecus roxellana. Next base: position 71,076,817 of record NC_044569.1, on the reverse strand, counting down.
TCTGCTCCAACACTCCCACACAGATACACACTGCAAGAACACATATTGACTTTGCCCTGATATTTTTACCCAGAAATCGAATTCCAAACCCAAAATACGAGCTGACTGGAAGGATCAGCTTGCCTGGACTACAGAAATAGGCATCCACCAGTACTCTTCCTGCCCCTCTCTCTCCATTTTTCACAGACCACCCTACTGAAGTAAGAATCCCTCCTGGCCACAACCTCCCTAAAGAGCACCAAGGTATCTGTCTTTCTCATTGCAATGTTGTTTTAGGAATCTGTGGAGTGAAATTATCCAAATCTTTAATTTTTTAATTTACCATTTTCCCAGAAAGTGCAAAGACCTTAGATTTAACTCCATTTACCCCCTCCTGGGTGATAAGAGTGTTTTGTATATGTGAGGCTTCAGGCTGCACCATGTTGTTTATGCTAACAATGTGATTTATGGCAAACACCTATTTTGGTATGCCTGAAACTTTGATCTGTGTTGTATCCCTTTGGCTTCTGGAAGAAGTGAAGACAGGGTGGCTAAGGGAACTTACACAAGCATTCTATGAATACAGAATAATTTCAGTTACATGAATTTCAAAACTCAAATGAACCCAAACTATAGTATTCAGAGATGCATGCTTAGGACAAATACTAGAAAAAAATACACTAGTATTATTACTTTTAAACCAGGCTAGTGGTTACTGGAATGATTGGAAGGGGTCAGAGAGGGCTTTCTTTACCTAGGAGGTGGTAACACATTAATTTTGTGATAAATCATTGATTATTGATAAATCTTACACACTTATTTGGATATTTATTTTTACAATAAAAATTAAAAATGCATACAGTGAAATGCATGGATTCATAGAGTTCCTGCTTTCTAGATATTTTATGAAACAAGCATTATGAGCATATTATTTTTTCTAACCATGTATACGCCATATAGAGACTCTCTCTTCATCTCTTTCCATGTTTTTGTGTTAGTTCTTACACGAGGCAATGGTGACAGGAACCACTTAATTGTTGAAATAATTATATTTTTAAAAATTATGGTTAAATCAATGGATAGAAACAAACATAAATAACAACTTGTATCCAGTTTTAGAAAAGTTAGTAACATAGCAAGTTTGTCTTGCCTGGTAGTAGATTTGCCGGAAGCATTAGACATCTCACCCTGCCTTGACCAAAGGAATCCTGCCTTTGCGATGATATGCTGCTTACCACTGTTCCTCTTCCAGAATAGTAGAGGGAGACTTGCTGGCTACAGCCCTGCCAGAAGCACTTATTCTGAAATTGCAATATGAGAAACTACATCAACATACTGAAAACTTAGACTGGAAAAGGCTCATCTTATTAAAAACATGTTTTCCAACCTTGCTTGGGGGTTATCTAATGAAAAGTCTGGCCTTTCACCTATCCAGACCCTTAGTGGAATCTCTAGAGGGAGTTTACTAAGAGAACACGCCTTCAGCAAGGCTGTGTTATTCAGTAGGCATCAGAATAAGAAGAACAATAATATTTATGCCCTGGCTTCATACACTGTCTTTACTAAAAAACACCAAAAGGCTTTTAAAATTCACTATCTCATCATTCCTCCTCTGGGCTCTGGGAAGCAAAAATGGCTTGTTTACCTCATATTTACATGTAAGCAAGGAGAGTGTGGTTCCCAGCAGCCTGTGTGACAGTTTAGACCTTTGCTTAACTGGCCTGTGTCACAGTCTCCTCAGATAACTGGCAGCTCAGATCTGAACCAGTCCTTAATGTAAAAGTACTATTTACTTTTACAAACTGCACCTACCTCAAGTTTTAGAAATAAAAAAGTATCAAACAAATTAGTTACAAGCAAATGAATGAGAAAACCATTTTTTGCTAAAACACTTTCCAAATAGCTTAGGCCATGTGTATCCCCCCCCCCTCAACAGTCCTTTGTTTTGACCATTCAGTTTCTGACCTTAGGTGGACGATCCTTGAGGGAGCACTTAAGCTCCATTCAATGAATTTGATTGCATCAGAACACCACACTGAATGTTAGATGTCATACCCCCAACCTGTAGATAGCAATGGGGTAGGATCAGAAGATAGTTCCAATTATAAAATTTCCAGTTTTCATTGTCTTTCTCTTCCAAACCGAGTGTAGAAAACTGCAGTCTCAGTATTGGAGGCAATCTGAGAATCAACCAAATCCCTTTCTTCCCTTCAAAAACCCTTCTGCAGCTCTCTCCTCTGACTTGGTGGCTGCCTCCTTTGTCTGCACGAGGTTACATGCTGCTTTACGAGCCACTAAAAGGATCAAAGTGACCCTGGGCTCACGGAAGATTTATATCATTCAAGCACACATTTATTAAAGGCTGGGATTTGATAAGTTCTTGACTATTCTAGATTAACTATTGCATCAGGTATGTTTGGACTTAAGGAAATAAAATAGAAAATGTTGTCATTGACCTTTACCCATACCAATTTCTACTGCTTGATCTGAATTTGGATGATTTGTTACTTACTGTGATATACGTTAAGGATTATTCCTCATTCATCAATTCATATGTATTTCTTGTATTGCACTGAAACACATGAGGTGATGAATGAGCAATGTTTAATAATTAAATATAATTAATAACTAAAAATAATTAAAGCATGTGTATCTTTATTAAAGTGTGTGTAGGTTTATGTGTGTTTAGACATTTATACATGAACTCTTGTTTATGATATACTGGAATCTAAGTTTTAGAGTCAAATACCTGGAGCTGGAAGAGAAACCTTATTTAATTTTCAGTAAATGCTGATCTTATTACTATTTCAGTAGAGACTACAGTACCAGTATTAGCTCTTTATGTATTATGAAAATGATGAATAGAGAAGTATGATTAGTTATCTAGAGGCTAGGCTGTCCTCCCACTGATCGTCCAAGTAGTTTCTTAGGACCAACAGAACTAAAAATGTCCCGGATGATTCCGAGTATCCCTAAGTCAAAGCAGCTTTAGAAAGGGGAGAATTAGTGTCTTCTCAGTAAAAGTGGACAGTGATCTGCTTACTAATTTCTAATCCTTCCCATATGTAGGAGCTAGGTCTGTGAGCAACCCTTAGGTACCAAATTCATTCAGCAGAATGCCTTTCCCATGTCTCTTTTCTGCTACTTGTTGTGTCTTCTGTGCAAGTGAATATGCAGATAGGTGGCAAAACTTGGCCATCATCAGTAGCTCTTGAAAGGGATCAGATCAGCCTGCCAGGGAGGCTCTTTAATTGGAGGCTTATGATAATGCAATTGCTCCCCACCTGCAAGGCAGCTCTTAGCATTCCAAGGAGTGCAGGAGAAAAGAAAGCCAGGTTGATGGACAGCCAGTCCTAGCCCAACCTTGCCTGTGTTGGAAAAGCCAAGGTCAGTCATCTGGTGATCCCATGGCTCCAAACTGGTGTCAGTTGCAGTCAGTGGTGTTTCAAAACTTTGCCAATTCATGGACTTTGTTGTATTCTTGAAATTTAGGCTCAAGATCTTTCTCACATAACAAGGATGAAAACAAAAGAAAAGGCAGGTTCCACTGAGGACCTGTTGAAGATAGAGTTTTTCTTTGAAATCACAAGGGGTATGAGTATAAGAGGAATTACTGAGGCCTAAGAAGAAAATGAGACCTGGAAGTGTCCAGACACTTGGAGGCAGGGATTCAGGTCAGTTTTAAGTCTCACTTCTGCCACTGAACAGCTATGAACCAATATATCGAGGGGTCTCAGCTAAGCGGAGTTTCAAATACTAAAAAGGCTTTGTTTTTCCAAATGCAGGCTGAGTATCTTTCATCCAAAATGCTTGGAACCAAAGGTGTTTAGAATTTTGAATTTTTTTGGATTTTGGAATATTTGTGTTATACCTACTGGTTGAGCATTCCTAATCCGATAATCCAAACATCAGAAATTTGAAATGCCTCGTTGGGCATCTCCTTTGAGTGTCATGTTGGCACTCAAAATGTTTCCGATTTTGGAGCTTTTCAGATTTTGAATTTTTGCTTGAGTGGTACCCAACTCGTACTTCTTTCAACTCTTCTCTGTTTCAACTCCCCTCAGGGAAGCAGATTCCAAAACTTCATGGTCACTTTGTTATTAAAATTAAATCAGAACAGTTTTAATCCCCAGTCTTGACTTTTTTCCCTCACTTTCCCATTAGTAGAGACTTGAACTGTGGCTCTGGGGGACTTTCCTTCTGAGCATGGTCTCCAGTTTCATTTCTTGACCAACTCTGGGTCTACCTCTTTTTGGAGTGGGACCTGGGTAAAGGGAATGGGGAGGCTGAGATCTTTCAAAGTTGGTCACATACTCAGAGGTGTGGAGATCACAGCAGTCTCTCTATAGTTTGTTCTGTGTCTGTGAGTGGCTGTTTTTCTCTGCCAACGAGGAGACTTATGCACAGATGGCGTATGAGTTTCCTTGGTGCAGGGTCCAGTTCACCCTAGCCCTCCCTATTACTGAATCTCTATCACAGAGTATTATCTTGTTTTTACTTTATTGTGAAATGATCCATGTCCCCAGTAGCACTCCTACCAGGTCTTAGTTTTGGTTGGCCTATAGCTCCCCGTGCAGCCCCACCACTCCCAACTTTTTGTTTTTTTAGATCTGCCTCCCTTTAGAATCAGCTCCAGGAACCACAGAGGAATTATTTTGAATGCATTACAGGCAAATGGAAACTGGCATGGCACCCTCCACCCTCTTTTTCCCATCTTCAGACTGCTGCAGAAAAGAAGGCACAGGTTGTAATCCCAGCTACTAGGGAGGCTGAGGCAGGAGAATCACTTGAACCCAGGAGGCATAGGATGCAGTGAGCTGAGATCGTGCCATTGCACTCCAGACTGGGCAACAAGAGCAAAACTCCATCACAAAAAAAAAAAAAAAAAAAAAAAAAAAAAAAAAAACGAAGGCATAGCTTTCAATATTCACAGGCCCCAACATGTGAAGCTCTCCAAGAACTGATTCCCTAAATAGACTCCTTTTACTTTGCTCTTCAGCAATACTAGAGTGAGCCTGGCATCTTACCAGATTAGGGCTGAAGATGCACACCTCCCTTCTTAAAGTAAACCATTCTCTATAGATGATTCTCTCTACACTCCACATACTTGGCTTTTCTGAGAGGAGCCACCCCTCTTGATTTAAGTTAGGAAATACCTCTTATCAGAATAAATATGCTAAGTATCTTCAGAAAAGCCTTTCTAAAGGTGTTGTCCTAAGTTTCGCCTGCATCAAACTTCTCTGTTGCCCTTATAAAATGAAGACTTCTGCATAAGTCTCCAGATTAATCAAATCAGAATCTCTGTGTAGCACCTAAGATCTCCATTTTAACAAACCTCATACTAAGAACCTTTGTGGCATAAAGTTTTAAGTAAAAATTATATAGTTAGGATACCAGTGCACAATTATTTTCCAACTTGAGAACATGAAGCATTGACTCTAGTCTCTCACATTGTATTAGAAACATTTTTGTGACATTTAAAAAATACTTATGACTAATCAGGGAGTATGTGTATGTGTGTGTGTATATATATACATGTGTGTATATATATATATATATAGCAAAAAATAAGAGTGACCTTTATTTTTTTTAATCCCACTTCCAATTGTTTTCATTACCTTTGTATGGCACTTGTTCTCTATTCTATTTCAGTGACTTTTGGCTGTGATCTATTGCTTCCAGACTTGAGTCTCTTTGAATGCAAGAGTAATGCTTCCTTTTATGTATTTAACCATCATTTGTGAAACTTTATAAGAAATTAAGTGATCTCTCTCTCTCTTTCTCTTTCTCATGATGTAATTATCAACTAAAAAAATGAAAATCAATTTTTCTTATTCATTTTGCAAGACAAGCAAGAAGCCCGTTGAGTTCTTGATTTCTAGGGCTTTCTTGACCCTGATGGCAGTTACCAACATTTCTCTCATATATTTTTCTGTTTCTTTGTGTGTGTGTGTGTACATGTACATGTATATATGTATATATGTGTATATACATGTACATGTGTATATGTGTATGTGTGTTTAAATATATACATATATTTGCAACTCAAGTCAATTTGACTACAAGCTTTCATTTGACAAGTCTGGTGAGATCCATTAACAGCCATGTTCTATGCATCAGTTCTACTCTCTGAGGTCCTGATAGGACCAGGGGGTTACAAAGTCTAGTAAATGAGGGAAATGTTCTGGTCATCAACCTAAGACCTACATACTGTATATTATGTACAATACATATTATAGAAATATATATACACATATACATACAGAGAAAAGAAATCATATATATATATATATATATATATATATATATAATGTATATTTCCCATATATTTAAGCTGCTTAATGTTTTGCAATTTTTCTTGTAAGGTGGATTATTTTCCTTCTGCTTTTAATATTTTACTTATGAGGAGACTGACAGTGACAAACTCTCTTAGCTCTCAGTTCTCTGAAAATTTATTTACTTGGTTGTCATTTCTTGGGCATTATTTTTTCCTCAATGGACATAGAATTATGAATTATTAGGATTTGTTCCACCACCTTGAAGATATCATTTCACTCTCTCTTGACTTTTCTCTCTCTGAGAGAGAGAAGGAGAGATCAGCTGTTGCTCCTTTGAAGGTAGTAGAGTTTGTTTGCCTAGATGTTTTTAAGATTTTTCTTTTTCTTTTTTATTTCTTTAACAGTTTACCATGATGTTTTTAGGGTTTATTTCTTTTACTTATCTTTCTTGAGGTTTGTAGCAATTGTTGAATTTTGTGTGATGTGTTTTTTTGTGTGTGTTTTTCAGTATTAGAAAATTCTCAGCTATTTTCTCCACAAATGTTACTTCTTGTCAATATTATTTCTCTTCTTCCAGGACTCAAGTTGAAAGCATGTATGCCTATTACTGTGTCTTCTATGCCTTTTATGTTCTATGCTATATTTCCATCTTTTCACTACAGTTTACCATAATCAAGGTATTTTCTCCTGAGTTATCTTGCATTTCTTTACATCTCTATCTAACCAAGTCTAACCTTTTGTCAATGCAAATCTTTGAATTTTTAACTTTATTATGGGTTTATGTGAAATCATGTGAACAAGTAGGCTATGAATTTTATTTCAGTATAAAAATGATGCATTATAAAATATTTATTACAAATAATAATGTATTATTTCTCATAAAGATATGTGTTAGACTTGACAAGGTTGAGAACCAACAGTTAGATAATTCTTGGAACGAATAGGTAGGGACTGGACTACTGGGGAGATGTTAGAGTATCAGAGGAGAGTATTTATCTCCAAGGGCTGACTTTCTTAAGATTGAGGAAAAAAACTGGGATTTATTTGTTTTACTAGAGGCATGTGGCCTGCTTACATGCAGCATTTATAGGGTGGAGCAGGTTATTGGATGGAAATGCTTCGGTCTGGTGAATGCATATGGAGGATGATCACAAGTACTAGAATTATTAGAACATTACAAGGGGGCCTATAGCCAGCCCTGCAGTGAGGGTCCAACTAGCAACAGAACCTTCAGTGAGTACTGAGAGCTTAGGTTGATGACCAGAGCATTTCTCTCATTTCCAAAACTTTGTAACCCCCATGGTCCTATGAGGACCTCAGAGAGTAAAATTGATGCATAGAACGTGGCTGCTAATGGAGCTCACCAAACTTGGCAAATGAAAGCTGGAAGTCAAGTTGAATTGAGTTGCAAAAATATATAAATGTAATGAAATGTTACAGAATTATTTGTGCCTGCTACATATCCAAACTGTATTTGGGAAACATGCAGGAGGTATGTGAAATGTGCAGGAATTACCTCTTCTTTCAATGGAACTTAAAGTCCAGTAGGAAGCAGAACTGTCTCTCTCTTTCTCTCTCTCTCGCTCACATGCGTGCACATGCACACACACACACACACAGACACACACACGTACACTTACCATATACACACACTCCACCCACTTAGTAAGAAACCAGCATGGAACATAGGATAGAGTTGAATATGGGTTGGTTATGGGAAAAAGAAAGCCTCAAGTTTACAAACTGGACTCTGATGTTGTGTTAAAATCCAGTTTGAAATCTTTGTCCAACACCTATGTCATGAGAAGAAAATGCAGGTAGACCTATTTTTATTAATCTTTGTTTCTATTTTGACACCCTTAGTACAGTAGATCCTGACTGAGGGAAGAGTAAATGAATGCAGGGCTCATCAGATGTCCCATGTTCATGTGGCATAAAGCAATTATCTCTGTTTTAATCTCCATGTGTTACTTTAAATTAACAAAGATAATGATCTAGAATCTTTTTCTTAACTGTAATCAAAGAAAACTGCAGATATTTATAATCGAGGTGAACAAGTAAAAAGGGAAGGAGGAGAATTTAGGTAGTTTGGGCAAGAATCATCCGCAATGCCAGGAGAAAAAAAAAATCAAAAGAGAAAGCTTATGCATTTATGAGGTTTGCTGGATGTCTCACCTAGGCAAGTAATGCTGTATAAAGTATTAAACAGCTCTAATGCTGACTGAGAAAATTTATGGAGTCTGAAGTACCTGTCTTAAATCATATCCACCACTTACCTCTGTTTCTCACCCTTTAACCAAGCTTCTCTGAAGGCTTAAGTTGTGCCTCTTTGTTTCTTTGGATTTTGTGCAAAGGCTAAAACGATAAAGAAATCAGGAACACCAGGGGAGAATATTAAGCATGAAGAAGATTGTAGCCATGAGCAGCTGCTGTTGGCTAGAGCTGTTTATTTTGGATGCTGAGTTTGTTATCACATGAAAAGAAAGGTACTTTGTTCCTTCATTCCCTCCCATTTGATTCTTCCACTTATTCATTCAACAAATATTTACTCAGCAACACTTAGGCTGCAAATAATATGCTGAAAGCCATGAGGACTGAAATTTATATAAAACATTCTCCAGCCTTCAGAATCTTTCATTGTATTTGGAAATACTTTTGGGAAAAATACATATTTTATATGAGCTATATATACTAAGTTATTATAGACAGGTACTTAATTAATTGAATTAAAGAAATACTAGAGAGAGAAAGGACTTCCTTTTATTCCTGACTTATTTTATTCATTCACCTACTAATTTCAGAATAAGACACATTTATTTATTCAGGAACTATTATGCACCAGCCTTTACTTAGGCAGTGAGGACTGATGATTTCTAGGGATTCTCCTTCTAGTGGAGAAGATTATTGACAGATAATTACATAATTTCAGTTAGTGACAAGGCTCTGAAAGAATGAAACTGACTGACTTAGTAGCTCTTGTTGAATGTGTCACATACATCTCAGAACTCGTTTTTGCAAATAAACTGCTTCTTCATTTTTTCCTAACCCATTTAACAGTAGCTCTAGCCAGGGAATTGTCCAAGTCAGAAGCAGGGGTCATATTGTCCCCATCCTCCTCTTTATTCTCCTACCTGTAAACTCTGCCAAATCCTGCAAATCTTCCCTTGCCCAGAGGATATATAATTTTTTCTATTCCAACACAGCCATTTTCTCATGTAGGAGATTTAAGAGTCAACAGGATAGAGATTTATTTTACATGAAACAATCAGTAAATGTATTTTCTGAAAGGTAACATTGAACTGCAACCTATAATGTTCTTCAGGAAGAACATTCAGCACCTACAATGAAGCTTCTCTGAGAGGAATGAGTTTGGTAAGTCAAAGAGTGAGGGAAGAGTAGATAGAGTGTTATGGGACCAATCAGGCTGGTTAGTCTGGAGAGAAAGGCAGAGCCTGATCATGGATTATGTAGGGTCTTGTAGACCAGAGGAAGGAATTTGGATTTGATTCCAAGTGCATGGGGAAGCCAGTAAAGGGCTTGAAGAAGAATGCAGAGTTGGATTAGCCGTTTAAAATGCACATTCTGCCAGCAGTGAGGACAGTGATTTGCAGAGAACAAAGAGAAGAAGGAGAAAGATAGGTCAGTTGGTAGTTCAGTGAGAGATGCTGTTTGTTTGAATGAGAAAACAGCTGTGTTGGAATAGAAAAAATATGTATCCTCTGGGCAAGGGAGAGTTTGCAGGATTTGGCATAGTTTCCAGGTGGAGACAGAGGAGGAAGGAGACAATATGACCCCCGCTTCTGGCTTGGACAGCTCCCTGTCTAGAGCTACTGTTAAATGAGTTAGGAAAAAAATGAAGAATTAGTTTATTTGCAAAGATGAGTCCTGAGATGTATGTGAGACATTCAACAAGAGCTACTAGGTCAGGAGCTTTATACACTTGCTTCAAATTTACCAAAAAGGTCTGATTTGAGATTTAAAAATTTTCCATGGTATAAGCATATCCATTGTATTAAAGTCATGACAACTGAGTGCTCTTTTAGAAAGAAAATGTAGCATGGCACAGTAGCTCAAGTCTGTAATCCAGCACTTTGGGAAGTCGAGGTGGGAGGATCCCTTGAGCCCAGGAGTTCGAGACCAGCCTGGGCAATATGATGACATGGGGTTCCATGTCTGCAAAAAGTCCAAAACATTAGCATGGGCACAACTGTAGTCCCAGCTACCCGGGAGGCTGAGGTGGGAGGATTACTTGAGCCTGGGAGATAGAAGCTGCAGTGAACCATGATTGTGCCACTGCACTATAGCCTGGGTGGTGGGAGTGAGACTCTGTCTCAAGAAAAAAGAAAGAAGAAAATATATATATATATAGAATTAAAAAAACAAAGCAACAACAAAAAGAAGAGCCCAAAGATGAAGGAGAAGGAACTAGCAGAAGAGCTGAGGAGTTGCAGTGAGGAAGGAGGAAAAATGGAAGGCAGCTTTGTGGAAACTAAGAGAAAGAGCATCTTAAAGACAGAAGACATGCAGAGTATTGTTCCCTGGCCTTTGTGTTTGCTACTTTAAATCCTTGATAGACCCTTTTGCTTTTGCTCTTTTTGCTAAATGTCAGTCAATGAAGAGATCATTTGGGAGGCCTAGATGGGAGGATCACTTGAGGCCATGAGTTTGAGACCAGCCTGGGCAACTTAGTGAGATCCCCATCTCTACAAAAATTCTTTAGAAATGTCTGGATGTGGTGGCACATACCTAAAATCCCAGACCAGGGAACAGAGCAAGACCCTTTCCCTAAAAAAAAAAAAAAAAAAAAAAAAAAAATGAAAGAGAGTCATATGAAAAGATGGTATTGTAAGCTGAACTTCTGCTGAGCTTCTTTCTGCTATCCAGGCAGACAGAGGATACAAAGATGCACTGGGGCATGACAACCATAGAGGAGAGTCTATCTGGATTTGGGAAGTTTCTATAGGCCTCTGCATCTATGCCTCAGAGATTGTTTATTAAACTATTCTCTGTCATACTGTACTTCCAGAGCTGCTCTCCGTCTTCTCTCTGTCCTAGGGGCTGACCTGTACGAACTCATCAGTGGGCTTACTTGCCCATGGTTCCATGTTTGATTCAGCCAAGGGCAAACCCTAGTGAGAAATTAGAGAATGGGTTTGAGATCATCATTCCCTCATCCCCCTTTGTGATATTACCTGGGGTTAATTCTATTTCTCTAGCAGAAATCACACCTCCTTTAAAGGAATCTGTCTCTGTACAACTCTCTTTGTCCATGTCTGGCACTAGTTCCTTCCTCCATCTCTTCAGGCCTAGGAATGGTAACAGGACCATTGCTGGCCTTGGTGTCCTTTTGGATTTCCCATACCTGATCACCACTTTTTAAAATAATTATTCCATTAAATCTTCCTCAATTTATTCTGACTTAAATGTGCCATCTATTACTAATTTGGCATCAAACAAGACAGAAGTTATGATTCAAGTGGGAGAATCTAACGTGAATGAAGCTTATGTTGCAGATTCCAGGTAACACAGGAACTCAGAAAAGGGGAAGGGAGGTAAAGGTGGTAAGGTTTGGGAGGTCAGGAAAAGAAGCCTTGGATGAAGGGTGAGCTGAAACTGAATCCTGGGGGATGGTTGATAGAGATGGTATTAAACAGATATGGAAACAAGAATCTGGCTTAATGGCAAGGAGACAAACAGGAGCATGAACAGAAGGTGGATTTAAGTGCACTATTTTAAGAAGTAAAATTTTAGGTCATTCAAGATAACATTTCTAACCCGGCTTTTTCAGACTGGACAGACTGCGGTAAAATAAAATATTTATTTTATTTTATTTTATTTTATTTTATTTTATTTTATTTTATTTCCCAACCTCTAATCCCTTTCACTACACGTGAGTTTATACTCCTGAGTAGAGTCAGGTGGTGGGGTTGAGGGAGGTGCTGCTACATAGCTTCAGGAAGGTTCTGGTCACCAGAAACACCAAACAGGTGATTAGAGTTTGGGAAATTTCAGCTTCATGCCCTGAACTCCAGAGAGAAGAGAGCTGGAGTTTGGGTTATAAAAACTCTTAACAATGGAATTTAAGGAGTGTCTAGGTTGGTGAACATATTGAGGTGCTGAGAGGTTAGCATACTTAGAGAGGGAATGGCAGCTCTGTGCCCCCCGGCCCTATACTTTGCCCTATGTGTCTTTCCATTTGGTTGTTTCTGAGTTGTGTCCTTTATAATTAACCAGTAATCATAAGTGAAACACTTCCCCGACTTCTGTGAGTCATTAGTGAACTACTGAACCTATGGAAGGATCATGGGAACCCCCAAATTTGTAGTCAGGTGGGGGAAAGTATTGGTCACCTGGACTTGCGGCTGACATCCAAAGTAAGGGCAGTGTTGTGGTACTTCTTTCTTAAACTTGTGGGTTCTAACAATAACTCTCATTAGATAATGTCAGAATTAAATTGAATTATTGGACACCCAATTGGTGTTGGAGAATTGGTTGTTAATATTGGAAAAAACCACGCACCAAGACAAACCAATCACAACACCTTTCATTTTGCAGCAAAGTACTCTGGATTGAAAAGAGTCACAAGGCCCAATGGTGTGAAGTTTGCCCATGCCTCTTCCCAGTGGCTCTTAATAAGAAATCCATTTTCAAAGTCAGCAGCATGACCCAGCCTACACCTCTCTGGTCAGGCCAGTTATGGTCCAGCCCTCCTTGGGACACCCTATAATGAAGGGACAAGACTGCCTTGTGGGTCAGTCACTGCATGGCCCAGGAATACGGTAGGGAGTCTCTGGAAGTTTAATGAGGACAAACATTGCAAGTTTTCTCTCTTCTTTCTCTCTTTCTTTGTAAACTGAAAGGACTTTCACTAATGCTCCATAAAAACTGGTTTAATATACAGTTATTACAAAGCTTCAGATTTTTGACAGATTAAGTGCTATTAAATCACCCTAGTGTGAAGGCACTAAAAGGTCACAAGATGAATTAGTTCAGGCCATCTTCTCTCAGTCTTCAGCAAGTAGCTTCTTTCAGACCTGCCTCCTCCCACCAAGAAAAAGAAAGAAGAATAAGAGAAAAAGGAACTGAAAATTATGACCCTCTAAATGTCTTCAGGATGGAAGGTGGTGAAGAATGGCCCTGCCTTGTTATGGGAGGCAGGTGGGTTTTTATCAGTTTGGAGGACAATTTTCTACTTTATTTTTTCCCCTTTTGGTTGACTGTGATCCATAATGTTGCATTTTGCCCTTTAGGAAGGATTTTCCAGTTGACAGACTCAACAGCCGTATCCTATCCCACTGCTTGGAGAAAAAAAAAAGCAGAAGAAAGGACGTCAACTGGATTCAATATTTTTAACAATATTGTCACAATTGTTTTTTAAGATTTATTTTTTTTCCTGTGTTTTTGCCAGCAGAGCTAAACCTCAAATTCATATAGCAGATTTCTTCTCTCGTAAATGCAGTTTTGAAGCCTCTGATAAAAATTATACATATATATGCATCCCATACTTTAAGGATTACTGGTAAGAAGGAAGTGTATGGGATACTGTTACTGAAGTGTGGCAGCACTGACCAAGGATTACTAACAGCCATGGTAGTTGCTGTAATTTAAAAACAGTAGCAGTGTGTATTTATTTATTTATTTATTTATTTATTTATTTATTTATTTATTTTTGCTGTTTTACTTACCTGAATAATCCATTTACAGAAAAACCTCAGACAGAGAAAAAGAAATGAAAGCCAGTCTGAAGAAATGGTTACATTATTTTCTACAATGGCAATTTCAGAAGTTGTTTTTCTTCATGTAGGTAAAAATAATACACAATTTTATGTTTTCTCTTTGTCTTAAACTAACCTAGCCCCATCTCTCAGTCAGTTGGCTTTCCTGTGTGGGTCTGGGCAGGACTCTGTTAACACTAGGGCCCTGGCTTAATAGCTTAGCGATAACTACACTGGTGGTTGTGGGAGACCTTCAGCATACTCTGATCATGCATACACGTTTCATATTGATCTCCTCCCATTAGGCTATCCACATTAAACAGTGATGATTCTGAGAAAGTAACAACTTAGAAGTGGTGAATCTAGTGCCCTGGTCTGTGTCTTCTGATGTACTTAGTGATGCTCAACTGAATGGATTGCTCAGATTTTTCCTAATTTTTATATCTTTTGCACTTAGTGTCCATCTAGTAACTGTTTCTCTGACATTACAAAGGGGGGAGAAATAACAGTGTCACATTTATTTACATGACTTATTCACTTTTTTATTCTGAATGTATTATCAATAGCATAAGAGGTGAGATCATCCGAGGGTTTCTCTTCAAAGAAAGTTTCGGTGAGTAATTGTCCCTGATGGTGAGCTATGGCTACAGACTATTCCTTTTCTTCAAAGCATTGCTTTAGCCGGTTCAGTAAGAGAAGTTCAAGAAGTATAACTGTCATTTTTTAACTTTGAACAAAAGTGGTTCAATGAAACCTAATATACTTACACTTAATTATTTGACCAAAGCTTCAAGAACCATCAAAGAAAATTAAAGAGGATAAAGGAAGAATACAGAAGGCTGAAGAAATGTACATATACTTGAGGTTTTATATCAAGTTCATCTTCATTATTTGCTGTCAGTTCCCAGATAGTCTTAAACCTCTGTTTTGACCTTGACTAGAAATTGAAGAGCAGCATCTTCTGGACCAAGGTAAGTGTGATCAAGTGTGTGGCCTGGAGGACACAGTGGGGTCAGTGTGTCTGACCTTCCCAGGGAGTTCTGACTGGTGAGGACAGGAGCCTCACAGAGGCCCCAGCTCTGCTCCCAGCTGCAGCATCCTTGGGATCTTGTCACAAGCACAGTCCTCAGGGCTCGCCCCTGTGGTTAAGGCCATGGGAGGACCTGTGCTGTAATTTCCTCTGCTGGGTTCTGACAATTGCTTCTGGATTCCTGCAGCACTCACTTGTGGTGGGCTGTGCATTGTGACCTTCCTTCCTTACCTTACCGCAAAGGCAGAGAGATGAAGATCCTTCTGGGCTCAGTGCCTGGATAGTACTTACTACCAAAAGGAAGGTGCCCTGCTTTTCACATGGAAGACTTTCTTCTTTCATTTTTTTTTCTTTCTTCCATCAGAAATCCCCTTATTCCGTGTCTTCTTTTGCTGACTCCTATTGATGCTCTAAATCAGCTCAGACACCTCATCCAGGATCTCCACCTACTTGCCCTGGAGATTTCTTGCTTCCTACTTTGTCAGTGGGACTATCATTTCTGCAATGAACAGATCATATCACTTATTTGGAGGTAGCATTTTGTAGCAGGGATGTCAATATATTTGGGTTCTAACTGGTTAGCTTTATAATCCTTGAAAACTCACATTGTTCTCCTTGTGAAAAGTAAGCCCTCAACTAATAAAACACCTTAACACATTGTCAGAAACATAGACTCACACTTCTATTCTCGTATCACCTTTCCTTCAAATATTAACTCAAATCTTCTACAATTCTTCTATTTAGCCTATCTTCTTCCAAATGCTTACATGCTCATAATTTGGATTGCTCAGTGGGCACTTACTTATATTAATGTACTTGTAATTATTCTGTTATTGAAGTGTTCTATCTTTTCATTTGTGCCCTGAGCACAAATATAGGGTGTCAGTGTAGGGTGTCAGTTGTAAGCCTAAAACCTGGGACTGTTTCTTGATGATAACAGGCATATGATGAATGCTTGTTCTTGCTGTTAAACTCTACTTTTATCTTAAATATGCTTCTGATGCTTATTTCATTATAGTTTCCCTCAAGGAGATAATACCTGTCTATTTCTACATATGTCCTCTTTCTCAAATTGTGAATTATTCTTTGTATGTTTCCTAGTGCATAATCTGGTGCCTAGTCCTGAGTAAAGGATCAAATAAACTTGCTAACAAACTTATCTCCATGGATTTTTGTTTCAAACATCAGACAACATAATGCTTGTGAAAGTGATTTGCAACAAAAAAGTAAAATGTAAATGTATGGGATTAATTCTGTGATTCAATGAGCCCAATCCCAGACCAGTGTGTGATTTGGTGGCAATGATTTAAATCCCATAGGTCAATATGCAACAAATCTTTCTTATATTCACTCTCCTTTTAAAGGCACAATATTATACTGGTTTGTAATCTCAAGTTTCCTGGTTTTTAAAAATAGTACATTTTTAGTTGAATGTGTGTCATGCTCTGGGGCCCTACACATCTAAATATTTAACAGGATTGCTTTATATGCTCTTATGCTGATGTTGCCGATATGTGATTTGGTTTTTGCCCAGTGGGTGCCGGGGCTTTTCATCATCCAATGCATATATTGGCTGCAGAGTGCCTGGGCAGCAAGAATAGAGGGGTTGTTGAGGCATCGAATGCAATCAGAATGTTATTTAGAAAAGCTGGCTTGCCAGCCAAGCCTTGCACGCATCTTTTATTACACTGTATCTTTGTGACATATTATTTCTGCTTCACAAGGTCACCTGACCCTGAATAGGACCTGTGGTCCATTGATAACACAGCTGGGTGACGGCTGCAGCATGAGTTAGGACCAGACACAGAGAAGGATGAGTTTTCAAAAGTCCCAGCTCTCCTGGACTGAGTTCTTACATTCCTCTTCTATTCCTTAGCTCCCCCTGTTCCCTGTTATTGCTGTGCGAGGAGAGAATGAATGGGCAGGGGATGGTATAATCAAAAGCTTCTTTCCATAACCGAGAAGGTGGGAGTGGGATTGAGACTTATAAAAAGTAGGTAGAATCTGTTACTTGCCTGTGAATCCTAAGACGAGATTCCATGCCCCAGCCTCATCTCTGGCGCAAAGTTTCTTAGGGAGTGTTCCTCATCCTCTTCATCTGGCTTGTTCTTCTCACTGGCCAACTCTCAGCCCAAAGTTCAGAATTCTGTGAAGCATGTATATATTCTTGATGTTTGATTCCCATCTGTATTAGTCTATTTATACACTGCTATAAAAAACTGTTCAAGACTGGGTAATTTACAAAGGAAAGAGGTTTAATTGACTCACAGTTCAGCATGGCTGGGGAGGCCTCAGGAAACTTACAATTATGGTGGGAGCAAGTCACCTTCACAAGGCAGCAGGAAAGAGAAGTGCCAAGTGAAAGAGAAAGAGCCCCTTATAAAACCATCAGATCTTGTGAGAACTCACTCACTATAATGAGAATAGCAAGGGGGAAACAACCTCCATGATTCAATTACCTCCACCTGGTCTCTCCCTTGACATGTGGAGATTATGGGCGTTACAGGGATTATAATTCAAAATGAGATTTGGGTGGGGACATAAAACCTAACCATTTCGCAGTCTAAGCAGGGAACAATTTGTTCTTTGACTATTCACTCAACCAGCATTATTCAGCATCTACTATGGGTCAGGCAATGTTTTTGTTGCTAAGAAAACAGCATCAGACAAGACAGAGGTGGACCTTTCCCTCATGAAAATTATGTTCTAGTGGAGTCACACAGACTTAATCCAAAAAATAGGTAATAACCAAAACACAAAATATTAAATAATGATAAATGTTATGATGAAAATATAGGAAGCTGAATAGATGGTAATTTAGATGGGAAGTGGAGGGAGAGGACCCCTCTTAGGAAGAGACATTAAACTGAGAACTGAGTGACAGGTACCAGCCATGTGAAGGTCCTCAGAATGTGGCTGGGATAGACCCTGGGCACCAGTGAGTTTGCTCTGTTTTTGGAACAGTCTGAAGTTGTTTCTGGAAGGCAAAGGCTAGACAGGGAGCATGCATTGAGGTCAAGTCAGAGAAGTGGGCAGGGCCAGATTTCACACACATTTCTGGGTTAGGGTAAGGAAATATAATTTTATTTTATGTGTAATGAAAAGTTGCTGATGAGCTACAGCAGAGAGAGGACAGGTTTTGATTTACATTATTTAAAACATCACTTCTTATTTTTTTGTAGTTTTGCCACCCTCATATATGCTTCTAAACCAGATAGTTTTATATTTTGATTTTTATGAATAGAATTGCATTGTACAAATTTTTTGGTGTGTTGTCAGTTTTGTGCAACATTAGGATTGTGAGAAGAAAATAGGGGATATTATTTGATATGTCAGGAAAATGGTTACCTTTATCAGGAAAGGGAAGAGTGACATGGGAACTTTTGAGGTGCTGAAAAAGACTTACTGTATTTTCTTAACTGGAGTTGCAGTTACAATGGTGCTTGCTTCATATCTAAATGCTAAATAGTATAATAGGTGTACAAATGTTTCTGAATGTGTTTTTCAAATAAATATACTGAAAATCACTACATTTAGTAACTTTTTCACCCAAGTTCACATATGAAATTAAAAACAATTGTCCAGGAATGACTAATTATCCTTCCTCTCACAGTATGCTTATCAGAGAAACAAAGAGGAAAGATAGAGAAAGGAGAACGGTTTCTAATTGGATGGCAGATGTGCAGAAAATTTAGGTGTGTTACAGGGGACAGAACCATGAGACACAGTGACAATTATGCTGAGAAGTCAGGACAACATGGACTTAGCCTTAGGTTGGTCACTAGCTAGCTTAGTGACTTGAACAACTCACCTCCTCCCTCTGATCTGTTTCAACATCTCTGAATGGAGAGATGATCTGTCACATTGCTTGGCACCTGGTAGGTAATGAATACACATTTGTCTGGTTGGATACCTTGATTCTAATAGACCGAAACCCTAAATTCCTTTCCACATATCCAGCCTCTAGATTTATTTACTCAGCAGCCTAGGCTGGGATACCTCACTTTTAGTGCATTTTGCTTCTACCTCAAGAATAACAGTTATTACAGTATGACCTGATAATCAACTATGTACACATCCACGAAATCCCAATAACCCAGCACAGCCATCTGCTCATGCTCAGCAAATAATTTCCAATGCAAGGGCCCTCTCTTTCAGAAGTAAAGATTCTATTAGGTGAGTTCAGCTGAAATAAAAGTAAGTATCATTGATACATGCTTATTGCTTATTTTATATATATATGAAAATATATATGAAATATGAATAGATATGTAAATATGAATATATATATATTCAACATGATTTAGAGTGATTTAGATAGAAGTGGGTTCAAATCCTGGTTGCAGCTGGTAGCTGAGCAATCTGGGGCTAGCTCACCTCTCAAAGTTTCTTTTTCTTCAGCTACATAACTAGAGCAGAGGTACCCACCTTGTAGTTTTGTGACAATCATTGAGCCCAGCACAGTGGTAGGCACATGGCAGGCCCTCAGCCCCCAGTGGTTTCCTCTCTGATCTACATCTTTACAGGTCTCCTGAAATCAAATCAAGGGTTACAAGCTCATCGGGTGAAACATCTTGACTGTCAGATCATTTTCATCATCAGCATCGTGGTGATAAGCCAAAATGTCATTTGCACCTCGGGATAGGATGCACAGAAAGGGCCAGTGTGTAAAAATAATATGATATGCCTTTCCTTTCAGAAGGAAATGTGTTGTTTCACTAGGTGACAATATCATGCTTCTTTCATAGCACTGGGCTGAAAAGTAACAGTACTTTTTTTTTTCAAAATTATATTTTCCTGACCAAGTGGCTGCATTCTGTCAGGCAGGCCAGCTGCTGACAGCTAGGCAAGGAAAAGAGAGGAATTATGCAGACGTTTGGCAGTGTAAATGTTAGAACAACTCAACTGTATGTGTGTTCAGGAGAGTTCAGCAGCTTAGGTGAATGCAACTCCAGGAAATAAAATGACAGCTTCTCTTAACCATTATGCTAATGGACAGGGTAGGTGGGGAATTTCTCCGTGTTAGAGCAGGCACTTGGGAGACAAAATGCCTGGGCTCAGATTCCACTCCCAACAACATCTCCCACTGTGATCTTGGGCAAGTTGCTGAACTTCATTGTACTTTAGTTCTATTTCTCCATCTGAAAACCCAAGTTAATAATAGTTACCTTCGCTGCAGGGTGGTACAAAGATTAATGAATTAATGAGCAGAATGTGCCATGGAGGGAAGGAGAGTGGTAGAAATGTGATCATTTCCACAAATCTTTGATTTGCACAGAGTCTGCCACAGTAGCATTTCTAAATGTTGTGCTCATTCCCCTCTCCTTCTCAGATAATGAACCGTCCAACCTAGTTCTGCTGCTAAGAGATATGGATGCTCTTGTCCAGGAAGTGATGAGGTTTTTCATGGCCCCCAAGCCTGGGTACCGTGTTAAAGTGATAAGGAGAAAGATCCTGAGTCATAGAATGATGGAAATTGGAGAAAGATATGAATGATGAGAGAGTCTTAGCTTTAAAATAAATAGCTTAGCCACCTTTCCAATTTTGCAGTTTTATTTTAGAGAACAGTAAACAGTGATGAGGGGGAATATTTTTTACACAATTAATGTTACAATGCAGATAATAGAAAATAACTTAAATAAAATCTCATTTTCAAATTTATTCATGACGTATTATACCAAAAGGCAGTATATTGTTATATATATTAAGGTGTAGGATAAGATAACTTGCCTACTCCAGTGCTTTGCCTGGCTTCCTGCCCCCAGCAGAGGTCAGCGTTAGAAAAAAAAATAGCAAGACAATCTTATGTGTAGATAAAAGCATCAGATACTTTAACACAATCTTAGATTTGGGAAAACAAAAATAAAGTCAACCCACCAACAAACAAAAGTCCAATTTTAAGACCAAGGAGTAAAAAATTCTGTCAAATAGCCAGGAAAAGAAAAGTAATGTATGTTATATACAATATCTCATTTACTGGTCTTAACAGGAAAGTAAATGTATGATCTTGCTTTTTAAAAATAGAGAGACCGAGATTCATTGATATTAATGGTTTTGTTCAGGATCTCAAAGCTAGCAGTGGTGAGCGGGCATTAAACCCAAGACTCAAGTCATTCCAATACCTATGTTTCAACTACATTTCCCCAGATTTCTAAAGTAAAGAGGGATTGTAGCTTAGGAAAAAAATTATCTAACAGATACTGTATGTATTTATAGGCCAGGTTGCAAATAAATCCAAGCATTCCTTCATTTATCTAACCACCCAAATATTTGAGAACACCATTGATATATAATACCACGAAAAGTGCTCGCTCACAAAACTGAGCCAAAATAAAGAAGACTACGTATTAGGCTGGTGTAATGGCAAAAACTGCAATTACTTTTGTACCAAGCTACGTTTTACCCCAATCTAGCAGGCAGGACTCAGAATTGCAAAGGTGAAAGGGTCATCAGAATCCAAGCCAGCAGAATTGGGCCCTGACCCTACAGTTGTGGATGCTTGTCCTTTGCCAGATATAGTGTTTCTGAGACCTGAAGCTTTGCTCTGTGACAGAAGCTTCCAGTGCAACCCAGCCCCATTTGTGATAGATGTGTCAAGATAATATTGGAGGAAAGGGCTAAAATATTATACTCTACTGCATCTCTGTTACATTTCTTTATCACATGTGAAGTATAACCAACTGGAAGAAAGCTGTAAGGAGACTTAGTTTTACTCATACTCTAGCTAGGAAATCATTCTGGTCTCATTCATGCTGTTAATTGGTCACCTACAATTAAACACATCTGATCACCTTAGTCCTTCTGTTATTTGCAAATGGACCAGGAGATAGGAAACCCCAAAAAGTAATATAAGAGCCATAAAACATACAGATTACCTCAGTCTGTCTCAGTTTTTTTCACAAACAAGCTCTGTGTCCTGTACCTACATGGCTTCTACTGTCATTTTGGATAATCACTGGGTATATTTGTATATGGTGAAATAGAGGGAAATAAATACTTCTGCTTTTATGTATCTGAATAAAATAAGTATCAGGACGTCCAACAGCCCTTCCCAAAATGATGAATGCAGATGACTTAATAACATTCCTTCAAAATAAAACCTTACCAGTGTGCAAGTTGGTAAAACTTCTCTCTTAAATTCGGAGTACCTATTAGCTGTTCTATCTGACTCACTCTCAAACAATTTCTTTTACATTTATACTTTATATCACAAAGCAAATTTGAAATTTATGTCAAAGGGTGTGTCTTACATATCTTTTTTCCTTTTAACTCTCCTGTATGCTATATAGCTAGAATATAGTGCTTGAAACATTTTTATTTTTCATACAATTAATGACTCTACCTGATACTGAGGCCTAGTTTCCTGTGAAATTCTGATGCCAGTGAAGTTTGTCTTTGGCGTTCTTTCATCTTGCAATGAAGTGCCAGCGCTTCCTCACAGAATTCTTCCAACACAGTCCTGGTTGCCAAAGTGTTTTAATTGGGTCAGTATTACATTCTACTATGAAAGCAATCCTAATCATCATCTTAGCATCTTTCAAATCAAAAGTGACAGTGGTGGACTCATTTATCTATTCGTTCATCCGTTCTTCCTTTCATCCAACAACTAATTATTAAGTGCCACCTATTATGTGTAGCTAGTCCTGGCTAGTCTAGCTAAATACTGGGGATTCAATGGTGTGTAAGAAACAGAATAATTGCTGCCCTAATAAAGCTTATGTTCCAGTGGCTGAGGCTGATCTGAAACGTGCAAAATATCCATAAACAAGACCATTTCATATGGGCTGAGCACCATGAGTGAAATAAGGAGAAATAGGTAAGAGACTGAGGCAGTCACAAATTTCTCTTTAAGGAGATGACGTTTACGCTGACAAAAGGTTTGGCATACAATGATATAAGGAAAAATCACAGCCAAACCTCAGATTTTGGAGGAAAATAAAAAAGGCAGGTATAGTCAAAGTGTAATTCATGAAGGAGGTGTTTCATTAGAGATGAATTTGTCTATACCAGTAGGAATTACAGCATATAAACCTTGCAGAAGATGGTGAGGGGTTTTTACAATAAGGACCAGAGAGGTCAATAAAAAGATTTAAGCAAGAGTATGAGAGGATTGGATTTATAGCTTTAAAAGATGTCTCCAGCTGCTGTTCCCATGGGATCATTTTTTTCTAAATTGCATTATAAGAACTAATGGTAAACAGAAAATTCAGTTTACAGAAATTTCCTTTAAGGCCAGATTTGTTAACCTAATATTTTCGAAACAGTCAGAGAATTTTGTCAAAGAAAATACTTAGAAAGCTCACAATAGCCTGCATTCCAGATATATGTATCCTAAAACTATCTGTATTCCATACATGTTGATGTTTGAGCATGATGCCACAAACTCTGTGGTCCTTAAAAATGAGAAAGTTTGCATGAGATGATGTCTAAGATCTCGTTCAGTTCTAATATTTTACGACCATGAAATTAGTGCATTAGAAACTGATTAAAATCTAAGAAACTATGAAATAACCCTTCTCTTCAATCTTGTGGGTGAAATGATCAGAGATATTACTACTATTCATGATGATCAACATGTGTCCAGCATTTTATAGTCTGCTAAAGATACACACATTGTACCATTTGAAATCACATAACACTAAGAAATAGGTATTATTGTTATTTCTATTTTACCAGTGAGGAAATTGACATTCAGAGGAATTGTTTCCCATAAAGAAGATAAACAACTAGCCAGAGAAAGAATCAAGACAATATTAGAAATGTACTGTATAGGCAAATCGAGAAAATGACACTTTATATTTTTATTGTGGATTTTGGTGGCTACATAGGCTTATTTAGAAGTTGACTCTTAATATTTTTTAGCAATTATACAATGACCTGTTTCTTTGCTTACCTATTAACATTTATTCAGAAGGTCCTTAAGATTAGAACCTCTGACCTTTCTTACAATTCAAAACATAAGAAAACGTGAAATAAATACAGCTTTAATAAACCTACACTGTTGGTCAAGGTCTAATATACTCATTCCCTGCTATTAATATTAAAGTTATTCATGAAATTATTTAGATGATTGCCAAGTTTTTATTCTTTACTCTGTAGAGATATAGCCTTGAGTGTAGAAAATAGGTGCATATGTATCTTTTTTGAAGTTTTATTTTGCTTGAAGGGCTCTCCAGGCCCTCTCTGCCTGTGTATGTTGGCATGTGCACGCACAGACACACCCTCCTGCCATCCTCCTCCTCACAGACTCTGTAAGCCAAGTGATAACAAAGGCCTACAATCGTCTTCTCTGTGACAGTGGCATTGCCAGTTGAAGTTGGAGGAATTTTTCTGTATATTTTTCTATTATCCCTTCCCATTTCTTC
This sequence comes from Rhinopithecus roxellana, assembly GCF_007565055.1. Taxonomy (NCBI): domain Eukaryota; kingdom Metazoa; phylum Chordata; class Mammalia; order Primates; family Cercopithecidae; genus Rhinopithecus; species Rhinopithecus roxellana. The sequence goes on along the minus strand of NC_044569.1, from coordinate 71,052,450 downwards.
CTTCTAGTTGTGCTTTTAAAATTTTGCCTGAATATCTTAGCTGCTCTTTGGATACTAATGTGTTGTGTTCTAATTAGTGCATAAATGCAAAATTTCTTTTATCATGTATGTCACATATATCATCATGTATATGATAAATTCAGACTTTGAGAAATTAAGCAAACAAGCAGCCTCATATAAAATCATACAAGGATTGGGTCCAAATTATATTAGAATCACTCAGAAGAAATATTTCAAAGATAAACTTGGTGAAATGGCTTACTTTTTGACAAGCCTTTCTGGAACTTCAGCGATTTCTTCCCCACCCCTTCTCCCTTTCCTTCCTTCATGTCAGACTGGGCCATGTTTGAAATTCCTGAGCTCACCACGTGCATGCTGTCTTTATATACACACTCATCTCTCCTGAGGAAAGATTTCAACTTCATGGCAAGACTGAAGAAAGCATGTCAGAATGCTGTCGGAGAGAGAACCTTCTTTTCTACAACTGTTTTTGGATGCCGGCCAAAATTTTCCCTTTCTGGCTTTTACTCTTGACACTATCTCCCCACGGAGTAGAAGGGATATTTTAGCAACTGGCAGGTTTTAACAGTGCTCCTCAATGCCAGCATGGGCAGTCCAGAATTCAGAGCACTGACTCTGTCTTCATGCCGATATTAAATAAGTATGCCGTTTTAAGACAACGGCGGGCAACTTTTCTTTTGAGGCTATCTGGGGAGATTTTTTTTTTTTTTATTTTATAAAGGTTTTTATATAAGACATCAAATAGTTATGAGGAACGTGGCTGTGCTTTTTATAACACAAGAAAGGTTAAGAGCAGAAATTTTTATAGACACTGTAAGAACTTTCAAGGGACTAAAAGGCTCAGTGGACTCTGAAGACAGATTTCACCTTCAGGAAGAGAATTCAAGTTCACCTGAGGAATCAACAAGTTACAAGGGTTGGGGTGCCCAGCTAGGTCCCTGTTGTTGCTTGGATTGTACCTCTGAAATCTGCTTTGCAACTAATTGAAAGAGGATTGGTTCAGGGGAAAAGGTTTTGTAACAGCAGAGCATACAGGGTACTTGTGTCTGGAAATGGGCAAACAGTAAGGTTTAGGCTCTGGATTTACTGGAAATAAAAGTGTTATTTTATTCTGGCATTTCTCAGTGTCCCAAACCAAAGGGAAATGTGCCATATGTCCGCATAGAGATACTTCCTTGAAGAAGACTTTTTCCTGGATTATTTACTCTAATGTAGGCTGAGGACTCCTTAGGTTGCAGTGTGGGTCACATTTAGGAGATAAATACTAGACAGATACAATTCCCTGAAGTAAGTGAAAGAGTTAGGTACAAAGAGAAAACTGTCTCCAAGAGGAAGAGTTGTTGGGAATGCAAGTGGTCCAGAAATGAAAGAGGGGGAATGGACACCTGCAATATGAAAACAATGATTGAGATAAGTAAAATCAAATTGTATGCAATTGACTGGAATGTCTATTTCAATAAGAACACATTCTTAGAAGTTGAGAAGTAAATATTAATAGTATAACTTGAACCTAGCCTCTGTCCAGGAAGAAGTCAATTAAAGTACAATAATTATTTAGTCTGAGACTTTGGCCAAATAAGTAATCTGTGTGTTTGGCTAAGACTCAAGCAAAGAATGAATTAAATGAACTAAACTGAAATTATTGCTTATTTTATTCTTAGACGTTTTATTCTAGAGGATAATTCTTTTATTGAAAGATACCAGAGTCTCTAAACTACAAGTCAAAGAGTTTGATACAATTTGTCTTCCACTACCCAACCTTAGATACAAAGACATCCAGACTGAAAAAAACCAAAATGAAACAAACAAGAAAAAACAAACAAAAAAACAAAACTCCTACATGGCTTAGATTTCTCTTTGGAAGGTGGAGACCCTGTAGAAAGGATACATTTCCTGAACTTGTATGAAAGAAACTCTCTGCACACAAGCATTGCTTTATGATTTTGACTTTACTAATTATGTTCCACAATCCCAAGTCTTTAACCTTCTTGTGTGTGTGTGTGTGTGTGTGTGTGTGTGTGTGTGTGTGTGTGTGTGTTGTTTTTTCACAAGCTCTTCAAGGACATGGACAACTTTAATTTCCAGCATAAGACAAACCCTAGTAATTCCTACTCATCTCATATTGATGCCTTCCTCCTTTTCAAGGTTCTTTTAGTTAACCAATCTATATGTATTCTGTCTCTGTATGTTGTACTGTAGCAACTCTTTTCATTTGAACCAGAAGTTACTTACTTAGTTTGATACCGCCAGTAATAGAAATCCCGCAAACTTTGTTGGTAGTCATCTCACTTGCTTGTCCCATATTAAACATATTGCCTACTAATATTTGGAATTTTCAAAATGTTTAATAATAAGAATACTACATAATCACTTAGAACAATAAAAAATATAGAAAAATAACAATTCATAACTATTTCCACATATAAGTATTTAAAAATGAATATATTTATTCAAGCTTTTTTCTATAAATGTGTTTTCCAGAGGTTTGTCTCAGTTTCTGTATATGTGCGTATACATATATGTAATTAATATATATATAGAACCACATAAATAAGCATTCTTAATAAAATCTAATCTTTATATTTTATTACAATATAAACAAATATTTTAACAAAAATAAAATTATTTATTTTTTATTTTGAATTTATTTATTTATCTTTTTTTTTTGAGACGGAGTCTCGCTCTGTCCCCAGGCTGGAGTGCATTGGCACAGTCTCGGCTCACTGCAAGCTCCGCCTCCTGGGTTCACGCCATTCTCCTGCCTCAGCCTCCCGAGTAGTTGGGACTACAGGCGCTCGCCACTACGCCCAGCTAATTTTTTTGTATTTTTAGTAGAGACAGGGTTTCACTGTGTTAACCAGGATGGTCTCGATCTCCTGACCTCGTGATCCGCCCGCCTCGGCCTCCCAAAGTGCTGGGATTACAGGCGTGAGCCACCGTGCCTGGCCAAATTTATATGTGTAGATGAGTTTATACTACATTTTAAAAATCCAAATTAAATCAAATAAATACTTGTAGACTAAATTTTTCTTCTGTCGCTACAAATTTAAAGCATATCAGTAAATATTCTAAAAGAATGTATTTTTAATGTAATTTAACTAGTTTTTCTCTCAACCCATAGGATGCTTCCATGTTTTGTGTTTTGCTAGTGCATGTGATGCTGTGATAACTGCCTTTTAGATGGATTTGACATGTAAAGTATCTTTTGCATTAGGTTCCATTTTATTATGGGTGAGACTGAATATTATAATTCAGTTTTCAGTTTATTTGAATTCTTTTAGGCTATTGTCTATTTATGTCCTTCATTTCCTTCATCTACTTTTCTATTGTTTTCTTTTGTGAAATGTTCGTTAATGTCTTTTACTCATTTTAAAAAATTACAATTGGTTTGTAAAACCACAACTTTTATTAAATATTTTCTTATTTATCTTTTTGTTTTTTTAGACGAGTCTTGGTCTGCCCCCAGGCTGGAGCATGCAGTGGCGCAATCTCGGCTTACTGCAACCTCTGCCTCTGGGTTCAAGCCATTCCCTTGCCTCAGCCTCCTGAGTAGCTGGGACTACAGGCGTGTGCCACCACACCTGACTAATTTTTTGTATTTTTTAGTAGAGGTAGGATTTCACCATGTTGACCAGGATGGTCTCGATCTCCTGACCTCATGATCCACCTGCTTCGGCCTCCCAAAGTGCTGGGATTACAGTTGTGAGCCACCGTGCCCGACCTATCATTTGTTTTTAATTTGGCTTAGGGTGTTTGTTGAGTTTCAGAGATGTTCTATTTTTGATACCAACATATTGATTATTTCTCACACCCCCAAATCGTTTTCTTTCATAAATTCTATGCTTAGAAACATTTTTCCTATCATGGGAAAATATTGATATTTTGTTCTGGCTTTTTGTTGTTTTATTAAAAAGAAAAGTTTAACACTTTGATATACATAGAGTTTTTCTAATTCACGTTCTCAATGCCACTTTTAAAAAAAATATTTTGCTACTGATTTATAGTGTTGTTTTTATTTTTAAATTATTGCTATTATTGTTTCTGTGCAGTTTTTTTGTTTTATTGTTTTGCTTTCTGGAAAGAAATCTTTGTCAACCAAAATACGTGTCAATCAAAGGTATGGCTTTATCAACTTGAGCAGGGGGCAAATCTTCTTCCGGAATCTACACTTCAGCCTCAAGGGCATGTGCCTAGCTCCTACTCTATTATTCTTGGAGACAGACGGTCATTCAAGGCTCTTTGACTTTCTCCACTGCCTAGTTCACTGATACTGTTAGGTATATGAAAATCTGCACATTATAAGAAGCCCTGGTTCCTAGGTTTCTCATTTTCTCTCCCCCACTCACCCATCCATGTCAGCATTTTCCTTGTAAATGAACTATTTCTGTCATTAAGTTGCCAATTGCCATTGCCTGTAGTTATCCTTGAAACTTCTCCCCAGCCCCTTCTACTTCTCTTCCACTCCCCAGTTTTCTAATTAGTCTGGATCTTTTATTCATAAGCCAAGGACCAATTAGGAAAAGAATAAATAGCATTCTGACCCATCTATCTCTTTTTCATGGCGCAGAGTGAAGAGCTGTGCTTTTCAAAGGTAGCCATTAGCTCAATGTGGCTACTGAGAACTTGAAATGTGCCTAACCTGAATTGAGATGTCTTTAAAGTATAAATACAGACTAGATTTATTTTTAAATGTAAAATATTTTATTCAACTTATATATTAATTGTATTTTGAAGTTTATAGTATTTTGGACATATTAAGCTAATAAAAGCATATTCTTAAAATTAATTTTACTTTTTTCTTTTTAATTTTTTAATGTGACTACCACAAAATCTAAAATTTTATTTGTGATCCGCATTTGTGGATTATATTGGATAGCAGTGAATAGAAGTTTTACTATTTTCAGTTTTAGTAACGTGGCTGTGCCCTTGCAATTAAGAAAATGTCTTTCCATGTTCTGAAAGTAGATTGGCTGTCAAGTTTTTGTTAGTATGTGTCCTGATTCTTTATAAATTGATGCTTATAGAAAACTTTTTCTTCAGTTATACTCTCCTTAATGCTAATTTCTGTTGCATTAGTTATACAACGTGGCTATGCAATGCTGCTTCTCCTTGTTACTGATCTGGTACTTAGAGTATGTTTATGTGTGTGTGTGTGTGTGTGTGTGTGTGTGTGTGTGTGTGTGTGTGTGTGAATGCATTCTTTCAGCATAAATTGACAGTGAAGAGGAGGGTGTCTTTAAATCTTTTTCAACTGTATGTCAAGCAATTGTGTAAAAATGTAGATTTTTTGACTTGACATTTACTCTGAACAATGTATATATTCTCTTCTTACACATCACTAGGTGGACATAAAAGAGTCTCTGAAGCCAGAGAGTCCGATATGAAACATGACACTTTTGACTTTTGTGGTCATTTTGTAATTATTTACTTTTTCTTAGACTCAGTTAACCCATCTCTAATATGGGTCAATCTTCATTTCATTGGAGGGCCCCATCACTCTCCTGATGCCTAGCCTAGATCCCTCTCCGTTCTTGCTTTTCTTCTCTATATTCATGCATTTAGACACACTTAGTACAAGATGAGTCGACAGCAATCATGTATTAGATAGTGGGGGTGGAAGTTGAGTGACTTAGGAGTGCTCTAGTGCCTGTTAGACTACGACCCAATTCCAAATGCAACTGTCAGAATTTTACATATTTTAATGCAATAGATTACAGAAAATAACGATTCAGCATGCCAACCTTGGCATCAGAAATCCCTACAGCCCTGAGGGTGATGCCAATCCCTTCAGAAGATATGAGGAATGGATTTGCCTTAAGCTTCCTTCTCGAAAGAAGCCAAATTTCAAAGCTTTTAATTTTTGCCAAATAGAGAAAAGATGCTATGAGTCTTTTATATACCATCATAGAAAATAGAATTTCAGCAAGACATTTGATAAATTATCGCAAATGTGAGACCAATAACTGCCTTAAACAAAAATGGCAGTCTCCCTGCCAAAGGTGCAATGTGTATGGAAACGATTGTCAGGCGGCTCGTGGCAGGTTGTCATGGCAAGTGGCCATGTTGGAATGAGGAAATAAGTAATGACGGATGAATGGTAAAATGTTCTGACTGGGTGGATAACACCCCAGAAGGTCTAATATTCTTCTTGCCCATCCAAAGCCCAGTACTTTAAGTCCTGCCAAGTTTGTCTGGAAATCTCTGAGTTAATCATTTTGGGCTATTTATTAATGTCCATCAAGTTACCGAATGTCAGCAAAATGAACATAGGGGTGGGGAGACTGTTCTTTATGTCAGGTTGAAAAAAAAATCTTATTATTTTTGAGTTCTAAAAATCTCCCTACTGATTAATACTTTAAAGGAGGGTAATGCTTCCAATATTGGACGGCTTTAATGCAGAAGCAGAAATTGCTGTTTTCTTGTATTGGCATATTTTTGTTCTTTCTTCATTTACTATTGCTTATTGTCTCTTTCTCACTATTTTAGCTCTAGGCTCTCAGGATGAAATCCCATACCAAGTCCGAAGTCTAAGGGATTTATGCAGGAAGATAACTAATCTAGGTAGCTCAAGGGGTCTGCACATGCTGCATTCACAGTGTGAAAGCAATAAAAAGGTAGGAAAAGATGAAGGAAATTTGAGGGATTGGGGTTTAAATATGCTACAAAGTAGCCCCAAATTATTATCTATTAAGTGAATAGTAAAGTTTAATATATGCAATGCACTCGTGGATTTGCAGTATTTACATGTATTCACATCTACATAAGTGTACACACCCTCTTCTCCAGGACTAGTCTTATACATAAGGTAGTTTATATAATTGTCACTTTGGTCTGATTTGAGGGCCACTTTTTCCAAATGATGTTCTCCACTAGTCTGTCACTGAGGTTAGAAACTGTGCTTTGTTGTGAGAAGCAACCAGCACAGTAGACGCAGCATGAGCTTTTGAGCTGAGCAGAACTGGCTGTGATTCCTATCTGTGCCATTTATTAGCTGGGTGATCCTGTGACTCAGTTACCTCTCTTGTAAAATGGGGGAAATAATTGACCTGGCAATGTTTGAGTTTAAACAATTCATTGAAAGAACTGTCTCTACCATATGGTAGTAGCTCAAAAAATTATAGTTTATGGTTCTGTTTTCACTGATAAATTGTAAACAGCTATGCAAAGGGTCCATTGAGCCCTGCCAGTCATTCACCATATGTGAATAGATGTATTTGATTCCTTTAGCCTTCTGTGTTGCTGAGTCTGAGTTTGGCCGTGTGCAAAGGAGGATAAAGAAAGGGCATCAGCACAGATGTCCTTGTGAAACCAGACCCAAGATAGTCACTATAGGATTGGACACATGACACTGGTCTCCATATATCAGCATGATAGATGTGAAATCAGTAACTTACTTTCTGCATGTGCTCCCACCCGTGTCAGAAATCAGATTTCTTATACTGTGGCTGACATGCGTGAACATTGGGATGCAAATTATGGTCAACATCCTCAAACTCCTGAAGTCCTATCCCTTTGGTAATACTTGCCCCTGCCTAGTTACCTGAGATAGTTATATTTATTTTTCCTTCCACCATTCAAATTTGTTTATAGATAAAAGTCTGAGAGTTTTATATTCACCCTTAGCATGCATAAAAATTGCATGTTACAAGATATGCTCTTCTTTAATTCCAAAACATAATAATCTTTCTGAGAAAATTCAGACACATTGGACATGTAGACTTTGTTGGATTGCAGGAGACTTCACAACATCTCCTTCTATCATGCTGCTGAAATCCCCCACCCAATATAGTTTATGTATGACACTGCCTTTGTTACTGATAAACTCTCAATAGATAATAATTTTTATTCAGGTTTTTCATAGAAATTTTGAAGGATAGTTCTTAGTAGACAAGAAGGATGTGGATAAATGCAGAAGTGGGCCCCACTTTTTAAGAAGACCGGAAGATTTTAAAGATGACAGCAAAAGGGAAAAAGAGTACTTACCAAGAGATTATTTTATTATATTAAAACCCAAGAAACTTGAATATCAATAACATATATATATATATAACAAAGGTACATTTTGAGGGTTTCTATGTATGCTCATGAATATTTGGAGATAATTTTTATATAGCATTTTTTGCAGGCAAAAATAGAATATATTAAATATGTAGAATTAGAGGAACATCTTAGGTGACAAGTTTTTTGAATATCCATAAATGGTGTAATAAGGATAAAGGGAAAGAGATTTTATAACATTACATTCTTGTTACCATAGAAGACTTACGAGGATGCATGGTAGAGTTTGAGAGGAAGTTGAGGTAATGACTAAAGATATAAGGGGAAGAGTTTACCTTTTGGATGATAGGAAGGGTTTTGCATCTATGTTTTAATCTGGGTCATGGGCCTGACACTTGCCTATCGCTTCTTGCACTGACCTGGTCTTAATCAGTGTCGCTATACCCAGTGTTCATGACTGTACACTACTTTTCTCTCCAGATTGACAATGTCCCAGAAGTTTCAGTCGTTTTCTGGGGGCATCTGAACCTGTAAGGAACTTCTCCTGACTGGTAAGTTATTCTTTGGAAAGATCAAGAGAGACCTGGGGATCCAAGTCAACCAGAAATTTCAGTTTCTGTATTTGAAACTGCACACATCAGTTCAGGTGTGAAAACCTCTGGATGTACATGTCCCACATAGTTCAAGCTGTCACTGTCCTGCTCCTGGATTACAGGACATGTGTTTACCTCATGTAAATCGTTAATAAGCAGACTAATTCATTTCCTTAATGTACCCTTTAGACAACTTTTCACTTTCTAAAACACATTTAAAAATCATTTTCTTTGAAGATACACATTTACCTAGTTTAAAAAGCCAAGAAGCCAGTTGTGATGGCTCACACCTACAGATTGAGGCAGGAGGATCAATGTAAACTAGAGACTGAGGCAGGAGGATGGCTTGAGGCCCGGAGTTCGAAACCAGCCTGGGCAACATAGCAAGACCTCATCTGTAAAATAATTTTTGTTTTAAATTAGCTGGGCATGGTGGCACATGCTTGTAGTACCAGCTACTCAGGTGGTTGAGGCAGGAGGTTGGCTTCAGCCCAGGAGTTCGAGGCTGCAGTGAGCTATCATTGCACCATTGTACTCCAGCCTGAGCAGCAGAGTGAGGCCTTGTTTCTTAACAAATGAATAAATAAATAAACTTTTAAAAAGTCATATAGCTTTTTTTCTTAGTTAATAAAGTATCTCCTCATCTCTAATTTCTGCTTCCCCAAAGTAATATTTTTGACAGTTTTAACTGTGTCTTTTAGTGTTCATTTTAACTTTTAGAGATATCATTTTTATTCTGTTATTTCTAAAATCTCCAGCTAAATGCAGTATTTTCTGACGCCTCCCTCATTTTCCAAACATGAACTTTTTTATGTACTACTCTTTGTATACACACACCAGCCCAGACTATTCTCTTTCCCAATTCTCCCAGTATAAGTAAGCCATAATTCTGAAATCATTGTATAATAGTTACTTCGTTATGACTTTGTAAACATTGCTCATTGCTGAGTCATGTGGTATACTAGTTTTGTTTCCTTTCTTTGACATTCTCTTTAAATTTTTGTTGGTATTTAATAATTTTTTATTTGCTTCATTTTTATGTAACAATGATTCATCGCCAAATAATCTGAAAGTTGTGGAAATCTTTCAATCAATTCAATTGAGTCAGGTAGTCCTTTTTCTGTTTGGTAGTTTTTTGTCTGTTTGTTTTTAAATATTTGTGCTTCTGGATTGATAACTACAATTTTCATTTTGTTATGATATTTAAAATTTTTAAGATCTCTTTTCCTCTTTTTCCCCCTCCTTTCTCCCTCTGTTCTTAACTGCTACGAGATATTCCATGTGCGTTTTCATCCTACTCTACTATTCAGGCTCATAGTTTTCTATGCTTGCTGTCATTCTGAAATCTGTCTTCATGAGAATCTGTGTTTGAATATGTCCTTATTCTCCTCCTTACACTTGATAAATAATATATTCTAGATTGAGAATCATTCTCTTCAAGATTTAGCAAAGCTATGTTACTATAAAGAAGTCGGATGGCATTGTAACACCTGAACTTACGTGTTAATTAGCGCATTTGCCTCTGCATAAGCACTTGTAGGGTCATCGCTTTGTCCATGGTGTTGTGAAATTTTGTTATAATATGCTTTGATGGGAGTCTTTATTTCAATCCATCGTGCTGGCATTCAATTGTTCCTATGTTTTCTTTTAATTGCTTCCTAGAAACTAGTATTCCTTATGTCTAAGATGTTTTAAAACCCTTTTGTATAATTCTTTATCATCAGATGTTTTGTTTGTTTCTTTGTGTTTAGATAACTGTGCTTCTAGATTTATAAATCTGAATGCTTCGTTTTGTTATGATACCTAAATTTTTTAAGATCTCTTTTTCTGACCTTTCTGTGTTCCTTTTTAACAAACTTCCCTTGTGTTTTATTTAGGCACTATTTAGTCATTCATTCAACACTCACTTCTTTGCACTCTGTACAATCAGGGAACTATTCATTGAGAATCTGAATTTTAAGCAAAGCCTTTAGAGAATTAGGGAAATAAGCCATGCAAATAACCAAGGGAAGCACTTGCCAGTGAACAGATTTAGCAAAGGTCTCAGTATGAGTTGGTGTGAATAGTGGGCTAGGTTATTTGGGCCAATCCTCTCTCTCAAATAACCAAACATTCTGGATAAATACATTTTTAAATATCCTTGAGAAGCAAAAAAAGAGTTGACATGAGGAAAAAGAATTACGGTTTTGAAATACCACTTTCCACTGAAAAGAACCAGATGACTTTGGAGAGTGAAAAGAATGTAGGTGTGAGGCTGGGAATGTATAAGATGAGCCTGGAACACCTTACCAAATCAAAAAGCAGAGACTTCCACCTTATGTCAGATCAACTCAGAGGCCAACTGGAAGAGGTTTTGAGCACTGATAACAACAGCAAATGTGACTGATGATTGCAAATTAATGACATATAATTCTGTGTGTTTATAATGATATTTGAAAAAAAAAACTCATTCATCATTTTGGAGAATGCTAGAGAATCAACTTATTATTGTAAAATTTGGTTAGTAGAGGTAAAAGTGAAATACTTATTATGCCTTTCTTCTGCAAAGATATCTCAGGGAACAAATATTTGATAAAAATAAGTTTCTCTTCATAGAAGTAATCCAGTTAATAACATGATGAAGGAATTATAGAATTAGAATTCTCTGTAACCCTAAATGAAATAATACACTTCGTTCTAGTGATTAAGCGTGATTTTCAAAGCTCAAAATGTCACAAAAAGATAGACAACCAGACAATATGTCCCTGCTGATTGAAATACTTATAATCCACTACAGAAAATTCTTACCTAAATATTGAACCTAAGCTTTACTAAGTCTCTAAATATAATTAGCAATTAATAAGAATTATCAGGAATAAAGAAAGAAAGAATTATCAGAAATAATAATACCATGGAGATGAAAAATCTAGACTGTGAAATACTCTATAGGGAAATAAACCAATAACTGCCAAAATAAATTGCAAGGGAGGTAAAAAGGGAGAGAAAGAGAGAAAGGAAAGGAACCCTGTAGATTTAGGGTTTAGTCAATCTGATGAAAATGTTAATGTCACAATTTGAATCCTGACTTGAGCAACCCATAAACAACCTGAAATGAAATAAATGATACAATTAGGAAAATCCAAAATCTGACTGATTTTTTTCATGATATAAATAATAATAATAATTTTTTTGGTGTGATAGTTATATGGTAGTTATGTACTTTGTAAAGTACTAAATTTTTAGACACTTATAAAATATTTATAGATGGCATGCGATTAATTTAGGAATTATGTCAAATAATCTGGGATAGAGAGTAGGTGATGTTTTAGAGGTAAAAAAATTGACAATATATTGATAATTTTGAAAGCCAGCTGGTAAGTACACAAGGTTCATTATATTACTCTCTTTACTTTGATATATGTCTCTGCTGTTCGTTTGTGGTTTTTTTTTTTTTTTTCATTTTTTGAGACAAAGTTTTGATCTGTCACCCAGGCTGAAGTGCCGTGGCGTGATCATAGTTCACTGTAGCCATGGCGTCTCGGGGTCAAGGGACCCTCCTGCCTCAGCCTTCCATGTAGTTGGGCTTACAGGCTAGTGCCACCATGCCTGGGCTATTTTTCTTACTTTGTAGAGATGGGGGTCTTTCTATGTTGCTCAGCCTGGTCTTGAACTCCTGAGCTCAAGGAATTCTCTCACCGTAGACTCCCAAACTGCTGAGATTACAGGCTTGAGCTACCATGCCTGGATAATGTCTCTAATTTTTCATTATCATTGTTTTTTTTCAAAGGGGGTTCAACTTAATTTTTTTAACCTCTAAGAATGTTAATTATAATGATTTTTAAAGAAAGTTTTCTTCTACCTGAAGTTTTCTGCTATCTTCTATTTCCTTTAATTTTTTCTGTTTGAGTTTTGGTTTTGGACTTTACCTTTTCTGGTGAAGGCTGTCCTCTGCTGGCCGGTCACTCCAGGCTATCTGCTCATATCTACAGCTGTCAAGACTGTGTGTAGATGGACCTTACTAGCAGTGAACTCTACTGTAAGTTCCAAAGCAGGTCTTGAGCCCTATCTGCCAAAATCTATATATATGCATATACATTTCCTCTTGGATTTGTGAATTTTTCCCCAAAAGTATCTTCCAATCTCTTTTTCTGAAGGTAGTAAAAGAGATGAGTTTAAGGGGATATAAACCTGGTTGCCAGTGTTCTGAAAGCTAGGATAGGGACATCAGTTTTCAGTATATGGACTTTCACTTACTGTCTCTTTGTTTTCAACATGAACTCTCAGTCTTAGCTGGGCCTGGTATTCCTGAATACAAAGCACACAGCTTCCACCTCTTTAGAGTTGTTTTTTAGTCTTTTTTCAAGAGCCAGGAGGCAGAAGTCTTTGAATGTTATTTCTAGCAAAGAAAATGCTCTTAGAATTTTAGAATCTTAGGACTAGAAATGTTTTTATATCTTGTAGAGCAAACTCTCTCATTATATTTCTTTTCTAACCAACTAGAATGTTCATAGCCTGTGTTTAGCAATTAAGCCTCACTTCATTGTTTTTTCTATTCTCATCCTTTCTTTCTAGTGTCCACAAGGGCAGAATTTCCCAGATTTTCCTTCTCTTGTCTCCCCCAAGCCCAATGCATAAGTCATTTATTAAATGATTTGTTTTGCTTGGTCCTGAGGGTAGTTATCTTCTGAAATTATTGCTCAGGCATTGGCAGGACGGACCTCCTAAAGGCTTGGCTTTTCATAACCTGTTGTTCTATTGCTCCCCTTCTTTGAGAAGGAAGAAGTACTTCTTAGTAATTGTCCTTTTAAGCTCATTTTGTAGCTTTGAATTTACCCTAAACCTCTATCTTTTCTTCTTTGTAATGTTAAGTCTTTTGTATGCTTATTAATTTTTGATACTCATTATGTAAGTCACCAATTTTATTTTGTCAGTACATTTCTGCAATTCACCTTGATACACGATTCATCCCCTGTACACCATCATCTATTTCTTTCTCATCTCAGATCTGTGTTTTTGTGTGAGGATTGGCTGGTGTCTAGAAGATCGAATGCCAGCTTCTATAATATCTCTTGAAAGCAGCCCTCCCAATATGTCTCTTATCTTTTCAAATATGTAATTTAATAATATGCTCCTTCTTTTTTTTATCTCTCTCACTGAAATGATACCTTTAGAACATAATTAATACCTTACATTTGTACGGTGCTTTTGAGCTCTTCAAAGCACTAGTTCATCTATTATCACATTGTGTTTTATTTTTTATAACATCCCAGAGAGTAGTGGGACATGTTCTTGTTATTCTCACTCAGAGACGCAAAAGTACAGGCAGAGAAAGGTAAAGTGATTTCCCCCAAGGTCATGCAAAAAATTAGTGGGAAACTTGGAAAAAAAATTCTAGCTTTCTGATTCCTAGTGTCACCCTCTTTTCCTTATCTATCTCTTCCACCTCACACTATAGTTGCTCACCTTCAGCATTCAGATCCCACTCTGAGGCTGAGTGGTGCAGCCGTCGCTACCCCAGAGCCCACTGCCTTGTTGCTTTCCTGTTGAGTTATTTCTTCATTTATCATCCTATTGTGGCACCTACTGTGGCTCTAGACTCACATGTGGGAAGAAGACCTTTTAAACCTGCCATAAATCAGACACATTTTACCTTGCTGTTGTCTGTGGTCTTTGAAAAATCTATTTTTTAGTTAAGACATTTTTTCTTAGGCTAGTAAAGGTCTCTTCTCACTTTAATGAAAACATAAGGCTCTATTCTATGTCATCTGATTTTTCCTATGTGACGAGGTCCATCTGCAGAGTAAGCGTGTCTGTCCAACTACTGATAAGATGCATCAACTTCTATTACATCACCCCTCACTCAATCAGGACCCCACCCTCTCTTCTAAAGTGTTACATTTCCAGAAATGTATGGAAGCAGCCTGCATCAGCAATAAAACACTGCATAGATTCATCAAAGCTCCCTCTGTGTTTTTCTTCATCTGTCTCTGTCCCATTTACCTGGAAGAAAAACAAGAGTCAACACACCGATTATGCTACCTCAATGAGAGAAAAATAACTGTATTTCTCAAGAGAAGGTCAGTCTGGCAGTAAGACAAATGCCCAGGATTTTGAGAGGGTATAGTGCCATCAGATACTCATGTCTGTCCTTAGGCAGCTCACACCTCGTTCCCTAATGGTACTCAGTTTGGGCATTGGTGATATTTATGTTTCCCAGTGAGCTGTAGTAGCTATATCTAGGTTGTCAAGCTCTGAGAACATGCTTCTAGGGAGTGTAAGTTTAATTTGGGGGGTAATTTAGGTTCAAATGTTGCTTTGTGCTGAAATGCTCATGTAAGTTCTGCTCTTGATTATTTGATTACTTGCCTTCATTCCCTGCCTCTGTAACCCGTCAACTTAAAAAAATAATAACAGCTGTGTAAGTCTGCCCTTAAAGGCAACAAGCCCATTTAAATTTCTCTACTTTTTGAGGACAAGAGGAGATGAAATAGAAGTAGTATTGTGTGTTGGAACATCTCTTGTATGAACACCTTTGTGGTGAACAATACAAATGGTAGAATAAAATTGGGTTTTTACTTAAAGAATTTATAAACAAGTAGTAAGACAAGAGAAATGAGTACAGCGTAGTATATGCAAACATTGTCTAGACCGGTACTAGTCTAAACCAGGACCAACTGGTGCAGGGTTCAAATAGAGGGGGTCAGGTTGTAGTGTGGAAAGATTGTGTATGGCAGAAGAAGTCAACACTGCTTTGTGGAGGAAGTACCTTAGCGTTGTCTTTGAGAAACTGTCACATTTGGATAGACAGAGTGCAAAGAGAGAGCATTCATGGGCAGGGGAGTGACAAAATCAAAGGCACAGAGGCAGGAAGAACTGCGACGTTGCAGACCACGGGGAAATGACTTACGTGAGGAAGCAGTCAGCTCATGTGGGACCTTAAAAACCTCTGGAAATGAAGCCTCCCAGGACCTTTTCAAAGATCTTTCCTTTAAGTCTCAGCAGATGACAGCCAATTTTCAGAGAGCCCTATTTTAGTGCCAAACTTGGAAAATGACATTCAGCTGACATTTAACAATTTGCACACATTTTGCAAGGGCTTTCTTTTTCATGTGTGAAACCAAACTGAGAGAAGACAAAATAAGATTGTATGGCAACCCCTGATATGAGATTAAATCAGAGCATTGTTTCAGTTAAAACATCCTTCCTTTTAATCTTATGGCTGAGAGCAATGGACTCTGATTAATTTTAGGGCCAGAGATAGCATCCTCTGAATTCTGATCTAGATTAGACATCAGACTTCCTGTGTGATTGAGGATCAGACATTCCTCCTGCTCTTTTTACAGTTCTATGGGTAAGGCCAATCCATGGAACCTAAGGGTTCTACCAGAGAGTTTACTAGGTGTAATTTTTAAAAAATGTTTCCGTGTTCAACATTAGGCAGTTGTTTAAATGGTGTGCATTTGCATAGAATCCACAGATCTAAAAATCAGAAAATAATGTAGACATCATCTTTTTCAGTGTCCCAATTAGAAAGATAAGGAGACATCCATTCATGAAGGCAAGTGGCTTCACCAATGAGTCAGGTTTAGATGTGAAGCCAGTGTTGGCTTCTGACTGAATGTTCACTGCTCTTTCCAGAGTATGTGTGCCTCTGTGTGTGTATGCATGTGTCTGTGTGTTCATGCATGCTTGCTTACACATACACACAAAACAACCAAAAGTATTTAAAATAACTCAAAAGAGCAGAAATTTCAAACCTCACATTTATTATGTGTCTGTAAAGGCCCACAGGGAATAGCTGCTGTGTAATTTTGATGAAATGTTTCAAACCAGTAAAGAGATAAGGAATTTAACTACATTCAGAATGAAAAGGTTTCTTCTTGACTTTTAATTACATTATATTGATGTTACTTTGGAGACATCATTTGTTGACCATGATTACTTCTCTTCCACTCTGTTTCATTTTCTTCTTCCTTTATTTAACCTGAAAACAATCATTATACGCATCCAAATCCATAATAAATGCTGATTTGACCATGCTAAGGTAGCAGATGGTAACTTCTAGGCAGTCCTGATCTAGTTTACTGGTAATTGTTAAATAGTGGTTCTCAAATATTGACAACTGGCTTGGAGACAACCTGGAGACTACATTTTTTCCCCATGAACAAATTAATTTCACCTTAATGGCATTAATTTCATTTAACAAAACAACTCTTGCCATTCACTGAGGAGATTACAGAATGTAAGTTGGATAAGATAAGGCCAGGTCATTCGAGAGAATAAACTTTGTTTAGGTTCATAATTGTTTCAAGGGGCCCTTAATGGATTTTACAGAGGCTTTAGATAAATAAAGCTGCATCCGTTTTCATGAGGAATTCAGAACCTGATGGGGAAAGACAGGTATATTCACAAATAGCACTACTAAGTGCCACAAGTCTCTTTTGAATGAGATGAAAAATATATAAGCCTGTAATGTAGGAGCACAGTGTGGATAGCCACACAAGAGAGATAATTTGATTTGACTGGGGCACTAGGTGCAGCTTCAGAAAAGGCATGGCATTTAAGGCAAACTATTAAGAACTGGAAAATGGCAGAAGGGTATTCCAAGGGAAGATTTTGGGGCAAGGATGTGGGAGTGTGCAGGTCAAGTTCTGAAGAATAGCAAGAATTTCAGTGAGCTGCAAGAGTGAAGTTTATAGTGCATGGTTAGGCTGAAAGGTTGTTGATTGGAGTGACGGATGATCTCTGATGAAAGTATGTTGCTTTTGGATTTAAATTACAGAGACTGGGGAGCACTGAGGCATGAGGGGCAGAGTCAGTGGTTTAGAATCATAGAAAACTGAGGCTGGGGAGTGTCAGACAAGCTTGGACACTCTGAGCGGCGTGTGGCAATTCTCTTCTCTTTTTGTTCCTTGGGACTCTACCGTAGCCCAAGAGTTGATGGAGAGAGAAAGATTTAAATGTTTTACTCCTTATTATGAATATTTTTCCCTTTAGTACTTTCAAGAGGGACTATAATAAAGATTAAATTGTTTTCTTAAGTTATTTTGCTTGCCAGATGCTTTTGTGTGTGTGGTTTTCTTGTTTGTTTGTTTTGGTTTTTGTTTTGTTTTCTTTTTGCACAGTACCACATGAAAATTGAGCCATCAATTGGCTGGGCACTATATAGGCATCACATATAATTATGTTTGGTTTCCTATTGCTCTTTCTGTTTTCCTCATTAAAAATGTCTCCCATGCACAAGTATATTTATTGCAGCACTGTTCACAATAGCAAAGACTTGGAACCAACCCAAATGCCCATCAATGATAGACCGGATAAAGAAAATGTGGCACATATACACCATGGAATACTATGCAGCCATAAAAAGGATGAGTTCATGTCCTTTGCAGGGACATGGATGAAGCTGGAAACCATCATTCTCAGCAAACTTACGCAAGAACAGAAAACCAAACACCACATGTTCTCACTCATAAGTGGGAGTTGAACAATGAGAACACTTGGACACAGGGAGGGGAACATTACACACTGGGGCCTGTCAGGGGTTGGGGGTTGGGAGGGATAGCATTAGGAGAAATATGTAATGTAGATGAAGGGTTGATGGGTGCAGCAAACCACCATGGCACATGTATACCTATGTAACAAACCTACATGTTCTGCACATGTACCCCAGAACTTAAAGTATAGTAATAAAAGAAAAATAGCAAAAAGAAAAATGTCTGCAGGCTTTCAAGATGCTGTCCAGTGGGAGGATTCTTACTTTCATCTGCACTTATAAGTCACTTTAGGAACTTGATATTCTACAATTTCATCTTACATTTTTGAAATACCATAAGCAACACAGCACACCAGAATACTTTTTCAGATTTCCCATAATTTGATTCATATTTTTATTAAACTTCCACTTAGTTTTCTGAAGTTGTCCAGAAAATGAAGTGATGAGCAACTTTTCAAATATTGTGGGGCAAGATCTGGCTTGTTACAATGGGCCAGAAGTGCAAAAAGCCACACTAGACAGAATTGGTCACTTTGCTTTAGCAACTGTGGTATATTTTTGTTGTTTTGTTTATGTAACTGTTTTCTTTTCCTAATTCTTGTCCTAATTCTTGTCTTGTCTTGTTCTTCCCTAATTCTTGTCCTTCATTCTCAGTCATGATTGGGAGCATCCCCACTTTGTTTGATGATATCTTGTTCTGTGCTTCCAGGTGTGTTCTCATTGGGTTTTTGCATTTGAAGAATGAGTCTTGGTATGTATTTCTTGTTACACTGTTTGACTCTGCTCCACTTCCTGCTATGCCAGAAAACACCACATTATCTAAATACTTCTTCTTTGCCTCAAGAATGCAGAATACATTATCTTCCTTCTTACTTCCTCCCTCAATCTCTGTTTTCCTAGTTTGCTACCTTCAATATATAGAGAGTCCCTTTAATGTACAAAATGGTACAAGGATCCCTGGAGAACTGGGAAAGAAAAGCACTCTGGTCTTTAATTTAGGATACTTTAGGTTTAACTTCAGTTTTGTCACTAATTCACTATATAAACTTCACTAATTCTCTTGACCTTAGGGGCTAAATATCAATACCTATAAAATAACATATTTGGACCAGATTAAATTAGGGCCCTCCTAAGGGTAACAATCTTTGGAGATATATATATATATATATATATATATATATATATATATATCCTCTTTTCTGTTTCTGCCTCTTTGTTATTTTAAGCGTAGCTTAAATAGAGAACTGCTAGTCTGGCATTATCCGTGAGGCTTCTCCTAGATGTAACTGGAAGATGAAAAGCAAGAGAAAGATTGTCTTTATTGGATTTTTTACTTCCCCACTCATCTCCTTACCCTTCGATAGACATAAACATTTCAGGCTAGAATGTATATAAGATATATACATACATCTATATATGTTTGTATATAAGATACATACACACATAGATATATACATATATCTATGCATCTATCTATCTTTATATGTGTGTGTGTGTATATATATACCCATTTATTTTTATTTGTATAGTCTTTCTACTTGTCTACTTGTCTACTTGTTCTACTTGTCTACCCTGAAGTCACTTACTGCCAGTGTTGCCACTTAATTCCTTGAGAGGTCTCTTTAATCCTATTGACTTATCTCTTTTCTATCATTTCATATAGCTTCTTTCTCTTTTGGTCCAGTAGAATCTCTCCACGCTAGGTGTCAGGAAAACCCTTTTGGGGTACTAATAGACAAGCCAATCACATAAGCAGTTGTGAATTTAGTGGAGAGTTTCTCAGACCCAGAAGTAGGAAGAGTCAAAGGATGAATATGGTATTCCCAGAGCTCTTAGGGCCAGTAAAATCACCTGCCAGATAGCGTTGGCAGAGGGAATAAAGACAGAGCTGTAAGCAGTAGGAACTAGGTAAGTGCGGACAGCTGAACAAAGAAGGTACGAGGTGAGAGAGCTTGATATAATTGCTGGACATTGGTCAGTAAGCTGGACACACCTTTTATTGTTGCTGATTTATTAGGTTGTTATGAGAATAGATGTTTCTTAGACAGATTTTGTTTGTTCAGGCTGTAGCCAGAATGATAGGACTCTGAAATAAAAGCAAAGCATGGTAGTAGATTGTTTTTCTTTTGATCATATTGTAGGCTATACCTTAAATCTATCTGATTTCCCCTCATCTTCCTACATGCTGTGAACGGAGAAAGTTAAATTGAAGTGTCACAAGTTTCCTTTGATTTTCTCTCCTAACTGGCATGGCTGGAAAGCTTTAGGTTATAATCCGTAACACTTAGCTCTTGTTTTGTATGCATGTTTGTGACACAATTTGAAAAAAAAAAAAAAAATGCCACTTAAGACTGGGATGGGCGACTGCGTTTTTCCAATCGACCTTCATGGGTTCTGAGTTTAGAGCTAACCTCGAGCCTGTCTGTGTTCCAGTCCAATTATGCCAGTGAAATGTGATTTCATTGTTCAAAAGGAAATGGCTTCTTTTTTTAAGGCCCTTAGACATCAAATAATTTCTTCAAAAAATAAATTGCAAATAAATCAGACCAATACAGAATTAACTCTCCCTGAAATAAATTTGAGTTCCACAATTTAAGAAGAAAGAATCCTCAAAAAATTTTGCAAAGAATTTAAGAAGTCAATCAATAGCATGTATTGACTTCTTATTGTATCCCCCACCCTGTCATAACATCGTTGTGGGAGGAAAGAGGGCTAGAAGCCTGCAGTCTTTCTCTAAACCATGTTATGACCATTATGATTATACATAAAACCCTTCAAGGTATCATTCCGCCTTACTCCAAACTTCTGTATCTTGAGAATTCTATGAGCACCACTCTCAACAGTAAAAATAAAAATTCTGACATGGATAGCCCAATCACAAATGTAAGGCATTATTCTCAAATCAGAATATTCTGTTTCATATTTGGGAAAATTAGTGATAGGATGGGAAAACAAGAAAACTGACTTTCAAGAGGGAGAGAGGCGGGTAACTAAATCTCAGTGAGGAAATTGGCCAATGAATGTGAAGATAAGGACTAAATTTATTCTTCAGTCCAATGAAACAGGTGTGGAAACAATACAAAATGCCAGCAGGGCCTCTAAGGAGATGGTAGAGCAATTGGTTCTACACATTCTAGCCTGAAATGTTTATGTCTATGGAAGGGTAAGGAGATGAATAGGGAAGTAAAAAATGCAATAAAGACAATCTTTCTCTTGCCTTTCATCTTCCAGGTACACCTAGGCAAAGCCTCATGGATAATGCCAGACTAGCAGTTCTCTATTTAAGCTACGCTTAAAATAACAAAGAGGTAGAAAGAAGGAGAAGTGAGGTGGGGGGCTCTGGAGCCAGACTGTCTAAATTTAAACCCTATATTTGCATCATACTAATCACACAACCTTGGGACATTTACTTAAATGATTTGTAACAAGGGCCAAATATTGTAATGTATTCCATTGAATAGTTGGCAGAATTGAATAAATGGATTCATGGGACATACCCTGAAGAGTGCCCAGCACATAGTCAGCACTCAGGAATGTTGTTAGTTATTGTTATGATTGTGGTGTCCACTGGTTGGTGTAGTGTGAGGAAATCTTAATTACTTATATGTTGGATAAAGCAACTCTAGTATATGATTTCAGAGATAAGAAGCAAGTTTGTCCAACAACACTTACAATTTCATCTCTACCAAATCATCAGTCTTCTAGATCATTGAAACGGTAACAGAACCCATCAAGTCATGATTGCAGGAAAGATTCAAAATGTAAATTATCTGCCATTATAATATATTTTAAGCCATGAATAACATATTTGTTCCTGGATTGGATTTTGATAAAGGAAGAGCAGAAGATACTAGGAGAAACAGAGACTAGAAACAGGGCATAAAGTTTGGAGAAAGCAGTTTTATGAAAATGGAGAAACAGTTCCTACTGTCAAGGCTTGCGGCCATAACACAAACCTTACTGACCTTGCAATTTTGCCATGAGGTGCTCTGAACTCAGATATGACTATTAATAACACTTACAGTAACACATAAAAATAAAGTGTTTTATGGAATTGAAAGCTGAAAGTGTTGAAAAATAAACTGTTTACCCCATTTTTTCCTTCCTTAAATCTTCAGTTTCCAAGTGTGTTTGGCAATTTTTCTTTTAATGCTGTTTTTGCTTTACATTTTGCCAGTGGTTTGTGCATGTACTGAATATTTATAGAGAAACTCAATACACCATAGATCTTGTAAGTGCCTCGAGGGCAGGACCTGGGTTAATAAAGTCATAAAATTATTCATAACCATTCTGGGTGAGAGCCATGTAGTATTACAAAACTATATGAATGTTAATAAAAGGCATAGAAAAAGACCTAAATCACAGATCACTGAAGCCAAAATGGTGGTCATAGGAGGTTTTAGTGTTCAGATCAACCTGCAATCTTGTTTCAGAAGATAAGATTGTTTTATACACTAGTCAGGCTAGGTTACTACTGGGAAGCAAAAATCTCTGTGGCTTAGAACAAAGTTAACTTTCATTTACATTAAAAATCCATCAGGTGTCAGCCAAGAGCTCTGCTTCATATCATTTTATCCTGGGACCCAGGCTCCTAGGGAGCCCACATTGGCAGCATTGCCATTGCCAGGGTAGAGCAAAAGAGATAGTCACAAATCCTGCACTGGCTTTTAAGCCTGGAAGTGACACACATCACTTCCACTCATATTTGCTGAAGCAAGTGCTATACATATGCTTAATTTAAAATAGGGTAGACAAGTGCAATTCTACCATGGCGCCTGTGTGGTAGACTCTGAAATATTTGGGGACTACTACTAATGGCCACGAGAGCTGAGATCATAAAAACATTTTCTTGCTGGATTATCCATGTGTACTCAGGGTTTTGGCAAAATAATTAAGCCTGCATTGGTTGGATGTTAATAGCTTCATAAAGAATATAACATGACGTAAAGAACATTGATATTCATCTACTAAGCATCTACTACATGCCAGGAAAAAGTAAGCCCCAGCCACTATTAGTAAGTAAGACATATAAAATACTTCATGTAATAGTCTTATGGCACATTGTCAATTAGGCATGCTTTCATGAAAGTGGTTGAAACCAAAAAAAGTGTAATTTTCTTCAAGTAACAAGAGTCTGGAAATTTGTGTTTGTCGGTATTAGTTTGACTGTCAGTCATGCCATCAGGGACTCATGCACTTACAGTCTTTGTGCTCTGTGCCATTCTTAGGATGTTGGTCATTTTTTCTCACCCTTGATGCTTCTGGGTCATAAGATAGCTACTGTAGTTCCAGGCATACTTTACTAAAAACCAGAGGAAGAGGGAGGGTGGTAGTATTAGCCACATCTGTCTCCCTTGTCAGAAAAGCAAGAGTCTCCCTAGAAATCTTCCAAGTTTTACCCTTATATCCTATCTATCATACAGGGTTCATGTTCTGTCTCTAGTTAAATCACTGGCAAATAAAAAAGAATTTATTAAAAATGAGTTAATTGGGAGGCTGAGGCGGGCAGATGATCTGAAGTTAGGAGTTCGAGACCTGTCTGACCAACATGGAGAAACCCTGTCTCTACTAAAAATACAAAATTAGCCAGGCGTGGTGGCACATGCCTGTAATCCTACCTACTCAGGAGGCTGAGGCAGGAGAACTGATTGAACCCAGAAGGCGGAGGTTGCAGTGAACCAAGATCATGCCATTGGACTCCAGCCTGGGCAATAAGAATAAAACTCTGCCTCAAAAAAAAAAAAAAAAAGAGTTAAACATCTACAATAATTTTCTGGTATCAGGGAAACACTTTCTGCATTTAAAATAAAATTGAGGATTAATGTAAGCAGAGATGAAGGGGTACAGCTTTTGTATATTAAAACATAGAGTGGATAGTGTCTGCCTCCATGATTAAATGTCATAAACGTGGTACAGCTGTTAGGCACTGTGAAAAGGCAGAGAAGAGAAGTCAGCATCAGCTTGTATGGTCTGGAACAACTTCTTCATTATATCCTCAGTTTGAGTATTTGCAGAGGTACAATTACTTGAAAGAGTGGTGTAATAATTTGCTACATCTTAATAACAAAGTACAACAGATTGGGTAGCTTTAACAATAGAAGTTTATTCTCTCACAGTTCTGGGGCTAGAAGTCCAAGATCCAGGTGTCAGCAGGATTGATTCCTTCTGAATGCCGTGAGGGAAATCTGTTCTATGTCTCTCTTTTAGCTTCTGGTGTTTGCTGGACATCTTTGGTGTTCCTTGGCTCATAGATGCATCACCCTATTTTTGCCTTGATAATCACATGGTGTTCTTTCTCTATGGATGTCTGTCTCTAAATTTTCCTTTTTGATAAGGACAATAGTTATGTTGGACTAAGGCCCACCTTAATTACTTCATTTTTACTTGGTTACCTCTGTTAAGGACTTGTCTCCAAAAATGGTTACAATCAGAAGTACTGGGGGTTAGAACTTCAAAGGATAAATTATAGAGGAACAGATTTCAACTCATAACAGCAGAGAACAACATAAACAAAGCATCTGAGGCACAAAAATACACTTTATGTAAAATTGCCACCTATGTGATATCAAAGTATACAAGGTGAAGAAGAAACACGGGGACAAATACAAAAGGGTCTTGAAAGCAGGTACCCTGGTTTACTGACTGGATGCAGCAGGCAATAAAACTTGAACAGAAGAGTAAGTTGGTGGAGGAAGAAGGAAAATGAGAGGGATCAGGTGTCAAGGAGATGTAGATGTTTAAATTAATGTGTGATGATGAAGACCTAGAGCAGTGTCAATAGAAGGGAAACTGAGGACCAGCAACAGACATGAGAGGCATTTGCAAAGTATGAAAGTTAGGATTTAGTGATAAATAGCATAAACTGAAAAAAACGAAAGAGCAGTAAAACATGACATTGAGGAAACATACCAAACTGTTACCATGCTTAGCTGTGGCAATTTGAGGAAGGAATGAGAGAGGAGCCTAGGGAAGGGAGAAATTTTCACTTTTAATTTCACACCTTCTTTATTACTGTTTTAAAAAATTAAACAGGGAGTATCTAGTATCTACTTTTTTAATTTCAGGAAATTTTGGGATTAATTTTTTAAATCTGATGATGTTTTATATTGCACATATTGAATTGAGATAATTCTGAGACATCTGAGTGGAGGTGTCTCATTGGAATTAAAAGACTTGGGGTCACATAGGAATCATTCACTTATAAGTGATGGGTATAATAAAATACTCAGAGCAGCATGGTGGTAATTATTTAGATGCTCTAATAATAATGGCAATTATTGAGTGCCTACCAGGTGCCAGAAACTTTATATCTGTTGTCTTATCTAATCCTCACAATTACTCTAAAAGAGAGGTATATTATTTCTGCTTTATAAATGAGAAATCTGAAACTTTGAGACATTAAGCAATTTTCTGGGGATGATATAGCATGTAAGGGTTGGGAGAGCCAGCCTTCAAACCCATCCCTATCAGACTCAAAAGTTTAGTGTTTCAACTCCACTCTTCTTGAGGATAATTACTTCATCTGTGGATAATGAATTCCTGTCATGGGGTAGCATATTAGGAATCACATAGGAAATAAAACTTAGCTGTTTTCTACAGGTGGGTGGAAAATTATATTCCCTCCTCTTTATGTGACACAGGCCAGATGAGGGGCGTGCAGAACATGAGATATCTGACAGGAGGAAATTATCACCCATTAAGCTACAAAAGTTCCACTCAACCAAAGATGAAATTACTCTAGAATGATGAGAGGGACTTCCCTGACAGACATAGTGAAGTTATTGGGCACAACCTCTAAATTCTCCAAACTGGATCTGTTAATTCAGCATTTCCTGATATTGGGGGAGAAATATTGCATAATACTATGCCAAAGCTATTTTGAGCAAGAATAAGCACTTTGTAATGAGCATGTAAATTTCTCATTTCAATAAAAATACCATTGCTCTATACAAAGAAATGGAGAGCTAGGCTAAATTTGCTACTCTTTTGGAATGGACATAGTAGAAAGGAACTAAGAATTACTCTGTTTTGGAGTCTCTATAGAATGAACAAAATAGAAATTTCACATCATATCAATAAATGGATCAGTGTTGACTGCAGAAATGAAAAATAAAATGAAGTTTAAAATTCTCTGTAGTCATAAATTTTAATTTTGCCTAAATGTGTAGACAAAATTCTTAAAGAATTATTATTTTGATGTAAGTAATTCTTGTCCATTTTTGACTACATCAATCAAATCACTTGAAATTTCCTTGTCAGACATATTTATATTCATTGTGGGATGAAGGGAAAAAGCAGACCCACACCTGACACTTGCAGGGCTGGTGAACACACACTAATGGAAGTTTTCATACCACATATCTGAATATTAAAAAACTATAACTCAATAAAAAACTAGTAAATAAATTAAAGACCAGGAGGAGCATCAAATTGGAATGTAGAATTCACAGGTTCCTTGGATCCATGCAGAATGTGATATGTGGGAGACCTGGCCATGGGCCCTGGTTTTCAGTCTTTGTCCAAGGATCTGTTCTTCCCACCCCAGTTCTGTTCAGCATTACAGATGTTTTACAGATGTTTACATTACACATGTTCATGCTTACATGTGTGGACACTTCATTCTGCATATCCAAACCCCATTCACAGCATTTGGCCAGTGGGGACATGAGGTGCACCCTGGAATTATGGTTGGCTCTTGGAAGAAGAGACCTGAGGAAGAGGCATTTGCAAACCTTGGAAATGAGTTTGGAGAAATTAGGTAACGAATTTCTGGGTTCTGTGTATCCCAAGGTGGTGTTAGAAGGGATGTTACTAGGATAAGAATTAGAAACCAGATACCCAGTTAGCCTAATTCTAACAATTATTTGCTCGTCACCTTTAAATATTTACAGACAACTTAAACAGGATTATTTGTTCCGCTAAACCATTGGTACAATGTGGAAGAAGAAATTATAGAAATCCATTTGAAATTGTATAGATAATAAAACTTTTCAAATACAAGAAAGTGGGGGTTGCTTTAGGGGATTTAGGGTAGAGAATTATCTCAGTTCTCAGTCTTGATTGTATGGACACAGTGGAAATGAATATTCTGTAGTTAAACATTCTACAATAAAAGAGAGGATGTAACCACAATGCTATTCTTTTCAAACTATATATTTATTTATTTTCATCATGATTTTATAGAAAAGGATGTGAATAAAAGAATACATTTATGCTCAATTAGTTTTTATTTTTCAGCTACAGTTTTTGCTGAAATAAAGAACAAAACCACAATGAGATACCATCTCACACCATTCAGAATGGCTATTATTAAAAAATCAAAAAATAACAGATGCTGGCAAAGCTGTGGAGAAAAGGGAACACTTACACACTATTGATGGGAATGTAAATTAGTTCAGCCACTGTAGAAAGCAATTTGGAGATTTCTCAAAGAATTTACAACAGAGCTACCATTTAACTCATGAATCCCATTACTAAGTATATACTCAATGAAAATAAATAGTTCTACCAAAAAGACACATGTACTCCTACATTCATCACAACATTATTCACAATAGCAAAGATATTGACTCAACCTAGGTGCCTGTCAATGATGGACTGAATAAAGAAAATGTGGTACATATACATCATGGAATACTATGCAGCCATATAAAAGGATGAAATCATGTCCTTGCAGCAACATGGATGCAGCTAGAGGCCATTATCCTAAATGAACTAACACAGGAACAGAAAACCAAATACCATATGTTCTCACTTACAAGTGGGAGCTGAGCATTGGGTATACATGGACATAAAGATAAAAACAATAGAAACTGGGGATTACAAGAGGGAACAGAGAAGGAGGAGGAGGGAGGAAGGGCTAAAAAAATTATCTATTGGGTACTATGCTTACTACTTGGGTGGTGGAATCATTCATACTCCAAATTTCAGCATCACAACATAAGCCCACATAACCAACGTGCACATGTGCCCCTAGAAATTAAAGGAAACATTGCAATTATTTTTTAAAATAACACATTTCTAGTCTTCTTTAGCAAAGACATATTGTGCTGCTGCCTGCATCTGGGAAGTTCTTGGAAGAATGGGATTTTTTGAGACAAATATTCCTGTTTTCATCCTTGTTCTGCCATTGATTCACTACTTGGCCTTGAGAAGATCATTTACCTTCTTTGTGACCGATTTTCATTGTAAAATGAGAACGTGCATCTTATTTTCACATTAGTAGATAGAATGCCAGGTCTGTGCTAAACATGAGGGAGACCCTGAAACTGGAGATGTGCTAGAAAGACTCACAGAAGAGGAATCAGGTCAGGAGAAGTTGAGAGATGGTGAAGTCAAAAGCACAGTGGAATTGTATGTTACAGGTTACATGCCATATTTACAATCCTAGTCCTTTTTCTTGTCTTGATAAGTGTGGGCAGAGGGAGAAGATACACAACAAGTTAGAATGTGAGGCATGAAGGAGGATATTGGTAGACCCCTGCTACATGAAAATGAGAAGCAGAGGTAGATGCAAGGGAATCTTAGAAAGAAATTGGAAATTCCCAAGATAAGAAATTTTCTTGACTCTATCTGTATAGATTAAATTAATGATTAACATATACTTTAATAATTGTGCATACTAATAATTTACTATTCTTTAACATATTTGATGTTTCTAAGCCAAATAAAAGCCAGTTTAGATGAATACTAAGCATGTAGTTTAGAAATTTTAAAGTTTTATGGAGAGGATAGTGTTAAAAAGTTTAATCTGAAAAGTTTCAGAGTTGTCTCTAGGACAATAGACAACACAGTCTGTTGCTCTAACAACTGAGAAAGAATACTTGATGCTTCCAAAAATAATGTAAAATTGCTTTTGAAGGTCCTGTGATTTTGTTCAGCCTTGATTTGGGTCCTGTTGAATGCAGGCCAGATGGGACAAACTGATAAAAACTAAACAGCAGATGTCGGTAGATATCCTGGCAGCTGTTTGATATCCAACCACATGAATTATCAAAATAAAGCCTTATCTTCAGGGATACTGACAAGAATGGAAATATTTTGGAATAGTGCTGTAACAGTGGATTCTGCTGTGAAGAAGGATTGAAGTTAAAAGTTTCCTAGGGCAAAACATGGATTTATTTTTTGGGGAAAAAAGAATTTTAAAGGCTCCAATGTGGTACTAATATAACTACTACAAGAATTTAATGTTTTGGCTAAAGAGAGGTTTAAACTTTCTTTTCACAGAGTAATTTTGTGATGCAGGGATTTCCTGTGATTTGCAGAGCTCTCTATAAACACATTTTGAATTTTTCACTTCAAAATATTTTTAAATAACAATTTTTACAATCATCAAATTGATTTTTGAATGAAAATAGGTTTGATATTTTTCACTATTCATTTTTCTTCCTTGACACAGATATCGTTCACATCTTTGGAAAGGTAAACTTACAAGATACAATCCAAATCACTGAAGAGTTCTTTCCTTTTTTTTTTTTTTTTTTTTTTTTTGTTGTTGTTTTTACCTATTGTCTAAAATCATTCTCCATAAAAGCTCTGATGGATGTATTTCTATTCTTGAAGCCTATCTTGGTCATTGGACACTTAGACCCCTGCTTACATCATCTCTTTCAGGAATTCTTTCACATCAACTCTCCCCTATTTATCCCATTGTTCTTCAGAGATATGGATATGAGAGACATTCCTCCATAGAAGAGGCTTAAACACTTTGGCCCTTGAGAGCTTTGCTTGATCAAAACTTCTACAAGAGCACTGGCATGCTGGAGTCAGCTAGAACTGACTTGCCAAAGCCTGTTGTGTGCACCTGTCCCCAACACTGTCCAGCCACCTCAGGTTTGTGGCTTGAAATTGACCAGTGTAGGAATATTTACACCAAGGAAATTGGTAAATGCTGCTAATCTGATTATTCAGTCCCTACCTCAGCCACTGCCAAAGAGTCAGTTGTTAAACATTTATCAGCACATGATTTGACAGTAAACATACCAATACTTTGTTATTTATTATTTACTTCTTTGAGTTGCCAGCAAATTATTCATGTCTACATGTTTTACTTCCTAGCAAGATTGTTGAGCATTTGAGAGCAGGATCCTTTCCTTATATTTGTATTTCTCAGCATGCCTCAGATAGTGTTATAGAGCATTGAATATGGGCTTAATACATATCAACTTATCAAGACACTGTCAAACTTTAACAAGGAATGGGGATTTCTTTTTCTCAGCAGCACTAGATTGAACTTGCCATATGTCTCCAGGAAACATGACTTCTTAAACAAACAGTATAATCACCAGTTAGCTCTTTAAATATGCATAAATAGATGAACCAAACAATTAAACTGTAAGCCAGGTAAACAATACCGGAAACTCAAAATAAATACTGCCTCAATTCAAATTCTACTCAAATATTGTATCATGCCAATGACCAAATAATAGAGTAGACACGGATCACAGAGTTGAATAATAAAGAAACTACTACTAATTATCAGTGTTACAGAGAGGTCAATCATAAGTATTAGGCTAGAAGGGATGCTTGAAATTTACTCCTTATTTTCTTTGACATTATGGAGGCCCAGAGTGGAGATGTATAGAATTGAGACTAATTCTCTTACTTCTGCCTCCCAACTGAATTTTCTGTCAGTAATGCTACTTTAACGCTGTGTGTAACCATTTACTTTTTCACTTATAAATGTGAGGGGAACATTTTCTGTGGTCTGCCAAACTTAATGGAAACTCTTTCTTCCATTGCATTTTAGTAACACTGTCTTAACGATGTCATTATCTGGCAGAACTTAAGGCACAATTTTTCCTAAATGGGCAGTAAGTCTTTTTTAGGACTAATTTGTTTTTAAAGAGACAGGGTCATGCTGTGTCGTCCAGGTTGAACTACAATGCCATAATCACAGTGCTCACTGCAGCCTTGAACTCCTGGGCTCAAGCTATCTTTCTGCCTCAGATTCCCAAGTAGCTGAGATCACAGGAATGAGCCATTGCACCCAGCTCTATGCCAATGTTATTTAGAGTCAAGCACATCAGTTGGGAATTATGAGTCTTAAGTTCTAGATTCTGCCACTTACTCTTAGTATGAACACATGCTCATATCTACATGGACACGAGTTCTCTTTATCTTCGAGAGTTTTTATGAGGATCAATCATAACCGTAAATATAAATTTGCTTTGAAAAGCGAAAATATATGATTAACATTAGAAAGAAAATTATCTGACTTTGTAAGAGAAAGCAGGGACCTAACAATATTTATATTTTATTTTCTTATCTGTCTGCTTTTAAACCCATTCTGCAGTTAGGTCATAAGCTGATTAAAAGAATTGGATGAAGAGTATATATCCCATGTTCCATGTCATGTAATAAGAAAGAGATGTGGTCATTCATTTTAATTTTCTTGACCTCTAGCTAGAGGCAAAACCAATGATGCAATAACAAGAAATATATAATTAAATAATTAAATGTACAGTGGAGATTATAAGAACTTTAGGAGTTTAAAGAAAGCGGAGGTGAGTGAATACAGCAACAGAGAGGGGAGCAAGTCTCTGTGGATTAGGAGGAATGTGATTGACCCCTTAAAGATGGTGCACATTTTTGACATCTGAGTGGAAGGCCTTTCAAAAGGAAGAAGCACAAATTCTGACCTTCTCAGATGGGTTCCTTCTTAAGAGACTTCAATTTAAAACCAAACTGTTTTGGAAAAGTTTACACTTGCTTTTGTGAAGTCACTTTGGGCTCACCCTAAATGAGCATCTGACCATATTGTGGCTTATGCCTTTTTCAACATGTCGTGACTCCCAGCTGTGTCAGAGGAAAATAAATA
Source organism: Rhinopithecus roxellana (assembly GCF_007565055.1). Lineage (NCBI taxonomy): Eukaryota > Metazoa > Chordata > Mammalia > Primates > Cercopithecidae > Rhinopithecus > Rhinopithecus roxellana. The sequence continues at coordinate 71,020,544 of NC_044569.1, read as the reverse complement.
AATAGTGGAAGAAGTAGACTTTCCTTTTAGTTAATTCCTTGGCTAAAATGATGACATCTGAAACTCGGTAAGACAATCTTGCCTCATCCTGAAATTGCAGAGGCCGCCAAAGCAAACCAAAATAGAAAAAACAAAGGGCACATCAACATAATGTACATATTGTGGGGATTCTTGAAGGTCAGAGCATGATCTTTTACTTTTTAGTGACATATAATGCCAATATTTGTCAGATCTTACTGAAGGCTAAAACTCACACAAAAAAATTGCATTGCATGACATTTGTTTTCTGTCCTATAGCATTAAATATCCTATTGTTATAAACAACCAACTTGGATGATTAAATGGTTGGGGTTATTATTTTTTTTCATAAAGCACTGTCTGGAACATATTTATAATGAATTACTTGAAGACAGTCCAACATTCCGAACTACAATGAGTCTTCTTTCAAACTCTACCATTAAAGAATTAGCTAAACAATCAAGTTACAATTATTAATTTTTCTCTTTGTAACATCATATGGCATGTGATCGGAAAAGGGACTGTTCTTTCTGAAAATATGTGTTCTTTAGGTCTCACAAATATCAAAAATGTAAAATTCTCAGTTGTACTGGACACTTGTTTCTCAGTCAGAACAGAGTATGCCGTAATGATTCGTAAGGAGATGGTGGTAAACCTGAAGCCAATAGGGAGAATCTGTTAGCCAAACACTCATTTCCTATTTATCATTATTATTGGTTTTTTTTCCTTGAGGTGAGAAAAAAACTCAGACTTGAGTGCAATGGCATGATCTTGGCTCACTGCAATCTCAGCCTCCTGCGTTCAAGTGATTCTCATGCCTCAGCCTCCTGAGTAGCTGGGATTACAGGTATGCACCACTATGTCCAGCTAATTTATGTTATTTGTATTAGAGGCAGGGTTTCATCATCTTGGCCAGGTTGGTCTCGAACTTCTGGCCTCAAGTGTTCCGCTTGCCTCGGCCTCCCAATGTGCTGGGACTACAGACGTGAGCCACCGCATTCCGCCCCGAATACTCATATTCTGAAGCCATGTATTGACTTGGGTTTGTTTATGGCTGGTGTCTTTATTCAGAGAAATCCAAACATATGGATGGAATTGGATCAGGAATCTGTAGGAAGTAAGCCTATTCAGCAGGGAACTTTGGCTTTGAGTGCCCATCCATTTGATAGCCTGACCTTGCAATGCGGTTAGAATGCTGGGGATAAGGTAACATTGGCTGGGGGAAACTGACAAAATTTGGGCATAGAGAATGAAAAATATGGTCAATAGCTGTGGGTACATCCAGACTTATACCAGTGGATGAAGACAGGCTTCCTAATCTTCTCCCTCCTGTGTAGCTTCCAGTCCTTGTTGACTCCAGCTGACTACCACTAGGAACTAAGTATCACTGACAAACCACTACCAGGAGTGGAGTGAGTACTCTTAATCCAGCAGAGCAAGCTGTATTCACACAGCACCAACTGTGCTGATGATGTGGTGAAGAGGATGGGGCTGATAGGCACAAAACACACACACACACACACACACACACACACACACACACACACACACACACGATATTGCAAATCACTCCCTAAAGGTAAAAGCATAATGTTGCCTGAACTTAAAGAAAAATAAGACATTGGCCTAAATGTTTTCAGACTGTGAGTATATCAAATTAGCAAAATATAAACAATCTAGAAAGATGTTTTCAGCTTTTTCTTTTATTTCTCATGCTTCCTTCCACACTGCTGCTTCTCCTTGAGACTCTCTGCATATCCCAGTTTGGAAAAAACCTTGCCATAGTTTGTTTGGAAAACCCATTCCTTACCCATCTAAATTTTATTTTGGTGTAAAGTGTGAGATGTCAACCTAACTTTACATTTCTTCTGTATATTCAGCCTCCTTTCACAGAGCCTGAATTTCAATCAGCTGCTATCAGTTGGCAATGATAAAATTATCTCTATATGGGCAAATGTGTGCTCTTTATCAAAAAAGAAACCTTCAGCTTCATGTTCCAGGTGAGTTAATTAGACAATATATGAATGCTAATATCTCACATATTTTGCTTAAGATCTGTCTTAGAACTCTTGACTGGCCCATATGGTTTTCCAAGGGCAGAAGGGTCTCTTTTTGATGAGAGGCAGTTTTCAGAAGTCTTAAAGTGATCACAGCAAAGGAGAGGAGAGGGAAGAGTAAGACAAATCAAAACAGGTCTTCAATCGCTACTTGGCCTTTTGGCTAAGATCAAGTGCAAAACAGGCCTTCAAAGAGAAAATAAATCACAAAGAAAATGATGTTTTATTTCTTACCTTGTCCTAGAAAAATTTCCATAAACTCTATTAGCCTAATTCTGTAAACTTGACCAATATTAGAGCGTTTCCTACCACGGAGGGTAGCTGATGAGCATGACCATGGTACTTCCTAGAAGAATGTGTGATGAAGAAGCTTTCACCCCATAAAACAGTTGAAAGTTATTCAAGTAGACATTATGGCGTTGGCCATAATTTAAGAACCAGTTTAAAATAATTTTTATATAGAACTTAGAGTCTAATTTCTCAGCACAATTCTTCTTCCCTCTTGAGTGTGGGCTGCTGGAGTGTCAGTTCCAAATTCTTATGCATGAGTAATCTCAGCATATTCAGTAATATATTCCTCTTATGAGAAAGTAATCAAGTACAATATAACTGATGACTTTCTTGATTCAGTAATCAGTAATTTGTGATCAATTTTACCTGATGGTGACAGCTTGGTGTATAAGTTAGTGCTAATGTATATTACTGCATTTCATTTCTGTGGCGCCTGTCAACTGAGCAAAGGAGGGAAACTTGGGATGGAGAACTCCTCCCCCTCCATCCATAAGTGGTACACCACTGGCCTCCTGGTGTTATTAAAGGAAAATTGGAAAAGTTTCCAGAAGATTAAGCAGAAAGCTTACAACTTGCACAAGACTCTCAATTTTGCAGTGGCTCTGACAGAAGGATAAATCTTTGGCTGTTTTAACTAAAATGTAAGCAAACCGAATGTCTAACTACAGTAAACAAAATTTATTATGATTCGGACGTGGCAGTGGTGTTTACATCTAGGTTGACAAAATTGCCAATGTGTGAGACCCTTAGTTAAGAAAAATGTAGCACACTGTTTCTTATCCATCAGGCAAAGGAAAGAGGGATTTTTTTCAGCTGTGGACATAGAAAGTGACTTTGAAGAGTACACTTTGATTATGTATGCACATGTAACCTAACCCAACTTTAAACATAAGCAATGTAAATATCTGACTATATGGTATGATTTGCATGAACCTCTGCCCTACAATAAATTCTCAAATTACATACAGCTAATGTATTATTTCCCCCTTTTATTCTATTATTGGGCTGGAAATTATAATCAGGGTGAGGTTTATTAAGCCATTATTACGCATAATGCCTGGCCTGAAAATAGTTACTCATACATTCTTTGTCACAGGTAGAAGAACCATGAGGAGATGGGTCAAATAATAGGTTTAAAATATTGGTTAAAAAAAAAAAAAGAAAAGGCAGCCAGACTACCAGGCTGTTTGGACCATATTTCTGTGCAATGGAAAGGCCTCTGCAGACTCAGGGAGATCAGGGTATAAAGGAAATAACGTTAATTGGAAGACCTTCTATGTATTTCACATTTTGACTGGTCTACGGGTAGTATTCGATTAAATTCAAAAATTTATCAGGCACACCAAACTAGCAACATTTAAGCCTGAGTTTCGAGGATGCTCATTGCACATGGCTCTTGTGCCACCATGGCATGGAACTTCTAGCCATGTAGCTATTTGCATTGTAGAACAATGTCTAGTGGATCAAGGAGTGGTTGGAGAATCTGAGAGTTCTTCAGTGTGGTTCAAATGTGGAGATTTCACGGGCAATGTAAAGCCCTTATTCTCTCCGGTAAAACCTCAAGTTTTTGCTGGTGATGGATGAGATCTTTTCACAAGGAAAGTTTAATTTTGTAATTAGAAAAATGTTAAAAATCCCACTTGAGAGCTTTATTATCATAATTTAAGGTGATAATCATGTACATTTTTCCAATATAAGAAACTTTGCTAAGAAGCGTTGGAGGGAAGAGACTTAGAAATTAGAAAGGAAAAGATTTTAAAAACGTAGGTCAAAAAGATAAAATGGGAGTAGATATTTCATTTTTCTCACCAGGCCTTATACTGGCACTAAGGGCAAGTGGTGTTTCATGTTTCCAAACTCATCTTACTTTGAATTGGAACCCAAATTCCTGTGGGCAAAAAATTTGATTCTGGATGGAACTTTCTCTAGTCCTGGCACCAAGCTCTCAGTCACCAGAAAGTTTCTAATCTTTGTTTGGAAAGATAATGTTTGTAAACAATCAGAGGAATTTCTGCCATATGCAATGGAGAATAATAATAAGGTATGAAACTTGTGCAATGCAGGCAGCATACTTCCAAACACATTTTATAGTTTTTAGAATTTAATTACAGATTAGGACTGAGCTTTCCATTCACATGACTTCTTCCTGTTGGCTACTTCAACATTTACATTATCATAATTTTACTCGTGTACATTCTGTATTACCATAACTGTATATACATACCAGTGTTGTGTAATGCAGAACGTATACATACTTGCCCTAAAGACCAATAACTGCTTAGTCACAGCACAATTTCGCTAGAACTTATTTATTTATTAGAGATATATATATGAAATTTTCTATTTTTGATTAGGAATCAATTTATTTCATCTTACTCTAGATTGCTTTTCCTAAAATGTGTCTTATTTTATGTGTATATACATTATTTCCCCTATTTTTGCTGTCAAGTCATGAACTTTAACAAAGGAATTGTCTAAACAATCATCATGTGCTGTATATAATTTGCTGTGTTTTTGTGTTAACTTATAGTTAATATTTTTCATTGTGCTTTTGTATACTAATTTTCAATTTTGGTTTCTCTTTCTGTGTAGGCTTTCGATTCACATATTTACTTATTTTCCTAGGTTATAACTCACTCTTCCGATGGCTACAATTACTTCCTAATATTTTTATTTGCTAATTTTTCTAGAGTTGTAATTTCATTTTATTACTAAAACTCACTTATTTAATTATCTTTAAAAATTAATGATTTCAGCCTACTCCCTTTAGCTCCTAGCTTTATCTCCCCTTCAATATCAAAGATCATTGTTCTACCTTTAGATTCACCATTTATGGAGATAACTCAATGACAATTTAGTTAACTTAAATTTTCTGAAATCTTAGACCTCATGTGAAAAATGAAGTAGATCTTTCACCAGATTGAGCTGCTTTCAATAATCCACATTGTTCATTTCTTTGAACTGCCTACCTAGAATATTTTTACCTATCTGTAGTCTTGGCTCCAACTTGCAAGATTTAAAATTAACAACAGCTTAAACATATGTACCAAATTCCCTCAACTCTGTTACCATTGATAATAAAACACATATTGATTTGATAATAGCTTTTCTGTAAAATATATAAACACACACACACTGCATATCTTCAGAATGTACACACATTACACATAGCCATATTCACACAGAAGAGTATGCATTTTTTACACATATAGCTTTTTCCTCATTATCTCAATCAAAATGTAAGCCTTTTTCACATTCTGGTTCTTGGTATTTTTCTGAAGTACTTCTGGTCAATTGCAGATATACTATCAATATGACAAGCCAATTTCCAAAACCCAAACTTAAAATATTAATCTTATTATCATTTTTAAAGACTTATCAAATGATTTAATGCACATTTACTATTTACCATATTCAGATGTTCACTTCCAATTTTCTCTAATTAAAACAATACTACTTGAAGTTAAATAGCTACTCTTAAATATCAACTGAAAGTTTTTGATTGATGGATGGTTAATGCCTCAAGGAGAGTTCTTTGAAGTACTTTGTCAGTTCACAGTAACCTTTCCTAAATCTGAACAATTTCTGATGTAAGTCAAGTGATTTGGCAATTTTCATTGTCTGAAGTTGAATGATCTATCTTGTGATATGCAATAATTTTCTAATTCAGTATTGCATCATTATACAATTTAATAGAAGGGTTTGTAAGCAACTTCATATAGCACAACTATTGTACAACTAATGCATATAGTTCACATAATAACAAAATTTGCACTGTTTTTCTATGTGTTTTGCATGTTATAAAGAAATGCCTAGGCACTCTGTGCAGATACGGTAGGCTATAAACTCTGGATTGGTAGTAACATTTCTAACATTTTTCTTACATGTGTAATGGGGACAATAAGGCCTATTCTACAGGGAATAAATGGAAAAATGAAATGTGCTCTCAGTATGGTGCATGGTATAAAGTAAGTTCTTACTACATGATAGATTTAAAAGAATAATAGCAATAGTGCCAAAATAATATTGAACATTTGTAAACACTAGAGATTTATGTATTTTTTCAAGGTGTATTGGTTTTACATGTAATAGCTCATCTCTACAGTAGTTGTATAAGTAGGAGAAGAATGGACACCATTCATTGAATAAAGTAGAATCTGAAACTCACAAAATTCATGACTTACTAATGCCCCAAGGGTTGATACATTGAGAGCTGGGAATAGATCCCATATCCCATGTCTGAGGTCGAGCTTTACACTGCCCTGTTGCCCCTCCAGTTGGGAAGTGATACGCAGAATAAGAGCCCTAAGGACCCTAATGACATGCATGTGATACAAAGACTTTGCCCTACGTTTTCCTAACTAAAGGGAAAACATGGGCTCTTTAGAATGCAATTTGAACTGGAACCCACAGGAGTAGACTGAAACTCATGTCAGTGTTTGCTGCTTTTAACCTTGATAGGGACTGTCAAGTTGGTGTCCATCGTGAAGCTAAATGAATATCTGGACAGGAGTCAGAGAAATGGAAGGAGAATCCAGGGGAAGATGAGGCAGCTGCAGGCCTGTCAGCTACCTTATATCCAGAGGAGAGCCAGAAAGTAAATGACAACATGGATAAAGTACAAAGTAGCTACTCCTTTACTTTCATCCTGCAATATTGCCCCCTCCACTCAAAAAAAAAAAAAAAAAAAAAAAAAAAAAGTAGAAGAAGAAAAGAAAGAACATTTCTTTTGGCTCACTTTAACCAGAGACATACTAGAAAACTATTTATGGCAAATGAAGTTCAGCCTATCCAAGTTGGCACATTACAAAGCCTCCACAGAGAGCATAGAAAATGGTGGATATTTATAAACGTACCCTTATATGACTTCAAATGCAATGGCAGGGCAGGAAAGTTATGTACACAGGAGAAAGTGCAAGCTGAGCTTCGAAAATCCCTCTGATTCATTGTTTTATTTATTCAGTAATACTTCCTTAGGTACCTACTACATATAAGGCACTGTGCTAGATAGAAATTATAAATATATAATTAATTAAGTCATCATTAATTCACTAAACAAATATTTGAGCAATGACTACGTTTCAACATTAGATGGTTCTGGGAATAGTGAAACAGGATACCATTCTTTTCGTTTGCATACATTACATCAAATAATATTCATGTGAGATATGTGACACTGTTATCTTCATTTTCCTGGTCGGAAGACTGAAACCTTCAAGTGGTTAAATAACTCACTTTTGATCATCCAGCCAACAAGTGGCAGCATCGAAACTTGAACCCAGCTCTGTCTGAGACCAAAACCATTGCTCTAAATATTTATGTGGTGCTGCCTCTATTTTGTAATTTATGAACATTTCTGTCTCATCCACTAAACTCTAAACTCCTTTAAGGCTAATGCATATTGTATGTTTATTGTTTTATACTCTTTCCCCAGTGCCTGCCACAGTACAATACATAACCATCAAACCGACTTTTTCTGTATAGCAACTGTTAGACATGAATATACTGTGAACTTTCTCAACATTCTTACCCCAGGTATTTCTTGAGTCCCTCCTAGTCAGGCTCTGTTCTAGGTGCTATGGTGGATACTACACAGGAAGAACTTCTCTTGTCAAAGACGCTGTCGAAATGCTGGAGAGAATAAAGTTAAACGGGTTTCTTCACAACAAGACTTCTTAGATCCTTGAATATGTTAGTAAGTATTGGAGCTATAAGGGACAGAGTGTGCAATATTTTTTCAACTTGTTTGATCAAAGGCCGCTTTCCCTTCTTCGTATGCACCATGAATTGTCAACGCCACTCTAAATATACGATTTCCATAACTTTGCACAGAATCCATATGTAAAGAACCCGGCAGAAAATATAGTGAAACTTCTAACAATGAAATAGACATCTAAATATATGTCACTTAGAATCACATTTTCAACCCTGGTCTTGATGCCTCCACACTGGGAAGAGATTTTGTCCCTAAAATGATACCTTTCCGTTCAGGACTCAATATCCCAACAATTTCTCAAATACTTAGTTTTTTAGGTTGTCAAATAATTGCCTTAGCTAATAAAGATAGAGATGTAATAATCCTACCCCAAAACATTTTTTTTCTAAAATCTAAAATAATGTAATTTTAATCAGTTTAATGTGCCTTAACAAATGTTGTTGGAGCAACATGTGAACAAGTTTCACTTAATCACCTAAGTGACTATTTACATGCAAGGCAACCCTCTTGCAACACAACCCAATGTAAGAATACAACACTATATATTTGATCCAGCATGCTCCCAGTGAAAGAGCTAAAAAACACTGAAAGAATGTTCTCTGCTGCTGAAGAACCAGGAACATTATCACCACAAGGAGCAAAAGAGCTCATGACTTTGGAGCCATATCAATAAAACCCTACCCCTTACCAGGTATATGACCTTAGCAAGGTTTATGATTTCCCTAAACTGCATTAACTAAAGTAATGTTCATGAGTTACGTTTGTCCAGGGGATGGTCGTTTTCCTGAGATAAAGTGATGGGGATCACTAAGGCAAAAGAAAAATAAGAAATTCAGCTTGAGTCTCTACAATAGATTTTGTTTTGTGTGTGTATGCTACATACGAACTAAGCACACAGCAGCATTTTTTTCTTGGCAAACACTGATACGGTATCCTAATTGTCTCAATTTTAGTAAGAAACAGCTACTATGTAAGGGTTATTTTATATATAGTTTTGCTCCCCTAATCCTTCCTTAACTGTGATATATATGAAATACATTATATACACGTAATATGATATATGTGATCTGTGTGTATCAATGAATATTGATGTATGTGATATATGTAGTATAATTATCCCCATTTTGAAGGCGAGGAGACAAAGGCTAAGGAATTTTCCTACGATGACACAATTAGTAGGTTGAAGAATCAGGATAGAGAACCACGTTATTTTTTTTTTTCCTTCAAAGAACATGATTTCTATTGTATCCCCATTCTCTCCACATTAACTAACATTAGTGACTCACCTTACTTGAGTTTGTTTTTTGTTGTTGTTAAAGAACAGGCACCAACTAGGTGATTTCTACAATATCCTTTCGGTTTAAACTCTCTTTGAAGAGAAAAGTAGTTCCCTTTAGTCACAGCATCTCTTGTGAGACTGAAAAAAATGTATTTATGTTATCTATCAATTCACTCCCCCACTTTTATGATTATTATTTTTTTCTGTATGCCTAGGCCTCCTGGGTCCAGCATCCCTGTCTACTTGTCAACTTTTCAAGTAAAGTAATGCATTTCATTACATTTTGGATGCCACACTAGTTTAATCCCATTGATAGAGGGCTATGCAATCAAGCTGACAGTTGGATGATGATTTGAATCGTCCCTGACTCATTACTTTGTGAAGGATTTGGCATGCCAATCAATGGGGAATGATGTGCCGTGCCTTGAAGAATGACAGCAATCCATTTTCCACCAATTGACGTGATGAGTCCTTGACAGACTCACAAGTTATAGGGCCAAAGCCAAACATGATTTGGCACATGCCTCCCAGCACTACCATTTTGCAGACCCTTGGGGTATTTATCAAAGCGGTAACCTTCTTGTCGTCTGCTGTCATCAGCCACACATCCTCAGGAGGCAGTCCAGCTTAACAGGCTTTTGCAGGTGAGTAAAGGGGCAACTTTCTTGACCTCACCTGATATACTTATCCAAAGTATATCTGTAAAGGAATAAATTGAACCTCCTAATTACTCCCACCCATGCTGACACATGTAAATTTATACATCTGAGTGAGAGCTGTCTTTCAAAGTAGTCATCCTGGGAGCAGATATATTTATTCTAATGAGGTTGTCAACATTCAACAGGCATTTGAAACTTCTCTTTTAAAATTTTCTTCAGGACCAGTGTTTAGGTACCACACTTTCAAAGGACACCTGTTTTGAGGTCACAATTGTAGCCTCAGCTTGATCATATTCATGTTCATCTAATTCTCCTTTTCCTGTTTCTCAAAATGATTCATATTTAGGGCATTGAGAATATTCTTAAGTATTTTTGGGTCCAAATGAAAGTCCAAAGAGAGCTTCAGAAATTTTTCTAATATCTGACCTTTGGATTAAGAGTCTGTGTTTCTCAGGTAGTTAGTTTGAAAGCATTGATATGAACAATCTAATGTATAATTTTTCATAGTTTTAAGTCATAGTAACTTTCTTGATAAGATGTTAAACATTGTCAAATTGCCTAAAAAACTTTATAAGCTACACATTTCCTGTGTCCCATTGCCTTATTTGCAGAACACTCTGAACATATTACCCTGTCATGAACAATAACATCTACATGTTTTCTACAAAGTCATTGACAGTTATCCCTGCACAATACAGATGTTAAGATTTGAGTGTTGCCTTCTAGATATGCTCACCAGCCAAAGACAACAGGATTTCTCATAAGAAAAAGTTGAGATTTACTAAGAAAACAAAAACAAACAAATAAAAATAGTATCTCTGACCAACTAGCCTAAACAAAATTTCACCATTTCTCAAACTGTGTCTATGTCTGCTGGACTTTCAGTATGAACAAATGATCAGGAATCACTTGACATTTGAAGATCTTAAAATAAAGGAGACCAAAACAGAGAAGAAACAGATACAACGAAACATTGAGAAACTGACAATAATGGTTACTTCAAGAGAAAGAAACTGTTGCTAAGGAAAAAAGATGGGAGGCTAACATTTCACTATATAGTTTTTTTGTATTTTGTTTAGATTGACAACTTTATACAATTGAAATAAAAAAACATGCACATATTTCAAGTATGTAGTTTGGCATTTGTATGAATCCATTAAACTCTCACCTCAATCACAATAAGAAACATATCTATCACCCTTAAATTTTCCTCATGCCCTTTTATACTTCTTCTACTCTACACTCATATCATTCCCACGCAATTGCTGGTCTGTTTTTAATTTTTAGAGTTTTATCTAAATAGAATCATACAGTATGAACTCTTCCTTGTCTAACTTCCTTCAGTCAGTATAATTATTGTGCTATTTAAGGAGATGTTGTATTTATCAATTGTTTAATCATTTTTATTGTGGAGTGGTATTTTTTTTTATTTTTTTATGTTTACTTGGGTTGATTTATGTAATTAATAATTAATTTTACTTACTATGTAAACATCTTCAGACATATCATATAATCACATGTTATCAGTGACTTTTCTTTTTTTTTTTTATTATACTTTAAGTTCTAGGGTACATGTGCATAATGTGCAGGTTTGTTACATATGTATACTTATGCCATGTTGGTGTGCTGCACCCATTAACTCGTCAGCACCCATCAATTCATCATTTATATCATGTATAACTCCCCAGTGCAATCCCTCCCCCCTCCCCCCTCCCCATGATAGGCCCCAGTGTGTGATGTTCCCCTTCCCGAGTCCAAGTGATCTCATTGTTCAGTTCCCACCTATGAGTGAGAACATGCGGTGTTTGGTTTTCTCTTCTTGTGATAGTTTGCTAAGAATGATGGTTTCCAGCTGCATCCATTTCCCTACAAAGGACGCAAACTCATCCTTTTTTATGGCTGCATAGTATTCCATGGTGTATATGTGCCACATTTTCTTAATCCAGTCTGTCACAGATGGACATTTGGGTTGATTCCAAGTCTTTGCTATTGTGAATAGTGCCGCAATAAACATATGTGTGCATGTGTCTTTGTAGTAGAATAATTTATAATTCTTTGGGTATATACCCAGTAGTGGGATGGCTGGGTCATATGGTACATCTAGTTCTAGATCCTTGAGGAATTGCCATACTGTTTTCCATAATGGTTGAACTAGTTTACAATCCCACCAACAGTGTAAAAGTGTTCCTATTTCTCCACATCCTCTCCAACAACTGTTGTTTCCTGATTTTTTAATGATTGCCATTCTAACTGGTGTGAGATGGTATCTCATTGTGGTTTTGATTTGCATTTCTCTGATGGCGAGTGATGATGAGCATTTTTTCATGTGTCTGTTGGCTGTATGAATGTCTTCTTTTGAGAAATGTCTGTTCATATCCTTTCCCCACTTTTTGATGGGGTTGTTTGTTTTTTTCTTGTATATTTGTTTGAGTTCTTTGTAGATTCTGGATATTAGCCCTTTGTCAGATGAGTAGATTTCAAAAATTTTCTCCCATTCTGTAGGTTGCCTGTTCACTCTGATGGTAGTTTCCTTTGCTGTGCAGAAGCTCTTTAGTTTAATTAGATCCCATTTGTCAATTTTGGCTTTTGCTGCTGTTGCTTTTGGTGTTTTAGACATGAAGTCCTTGCCCATGCCTATGTCCTGAATGGTACTACCTAGATTTTCTTCTAGGGTTTTTATGGTATTAGGTCTAACATTTAAGTCTCTAATCCATCTTGAATTAATCTTCGTATAAGGAGTAAGGAAAGGATCCAGTTTCAGCTTTCTACTTATGGCTAGCCAATTTTCCCAGCACCATTTATTAAATAGGGAATTCTTTCCCCATTTCTTGTTTCTCTCAGGTTTGTCAAAGATCAAATGGCTGTAGATGTGTGGTATTATTTCTGAGGACTCTGTTCTGTTCCATTGGTCTATATCTCTGTTATGGTAACAGTACCATGCTGTTTTGGTTACTGTAGCCTTGTAGTATAGTTTGAAGTCAGGTAGCGTGATGCCTCCAGCTTTGTCCTTTTGACTTAGGATTGTCTTGGCAATGCAGGCTCTTTTTTGGTTCCATATGAACTTTAAAGCAGTTTTTTCCAATTCTGTGAAGAAAGTCATTGGTAGCTTGATGGGGATGGCATTGAATCTATAAATAACCTTGGGCAGTATGGCCATTTTCACGATATTGATTCTTCCTATCCATGAGCATGGTATGTTCTTCCATTTGTTTGTGTCCTCTTTTATTTCACTGAGCAGTGGTTTGTAGTTCTCCTTGAAGAGGTCCTTTACTTCCCTTGTAAGTTGGATTCCTAAGTATTTTATTCGCTTTGAAGCAATTGTGAATGGAAGTTCATTCCTGAATTGGCTCTCTGCTTGTCTGTTACTGGTGTGTAAGAATGCTTGTGATTTTTGCACATTAATTTTGTATCCTGAGACTTTGCTGAAGTTGCTTATCAGCTTAAGGAGATTTTGGGCTGAGACAATGGGGTTTTCTAAATATACAATCATGTCATCTGCAAACAGGGACAATTTGACTTCTTCTTTTCCTAACTGAATACCCTTGATTTCTTTCTCTTGCCTGATTGCCCTAGCCAGAACTTCCAACACTATGTTGAATAGGAGTGGTGAGAGAGGGCATCCCTGTCTTGTACCAGTTTTCAAAGGGAATTTTTCCAGTTTTTGCCCATTCAGTATGATATTAGCTGTGGGTTTGTCATAAATAGCTCTTATTATTTTGAGGTATATTCCATCAATACCGAATTTATTGAACGTTTTTAGCATGAAGGGCTGTTGAATTTTGTCAAAAGCCTTTTCTGCATCTATTGAGATAATCATGTGGTTCTTGACTTTGGTTCTGTTTATATGCTGGATTATGTTTATTGATTTGCGAATGTTGAACCAGCCTTGCATCCCAGGGATGAAGCCCACTTGATCATGGTGGATAAGCTTTTTGATGTGCTGCTGAATCTGGTTTGCCAGTATTTTATTGAGGATTTTTGCATCGATGTTCATCAGGGATATTGGTCTAAAATTCTCTTTTTTTGTTGTGTCTCTGCCAGGCTTTGGTATCAGGATGATGTTGGCCTCATAAAATAAGTTAGGGAGGATTCCCTCTTTTTCTATTGATTGGAATAGTTTCAGAAGGAATGGTACCAGCTCCTCCTTGTACCTCTGGTAGAATTCAGCTGTGAATCCATCTGGTCCTGGACTTTTTTTGGTGGGTAGGCTATTAATTGTTGCCTCAATTTCAGAGCCTGCTATTGGTCTATTCAGGGATTCAACTTCTTCCTGGTTTAGTCTTGGGAGAGTGTAAGTGTCCAGGAAATTATCCATTTCTTCTAGATTTTCTAGCTGATTTGCGTAGAGGTGTTTATAGTATTCTCTGATGGTAGTTTGTATTTCTGTGGGGTCGGTGGTGATATCCCCTTTGTCATTTTTTATTGCATCTATTTGATTCCTCTCTCTTTTCTTCTTTATTAGTCTTGCTAGCGGTCTGTCAATTTTGTTGATCTTTTCAAAAAACCAACTCCTGGATTCATTGATTTTTTGGAGGGTTTTTTGTGTCTCTATCTCCATCAGTTCTGCTCTGATCTTAGTTATTTCTTGCCTTCTGCTAGCTTTTGAGTATGTTTGCTCTTGCCTCTCTAGTTCTTTTAATTGTGATGTTAGAGTGTCAATTTTAGATCTTTCCTGCTTTCTCTTGTGGGCATTTAGTGCTATAAATTTCCCTCTACACACTGCTTTAAATGTGTCCCAGAGATTCTGGTATGTTGTATCTTTGTTCTCATTGGTTTCAAAGAACATCTTTATTTCTGCCTTCATTTCGTTATGTACCCAGTAGTCATTCAGGAGCAGGTTGTTCAGTTTCCATGTAGTTGAGCAGTTTTGATTGAGTTTCTCAGTCCTGAGTTCTAGTTTGATTGCACTGTGGTCTGAGAGACAGTTTGTTATAATTTCTGTTCTTTTACATTTGCTGAGGAGTGCTTTACTTCCAATTATGTGGTCAATTTTGGAATAAGTGCGATGTGGTGCTGAGAAGAATGTATATTCTGTTGATTTGGGGTGGAGAGTTCTATAGATGTCTATTAGGTCCGCTTGGTGCAGAGATGAGTTCAATTCCTGGATATCCTTGTTAACTTTCTGTCTCGTTGATCTGTCTAATGTTGACAGTGGAGTGTTGAAGTCTCCCATTATTATTGTATGGGAGTCTAAGGCTCTTTGTAAGTCTCTAAGGACTTGCTTTATGAATCTGGGTGCTCCTGTATTGGGTGCATATATATTTAGGATAGTTAGCTCTTCCTGTTGAATTGATCCCTTTACCATTATGTAGTGGCCTTCTTTGTCTCTTTTGATCTTTGATGGTTTAAAGTCTGTTTTATCAGAGACTAAGATTGCAACCCCTGCTTTTTTTTGTTCTCCATTTGCTTGGTAGATCTTCCTCCATCCCTTTATTTTGAGCCTATGTATGTCTCTGCATGTGAGATGGGTCTTCTGAATACAGCAGACTGATGGGTCTTGACTCTTTATCCAGTTTGCCAGTCTGTGTCTTTTAATTGGAGCATTTAGTCCATTTACATTTAAGGTTAATATTGTTATGTGTGAACTTGATCCTGCCATTATGATATTAACTGGTTATTTTGCTCGTTAGTTGATGCACTTTCTTCCTAGCCTCGATGGTCTTTACATTTTGGCATGTTTTTGCAATGGCTGGTACCGGTTGTTCCTTTCCATGTTTAGGGCTTCCTTCAGGGTCTCTTGTAAGGCAGGCCTGGTGGTGACAAAATCTCTAAGCATTTGCTTATCTGTAAAGGATTTTATTTCTCCCTCACTTATGAAACTTAGTTTGGCTGGATATGAAATTCTGGGTTTAAAGTTCTTTTCTTTAAGAACGTTGAATATTGGCCCCCACTCTCTTCTGGCTTGTAGAGTTTCTGCCGAGAGATCTGCTGTTAGTCTGATGGGCTTCCCTTTGTGGGTAACCCGACCTTTCTCTCTGGCTGCCTTAAGACGTTTTCCTTCATTTCAACTTTGGTGAATCTGGCAATTATGTGTCTTGGAGTTGCTCTTCTCGAGGAGTATCTTTGTGTTGTTCTCTGTATTTCCTGAATTTGAATGTTGGCCTGCCCTACTTGGTTGGGGAAGTTCTCCTGGATGATATCCTGAAGAGTGTTTTCCAACTTGGTTCCATTTTCCCCCTCACTTTCAGGCACCCCAATCAGACGTAGATTTGGTCTTTTTACATAATCCCATACTTCTTGCAGGCTTTGTTCATTTCTTTTTCTTCTTTTTTCTTTTGGTTTCTCTTCTTGCTTCATTTCATTCATTTGATCCTCAATCGCTGATACTCTTTCTTCCAGTTGATCGAGTCGGTTACTGAAGCTTGTGCATTTGTCACGTATTTCTCGTGTCATGGTTTTCATCTCTGTCATTTTGTTTATGACCTTCTCTGCATTAATTAGTCTAGCTGTCAATTCTTCCACTCTTTTTTCAAGATTTTTAGTTTCTTTGCGCTGGGTACGTAATTCCTCCTTTAGCTCTGAGAAGTTTGATGGACTGAAGCCTTCTTCTCTCATCTCGTCAAAGTCATTCTCTGACCAGCTTCGATCCGTTGCTGGTGATGGGCTGCGCTCCTTTGCAGGGGGAGATGTGCTCTTATTTTTTGAATTTGCAGCTTTTCTGCCCTGCTTTTTCCCCATCTTTGTGGTTTTATCTGTCTCTGGTCTTTGATGATGGTGACATACTGATGGGGATTTGGTATAGGTGTCCTTCCTGTTTGATAGTTTTCCTTCTGACAGTCGGGACGCTCAGCTATAGGTCTGTTGGAGATTGCTTGAGGTCCACTCCAGACCCTGTTTGCCTGGGTATCAGCAGCAGAGGTTGCAGAAGATAGAATATTGCTGAACAGCGAGTGTACCTGTCTGATTCTTACTTTGGAAGCTTCCTCTCAGGGGTGTACTCCACCCTGTGAGGTGTGGGGTGTCAGACTGCCCCTAGTGGGGGATGTCTCCCAGTTAGGCTACTCAGTGGTCAGTGACCCACTTGAGCAGGCAGTCTGTCTGTTCTCAGATCTCAACCTCCGTGTTGGGAGATCCATTGCTCTCTTCAAAGCTGTCAGACAGAGTCGTTCGCGTCTGCTCAGGCCTCTGCTGTTTCCCCTGTTGTTTTTTAGCTGAGCCCTGCCCCCAGAGGTGGAGTCTATAGAGACAGGCAGGTTTCCTTGAGCTGCTGTGAGCTCCACCCAGTTCGAGCTTCCCAGCGGCTTTGTTTACCTACTTAAGCCTCAGCAATGGCGGGTGCCCCTCCCCCAGCCTCGCTGCTGCCTCGCGGTTAGATCGCTGCAGACTGCTGTGTTAACAATGAGGGAGGCTCCTTGGGCGTGGGACCCACCCGGCCAGGTGAGGGATATATTCTTCTGGTGTGCCCGTTGCTTAAAGCGCGGTATTGGGGTGAGAGTTACCCGATTTTCCAGGTGTTGTGTGTCTCAGTTCCCCCGGCTAGGAAAAGGGATTCCCTTCCCCCTTGCACTTCCCAGGTGAGGTGATGCCTCGCCCTGCTTCAGCTCTCCCTGGTCAGGCTGCAGCAGCTGACCAGCACCGATTGTCCGGCACTCCCTAGTGAGGTGTCCCCAGTACCTCAGTTGAAAATGCAGAAATCACCGGTCTTCTGTGTCGCTGGCGCTGGGAGTTGGATACTGGAGCTGTTCCTATTCGGCCATCTTGCCTGGAGTGGTATTTTATAATATAGCTATAACACAATTTGTTTATCCAGTCACCTGTTGATGGATATTTGGGTTGTTACACAATTTGGGCTCTTAAAAATACAGCTTTTGTGAAGACTAATATACGAAGTTTTGTATGGATATATGTTTTTATTTTTTCTTGCATAAATACCAAGAGGCAGAATGGCTAGATTAAATGGTAGATGTATGTTTAACTCTTCGGGAAATACTAAGTTATTTTTTAAGGGAGTAGTACCATTTTAGACTTCTACCAATGGTGTATGAGAGTTCTACTTGTTCCATATCCATACAACACTGGAAATGATGAGTCCTTTTAATATTAGCATTTCTAATAAGTATGTAGAAATACATTAAAAATTTATTACCATAGTAACTAATGATGCAGAGCATTTTTCATGTGTTTATCATCCATGTATCTTTTTTCAAATACCTCCTTAAATATTTTGCTTATTTTTAAAAATAACTTTTTTTGTTTTCTTCCTACAATTTTTTCAGAGTTCTGTATAATTTTTGATATGAACCTTTATCAGGGATAAGTTTTAAAAATATTTTCTCCCAGTTTTTAAAACAACAAAAGTTTTTAACTTTGATGAAGTTGAATTTATTAACTTTTCTTGAGTGTGCTTTTGCTGTCGTATTTAAGAAACCGTCCCCTAAGCCAGGATCACAAAGGCTTTTTCTTGTGTTTACTTCAGGAAGTTTTAAAACTTTAAGTTGCACATTTAAGTTTATAATACATTTTCAGCTAATTAGAGTTATGGATCCAAGTACATCATTTTATTTTTGCATATAAATATCCATTTGTTCCACCCTGATTCATTGAAAAGATGATCTCTTTCTACTGTACGGTCTTTGCACCTTTGTCAAAAACTTCCTTTTATAGATATGTGCGGTTTGAATTGTAGGCTCTGTTCCATTGGACTATTTAGCTCTCTTGATGCCAAAATCCCACTGTCTTGATTATTGTGGCTTTATAACATGTTTTAAAATCAAGAAATGTTAGTCCTCTAAGTTCAGTCTTCTTTTAAAAGTTCTTTTGGGCATTCTAGGTCTTTTGCATTTCTATATGAATTTTAGATCAGTTTTCTATTTTCTAAAAATCCCTGCTGGGATTTTCATTGGGATTGCATTGAATCTATAGAACAATTTTAGGAAAATTTACATCCTAACATTATTCATTCATCTGACCCATAAACATGGTATACATTTCCACTTATTTAGGTTAACTTATCTTAGCTTTTTTTAAAATTTTCAGCATACATGTCTTGTCAGCATTATTTCTAAGTATTCATATTTTATGTTATAATAAATGTTATTATTTTATATTTCAATGTTGATGGTTTGTAACTAGTAAATGAAAACACAATTGATTTTTACATATTGGTGTTGTATCATTTAACATTGCTAAACTCACTTATTCTAGTTGCTCTTTTGAGATATTATTGAAGTTTCTATGTAAATGTGTGCAAGTAAAGACAGTTTTATGTCTTCTGTGTCAATCTGGATGCCTTTCATACCTTATTCTTGCTGTATTTATTCAATGTTGAATAAAGGTGGTGAGAGGGAACTTCCTTATCACATTCCTAATCTTAGGGAGAAGTATTTAGTCTTTTACCACTAACTACCGTGTTCACTGTAGGCTTATAGTAGATGCTTTTCATTAGCTTGAGGAAATTCCATTCTATTCCTAGTTTGCCGACAGTTTTAATCAGAAATAGATTTTGCCACATGCTTTTTTCAGTGGCTACTGGTATGATCATGTTATTTTTCTTATTTTCTTATTATGGTGGATTTCATTAATTGATTCTTTGGTGCTAAAACAAATGTGGAATTTCTGAAATAAACCCCAATTGGTCATGATAATATTGTGTGTGTGTGTGTATACGTGTGTGTGTGTATGGTGTGTGTATATAACATACAGTATAGTATATAGTATATATACTATAGTGCTACATATATATGTGTGTGTGTATGTATATATGGTGTGTGTGTATCTATATTATATATATAAATATAGTATGTGTATACACACCATAGACACACAAATACACAATATTATCATATCCAAATGAGGGTTATTTCAGGAATTCCAAATTTGTTTTAACACTAAACAAACATGTGTGTGAGAGAGACAAAGAGAAAGAAGAATTTTATTTGCTAAAATTGTGTTTAGCAATAACAGTATGATCCTATTTGTGTGTGTGTGTGTGTGTGTGTGTGTGTGTGTAGTATTCTTTCATGCAGTCTTTTTGTCAGATTTTGATATCTATAGAAACTCTTGTGAAATCACTTATATCATTCCTGGTATTTGTAATAATTTGTCTCTACTTTTTCCTGTTGCATCTAGAAGAATTTATAAACTTTTATGTATCTCAAAATACACAAACACAACAGTTTTTAGTTTCATTTATTTCTCTAATTTTCCTCTGTCACTGCTTTCTGCTCTGATCTTTGTTATTTCCTTTATTCTTTTTAATCTGCATTTATTTTTACTTCTTTTTCTGTTTTTTTAAGGTGAGGGATGAGATCATTGATCTGATGTTTTTCTCTTTTCTTATGTAGGCATTTAGTGCTACAAATTTTCCCCTAAGTACTGCTTTACTGGCATTATACAAATTCTCACGTCTTTCTATTTGCATTCAATTGAAAATACTTCCTCATTTTCCCTTTGACTTTCTTCTCTGATACATAGGCTATTTAGATGTGTATTAATTAGTTTTCAAATATTTGAAAAGATTTTCCAGATTTCATTCTGTAATTTAATTCTAATTTAATTTCATCGTAATCTGAGAACATTTTTGTGTGTGACTTAAATCCTTTTAAATGTATTAAGATTAGAATAACATACATTTTGGTAAATGCTCCATGTGCACTGGAAAATAATGCTTATTATTCTGTCGTTCAGTAGAGTGTCCTATAAATATCATTTGGTCAGGTGTCTTGACTGTGTTGTTCTATATACTTACTGGTTTTCTATATATTTACTGGTTTTCTGTCCACTTGTTTTACCAATCAGGACAGAGAGGTATTAAAATTTCTAATTATATGGAGTTTTTATATTTCTCCTTGTGATTGTATTAGTTTTGCTTCATGAATTTTCTAAGCTCTGTTTTTAGACACATAAGTATTTACAATTGTTGTTTTTTGATGACTTAACTCTTTGTCATTATAAATATGATATTAAACCCTAGTAATACTCTTTTCCCTGAAATCTAATTTATTTTATGTAAATACAACTACTCCAGAGTATTTTTTAATAGTGTTAGTTTGGTATATCTTATCTCATTCTTTTACTGCTAACCTATTTCCTTTAATTTAGAATAAACTTCTTATAAGCAGTATATAGGTGAGTCTTTCCTTCTTTCTTTTTAATCTAATTTCACAAACTCTTACTTCCAATTTGGGTGTTTAGAACATTTACATGTAATGTGATTATTCGTCTCCAATTTTGCTTTTTGTGTTCTGTTTGTCCCATGTGTTCTTTCTTTCCTTTTCCTGTTTCTCTGACCTCTTTTCCATTATTTAATGATGATTTGCTTTACTGTCATTGTTGGCTTGTTATTTATTATTCTTTGTTTTGTTATTTTGGTGGTTGTGCTAGTTTTCAGAGACCATATTTTAATCTATCTAGATGCTCTTCAAAAGGTATTGTATAATTCATAAATAGTAGTAGAATGTTACAATAATATACTTATCTTTCTCACGTCTCAGGTTCTGTGTTATGGTCATGGATTTCATATAGTTATAAACCTCTCAGTTTTCATACTAGGGCTATGCATTATGCTTTATTTTACATTATTGTTATTTTTGTTTATACAAGAAACTTTGTTATATCTTATAAAATGGTTTCAATATTAAGAAAAACATTTGCATATTGATTTATGTAGTTAGATTTCTGTTGCTATTCATTCCTATATAGAGATTAGTATTTCTGTTTGACATCATTTTCCCTTCTTCTGCCGGATAAGTTTTCTTAACATTACTTATAATGAAGCTCTGTTGGTAATAAAGTATTTCAGCTTTCATGTGACTGAAAAAGATTTTAATTTAGTCTGGGAGACCTATACTTTGACTATTTGGTTCAGAAAAAGAGAAAGAAAAATGGAAGATAAAAAATTATCACATACACTTTTGATTTTATATTGAATGGGTTCATCATGTGTTTATTGCATTAGATGAACAAGTGTTCATACCAAGAACAAGAAGAAGGTTTCAGAAGCTTCCAAAAATAAACAAAATAACAGTTTTTATATAAAGGATTAGGAATCGGAATGTTGTAGCGCTGTTAAACATTCACCGAGGAAGCTAGAAGATAAAAAAAGCCCTTTAAAATTATATATCTAGCAAAATTAACAATTTTGTGTGAACATAGAATAAAGCAAGTGTTAGCAAATATTTGCTCTGTAAAGGTCCGGATAATAAATATTATAGACTTTATCATCTAAATGTTCTTTATTGCAATTTCTCAAATCTTCTATTGTGGCATAATATGTAATAAGTAAACAAATGGGTGTGGTTGTATTCTAATAAAACCTTATTTACTCAAATGGGAGGATTTTAGCCTACAGCCCATAGTTGGCTGCCCCATGAAATAAATATATTTTCAAGTAAGCAAAATCACAGGAAAAAATTTTTGCTTTTTTGTATTTTTTTCTGAAAAGCTATTGCATAAATATACTGATGAAAACTAGGGTTAGCACCAAGTTTTTAACTTGAAACGTCAGGAAATAGAGGAGCCCATACAGGAGAAAAACCAACAGAATTCCCAGGCCGATGGTGAATGGGAATATCAGAATGATAACATTGCCACCAGCCTAGAGAACAACCAGTTTAGACTAGAGTAGGAAGATGGAAAGCACTAGGAGGATTATACATAAATAAGAAAAGAAACTTGTAGAATACCTGATGTGTTTAAACATAGTAAGAGAAGATTTCAGTTTCTGTTGGAGAGTTCAGCATAAATTAGTAACAGGTGTATAGGACATTAAGAAACTGAAAATAATCAGAGGAGTATTAACTCCCAGATAGACATAAAGTTCTACAAGAAAGAATATCTAATCATATACAAAATGGGTTCCACTGTAAGTAGTATTTATCCAGTAATAATTATACAAATGCAGACTATTCATTTAACAAAAATTGTGATAGACTATTGAGGGGATGAGAAAAGTAGAAATGTGTGTGTTTCTGTGCATGTGGGGAAATTACAAAGAGAGTGAGATTCTCATCTTCCACAGTAGGAACTAAACAGATAATAATAAAACCTGAAAAAAAAATAGAATAAACACATTATTTAGGCATAGGGAGAGAATAAAATTCAGAAAAAAATGTAACATTGGAAAATAAAGAGAATTACTTCTGGAAATGAGAATTTAGAATACAAATGGATAAGCCTAAATACTGTTATTTTTTCACAATTTTTGAGAAACACTGCTTATTAAACTTTGTACATATATACTCTGATTATTAAACTTTGTACATATATGTTTTATACAAATAAAAATTTAATCAAAGTAAGAACTTACTAAACTTTCATGAAAGAAGAGAACATGGAGCTCTAAATGGATAATTGTCTTTATGACAGTAAATATTTAATGTGGAAATTGTTATTCTTGTAGCCAATAAAAATAAAGAAAACCATAATGTTGATGATAATGACTAACATGTTTGAACATGTATTATGTTTCAGAGTGGTGCTAAGCACTTTACTTACATTATCTTAGTTCAGCTACCATAGCATTATTTTCTGTTTTGTTTTCATATGTAAACCAAGGCTTAGAGATGATAAATAAGTAGCTTCAGGACATATAGCCAGAAATAACAGGGGAGGGTTGAAGTGAAGTCCGTCTGATCCCATACTTTGAGGTCTCTCTGATCCCATAGTGGGCACTTCAATCTGTGAGCTAATAGTCTTTTTTTAGAATTATTCAACTTCAATTATTGATCAAAATTGCATCAGTTGCTTAAAACCAGTGTCTTCATCCATTCCCTATAGTAATAATGTTTTAAAATATTCTGGGAACTTGACAATATTTCTTTTTCTCATCCCTGCTCTAATTTATACCACTTTATTGCAATTTTTCCCTTGAGTTTGGATTGAAATTCTTGATTTTGTTTGGAGTTTTCTGAAAGTACATTGGAAGAAAATGCAAACTAAGCATCTAAGCAAAGGCACTTATTTTCCTTTTTCATGTTAGGAAAACTATGAAGACTTAGGGCAGCAAAAGGGGAAGTGTCTATTGAGGTCCGAATGTGGAGAGGGGGATGAACGGGAGAAGAGGGAAACCAACATGAAGAAAGGCACAGAGAAGGGAGAGGGACACAAAGATAGCAGGCACAGAGACAAGGCAGATAGAGATAGGGTTGCAGACATGAAGAGAGAAAGGGGGCCAAGACGTTGCAGCAATTCATGCATTTTAGGTATTTTGGCTGAAAATAGCTCTAAGTATACGGACTATTGTGTTATCAGTGTTACTTTATTCTGAAACAATGAAAATAATACCATATGTTTTTCTCCCCCGATTTGGAGTTGATTATACAATTTTGTCTTTGCATAGTGGTGGAAACAGGACTACATTATACACTCTGACTGCACGTCTTAAAATGTTCTGTAAACCAAATATAGGATTACCTTTCATTGTGTCATTTAAGTATTATAAAATTCTCATGAATAAGAGAAATTGGGAATGACAGAAGAATTTACTAAAATCTTTGCATAGCCAGTTAACCAGGCAAAGATCAGTCACTTGTCAAATTGTAGAGATTTATTCATTTTTCCCCCATATCCCTCCTCCTCCTCCCCAAGATCTGAATTGTAAAGATTCATCTGGCACTAGAACTTTCAATGACAGGAGCCACAAGCTTCTATCCCTTTATTAAAAAATCTTGGTGTTATATTTTTAACTGAATTTCATAGACTAGGAGAGGGACAGTCAGACCCTTTTATTGCTTTACTGATCTCTTGCATTATTTTCTCTCTCCAAAAAGACTCCTGTGGCCTAACTCCTCTTCTTTCAACTCTTTAGACACAGCATCAGAGACAACACAGGATGTCTGATTTTATAGAAAAGATATTAAATGGGTACAAATAGACTGCAAGGTTATAAATCAATCCGGACTTTAGGATATATTGACCATGGGTATATTACCAAGGTTTCATGTAATCAGCATGTGGATGGAATCATGAAACTTTTGGCCCATTGAGGATTCAAATAATGTGTTATTGTTACCACTGAGATTTTATGAGATCCTAAAATAATTTTATAGAAGTACTAGCTGCAGGCTACATAAGTACGCTGTGTGTCATCATCCACATCCACATAATCTGTCCAAGTATCCAGTTTTGTTTCCATAAACCCACTTTAATCACACGACTCTCTTACTAAAATTTTCCTTGAATTCCCTTTGTTTATCAAGAAAAGTAAAACTCGCAGGCTTCTGTCCTCTGACCTACCTGTTCCCACTTTATTCTTTTCTTTCTTAACTTTCTACTCCAAGGAGACTTTATTACTACTCAATTTCCAAACTGAAAAATTTAAACCAGTATCCAAAACAATCACTACCAAACAATAGAAACAAAGCCCCTTTATGCTCTTACATTTACCCGTGTGTTCAACTTACCAAGTCTTTTCACATGTCCCCACACACTCTCCAGAGCTTGGACCTGAATTTCATTTGACCCATGAGTCATCTCTCTGTAGGATGGATATAAAAGAGTTTCATGAGCAATAAGGCAACCTGGCCAATTTCCCATGTAATCAAACAGCCCATGTTTGGATTCTGACACAGTTTGGATATTTTGGTCCCTCCAAATCTCATGTTAAAATGTGATCCCCGGTGTTGGAAGTAGAGTCTACTGTGAGATATTTGGGTTATGGGGGTGGATCCTTCATGAATGGATTCGTGCCCTCCCCATGGTAATGAGTTACCAGAAAATCTGGTTGTTAAAAAGAGCATGGCACCCCTTCCCTCTTTCTCTTTTTTCCTCTGGCCGTACAACACCCTTGGCTCTCCCTCTACTTTGGTATGATTGTAAACATTCTAAAGCCTAACCAGAAGCAGATGCTGGTGTCATGCTTCTAGTACAGTCTGCAAAATTGTGGGCCACATACAGCTTTTTTCTTTATAAATTACCCAGCCTCAGGTATTTCTTCATAACAATGCAAAATGAGCTAACAGATTCTGAAAGAGTGAGATAGATTATTGAGAATATTTGTTGTTGGGAAACCTGGGCACCTAACCTTCTTGACATAAGAAACTTTCTCACATCACACGGATCACAGTCCATGCTAAGATTTCTTTCTTTAGGGTTTCTCATCTTAGTGTCAACAAATTTCAGAAGGCATTTTCAATTAGAAATAAAACTTGAGAAAGCACACGCATACCTCCTGGGTCCCTCCTGGAAAAACCTCCTGGATCACTTAATAGATCCATTTATTTAATATTAGTCATAGTTTTCAGCTTCTGACAACTCTGTGAGGGCAATATTTGTTAAGATTTCATTATTAGATTTTTAATGGGCTTAATCTCCCAACAGTATTTTAAACAACTTGACGGACCAGGTTATGTTGATCACATGGCATTTTGAAGCCTCTGTTTTGATTTCAGGTACATTTTAATTTGGTTTAAAAGCAAACATTAAATCTTAGGGAGGCAGTTTGAGATAGAAAGTGGCCTAGGATTGGGATAAAAATGATCACTTTTAGGGATGGTGTGGGGTTCAAGAATAGTATGAGGGATGATGGCGGGGCTTAGGAACAGGGTGTGATTTAGACATGAGGCAAGGGTCATAAGTACATGCCACACACAAGGTTAATTAGGTAATTAAACATACTTAGCTTTTATTATTTGGCTATTTTAAATGAAATACAAAAAAAAGTGATATCAATAACAATGTCTAGCTTTGGAACATGTCCTGGCTTTTTTAACTCCCCTTGAAAATAACTAGTTCTAATAACCTGTATTACATGAGTATTAACTGGCTGACTGAAAGACTATAGAGAAGAAGCAATTCTTCTGTCATATACATAGCTAAGGATTCATTACTTTGAATTACCTTTGTATTCTGGTTGAATGGTGTAATTGCTCAGCTATAGTTAATGCATCTCAGCATCATTCATACACTATTTTCAAAGTACTCAGAGGCTGGGTGCAAAGGTGACAGTAACTGTGAAAATAATTAAGGAAACCCTAATGGAATAATCTTCCAAGGCCATTAAGACATCTGAAAATGGGGCAACCATATGATGTACATAATGAGAACATTGTGCCTCTCCGTCTCACATGCAGGTTGGTAGGTGCAGGCCTGGCTTTCTCCTGGTCTCTTAACTCATTGTTTCATTTGTTTCTGAGCATTTATTTGTGGCTCTGTTCCAATCTTTATCCCCTCCTCAGGTAATCCACGTAAAAATTGTCTTGCTTGGCTTGATTTCATTTGGTGTCAGTGGGATCTAGGGTCTGGGAACTGTTTTCAGGAAATCTAAAATTTCTCAGATTACAGCTTCTGTTGCTTTGTAGAAACGGACTGAATTAAAGACTAGTTGGGATTCAGCCTGTAGGGGGTTCTTAGTGGAATTTTAAAATCATTTGGTTTAGTAGTTACTGGTATGGTTGTGACCCCTTTGTGTGAATTGAAAAACATGGTTTCTCCCTGTGGGTACATGGCTGGGAGAGTGGGAAATGCTTTCTTGAGAATAAAAAGGTGCAGTGTCTTTCTGATAATTACTCACTCACACCAGATGCACAGCTTGGTGACTCACCACTCACTGTCCTGGCTTTACTCTGGTGTGGCACACAACCTGCCCAATCATATATGGCACCCCTGTCTGGTTAGTACAAAATTATAGTCATTAGTCACAGAACCTTGGTAATTTATTACGGTATATAACGTGTGTAACTTGATTTACATAAACACTAATATATCGTTTAGTCACATTAATGTGTTTATTTTGGTAAGGCCTTCCCCCAAGCTTCTAGAAATACTTGTAACAGAGTTGTAATTATTAGCTCCAGCAGGTGGGTTGTGATACCACGGAAGAGGCAGCCATCAATGGTTCTTTGGGGAAGCATCAGAATCAACCTAAAGAGAAGCAAACAAACATGAAATTTACTTTTTAAAAAGTGGATTTATGGTGATGGTCTAATGGGAATAGAAATTGAAGACAGTTTTAAACACGTCTGCCTACTATCCTCTAACAAACAGTCAGCTTAATCCAGTGTGCTCAATCATATAAGCCAACTGATGGTTTCTTCATGTTCTGTCAACCACTTACCATTAACCACTAAGTTCTGAAGTCACTTATGAGTGACTGCTTAGTGTTGAGCAATAAGGGTATTCAAACGAAGTACAAAATAGGTCATTTTCCTTGAAGCATTTATATCTGATTGAACACAAGATAACACAAGTCCTACTGTAAATGAGAGTTAGATTGCACCTTATTCTTGATGTAGTTGTTAGAAATTAAGGAGAGAAAACTCCTGTGTGCTAAGTTTTTGGGTGTCTGAAAGAGCATTTGAATGATTATTTAATCTATTTTTATTGTTGCTAGTTGCTGACCATAGAGAGTTACATTGTCCAGCTTTTTCTCTCTGAAATGGAGCAGCAACAAAAGGCCAGATCATTCGACCTGTGCTTCCTCAAGTCTGATAACATTAGCAGTTCTCTCAGATATCAGTTCAAATAAGGAGTTGCCAATAGAAGCAAAGGTAAGATAACAAGTTATTTCCCCAGGGGTGTGTGTGTGTGTGTGCGCGCGCGCGCGTGTGTGTGTGTAAGGTGCCTTAGAGACTGCAGCATTTTATACCATCATTTCAGAAATAAGGACACAGAGGACTTGGAGAGAGGAATTGATTTGCCCAAGGTCGCACATTTTAGCCTTCAACTTATGGAAATTATTGTTACTATTGATAAAATGCAACTCAGGACTGTATCAAAGGGCCTGAACTCTGCACCAAACTTTCTTCTTTTCTGTTTCAATATCATCATAATCTGCCACTCTTTACTGTGGTGCCTCAGGAAGAAGTGAGGGAGTCTTAAAAACCACCTAGCTCTCCAGATTCAATTGGCAGGTTAATCGAAAACAATTTTTTATAGCACAATAAAGGACCTGGGAACAGTGGAACATTAATATTTGTTTCCCAAAGAGTGGACCCTAAGAGAATAAAGCTGCATGCAATTGAATTACGGTACCCATAGTGTGAGGGATGCATTTTGCATTGCTTCATTTTATGCTACCATTCATCAGACAGCCAAAAGCAAAGGCTGCCTCACCAACCGCTGCCAGAGCACCCCAAGAGGAATGTCACCCCCACATCCTGAGGAAGGGAGGCAGCTTTCCTAAGTATCTTCTGTGATTACAATATAGTTTTCATGATGCATTCTTAATAAAACAAAAGGTGGCCCTCTGACAAAAATATCATCTGGTTTTTATAATGTAAAATACAGCAATTTTATCAGCATTAACACTGATTGGCTGCCATTAGCCCCTTGCCTTCTAATAAAATTTATGATACCTTTCAGGAGCCCAATTTGATAGAAACTGAAGTGATTGCACCCTGCTTAGATATCTCTCTGGCATCTATTCCAACAATAACGCAGTAATTTTATGCATGAAATAGCACAATTGGCATAAATAGTTATAATACTAGGTGCTGTCTAAGGAAACTGGCTGGTGGAAAATTAGAAAGTGCTTCACACTTTTGAAACAGGTAATTAGGATTTTTCTTCGTGCTCATACAAGGCAGTCTGGAGTTTCATTTTATATTTCATGTTTCATTAAAATATAGGTGTTAAAAATAAATGTTGAATTTAAGACTGCATATATTATGAAATTAAAGGTATAGTACACGGTAGGGGGTGTGAAGTGTGCAACCGGACCTTGAAGTGTTGTATTCAGTTGCAGTGGGAATATTTTTATATTAATAGTTTGGAGAGGTAATAGAGCCTTGTTACAAGCACGTTACTTTGAAAAGGATTGATTTAGAAATAAGTTGCATTAAATCACCAGATCTTTAGCCCAAGAAGCAGTATGCTGCCTTAATTTAAACTCTAACTGAGGATGATCTTTTAATTGGCAGGCGAAGGTAGACTTTGGGTCATGTGGGATTCACTGAGCAGTTTTGAACTTTGCATTGGACTCAACAGTTCCCTGTCTATTCCACATTTCCATTCTGACCTCGGCTGCTCATTCAGACCTGAGCCAACCCCCAATGGAACCTTTTTGATTCTCTTGAACTGTGCAGTGGTTTTGGGAGGCGGGCAAAAGTCTGTAATGACACCATTGTATTAACCTCCACTTATGACCCAGCCAAGGGCAGGCTTTTAAGTTTTCCCAGCTGTGTCATTAAATTTGTTGCTCTGGCTCCACTGACATGACACCATCACAATCCCAGCCACAGACTAATGACCACAGTTGCGAAGGCAGCATGTTACAGAAGAGAGTACATAGGGCTAAGAGTCCAGAACACCAGATTTTGTCTTCTTGTTTTCCCATAATTACCCAAGTGGCATTAGGCATGGTGGCATTGAACCTTTGTGTGGTTCAGTTTCCTTACCCATAACATGGGAATCGTGCCCTCATTCCCTTTCTTAGAGGTTTGTTGTGGAAAAAAAAAAAAAAGAGATTGCAAAACAAATAGACAAGAAAAGGCAAAATATGGCACTCCACAGATGCAGAGTGTATTGCAATGCTTTGATGAAGCTCTCGTTTGTCCAGAATCATTCATTGACTACTCAAGAACAAATGGGTTTCATGGAAAGAAAGGCCAGTTTGTGGGTCAAATTAGACAAAACTATCTGTGCTGGTAGAACGGCTTTCCAAGAATGCTGTCACTGCTATCATGTTTAATGCTTCAAAACTCAACTCCCTCCCTCCATTCACCACAGCTCAACCATGTTCCAGGAGTGGATCCCAATCAGCTTTTTTTTCTTAACTGGTTAAGGGAATGTTGCTCATTCACCTGCCCCAACTCACATATTAACAGTTGTTTAACTGGGATTAGATAAAAGGAAAGCTGACTTACGGATGAACCAAGAGGGAGCTAATTATGCCACAGTCCCCAACTCAGTAAATTTATATTTCTGATCTCCTGCAACTTTTTTTTATAAAAAAAAAAAAAAAAAAAAAAAAAAAAAAAAAAAAAAAAAAAAAAAGCTTAGCCAGGAACTAGTAGAAAGGATAAAGTGAAGATGGTGTAAGAAATATATGGATAGGCAAGCACCAAGGCTGAGACCTTAGGAAGCATGGTGAGGTATGGGTAAATGGAGGAGATAATCAGGAGATAAAAGCTCTTACGGTCAAAAACATATAGAACTATAGTGCCATCTCCAAAGTATTTCATGCATACAAATGATATTCAATCAGTTGAAATAATGGAGATACACTATTTCAAAAATTAAGTTCTTCTTTCTTGAGCTTTAAAAGTATACACATTTATCCAAATGAATTAAAAACATGCATGGAAATATTTATATCAACAGTGCACATAATTTCCAAAACTTGGAAGTAGGCAAGATTTACTTCCATGGGTTAGTGCATAAACCAACTGTGGTACATATATACTATGGAATATTATTCAGCAACAGAAATAAATGAGCTATCAACCCATCAAAAGACATGGAAGAAACTTAAATGCAGGTGGCTAAGTGAAAGAAGTCAATGTAAAAAGGCTACATTCTATATGGTTCCAAATATAAGACATTCAGGAAGAGGCAAAGCTACAGAGACAGTAAAAAGATCAGCCAGGTGCGGAGGCTCACGCCTGTAATGCCAGCACTTTGGGAGGCCAAGGCAGATGGATTATCTGAGGTCAGGAGGTCAAGACCAGCCTGGGCAACACGGTGAAACCCCATCTCTACTAAAAATACAAAAATTAGCTGGACGTAGTGGCACGTGCTTGTCGTCCTAGCTACTCGGGAGGCTGAAGCAGGAGAATTGCTTGAATCCAGGAGGCAGAGGTTGCAGTGAGCCAAGGTTGCACCATTGCACTCTAGCCTGGGTGATAGAGTGAGACTCAGTCTCAAAAAAAAAAAGATCAGTGGTTGCCAGAGGTCTGGGGAGCGGCAGGGAGAGATAGGCAGATTGAAGGAGGTATTTAGGGCAATAAAAGTATCCTTTATGATACTACAAAGTTGGATACATGTCATTATATTTTATGTTTGCCAAAATCTGTAGAATGTAAAATGCAAAAAGTGAATTAGGTAAATGATAGACTAGAATTAATAATAGTGTACCAATATCGATTTATCAATTATAACATATGTACCACAACAATGTGTGATATTAATACTAGAAGAGCAGAAGAAGCAGGAGAACGGATTAAAGACTATAAGGCAACTGTACATTCTGCTCAATTTTTCCATAAATCTAAAACACCTAAAACAAAAAAGCCTATTATTTGTTTATTTATTTAGAGACAGGGTGTCTATATGTTGCCCAGGCTGGAGTGCAGTGGCTATTCATAGGAGCTATCACAGCACACTCCTCCCTTAAATTCCTGGGCTCAGTAATCCTCCTGCCTCAACCTCCTGAGTAACTGCAACTAGGGGTGTACAGCACCAGGCCCAAATATTTGTTTAAAGTCCATGCAAATGAAAGAGAATGGTGGTTCTGTATAAGAAAAATATTTTTCTTACAGTTTTTGCAGCTATGAGAACAAACTGTGTCAGTGATTTAGAAAGGTATTTACAAAACAGTCTCACAATTTAAGATGTACGAGAACCATACCATAGAAAGAGCAACTGCATTTATTGTGACTAAGTAAAATTGCAAGGTCTCTGGTAGTTATTCTAATGTTCAATAGAAAATCATAAAGCAGGGGAAAATTCAGCATTGATAAAAAATCTCACTGCAAATTCTGTTCATTATTTCTATCATATATTCTAGTGATTGCAGTGTAAAGATATGGCCTCTTAATATAATAATATATTCACATTCTCAAGCAATTCTAGAAACAATGTCTAGTCTACCAGAGAGGTGATTATGCAAAGGGAATTGGAGATAGTGCTGTATTTATTAATCTTGATTTCAGCACTATGTTCTAGACAGGCGTTTCTTCATGTTATAGTTATTGCGCAGTCATCATTAAGGCAACTTGCCCAAAAAAATTTAAGAAGATTTTTGCAAAAGGCATTGAGACTAACATGTCCCTCTTCTCTTTATCTTTTATACTCCCAATAAGATTATCTTTATAAATCACAAAGCTGATCATATTCCTTCTTCCATGTCGTGGAAGGAACTTATGGTCGCCAGGAGAGAATGTCATATAAAAAACATGTCAGCCTTTTTCCTCACATCCTCTCACTCACTCCTCCCTGAAGGTGGATATGAAATGGTTTAATGACTGGTAAAAGTGAGAGCTGGCCAGGTGTGGTGGCTCACGCCTGTAATGCTGGCACTTTGGGAGGCCAAGGGGGGGGTGAATCACCTGAGGTCAGGAGTTCAAAACCAGTCTGACCAACATGGTAAAACCTTGTCTCTACTTAAAAAAAAAAAAAAAAATCTTAGCTTGGCATGGTGGCACACACCTATAATCCCAGCTACTTGGGAGGCTGAGGCAGGAGAATCACTTGAAACCAGGAGGTGGAGGTTGTGGTAAGCTGAGATCATGCCACTGCACTCCAGCCTGGGTGACAGAGTAAGACTTTGTCCAAAAAAAAAAAAAAAAAGAAGAAGAAAGAAACAGAAAAAGAAAAGAAAAGAAAAAAAGAAAGAAAAGAAAAGAAGAGAGCCTACATCTCAAACCTTTCTTTTTCCCATTTAAAGATCTGGCCAGCTGCAGGCTTGCATAGACTTACGAGTTTCTGTTCTCCTGCATTTAGAAATGTTAAGTGGAATTAGATTGTTTGATTCACACAGTATCTACGGCATCTGGAACCTGGCACATAGTAGGTTCTCAATATTTGTTGGATAAATAAATTAGTAATCACACCAGTGTAAAGGACAGTAATTTTAGATAAGTGTATCAAACCCTGAAGACAAATATTCCTCCTGGGGTGGGCTGACTTGAGCTCTAGACAAGAAGGGAAAGTAGTAGGAAGCCTGCTTATGGCCACCCATGTGAGCCACATTCTCTCATCCAATCTTGTTAAATATAAAATGGATACTGGTTCATCTATAATATTGGACTCCTGTCTTTTTTTTCAATTTGATTTATAACTTGCAGAAGAGAGGATCATGATATACTTTTGTTCCCACCTACTAACATTAATTTCCTGCTTGAAACAATAGTCTATAGAAAAAAGTTTAAATTTGTTAGGGTGATAATCAATGACTTTTATAACATTTACATAATTATTATGTAGGGAAAAAACTAGAGCTAGGTTGGATAAGTGAGAAACTCAAACAATTAAGGATAAGTGAATAAACAGACAAAGATTAACAAGAAATATATAGAGAGTTGATACATTTCAACTAAACATACATGATAAAACCTTTTGATCAAAAATGTTTATATGATATAGCAAAATATTGACATAAAATATCAATTATATATGTTATTCTTACATATTTTGCATAGACTTTTCATCTTTTATCAATTTTAAACATCATTATGTCCAACTTATTTTTACTGTTTCAAAACAGTTCAGTTTAAGCTCAGATATCTGGTGACCTGTCCACATGGTTGCAGCAACAACTGAATTTTAGCTCTAGTGAACAAACATACTTTCACCATTCCAATAAATTAGTGCAGAATATGCTTTTTGAAGAAGTAATCTTATTTCTTTGGGAAATACTTTCTAGATATCTCAAATCCGGAAAGTTACTACAGACACTCTAAGGTATACATTAAGGAACATAAGATTTTACCAAAATTTGTCTGTTTTATTTCATGTAGATGTAGTCATCATACTGGTTCACTTTGAAAATTAGCAATATGCCTTGCCTTATGTTTTGAAGAAAGATAAATTGATCAAAAGAAGAAGGAATTTCCAGAGCAAAAATCAGAAATTCTTGCCACGTAAATTTCAGAGAGCAAGCAACATACAGATTTTTGCTTTAAGAGTCAGTTTTTGCCAAAGAGCAAAGTTCTCATCTATGACTGGAGAGAGAGGAAGAGAGAGAAACAACTACAATAACAACTTAATTTTAGCTTGAAAAGTCATTAGTTCATTTAGTTAATGAATGCTTTGTGTGCTTATTGGGAGGAACAGTGGGACCATAAAAAGAATGTAAGACAAACTAACTTAGGTTTGAGAATTTGCTTTGTTAATGGTTTATTTGACAACTTATTTACCCTTTTTTCAAGATATAGTTTCCCCATTTTATAAATTGGGGACAATAATGACTATATCATCTATGGTAAACATTAAATAAGATACTATATAAAGAATCCAATGTACACAGAAAATCATGTTTTATCTTCTTTCCTCATTTAACTCTTTCCTATCTTCATGTTCTGAGTGTTACGGGACCAGAGGTAAGCCAGATATTTTATTGGCCTTGAGAGTTGACAGTTTAAAGAGTCAGGTAATTCAAAAGCAAAACACACTCATCAACGTGGTAGGTGTTTTGTATAGGATCTAGTATGAAAATATGACTGCCTGGAGCTTCCAGAGATGACTTCACACAGGAGGTATTGCAGAGGTAATGAAATACACGGGGCAGAGGAGAGAGAGAACATGCTAAGGCCAAGAAACTACAAGTGGGTTAGTATAATTAGATCATAAGTCATTTACGGATGAGTAGTAGTTCATTAGATGGAACTGGGAAGATAGACTGGAGCCATGCCATTTGAGGACCTACAGTGTCATGCTAGAGGCCACAGAATTTTCTCTGTGAGTGATGGAGATTCACAAAAGCCTGTAAATAGAGATTAGCTGGGTCAGATGCATTTTAGAAAGAGCACTTTAGTGACTGTGTGAAAATTAGAATAATAACAGATTAGTAATCAATTGAATTAGTTTAGGAAACGTTCTTAACAGGAGAAATGAAGTTAAGGACAAAAAAATGGAAAGACATTTAAAAGACATAAGAAACAGCTATATGAATTGGAAATTCATGAGGGGTGACACACAAATACACTCTTCACCAAAGCAAAAAAGTAAAAAGTTTCGAGGATTGGATGTGATGATGGAAGCGCATGGACATCATACTTCAGTGCTCCACCTCCCAACAATTATCAAAGCCACAAGCAGAGATGGTTATACTTCTCCAATGACTGCCTCTTTTGCTAAAAGGGAAGCTTTGGTATTATTCATGCTTCACTAGGAGACTTCTATGTGGAATGCTGTCAGACAAACCCTACCAAGTTAGAAAAAAAAGGAGTGGGGGAGAGGTTATGAAGAGAAAAGTTTTCAGACTGTTCTCTAGAAATATACGGTGGTACAGGTTCAAACATTCGTGGAAGCAGAGTATACACATGATTTGTTTTCTTCTTCTAATATGATTAATGTAAACCGGGGACTGGTTAATTAGTTTTTTCTCAGTTATGTCTTCCTTGGTGGTATCTACAGGAGTTTGCTACTTGACGCAAATCCACTGGTGTAGACAATTGTGATTCTTCTCTCCATATAACTGGACTTCCCTCCGCCTTGGTCCTCCCTTTTTTGGTCTCTCACACAATATGATCTAACTTCCCCTTCTACTCACCCAGTTGGCCTGAAGATTGGATGAAAATGTGCACTCAGTATATCAAGAAGACCCTCACATATTAGCTATCCAGAGCAGATATTTTTCTCTCAGAATGACTTCCAGTTGTTGTTTTCTATAATCTCAAATGTTAAATTCATATATTTCACTTATAATCAGAATTCAACATCCTAGAAGTACTAATGAGATATGAAAATACTCTTATTTAATGTTGCACCTCACTCAATCTTTTTTTATCAGAACAACTTTTGAATCATTGCTGTTGTTTGTGGCTGGTGTCTTTTATGGCCTCCGTGTGCATAAACTTTGCCCCAGAAACAAGCAAAGGAAAGTTATTCCTTTACTTTGCTTTGGGGCAAAGTAAAATACAAATGAAAATATTAGTAATGTTTCAAATAAGGTGAGAGAAATATTCTCTAGAGATCCTGGAGAATATAACTCTAGGATCAGAAATAATCATGAGTAGTTTTTAATGTCTTAGAAGAACTGTGCTTCTTGCAGTTCTTAGGTGCTAAACACAATGTGAGGAACTAAGAGAGACAGGAATGTAGGTATGGTTTCTTCCCACAAGGAACTTTATATTTTACATGGGATGAAACTCCATATATGTAAAGCACCCGTATAATAACACTCAATGCTGCATGATCAACTGCCAGATTATGTGGATATATACTAAATAAAAACACATACAGTGAAAATTAATGCATCTTGAACTACTCTATAACAGAATGATGTTCAACCAGAACTTGCAAAACAAAGCTGTTCAGAGATGAGAAGAAACCATTCATTCACTCATTTACTAAAAAAAAAAAAAAAAAAAAAAAAAAAAAAAACAGTATTTACTACCAGGTGACAGAGACTGTTCTATGCACTGCCATGCAATGGTGAATGAGCTAAGAAAAATCTCCTCGGCCAGGCGCGGTGGCTCAAGCCTGTAATCCCAGCACTTTGGGAGGCCGAGACAGGTGGATCACGAGGTCAGGAGATCGAGACCATCCTGGCTAATACGGTGAAACCCCGTCTCTACTAAAAAAAAAAAATACAAAAAACTAGCCGGGCGAGGTGGCGGGCGCCTGTAGTCCCAACTACTCCGGAGGCTGAGGCAGGAGAATGGCATAAACCCGGGAGGCGGAGCTTGCAGTGAGCTGAGATCCGGCCACTGCACTCCAGCCTGGGTGACAAAAAAAAAAAAAAAAAAGAAAAAGAAAAATCTCCTGACCTGATGGGGTTTATAGACTACAAAGAAGAAAATAAACAAATGATTGTGCAATGTTGTTTGGGGTGATGATGTGAGGTAAAGAGGGAAGTCATGAATGACACTTAACTTTAGAACTAACTGAATTCTGGAACCATTTGTGAAAATGGGAAAGAACTACATTTAGATTGGAGTGCAAGGTGGTAAAAAGAGGCCTCAAGACTTCTGTATTTAACTATTAGTTTAGCTTAATGTCTGTTTTTCATTCAACTCTAGAAAAGCTAAGGTTAGTAATATCAGTGTGCGTCATCCCAGAGCAAGATGGCCGAATAGGAGCAGCTCCAGCCTCCAGCTCCCAGTGCGAGCGATACAGAGGATGGGTGATTTCTGCATTTTCAACTGAGGTACCAGGTTCATCTCACTGGGGAGTGCTGGACAATCGGTGCTGGTCAGCTGGTGCAGCCTGACCAGTGAGAGCTGAAGCAGGGCGAGGCATCACCTCACCTGGGAAGCGCAAGGGGGAAGGGAATCCCTTTTCCTAGCCAAGGGAAACTGAGACACACGACAGGTAGAAAATCGGGTAACTCCCACCCTAATACTGAGCTTTACCAAGGGTCTTAGCAAATGGCACACCAGGAGATTATAGCCCACACCTGGATGGGAGGGTCCCACGCCCACAGAGCCTCCCTGGTTGCTAGCACAGCAGCCTGAGATCTAACTGCAAGGCAGCAGCGAGGCTGGGGGAGGGGCACCTGCCATTACTGAGGCTTAAGTAAGTAAACAAAGCCACCTGGAAGCTGGAACTGGGTGGAGCACACTGCAGCTCAAGGGGGCCTGCCTGTCTCTGTAGACTCCATCTCTGGGGACAGGGCACAGCTAAACAAAAAGCAGCAGAAACCTCTGCAGATGTAAAAGTCCCTGTCTGACAGCTTTGAAGAGAGCAGTGGTTCTCCCAGCATGGATGTTGAGATCTGAGAATGGACAGACTGCCTGCTCAATTGGGTCCCTGACCCCTGACTAGCCTAACTGGGAGACATCCCCCACTAGGTGCAGACAGACACCTCATACCTCACACGGCGGGGTACATCCCTGAGACGAAGCTTCCAGACCAAGAAGCAGACAGCAACACTCGCTGTTCAGCAATATTCTATCTTCTGCAGCCTCCGCTGCTGATACCCAGGCAAACAGGGTCTGGAGTGGACCTCAAGCAAATTCCAACAGACCTACAGCTGAGGGTCCTGACTGTTACAAGGAAAACTAACAAACAGAAAGGACACCCACATCAAAACCCCATCAGTTCGTCACTGTCATCAAAGACCAAAGGCAGATAAAACCACAAAGATGGGAAAAAAGCAGGGCAGAAAAGCCGGAAATGCAAAAAATCAGTAACGCATCTCCCCCTCCAAAGGAAAGCAGCTCATCTACAGCAACGGATCAAAGCTGGACGGAGAATGACTTTGATGAATTGAGAGAAGGCTTCAGTCCATCAAACTTCTCAGAGCTAAAGGAGGAACTATGTACCCAGCACAAAGAAACTAAAAATCTTGAAAAAAGAATGGAACAATAGATAACTAGAATAATCAATTCAGAGAAGGCCATAAACGAACTGACAGAGATAAAAATCATGACACGAGAAATACGTGGCAAATGCACAAGCTTCAGTAACCAACTCGATCAACTGGAAGAAAAAGTATCATTGATTGAAGATCAAATGAATGAAAGGAAGTGAGAAGAGAAGTCTAGAGAAAAAAGAGGAAAAAAAAATGAACAAAGCCTGCAAGAAATATGGGATTATGTGAAAAGACATAAATCTATGTCTGATTGGTGTGCCTGAAAGTGACGGGGAAAATGGAACCGAGTTGGAAAACACTCTGCAGGATATCATCCAGGAGAACTTCCCCAACCTAGTAAGGCAGGCCAATATTCAAATTCAGGAAATACAGAGAACGCCACAAAGATACTCCTCGAGAAGAGCAACTCCAAGACACATAATTGTCAGATTCACCAAAGTTGAAATGAAGGAAAATATGTTAAGGACAGCCAGAGAGACAGGTCGGGTTACCCACAAAGGGAAGCCCATCAGTCTAAGAGCAGATCTCTCGGCAGAAACTCTCCAAGCCAGAAGAGTGGGAGCCAATATTCAACATTCTTAAAGAAAAGAATTTTCAACCCAGAATTTCATATCCAGCCAAACTAAGTTTCATAAGTGAAGGAGAAATAAAATCCTTTGCAGACAAGCAAATGCTTAGATTTTGTCACCACCAGGCCTGCCCTACAAGAGACCCTGAAGGATGCACTAAACATGGAAAGGAACAACTGGTACCAGCCATTGCAAAAACATGCCAAAATGTAAAGACCATCGATGCTAGGACAAAACTGCATCAACTAACGAGCAAAATAACCAGCTAATATCACAATGACAGGATCAAGTTCCCACATAACAATATTAACCTTAAATGTAAATGGACTAAATGCTCCAATTAAAAGACACAGACTGGCAAATTGGATAAAGAGTCAAGACCCATCAGTGTGCTGTATTCAGGAGATCCATCTCACGTGCAGAGACACACAAAGGCTCAAAATAAAGGGATGGAGGAAGATCTACCAAGCAAATGGAGAACAAAAAAAAAAAAAAAAAAAGCAGGGGTTGCAATCCTAGTCTCTGATAAAACAGACTTTAAACCATCAAAGATCAAAAGAGACAAAGAAGGCCATTACATAATGGTAAAGGGATCAATTCAAGAGGAAGAGCTAACTATCCTAAATATATATGCACCCAATACGGAGCATCCAGATTCATAAAGCAAGTCCTTAGAGACTTACAAAGAGACTTAGACTCCCATACAATAACAATGGGTGACTTCAACACCGCACTGTCAACATTAGACAGATCAATGAGACAGAAAATTAACAAGGATATCCAGGAATTGAATTCAGCTCTGCACCAAGTGGACCTAATAGACATCTACAGAACTCTCCACCCCAAATCAACAGAATATACTTTCTTCTCAGCACCACATCACACTTATTCCAAAATTGACCACATAGTTGGAAGTAAAGCACTCCTCAGTAAATGTAAAAGAAAAGAAATTATAACAAACTGTCTCTCAGACCACAGTGCAATCAAACTAGAACTCAGGACTAAGAAACTCAATCAAAACAGTTCAACTACATGGAAACTGAACAACCTGTTCCTGAATGACTACTGGGTACATAACGAGATGAAGGGAGAAATAAAGATGTTCTTTGAACCAATGAGAACAAAGATATAACATATTAGAATCTCTGGGACACATTTAAAACAGTGTATAGAGGGAAATTTATAGCACTAAATGCCCACAAGAGAAAGCAGGAAAGATCTAAAATTGACACCCTAACATCACAATTAAAAGAACTAGAGAAGCAAGAGCAAACACATTCAAAAGCTAGCAGAAGGCAAGAAATAACTAAGATCAGAGCAGAACTAATGTAGATAGAGACACAAAAAACCCTTAAAAAAATCAGTGAATCCAGACTGCTAGCAAGACTAATAAAGAAGAAAAGAGAGAAGAATCAAATAGATGCAATAAAAAAATGATAAAGGGGATATCACCACGGACCCCACAGAAATACAAACTACCATCAGAGAATACTATAAACACCTCTACGCAAATCAACTAGAAAATCTAGAAGAAATGGATAATTTCCTGGACACTTACAGTCTCCCAAGAATAAACCAGGAAGAAGCTGAATCCCTGAATAGACCAATAGCAGGCTCTGAAATTGAGGCAATAATTAATAGCCTACCAACCAAAAAAGTCCAGGACCAGATGGATTCACAGCTGAATTCTACCAGAGGTACCAGGAGGAGCTGGTACCATTCCTTCTGAAACTCTTCCAATCAATAGAAAAAGAGGGAATCCTCCCTAACTCATTTTATGAGGCTAACATCATCCTGATACCAAAACCTGACAGAGACACAACAAAAAAAGAGAATTTTAGAACAATATCCCTGATGAACATCGATGCAAAAATCCTCAATAAAATAATGGCAAACCAAATCCAGCAGCACATCAAAAACTTATCCACCATGATCAAGGGTTTCATCCCTGGGATGCAAGGCTGGTTCAATATACACAAATCAATAAACATAATCCAGCATATAAACAGAACCAAAGACAAAAACCACATGATTATCTCAATAGATGCAGAAAAGGCCTTTGACAAAATTCAACAGCACTTCATACTAAAAACTCAATAAATTCGGTATTGATGGAATGTATCTCAAAATAATAAGAGCTATTTATGACAAACCCACAGCTAATATCATACTGAATGGGCAAAAACTGGAAAAATTCCCTTTGAAAACTGGCACAAGACAGGGATGCCTTCTCTCACCACTCCTATTCAACATAGTGTTGGAAGTTCTGGCTAGGGCAATCAGGCAAGAGAAAGAAATCAAGGGTATTCAGTTAGGAAAAGAAGAAGTCAAATTGTCCCTGTTTGCAGATGACATGATTGTATATTTAGAAAACCCCATTGTCTCAGCCCAAAATCTCCTTAAGCTGATGAACAACTTCAGCAAAGTCTCAGGATACAAAATTAATGTGCAAAAATCACAAGCATTCTTATACACCAGTAACAGACAGAGAGCCAAATCTTGAATGAACTTCCATTCACAATTGCTTCAAAGAGAATAAAATACCTAGGATTCCAACTTACAAGGGATGTAAAGGACCTCTTCAAGGAGAACTACAAACCACTGCTCAGTGAAATCAAAGAGGACACAAACAAATGGAAGAACATACCATGCTCATGGATAGGAAGAATCAATATCGTGAAAATGGCCATACTGTCCCAGGTAATTTATAGATTCAATGCCATCCCAGTCAAGCTACCAATGACTTTCTTCACAGAATTGGAAAAAAAAAAAAAACTGCTTTAAAGTTCATATGGAATCAAGAAAGACCCCGCATTGCCAAGACAATCCTAAGTCAAAAGAACAAAGCTGGAAACATCACGTTACCTGACTTCAAACTATACTACAAGGCTACAGTAACCAAAACAGTATGGTACTGGTACGAAAACACAGATATAGACCAATGGAACAGAACAGAGTCCCTCAGAAATACTACCACACATCTACAGCCATCTGATCTTTGACAAACCTGACAAAAACAAGAAATGGGGAAAGGATTCCCTATTTAATAAATGGGGCTGGGAAAATTGGCTAGCCATAAGTAG
This sequence comes from Rhinopithecus roxellana, assembly GCF_007565055.1. Classification (NCBI taxonomy): domain Eukaryota; kingdom Metazoa; phylum Chordata; class Mammalia; order Primates; family Cercopithecidae; genus Rhinopithecus; species Rhinopithecus roxellana. The sequence continues at coordinate 70,977,798 of NC_044569.1, read as the reverse complement.
AAAGCTGAAACTGGATCCTTCCCTTACTCGTTATACGAAAATTAATTCAAGATGCATTAGAGACTTAAATGTTAGACCTAATACCATAAAAAACCTAGAAGAAAACCTAGGTAATACCATTCAGGACATAGGCATGAGTAAGGACTTCATGTCTAAAACACCAAAAGCAATGGCAACAAAAGCCAAAATTGACAAATGGGATCTAATTAAACTGAAGAGCTTTTGCACAGCAAAAGAAACTACTATCAGAGTGAACAGGCAACCTACAGAATGGGAGAAAATTTTTGCAATCTACTCATCTGACAAAGGGCTAATATCCAGAACCTACAAAGAACTCAAACAAATTTACAAGAAAAAAACAAACAACCCCATCAAAAAGTGGGGAAAGGATATGAACAGACATTTCTCAAAAGAAGATATGCATACAGCCAACAGACACATGAAAAAATGCTCATCATCACTGGCCATCAGAGAAATGCAAATCAAAACCACAATGAGATACCATCTCACACCAGTTAGAATGGCAATCATTAAAAAGTCAGGAAACAACAGGTGCTAGAGAGGATGTGGAGAAATAGGAACACTTTTACACTGTTGGTGGGACTGTAAACTAGATCAACCATTGTGGAAAACAATATGGCGATTCCTCAAGCATCTAGAACTAGAAATACCATATGACCCAGCCATTGCATTACTGGGTATATACCCAAAGGATTATAAATCATGCTGCTATAAAGACACATGCACATGTATACTTATTGTGGCACTATTCACAATAGCAAAGACTTGGAATCACCCAAATGTCCATCAGTGACAGATTGGATGTAGAAAATGTGGCACATATACACCATGGAATACTATGCAGCCATAATAAAAAAGGATGAGTTCGTGTCCTTTGTAGGAACATGGGTGCAGCTGGAAATCATTCTCAGCAAAGTTTCGCAAGAACAGAAAACCAAACTCACATGTTCTCACTCATAGGTGGGAATTAAACAATGAGATCACTTGGACATGGGAAGAGGAACATCACACACCGGGGCCTATTATGGGGAGTGGGGAGGGGAGAGGGATGGCATTGGGAGTTATAACTGATGTAAATGACGAGTTGATGGGTGCTGACAAGTTGATGGGTGCAGCACACCAACATGGCACAAGTATACATATGTAACAAACTTGCAGGTTATACACATGTACCCTAGAACTTAAAGTATAATAATAATAAAAAAAGAAATATCAGTGTGAAAGTGTGAAAGTGTTAGTTGACAAAATATTCTTTTTTTTTCTTTTCGCTTTTTTTTTGAGACAGAATCTCGTTCTGTCACCCAAGCTGGAGTTCAGTGGCGCCATCTCGGTTCACACCATTCTCCTGCCTCAGCCTCCCAAGTAGCTGGGACTACAGACGCTGGCCACCACGCCTGGCTAAATTTTTGTATTTTTGGTAGAGATGGAGTAATGGGGTTTCACCATGTTAGCCAGGATGGTCTCGATCTCCTGACCCCATGATGCGCCCACCTCGGCCTCCAAAAGTGCTGGGATTACAGGCGTGAGCCACGGCACCCAGCTCAGATTATTCTTAAAACCATGAACTTGGTGGCACTCCAATGCACAAAGTGATAATTCAGAAAAGAAGACAAGACCAGACAAGACCAGACAAAACAAGGCAAGGCAAGGCAGGGCAGGGCAGGGCAGGGCAGGGCAGGGCAAGGCAGGGCAAGGCAGGGCAGGGCAGGGCAGGGCAGGGCAGGGCAGGGCAGGGCAAGGCAGGGCAAGGCAAGACAAGGCAAGGCAAGGCAAGGCAAGGCAGGCAAGGCAAGGCAAGGCAATAGAAGTCTAACACCAGTTGGGAAGATGAAGACAAATCAGCCCAGGTGTTGTAGAGTTAGGATGTAGAGTTAGGATGTATAACTAGAGGGGAAGGTATCTCAAAAGCCAAGTGAATACATTGTTTCAAGGATGAGGGAATGATTAACTGTGCCAAATGCTGCTACAGAGTAGGGGAAGGTTAGAACTGAGAATTCGCTAATGGATTCAACCACATGGAGGTTTTTGGTTACTTCACAAGAACAGTGTCATTGGAGTGACTGGATGAAAACTTGACTGGTATGGCTTCAAAGATAAAATTGGAGTTTAAGAAATGAAAAGAATGGATATAAGCAACTATCTCCAGCAGTTTTTTCCTACAATGAGAGCAGCAACATGTGTGAGTGAAATGAAGGTACACAGAAATTGTTAAAATGAGAGGTGTTACAACTAGAACTTACACTGATGAGAACAAACAGTGGAGTGATTGATGATGCAGTTAAAGAGGGACAAGTAAAATTGCAGAAACAAAACCCTTTGAGTATTTTAGAGACGATGGGATCCAGTGTGGGAGAGGAACATTTGGCTCTCAGTGAAGGTAAGAAAAATTTAGCCACTATAACAAAAGAAAAGCATTGTAAAATGAGAATGGAGATATATTGGTGGGTTTGGTAATTGGCGATGAGGATGTTACTCTCTTCTGATATCTTTGTTTTCTCACAGAAATGAAAGTTAAAGTCTTCAACAGAGTAAGGAAGGTGAAGATATGTTAAAAGTTTCAGAAAAAAGGAAAAGTACCAGGCCAGGCGCGGTGGCTCAAGCCTGTAATCCCAGCACTTTGGGAGGCCGAGACGGGCGGATCACGAGGTCAGGAGATCGAGACCATCCTGGCTAACACTGTGAAGCCCCGTCTCTACTAAAAAATACAAAAAACTAGCCAGGCGAGGTGGCGGGCACCTGTAGTCCCAGCTACTTGGGAGGCTGAGGCAGGAGAATGGCGTGAACCCGGGAGGTGGAGCTTGCAGTGAGCTGAGATCCGGCCACTGCACTCCAGCCCGGGCGACAGAGCGAGACTCCGTCTCAAAAAAAAAAAAAGAAAAAAGGAAAAGTTGTGAAGGTGTTCTAGAGGAGATTTGAAGAGTGGAGGAACTAGGGATATAGAGAAAGACTGCAGAAACATTTTAAGAGCCCAGAGGAGATGGAGTGTTATAAACTTAAAGTGAAAGCAATCAGCATTATCATATTTTTCCCAATCCATGTTCCATAGCTTTAGGGGACACGTGGGATAGTTGAGAAAAAGGAGTTTCATCAAGGAGAGACCGGAGGGCATGGGAATGAGTAAGAAATTGACTCTGGAGTCTAAGCTGGGGACGGAGAGAAGACAAAAAATGGGTCTTTGATAATGAAAGAGTGATGGGCTATGAATTAGGGACCAATGTTGATGGATTGTTGGCTGGAGATAGTGGCATAAATGTGTGAGGGATTCGTTAAATAGGAATACTGGTGAAATTTTGGAGGAAATGACATTACTGGTGAGTCAAAGTTTAGGGTGTGATATGAGAGTAGGAGGCTTTATTGAAGTGGGAAACTCATATAAACAGTTCATGTGTAGTTTTAGAATGGTTATAATTTGCAAACGTAGGTGAGAGTAAACATGGGACTCCATTGATTAAGCCAAAGTACTTATTTGAAGAAGAAGAAAAAAAAGATTTTAATGGAGACAGTTAAATTTGACCTTAACACCTGAGTAATAACACTGCAATAAAAAGAATGGTTATTTTTATTTCCAATCTCTTAGCAAAACCAGTATACAAAAGTACCTGATGTCAAAAAATATATGAACTAGACGAAATAGATTTTAAATAATTGCTTTGTTTTCTACTGTGACTTGCTAGTCTAATGTCATTTTCAAGTATTGGAAAGCATCTGGTTTGCCACATATTGCTGTAAGTGAACACACCCTCATTTCTAGTAATACTCTTTTTTGAAGTTCTATTGCCAATGAGAAATCATAAATAAAAATAATTATGTGCTAGTTAGGTAGATGCACCAAAGCCCCGAATTTCGAAGAAAAATGTAACAAATCAACAGCGACAGGACATACTTCAGGAATGAGCAAGAAAGATATTAACTTGTATATGTAGTTATTTCTTTAAAAAGTATTTTAATATGTTGACATATTTAGTTATGTTATTAAAAAGGTCTTGCTTGAGAGAGGATTTTCACATAAACCCAAGGACCCCTCCCCCTTCTTTATGTTCATTTAAAAATCTGGGCCGTTGTGTCATAAGACTTCAACATAGATTCTCCCTCACCCACTTTACCTGCTGGCATGGCAATGGAAGAACTCCAGAGTGTCAGACTGGTGCTTATGCATTATAAAGTAAGGACAGGTGAAGTTACCAAGATGTGAAATCTCTACTTGCCAAAGGCTACTGATGACATTTTATCCCAGACCAGTCATGAGAACAGTTCCATAAAAACAAGAACATATGTTGGAGATAAAATAATATTAATTAATAGAATTTAAAAATAGCTAACAATTGTGATAATTCAAATATTCTACCCATATAAGGTTGTTTTAAAATATCTTTTCTCTATTCACTTAAAGAAATTAATTTTAGTCGTTTGAGAAACAGTAATGAATCTGAAAGAGCTAGTTTGGCTGCCAGGGTAAATACTTAATTAGGCTGTCCTGCCAGGTGCTTTCTGAGCAGACTTACTCTGGCGAATTGCAATGAGACAGGCACCGCTGATCTCAAAGGTGATGGTGGCCCAAGTGAGGACAGTTGATTATCTTGGTCTGCATTCCTCAAATGTGTCGAGATTGCATGATGAGACTAGCCTACTGATGGAATTAGACTCCCAGGAGTTGCTCTCCTTAAATCAAGAGGCATCTTATTTGAAGGGAAGGAATATGTGCCTGAGACCAGGTCTTTCAACATCTGTTCAGTTCCTAGTTATACATAGGATTTTAAGGCAAACACAATTCTTAATTTCACTAAATATATGTTTGAATTTAACTATAGAAAGACTAGGTTTTTGTTTGTTTAGCCAAAAGTGTTTTTTTAAGGTAAAAGAAGGGAGAGGTACATAATGTAATGTAATGTGTGTGTATGTGTGTGTGTGTGTGTGTGTGTAAACACATTCTATATGCCAGCCACTCATAAGTGGTTCCTATACATTATCTCATTTAAGAAGCTTCTTCATATTTAGTTTGTGCTAGAAATAATCACAAATATTGATAACTCTCTGCTTTTCCATTCACTGAGAAACTTTTATCAGAAAGCAAGACATAAACACATTTGAGTTTTGTCAGAAAGTAAAACATAAACACATTTACCAGAGAGAGCATGATAGAATTACTCAAGTATAAGAATCATCTATAGGCTATAAGTCATGTATGTATGGCAAATTCAAAGAAGAAATATATATTTGGGTTGTAATTGCTCAGGACTTACACTAAGAAAATCATGAGTCTTGAACTAGAGGAATTTTTTTTATAAATTAAAAAGGTGGTTCCTGGCTATGTGGAGGGGAGGAATGCATGTACAAGGACTCAAATAATGAAGATTTGAATCCAAGGATAAAGAAATAATCTATTTCAGCCTTTGAAGCTTCTGGGAAACTCAGAAGAGCGCCAACCACTCTAGTCCTTTGATCCATAGAGGTTAAATTTGTTCTAGTATAATTCACAGGCTGATTAAGAAGACGGGTCTTCATTTGACCCAGCAATCTCATTAGTGGTTATATACCCAAAAGATTATAAATCATTCTGCTATAAAGACACATGCACATGTATGTTTACTGCAGCACTGTTTACAACAGCAAAGACTTGGAACCAACCCAAATGCCCATCAGTGATAGACTGGATAAAGAAAATGTGGCACATACACCATGGAATACTATACAGCCATAAAAAATGAGTTCATGTCCTTTGCGGGGACATGGATGAAGCTGGAAACCATCATTTTCAGCAAACAAACACAGGGTCAGAAAACCAAACACTGCATGTTCTCACTCATAAGTGGGAGTTGAACAATGTGAACACCTGGGCACAGGGAGGGAAACATCACACACTGGGGCCTGTCAGGGGTGGGGGGCAAGGGGAGGGAGAGCATTGGGACAAATACCTAATGCATGTGGGGCTTAAAACATAGATGATGAGTTGATAGATGCAGCAAACCACCATGGCACATGTATACCTATATAACAAACCTGCATGTTCAGCACATGTATCCCAGAACTTAAAGTTAAAAAAAAAAAAGACTAGTCTTATACTCAGAAAAATCTTACCTACCATTGGGATGACATTTTACTAGACACACATGAAATGTTTCTATTCTGAGATTTTTTTAAGTATGAGCAACCTTGGGAAGGGGATTGGTTAAGTCTGTAATCTCAGAGTAAACTAGTTTCTAAAACCACATTCCTTCTTGGTGGAAAAATAGCTGCATGAGTGAATTGGACATATGCTTTATGTGGCTGCCAAAATTCAGGACTCAGGTGGCCCTGCCTGGCTTTACAACCCAGTTCTGCCATTTAACTAGTTCTGTATCTCTGGGAAAATGTGTCAGCAACTTCAAGTCAAGATAAAAACTGTAGCCAATTTCAAGGTGAATTTGTAAGGATCAAAGAGGTGTTCTATGAAAAGTGTAGTTCCTGGAACATAATAAGCAATGTCTAGATGTTTGCTATTATTATTATTTTGAAAAACAATAGAGTGTTAGAGGCAGAACAGTGAGGAGCATAAGGACTTTAGGCATTAGAAGTGTACCAAGAATGCTGGAACAAAAGAAAAATTAAAAAAAGCATCTTAGCTAATTTTGTAATTTTTCACTGGCTGATCCTGCAGAGTAACTCAGGGAAGTGTTTTGCAAATAGCCCACAAGATTTCCTACTGGTATAATCTTTTGCACATTAGTGACCGTAATATCCTGTACTGTCTGTATTCAAGAATGACTCCTGGTCCTTCAGTGCCTTCTTTCTCCATCAGAGCTCTCTGATAATTTTTGGAAAGTGATGTGCCCAGTGCCTATTTCACCAGGCCCAAAGCCATCACTCCATGAAACCAGGGCTTGCACACTGCCATGGGCCTGGGGACAATGGGAGCAGATTGCTGGCTATCTGAGTAGTACTTACGGAGTTATTTCCCCACATAGAATCATCAGTCACAGTCTGGCAGATGACCTCAGCATGCCCAGGGAAATTCACACCAATTCATTAGCAAAAGGAACGAAGCCAGAGTGAAGCTGATGGTTTAGGTATTGTTCAGTAGTCTCATCGGGAATTTCAATGCATTATTGTTGGGGCAATGTAGTTAACACAGCTATTTTGAGACCAGTTTCCTTTTTGTTCCCTCCAAATAAGTTTCTAGTGAATTTGAGACTACAGAATATACCTGGGGTTCTTCCTGGTTTTTCTGATCCAGGCAGCAGGATATTGTGCTTTTCCCATTACAGGTGTGAGGAAAATGTTGAAGTTTACTTTTCCTCATCACAAGGTGAGACCACTCAAACCAGTTGGATATATTTATTTAAAAAGCAAGAGTATTTTATTTTAAGATAATTGTTTTAGTATGCGTCCATTCACTTAAACAAAAATCTTATTTCAAAGTGTCTTAATAATGCTACTAGGAATATCTCATTTTTTGGTAGAAAAAATATGAAACAATCTTTTTAGGGTGTTTTTTTATATGAATTTTGGATGAGTTATTTAATCTCTTAACTGAGTTTGTTTAAAAAATGTCTAAACCACATTTATCTGGCCAAATTTCAAGTTAAATTTTGTTCTAGGAGGTTCCCTGTCTTTGATGGATTTGCATACAGGTTAGGGAGAGAAGAATAACAAACATAAAATCATTAGAGAACTGAAAAGGAAATTTTTTAATTTATTGCAGATTTGTGTACTATATGAAGGATAATTAGGCTAAGAGGATACAGGTGGGAGGGATTAATGTCAATTGACTAGCCAGCTATGGTTTCACAGAAGGTGTGAAATTAAACTAGGCTTTGCCAGATGGACTGACCATGGATCGACACGAAAAACGTAGAAGGGCAATACATTTAGAGATAACAGCATAAGCAAAGATGAAAGGGTGGGAAGGAGCTAGGTAATGTTAATTCAGCTATTCAGCATTATGGGGGAGACCACATCCAGACTAGGAGAACATTCCATCCGTTGTAATCCTAAATATTCTTTATGTGCTTTACAAAGTACTTTAAAAATGTAAGGAGATGGGCCGGGCACAGCGGCTCACACCTGTAATCCCAGCACTTTGGGAGGCTGAGGCAAGCAGATCACCTGAGGTCAGGAGTTCGAGACCAGCCTGGCCAACATGGTGAAACCTCATCTCTAGTAAAAATACAAAAATTAGCCAGGCGTGGTGGCAGGTGCCTGTAGTCCCTTCTACTTGGGAGGTTGAGGCAGGAGAATCGCTTAAACCTGGGAGGCAGAGGTTGCAGTGAGCTGAGATTGTGGCACTGCATTCCAGCCTGGGCAACAAGAGTGAAACTCCATCTCAACAACAACAACGAAAAGTAAGGAGATGGTTTGGCAAACAGTAGTAAGCATAGGGTCGACCTATCCTGGACTTAAATTTCAGGGGCGCCATTTACCAGCTGCATGACCTTAGTCAAGTATTTAAACCTCTTTATTTCAGTTTACCCATTTGTAAAATGGCAAAAATGGCACCTGATCTCATGAGAATATGGAAAGTGAAAAAGTAAATGTCACTGAGACACAGTGCTTGCTATACAGAAGAGAACTCATGACTGGTTGCTAGTATTATGGTTGCCATTGCTGCTATTATTTTTAGTATTGCAGTAGTGCTCTGACCTTTGGAATAAGATTAGATTGATAAGTAGTATGGAAGCATAGTCTCAAACACAAGGTAGGGAGATTATGTTTAAGGTGACCATATATCCCTGTTACATGAGGCATTTTCCATTTACACCTATGGTCTTGACATAAATATTAAGTGCACCTTTTTTACTCTCAAATATGTCCTGGTTTGGGCAATAAATTATATGGGCATGCCTTTTATAACTGATGCAGGAACATAAGTAGCAGTGCAGGTTTTTGAGCAGGTGAAATGCTGGGATGGAAGTGGTGCTTTAGTGAGATTTCTGTGGCCATGACATCCAAGGGACTTAGAGGGTGAATGCTGGGGAGAGCAGCAAAGATGTTCTTATGGATAGCAATGGAGACCCACAACACAAAGATAGTTAGGAGAAGAGAGTTCCAGATAAATCATAGTAAGAAAAGTAGAGGAAAGGAGCACCCTCTGCTTCCTAAATCTGACCCTTGATCCTTCACATTCCTCACTTAGTTCTCAAGCCCTTCTTAGCAAAATTCCTGTGCAGAACCACAACCCATGATGGAAACCCCTATGATCAGGGGGCCAATCTAGTCCATCCTGAGGAGGGGAGAGGAGGTTCTCAATCACTCTGACTCGATCCGGAGTAAACTACTCAGACAGTGTAAGAAACAGTTGTGTGATGATTCTCTGGCTTTCCTGGGCATTTATAATTGCCCCATGTTCAAACTGTTCTGATGATTTATGGTGAATGGTCCCGTGTCATGCTCCAAACTTGGGCTTGACCTCTTTGATATTTGGCAGCAGGCCAGTCTCAAAGAGAGTAAACTTTTCTAGTGAAGGTGGATAATTTAGCTAAAACAAACAAACAAACAAACAAAACCATTGTATAAAAGAAAAAGAGCAGAAGGCATATACTGAGAGTTTCTAGTAACTGGGGAGATGGTTCTTAGCTAAACACAGTGATGGCTGACAGTAGGGAAGCAGAAGCTGGACTGAGCAGGGCAGAATTCCCTGCATAATTTAGGTGGCGACAGAGGCAACAAACTCCAGGAGGATGAAGAACAGATCCTAAACTTAGGCACTTGCTGACGACAGACAGGAGAGGACCTGTGATGCTTGGATAGGGACTTTAGGAATTATATAACTATGTCTGGGTATCTATGCGGTTTTGTGCTATGGGACTGCACTGTAAACCTTCCTCTGTCTCCTAAATGTAACTACTAGAACAGAACGTTCTGCATTGATGCCTGAGGCTTTTGGTACCTGGGCATTTTATCTGGCACTATGGGGAGTAACTGGGTCATATGTCTAAGTGAGACAGTGAGAATTTGGAGTCAGTGTTCAAATCAGGTGCAGCAGACTCTAAGCTACACTTACATGTACCAGACTACAGTGAAATCTAGACCAAAAGAAAATATGAAGTAAAAGTTCTGCGTTTTGAATATTATGTTTCAAATATTTTTTGCACAGACTTTTGACCAGTCAAGTCTGAAGGAGGGTCATCTTGTCTGAATAAGGCCGTTCTTTGGGAGTGTTATCATGAAAGTGCCAAACAAAATTAAGCCTATAAATGTTTCATTGCTGAAAAGGAGCTCTTAATTTAAAGAAGATCCAATGTGAACCCTTTGGTAAATCAGGGAATCTTTTGTAATGCAAATAAACCCTCTCCTGTGCCATTATCTTATCTTGTAAGTTTCTGAATTGGGAAAATGCTGGGCCCACCTGTACTCCATTCACTGCACAGTGAGAAAACCCAGCATAATAGATAGTGAGCCCTAGGAATATTTCAACCCTAGCAGCATGCTTCACTGTTGTCTATGACATGTTGTTAAATTATTGATACCCAACCAGGCTTTGGGACATAGGCTTTGTTGTTCTGAGCTAACAAAGCCACCTGAGAGAACGCCATAATGAGAGAGCAGGGACTTAGCTGTGATGGGGTGACGCTTCTGGGCAGCGAATCCTTCCCATAACAGGAGAGGGCTACAAATTATTTGGAATGACCACTCTTGCAAAAATGAAGAGAAAATAGGTGCATTAATGAAATTCTTACAACAGATGGCAAACTGTCCTTGGATTCTCTGGTGGGGGAAAAGGAAAAAAAAAAAAAAAACTTTCAAAAAATATTTTATATGAGTTTATCACACTGAATCCACTTACTCTGAGGGCTCACAGAGAGCTGTGTAAGAGACATTCACTTAAATTATTTAACAGAAGATGACAGAAAAGAATTAAAGAAAGAAATTTTCCTATCTCAAGTTAAAACAACAATCTACTCTCTATCCACGGGTAAATCTCTGGGTCCAGATGGCTGCCCAACAGAATTTTAGCAAACATTTGGAGAGATAATAAGGCCTGTAACAGTAGATAATTACTCACTTATATATGGCTCAGTGCCCCCTCATCTACATTAGTTTCTATAGCAGGTTTTTTGCCAAAAGAAAGAAAGCAGACCCCAGCTCTATTTTCTCATTTGTAACATTCTCTTGCTTCACTCTGTGCAGATGCCAGGAATCATCGTTTTTATTTCAGTGTCCTTACGAAGACCTTTGAGCACAATGGAAAGACGAGGCAACATTAAATATTACTGAAACGGGGTATGAAAGCAGCTACTAGAAAATCCTTCAAGAAGATAGGTAAAGATCCAGTTTAGTTGCCAAACACATCATCCAACTGATGGATAGGTTTAAGAGAGGGGGGGCCCATTTACCCTTCTTCACTTCCACCACCCTCTTTCTCAAGAAAAGGCATAAAAGATGGCATTTGGGGAACACATAGAATTGAACATTCACTCAGAGTGTAAAGAGCAAATATTGTGGTCATTTTCGACAGCAACAAGTTTATAGTCATTTTCCTGGGGGCTAAGTAAAGTCCAATGAGTTTAACCAGAGTCTGTGCTCTAAAGCTTTGAAGGAAAAGTAAGGCTCCAAACTACAGGCTTCACTGACCAGACAGGCTATAAAAGTCTCTACAAATTATAGATGCTTCAGAGAGACTATAATCCTTAGCTCTTATAGATTTTTTTTTTTTTTGCCCCCTGCAGAGCATTTTACAAAGATGAGTTAATTAATCCTCTAACCAGCCCCGTGATTCAGAATAAGTGATTTTTCCCATTTTATAGATGGAGAAACTGAGTGCCAAGAGTCTTGCCTTTTGGCTGTCAACAGTTTGAAGATGAAACAAATTTGGAATAGCTGGTAAATACTAAGTCATTTCCATCTCAGTCGGGCAAATCTGTCTACCAGTTTTCTGTTAACTAGAATGTGACACCCATGCACTCAAAGCACACTCATATTTATTGATTAATGCAATGGTAATAGTCATTTATTGAGTGCTTAATATGTCCTGCACTGTACATATGTTGGAGTGATCAGTCTTACCGTCCTTTAGAATGGCAGCTCTCATTCTTGGCTCATTCATATTAGAATATACCTTGGAGACATTTAAAATCCTGATGCCCACTTCCCAGATTAAATAAACAGAATTTCTGTGGAGTGAGGTCCAGGCATGAGTCCCCTTCCCCGGGTAGTTAGAATATGCAACCTAATTTATGAACATTTTTGCTAAGAAAGCTATAAAGGAGAAACATAAAAATAGAAGGATATCCAGAGTTAATAATAGGTTCTTGTTTTATTTTATTTTGCTTTTAGATGAAATGGACTTGAGTTATAGGATGACTAGAAAGGATCAGTAGAGAAGAAACAAAAAGTAAACAGAAGAGAAAGGATCATTATTGAAACATGTTCCCAGAGGAAATAAGACAATGAGGATTTGCCCTTTCTCTTTTATGTCTCTTTTGCACACTTACAGATTTCTGTTGTAGCAGCTATTACCCTAAAATTTTTGTTACGCATCTGTCTCTTCCCAGACTATAAATTATTTAAGGTGTGGATCAGTGGCCTAGGCATTTCTTATGACCAGAACCTTAAGCAATGTCTGGGATATAACAGATATAATAGACTCTCAGCTGTTGCATGAATTAAATAATGAACTTGAGAAATACTTACAAGTATTTTCTTTCTGGAAAAGAGACTCCAACTGTCTTTTACACGGTGTTTGAAACTCATACCATTCATCACTCTTTGAGACTAAAGCTCTGATAACCTGAGTGAAGAATTGGTTACAAGGACATTACAATGCACCATGCTACCTTCAGCCATTTCTGCATCTGCATAAATTGTTTTGACCGATTAGCCAGTCAGTCACCAACAAGAACCAAAAAGAATGAGAATCTAAACAGATTATCACCATTTGGTGGGTTTGAACACCAAAGAGGATAGAGCCTAGAGCATTGTGGTCTGCTTTCAAGCTTCTGAGATGCAACAGGGTAAGGTCTGAAAAACCAAGAGTCAGGATAAACAAGTCAATTGTGTGTACATGGAGGTGGGATGGATAAGTGGGAGGAGGAGTTGGTGGAAGAAAACTGCACCCAAAATTCTCGTGTGTCAAAGGCTGGCTCTGGAGCCAAACTTACAACCTCGAATCATTTTATCATGCTATCACTCAGCATCATTTGTGCTCCCCAGTTTTGTATGTCTAGGCTGTTTAGGAAATTGATGAATAACAGAAGATGCCACTTATCATTGAGATGAACCAAGTCATTCCAGAGGGAGTACAATTTGAAGATTTGTGGAACATTCTGTGAATATAGAAAAGGATCCCATACCACGATTCAGTTCATGACTGTGGCCAGTAGAGATCCGCATTTCATGGCATTGCCCAATGATCAATGCTTACTGGTCAATATCTGAGGGATGAGTTCACCTTGTTTTCATTCCACGTTATAAACTGCACCATCTTGCCCAGATGTTCTGTATTGCTTTCCTTGACTCCAACCCTAAATTATTATTTTCCTCTTTGGGATGTTTACTCTATGAGCAGCGTATTTCTTCATAGTCTCAAATTATCTCCTAAATATTATTTCCAGCTCTTTGCCTTAATATTGAAATGATTTTACTTTTAAAATGACTAGTTCAAAGTTACTGCTCTCTGGCCTGAATTTTCCATCTTTTCAGCTTGTTTGTTCAAACAATTCTACCATGAATGTTCAGACCTGCAGCTTTAACCCCTATTTGTTTTACTATCCATGGGATTTAAATCTGCTGTCACTCTCCTTCCTATGCAGCTTAGATTGCTTGACCCAATATTACAATTAAACCTTACATAAATGCTAAATCCTTCTGACCCTCTGTTCTATATTGCTTTTATCTGGGACAAATTCAAACCTTGGATGAAACTATTGCCAAGAAATATCATGTTTTCCTGGAAAAATAGCACATAGCAGTGTGATTCCATTGTGAATTTATGATTGCCAACCTCAGCTGAGTTCCAATAACAGGACTATCCAATAATTCTAGTATGTTGATCTGGTCAATTTCTTTCCAATATTTACAATGGCTATTTCAAAGCTATTCCATTTTCATTAATCTTCTGGCTCTCCCCATCTGTCCCTGTCAATTCTCAGCAGATGATCTTATTCTTCACAGGGAAAATTGAAGCCGTCATATGGGAGCTCGTGTCTTTTCATCTTTCTATCTACACCCATTCTTTTATCTCTATGACTTGTTTAAAAAGGCGAGTTATCCATCTTATTTTAATACCAATTCCTTTCTAGATATTTAGGAACGATATATTTCTGCTCACCAATCTCTTCGTTGAAACTTCCACAAGAATCTTTTGTAGGATCATCCCAATTAGCAGTTAACAAACTCTAGTCTCTCATAAATAAAATTATACTGTCAACTCCACCCCCATTCCCACTCCCCAATATTGCCCTATATTTCTGCTTACTTGAAAATTATAATTTTCAAAAGATTTTTTATGCTGTTTCAATGTCTCTATTTCCCTTGAGCTGTATTTTATTTTACTATCATCAGAAGACTTAACATGTGATCTATACTCAGATTTTTCAGTGCCAAACATTATTGTTGACTTTAAGTACAATGTTGTATAAGCAATCTGTAGGACTTATTCACCTTGCTTGACGGAAACTTTATGTCCATTGATTAGTAACTCCCCATTTTCCTCTCTGTAGCACCTGGAAACTACCATTCCAATACTTGATTCCATTAATGTGTTTTATTAGATACCTCATATAAGTGGTATCTTGCAGTATTTGGTTTTGTGTGTGTGTGTGTGTGTGTGTGTGTGTGTGTGTATGACTTGCTTATTTCACTTAGCATATTGTCTTCAAGGCTTACCCATGTTGTCATATATTCCAGAATGTCCTTCTTTTGTACATCTGAAGAGTGCCTATTTCACTGTATGTATGTATCCTATCTTCTTTACCCTTCATCCCATCATCTGTCCAAGGACATTTAGGTTGCTTCCATTTTTTGACTATTGTGACCCCATGAACTCTTGAGCTCATGTTCATCAGGCTCACATAAAAATTGCCACCATTCCTCTATATGCCTTGGTCATCAAAGCCTACCATATTGTAAAGTCAACTTTACCTTCTTTCTTTTTTCTTCTTTGTTCTTCTCAGCAAAATGAAACATTTTTAGCTTCTTCCCCTGGAAACTTTCTTCTTGTCATTGACATCGACACCATACTTCTCTGTATTTTCTGTATTTACTTCTACTTCTCTGGACATTTCTTAGTTTTGTCTTTAAATATTGTAATTCTTTAATGTTCAGTCTTAACTCCTCCCCTCTATTTAACCTTATTCTCTATCACCAGGCAATTGTACTTGATTACAGAGATTTTTCTTTTCTTTTCTTTTTTTCTTTTTTTTTTTTTTTTTTTTCTGAGATAGAGTTTTGCTCTTGTTGCCCAGGTTGGAGTGCAATGGCACAATCTCGGCTCACTGCAACCTCTGTTTCCCAGGTTCAAGAGATCCTCCTGCCTCGGCCTCCCAAGTAGCTGGGATTACAGGCATGTGCCACCATGCCTGGCTAATTTTTGTATTTTTAGTAGAGAGGGGGTTTCACCATGTTGATCAGGCTAGTCTTGAACTCCTGACCTCAGGTGATCCACTCGCCTCGGCCCCCCAAAGCGCTGGGATTACAGGTGTGAGCCATTGTTCCCTTATGATTCAAATTTACATCTCTATTCATGTACCCATACATTCAACTATAACATTATTTGGATATTATCTAGGTGCCTAAAAATCCTTGCTAAATAATTTATGGTATCCTACTGACAATATGCCCATCTTCAATGATTTTCTGCTTTCTTTTCCCATACCTTCTATTTATTTTTCTTGGTATTACGTTGATTGGAAACTCCAAAAGAATGAATAGAAGAAGTGATAGTGGACATCTTCACCTTATCTGTGACTCGAATTGAAACGCTTCTAAAATATCACCATTAAATATGATGATAGTTATTCAGTAGCTGACACTGCTAGTTTCCTATGTAGTATTCATTACCCCCCTTCCATCTTACTAATAGGTAATTGATTTTGAAAAGGGCAGCACTATGCCCAGATTTTTGAAAAATCTGACTTTTTCAAACTCCATTGCAGCTAAAAGACTAGTGCTAGATAATGACATACAAATTTAAGTTTTCTGGGAAAGCTTTTTGCATTCCTGACATAGGCACTGGCCCTCCCCTCTTCTACATTCTTCTTTCCTAGAATGCAAATATGATGCCTCTAGGAGGAGCAGCCATCTTTTGCATCAAAGATTATGCAACAGAAAGGTAGAAGAGACTGGAAACTCTGATGTCATGCTTGTGTTGCCATACGATCCTGAACTGCTGCTTCTCACAGCATGGAACAAGTGAGGATTTTCTTATGTAAGCCCTTTCTGTTAGGATTTTGATTGTTCTTTGCAGAAAACAAACCTAACTCATATGTACTTGTGGTAGGCAGAATAATGGCCTCCCAGAGATATTCACATTCTAATCTCCAGAAGCTGTTCATATACTAAAATACATGGAAAAAGAGAATTAAAGTTACCAGCAGAATTAAGATTGCTAACCTTAAAATGAATTTAAAATAGATACATTATCCTGGATTATCCAGAGGGGACTAATGTTATCACAAGGGTCTTTGAAAGTGGAAAAGGGAGTTAGAAGAGAAGATAAGAGTGATGGAGTGTGAGGACTTAACCAGCCATTACTGACATTGAAGATGGAAGAAGGAGCCACATGCTAAGGAAAAGGGGCAGCCTCTAGCAACTAAAAAATGCAATGCAGATATTCCCCTAAAGCTTCTAGAAGAAACACACCCGTGTCAACAACTTGATTTCAGCCCAGTGAGACCTGTACCAAACTTTTAACACAAAAAAACTGTAAGATAATAAAGGTATATGGTTTTAAGCCAATATATTTGTCACAATTTGTTATAGCAGCTCTTAAAAAAATTGAATACAGTACTCTTTGTGAGCTTTAGAAACCTGAAGCTTCTGTTGCCTGAGTGTTTTATCATAGACATATGTAAAATTAAATCAAATGTTTTTCTGACTTTACCGGGAAATAAGTATTATGAGAAGATCTTATTTTTTCTTTTTTCTTTTAATTATTAATAAGCTGAATTACATTAGGATTACTTTAATAAGTTTTCTGCTTTAAACAATCATTGCATTCCTAGGATAAACAATGCATGAAACTGATGCTAAAATTTGTTTGCCGTTTTTTATAAATTGGTCAGTATTTTCATCAATACAGTTGGTCTGCAGTTGTTGTTTCTTATACTTGACCTTGATAATTTTAGAATTAAAGTGAAAGTAACTTTGGAAAATTAGTTGGTAAATTTAATCACGAGTCCTAGACTGAAACATTCAGAAAATAACATTATTTGGTTATTTAAGAATTTGGCAAAACTTGACTGTATATTAATCTATACCTGATTTCCTTTTGAAAGAGAGGAAATTTTATTATAATGTACATGTTTTAATGGTTATTAAATTTTTATTGAGATACTTTGATAATTTATATATTGTCTTAGAAAACTACTATATCTGAATTATGTATCATTCTTTTGATTTTCAAAATCCTTACAATGTTTGCATTTTTATTCTCTTTTCTAATCCTAATTTATAGACATATTTCCTCTTTCTTTATCTCTCTTCTCCATCTTTCTGTATTTTTTTAATCAGACTTGCTGAGATAGTCCTAAAAATTGCCTTTACTTTCACTAATTTTTATCTTATTTTCTTTAATTTGCTGCTCTTCATTGTTTTGTTTCCTTTTTTAATTGTTTTTTTCTACAGCATCTAAGTTCAACATAAATCATTTACTTCCCATCTTTAATTTCTGTTTCTTTCTAAATTACTGTCTAGAAAGCTGAACTTCCCACTAGTCCTGTGTTAGTTGTAACTCCCAGATTTGATTACATCATGCTTTTATTATCATTCAATTCTAAATATTTTATAATTTACATTGCTACAATTTCCTCTTTGACACATGAGCTGTTTGGGAGGTCACCTTTAAATTTACATACTCACACATCTACAGATGATTTTTTTGCATATGATATTAGGTGAGAAATCCAAAAACAGTTTTTTTAGTGTGTAGACAATTTTGAAAAACTTCATTTAATAAATGCTGTAGGGCCATGGCTGTCCGTTTGTATGCCAGGCCACTTTTGTCATAAATGCATGAGTCAATTATGAGACTGTAACTTCCCTTCTTTTGTCCGTTTGTTTCTGCCTATGCCAGTGCTTTATGGACTTATTTCTATAGGTTTACAATAAGACTTGATGTAGGATAGTGCCAGTTCTCTCCTTACTCTTTTTCAAAAGAGTCTTGATTATTTTTGGCTCTTATTATTTCATACATATTTTTAAATCTTTAATTTATCGAATCTATAAATTAATGATTGACAATATTACAATACCAATCTTTTCCTTCTTTGAACACAATATCTCTTCACTTCTTCAGGCTTTCTTTAATGACTATAAATAAATAAAATATAATTTTCTAAGTACAGGTTTGCTTATCTTTTGTTAGATTCATTCTTGGTTCCTTGGTGCTTTTTTATGATATTGTCTTCTTTTAAGTTATATTTTCTGGAGTAGGAGAATGCAACTGACTTCTCTTTGGTTATCTTATTATCTAGCCATCTTGCTAAACTCCTGTATATTCTAAAATTTATTCATAGTTTCTTTAAATGTTTAATATAAAGTCTCATATCATTTACATTAATGAGATTTTGATTATTCTTTTCTGAACTTTAAGCTTCTTGTTTTGTTTCATAACACTAGCTAGGATCTCCCATACAAAGTCAAGGAGCTGAATTGCTAAAAGTGGGTGCATAATCTCATTCCTCATTCTTCTAACATTTCCTGTTTAAAATAATGCTAATAATGCACATTTTTTAATGATAGCGAATTTTGCTCTCTTCTAGTTTGCTGGAAATTTTTAACATTAGTTTATATTTAATTTTGTTAAGTGTTTTATGAAATTATTGAAAAAATTATATGGATATTCCCTTTTAATCTATTAATATGCATTTCTAAAATAAACCCACATTGGCAATTACGCTTGCTACATGATAGTGGATTCAGTTGGATAATATTTTGTCTGGAAGTTTTGCATCTGAATTTCTGAGTGAAATGGATTTTTTTCCTTGTTATAATATCTTACCCTCGTTTTACCTGTTTGTCTCTCTGTGCTGCATTTCGGGAATGGATTTTTTAAAATATTCTTTCCAACTCTGAGTATTATTATTTTACCACAATTATGATTGTAGCCCATCTTGAATTATCATTACCAATAAAATATTTATATCAATAGGAATATTTGGTCATGCAAGAATTTCTAGTTGTTTCTTTTATACATCCACATATATTTTATTATAGCCCATTTTAAAAATAATTTCTTCTTCTAAAATAGTTATTTTATCAGTTATGTCCTTAATCATGTAAAACATAGTTATCTTAAATCCTTCATCTCACTATAACATTAGTTTTAAATGAGGAAATCGTTTTTCTAGTCAGTTTTTTTTTCTTTTGACTTTCTTACTTGGTATTTGATTTTTTCATTTGCTTTGAAATTTGGGGTTATAGGTGTACATTGTGTGGAGATTATTTCTCTCGAGTTCTCTTTCTATTCTGTGCTCGTCTCTCACACCTAGTGGTTTTGCAAACTACCTCCACTAGTTTCAAGATCCAGGTCTCATAAGTGCAAGCACCGTGTCTTGCCTGGTGATGGCGTTAAAACCTTTGCAGATCCAGCTGCAGAACAAGTGGGTGCTTGACTCAGTTCCTGGTATAGCCTTTATGTCTGTGCCTTTATGCATCTCATTCTGAGAATCATAATCCAGGTTTACTTTTTATTCATTTTTAAGTAAACATAGAACAAAATTTCTTGTTTTTGGTGTACAGTCAAGATTCTGACAAATGCATGGAATCCTGAAATCACCGCTATAACCAAGAAACAAAACAGCTCTATCAACATTCCCCATCAACACATCATGTACAAAATTCCCCTGTGCTACCTTTTGTAGTGACATCCTTCACATCCTCTTCCCATTTCTACCATTCAGCCCCTGGGAACCGCTGATGTATTCTCCATTCTTGTAGTTGTGCCTTTTTCAGAATGTCATATACATGAAATCATAAAGTATGCAGCCTTTTGAATCTGGATTCCTTACTTGGCATCATGTATTCGAATGTTATGCATGTAGTGGCATGTGTCAATAGTTTAGTCCTTTTTATTGTCAAGCAATATTCCACTGTATGAATGGACTACAGCTTGCTTATCTATTTCACAATTCAGAGTTATTTGGTGTGATTCAATTTTTCGGCAATTACCTGTAAAGCAGCTATAAACATTCTCTAAAGGTAAGCAAACTGGTTTTCATTTCTCTTAATAGAAATCAGATTTTAATAGTCAAAGTTGTTTCATGTAGCCTACTTTCATGAATGTGGTAAAGTTGTCCTGTACTTTCAAACAAAGAGCCTGAATTCAGTCACTTTCCAAAATGCAGTGTTTTTGGTCTCCTTTGCCTAGAAAGGTAGAATTGCTGGCCACCACCACCTGTTTTTAAATCTGGGGTTTAAAAGATGACCTTCAGGTTCAGCCCTTTCTTTTAAATTATTTTTTTTAAAACAAATTAGACCTTATTTTCAATTTTTATTTCTGCATTGTGGAAATATTTCCTTTATTTGTTTCCAAGTTATGTTTTTGTGGTTTTCTCATTCTATATTTTGCCCATAATTAAAATGTGGCAAAGCAGAAGAAGTGATCAGAGTACAAACTCAGAGTCATCTTGAAGAAGAAACACCGGGAGTTACCAGACAATTCTGCCTCTGCAAATGGCATCGTCATTCATCCAGCTAAGCAAGCAAAGAATCGAGGGCTATTCCTGACATCTCCTTTGCCCTCAGCTTTCTTATAAAATCAAATGCAACATCTTATTAATTCTTACCATGGGACCGTCTCTCAAACCCTTCAGCTCCTCTCCATTTGTAACCTCCACTCTGGTTCAAACTCCTCGGGAAGTTGCTATAGCTTCCTGTGTGGTCTCTCCCCCATTTATTCCCTTCTTTCTGCCTATTTCTTACAATGAAGCCAGAGAGTGCTTTCTAAAGGCACATATGTAATCCGATTACTCCATTGTTTCAAATATTCTTGGGGCTACCATTGACCATAGTTTATAAACAAATTTAGCCTGTGGGCTCTGTTAGTTTCCTGTTTCATTAACTTTTCCCCCCACCCTGTATGTTTTATTTATACCAACCTCTCAATGCTTTGTAGAAATGATTCTTGTCTCACTTTAGGACCATCGCAAGTGTCAGTCCATCTTCTTAAAGTGCTTTTTCCTCTCCCTTGTGAAACTCACTTTTACGTATAATGTCTACCAAGACTTAGTAGAAAACCTTCAAGTAAGCCTTCCCTCATTCTCCAAACTCCTTCATGTTCTGTCACATACTCATTATACTTTGTAATTTACAGTAATTCTTTAATTTATTGTTAAATGTCTTCCTTGCTTGTCTTGGTTATTGCACCAGAACCTGTAACTTGCAAGTAGTAACTTTTCATCAAAGACTTTTATGTGAACAAATAAGTAGTTACAAAAAAACTTTATATACAGAAGGAGTCATTTAAGTGGTGCGATTTGGTGGATGCCAAGTATTTTCCTCTCTTCAAATATCTCACCTACTGATATCTGAAAGTTTATCAATCTTCGCTGCTTTTGATTAACCACTGACCTGTACGGACTCCTCATTTAAACAGTAATTCCTTCTAGTAACACTAATACATGATGCCCTTAACACTTTAGTGTAATGAGATCGTTAGATCACTTTCAACTCCAAGAGTTAGACGTGTCATATAACATATATAACATTGGAGGGAATTTTCCAGGTTAGGATCTTGGAAAGTTGAAGTGGTCAGGTAAAACTAAAACGGCACTACCTAGTTCTTTCCCAAAGGGTATACATAGTAAATGCGTAAAGTAGTGTTTACTGCAGTAGCTTAATTCATATCCAAAAGTAGTCATCACGATTTAGTTGAGTTGAGTGGCAATGGTGTCTCTCAAGCCTTAAACAATGAGCTGCTCATTCAGAGTGAGTTACTGTCATTGCTACAAGTGTCCATATAGAGCCTAAAACTGTTTCATTTAGCTTACTTTTGGGGTTGACCAGATAGTTGCCTTCTATGACCCCATCAATTTGGTCTATAACTTGAAAGAGAATTCTATCCTGCTAGCTAAAGTCGCTCTAAGTGACCAGTGAGATGTTCCACAGCATGTAAATTATAAAACAAATATTAGGCAGATAGCTTATAATGACTTTTTAGTTTTTATTTATTCATTTATTTTATAATAAGCAGATATTGGGACAAGAAACTTCTGAAAATATTTATAGTTTTCTGAAAGAAGGTGTCTTCCCTTCCTTCTGGGAGTTCAGGAGTGTTTTGACAAGGAAGAAAGATGAGTGAAGGAAGAGTGTATTGTATTAATAACTAACATTAATTGAATATAGAATATGTACTAGGTGCTATAAAAAGCTCTTTATATTGGATTATTGTGTTTAATCTTCAACCTTATGAGCTTCATGCTATTAATGCCTGTATTTTATAGATGAAGAAGTTGTGTCACAGAAAGGTTAACTAATTTACTCAAGGTCAACTTGCCAAGTGAGCATTAACCCCAGAGTGATCCTCTCCATAGGTGCAGACCAAAGTTCCAAGGGGCTTGGTATGCAGCCAGTCTCAGATGATTCTATTATGGCTGGCTGCCAGAATCAAGCTTGCTGTGAAAATACTGATTGAAGAAAAAATAATAGTCCACATAGCTATGGATATGGGTCCTTTGCATGAACTGAGAAGAAAGTGAAGTAGCATAAAGCTGGGGGGTCAAACTTTTGCTGCAGCTCCTCTGAATACAGTCATCTGCACCAGAGCATGGATGAGGTGGTCAAGGTTCTAACGCTGAAGATGGGGAAAATAAAAACCTGTCTTTTATTCTTTAGGAAACCTATTTTTCAGATTATGGCAACATTTGAAAACAATGTCTAAAAGGATAAAAGATAGGTTATATTTTCTGTAATGCAAGGAAGCATATTTAAGAATCAAAATATAACCCACACACTAACTGCATGCTTCTATGGCATGGTCTTAGGGATCTTGAAATGTCATGGTGAATCCCTCACTCAAAACTTGCTTTCTAAGCTGTATCCCTTTCACTTTACATTCCAATCCCTGTTAAAATGAAAATTCTGCTTTAAATTTTTTTCATTTAAAACAAACAATTTTCAGATTTTATTTGTATAAACCCAGCACACCTGAAAAATATGCCACTCTCCATTCGCAACTGTCATTCAATATGGCAGTGGTTGTCCAGCTTCCCACAACTTCTGGGTGCAGAGGATATCAGATTTTAGGGGGAAGCTGTGGGGAGAGAATAGAAAACCACACTGCCAAAAAGGGAACTGCACACGGATTTATGTAAGGGAAAGGAGAGCAGTGGACACCTAGGGCAAGGAGGAAAGAAAAGGGAAACTTTGCCAACAGCTCTTCTGACTTCACAATGTACCAAAGATCAGCCTGCCAAATACAATGATGCAACTGTGGTTTACAGGTTGACGTAGTACAATCTGATAACATCTAATAGCCTTCACGTCCATTTAAAATATTACTTACAAGTACTAGGCATTGTCCTTACTAGAAAGAAAAGTTCGTATGTGAAAAAGATCTTGGGCTATGGAGGAAAATTCAGATTTAAATTTCTGCATCATCCTTGATCGGCTGACTTGGGGTCTATTAACTAAACTCTCTGAGAATGTTTCTACCATAACATATGACATATGGGTAATGATATTTATGTGGTAGAATTTTTGTGAAGATCAAATGAGATAGGCTCCAGAGGGTGCTCAACGTAGTAGCTGCTCAGAGATATTTAGTATGAGTTTACACCCTCAGTTTTCTTCCTGGCCCCATGATCTGCTTCTCCTCTCCTTCTCATGTCTCTCTCATGCTGCTTCCTAGTTTTCTGAGGCATCCCATCAAGACCTGCACATTTGAGATGATGCGTTATATGTTGGCTGAGCTTTGTCCCTGTACTAGCTTATTTCAAGAAAGGACCTGGGTAAATACATTCGAACCAACATATTGACAATTAAAAACTTAGTTAATGTTACTCTCTGACAAATAGCTGCATCTTAATAAAAGGTAGCAAATTAAGAGTTGGAGTTTCAGTAGCAAACAAGAAAAAAGAAAATGAGGCATCCATGACTAATTAGGCTATAGGACTCCCAAATTCTGGTCTCCAGGTTCCAAGACTAAGAGGGCTGATTTTAGTCCTGGCTGAAGGACATTTAGGAAGAGACTGTGGATACAAAAGAGCTGAGGGTTGTGTGCAGAATGCAGGGTACTCAGGCATTTCGAAGTCAGGTGACGGGCAAGAGGCTTGAGATTAGCAGATAGCATGGTGGGAGGAAAACCAGGGTATTGATCCACAGAGTTGCTCCACATCCATGTTTCTACCTGCTCAACTAGAAACCACTCTGAGGCTTGCAGAAGTTAACATGCTGAAAGCAGTTTATATGTTCTTACTCCTTCATCCTCATCATAATCAAAAGCACCTCTGCTTCATCTTTTTACTATAAGCCATGTGCTCAGTCCTTCCTTAATATTTCAGCTAAGAATTGAGATATTTTCAATTATTTAAGTTATGTTGGAATCAGAGATATTGTTATCCTACATTGGAATCTATTTTGTGTTTCCTTATGACCTCCTCACCCTTTTTTATAGTCTAATGGTTAAAACTTGAGATTTGGAGTCAAATTATCTGTGGGGCTTGGGCAAGCTCATCTTCCAGTTTTCACCTATGGTGGAAATACAAGATACTTCACATTGTTCTATTAAACACTTAAGAAGGAAAAGCATTTCAACAGTGTCTGACACATCAGCAGTATTGCCCAGGGGTCTGCAGTCAGCATCTGAGGTTGGGGACACCTCTACCTGAAACCCCAGGAGGCCAGAGACACCATAGCATAGATTGACTGATGGTGCATATATTGTGCTTCTAATGTCATCAAGGGGAAAAAAATAGTCTTCTAGAAGGAAGAGTAACATTACAAAGGAAGAAAAGCAGGCCTGGCGCAGTGGCTCATGCCTGTAATCCCAGAACTTTGGGAGGCCGAGGTGGGTAGATCACAAGGTTAGGAGATCGAGATCACCCTGGCTAACATGGTGAAATGCCATCTCTACTAATAATACAAAAAAAAAAGAGAAAGAAAACACATTAGCCGGGTGCGGTGGTGGGCGCCTGTAGTCCCAGCTACTCAGGAGGCTGAGGCAGGAGAATGGCGTGAACCCGGAAGGTGGAGCTTGCAGTGAGCAGAGATCGTGCCACTGCACTCCAGCCTGGGTGACAGAGCAAGACTCTGTCTCAAAAAAAAAAAAAGAAAGAAAGAAAGAAAACAGTCCATAGGTTGTAGTTGCACTTTCTATAAAGAACATCCTACCCAAAAAGCCATAGTCTATTTAATTAGACATGTTAAAGCTATTCAAAATGTTAACAAAAGACATCAGAACCAAGTCATGTACATTGCTGGGACATTAATTAGCCTTAGGAGAAGATAACTTCAGAAAAAGTGGAAGTTGCCCTGATCACTCAAGGCAACCATTGTGTGAAGAAGGGGAAAAGCTGACTTTTTGTATCAATTGGTAAAAAGTGAGCGAACTTTGGCTCAATGGGAGGAAAAAAAACTTTCTCTACCTTATGAAATAAAATTGTAAAATTTCATTGCTAGAAGCAAATTCTGAAATCATACTAGCTTATCTTCTCAATTGACTTGTGAGATGACTGAGGTCAGGTTGGGTTTAGTGACTTTCACAGAGTCACACAGGAGGCATACAGAATCGGAAAACATGGCTTGACTCCCTGCTCCATTGCTCTCTAGCTGTAAAACCTTATGTCCTTTGTTCTGCTTTCAGGAGTCCTGAGAGAAGCTGAGGGCTTCGAGCAATGAGATTTGAGTCTACCTCCCTTCATCAAAAGTGCAGCTAGAAAAGCTTGGAGAAGCAACCGGAGCAGAAATTGGGAGGGTAATACTTTTACATCAAAACAACACTAGCTTTATTAGCTGTAATAAGAGCAAGGTACGTAAGTAGAAATGATATTAATCTGTCATGCATATCACTTCTCAAGTGGTTCCTCAACAATAGTGTTAATCAAGCTTCGCCCTGCTTTTATTAGAAACCTAGTGAAGAATAGCTTTGACATGTATCAGATGTAGGACACTAAGAAAATTGCCATATGTATAAATAAACTTATGCCTTGAAAATGTTTGTGCCATGCTCTGGGAAAGGGGGGTCAGGGAATCAATGAGAGGGTAGAGGTAGAAGGGAGAGGTCTGCAGAATGTGGAGGTGAGAAGGAGAGAAGAAAAGGGCTGGGCATGGAGGGAGGTAACATCAGGGCTAAACCTAACAGGCCTGGGGAGCCTCCAGAGATTTAGGCGGTTAAGTTTCTCTCCTTTTTTTTTTTTTTTTGTGGTGGTCTCATTTTCATTTGGGTGGCTTTGGGCAAATCTTTCTGAATCTCAGATGATGCTAATACTGTCATCAAACTGAGGAATAAATAAGATGACAGGCTTGAAAGTGTTTTGCTAACTATAAAGTGATGCACTAATGTTATTTAGAGCAAGGAAGAAAAACTAGAGAGCATCTAATAACTTACAATGCTATTACAGGAAAAAAAAAAAGTTTGTCCATAGGATACACCAAGATGTATGACTAAAAATTGGTTCATCAATTATCCCAACCTAGAAAGACTCAGCCAAGGATGGACAAAATACTAAATTCCTCTCTTAGGTATATATGGAATAGGTCAGGGAGATAGTTTATTTTACTGCTCTCCTTCCTATAAATGTGGGGTTCAGAATTGAACAGTTGTTCCATCAACCATGACCCTAAAAAGCTGGTTATGCTAGGAATCTAGGAGAAGAGATTCAAATGTATTTTCCCTTGGATATAAAAATGGGGAGGAAAAGCCACAGTGGTGACATGTCATTTTGCATACTTCAGAGTTCCAGGAGAATCCAATGATCCCTAGCTTTTGATTCTGTGTGGGCTCTCTGTGGTACTGGCTGTATCATCTGTTCTTAACCATGAACCAGAGCATCTTGGAGAGGAGCTGCTAAGTGCCTACTGAGTCTGCAGCATGGAAAACATGTCTGCAACGTTAATAGAGAACTCTGGTTTCTGGGGCTGAGAGATTTCAATCACTAATATTGTCAGTGAGTGAGTGTGGCTGGGGCCATGGTGTACGCTTGTCTGAAATAAAGAACATCAGTTTTGAAAAAAAAAAAAATCATAAAACAAAAACAAAAACAACCTTGCTAAGTAGGTGCCAGGTCCGGTTGTGAGCCATTGCAGGTGTGTGAGCAGACTGGAGCTGGGCCGACTTCCTCCCATGCAGCAGGGAGCCCTCCTGCAGGGCCAGGCAGCTCACCACAGCACCACTGCTCAGAAACAGGAGGTTAATTAGCCCAGCACTTAATGAGAGCGTCTGGAGGAACTGTTGAGAAAATACTAAAAAATAAATGAGATGGAGTAACGATGGAAGGAAGGCATAGACGTGCTCTGAAATGGCTGGTAGGCAAAATAATATGGCTGAGACAAATTGAGAATGACTGAGCAGCTGAAGCCTGGCCCCAGTGCTGCTGAAGGGGCACCCTCTTAATGAACAAGCAGTGCAGAGATGGAGGAACTTATGAAGCTTGGCAGCTATGGTGGTGGTGAAGTGTGTGTGTGTGTGTGTGTGTGTTGGGGGTAGGGTAGAATGGGAGACAGGGTTTCTTTTCATTTTAAGGACGCTGGAATCACAAGACTTTTAAGTCAAAGAAATTATTATCTTCTATCCCTAGGATCATTTCTATTGGCTTCTTATTAAGCTTGGCACTTATCAAAAGTAAATATTTGCGGGATAAATGAGTGGATTAAAAAAATGAGCTTTGTTAATTCGATGCCATGATTTCATTGCAGTTGTTTTCCAATCATGCTCTGAAAAGTCTGAGAGTTCCATGGAGATATATCAGGAAACTCCACGAAATTGTTGGCAAATTGTTGAGATGAGTATATGGCTCTTCAGAGAAGTACTTCAGAGTCCAAACACTCAACAGGGTCTGATTTAGAACTAGGGGTCTAAATGAGCCAAATTTCAGCCTGGCTATCCTAGCCCAAGGTCACAGGGAGAGTTGGTAGCTGAGTTAAGGATTAAGTCAAGAACTTCTGACTTCAATTCCAGTGATCTTTCCAATTCACCATGCTTAAGGCTGCACAAATTTCAGAAGGTTGGGCCAAATAATACATCAAATGTTCATGCAAAATTGTCAGTGCCTTGGAAATGCAGCAAAACTTGAGACGGAAAAATAAAAATTTAGCCAAATTTTCAGGGTAATGATTGTCCAAAAAGGAGGACTTAGACAATAAACAAAGTCAGAACAGAAAACCCAGTTAAAATGCATACACATAGCATTATCAAAGAGATCACAACGCTGTGAAATCTTACTCTCGATCTGAGCTCCTGTTCTTTGAGGTAAGTAACATTATCCCAATACTGAAGTCTGAAAGCTAGTATCCTCTCCAATTTATATGATGGACCCTGTAACTCTACCTAATATAGTTAAAAGGTGGGGCCTTTGGGATATAATTCCATCGTAAGGGCTCCACTGTCATAAATGGGATTAGTGTACTTATAGAAGAGTCTCAAGTGAGTGCTCTTGCCTTCTTTAATCATGGAAGGAAGCAGTAATAAGGCATTATATTTCAAAAAGAGAGCAAGCTTGCCCAGAAGCCAAATCTGTGGGAGAATTGATCTTGAACTTTCCAGCCTCCAGAACTGAAAACAACAATATTCTGTTGTATAAATTATTCAGTCTGAGGTATTTTGTTATAGCAGCAGGAACAGACTAAGACACCCAATTTACAGATAAAAAAGCTGAGGCTGAGATGAAGTAACTCAACCAAGGTCACAGTGCTAGGAAATGGCCGACCCTGAATTCAAACTTAAGCCCATCAAATATCAGTATTTTCAATCCCACTGAGTGGAATAAATGAGCACGATTTCATTGTGAGATAATTAATAAAGTTCAAAAACAAATGGGCAAAATAATCAGAAAACACTGACAGATACTGTGGTGACAATGAGAGCCAAAGCCGTAGATCTCCACACTCTGCTTGGGCACTGAGAACCGAAACCACATTTTATCATCTACAACAGCATGACTGTGCCATTTTTCTGTCTCTGTTAGCTTGTCTTGCTTATTGCTCTGTCTCCATTAGCATGGCCTTATTCTTTCTAAAGTCTCTTGCCTGGGCAAATATTTTGATTGTTCATTACAGGAACTTCCTGAAAGACTCAATGCTTCAATGGAAAACATCAACACTTTGTGCTCTCCAATTATTTTAATTCCTAATTCAAAATATTCACCATGCTATTTCCACAAATCCTGGACTGTTTTATTACAATCCTTATCCAAATGCAATCAAACTCCAACTTTGAAAGATTTGCCTAAAATCAATAGTTTTTAACCTTATCTTCTCTCCACAAGACACTGACAAAGCTTTGCAAAGTGGTGTTCTCCCTTACAATAATAAGCAATTAATTTGGTTTCTTCTTATTAAGCAGTTGTGTTGCTAATATTTGGGGAGCCAGCTTTTGACAAAAAATTGGCATTGGAAAGCATTCAAATGCCAAGATTCCCCTCATCCTCACATCTCAAACAGAGAAGGAAATGAGGAATCCAGACCTAGAACACCAACAAACAGAGCTTTCAAAAGACTCCACTGCTTGCGGAGAATATTTAAGTTCAGAACAAGGGCCAAGTGGTCTGTCCTCTTTACCCTTTCCCCCTGAATACAATAGCTCCTTCTGCAGTCAGAGTTGAAGTCAATACTGTTGGGGAGGAAGAGTAATATCAGGTCAACTGGAGAAGTCAGAGGCAAGAGGCAAAATGAGTAAGTCGGAGGACCACTTTATGTCAAAGCTGGGAAGATAAGAGAGTTTAACAGTGCTACTGGGGTTGGCATACTGTTCTCTTATAATGTCTTAGTGGTGAAGTGAGGGAAACAGATGCAGAAATCATTTTCTAACCAAAGGTCAGAATCACAATGTGACACCCTTCCACCCAATTCTATAACACTTTTAAGTTCTTTTTCAAATTTATTTATGAAACCCAAATTCCGTATTAAAGGCATTGCTGTTGGTCTATCATTAGAGACAGAGGTGAGAAATGAAAAATAGGCTAGGAAAGAAAACACATACACTTGAGTTCTGTGTGATGTGGGAGGCGTTCTACCAGGAAGCCATCAAAGCACCATAGCCTCCCTGTCACATAGTGCTCAGACTGAGGAAATCACATAACCTACCTGATAATTGTGCAACTCAGCTCTGAATAGGATTACAGGTGGTGTTCCCAAAATCCTTTCCATATTAAATTTGAATTATTTTAATCAACCCAGCATGATGTCTACCACATAGCAGTATTTTAACATAGCAGTCAGATGGTCTGATAATTCAAATTAGGTGCTCTGAAGGTGGCTGAGTATAGTGAGAGATGAATGGTTTATGACTCTGATTCATTGAATAAATATTTAAAAGGAGTCACCACAAGCAAAGAACCACTATAGTCACTACAAAGTGTGTCAAAATGTTGGGATGGAAAATCAGGAAGAGGGGAAAAACATGTATACAAGCCTAGTGCTTGCAGAAGAAACCAGGTGAGGGAGCAGGAGGCAAACTCTTTTATATTCAAACTTCCCTTGAATTTGGCACATTTTGGGGTACTACAGAAACAAAATAAAGAGCTTTCTTCTTGCTCTTAATTTTTTATGTGCTCTCAAACCATGGTATTTTCTGTTCTTTAGTATCAGTTACTTCTCCTCTGTCTGTTTTCCAGCTTCTAAAAGTTTACAGGCATTTCATTTCTGTCTTTTAATTTTTCTTTCTCTCTCTCTCTCTTTTTTTTTTTTTTTTTTTTTTTTTTTTTGAGGTGGGGTTTCACCCCTTCGCCCAGGCTGGAGTGAAGTGGCACAATCTTGGCTCACTGCAATCTCCGTCCCCCAGGTTCAAGCTATTCTCCTGCCTCCGCCTCCAGAGTAGCTAGGATTTCAGACACCCTCCACTATGCCCAGCTAATTTTTGTATTTTTAGTAGAGATGGGAATTCACCATGTTGGTCAGGTGGTCGACATTTCTTTTGAACTGATGATTCTACTCATAGTATTTTTGTTGTTAAGTTACATTTTGTATTGCTTCTTTAAAACATTGTACTTTAGAGAGGTGTTTAGGAGAGGAGAAGAGCAAAGGAGATGAGTATTAATATTAATCCATCTTCTTCACCTAGAAGACTTTCATTGTCTGGTGACTGAAGGAATAGCAGTAGTGTGCTAACTAGATTTCATACTCCAGTTTTGCAATCCTTAAGTCTATTTACCACACCTTTCTAAATTGCAAGTCTGATTACACTATGCTTCTTTGAAGAAGCCTCCAAAAATTTCAAGTAGTTACTAAATAAAGTCAAATTTTCTTGCCATGACTAAATCAAAGGTCACTATGATGTGCACCTGCCCGTAACTTTAATCTTATTTCTATAGACTCTTGTCTCAAATCTCATGACCTAATCCTCTTGAATGTCTTTCATATCCTCACACATACCATGCCAGTGTCAGCTTCACACTTTAATCCCTCTATCCCTTCTTCCTGGAATGTTAGCACCATCTCCATTCTTTTCTGGCCATCTGGCTAATCAACTCGTCTTTTGAGACTATGACAACATCCTTCCCTCCCTGAAGCCTTCACTAAATCCTCCAAATAGATGTGGCCATTCCTTTTGTTATGACCACTCTGTATCTGGTGCCTACAACTATTGCAGCATATTTTGGTATGTTTTAATTAAAAAAGAAAGGAGCCACAAACCCTGCGGTCTCCCTCTACTTGATTCTATGCTCCTTAAAGGCTGACACTGTCTCATTTATCTTTTGGCCCTATTGCTCACCAGAAGGTCTGGTATGTAATGGGAACCCATTAAACATTTGGAACTTTGTCTTCCTCTGCCATCTAATATTGGTATGCTTTAAATACTAGCTCGTCTGCAAAAGATTTTCCCCTCTCCTTACTCCCTAATATGTGCTCCTTCTTCCTTCTGGCCCTGGCATAATAATCAATCCCTGGCATATGAATCCTCACCTCTTTTCTGGGTTCAGAGGAGCAGCTCAAAATTCACTATAATTTCTGGGATTTATCCCAGATTCAGCCCTGATTCCTGATTCATCTCGATGTCTTGCTTTTCTTTTTCCCACCTGCTGCTTTCCATGTCTGGTTACTGATATAAAGTGCTTTGATTAATGGGCAGGACAGGGACTAGAACAAGTAAGATCTCAGCTGAGTTATGTTTCTCACCATTAACAGTTGTGTAACTTGGGTAAGGTACTTAACCTTTCTCATCTGCAAAACAAAGATAATACCTTCCTGAATTGTTGCTTAAAGAGCAAATTAGGAAATAGTTCAAAATTTATTAAAATTCCTTGCATAACCCAAAGGTTCAACAAGTATTTGCCTTTTCTTGTTTGTCAGTCAAGTGCTGAGTTGTGCTGAGTCAAGAACTGTGCTAAAAGTAATATAAAGGCAAGCTTGTTTTATCATGATGTCTGGTTCACTATTAAGAGCATTTCTTGCAGAAAGATCCGGTTACCAAGACTTACATAAAATCTTTTTTAAAAATCACTATTTGCAGAAACATAATATTCTAAATCAATTTATTCTAACTTTTATCTATTATTTATGAACAATTGTGGAAGTTTGAAGTTTGAACTACAGTATGTTTTACTCAATAAATGTGTGTTAATCTATTACCATCTCTATATCTTGATACTTATACTCTGACATCTACAAGAGTGAATATAGCACAGTTCCCACACTCAAGAAGCTCTTTTCTCAAAATACATTTTTCAATTTTCATATAGTAAACTTTACTCTTTTTTGTGTATAGTTTTGAGTTTTTACAAACGACTAGTCATGTAAAAATCACAATCACAATCAATATACAGAAGAATTTCAGTCCTCCTGCCTAATATTCCCTTATGCTGCTCCTTTGTTGAAAAACCTTATCTCCATCCCCAAACCTCGGCTGCCAACAATATGTAAAAAACTATTCCTATAGTTTTGCATTTTCCAGAATTTTATACTTACAGAATATACAACATGTAGGCTTTTGACTGTTTTTCTTTTACTTAGCGTAATGCTTTTGAGATTCTTCTGTATTACTGCATGTATAAACAGCTCTATGAACTCTACTGATAAGTAGTATTCCATTGAATGGTCATGCCATATTGTCTTTATCTATCCCTCTGTTGAAAAACATTGGAGTTGTTTCCAGTTTTAAGCAATTACAAATAAAACTGCTATGAACATTCATTTACAAGTTTCTGTGTGAACATGTCTTTAATACTCTTGGGTCATGAGTGAAATTGCTGGATCATATAAAAAGTATAAGTTTGATTATACAGGAAACTGCCAAACTATTTTCCAGAGTAGTTTTGCCGTTTTATATTTCCACTAGCAACGTATGAGAATTCCAGTTGCTCTGCGTATTTCTTTGGTGCTGTCAGATTTAAAGTGTTGTCCATTCTAGTAGGTATGTAGCATTTCATTATGGTTCTAATTTGCATTTACTAATGATTAATGATTGTGAACATCTTTTCATGTGCATATTTGTCATTTATATGTCTTCTTTGGTGAAGTGTATATTCAAACCTTTTAGCCATTTTAATTAATTGTTTTTTACTTTTGAGTTTTGATAATTCTTTAGCTATCTTAGATGTAACTTTTTGTTGTTATGCAATTTGCAAATATTTTATCCCTATCTTTGACTTTGATCTTTTTATTCTGTGAATTGTGTTTTTTACAGAGCAAGCATTTTTAATTTTATGAATTTTAATTAATCAAGGTTTTAGTTGATGGCTCGTGTTTTTGGTGTTGCCTCAAGGAGCTTTTAATATGGTATCAGGCTTAAAGCCTTTGACTGAACATCCACAGGATAGGTTAAGTGGGATATGAGTAATGTAAAGTGCTATAAGAGTTCAGGGGAGGGAGATACAACTTGGAAGTAGGTAGTTTTACAGTGTTGCTTAACAGTTTTCCAATAAGCTGCTGCTGACTCCTGAATTTTCTAAGTATTGAGATATATTGTTAATGTTTCAAAAGTTGGCTTGAACACAGAGCTTAAGAAATGTATCTATCTGTGGTCAGTGAGCCCAAAACTAAGCCATTAGTGATATAAAGAGTCAGGATTGTTACTAAGCTCTCAAGCTCTGCCCAGAAACTCTCCCCTTTGCCCTAGTGCTAGCCATATATCATTTTATTCCGTGAGCATTTCTTTAACATCTTGGTGGACCCTTCGGGTTTTATACATTTTCTTCTATGATTTATGAGGAACAAATTATCTGTTTATTGTACTCATTGCTGTGATCTTCTGTGCCACACTGAGATCTTTCATTCTGCTTATCTTAAATTTCCTTGTGAGAGACTGATGGTTTGTATGATTAAAATAAAATAAATCTTGTATTAGTATATGCCTTTGTCATAGTACCATGAGTGCCTTGTAATCTCAGTCTCTACATGATCAGGATTCAGCACCTAGTAAGTACTAAATAAATCTTTGATGAGAGAGAATAATTGATCGAACTCCTAATACAGATTAGAAAATATTTGAGCAGAACTTTTAATCTTATGTCTGTACATATCTATTCATATCGATGTATGTATAAATACTAAAACAAGGAGTGTTTCAGATATTTCTGAGGTTGAAGGAAATATTTTGCCCCCGATGTTGGAGGGGAAAAAATCTAAAGTTTCTGCAGATGTAAAAACAGGGCCATTTAAAAAATAGTTCTTAGCTGTAAAACAACAGCATTCAGTTTATTAGAAGTGTTACTTTGCTTGGTAGCCATTCTTACAAGGCCAAGAAAAAATGTAAATTTGGTAAAAGAAAAGAAGTCCCTGACTTCATCGCCTCAGTGCACATTTTCAATCAGGTGGGTCATGCCAGTGAGGTGAGACTTTTACTGAGATATCTGCAGTGTAGCCCAGTCTGTGCCTCGTGATAGTTATTGTTTGTATTCACACTGGGTGGACACAGTACCCCGGCAAGTTCCTATATCCTCAGCTTCCCAGCACTGCTCATAACTAGCATATGCTCTGGCTGAATGACCTGGCTTCATTCACAGCTAAATCAGTACTAAAGCAGTTTGAATGATAGATAGCAGCTTATCAATAATTGAAAAGAAAGGCTTAGAGATATCCCATTATCTGAATAATTAATGCTCCACTTGGGTTTTGTAATTCCTTAATAAAACTGACTGATTGATTTGCTTAATTAATTCCTCCTTTGACAGGCTTATTGCTTTCTTTGGAGACAGGGATGGGTAAAAAGAAAAAAAAAAAAAAAAGATAATTCAAGCCAAGAGGAAAGATTTAAAATCTTCATAAACGTTAACCCCCTCGGAGTATTATGGAAACAAGTTCTCTAGCAAACCTTCTCCAGCAATCTCTGTTTTGCTATAAAAGACCCCTATACCCCTGTCAATGGACACCACATGGGTGTATTTGGAACTACAACTGATGAAACATTATGCTAAACTGTAAGGGCTCCAACCACATCTGTAGTAATAAACTCAGCTGAACCTTAAACACCTTTGAATAAATTGATCTGAATGAATGTTTAAAGCTGACTTACATTTAACGTAACGAGCTCTGAGTAAGGCAGCAGCAGCTACCTTGAGGCTGAGAGAGCTACTGGCTCTGCCAGCTCGGAGCATCCCTCTGGCTTCCGTGCACCTGCTCCGACTGAAGAACAGTGCCGGTCTCTAGAATTTGGTCCAATCCCAATTCTGCTGCCATCTTTCTTATGTTGACTGGGATCAACCAGAGATGAATCAAACTACCACAGAAAATTAAACCAACAAATGGAAAGAAATAGGGCATATGGAGTGAGGACTGGAAGGCAGAGAGTGAAGTACCAAAGAAAGAGAAAAGGAAAACTAAGTCTATAAAGGGAATTCAGACAGAAGGAAAATAAGGACATTTAGCTGAATTTGGGAACTTATGTATAATATACTGCTTGAAAAAATAATAAAATCATTCTTTAAAAAGCTTATTAAAATGTTTGAAAAATAGAAAATACATTATTCAACTGAAAGAAGGAAACAAGTCTTACAAACAGACATTCCAATGACTTGTCAATAATTTTTGTCAAGTGAAAGTATCAGGATATACAATGGAAGTTTCCGTCCTGAATTTTATTTTAGTCATCTCTGGCATCATAACATTGATTCCTGTGGTTTTCTCAAGAACCTAATGAAAGACACTTGGTGAGGAAGAATGGGGACCTCCTTCTCCTTGGTGATGAAAGGGGGCCTATTTCTTCCTTTTTTTTTTTTTTTTTTTTTTGAGGTGGAGTCTGGCTCTGTCTCCCGGACTGGAGTGCAGTGGCCGGATCTCAGCTCACTGCAAGCTCCGCCTCCCGGGTTCACGCCATTCTCCTGCCTCAGCCTCCCTAGTAGCTGGGACTACAGGCGCCCGCCACCT
This sequence comes from Rhinopithecus roxellana, assembly GCF_007565055.1. Taxonomy (NCBI): domain Eukaryota; kingdom Metazoa; phylum Chordata; class Mammalia; order Primates; family Cercopithecidae; genus Rhinopithecus; species Rhinopithecus roxellana. Next base: position 70,941,192 of record NC_044569.1, on the reverse strand, counting down.
CGCCCGGCTAGTTTTTGTATTTTTAGTAGAGACGGGGTTTCACCGTGTTAGCCGTGTTAGCCGTGTTAGCCAGGATGGTCTCGATCTCCTGACCTCGTGATCCGCCCGTCTCGGCCTCCCAAAGTGCTGGGATTACAGGCTTGAGCCACCGCGTCCGGCCGTAAGGGGGCGTATTTCTAACCAGAGGTTTCCATGTAGGAGCCTGGGTAATGGCAGTGTCTGTGGAGTAGTGAGAACAGGTTTCTTTTTCCCAATGTTTTGTGAATAGAGGTGGAAACAGTATGAAATGAAATATGTTTTCTAATAAAGCAGCATCCAGTCCTGCAGTGTGGGCACCTCAGCTGTATGGCTAGAGGAGGTTGAAATGGTCAGAGGTGATCCTTAGGTCCCTTAAAAATCACATTTCACAGTTTTGACTTGTCACAGTGAAAGTTGTAAGTTCTCATTCCAAGAGTGAACAAATGATTGAGAATATCTGAGCATGCATTCTGAGTACATTTCCAGCAGCTATGACACATACCATCTCAGTTAATCTTCATAGCAGTCCTGTAAGATAAACATCTTTAGTTGCATTTATAGATCAGAAATCTATAGATCAGAGACCAAAAAGGATCAATCTCAGAGAAGTAAATGCCAAAGTTGGCACTAGACCTACATCACCATTTTGACCCAATTTGTTTAAGTCTCATTTGCTTGCCCCAATTCTTTACCCTTTTACCCAGCTTCTTTCTGTTCTTCCAGGCTGTTGTCTTCCACAAAGACTGTACTGACTATACCAGTTTATATCAACCATTCTTCTCCGAAATGCTTTCATTCTTGTCATTAAATATCTTCAATTAATTACTAGATTTTTCTCTTTCTTCATATGTTTCATTTTTATCTTTTTATCTAGTATATAAATACCTTTGCTATTATGATTTCTCTGCAGGGAACAGAATGTTTAGTACGTTGTTGGTTACATAGATATCTCAAAATATTGTATGCAGTCAATCAATTGATAAGCAATTTTAGGTACTCCTTTTGCAAAAGATAAAATTAAGATGTATTACACCTGCTACAGTACAGTTGAGCAGGTTTTTACTGGAGATTCACTACATATTTGATTCTATGCTAAGTATTGCAAGACTTCCAATAGCTTTTGGAAGAATAAGTTTCCACATTCCCGTGTATACTTTTATATACTATTTTACAACTATTTTATGTATTTCCTCATTGTATATACATACTTATCGTGTGTTCCTATTCCTCTTTCTTCGGTATATCTGAAAGAACACTGAATTCCCATAGAAGATCACTGTATTCTCAGCTAGTCGGTTTAAGATTGACCATACTCCTAGCTCTAAGGGTTAGTCCAATTACAATAATCCAATTAACATGTCCCATCACCTGGGCATGCAAATGTGCTTAAAGATGGGTTTGCCACTTCTGCTAGAATCTCTTCTTCTTGCCTATTTAAAAAAAAATTATGATTTTACATCTTACAATGCCCTGGGCAGAGCTACACCAAGATGAGAAACAAGAAACAACTCCTTAGCTGCACTACTGACATTAGCCACTATGTGGTCTTCCTGTGTCTTATTTCTGCCTATATATGTTCAGTTTCCTTTCTAAAATCAAAAGCTAATCAAGTCTCTCCCATGCTTAAAGACACTTGATAGCTCCCATTGTCTAAAGGATAACAACCTACTTTTTCAGCATGAGTTATCGTTTCACATAACTCTAACTAATTCCCACAATACCCAGCCAGGGTTTCTCAACTAAGAGTGCTACTACCATCTCGGACAACATAATTCTTACTTTTGTGGGACTGTCCCACACATTGCAGGATATTGATCATCCCTAAATTTCTAGCATTTAATGGCTTCAATGTGCCCCATCACTGTGAAAACCAAAAGCACTGTAGACATTTCTAAATACCTCCTTGTGTTTGATGAGAAACCTTGAGACATCACTCTTCTTTCTCCAAATATGCTGGAGCATGCATAGATTTGTCATCCAACAGCACATAGAACAGTGCTGAACGCACACTAGTCACTAAACCATTTACCTGATTGAGATAAGTTAAATAATCAATAATTGACTTAAAGATATATCTTGACTACTTGTTACATACTGAATTGGACTGGACAAAACCCAATATCAAATAAATGTTATTACATTTTATTCCTAACTTCAAGTTACTTAAGTTCTTAAAGGAAAAAATATCACCCCTATGCAAAGTTAATTGATTGTACAAGGGAATAATAACTCAAGACAACAATTTAAAATAACCCATAACTTAGTATAGGATTAAATGTCTATTGGGTTAAAAAGACGAGTTTTTGAAGGGCTGTTTGAACGCTCAAGGTGACTACAAAAAGATTTTAAGCCTAGTGTCCTCAGAAATGTTTCTATCAAATAGGAATATGAGTCAGTCTTCCAAGATTTAAAACTAGTTATATATTTCTTGTAATGATATTATGTCATGCATGCTTTTACAAAACTTGCCAGTTCCATCAATATTGAAAACACAGGAAATTTCTTCCTTGGTGACGTTTTTCAGATGTCATAGAAGATTCTTTCCCACTTTTTTATTTGTGCAAAAATATATACAACATAAAATTTGCCATGTAAACCATTTTTAGTGTACAATTTGGTGATTTTAAATATTCATAATGCCGAGTAACCATCACCACCATCTATTGCCGAATTTTTTTATCTTGTAAAACTGAAACTCTGTACCCATTAGACAGTAACTCCCAATTCTCTCATACCTCAGCCTACATTTTGCATTTTCATTCCTACTATAGATACTTGAGTACTTCTACATTTTAGCTATTATAAACAGTAGTATTTCTGTAATCATTTGTATTCAAATATCTCTTTGCATATTCTTTAAATTACTTTGGGTATAAACCCCGAAGAGCAATTTCTGGATCATATGGTAATTCTACTTTTAACTTTTTGAAGAATTGCTATACTGCTTTCTACAGTGGTTCTACCATTTTACTTTCAACTAACAATGCCCAAGGGTTTCAAATACTCTACAACTTTGCCTGAACTTATTATTATTTTGTTTTTACTTTTTTTTCACCCAGTAGTAGCTATCCTGATGGGTGTGTGGTGGGATCTTGTTGCAGTTTCTTATTTGCATTTCTCTAATGCTGAGCATCTTTCCTTGGGGATGCTGAGACATTTCCTTGGGGAAATGTCTACTCAAGTCTTTTACCCATTTTTGAATCTGGTCATTTATTTATTTGTTGTTGTATTTTAGGAGTTCTCTACCTATTCTCAATTTTAATCCTTCATCAGATATATAATGTGCAAATATTTGCTCTCATTCTATAAGTTGCCTGTTTACTATATTGATAGCGTTTTTATGCACATTTAAAAATTCATAAGTCCAATTTATCTATTTTTTCCTTTATTACATATTTATATGGTCTCATATTCAAAAAAAATTCACTATGCCATATTCAAAAAATAATTGAATCTAATTTTATGAAGCTTTTTTTTCCCTGTGTTTTCTTTCTAGGGGTTATATAATTATACACTTAGGTCTTTGATTCATTTTAATTTAGTTTTCGTATATAATGTGAGGGAAGAGTTTGACTTCAATCTTTTGTATGTGAATATCCAGTTTTTCCCAGCTCCATTTGCTAAAAAGATTGCCTTTTCTCCATAGAATGGTCTTGGCATTCTTGTCATAAATCATTTGACCATATATTTGAGCATTTATTTCCAGGCTTTTTATTGTATTCCATTGGTCTATATTTCTGTCTTTATGTCAATACCACACTGTTTTAGTTACTTTAGGTTTGTAGTAAGTCTTAAAATTAGAAAGTTTTAGTCTTCCAGTTTTGTTCTTCTGCTTCAAGGTTGTTTTGGCTATTTGAGATCCCTTGAGATTCCATATTGATTTTTGGATAAGTTTTATATTTCTGCAAAAAAAAAAAAAAAAAAATCATGGCGGTTTTGATAAGGACCGCATTAAATCTGTAAATAACTTTGGGTGCTATTGGTTTCTTAACAATATTAGGTCTTCCAGTTCATGCACATGGGATGTATTTTCATTTATTTATGTCTTTTTAAATTTCTTTTAGCAATATATGGTGGTCCTTCACCTCCACTGTTAATTTCTAAGCTTTTTTTCTTTTTGATGCTACTGTAAATGGAATTGTTATTATAATTTCATTGTCTCAGATTGCTCATTGTTAGTGTATAAAATGCAATTGATCTTTGAATGTTGATTTTGTATTCTGATACTTTGCTGAATTTATTAGTTCTAACAGGTGTGTGTGTGTGTGTGTGTGTGTGTGTGTGTGTGTGTGTGTGATATTTCTTGCCTAATTGCCCTGGCTAGAACTTCTAGTACTATATTACATAGCAGTGGTAAAAGTGGTAATTCTTGTCTTGTTCTTGATTTTACAGGAAAAGCTTTCAATCTTTAACTATTTTGTGTGAGGTTTGCTCGGGACTTTTCGTGTATGGCTTTTGTTACGTTGAAGTAGTTTTCCTTTACTCCTTTGTTGTTAAGTGTTTTAATGAAAAAAATGATGTTACATATTTTCAAATGGCTTTTCTGCATTATTAGAGATGATCATATGATTCCTTTCTTTCATTCTGTTAATGTGATATATTACATTAATTGATTTTTCTATATTGACTCATCCCTGCATTCCAAGAATAAATTCTGCTAGGTCGTAATGTATAATCCCTTTAATGCTTAATTAAGTTTGCTAGTATGTGGTTGAGAATTTTTAAAATCAATATTCATAAGGCATGTTGACCTTCTCTTATAGTCTCTTTGGTATCATGGTTAATGTTGGCCTCATCAAATAAATCAAAAAGTGTTTCCTCCTCATCATATTTTTGAAAAAGTTGAGAAGGATTGGTGTTAGTTCTTTAAATGTTTGGAAAATTAACTGGTAAATCTAACAGGTCCTGGCTTTTCTGTGTCAGGAGATTTGTAATTACTGATTCATTCTTTTTACTCATTATAGATATATTCATAGTTTTTATTTATTTCTGATTTAGAATTTGTTAGGAATTTGTTCATTTCATCCAAGTTATCCAATCTGCTGGCGTGTAATTGTTCACATTACTGTCTTATAACCCCTTTTAATTTCTCTAGAACTGGTAGTAATTTTCCCATTTTCATTTTCCCATTTTCATTTCTGATTTTAGTAACTTCTGTCTTTTGTCTTATTTTTCCCTTAGGTTTTTTTTTTTTTTTTTTAGATGGAGTCTTGCTCTGTCATGAAGGCTGGAGTGCAGTGGCACGATCTTGGCTCACTGCAACCTCTGCCTCCTGGGTTCAAGCAATTCTCCTGCCTCGGTCTCCCAAGTAGCTGGGACTACAGGTGTGTGCCACCGTGTCCAGCTAATTTTTTGTATTTTTAGTAAACGAGGTTTCACAGTGTTAGCCAGGATGGACTCGACCTCCTGACCTCGTGATCCGCTTACCTCGGCCTCCCAAAGTGTTGGGATTACAGGCATGAGCCACCGCGCCCGGCCTTCTCCTTTGTTTTTACTAGAGAAAGTTTATCATTTGCTCTTCTGGCCTGCTCTGAATTTTAGTAGTGGCTCTACGAAACAGTGCTGCCGGAAAGAAGGCAAGAGAAACTCTGTTAAAGTCACTGTGCCAGGCTTTTTTTTTCTTAATCGTATGTAGCTAAAAGTTGATCCATTACGTTGATCTTTTCAAAAAAATCAACTTTTGAGTTTATGATTTTCTCTATCAATTTTTCAATGTTATAGTTTGTTTATCATGCTCTATTATTTTTTATTTCCTTTTTTCGCTTGCTTGGGTTTAGTTTGTCCTTCTTTTCCTAGTTCCTAATGTTCCAAAGTTAAGTTTTTGGTTTGAGACCTCTGTAAAGCACTCTTGATTAGGTATCTAACCACTAACTGTGATGCTCTTACCTAGCACTGGAGAACTATCCATGACAAGGAGCGAGGAGTTTACTCGCAGCCTAAAGATACATTTCTGCCTTTCTTCTGAAAAAAAAAAAAAAAAAATATATATATATATATATATGTTAATTGAAATCCAATCTTCATTTATCCCTCAAATATTTATTAAGCTTCTATTATATGTCAAAACTGTATATTGGCTAGTGCTAGTGGGAGGACTGTTTCTCCAGCCTTCTGGACTTTCATCCTCCCTGCTTTTTTTTTAATGTATGTGTTAGCCCTAATTCCTATATTAAGTTTGTTTATCCCTCTAATTGTTAGAGTGGCTCTGATTCCATGGCCATGGCCAAACCCAGACTAATTCATAGACAATGGCTTATATGGAAATTTCAAATGCATTTTTATTTGCTCAAGTGAAAGTAGCATGGACATTGTCTTAGTCCATTTGTATTGCTACAAAGGAACGCCTGAGGTTGGATACTTTATAAAGAAAAGTGTTTTATTTGGCTCACGGTTCTGCAGACTCTAGAAAAGGCATGCTGCCAACATCTGCTTTTGGTGAAGGCTTCAGGAAGCTTCCACTCATAGAAGAAGAGAAAGGACAGCAGGCATCACATGGCAAGAGAGGAGGAAAGAGAGTGGAGAAGGTATCAGACGCTTTCAACAATCAAGTCTCATGGAAACCAAGAGTGAGATTCCACTCGTTATCATGGGGACTGTCATTAAGGAGGGATCCATTCTCATGCTCCAAACACCTGCCACCAGGCCCCAACTCCAACACTGATGGTCAAACACAACATGAAATTTGGAGGGGATAAACATCCAAACTATATCAGAGATTCAATCCGTCCTGATAGGCAGGCATGTACTAAACACTCAATTTCCTGTGATGAAATCGTTCTCTGGAAATTTTAGGAAAAGCTAATATGCAAGCATCCCTCAGAGAAGGCTTTCATTGGAGTGGCTAAGGTCTAAGGCCTAAGAAAAAACAAAGAAAATCCAGCCAGGCTGGTTGTAAAATACCTGTTTTATAGAAAACTTACAATGATGCAACTCTCATTTTTTTCAGCACTTCTGAAAGAACTAAATTGCGTAGGGCAGAACTTTTTCCAGAATTAAAAATTAACTTAGATGTCAAAATAAAACCCTAGAATTTAATTTATCATAAAAACTATATTCTCCAATAGAATCTAATGGACCAAAACAGATAAAGCAATTAAATGGGGAAAGCTATGAATTAATCTTATTTAAAGAGGCAGTCAAGATGGAATTCATATTTTTAAAGATACAATAATCAGAAAAAAAGCCTTCCTAGCTCAGTTAGTGGTGCCATAATTTAAAATAATAAAGCATTATAAGTACCTAATTTATTCATTTTCTGCAGGTGCTATTTGTTAGTTTTGACATTCCTTTCAGTTTTGATTGCTGGTGACTTTTCTGTCTTTGGGAACATTTCACATTTTTTATGTTACTTGCTAAATTTTGGTGGTAATTGTGTGTATGCTAAGTAAAGTAGAAGAGTGTTGAAGAACTGAAATAACTTCAAGCTTAAACTCAATCCTTTGAGAAGATTCTATCAAGTAGTCTTACTCAGTTCTCCTCAGTGCTTCAGTTTCTCCTCTTAAGTGGTGAAAATCTCAAGCAACAATATGTTGGTAAAAGAGTTTGAAAAGGACTGTATAGAGTCCCAATTATTCCTCTTATTGTTATTGATTAATGGAGTACCTATGCTTTGCGGTTTGTTCTTGGATTTTATTTACTATTGCATTGCTTTTGTGGCCAGATGACCTGTGAGTCACAAGGCAGGCTGTCCAGGCTCTCTTCCTGATTCCATCACTTCCTAGTTCTGACATCTTTTACATATTCATTCTTTCTGTGTCTTGGTTTCTTCATCTATAAAGTAGGAACAACAATAGTACTTGTCTCACAGAGATTTTTGTGCTAATTAAATAAGATTTTACAGGGAAAATGGTTAGAATATTAGATGGTACATAGTTAACATCAATAGATGTTAGCTATTATATTATTGTTGCTATTTTAAAATATTTCTTTGACTTAATCTTACATATGTCTTAAAAATGTAAAGGATTATTTGTACCTTTAAAAAATTTTTATTCATACTTACGATAAATTGAAAAATGGACTAACAAAAATAAACAAGAAAAGTTCAAAGAATTATTTAGCCTGTAGATCTTAACCTTCAAGAACTTCCCCATTGGAAAATATAATATATCGTGATATGGTTTGGCTGTGTCTCCAACCATATCTTAATCTTGAATTATAACTCTTATAATTCCTAAATGTCATGGGAGGAACCCAGTGGAAGGTGACTGAATTCTGAGGGCAGGTCTTTTATGTGCTGCTGTCATGATAGTGAATGAGTCTCACAAGATCTGATGGTTTTAAAAACGGGAGTTTCCCTGCACAAGCTCTCTTTTTGCCTGCCACCATCCATGTAAGACATGGCTTGATCTTTCTTGCCTTTCACCTTCTGCCATGATCTTGAGGCCTCCCCAGTCACATGAAACTGTAAGTCCAATAAACCTCTTTGTATTGTAAATTGCCCACTCTCAGGTATGCCTTATCAGCAGTGTGAAAATGAACTAATACAAACTAATACATATCCTGTTTTTCTTTTTTTGAGACAGAGTCTCACTCTGTCACCTAGAGTGAAGAGCAATGTCTCAATCATGGCTCACTGCAGCATTGACCTCCTAGGCTCAAGTGATATCCCCGTATCAGTCTCCTGTGTAGCTGGAACCATAGGCACATGGCACTGTGCCAGGTTAATTTCTTTATTTTAGTTCTTGCAAAACAAGGTTTCACTTTATTGCTCAGGCTGGTCTTTAACTCCTGAGCTCAAGTTGTCCTCCCGTCTCAGCTTCCCAAAGGGCTGGGATTATAGGTGTGAGCCACTGAATCTGGCCATAAATCCTAGTTTATGAAATATCGAGGTAGATAGTATGGAAAAAAAATTAACAGGGAGACAAAATGCTTTACCCACCACATACACAAAATTGCGAACCTGATGTACTTTTCTCCATCTACTCCACCCCACCAGGAAAGTCATGGTGATGAGGTCACACTAGGCATCCTTACTTCTTCCCTTTCCTCTTTCTGTTGTCTTCCATAGTCTCTCTCTTCAAAATATTTTCTTGCTGCCAGCAGATTTGTTCTCCAAAAGTATACCCTAAAAATGGTGCCTCCCCTGCTCAAACACAGAGTTTGATCTTTTGGACTTCAAAGCCGTATACAGGCTTTCTGCACAAGTTGTCTGCACAAGTCACTTCACTACATCTGAGTCACTGATAACTATATTTAGTATCAATTCCTCCTATCAACCTGATGGTCTTAATCACCTCCAGTCACATCAAATCTGCCACAGCCCCCAAATCCTGCGGATCTTTCCCTTTCTTGGGTGTTACACCCTCCTCTGCATTAATCCAATCCTATCCATCTTGATGATGCTGGAGTACCTAACAATTTAGCAAAGCCATTTCTGGGCCTTGACTGTCTCAGAGCTTTCTTCTGTGAACCCCACAGCAATGAAAAAGGGCAACCTGCTTGTTCACATTGTTTTATCTCCCCCACTATGTTTTAAGAGCCTTTGGGATAGAGTTTATGTTTCATATACCTAATGAAACAAATTGCAGACTTATGTTTTACTGTTATTGTTGTTTAATTTGTGATGACTGATTTATTTAATTGAAATTCTTCCCTTTCCTTCTTCATTATACCCCCTCCTCAGATAATGTGTCTATGGCTGATGGTAATGTGCTCTCCTGTCACAATAAAAGTTTTCATTTATTGCAAGGAGATCTTAAAAGCTTTTACTATCAACATGTATTGGCTTAATATTTACTCCTTGGAGTCACATTGAGTTAATGAAATTTCGAAGTTAACACTATGGGTAAACAGCTGTGTAACTAAAGTCAAATTTGTTGTTATGCAATAAATTTGACTTTCTAATCAGTTTGCTTCTGCTATAAGATTTAAAATGGTGTTTAACAATGGTGAATAAAATAAATATATTGATTATGATAAGAGAACATTGACTCAATTTCTTTTCCAGAAAATGGATAGAAGTCTAGAAAATTCTACAAAGTATAAAGAACTTTTAGACAGTCATTGAAGAGATGTTTCTGGGGTAACTAGGCCAAAAGCATAATCACTTTAGCTTCTAGTTACAAGAGAAAATACTGGAACTGATTAGAATGGTTAATGTTACCTGAGAATGAATAAGTATTTACCTGAGAAACACAGAAATAGGTAGCATAAAGTTGTTGGTCAGATTGTCAGACAATGTAATCTGAATAGACTTGCCTGAGTTGAAGATCCACCTCTTCATTAGTTAGATAATTACGGAGAAGAAGACTTATTGGAATGAAAATAATTACCTTAAAATATAAACTCAGACTCAATACAGCTTGGTTGTCAACAGTGAGATAAGATTAAAATGAGGAAATATAGTTAAACCTATGAAATCTTGATTGAATTAAGTAGAAACATATATTTTATGAGAAAGCAACAGTACAGAGTCTCATTTCATTTGCAATATAATCAGATTCCTAATTATAATGCAATTCTTTTCGGTTTGCATGTGTCTGAGGTAGCCACTTCATTAAATTGAACATCTGGAGTGTGGTTAGGAGTGAAGGAGTATTGTAGCCACACCGTAGAAAAGTGAGGCAATGATATGATAGAGATTGCCAGGTGAGCACATTTAATGGAGGCAGATGGGCAGACTAAAGGACTAAGTTTTTCATGCATGGGAACTTAGAAGACATAAACAGAAATAAATATGACCTATAAAATCATTCTGGGGTAGGCACAGTTGGAACAAAAATAGCAACAAAAATAAAACAAAAAATAAACAAGTAAGAACATCCAACTTAGTCCTATAGAATCCATAAGACATTTTTAAAAATAGATATTTGTTGGCCGGGCGCGGTGGCTCAAGCCTGTAATCCCAGCACTTTGGGAGGCCGAGACGGGCGGATCACGGAGTCAGGAGATCGAGACCATCCTGGCTAACACGGTGAAACCCCGTCTCTACTAAAAAATACAGAAAACTAGCCGGGCGAGGTGGCGGGCGCCTGTAGTCCCAGCTACTCGGGAGGCTGAGGCAGTTGAATGGCGTAAACCCGGGAGGCGGAGCTTGCAGTGAGTTGAGATCCGGCCACTGCACTCCAGCCTGGGCGACAGAGCGAAACTGCGTCTCAAAAAAAAAAAAAAAAAAAAAAAAAAATAGATATTTGTTTTATTGTAGTAAAACATACTTAAACCATTTAAAGTGTACAAATTCAGTGGCATTTAGGCCATTCACAATGTATGCAATCATCACTACTATGCACTTCCAGAAATGTTTTATTATCCCAAACAGAAACTCTATAGCCCCTATGCAATAATTCTCTACCCCTCATTTCCCCAACCCCAAGTAACCTTTCATTTTACTGTCTGTCTGTATGAGTTTGTCTATTCTAGGTACCTCAGATCAGTGGAGCCATACAATATTTGCCCTTTTGTGTCTATTTTATTTCACTTACCAGGTTTTGAAAGTTCATTTATTTTGTTTCATGAGTTAGAATTTCATTCATTTTCTCAGGCTGAATAATATTCCATTATATGTTTATGCCACACTGTGCTTATCCATTCATCTCATAGACACTTGAGTTTCTTCCATCTTTTGGTTATTATGAGTAATGTGACCATGAGCATGGGTGTACAAATATCTCTTAGAGTCTCTGCTTTCAATTCTTTTGGGTATACACCAAGAAGTGCAATTCATCGATCATACAGTAATTCTATGTTTAACCTTTAAAGGAATCACCAGTTTTCCACAGTGACTGCACCATTTTACATTTCTACTAACAGTATACAAAATTTCTGACTTCTCCACTGTTTAGCCAACAATTATTTCCCACTTTCCTGAAAATAACACCTAATAAGCGTGAAGTAGTAAAATAACATAATTTTTAAACATTAATATGGAAATCTCAAAGATATATTTTTAATATTTTTTCCATGAAAAAAGCCAAGGTCCAAAGCAAGATGTATCTTGTAAAAATGTAAGCAGAATGCTCACATGTTATCCAGGGCCTTCTGTAATTTGGCGTATCGTGTTTCCAAATTCGCCACAGGTAAGAATTTCTCATTAAGGAGTAGGAAACAAAATATCCTTCATATATTTATACCATTACTCTGCTTCACATGTTCTGTGCTTCAGCTGGGTGGTTAAACCTTCTTTATGCTTTACCACATAGAAGGCAATGACACATTTCCATCACTGTGTTGATTCCCGCAAAGAATGTCCTCCTAAGGAGAGTCATCAGATTGACACAGTGGAGACATGGAAGAAGAATGAGAGGACACAGGGGTTACGTATGATTTCAAAAGTCCCCAGGTGACCTGATTTGAGCAGTCCCCATAGTCCTCAAGCACAGCTATTGCAGTGACTACACTGGTGCACTCATCTACCAGCAGAGTCACTGCAGTAGCCATACTTGAGGAGCCATCATTTTCTGGAATGAATTAGGTAATCAATTAATGTCTCTGCTATTTATTAATAAATGTATACCTTGTGTCTTTTTTTCTGGAGAGAATTCCCAAGGTGTATTATCTGTACCTTGGTAGATCTCACAGTCTGTGATGGCAAGGAAAGTTGAACAACATAAAATGACAATATATGATTACTCATTGGAATAATACAGTATGAACTAAGTGCTGCACAAATTAAAGTGAAAGGAAGGTGAATAAAGATGTGAATCATGCTTCAATATGCAGATGAATATTGAGAGGACCTTGATGAATGGGAAGGATTCATTTAAGTGGAAGATAAAAAGGTACGCATTCTGGCAATGATGTAAAGCCTGAAAAGACATAGAAATGGCAAGGTGTGAAGGAGTGTTTGCAAGACTGTTAGAAGATAAATTTAAGGCCAGGCATGATGGCTCATGCCTGCAATCCCAGCACATTGGGAGCCTGAGGCAGGTGGATCACTTGAGGTTAGTAGTTTCAGACCAACCTGGCCAACATGGCAAAACCTTGCCTCTACTAAAAATACAAAAATTAGCCAGGCGTGATGGCACATGCCTGGAGTCCAGCTACTCAGGAGGTTGAGGCACGTGAACCTGGGAGGTGGATGTTGCAATGAGTAGAGATCACGCCAGTGCACTCCATCCTGAGCCACAGAGTGAGACTGTGTCAAAAACAAGAAAAAAAAAAACACAGGCAAATTTAATAGACTTAGAGTAGATACACCAGGAAGCTGAGCAAAACATATACGAGAAGTCAGTTTATGAAGGTCCTTGCTTATTTAAAACGATACAGCAGCAAACAGGATGTATGAGCTGGTGAGCTTTGGGGTGTGATATATCTCCAGTTTGCCTAAAATAGTGTTATTCAAAACTGCAGACCCTTTCTGCTTTATTCCTTGTTGATGGAGTGAATAAAACCAATTGCCATTTACCTGGAAGTGAAGAGTATCTGATAAAAGAAATGAAAGTGGTATTTATAGCAATACACTTTGTTTTTCACTCTTTTTTTTTTTTTCTTTTGGTAATAGAGGGGTAATGGAGATGGGAGTTGTTCATTCTGAGAAGTTGACAGCGAAAGTTCTGAACATAATGCTTTGTTGCACTTTCTAATAATCACTTAAGAATGTTTTAACTGTGTACTGCCATTAAATGCTAAATGAAATCTTACTCTAGGATCCAAAAGCTAATTGAAGACATATGAAAAAAAAAAAAGTTTTTTTCCTCACACAAACAAAAAACAATCTTTTCAGACACGAATTTAGAGAAACTTTGCTTTTCTAAGAAAGACATTTTATTCACTAAAAAGAAGAATGATTAAGCTCAGTGCTTGGTGGGGTGGGGAACATGCTAACCATGAAATCATAACATAGGGTCTACCTTGCTTTCTCCCTAAAGGCTTATTATCTGACAATAATATAGTTTGATGACTTTTTAAATGAAACTCAGCTACCAAATAAAGCTGGCTTCTGGAAGAAGAAATAACACAATTAAGACCTTCCTATACACAGATGTGCCCTCCTTTCCACACACCTCAGGTTTTTAACTGACAGTAGGAATGCACGCCAATCAATCACTCATCTTAGCACCTGAGAGGCAAATTCTGAGAGTAGTCAGTACCCACCCACAGAGTAAGATGGCACTGCTCCCTCCAAATGTGGGGAAACTCTAGGCCTCAATTAAGGACTTTGGGACAATGAGGAATCTTTGTAACACAGAAGTCAGACTACAAGGCTACAGTAACCAAAACAGCATGGTACTGGTACCAAAACAGAGATATAGACCAATGGAACAGAACAGAGCCCTCAGAAATAATACCACACATCTACAGCCATCTGATCTTTGACAAACCTGACAAAAACAAGAAATGGGGAAAGGATTCCCTATTTAATAAATGGTTCTGGGAAAATTGGCTAGCCATAAGTAGAAAGCTGAAACTGGATCCTTTCCTTACTACTTATACAAACATTAATTCAAGATGGATTAGAGACTTAAATGTTAGACCTAAAACCATAAAAACCCTAGAAGAAAACCTAGGTAATACCATTCAGGACATAGGCCTGGGCAAGGACTTCAGTCTAAAACACCAAAAGCAATGACAACAAAAACCAAAATTGACAAATGGGATCTAATTAAACTAAAGAGTTTCTGCACATCAAAAGAAACTACCATCAGAGTGAACAGGCAACCTATAGAATGGGAGAAAATTTTTGCAATCTACTCATCTGACAAAGGGCTAATATCTGGAAGCTACAAAGAACTCAATCAAATTTACAAGAAAAAAACAAACAATCCCATCAAAAAGTGGGCAAAGGATATGAACAGACACTTCTCAAAAGAAGACACTCATACAGCCACATGAAAAAATGCTCATCATCACTCACCGTCAGAGAAATGCAAATCAAACACACAATGAGATACCGTCTCACACCAATCATTAAAAAATCAGGAAACAACAGGTACTGGAGAGGATATGGAGAAATAGGAACACTTTTACACTGTTGGTGGGATTGTAAACTAGTTCAACCATTGCAGAAGACAGTGTGGCAATTCCTCAAGGATCTAGAACTAGAAATACCATTTGACCCAGTCATCCCATTACTGGGGATATACTCAAAGGATTATAAGTAATGCTGCTATAAAGACACATGCACATGTATGTTTATTGTGGCACTATTCACAGTAGCAAAGACTTGGAATCAACCCAAATGTCCATCAGTGACAGATTGGATTAAGAAAATGTGGCACATATACACCACGGAATACTATGCAGCCATAAAAAGAATGAGTTCGTGTCCTTTGTAGGGACATGGATGCAGCTGGAAACCATCATTCTCCGCAAACTATCGCAAGAACAGTAAACCAAACACTGCATGTTCTCACTCATAGGTGGGAACTGAACAATGAGATCACTTGGACACAGGAAGGGGAACATCACATACCAGGTCCTATTGTGGGGAGAGGGAGGGGGAAGGGATAGCATTAGGAGATATACCTAATATAAATGACTAGTTAATGGGTGCAGCACACCACGTGGTGCATGTATACCTATGTAACAAACCTGCACGTCGTGCACATGTACCCTAGAACTTAAAGTATAATTTTTAAAAAGTCAGAAATAACACTCAAAATATGAAAAAGAAAACTTGTGTCTTTGTTACAGCACATACTGATTTTAGATTTCTAGACTTGCTTCACTGTCAAATTCATACATAAATATACAATATTGCATTTATATTTGTATATAATAAAATAAATTATATTTTTCAGTGACAGTTGAGCATAGTTACTGTTCCTCTAATGTTTTTCCACTTAAAGGTACACGGCGAAAGTCAATTTTAAATAAAGAAAAACAAGAACTACAAATGTATGGTGAGAAGATTTCCAGGTTAATACATATAGGTAGATCTCTCTAATTATTCTAACAGTCTTCTTGCTTTCCACTGTACTGTTTGCACCATAACATACCTGTCTCCATTTTTTGGTATGACAAATGTGGCAATAGATATACTTTTGCTTATTTGTGTGAGTTTTTCTGTCAGATAAAGGTTAAGAAGAAGGGCTACTTAAGTGATATACATTTCCATATTTGGATGGATATAGTCCATTGTTCAGCAAGTAGATTTTACCAATCTACAATCTAGCTAAGAATTTATAACAGTGATTGCTTTCCCACATGCCTGCCAAACTGGGTATTAGCTATGAAATAAATTTTGCCAATATGGCTTTAAAATGACTGTTGTTTTAATTCGACTTTAATTTTCTGGTCTTCACTTTTTTCCCTCAGCTTCAGCAAAACTGGCCTTCATTCAGTAGTCAAGCCTCCTGTGCCCATTTCTACTGCAGGGTCTTTGCACTTATGGATCCTAGGCCTAGAATATACTTCCCAAATTGTATATGATGGGTTTCTCCTAAGTATCTCGATTTCCTGATTTTTTGCTAAAAAATCTTTTGGAGCCGTCCTATTGAAATTCCCCACTATTCCTAACTTGGTCCCCCTCTCCATCCTTTTAGTTTCTTTTGTGTTCTTAGAAATGACTGGAATCATCTTATTTGTCAACTTGTCTTGTTTCATTAGAATATATGCTGCTGATATAGTGCCTAGACTTAACATTTTTTCCCAAATATATAATTATCTCCCTCATCTACACGTTGTGTGGAAAAAATAATTATCTCCCTCAATATCGTTTATTGGATAATTCATCAATTTTTTCTCCTATTTGAAATGATAGCATCCTTATCTACTTAATTCTCTTGAACTCCTGAGGCTGTTTCTTAATTTGTTCCTGCTTCCCACCATTCAGATATGTATTCCACAATAGAATCCTATTTTTCAAGTCATTGAACTTTTTGGTATTGTTTAACATCTTATGGGGAAAACTATCATAATTTTTAAGAGTTTTTGGTAAATCTCATGCTTCTATATTTTAAATAAATGCTAACAGTCAATATCAGTAAGACAAATTGATAATAGAGAAAAACAGGATAAAGTGCATATTTATCTTTCAAAACTTAAAAATAGCTACAAGTAGAATTTAAAGTGAAATGTGTACTTCCAAAATTCTGGGCAGGAAACAGAATATGGAGGTAAAATACAGTTCATTTAGCAAAGGATAGAAAATCAAGAACAGAGCAAGAATGCATAACAAGCGTTAAGCATATGATGTAAACTAAAAATACCCATTTGGACAATACAGTTAATAAGAATTTCAACTGATTTTTTAGACCATAGCTTTCAGATTAATATAATAAAATAAAGCTTTGAAAAGTACATACCTAAACTAAGAGATTCAGAAGGGGCAGAATGGAAAGCATACCTTGAGAATAAAAGACAGAAAGCAAGGTGAGAAGAAGGAAGGCAGGGAGGAAGGAAGGAAGGAAGGAAGGAAGGAAGGAAGGAAGGAAGGAAGGAAGGAAGGAAGGAAGGAAGGCAGGCAGGCAGGCAGAGAGGGAGGGAAGGAGAGAGGGAGGAAAGGAGAAAGGAAGGAAGGAAAGAAGGGAAAATAAGCAGTGATCTCTATACAAATATGAGTTGTGTAGACATCTGGGGGAATCATCCCGTGTTAAAAAAATCTCTAAAATTCAGGGTACAGTTTACCATGGGATTATCATTCTACTATAAAATAAGTAAAATATATATGGTAAAAACTGCTATAGTGGGAAATTTTAATACAACCTTCAGTCTTTAACAGATTAAGGAGACAAAATTATAAATTGATGTCATATATACTTGAAAACTTTCTATTTTGGGTAGAATATAAAGACCCAGAGATCATCTGAATCTTATGCAGAGATTCAATTAAAACACAGCTTAAAATAAATAGTGAAAGTTAAAAAAGAAAAAGTGCAACTACATGAAAAATTATAAAACATTTCTCTAAACAATTATGTCATCAAAGTATGCACTTTTGAAATTTTTGATAAAAATGGGATGAAGCTAAAAATAAAAAAGTAATAGCTAAGAAAGCAGAAAGCTAAAGGTAATATATTAGTGTAGTTTCTTTGAAAACGGAGGCAAAATTCTGAATAAGTAATAAAAATATGAGAACATAAATATTAAAATATAGCCAGAGAAATAAACATATGGACAGATAATGAAATGAAAATAATAACAGAATGAAAAAAATATATACCATTATATTTGAATATATGGAGAAAATTAATATTTTTCAAAAAAATTATAATAGACCCAGGTATAAATAGAAAATTTTGGTAATGGAAAATTACAAAAGAAATGGAAAAATCTTTCAAATCATCGCTTTCTAAAATGTTAGCTAACTTAAATGTCTCAATGAGTAAGTTATTTCTAACTTTCACAAAAAAGGTAACTTTGTGTGATATTAGAAGATAAAAACTTTTAATTCATTATGTTAATATAACATTAACCTTAAACCAGATAAATGAAAGATGTTTTTAAGCAACTATAATTAAAATTCATGTCTAAATGTTAATACAAATGAAAATAACCTGAGCTTAATATTAATGAAGAAATGCTTAGTGAAATGAAAATAAAATATTTCCTAAAAATGATATTTGTTTTAAATCAAGAATCAACATCACACATAATGGTGGAAGCTCTTGCCACATTTAAAAAACTACTCTTTAAAATGAGAACGCAAGAGAATGAAATAAAGGCATCCAAATATGAAGAAAGGAAGTCAAACTATCCCTGTTTGCAGATGATATGATTCTGTATTTAGAAAACTCCTCAGTCCCTGTACAAAAGCTCCTTGATCTGATATACAACTTCAGCAAAGTTTCAGGATACAAAATCAATGTGCAAAAATCAGTAGCATTCTCATACACCAATACTACCTAACCTGAGATCCCAATCAGGAAAGCAATCCCATTCTCAATAGCCACCATACCATAGTAATACAATAGAAAGAATACCATACCTAGTAATACAGTTAATCAAGGAGGTAAAAGGCATCTACAATCAGAATCACAAAACACTGCTCAAATAAATTGGAGATGACACAAATAGTAAATATTCCATGCTCAGAGAGAGGAAGAATCAACATTGTTAAAATAGTCATACTAACCAAAGCAATTTACAGATTCAATGCTATTCCTGTCAAACTACCAATGACATTCTTCACATAATTAGAAAAAAACAACTATTTAAAAATTTATCTGGAACCAAAAAAGATCCCAAATGGCCAAGGCAATCTTAAGCAAAAAGAACAATGCTGAAGAAATCATATTATCTGACTTCAAAATATGCTGCAAAACTGCAGTAACCCAAACAGCATGGTATTGGTACAAAAACAGACACATAGACCAATGGAACAGAATAGAGAGCCCAGAAATAACGCCACACACCTAAAACCATCTGATCTTCACAAAGCTGACAAAGACAAGCAATGGGGAAAGGACTCTTTATTCAATAAACGATGCTGGGATAACTGGCTAGTCATATCTAGAAGATTGAAACTGGACCCTACCTTACACCATATACAAAAATTAACTCAAGATGGATTAAAGACTGAAATCTAAAACCAAAACCCATAAACATCCTGCAAGTTAACTTAGGAAATACCATTCTGGACATAGGACTGGGCAAAGACTTCAGGATAAAGATGTTCAAAAGAAATTGCAATAAAAATAAAAATTGACAAATGGAACTGTGGTGGTTGATATCGAGTATCAACTTGATTGTATTGAAGGATGCAAAGTATTGTCCCTGGGTGTGTTTCTGAGGGTGCTGCCGAAAGAGATGAACATTTGAGTCAGTGGACTGGGAAAGGCAGACTCACCCTCAATCTGGGTGGACACAATCTAATCAGCTGCCAGTGTGGCCAGAATAAAAGCAAGCAGAAGAACCTGAAAAGCCTAGAGAGACTTAGTCTCTCAACCTACATCTTTCTCCTGTGCTGGATGCTTCCTGTCCTCGAACACTGGACTCCAAGTTCTTCCCCTTTGGGACTCAGACTGGCTTCCTTGCTCCTCAGTTTGCAGACGGCCTATTGCAGATGAACCTCACCTTGTGATGATGTGAGTCAATACTCCTTAATAAACTTCCCTTTATATATACATCTATTCTATTAGTTCCATCCCTCTAGAGAACCCTGACTAATACAGGGACCTAATTAAACTAAGAGCTTCTGTACAGCAAAAGAAACTATCAGCAGAGTAAATAACCTGAATGGGAGAAAATATTTGCAAACTATCTATCTGAAAGTCTAACATCCGGAATCTAAGGAACTTAAACAAATTTGCAATCATAAAACAAACAACACCATTAAAAAGTAGGCAAAGGACATTAAAAGACGCTTTTGAAAAGAAGACATACATGCAGCCAAAAAGCATATGAAAAAATGTTCAACATAACTATTAGACAAATGCAAATCAAAACCACAATAAGATACTATCTCATACCATTCAGAATGGCTATTACTAAAAAGTCAGAAAATAACAGATGCTGGTGAGGTTGTGGAGAAAAGGGAATGCTTATACACTGCTGGTGTATTTCCATAAGTGGTTTAGTGATTTCTCAAATAACTTAAAATAGAATTACCATTTGACTCAGCAATCCCATTATTTGGTATATACCTAAAGAAATATAAATCCTTTTAACATAAAGATGCATGCATATTCATTCACATTCATTATAATAGCAAACTATTTTAAACTGAAAATCTGGATATGAAATCTACCTAAATGCCCATCAATCCATCAGTGGTATAGACTGAATAAAGAAAATGTGATACATATACACAACGGAATACTGTGCAACCATAAAAAAGAATGAGATCATGTCCTTTGCAGCAAACATGGATAGATCTGGAAGCCTTTATTCTAAGCAAACTAATACAGGAACAGAAAACCAAATACCTCATGTTCTCATTTGTAAGTGGAAGCTAAACATTGAGTACATATGGACACAAAGAAGAGAATAACAGATACCAGGGCCTACTTGAGTGTGGAAGGTAGGTGAAGGGTGATATTTGAAAAACTACCTATTCTACCTATTGAGAAATATGCTTATTACATGGGTGACAAAATAATCTGTACACAAAACCCACATGAGATTGAATTTACCTATACAACAAACTGGGATATGTACCCCTGAACCCAGAATAAAAAAGCTAATCAATCAATACATAAAATAAAATTAAATAAGAATGCAATAAAAGTTGAAAGATGAAAAATAAGATAAAATGGAAAATTAGAGAGAAATTTATAAATATTGATAAATGAGGTGATTACCTATTTGGAAAATCCAATAAAAGTAATTTGAAAAACATTAAAAATAACAACATACAAAAAATCTGTATGTTTTCTTTATACCAAGTTATGGTATTAGAAAATATAAAGAGAAAATGTAATTTGTAAGACTTGCTTAAAATATAAAATACCTGGAAATAAATGCAAAAAAAATTTTTGTCTAGGATGTCAATGATAAACTACCAAAAATTACATTATTTTAAAAATTAGTAAATGAAGATATCTATTCCTGATGGTTGGAAAAACTCATTTTAATATTATACATATGGGAATTATCTACAAAGTAATTTAAAAATTTAATGTAATTCTGCTCAAAATTTCAATGACTATTAGGCGGTATGAACTGTAATAAAGTAATCATTAAATTTATTTCCAAAATAAAATAACTAAAAATATCCAATATTTTTGAAAAAGAATAGTGAGAGGCTTAGACATTAGGCATTAAAGTAATAAAAAGATAGAACAATTAAAACAACATGATGCAGTCATGAAGATATTAATTGTTATTCAAGCAACCATCATCTCTATTCTCCTAGAACCTTCCACTTCTATCTTTGTCACACTGCAATTTGTCCCTGACACAGGCAGCTGGAAACATCATTAGAAGGTAACTACAAATTATATAACACTTTCATTTAAAAATGCAATTACCAGTCATATGTTGCTTAACAATGGGGATATATTCTGAGAAATACGTTGTTAGAAGATATTGTCCTCCTGTGAACATTATAGAGTAGTGCAACTCAGCTAGTATAGCCTGCTATGCATCTCGGCTATAAGTTGTAGCTTATGGCTCCTAGGTTACAAACCTGTACAACATCCTACTGTACTGAATATTGTAGGCAATTGTAACACAATGCTAATATTTGTGTATCTAAACCTATATAAACCTATCTACACATAGAAAATGTGCACTACAAACATGACATCAATGATAAAATTTGGTATACCTTTATAGGGCACTTACTGTGAATGGAGCTGACAGGACCGGAAGTTGTTCAGAGTGAGTCAGTGAGTGGTGAGACTGTGAAGACATAGGATATAACTGCACACTACTATGGACTTTATCAACACTGTACACTTGGGCTACCCTAAAGTTATATAAAATTTATTTCTTCAACACTAAATTAACTTTAGCTTACTGCAACTTATTCCTTTTATAAACTTATTTTTTTTTAACTTTTTAGTACGTTGGTAATAACACAACACAAACATTGTAGAACTGTACAAAAATATTTTATTTCTTTGCATCCTCATTCTAGAAGCTTTTTGAATTTTTAAAATTATTATTTTTTTTTTTACTTTTTAAACTTTTTATGTTTAAAATGAAGACAACTGGGCATGGGAGTTTATGTTTGTAATCCCAGTGCTTTGGGAGGCCAAGGTGGGAGGATCATTTGAGTCCAGGAGTTGGAGACCAGCCTGGGCAGCATAACAAGACTTCATCTCTACAAAACAAAAAAACATTTTAATTAGCAGGGCATAGTGGCACATACCTGTAGTCTCAGTCACTTGGGAGGCTAAAGCAGGAGGATGGCTTGAGCCCAGGAGTTTGAGTATGCAATGAACTATGATTGCATCACCACACTCCAATCTGGTTGACAGTGAGACTAACGCAAATAAACAAACAAACAAACACCTCCCCAAATGAAGACACAAACACACACATTAGCTTAGGGCTATACAGGGTCAGGATCATCAATATTACTGTCTTCTCCCTCCACATCTGGTCCCACTGGGAGGGCCTCCAGGGGCAGTACCAGGCATGGAGTTGCCATCTCCTGTGATAACAATACCTTCCTATAGAATACTTCCTGAAGAAATGCCTGAAGCTGCTTTAAAGTTAACTTTAAAAATAAAAATAAGTAGAAAGAGTATACTCTAAAATATCAGTAAAAAGTATAGTTTAGTAAATACATAAACCAGTAGCATAGTTGTTTATTACCATTATTAAATAGTATGGACAATACATAATTGTATGTGCTGGACTTTTATTCTACTGTTGGCACAGTAGGTTTCTTTACAACTGCATCACCACAAACACATGAGTAATATGTTGTACTATGACTTTAGGATGGCTACAACATCATATAGGCAATAGAATATTTCCAGCTCCATTATAATCTTATGGACCCACTGCTGTACATACAGTTATTTGACCAAAATGTTGTTATGCGTGCATGACTGTATTTGACCACTTCTTGTACACTTAGATATATGAACTAAACTCATCCTCATGCCTCAGGTCTTAGCCATCTTGCTTACTCAATGCCCTGCACTAGCCTGTTCCTCCATCAAATGCTGGGCTGTTTCTGCCTTCCTGGGGGCTTCAGTGTCCATCAGTTACCTGGAATGCTGTTCTCCACCTGATTCACCTCTGCTCATCCCTAAGACTTCAGCCTGAACATCACCTCCTTTGATAATCTCTCCCCAACTGATCTTTAGTCTATCTAAAGAAGGCACCCTTCTTACTTGCTACTGTGATGTCCTAATTATTTGTTCCTGATCATATTCTGCTCATTTACTTGTATGTCTACTTGTTAGCCTGTAACGTGGATGTCTGTCTGTTTAACTACAAGTTAGGCTTTGTGGGGTCTACAGATTCAGAAAGAACCAGTAAGTCTTGTGGCAAGGCAGGCTTCCCTCTTGTTCACTTCTGTTGCAGAAGTAGATGATTGTAGGTGTATTAGTCTGTTTTCACACTGCTAATAAAGACATACCTGAGACTGGGAAATTTTTACAGAAAGAGATTTAATGGACTCACTGTTTCACATGACTTGGAAGGCCTCACAATCATGGCAGAAGGCAAGGAGGAAGAAATCACATCTTACATGGATGGCAGCAGGCAAGGAGAGGGCGTGTGCAGGGAAACACTCCCTTATAAAACCATCAGAACTCATGAGACTTATTCACCACCACAAGAACAGCAGAAGAAAGATTCACCCCTATGATTTGATTACCTCCCACTGAGTCTCTCCTACAACACGTGGAAATTGTGGGAGCTACAATTCAAGATGAGATTTGGGTGGGGACACAGCCAACCCGTATCAGTAGGCAAAGTCAGGAGACACATCCCATAGTGCTGGGACAGTGTACCAGAGATGACCTAGCAACCTCTTTGTTCCAGGGGGTCATCACTACAGCTCCTGTGGGCTCTGCCTCAAATTAGGGATGATGAGGATCAGTGTCCATTCTCTCAGGGAACCTATTTATTCTCCTATTGACTTATCTCACCATTCTCTAATCATTTTGTTTTAGAAAAGTCCTTTCTTCTTAAAGGGTTAAATTTTACTTGAGTCCTGTGCTCTTATAAAGGAGTAAATGGTTAAGAAATCCCCCCACCCTTTTGTATTTAAAACTTTCTCTGATTTATTATCCCATCATCCTACCACCTTTCATCCCACTGTCCTGTAGCCTTGTTTCTTCCCTCCCTCCCTCTTTTCTTTTCTTCCTTCCTTCCTCTCTTCCTTCCTTCCTTCGTTCCTTCCCTCCTTCCTTCCTTCCTTCCTTCCTTCCTTCCTTCCTTCCTTCCTTCCTTCCTTCCTTCTTTCCTTCCTTCCTACCTTCCTTCCTCCCTCCCTCCCTCCCTCACTGCTTCCTTCCTTCCTTCCTTCCTTCCTTCCTTCCTGCCTGCCTGCCTGCCTGCCTTCCTTCCATCCTTCTTTCCTTCTTTCCTTCCTTCCCTCCCCCGCTCCCTTGTCTTACTCTGTCACTCAGGCTGAAGAGCAGTGGTACAATCATAGCTCACTGCAGTCTCTGAATTCCTGCGCTCAAAGGATCCTCTGGGCTCAGTCTTCTGAATAGCTGGGAATACAAGTGTCCCACAGCACCCGATGCATTTGTTTATTTGGTATTTTTTATTGTAGAGATAGGTCCCGCTTTATTGCTTTGTTGCACAGGCTGGTCTCAAACTCCTAGCTTCAAGGGATCCTGCTGTCTTGGCCTCCCAAAGAGTTGATGTTACAGGCATAAGCTACCACACCCCAGTCTGGAATTGTTTTTTATTTGACATTTCTCTCTTTCCCTCTCAAGTGCTGTTGATTTATTTGACCTTATCCTTAAATCCTGTCCTCTTTGCATTCTTTTGCAATAGAGTTCACTATTCCTTGGAACACAAATCCCAAATCATTATAATTCATACAGTAAAGGAAGGAAGATATAATCTTTCAATCTCTGCCATATGACAGAAAATATGTTGAGTTCATCATTCTGGAACAAGAATAAAATGCAAAAAATGCTTTTTTTACTAAAATGAGTCTATATATTTACTCTAGCTTGCGTGTATCAAAGATTTTATAATGTACATTACCTTTAATCAAATCACTCCACTTACAGAAGTTTGTTCTAAGGAAATACCATGATATAACCAAAATCTGTTTAAAATATACATATACTTCTATTGTTACTTACAATGACAAAAACTCCAAGAGGAAAAAAAAATAAACTAAAACCCAATCAAAAAAAGAATTTGAACATTCATAGAATGGAACAATCTTTAATAATTTATGTGCAAAGAATATTTTATGGCATGGAAAAATACCCATAATATATTAATAATATACAAATACATAATGAATATAAACAGTATAATTTTAGTTTTAGAATAATGATTGATATATATATAATTTATATTTTTGTATTTTATATTTATCTATATTTTTATATTTAAAAATATAGTTTTCAACTTTTGAAAGCATTCTTTTTGTTAAACTTCTAGAAAACAGGTAAGGGATTAATTGTTTCTGTATCTTCTACCCACAAAATATGCCCATCTACCAGCTCCACATAGTTTTTTGGCTTATCTCATGTAGATGAAAGGTTATTTTTCTCTCTTTGCCTCTATCCTTAGTTATCTTGTAGAAGTCCCTAGTAACAGTGAAAACACAGTTGAGAAACAATGGTAACAGACAATAAGGAACCTATCACCGTTAGGATTCTTGAAATTATATAAGGAGGGTTTAAGGTTGCTTGCAGTCTGAATGTAAGAGGTGGAGATGCAAGAGGTCACATTTGCCTTTGTGCAACTCTAAAATCCACTGGGTTGATCCTGGAGTTGTTAAATCTTCTCTCCAAATAGAAGCTGAGCCTCTGTATTTTTACTTATCAAAAAGAACTATCCAAACAGTTCTACCTTGCCCTCATAGCAGCTCCTAGGTAGGTGAAGTCTGCTTTTATCTACTGGAAATATAGCACTAAATTTGATATTATAGAGGTGGCATAGCAATACTAAATTTAAAAAAAAGGAACACACCATCTCAAAAATTCGTTCAGGATAGATCAATAAATTAAATCTGATAGTCAAATTTTAAACATTTTAGAAAGAAATATATGACCCAGAATAGGTATAATGTATTTTCTAAATAGCACTCAAAATGATAACAAATTATAAAAGTCAATAGATTCGATTGTATTAAACTTAAATTTCTTGTCCATAACAAACTCTCTTTTAACAAGAGAATACAAGGCAATTCATAAACAGAGAGGAGATGCTTTGTATCATAAGTATGTAAAATGTGTGTCTAGAATATACAAATTACTTTTGCAAATAAACAAAAAAGGACCAAAAAAAAAAAAATCCAATAGAAAGAAACGAACAGAAAAGAAATTACAAATAACAAGCAAACTTATTAAAGACCAAAATGTTTAAAAAAGGCAAAGGCCCCATGATATGGTTTGGCTCTGCGTCCCCATCCAAACCTTATCTGGAATTGTAATCCGTAGGTGTTGAGGGAGGGAGTTGTAATCCCCACGTGTCAAGGGAGGGAAGTGATTGGATCATGGGGGCAGTTTTCTCCATGCTGTTCTTGTGATAGTGAGTGAATTCCTAGGAGATCTGATGGTTTTATAAGCTTCTGGCATTTCCCCTGCTTGCACTCCTTTCTGCTTCCTTGTGAAGCAGGTGCTGGCTTCCCCTTCACCTTCCACCATGATTTTAAGTTTCCTGAGGCCTCCTAGCCATGCTTCCTGTTAAGCCTATGAAACTGAGTCAATTACACGTATTTCCTTATAATTACTCAGTTTCAGGTAGTATTTTTTTTTTTTTTTTGAGACAGAGTCACCCTCTGTTGCCCAGGTTGGAGTGCAATGGCACCTTATCAGCTCACTGCAACCTCCTCTGCTTCCTGGGTTCAAGTCATCCTCCTGCCTCAGCATCCCAGGTAGCTGGGATTATGGGTGCAGCCACCATGCCCAGCTAATTTTTGTATTTTTGGAGAGACAGGGCTTTACCATGTTGGCCAGGCTGGTCTTGAACTCCTGACCTCAGGTGATTCTCCCACCTCGGCCTCCCAAAGTGCTAGGATTACAGGCGTGAGCCACCAGGCCTGGCACAGGTAGTGTTCTTTATAGCCATGTGAGAATGGACTAAAACACCCTACCTCCATCTGGAATTTCATTCAAATAATTTCTGTTGAGTTCCTGACATATGCAACTACTGTGGATGAAACAGAATAACCTGCTTCTTGCCTTCCTGTGGTTTACAATCTACTGGGGAAGGAGGCCAACACATTAATGTAAGATGACATGTCAAAAATGTTCTATAGCAGCTTTGCCCAGTGGAAGCATACTTTAGCCACATATCTAATTTTAAATGTTCTAGAAGTCACATTAGAAAGGTAAAAAGAAACAAGTGAGATTGATTTCAATAATACATTTTATTTTGATAAATAAATCCAAATTATTTTCTAAAATATCATTTTAATATGTAATCAATATAAAATGGTTAATATGATATTTTAATTTTTAAAATATTAAGTCATAATAATCCAGTCTGCATTTTACACTTGTAGTACATTTCAATTTGGACTAGCCACATTACAAGAGCTCAGTAGGAACCTGTGATTAGTGGCTACTGTACCAGACAGAACAGATCTATAGCATGGTTACAACTAAAACATAATCAAATGAAAGGTAGGAATGGAATATTTTGAATTTGAGTGTTCAGGAAATTTATCTTGGGGATATGGTGCTTCAGTAGTGGATGGAAGAGGTGAGACACAAGAGGTCACATTTGCCTTTGTGCAAATCTAAAATCATCTTTTTTAGATGTCTGCATGAGAGAAGTAAAGATAGTAGGAAAGGCAGTGCAGCGAGTGGGCAGAGTATGAAGAAATGCAGTGTACTGTATGCCCACTGTGGCTGAAGTAGGCAGTTTGTGGGGGTAAAGGGAGAAATCCAGACAAGGTGGGAAAGCTGGTCTAGGTGTAGAAGGTTCTGAATGACTAATTGGTGATTAATGATTATATTCCATACTTGTTGTTAGTTGTCTGAGGGTATTTTAGAATGAGACCTATGACAGTAGTGTGTAGCAAAGACAGAAAAGGAGGCAAGCCAGTAGCAGTAAGACCAATTACGACAGTCTGAGCCATCCCAGCCAGTGGACATGAGGGACTAGCCACAAGCACTCAGAGTACAAGTATGCAGGGCATTACAGGCATGGATTTGGCAGAATGTGACTCATGACTGGATAGAATGGGAAGGAAAAGTCCTTGATGCCCCTAGGTCAGGGACTGACCCACAGAGCAGTGAGTGAGGGAGAGGATGGGAAAGTTGTTTTTAAATAAATGAAGTTTGAGGTACATATACAAAGAAAACTAATATTTTATTAGTGAGAACACAAAGGGTGTTGGGAAAACATTCCTCAATCTTTTACTTGAGGAAACAGACCAATATAACAGTTTCGTGTTTAAAATATATAAATACACACACACACACACACATATATATATTTATCTGTATTATCTATATATATTATCTATCTATCTCTATCTATCTATATGTGTGTGTGTGTATATATATATAATTCTTAACAAGAGGACCTATGTCCAATTATGTCCCAGTTTATGTCCATCACAATGAAAGGAAATGACATATAAGGTGGTTGCTTGTTAACTTACATATCTAAATTCTTGCCCATTCAGACTTTAATATGAATATCAGGTCCTAATATCTCAAGTCACCCAAATATCTCTTGTTTATTTTGAGAAGCAGCTAAAATGTAGAATTTCCCTTCCTGTATTCTTCCCTCACCCCCTTCCCTCCTCTCTTCCCTTTCTTCTTTCTTTCTTAAAGCATTGGCCCCTTTTATAGCTTCTTACAACCCTCCCTCCTTGACTAAAGAATAAACTCTTCTAAAGAAAGCCAGTCCCTAGCACACTCACTCCCTTTAGAGATTTCATCAACTGCCTATGACCTAGTTAACCACTGATTTCCCACTGAGGCAAGTTTAGTGAAAGTCCCGCAGGCCCTCTCACAGGGAAGCTCCTGTTCAGTTTGTGGTGTCTGAAGAGCTGTGAGTAAGTGTCCAGGGTCTTGGCGTCTGCCTCAGCATGGGTAATTTATGAGTCCCCAGCAAGTCAGCCAGAGGAGGAGAAATCCCAGATAGGGGACCCTGCTAATTGGTCCTTTCAGCTCCTGGCAGGCACTACTGGTGGGAAGCTCCTGGGCTCAGACTTCTTATGTCCTTTTCAAAAGGCAGGGAGACAGCTTAGGTCGACAAATTAAAAAAGAAAACAAGTGGAAAAAGCCCTCAGCTCTAGGGAGTGGCTGTCATTGGCTTCACCCAGCTGTGTGGCCATCTCCTGACTATGGAGGAGCCATGGGACCAATATCGGCTTTTGTTTTGTGCAGGCTAAACAGAGGAAACACATCTGCTACAGAGAGAGGAGTTAGGCCAATTGATTTAGACCCATGTGTTTCTGATTCATAAGAAGTTCGGCAGCTATTTGGAGCTCAGGTGCAGCAAGGGGCAGCAGAGACAGGTGAGCTGCCAAGACACAATTGAACCCTGGTTGCAGTTTTGGGGTCTATACCAGGGGTGAGAGATAAGGATATCAAATTACTATAGGGAACTTCATGAGGATGTGGCAAGTTCTTTAAAAGGACTAACGGTGCATTGTAGCTCTGCCCTTGCCAATACCTGCATCTAAAATAATGAGAACAGCCTTTACTCTAATTGTACTGCTAATTCCTATTTTCCTGCCCATTTTCTACCACACATCCCTACCTGTGCCTACTCAGTTGTTTATTTGACCCAGCTTCAGCTGTACAAAATTGAGGGCAATTGAAGCAGGTAGAGTGTGAGTGGATGTCCTTATGGAATGATTCATTCACTTCACCCCTGGAAACGGCCTCTGGCTCAAGGACCCATTGAAGAAGCACATAGTTTAGGTTGCAAACAAAAGGATTACTGGCACTGCACAAAGGGTGCACCTCTGTCTGAGTTCCAAACAGAGAGAGATGTGATTACAGTTACAACAAACACAGGTGAAAATAGTTGAATTTCCTTTAAAGGCTTTTAAACCTACACTGGCTACTGAGGAGGAAGAGATTGGAAGTCTGCATTGATTGGGGTTATGATACATACTCAAATTAAAAATTGGGTTGGACCAGAAGGTAATTCCCTTTGCAGAAGGAATTAATTGCTCTCTTTCTGATAGTATCATGGCCAAACAATTCTGGACTCAACATATGTGATTAAGTCAGAAGTTGTTAAATTTGAGCAAGATACTGAGCACAATCTCCTAACTTTGCCTGATACTATTAGTAAAGCATATTATTATTTAAAGAATATTTTTCTATTTCTCATCTAATTTCTTTTTCTGAACAATGTTAAGATAAGGTAATAATAATTATTATAATATCTTACATTTATTAACTACAGTGTGCCAAGCACAGTGTTAAAAATTACTATTTTACCTATAATGGCCCCAAGACTAATAGGTATTAATTCAATTTAGTTTTGGCATGCTTGTTGAGTAAAAGTTTATAAATGTGTGTCAAGAGATTTGACTTTTCAGTTCAGGCCTTAACCATCTAACCAGTTCTGTGGCTCTGGGCAAGCCAGTTAATATTTCTAGGCCTCAGTTTCCTTTTCATAGACAACAACTTATATTCACATGACCCTTAAGAGTGTATTATAAGCTTTCACATTTGTTATTCCATCTTTTTACCTTAAAGGTATCAGATAAGTGTCTCTTTTACAGATGAGGAAACTGTGGCCCAGAGAGAATAAGAAACTTGTTTTAGATCTCAGAGCCCGTGAATGTGTACGCCTTGACGTGAAATCCAGGTTTCCAATACAAGATGTCATGGAATTTCCCCTTCATCTTGTCCCCTTCAGTGTTATCACAAAGCTAATATTTTAAGATTTCACCCTGTGATGTTCGATGACCTGAGGAATAATGTGCAATTTTGGTAGAACTATAAATAGTGAGGCGTTTGCTTTTGAAAGCATGGACTTTGAAATATTCTACTGGATTGAAAACTCCATCTCCTCTCTTTCTGGCTGAGGGCAGTCTCCTAAGCCCTCTAAACCTACGTGTCTTTATCTAATTATGATAGTTATGGTAGAGTCTCCTGCAGAGTATGGTGGAGAGTAAATCTGAGGCCTTAGCTCAGTGCCTAGAATCTTAGTACACATGATCAATATTAGTTACTGCTCCTATCATACAGAGGACACAGTGAGGTGGAAAACAAAGCAGGACTCTACTCTGGAGGTGGGGCTCAGACATCAGAGCAAATTGAGGACCAGCTAAAACAATGCTGGCAGAAGCAGCTTTTCATAAGACATACCCACCAGTATGCCATGTCAGTTTGCCACTGCTATGGCAGCTCCCAGAAGTTACCACCCTTTTCCATGGCAGTGACCCCATAACCCCAAACTTATGACTCTTCCTAGAAATTTATGCATAAACCACCCCCTAATTAGCAGGTAATTAAAACTGAGTATAAATAAGACAGTAGAACTTCCTCTGAGCTGCTATTCTGGGCACACTGCCTATGGCGTAGCTCTGCTCCACAAGGAGAAGTGTCTCTGCTGCTGCTCCTTACTGCTGCTCCAGTCAAAGTTGCTAACACCACCAGCTTATCCTTAAATTCTTTCCTGGGAGAAACCAAGAACCCTCTTGGTCTAAGCCCCTGTTGTGGGACTTGCCTGCCCTGCATCAGAGGGTTTTTGCTGCCTAGCCACATAGAGGCTGCCAGCTTTGGGGATGCAACCCATCATGTACCTCAGGCCAAGGAAATGCGCCAAAGGAGCTACCAGAGCCGTAGTTCCCTAGGAGGAAAAATTAATTCTTTTCTTTGTGTTCTTGAGATCATGACCATATTAAATTAAATTATTCTATTGCAGTTGCCAAAGAAGCAAAAAAATCCCAATCACATCACTTTACACCCTTAGAGAAACTGCCAACATTTCCATAAGGTAATCTGGCTGTGGGCTTCTGTAGTGTTCATATATTGACTGTTTTCTTTGTAAACTATTGATTGGGCGTCTCTAGCACATTGTGACATGTCCACTGATGTGCATTGACATGGTGGGGGTCTTTCTTTAAATATTCTTAAGCACTGGGCACATTCTTCCTGTCTGTGTGTATCCATAGCTGCAATTTTAATAATGGTAAGAAAGGAGAAGAAGAACAAAAAAAAAAACATGACTTACACAGCCCAGGATCAAGATTCTCTTCTCTTGCAATCTCCTTTGGAATTTTTCAAAGTCCAAAATGCAATTAATCACTCCTGTGAGAAAATTTGGAATCAATCAATATATTTCATCATTGCTTTAATTATCCTTAAAGCTGTTTGAGGACCAATGTTTCCTGCATTTGGAAAATAAATGAATAAACAGAATCTTCATTAACACCCAACTCACTCTCTCTTTCACTCAAGGTAGAGCTGTGGGCAAATGCACAATATAAATTAATTATTTTTTCTTTCTTTCCTCTCTCCTTTCTCTTTCTTCTCTCCTCATTTTCCCCTTCCCTTCCCTTCCCTTCCCTTCCCTTCCCTTCCCTTCCCTTCCCTTCCCTTCCCTTCCTTTCCCTTCCCTCCCATCTTTTCTTCTTAATAAGGAAATTAGAAAGTGATTTTCTTAGGGCTACACAAGCAGCAAGTCACAAGTCATTGAGCATACAGACTGATTCTGGAATTCAGTGGGAAAGTAGAAAGTGAAAGAGAGATGAGAATGGGTAGAATTAGTGAGGCAGAGGGATTAAGTTCCAGAATTCATCAAATGCATTGTTCAGTGCATTCATGGTAGAAAACAGGACACAGGCACCAGATGGTACACATGGAGGAAATAGTACAGGAGAATAAGTTGAAATTTTGAAGTACAGACCCTCTACTTTGGCATCAAGCTTTTTGTTTCCTTACTTTGCTGCAAAATAGGTTTCATTTTTTATACATACAAACACACACATATATACACACACAAGACATAGCTTAGTTTCTCACTGTAAGGCAAGTTCTTCTGACTTACCACCCAGGTCAAAAAAATGAAACTACCTACCCTAGAAGTCTGTCCATGGACTGTGTCCTAACTCAGCCCTTCCCTTCTGCCACAAGTAGTGTCTTTTCTGACTTTCATAGTAATCACCTCCATGTGTTGCTTTCTAGTTTACCACCCAAGTGTGAATCTCTAAATTAGCTTATCTTGCCTATATTTAAACGTAATATGTCTCTTTTTGTCTACAAGTTCTCCTTTCAGCCTCTTCTTGTCTTTATAATTTATCTGCTGAAAACTCTTGGGTGTTTGACCTATAGAGACTCTCCCATGTTCTGCCTGCTGCTAAGAGGAGACTCTTGGTACAGTTCAACATGTTCCTCTGTCCTCAGAATTTCCTACAAACTGGCAGCTGGGTCCAGAGAATGGATCCAACTTGGGCTCAATACTGTTGAGTCAAACTCCTTTATCTACATATTAAGGTAATGTATCTAAAGTATAATATATGGCTTTGCTTTATAGTTTTATTTAAAATTATCTTGATTAGGGTGTAGTGATGCTTTCAGCATTCTCTTTAATTCACGTCCTGTTAAAACCAACAAAACATTAACTACTAAATAATTCACTCCTTTATTGATTCAAAAGATATTAATCAAGATCCTGCTAGATCTTGGGCATGCTTTCCATGAGTAAAACAAATTCCATGTTCTCATGGAATTTAGTTTCAGATGGGGAAAGACAGGCCATAAACAAATACATGAATGAATAAAATGTTAGGTGATGACAAGTGGATAAAGAAAACAAAGCAGCTCCAGGGAAATTGCAGGAATGATGTGAAAACACTAGAATTTTATATAAGGTGGTCAAAGAAGGCCTTTATAATCAAGTAACATTTGAGTAGAGGCCTACTTTCACTGGAAGAATGAGTCTGGCTGATATTCATGGGAAAAGCATTCCAACAAGAGCAAAACTCTGAGGGAGCCTGTTCTTGAAGTTTTGAGGAATCACAAAGGAAGCATTGTCTATTAGTCCATTCTCATGCTGCTGGTAAAGACATACCCAAGACTGGGTGGCTTATGAAGAAAAAGAGGGTTAATGGACTCACAGTTCCATGTGGCCAGGGAGGCCTCACAGTCATAGTGGAAGGCGAAAGTCACATCTTACATGGTGGCAGGCAAGAGAGAATGAGAGCCAAGCTAAAAGGGGAACCACTTATAAAACCATCAGATCTCGTGAGACTTATTCACTACCAGGAGAACAGTATAAGGGAAACTGCCCCCATGATTCAATTATTTCCCACCAGGTCCCTCCCACACATGTGGGAATTATGGGAGCTACAATTCAAGATGCAGTTTGGGTAGGGACACAGCCAAACCATATCACATAGTTACTAGTAGCGAATATGTAACTGAGTCCCATCTTGCACTACTATTCCCACAACAGCCAGTAAGTTGACAGACAAGGTTTTGGGGCAAGGAAAGCAACTTCATTTAGAGAGCCAGCCAACCAAGAAGATGACAGAATAGCATCCTAAAGGACCATCTTAAGTTAGTAAGTATTAACTTCAGATTCCTTTTCATGTTCAGGGAAGGGAGAAGAAGAAGGAGTTGAGGCTAAAAGCTGCCCTAAGACCACAGACATCTGGGCAACAGTGAAGATTCAAAGAGGTTGTAACAATTCTTTGTTCTTCGTCAGTTGACTTTGGTTGGGATGAAGTAGATCAGGTCATAGTGTTCCTGTTAGCTTTTAACAGAATCCTGTTATTTGTTTATACATGTCCTTATCTCCTCAGGAATTAGTTTTGAGAAAGGGACTATTATTTTGTCTTAAAGCTGAACTACAAACTAAATTCCTTCTATAATTAGGTCTACAGGCAAAGTTAAGCAGAAACTTTTAACTTAAAAGATATTACTGCTGGCATGGTGCAGGGAATGGGGGATTGTACTGTTCAGAGACAAAATTGAGTCAGTATGCTGAGCCTCCCTCCACTGTTATAAGTATAGGGGAGACCAGGAAAGGATGGAGTCAGAAAGCCAGCAAGTGGACAGATCATGAAACATTTATCATGTATTCATTTATCAGAGCTTCATTTATAACTTCTTATGTGTATGAAGCCTAATTTCAGGTACATTTCTAGAGACAGGATTGGAGTGGAACGTATTATGATTTAGGCTTATGAAAAATGTGTCAGCAATAAAGGGGGTTTGAAGACACTGATTGAGTCACTATTGAATATTCTTAACTTACATATAAATAACTATAATTCAGGGAAGCACACAATTGGCATTGCGTTATTAAAGATCTCTTAGAATTCACTATAAACTATTTTTCTGATATAACAATGAAAACTTTCAGAAGTAGGTGGCAGACCAGCTGGACCTTGAGAAGGGTTAGGATTTAGAAGTCAGAAATAGGGGAGGAAATTCTAAGTGGAGGAGATGCCAGGCATAAAGTTTCAGAAATAGGAAGATAGAGCACATTCTGTGAGTGGCCAATGGATCCATTTGACTGGACTTGTCAAAGTATAGCAGGTTGTATAGTTAGGTTCAGGTTAGACTGTGGGTGAACTTGAACGCTAGGATAAACAGTTTTATGCTTTAAAACTTAGAAGCTTAAAGAAGACATTTAAGCTAGCAAAGGGTTTGCTTAAAATGGAATAAGAGGGATTGGGAAAAAAAGGGGCAGTGTTCAAAAGACAAATTCATGTAATAATATATAACCTAGTGCACCAATCCAGAAGTAAAGGTCTAATGACTTGAATCAGGGTACAGGAAACTTAATGAAAAGACTGAAGAGGCACTGAACATAAAATGGGACATCAGTTAATAAAGGATAGGAGGAGTGGACATATGTGCTATAATTTCAGTTCTAAGAGTTAAACAACTGTATATAGGAGCATAAATTATGAAGCCGGTTATACAGGCATACGTATTGTAATACCCATATATTTGCAAGTATATATATTGTGCATATTTGCCAACTCCTTGCATCTTCTTTCTTGCTTTGTTTGTTTGTTTTTGTTTTCTTTCTCTCTGGAATCCTACTTCTTTCTCTTTTTTCCCCTAAATTTCTGAAGCTTCTTACTAGCATAATTTATCTTACTTGGATTCTAGATGAATCCTTTTAGAAGCTAGATTTTTCCAGTGCTTCCACCAAACACATTTCAAAACATTACCCATCCTAAGTGCCTTTTTTAGAGTTCTCTTTTTCCAAAGTGACAGCGAACCATGTAGAGGTAATAAACTTAAATATTATAGTACTTTTCTTATGTAACATATGTGAACACCACACACACATACATGCGCGTGCACGCACGCACACACACACACACACACAGGCTTGCTGAGAACACTGCCTAGATTCACTAGAAAGTTCAGAAACTGATGAAGACAAAGAAAGGACATTCTGTGACTGTTATCTCTTTTTATTTCACACAACACAGGTAATCATCCATAATATGCTAATTCTGTAGGGGGACAAAATAGTTTGGTAGTTAAGAAAAGCAGCTCCTGGAGTAGTATTGCCTACACTACAATTCTGTTTCCAGTCTTACGAACTGTGAAATTGGGCACATGTCCTGAATCTGTTTCCTTATTCTGTGAAGTAGAATATTTATGGTAATAACATTGTTGTTCTCTATTAAGGATTATCTAGGGTTAATATATGAAAATACTCAGAAGTGAGATGCGCAGGGCAAGCATTCAATAAATGTTAGATATTTTGTCATATCAGTAGTCCTTAAGGCTCAATTTCTACCAAAAACATAGTGAGCTTCATGTCAGTTTCATGTACATTAGTATAACTATGAAAAGCAACTTTCAGCTGGGTGCAGTGACTGATGCCTGTAATCCCAACACTTTAAGAAACCAAAGCAGGAGTATTGCTTGAGTCCAGGAGTTTGAGACCAGCCTGGGTGACATAGAGAGACCTCATCTCTGTTAAAAAAAAGAAAGAAAGAAAAGAAAAGAAACATTTTAGGTGCAGCTCTCTGTGTCTTAAAACACATGATTCACTATGGTTGATGCACAAAATCAACTTCAATTCTTATTAAACCCCCAATCACTCAAGCCATTGGACAATTCATCAGTGGTTTGTCTAAAAGGTGCTATGATAGTAAGAGCAATAAACTGCTGCAAAGTATTGGTTCTGCCATTAAAGAGACGTGCAACTGTGGACAAGACGTTTTACCATCCCTGTCCCCGTGACTTCAAGTGCCCCATCAATAAAATGAGGGAGTTGAATTGAAAACTCTCTAAGATTGCTCTCAGGCCAGTCTTGCTGTGTTTTTATTGTTTTTCTATTTAGAATAAATTTAGGGGATATAGGAAAAACATCTATCAAAATGGGTGGCTTTTCAAATGCTCCTTTCAATGAAAGTAGAAACACACACACGCACATATACATACGCACATATGCATACTGTAAACCATACTCTTCTTGTTTATTATATTACCCATTGCAAGAAGTTGAAGTTTTTTCCTAATTTTTTTTTTCTATGTCAGTGTCAGGTGACACTGTACAAATTTTGGTACACAGACTTTCTGATCTCTTTGGCTTTTCACTTTAAATAAATTCAGGTTTGCATGAGAGCAGATTACATTTGTCATATTTCTTCTTGTATATATCCTGGTCTGGAGGAACAACTGAAGGACAAGAAAAATGCATAATATATTTCTATCCCTCGGAAACAATGCTAAGAGAGCTGTGAGGCAGGACATACACAACCCTTTTATAAATAGGATAAGCATACATGAAACCTAAAAGCAATAATAGATAAAACCAAACTGAAAACTTATCCGAAACATTATCTAAATAACGGCAAGAGAGAACAAATACCACCCTGCTGTCTGTGATATCACAAAGACTTATGTGTTGCAGGTAATCTCATCCTCCCAGAATTTATCCCACCTTAGACATTCGTGCAGATCTAAAATTTGGCAAATGCCATCTCTACCTAACAGGAGGGTGAGTTAAATCAGTGTCGGGCCTCTACTTTGGAAACCTTTCTTTAAGAATCTTAACATTAAATTGAGACCGTGATAGAGTCATAGACCTTCAGATAAATAGGGTGGTTGCTCTATAGGCAACTTAAAATCATTCCAGCCCTTAAATGCGAGTGTCTATGTCTTTGTTGTTCTTCCAAGCTCTACTTCAGACTCCTTGTCTCAAAAAGCATCTCATTCCATTGTAAGCCAGAGCTGCTCGTTAGAGGATTCTTACTTATCCTGGGCTGAGCTTTTTCTTCATGTCACCATCAATGGTCATAATTGCACACACTGGAACTGCACAGAGCAAGTCAAATTTAAATCCCACATGATAGAATCTCATGTATTTGAAGTAAACTATCTTGACTTCTTGACTTTTCTTGACCTGGACTTTGAGAGTTTTCAACAGGCAGGGTTAAACAGGGCCTCTGCTATGTGGAGGCAGGTTAGGAGTTACAGGAGGGACCAGCCCCGGGTGGAATGAATACAAAGATGAATAACTTGCATCTTGGCAAGCAGGCAATTAATTCATAAAATTGGGTTTGCTTTGTTATTGCAGATCCTTTTTAAATGTGTTAGGTAAGTAGTCTAGCCCTGTCTCAGTTTTGCTACAGAGTACTAAAGGAAGGTGATGTGTCATCCTGGGGGATAAAGCATTACAAGGAGAACAAGACGCAAGAAGATGTCATTGATTTTTCCATAATTCACCAGGAACCCTGACAGGAAAGGAAATATCGGCAGGCAGATTGCAGGAGGTGCTGATTGTGTGCCTCTCACTACTACAAGGCAATCCTTCTGGGGCCAGCATTTTAGGTTATGACAGTTTTTTCTATATACTTGGAAAATATTTTTTCTTTCAAAAGGTAGTTTGGTGGAGGGGTACAATATTCAGAGCTAAAGCATCTATCTGCCTTAGCCAATGTAAAAGCATCAGAGCACTGACTATAAGATTTTCAAGCAGGAGTGTTCAAGATGTACCTAAGCACACAAACACACACACCATACCACACCACACACACACACACACACAGGCTTGAGAAATGAGAGAATTCTTAACATCATTTAGGGTCCAACCTACTCACCAGAAGGCTAAGTTTCACATACATTATCTTTCCCCCTTAAGTGAAAATTTCCTTCACATTTTGTTGTCTAATAACATGCCCCAAAGCAGGGGTATCCTCAGAAACCTGGGCAGACAGCTTTGAGGAGAGCTGGTAAGATAACTGTTGAACCGTATTTTCATTTACTGCCTGTTGAAGGGTACAGGACCAGTTGGTCCCCTGTATTGCAAAGAAGTTGCCTTCTATGATTTGGATTCATTAATCTATCCCCATTATTTTTCTCTCATTGCATTACATTCTTCACTTCCCAATTAAAGATTGATTTATAGCAATGAGGTTCTATTTGGAAGTGTAGATGACTGTGGGAAATGTAAATTGGCATAAATAGCTTATTTTTCTCCTATCAGGTAATTCAAAAAATAAGAATGGAGGCTAAATAGAAAAACGAGATGTGTCCTGAAACAACTGCCGCAGGCATTGAGAGTCTGGGCAAGATAGCAGTGCAAGGCAATAGGTGAGAGTGACCCCAGGCCTTTGGCCACGAACAACCTGCCTCTGAAGTATGCTCTGGTGAAGGTTCCGCTTCTAGCCCATGTGGAGCTTCTGGCCCATGGAGTGGAAGGGAAGAGGCAGAGCGAGACCCCTGCCGTGCTTCCTTGTGTACTGCCCTCCACCAGTCAGAGAGCACAAAGTATCCAGGGCTCCTGCAGGTGATTGAAAAGAGGAGCTGATTTTTAAGCATTTCACTCTAAAACGTACATTTCCTTCTTTTACATCTGCATATATCTTCCTACTGATGTGGCAGCTTAAATGCTTTATTTACTTTTTAAAGCTCTGCAATTGGCTTTTAAGTTGTGGTTACAGCTCCTGTCCTTTTCCAGATGCGATCCAATTGTACACAAACACATAAACAATTAAAATGGCGAGATGAGGTGGGGAAAAGGGCAATAAAAATGGTCAGAGTCAATTAAACCAGCGAAATAAAAAAAAAATTAAACCATGGAATGGTGTACACAATAACCCATATTTTATTATTTTCCCCTTACAACATTGTAAAAAATACATAAGCCCTTGATGTATGTATGTTTCCTCGAGAAAGGTGCTCTATGGCTCAGAGGCGGATTGGCGGCATGTGATGTGGGCAGCTGTAAGGTAACAACATGTTTTCCCATAAAAAGCAGAGGAAATAGGGACATAAATTCCATATAAACTGTCAGTGTGTCAGCTATGCTAACACTAGGGAAGCTGGCGCCCTGGAGCTACACTAACTTATGCACCTTCATTTTTCAAACACACACTTCTTGAATTCACAAAGCGAAGCTGCAATCAGGCTACTTTCTTCTTCTTTTCCCATCTAGCATCTTCCCCCTCCCCATTCTTGCAGATACCTCTGGCTTTAAGAAAGCAGTCATGAGCCAGGAATAAAAGAGGGAAGAAGGTATCAGGAAGTGATCCTTACATACTGTTGCGGTCTAGCATAGCTCATTCTGGGTGCTCTGTACTAATAATCAAACCGCACTAAATTGAATCTGAAGAGCATCATGATGCTGTGTCTGTGACTACAAATTTCAGGAGCGCAGTGGGGAATGGAAGTTCTTTCCTCTTCTTCCCGCTCCCTCTTCTGCTCCCTCCCCATTTCTCCCCCTCCTGCTTCTTCTGCCATTTGTTGTTTTTTTGGGAGATGATTTCTAGAATATAAAATAAATTTTGGTATATTTGGGAATATCATTCTGGAGATAATAACATTTTCCCCTTGCTAATAATTCAATGTATAAAAATATTGGAAGTTTATATTGCAAATCCAAATTCAGGGTCATTTGTTGAAGTGAAGCAGAGCAAATGCCCCTCCTGCCTCCTCCCTTGAATGATCTGGGTTTGCTGGGTATATGCGGTAGTGGTGGTGTCCAAATTCCCGACTCTTTTGTTTGGAACACTTTCAGTAGCTATTTTGTGAAATTCTAACAGAGTCTTATTACCCAAACTCAAAATTTCCGTTATATCATGAC
Organism: Rhinopithecus roxellana; assembly: GCF_007565055.1. NCBI lineage: Eukaryota > Metazoa > Chordata > Mammalia > Primates > Cercopithecidae > Rhinopithecus > Rhinopithecus roxellana. Next base: position 70,899,762 of record NC_044569.1, on the reverse strand, counting down.
AGCTGATGCTGTGTTTAATTCGAACATGCAAAGTTTCTGTGTCCAAGACCTAAACTTGCTATTTGAACAAGTTTGCTGAACTCCCTGGACTTCGGTTTCTTTATCAGCCCACAGGAGCTCATCTTTGTTATACAACGTCATAAAGTTGTTGTGATTACTCAGTAAAATACTAAATGTGAATAATACACATTGAAAAGTTTCATGTGGTCTTCATGTATAAGAAATGATTGAGTCTTAAACAAATTTTGAATTCAGGATTTTATTTTTATTACTTTTATATTTTTTTGAGACAGGATCTCGCCCTGTTTCCCAAGCTAGAGTGCAGTGGTGTGCTCATGGCTCATGGCAGCCGCGACCTCCTGGGCTTAATTGATCCTCTCACCTCAGCCTCCCAACTAGCTGAAACTTCAGGCACAGGCCATCACACCCAGCTAATCTTTGGATTTTTTGTAGAGGTGAGGTTTCACCATTTCACCCAAACTGGTCTAGAACTCCTGGGCTCAAGCTATCCACCTGCCTTAGCCTCTCAAAGTGCTGGGATTATAGGTGTGAGCCACAACATCCAGCCTGCACTCAGCATTTTAAAGGCATCCTTAGATGAGGTAGAATAAAAAATACTTGGCTTTTTATTTTTAAATATGGAGTTCAAGGGTCCCATAATTTAAAACGTGTTCAAAATAGATTTAGATTTTTTATTTTGTCTTTAGATTTAATCTTTTGTCTAGATTTTTGACAAGATTAAAATGATAGAAAACATAACACAAAACACAAAATACTGCAAATTTTAAAAAATTAAAATAATAAACAGAATAAAACAAATAGGATGATCCCACAACTGGCCTTTTTGCATATCAATGATGAGGTAGCTTTCAAATGTGTCTTCTGCATTGATACCTGAACATCCCTGATCATATTCTGTGCATTGCCTGAGCCCAGACCCACTCTTGTTATGGTTTAGCTATTAATACAATCCTATAATTTTTTAAAAAAAAATTTTATACTAGTTGTTAGAATCAGTATCAGACAACAGTAGACTTCCAAGAAACGCATATCCAAGACTGCCAACAAAAGCAATTAGATGCAAGACCTAATTGCTTATTAATCACTCTGCATCACGAAAGTGTTATTAACATTTGCTTCATTATTATGCATACTGAGACATGCAAAAACAAAAATGCTACTGGCCTATTCTCAGATATCTCGACAAAGTAACTGCACTAGGGTTTTAACTTTAATTTGAAGCTATGGATAATTCTATCTATAGTTTAATCTTGGCATGCATTTCCAAGGTCTTTTGCACATTTAAGTTGTTTATTCATGATTCAGGCACAGATTAAGAGGGAGGTTTAGTGTTTACCAACATAATTTAAGAATAGAATGATAGTGATAACCTTTTGAGTGAAGGAAAAATAAAGCTGAGACAGGATAATTAATGAATCCCAGTGATCTGCCTACACTTCTCGGCCTTGCTCCACACTTCTCTGCCTTGCTCCACACTTCTCTGCCTTGCTCCACACTGTATTTCAACCTACTTGTGTAACCAGGAAGCCAACTTTTTACTTTTAGAGTCAGCTTTGCATATGAGGTCTCTCATGTTCCCAGCAGGCATATCTTTCACTGCTGTAGAACCAAAATGGCTTAACTTTAATTATCTAGATACATTGCTTTCTACAGTAACTTCACTATTGTTCTCATTGTAATCTACTGGGTTACTAATGCCAGATTTTTCCTATTAGCTTTTAAACTGTTCTTTTACACTGAGTAGTTTGCCACCAAATGGTTACCAATAAAACTCATCAAATGCCTAAAGGTTATTTTAAACACACTGTGAGCAATGCTGGTTTCATTTTGCCGTTTATTTTGTTGAGTCATTATTGGTATGCATTGTGTGAACTTATTGTATGCATTTTTTATGCTGCTGGAATGGCAGTATATTCTTAATGATCCCATTTTAATACGGATGTCCTAAAAAAGTCATTAAACCCAGGGTTTAACAAGGACTGTACTAACTTTACCTATTGCCTCCACTGTGTCAAACATTGTTGAGTGATAACTTTGGGAAACTAATATATTTGGAAATCTTGGCTTCTATTTCTTTCAGAGCTATAATGCATACTAAAGGATGCTATAAAAGAACATTTTCTTTGCAGTAAGTGTTCTCTGTCTCATATTCTCTAGTAGTCAGATAACCAAAGAGCTCAGGCGTAGAATAACCTTCTTTATAAATGTCAAAAAAATATAGGCATATGGTACACATTTTAAGAAAACTTTTAAGTCATTGAAAATCTGATTCAAAAACTATCATAAAAACCAAAGGCATGTTCTTACCCATATTGTTACTTATGAATATATACTTCAGTTACGGCCATGCCACTTCTAGCTAAAATTTCACCGGGATTTATAAGCTAAGCAAAATTGAAGTGGGTCAACATGAATGAAGGCTTTCAATGGAAAAGGCAAAAGCAAGCAAACAAAAGTAATTAAAATTGTGATAAGAAAATATGTGATGTGTTTGCCACTTTGATAATTATGTTGCATAACACAACAAACTCACTTTCCCAGGAGATAAAGAGGAGTGATAGGAGAACTTGATATATCACTTAGGTTGTCTAAAACTCTCCTAGTCCATAGTATCATTCATATATATTTTATCCAGGTATCCTGGGAAATAGACTGGCCTGATGTGATATAATAAGGCCATAATTGCAAGGCTCAGGAGGAGTTTAGGGTCATTACTCTCATATGGAAAAGGTATGTGTTGTGGGGAAGAAGAAATAAGCTAGCTCAGCCAACAAGCATGTCATTCATCCGTTGCTCCATCTGTTCAGTCTTCCAGCCATTGATTTAAATCAAACAAATATTTGCAGGGCACTTAATATGTGCCATGCCCTATAAGTGCCTTTCAAGTTACACTAGCAAACAAGACAGACATAATCTGTATTCACAGGAAACTTACAGATTGCAAAGTGAATTTTTCCACTTGATGGGTAATATAATCAGACATAAACATGCTAGGGTTACAAGATTTCTTCTAGTCATGGTGTAATCACACTTTACAGCAAGATATATGAAGACTAGAATCTCTTAGAATTTGGCTCTCAAATTTTGTTATATTATAGAAAACTACAACCCAACCCAGGATTAGCAATCAGAGTGGAAAAGGTAATGAATGGTAGAGAGGGAGACAACAATTTTCCTTAATGGTTCTAATGTAGTGAGAAACACTGCTTTACTTGGAGGAGCTGGTAAGAACCAGTCAGGAATATCTATCCAAGATATACAGGCCAAGGTTCCCAGCGTGGCCTCAGTAGGAGGGTAAGAAGAGTGAACTGGGAGGGTAATAAAATAAAATTTAAGGCAGGCAAGCCACAGATACTTGCTTAACCTGAGTGTGATACTGGGAGCAGTGGGTTGGGCAAAGGGAGCATAGAAGAGAGAAGGCTATAGCTGCAAGAAATTCAGATGCTATGTCGATTTGTATTAACAAGTTATTAAACCTCACCTTGTGACTGAGCTTGCTGACCAATTCCTCTTTCCTGACAATCGGTTAGAAAGCAATATGGCTTGGGTTAATGTGCTACCCACTGATCTGGCTAGTCAAAAAACAAAAACTGTAAGAAAGAGGCGGCTGGGCGTGGTGGCTCACGCCTATAATCCCAGCACTTTGGGAGGCTGAGGTGGGCAGATCACGAGGTCAGGAGATCGAGACCATCCTGGCTAACATGATGAAACCCTGTCTCTACTAAAAATACAAAAAAAAAAAAAAAAAAAAAAAAAAAAAAAAATTAGCCAGGCATGGTGGTGGGCGCCTGTAGTCCCAGCTACTCGGGAGGCTGAGGCAGGAGAATGGCGTGAACCCACAAGGTGCAGCTTGCCGTGAGCCGAGATCGCACCACTGCACTCAAGCCTGGGTGACAGTGCGAGACTCCATCTATAAAAATAAAATAAAAGAAAAGAAAGAAAGAGGCTTCATCTTTCTACCTATTTTTACCATGTCAAAGATGGCTCTCAAGTCTGATTAGGGAGGACATTTGCTCTGTGGCAGTACTAAGAGGGCTATTTAGCGAGTAATATACTGGAGGGTTAAGTGTCAAGTGCTGGCTTCAGAGACATGGAACTGGTTTAAATTGCAGCTTCAACACTAGATATTCATGTGGCCTTGATAAAAGTTTTTCTTACTAAGCCTTAGTTTCCTTGCCTTAAAAAGTATATCTGGGATAATTTGTGTTTCACATGGTGCTGAAATTCTTAAATAAGATAAATTTTCTAAAATTCTTATAATGAAGTAAATGACAACTATCATTAAGCCTCCCTCCCTTCCATTAACAATCAAATGCATCATTTAGGTCAGTGTTATGCACAAATTAGTTCAATAAATTATTGGTGAATTTAATGGTTAGGGTAATGTACTTGCTCTTATATTCTTTTACTGGCATATATTAACATAGTCACACTTCTTGCTGGCTGACAGGTAATAGAGACATGCAACTCAACCACCTTAAAAATTGATGTATTTGTTGATAGCTGGAGTGAAGTGTCTTCTGACAGAGTAGGTACCACATCAGTTTGTAAATCACCAAAGAATGGAGCAGGATAGAATTATTGATGGGATTTTCATGGCATTATCATATAGATTACAACATAAAGAAGAGTTGGAATATATCTGAAGAAGTGTTTCAGAATTTACATAATGAATTAAAATAAAGAGGCAGACTTAGGTCTGAATCCTTTAACACTTATCCATAGCAGGGTCATGAACTTCAGTGAGTTCCATCTGCACTGATGGGACCACATGCGTCCTGTTAATGGTGTTAATGGAGGGAGAATATCTAAAATCTAGAAATAACTAAATATTCTTAACCTTTAGAAGGGTAGATAAAATGAAAGAGGCACAGTTGCTCAACTGTCTTCAAATTCAATAAAATCGCCAATATCTTAGGTAAACTTTATAGCCTAGCCATTGGCCAGATTGTGGAATACAAAAAAAAAAAAAAAAAAAAAAAAGTTGGGTCTTCACAGTAATGAAAACTTCTATTTAAAAATGCCTCCCTGTTGATAGTTTCTTTTCCTGTGCAGAAGCTGTTTAGTTTATTATAATTAGATTCCAATTGTCAATTTTTAGTTTTGTTGCAATTGCTTTTGGCATCTTCTTCATAAAATCTTTGCCCGTGCCTAAGTCCTGAATGGTGTTGCCTAGTTTGTCTTCCAGAGCTTTTATAGTTTTGGTTTTTACATTTAAGTCTTTCATCCATCTTGAGTTAATTTTTGTACATGGTATGAGGAAGGGGTCCAGTTTTAATCTTCTGCATATGACTAGCCCATTATCTCAGCACCATTTATTGAATAGGGAATCCTTTCCTCATTGCTTGTTTTTGTCACGTTTGTCAAAGATCAGATAGTTGTAAGTTTGTGGTCTTATTTCTGGGTTCTCCATTCTGTTCCATTGGTTTTTGTGCCTGTTTTTGTAACAGTATCATGCTGTTTTGGTTACTAAAGCTCTGTAGTATAGCTTGAAGTTGGTTAGTGTTGTGCCTCTAGCTTTGCTCTTTTTACACGGGATTGCATTGGCTATTCAGGCTTTTATTTATTTTTTGGTTCCATATGAATTTTAAAATAGTTTTTTCACATTCTGTGAAGAATGTCAAGGGTAGTTTAATAAGCATAGCACTGAATCTATAAATTGCTTCAGGCAATTTGGGCGTTTTAATGATATTGATTCTCTGTATCCATGAGCATGGAATGTTTTTCCATTTGTTTCTGTCATCTCTGATTTCTTTGAGCAGTAGTTTATAGTTCTCTTTGTAGAGATCTTTCACATCCTTAGCTGCATTCCTAGGTAGTGTGTGTATGTGTGTGTGTGTGTGTGTGTGTCATGTCAATTGTGAATGAGAGTTCATTCCTGATTTGGCTCTCAGCTTGACTGTGGTTGATGTATGGAAACTAAAAAACTTCTGCACAACAAAAGAAACTATCAATAGAGTTTGTCTAAACTACAGAATGGGAGAAAAATTTTGCGAACTATACATTCAACAAAGATGTAATATCTGGCATCTATATGAAACTTAAACAAATTTAAAAGAAAAACAACCCCATTAAAAAGTGGGCAAAGAACATGAATGCTTTTCAAAAGAAAACATACATTCAGCCAACAATCATGTAGAAAAGGCTCCGCATCAGTGATCATTGGAGAAACGCAACTCAAAACCACAATGAGATATTATCTCACACAAGTCAGAATGTCTATTATTAAAAAGTTAAAAAATAACAGATGATGGGGAGGTTATGGAGAAAAACGAACACTTATACACTGATGGGGGGAGTGTAAATTACTTCAACCATTATAGAAGATAGTGTGGTGATTCCTCAAAGACCTAGAGGCAGAAATACCATTTGACCCAGTAATCCCATTACTGGATATATATCCAAAGGAATATAAATCATTCTATTATAAAGACACATGTACACATATGTTCATTGCAACACTATTCACAATAGCAAAGACATGGAATCAACCTAAATCCCATCAGTGATAGACTGGATAAAGAAAATTTGGTACATAGACACCATGAAATCCTACGCAGCCATTAAAAAGAGTGAGATTATGCCCTTTGCAGGGACATGGATGGAGCTGTAGCTATTATTCTTAGCAAACTAACACAGGAACAGAAAACCAAATACCACATGTACTCACTTATAAATTGGAGCTAAATGATGACAACACATGGACACATAGATACTGGGGCTTATTGGAGGGTAGAGGGTGGGACGAGGGAGATGATCAGGAAAAATAACTAATGGGTACTAATACCTAGGTGATGAAATAATCTGTACAACAAACTCCCATGACACAAGTTTACCTATGCAACAAACATACACATGTACCCTTGAACTTAAAATAAAAGTCAAAAAATAAAAAATAAAAATGCCTCCCAGTTGTGCGCAGTGCCTCATGCCTGTAATCCCAGAACTTTAGGAGGCTGAGGCGGGGTATCACGAGGTCAGGAGATCGAGACCTTCATGGCTAACACGGTGAAACTCCATCTCTACTAAAAAACAAAACAAAACAAAACAAAAAATACAAAAAAAAACTAGCCAGGTGTGGTGGCGGGCGCCTGTACTCCCACCTACTCAGAAGGCTGAGGCAGGAGAATGGCATGAACCCGGGAGGCGGAGCTTGCAGTGAGCCGAGATCGCACCACTGGACTCCAGCCTGGGCGACAGAGCGAGACTCCTTCTCAACAACAACAGCAACAACAACAAATGCCTCCCTTCCCAGACGGCTATTAACCGTCTTGTGAACCCTGACAAATTTCCTTATTCCTCCCAAATAAGCTCTTCTCTCTCAAGCAATAGTGTTGGTCACATTTTCTTTCCTGATTTTTCAATCCTGTTAAAAATTATCTAGCTTACAGGAGACATCCAATTGTAGGTTTTATGTCAACCAAAAAATGAAGTTGCTAATGTGCAGGGATGTCTTTCTATAGGGAGAACATTTGCATTTAAATCTGTGTCTTATGCAAGGGTTACTAATGCATGGACTTCTGACTGCAGGGAAGCACACTTTTGCAGATTATTTAGGGATGTGAGTATATCTCTAATGCCCCTCATAATATAGAGCCACCTTCTAATCCAATACATAGAGCTAGATTTAGATTTGAAATGGGAGATGACTTGGATGACCTGCTTTTCTTTTCTGCAGAGGAGGTGGTTGGGAGTGGTTTCTTCATTGGTGAGATGCTTCCTTTGGTAAAGTGGTTGCTCCACCGTGGGTACCATGATGACCTTACTGCCTAGATGGAAGATGAGCTGGCTTACACAGGCACATGTCATGGACAGATGTGAGATCCAGGAAGGGGTGACCTCTATCAAAATGGATACACTGAACTTGAAGGGGAAACCAGAGGAAGAAATGAACACTTCTCAGAGTCCATTATGGCTAGGGAATAGGTCCAAATATCAGTAGGAGTGTGGTGGTGTTGTTGTTGTTGTTGTTGTTGTTGTTGTTGTTGTTGTTGTTTGAGATGGAGTTTCGCTCTTGTTGCCCAGGCTGGAGTGCAATGGCACAATTTCAGCTCACTGCAACCTCTGCCTCTTGGGTTCAAGCTATTCTCCTGCCTCAGCCTCCCAAGTAGCTTTCATCAGATGAAAACAACTTCAAAAAACATGAAACTAAAGAGCAAAAAGAGTAATAGGAAGTCTTCTAGAGGAGACTATGGGTTTACTCCATTGAGGACTTTTACTCTTGATTTATGGTGTGGTTATGAAGTCACAGTGGTAGGACCCTGTCATCACTTTCATTTCCATGAATCGTTTCCTTTGTTATCTGATAGTTATAGTCAGTGTCTAAATAAAAAATTAGCATTCTTTTCACTTGGAACTCACCAGGTAGATGTATACTTTTTCAGATTTGGTTTTATGTAATTGTAATATATTGGCAAGAAACCCTTTAAGCATCCAATTCGAAATGTCTGCAAAGTTTATGCATTTAACATTCTGACATCCTTAACAGGTATATGGAATCTTCCCTTTGAACATGGGAGATAATTTGCTATAGGGGGCAATTTAGTTAATATTATCTGAACCATTACTTGCTACATAATTATGTATTTCCTTATATTTTTACTAGTGAAACTCTATTACTCTTTTATTATTAATGAAGTTTTCAAATGACTAAGTCTAATCCCTGCAGCAAGATTTTCAGCATTTTGAAAGAGAGGCATTATTTTACACTTCTTGATATCTATGAAGCATCCAATTTTATAGCTTGTATTCAATATATATTTGTTGTGAATAGCAGGTACTTAACATATGTTTGCTGCACATGGCTAGTACTTAAGATATAATTGTTTAATGAGTGTCTAGAAATGAGAAGAACTTAGGTTCAAATCCTTCCTCTGGCATCAAAATGGATCAATGAAGTCTAACCCATGAATAGAACTGATTGTAGCTCCTAGTTTACTTTTTAATTAGTCTAGTAAAAAGATGTATGACTGAATTCCATGTGGTATTTCATGTGTTATTGACTAGTAATTGTTATATTATTGGCTCTACATAGGTGCCTATGTATGAAAAATGGAAGTTATGGTGAAATATTTATATTCTTTATGATCTCAGTAGTATTCACACCATGGTCCTACTTCAATGATCTTCTGTGGCCTTCAGAAGAGAGTTCATTCTTCACCTCTTATATTTGAAGAGCTTCCTTAACTGACCTTAAACCATCTGTTCAAAGTTAACTTGGCTGCTCCCCAACATATACGCTCAACCTAGCCCCCATGGAGTTCTTGCCATTCTTTAAACACATACGTTTACTTCATGCCACATCATTATGTATTAGTAGCATGGTGCATTGGAATAATACTGACTTCAAAGCAACATGAGTCACTTATAAGCTGTGTCCAAGTTTTGCAATCTAACTTGATGAATATCAACTTTCAGGGTTGTGATGAAGATCAGAGATAAGATATTATACATATAAGTATAGATGTGAACAAAACTTAGCCTGATAAATACAAATCTATTTATGAGGTCAGCAGGTAAGAAAGAGGTCATATCTAGATCATTTAGCTCTGTGGCTATCTTAGCAAAGGGAAAGGACTGCATACACAACTCCCCTGTCCTTTTTTATATATACTAATTACTTCCTAACTCAGACCAAATCCCAAATCTTCTTAACACAGTGACTTAGATCGTGCATGTTTATATTATCAATTCACATTGCTCTAACTTCTAAAGTTAACAAGAACCCTAAAACCTTAAAAGGTCCTCATAAACGTTTTTTTTGAATATTGACAAGAAAGATGCTCCAAAAGAGATTTTGGCTGTTCCAACTGTCTAATTCACATACCTTCTGTCATAATGAAAAAGTTTCTCAAATTGTATAAATCAAGATAACAAAAGGAAAATAAGAGGCGAAAAGAAAAGACTCATTTTTGAGCCCTTGACAATCTTAATTTCATTTATCTAGCACCTAAAATTATTCAAGATATTCCTTGGATTTCTGCTGCTTCATTTCAGACATTCATTTTTTGGATAACGTAAGAAGAGTGTTGTTTGATCAATTGTAGCAAAGCAGAATGGAGTCCTTCAGGTAAGTTGAAGCAAGAAATAAAAAGCAAAACTCTCTAAAGTATATAAGTCTCTAAATAAAGCATTTTTAGGTTCTAAAGTCTCTGGGTGATGGCCCCAATTCCCAGCTAGACTGTGTGGAGAGACCTGTCCTGAGCACAGGAATTCTAAAGAAGAAAATGAGACTGCCTAACTCCTGACCTCTACCTTACCCCCTTCCCTTTTAAAGATGGGGCTGAGTCTCCTCATATAGACTCTGGCCCAGATGAGAAAGAACAATCAATGTCTCGGCTACAGGAGGTTTCTCTGGGGTTAATCTTACTAGTTATTGAAAGGCACACAAGACAATTGCTATTCACTCTTTTCTTAAGGGAGGAAAGTCTCCATATCTTACCATTGTCCGGGGAAAAAACTGTGGTCAGTCACAGCACCATTTCACTGCCATCTTACTTCAGGGAGGTGGTGAAGTACAAACAGAAACAAACCAGCAAACAAACAGACAAAGGCAAGGCAATCAAGGCCTCTCAGTTGGAACAATTTGTGGCAAAATTGTAATAGTCCTTGTCACCTAGATCTCTTACTTGCCTTGCTGTCCTCTCTTTTCTTCCTTTTTAAATTCATTTTTCAATGCTTTAATAAATAACTAAAAATGTGTAAGTTCATAAATTGCTAAAATTATTCATTTGAAATCCAGATGAGTCTATGGATAAGCTCTAATTAACAGCTAATATAGCACTACAAACGTCAATGTATTGCACATTATAGATTTTATTGTTTTGTTAAGATTTTCTTGCATCTGGTGAGTGGAATAGATTTTAGAAAGAGAAAGAGAGAGAACCCAGACATACATATACATGTCTATAATCAGAGGCATTTAGAATAAGCAAATTTCCAACTCTGTCCTTTAAAAGTGGAGCATACTGTCCTCGTCATCAGCCAGGGCATTTGGCTGTGAAGTCAGAGACAGGAATATTTAATTACTATCAGCAAACAGAAACCTAGCAAAGAGTGTTTGTGTCAGTTAGATGCCAATGAAACTAAGCCTTTCTGAGATGGAGAGGATCGATTTAATTTTTTTCCCCTTCTCCAGATTTTTGCTATGACAGAATGACATACTCTTCATTCAGCCACTCAAGCAAAAGAATGACTGACGATCCAGTGAAGGTCAAATAGTTTTCCAGCCAGTTGATGCTGCTTCACACAGACTTAACCCTCTTTACCCAGAGAGACTGGGCCAAAAGTTTGGCTCTGAAGACCCTCGAGGCTGTCTGTCCAGAGAAAACCTCCTCTTACTTCCTCTGTCCCTAAAAAATACAGTTCATGAGAAGTTTCCAGCAGATGGATCCGTTTCTCAGAAGGTTCCACCCTTTCCCTTGTATGCAGTTAAAACATCTTGTGACTTTCATTGTACTTTGCTGGAGTTCCCCTGGTCTCGCCTCCTTGTTGGGCTCTGGCTTTATTTCTCATCAATGTCAGTGTGCCTCAGGGAATTAGTTTTTCTCTTTCCGTGAATGAACAAATGCTTTCCCTAAATGAAATCTGGAAATATATGGCCTTTCTAACAAAGTCATAAGGGAGGACTCTCCAGGAGGTAGGAACATTTACATAAAACAAAATCTCAGAGGGACTGGCGAGTCCTTCAGTTTGAAACTCTATTAGCAGGATAGAGATTTTTGCCTCTAACCTCTGATTCTTCAGGCTGCACATTTTGCAGTATAACTTCACATTCTTGAGAGTGACACCTAAGGGAGAAAGTCAGGAAGGATTTTGCCAAATATCATGTAGGGTGCGAAAATGTGACAAAGGCCAATAGACAGGCGAATACAGTGATCTTGACATTTTGGGTGCTGTAATCCCAGACATTATTAGCTGAAGTTAGTGGATTCCTAAAGTTTAAGAAAATTAACACGTGCCACAGTCAGCCTGCCTCAGAGTAAATCCCACTTGGCTGTTTGGCCCCTAGGACCCTTTCCAGCCTCTTGGAAGATACCTCTTCTATTTTTAACCTCCTGTTTCCTGATTTTTTCCACTTTGAAAAATGTGAAGAATTAGTGGATTTTAAAAGATGTGTGTCAAGGTAAAGTAATATGTAACGTTTCATTAAAGCACTTGTACAGACATGAGTTCGTTCAAGCCTTTGTTCTGTCTTTTAGAGAGTAGAATAAGTGTTATAACTGATAGATAAGGAAAGAGAAGCCTTGAGTGGTTATATTATTTGTGCAGCATCACCTTATAAGTCACTGAAAAACCAAGAATGTGGGTACAGCCTCCTTATTCCTTAGATAGGATTTATTCTACATGTTGGTGATAACTTGCTATTTTCAAGTCTAATTAGATATTACTGAGTAAGATATCACTTTTCACATGAGTTGTTATTAACTGTAGTTATACACAACACTAACAAAGGAATGTGTTTCCCATTGAAAGATAAAGAGACTTGGGAAGGTCACAGGCATGCTGGACGGAAGTTACCAATGGCATAAATTCTGTAATTAGTAAACAATAATTCTACCACTTAAAAAAGTAATGCGACCTTCAGTAATAGAGCTTACCAAATGAAAACCTCAATTTCACTATTAAGCTGGGATTGATTGAATCTAATAAAATAGACCCTGGAAGTGAAGGAAGTGTTGAATTTAAAGGGAGTGCTTGTGCCCGTTGCTTTGGATCTCTGTAAATGTGCTAGGCGAGTCAATAAACCTGGAGTGCCCCACTGCTCTGGTGGTAGCCACAGAGCCTAGGTAAATTGGTGTTACGTATTTTTAGGTGAACCTGACACAGAAGGCATAAACAGAGATGTGGGTTTCGGTTCAATCTGTGCCATTTTCTAGCAGTGTGAAACTTTAATTATTTAATCAACCTCAGCTTGTTTTCAATGTTTTAAAATAAGGGGAAGAAAATCTGTATGTCAGTTGGAAGTGTAAATAAAATAATTCACATATAGGATGTAACATTTAATAGATACATGGTAGGATAATACCATTATTCTATTTTCTCTGTGCGTTTTCCCTTATTTCACAAAGACAAAGCAGGTGAAGCATCTAAGGAGTGCCAACACCGTAAGAGCAAACAAACTGGTCTTTTTTAGACTTGCCTTTAAATACAGTACTTGCGTCGTGATTCTTCTACCAATTGACTCAAATCGTGTGCCATTCACTTTATTAGTTACCCACACCATCACACCATGAGGCAAAATAGCTGAGAATGTGAAGGTCAGTTCAATTCCAAATAATGTGTTGAGTCAGGGGGACATTGTACTTTATTTTAATCCAAGTGAAATCAGTCTACAATAACTTTGAGTTAAAAAAAACAAAAAGAAATCACAGGAAATAGAGACCTGATTGTTGGAAACTTCACAGTACATTGGATGCAGGCAAGGACTAAGAAAAAAAAAAAAAACAAACATGGCCTGATGTCATAAAATATCTGAGACTCATATATGAGAATTCTGAATTTTATTCCAACCCCAATCCCTGCAGCAAATAGCCGTTATCTTCTTTCACTTTGTTTCTACTCAAATCTGCACTTTTGGGTAGCCATGTGATGTCCTACCAACCACATGGCTGCTATTAAGTTTCCATTTGAGCATCGATATGGCACACCTCCAGGTAACATCTTTTACATTGCCTATATATCGTTTATAATATAAATGGTGCCTTTTATAAATATGTGAGTGCTGGCCCTGGTATAATATGACCCTGTATCTGTCCACAATTGATTGATCCAGGGATTTATATCTGATCCAAGATTTAAAAGATACCCAGAGAGAAAACCCATTATTTCCAGTTGCTAAGAACCATTAATCTGGCAGGTTTTTTGCTCTTCCTGAAGTTGAAATATTCAATACCTGCTTGGATACTCTGAGAAACCCTAGTATCCTTCTGATAGTTTATCTGTCATTGCATAAAGTAGCAATATTCGATAATTCGACTTGAGTGAAACAGTGAGGAACCTTGACTGATAAAACCACTAACCTCACAGGAACATCTTCATACATACCAGAAAAGTGGGGCCTACTCATTTTTCAAGACTGAGTTCATTTTGATTGAGGATATGGCTCTGGCTCGAAACATGCTGTACTCAAAACCTGATTTTACCAGTAGCTGTAATGGCCTTAGGCGAAATGCTTAATTTCAGTGTCTCGGGCTTTTTTTTTTTTTTTCTTCTGCGTGAAGGGAAAAACAGTAGTACCTCTAGCATTGCTGACAGGATTCAAGAAGTTCAGAGTCTAGTAAACTCTTGATGTTAGATGTTATCATTGCCTTTTAAAGTCATCTGGAATTTTCTACAGATGTTACCGAAACCTCCAGTTTCCATGATTACTTTTTTTAAATTTTGTGCTATCACTCTCCTCTGAATCTCTCCTCCACTCAAGCTCTCATTATTTTACAATTATATCCACCTCTCTATTTGTATTTGTGACCTCCTTGAGGAGCAAAGTCCATGTCTCATTCAACTTTCAGCCTTAGTATATAGCTAGAACAATATGTGCCAAACAATACATCTGAAAGAAACAATGAATAAAATTGCTGAAAATTACTAAGCAAAATCAGTATTCTGCTGTTTGTAATTGTGAGTTTTTTCTCTCTTGTCATTGACCCAAAGATTTCTTCATTTATTTATTTATTTATACACTTATTTGGCAAATATGTGTGTAGAAAACTACAGTGTGGTACATTTTGTGAAAATATAAAATGAATAACTAGCTCTATCCTCTAAAGCAGTTTGCAATCCAAGAGGGGATAAAACAGGTACCCAAACTGCTGTAATATAAAGTGGAAAGTGATGGGTTTTATAATAGAAGCACTAGGAAATTGCCATAAGATCTAGAAGATGTAGAGAGCATTTCAGGCTGCAAAGCTTAAAAAAAAAAAAAAAAAAAAAAAAAAAAAAAAAAAAAAACTTCAAGGAGTAAGTGCATGTGAGGTTGTTCTTAGAGAAATGAGTATGCTTTCAATATAGTGAGAAAGTATTTCCTCAAATGGAGAAGGTCTGCAGGTTAATGAATTTCTGCTAAGTAAGACCGTTACTGACAGTCCCTGTCTGTCAAATGGACTTTGAGAAATGCAACCACAGTCTTTGGCTTGGGTTTGATAAAGGTATAGGTCAGGCCAAGAGAGCTATGTTAGCTTTAGTTTCTACTCTCCCAATGAGCCACTTTAACACTACCTAAGTCTCTCTGAAGATTGAACAAATTGTTCTGTTTTAGTTTCCCTCAGAACAAAAATCAATATTGCAAAAATAATTTTCACATCCATTATGAACAAAGATGATGCAACTGACATTCTCTTTGAGTTGTTTCCTCAATATTGGCCATAGTTCTTTGCAGGGAAAAAAATCACTGTCTGAGATTCTTCCTAGGAATAATATCATCCAACAAATATTTATTGAGCGCCTACTATGTACCAGTCATTATGCTCTCCACTGGATTTTTTTTTGAACAATAATTTTTGATTGAGGTACGATTGATAGACAAAGAGATGCACAGATCTAAAGAATATAGTTTCGTAAGTTTTGAAAAATGGATATATTTATATATTCTATGCCTCTATTAAGAAATAGATAATTTTCATTACTTCCGAAATTGTTTCTACCCTGTCAATCTCCATCCTGGCTCAAATATAACTACTTACCCAATTTCTTTTACCATCAATTCATTTTGCCTATTCTAGTACTTATTGGAAACAGAATCATACTGTACCCACTCATGTCTTACTCTTTCAATATACTGTTCTCAAGATTCGTCTACATCGTTTCATGTATCAATAGTTCCTTTTCATTGCTGCATACTATTCCCTTGTGTGAGTAAAACACAATATCATTTTAATATATTTTTCTACTGATGTACATTTGGATTGTTTTTACCTTTTATCTATGACTATAGTTCCCATGTACGTTTCTGTACGTTTTTGTGGATATGTGTTATCAAGTATTTTATATAAATACCTAAGCTATCATTGTTGAGTCATTGGAAATATGCATGTTTAGCTTTGTAAGAAACTGGAATATGTATTTCCAAAGTGCTTAAACATTGTTACACTTCTACTAGCAATGTTTGAGCAAACTGGTTGCTCAACATTTGTATCAACAAACACTTGGTGTTGCCAATATTTTAATTTCAGCCATTGTTCATTTAATATTTCCCTGATAGGTAATTTTGAGTGTTTCTTTTTGCTTTTACTGGGCATTTGCATACCTTCATTTGTGAGCACTTGTTGAGATCTTTTACATATTTTTCAAATTGGGTTTTTTAATCTTGACTTTTCCAAGTTTTTTATATATTTTAGACAAATCTTTTGTCAAATATATGCATTACAAAATTTCTTTTCCCAAAATGTGGCTTACCTTTACATTTTCTTAAGTGTTTCTTAATGAGCAGAAGTTTTTAATTCAGATAAAATAAACATACCAGCTTTTAATTATGGTTAATGCTTCCTCTGTTCTGTCTAATAAATCATTGCCTATGCTAATAACCTGCTGTTTTCTTCTGGAGACTTATGGACTTACATTTAGAATTATGAGCTACCTAGAATTATTATTTTTTTGTATAATGTGAGGTAGAGATTGAGATTCCCTCTCTCTGTCTCTCTCCCCACATATAGCTATATGGTTGTTCAGAATATTTTTGGGGTGTTTCTTTTTCTGCATTGTATTATGTTAACACCTCACCATCAATTGAAGAAACACTAAGTGGGTCTACTTCCAGATTTTCCATTCAGCTCCATTAATCTGTTTATGTTTCTTTATGCAATAATACATTGCCTAGAATAATGCAGATTCATAATGGACCCAGAAATCACATACCACCAATTCTCCAAAATTGTTTTTTCTCAAGAATACTTTGGCCACATTAGGTCCTTTGCATTGGCATATAAGTTTTAGATAAAGCTTGTCATTTATTGCAAAATGCTTTCTGTGATTTTTGTTTGAGATTGCATTGAATCCATAGAACAATTTGTGGAGAAGAGGCATCTTAAAAATATTGTGACTTCCAGTCCATGAACATTTATTTAGAACTTCTTTAATTTCTCTCAACAACATTTTGTAGTTTTCAGCACATAGGTATTGCATATATTTTATTAAGTTTTCCCTCTTTTTATTTTGGGCTTGATATCACAAATGGTATTCTTTATTTAATTTTTGTTGCCAATGTTTTTTTTCTTTTTTTTTTTTTTTTTTTTTTTTTTTTTGAAATGGAGTCTTGCTCTGTTGCCCAGGTAGGAGTGCAATGGAGCAATCTCGGCTCACTACAGCGTCTGCCTCTGGGTTCAAGATATTCTCCTGCCTGAGCCTCCCGAGTAGCTGGGATTACAGGCACCTGCCATCATGTCTGACTTTTTTTTTTTTTTTTTTTTTTTTTTTTTTGTATTTTTGGGGTTTCACCATGTTGGTCAGGCTGGTTTTGACCTCCTGCCCTCAGGTAATCAACCCACCTCGGCATTCCAAAGTGCTGGGATTACAGGTGTGAGCCACTGTGCCCGACCTTTGTTACCAATTTTTAAAATACTCATAGAATTACAATTGAATTATATATATAACTTGTGTGCTTCAATTTTATTAAATTGACTTATCAGTTCTAGTATTTTTGTAGGCTTCTTACTATTTTATATCTTCTTCAAATCTGTTTGTCTTTTATTTATCTTTATGTTTTATTGAACATGATAAGACGTCTAACACAATGCTGAATAGAAGTGGTAAGACCAAACTCTTTTTCTCATTCTTGATTTTAAGTAGAAAGCATTCAGCCTTTCACCATTAAGTATGAAGTTAACTGCAGATTTTGCATAGATGCCCTTTACTGGGTTGAGGAAGTTCCCTTTGTTCC
This sequence comes from Rhinopithecus roxellana, assembly GCF_007565055.1. NCBI lineage: Eukaryota > Metazoa > Chordata > Mammalia > Primates > Cercopithecidae > Rhinopithecus > Rhinopithecus roxellana. Next base: position 70,881,869 of record NC_044569.1, on the reverse strand, counting down.
TACTTTGTAGATAGATTTTTCTCTTTTAAATCATAAATGAATGCTGAATTTCCAAGTGTTTTTCTGCATTTATTGAGATGGCTGTGTGATTTTTCTTCCGCTTTTGTTAATGTGGAGTATAATGTTAGTGTGTTTTTGAATATTAATCAAACCTTGTGTTACTAGGATCAATCTCACTTTGTCATTATGTTTTAGACTTTCTAAATCTTGCTGAATTCAACTTGATAATAAATTATTAGTAACTTTTTTGCACAAGTTCAAGAGATATATTAATCTGTAAGTTTTTTTTCTTCTTCTTTTTTTTTTTTTTTTTTTTTGAGACGGAGTCTCGCTCTTTCGCCCGGGCTGGAGTGCAGTGGCCGGATCTCAGCTCACTGCAAGCTCCGCCTCCCGGGTTTATGCCTTTCTCCTGCCTCAGCCTCCGGAGTAGCTGGGACTACAGGCGCCCGCCACCTCGCCCAGCTAGTTTTTTGTATTTTTAGTAGAGACGGGGTTTCACCGTGTTCGCCAGGATGGTCTCGATCTCCTGACCTTGTGATCCGCCCGTCTCGGCCTCCCAAAGTGCTGGGATTACAGGCTTGAGCCACCGAGCCCAGCAATTTTTTTTCTTATAATGATCTTGTCTTGATTTAGTGTCAAGGATATGGTGACCACATAAAATGACTATGGAAGTATTCCCTTTTACTATAGCTTCTGAAAGAGTTTGAATAGTTTTATCACCTTAGCTTTAAGTTCACTTAGTTTTTTCTTCTTTAGCTTCTATTAAGTTTTAAGCTAAATACAGATATGTGTATATATATATATATATATATACACACACACACATAGATGTATAGAGACATAAATATAAATATATTTCAGATATCATATTTCTCAATTCCAGAATTTTCATTTGCTTCTCTATATATGGCTTCTATTTATCTATTGAGATATTCCATTTCTTTCTCTGTCATGGTTTTTTTCCCTATAAATTCTTGAACATAATTGTAATAGCTCCTTTTAAAGGCTTAGTCTGCCAATTTCATCATTCCACGGTCTGTGTCTTTAGGTTTTTTTCCTTCTCCCTCCTGTTTATAGGTCATACTCTCCTGGTTCTTTACATGTTTAGTATGTTTTGACTGCATGTTGGGTATTCAGTTTCTATGCTGTTCAATATTTAAAGTTTGTTTCTTTTTCTTTACAGAATGCTAATGTTGAATTCAGGCAGGAAGTTAGTTTGCTTAGAGATCAGCTTGCTTCTTTAAAGCCATGGTCCCCAACCTTTTTCCACCAGGGACCGGCTTTGTGGAAGACAATTTTTCCATTTACAGAAGATAGAGAATGGTTTCAGGATGAAACTGTTCCACCTCAGATCATCAGGCGTTAGTTAGACTCTCATAAGGAGTGCGCAACCTAGATCCTTTGCACGCGCAGTTCATAGTAGGCTTCGTGCTCCTATGAGAATCTAATGCTGTGGCTTATCTGACAGGAGGCAGAGCTTGGGTGGAACTGCTTGCTTGCCTGCCGCTACCTACTGCTATGCAGCCCAGTTCCTAACAGGCCATTGGCCAGTAGTGGTCCATGGCCCAGGATTGGGGACCCCTGCTTTAAAGGCTTAAAGTTTTAATAGAGTCTGGTAGACTTTACTCTAAAATTGTATAATCTTTGCTCCCAAGGTTGCTCCTTCTGAAGTCGCTACTCAGTACTTCACCTATTCAGTAATTTCTTTCCACTCTTGTTATCACAGCTCAGAATCTCCTGGTCCTGTATGATACCCAGAAATTGCTTGGGTCACAGCTTCCCTATAGTCATTCTTCCCATGGCATTTGTTTTTGTCCAGTTTTGTAGAGTCTCACCCTGCACATGCTCTGGCTACCATTTGCTAAAAGTCTCACAGGGACCCTATGCAGGTTTCTGGTGCTCCTTTGTTGCTGGTACTATGCCCTGTAAATTCCAGTCACCCATATAGTCCCAAATTCTGATTTTTGTGCTTTACTTTGCAAGATCGTCATACTCTGCTTGAATTCTTCCCCATGCTGGGTCTGGAAAATGTGTCTAGACAGAAATATTGGACAATTATGGCACTCTCTTGCTTTCTTCTCTTGGGTATGTGATCATGTACTTCCCTTTGTCCTATATCTGAAAACTGTATGTTGCATATGTTTTGTCCAATTTTATCCTTAAGAAAGCAAGTCTTGTACCAGTTACTCCATTATGGTTATAAGCATAGTCTCCACAGTATTTTATAAGATGTCATGTCAAAGTAGCAATGTGCTCCAGGGCTAGCAAATGGCAGATAAATTTACTATCCATAAATAACCTAGTGGGTATAACAGGTAGTTTAAAAGAAAATATGGTATCTGGTTAAATTATCACATAAGAAACTTGTATTATTACAATTCTTTTCATTTTTGGTTCTACCTTGGAAGAGCAATATGAAAGCCCAAAATATAACAAAACTCATGTGTGCTTTTCAGATGGCTATTCTCTCTCAAATGTGAAAGGTAGCTAGGTCCAGTGTATAGGTTGCTATACAACATTTAACATCACAATAATTTTATCATCACATATCTGTTTAATGGTTATTTCCATAAAGCTGCCAGAAGTAGTCCTGACCCAGAAGCTCTTTAGAGAAATGAAGGTTGAACCCTCTTGTTTGGGGAATATTTATTTCTTCCAGAGAAAAGCAACAGTCTGGTGTTCATGTGTTTAATTCAGCATACCACATTCCAAGTTTTATACCTTGGAAATTCCCCTTTCTCACTGCTATTTCTCTACATGTACAAAAAATTAAGTAGTGTTATTCCTAATGACATTTTCTTGCAAATTGGCTTTTATGGCAAAACAATTATTTCTCAAAAGAGAACTACTATATTTACACCTTCAGATTCTACATATAATGCAGATTTTCTGAGCATCATGAGCTTCAAGAGAAATAGAGTAAAGAATGCAGAATTTTGGTGCCAAATAGATCTGGATTCTAATCTTGTAATTGGACATGCCAATTACAAGTTTTGCCACTTGGGGCAATTTCTTTTACCTGTCTCAGACTTAATATCTACATCTGGAAAATTGGAGTAATGTGAATATATATCCTATAGTATCATTTTAATAAATAAATGAAGTCATGTATGTAGCAAAGTGCCAGACACTTGCTTAATACTAATGTTTACCATAGTTTAATATATTAATATGAAAACATACAATTGCATAACAAGTGATTAAATTAAGAAATTATATACAGTCACACATTGCTTAATGATGGGTATTGATACATTGTGAGAAATGCATTGCTATGCAGTTCTGTCCTGTGAACATCCTAGAGTGCCCTTACACAAACCTAAATGGTATAGCCCACTACACACTTAGCCTATATGGTATATCTCTCCTGTGAACATCATAGAGTGCCCTTACACAAACCTAGATGGTATAGCCCACTACACACTTAGCCTATATGGTATATCTCATTGCCCCAGGTTGCAAACCTGCAGAACATGTTACTGTACTGAATATTGTAGTCAATTGAGGCACAAAGGTAAGTCTTCATGTATTAAACATAGAAAAGGTACTGTACAAATATAACAGCAAAGATTAAAAGGTGATACACCTGAAAAAGGTACTTACTATGAATGGAGCTTGCAGGATTGAAAGTTGCTCTGCGTGAGTCATTGAGTGAGTGGAGAGTGAATGTGAAGGTCTAGGACATTACTGTACATATTTATACAACTAGTAATACAGTAGGTTTGTTTACATCAGTATTACCATAAACACACGAGTAATGTATTGTACTACAAGATTATGAGAGTTATGATGTCACTAGGGAAAAAGAATTTCTCAGCTCCATTACGGTCTTGTGAGATCACCAATGTAAATACTGTTTGTCATTGACTAAAATGGCATTATGCAGTATGTGACTATATATATACACATATATACACACACGCACACATATACACACACACATGTGAACATACACATATATATACACACACATATACACACACACATATATATACACACACACAGATATATTCAAGAGCCAAGCAGTGTCTTAAGCAATAGCAAGTGTAATGGTGAATTTTATGTGTCAACTTGACCATGGGGTGCCCAGACATTTGATCAAGCATTATTCTGGGTATATCCGTGAGGTTGTTCCTGGATGAGATTACATTGGACTCAGTAGACTGAGGAAAGAAGGTTGTCCTCCCTAGTGGAAGGTCTGGTGAAATAAAAATGCTAAGAGGGAACTCCTAAGAACGCCCAACTAAGTTCTGATGTCATTCTTATCTGACGTTGAACTCAAAATGAAAAATCAGCTCTTTTTAGATCTCAAGCCAGCTTTCAGACTAGAACTGGTATCATGGGCCCTCCTGGTTCTCAGGCCTTTGGACTGGAAGTTTAGACTAGAACTACATCATCTGCTTTCCTGGGTCTCCTGCTTACTAACTGCAGATTGCAGGACTTCTCAGCTTCAGTTATCATGTAAGCCAAGTGCTTACAGTAAATATGTGTGTGTCTGTGTGTGTGTGGCGGGGGCAGTATACACACACAATTGGTTCGTATCTCTGGAGAACCCTGATTAATACACCAAGTCTCTGTAACTTTGGACATTCAGACAAACTCTCACAAGTTACAACGTAAGAAAAAACAAATTCTACATTTCCAGGTGTCAAAGACACACGATCTTGAGGTCTATATCCTGATGTTTGCTTCAATTCTTATCTTGCCTGCTGTGACTCTGAAACTAGAAAGGATAATGACATATTGATTTACATGCACTGGACAGTCATGAAGTAAATAGCCTAGAGGGGGCAAAATCAAACTGCACCAAGGAGCAATGGTTTTTGTATTCCAGAGGCCCACAAGATGAATTTATAACATGAACAGCGGGGGGCCAGCCCATCGCTAACTTAAAATGTGTTTGCCTTGGGTATTACTCAACCTTTTATGATATTAATTGTCTTAGTCACCTTTAAAAATAAAGCAGGGGACATTTATAAAGGCATTAAGGTGAAAGGCCAGGTACAATTATTCCTCAGACACATTTAGACTGTCCCATCAACAGGCAGTTAGCACTTGCTACAGTGGCACAAGTTACCAGAGAAACTATAGGACAGAAGCGGATGCTAAAAAATAGAACACGAAGCCAAACATGAAATGCCACAATAACAAATAACCTTTCTTTAAAAAATTTTTTGAGATATACCCTGCTGATGAAGAAAAAGATAAATCTCTGTTGTCTGATAAGTTTCTCATATCAACTAACGGCCCAGGTTCTGCATCTGAGCCCTGCACCTGAAAAGTAGGCATGCTCTGCCTCAACAAAGCATCCATGTTTAGAGTTTAGCTCATGGATTCCCTCCTTGTTTAAAAGCAAAAAAAAAAATAATCATTCAGTTCCATCTATTTACAAAGTATTGTTTTAAGAATTTTAAAGATGTAAATTTGATCAAGATATAACTCACTCTCTCCAAACAGCTTAAAATTCACTGAAACATTTTAACTAGCATTTATTGATCATCATTATGTGCCAGGTTTTGTTCTAGGTAAAGGGGCTGCATAGATATATATGACACATTCGCTGTTCTGGATAAATGCTTGCACTCTAAGGGAGAGACACACGAGATAAACGAGTTTTATAAAATAGAAGTACATACAAGTGAAAAATGGAGAGTGGGTAATTCAGTCTGGAGGGAGAGATAGATTTGTCTAGAAATTAAAAAATTAAGATGAGAGAGTGGGAAGATGTGCTTCATGGGTCCATCACCTTTCTATAATTCATGGTTTTTTAAAATGGTATACAGTGTGCAGTTAAAGAACCATGCTGCTTACATCCAATCCCAGCAAGAGGAAACTGGAAATCCTCTGCGGCCTGACATCCCTCTTCTAGTTTCAGACCTTAAAAAACCTTTTCCTCTAAGCTTCTTCAGCATGCATGGCCTTTTACATACAATTTACCTCTAAAAGCCACTGATCCTTCGTAGGTGCTTAGTGTTCAGTCTAAGCATTTCTGGAGTCCATTGTGATCATGTGTGGGATCAGTAGGAACATCAAGGCCCTGCTTAAGAAATAATTTACTGTTCAGTAGCTAAGGAAAGAACACTTCCTTAGAGTATGAAAGGAGGCATGGAATACCTCTAAATAGATAATATACAAAATGATGATTTTTGAGTACCCATTATTCTTTGGCCAAATTCACAAATAGTAAAATGTGGATATGTGTAGTAGGGAGAGATAGGTGTATACTAAATATGCTCCTGGCCTCAAGTAATTGTTAGGAATTACGAGAGTTTTCAGAGCTTAGTTTGCTTCCAAAAACATAGGATATAAAAAAAAATAATAATTATGCACCAAAATAAGTGGACTTCTTTTTCAGCTTTCACTTTTGTAAGATTTATAGAGAGTTTAAATATAAAAAACGTGTAAACATAACTGGGAGGTATAAGACAAGAGGCGACATGAAGATTCTGCTTACCCCTGCAATAAAAACTGGCTAAATATTAAATAGTAAAGATTTAAAAGTAAAAGTACTCAATTTTCACCTTTAATTTAATTATTAAAGGTTCCTCAAATAAGGCTCATTTAATTATTGGTTCCTCAAACTATTCAGAAAGATACCATTTGTAAGTATATAACTCCTTATTTGGGTGCACAAATGGGACAGTCATTTCACCGTCAACTCAACCAATCAATATATATATTACATTCAATGCCTCATATATACAAAGCACTACCCTAATTGTCATAAGGACACTAAAATAGGCATAAACTTTGCCCTAAAAAAAACTTGTCACCTGCCGGGCACGGTGACTCATGCCTGTAATCCCAGCACTTTGGGAGACTGAGACAGACTGATCACGAGGTCAGGAGATTGAGACCATCCTGGCTAACACCGTGAAACACCATCTCTACCAAAAATACAAAGAAATTAGCCGGAAGTGGTGGTGGGCACCTGTAGTCCCAGCTACGCGGGAGGCTGAGGCAGGAGAATGGCATGAACCCAGGAGGCGGAGCTTGCAGTCAGCCGAGACCACGCCACTGCACTCCAGCCTGGGCGACAGAGCAAGACTCCGTCGCAAAAAAACAAACAAACAAAAAACGTGTCACCCAGCTAAAGAGTTAAAAAATCAGATATATCTCTATATAAACTCACAGATATACACACATACATATATACATACTGTTACTTTGAAACTAAAATGAATACACACACACGCACACATATGCATACAGACCCACAGAATTACAAGAGTGAGTGGATGCTTTTATGAATGCGTTTGTCATGATACTGGCTGCAAGGCTTAGAATTGCAGTTGGACCTTAAAGGGAAGTAGCATTAAAAGGAAGCTCTGAGTGTTCTTAAGGATGAGGCATTGAATGCTTACCTTGACTTGAAAGGACAGCCTCTGTATGGGACTACTGGGAGAGGGGCTTGGATGTAGATCTTCAGACACCTTGGAATTAGGGCTGAGAAATATAAATTTTATCCTGTGAGCATTGGGGAGAACTTAGAGGATTTTGAGCAGGGGAGTTACTTATTGAAGAGGACACTTTTGGATGTGGAATCTAGGTGAACTATGCAATGTGATATTCAGAGAAGCAGAAGCAAGCAGTCAGAATAGTGAGAAAAAAATACAGATTTAAAACTATGAAGGTCAGAACTAAAGGTTCCAAAGCAAAGTGCCTGGACCTGTCTCACCCTTGGAGTTAATCTGAGGCTTCTGAATGTCATTTCCTTTCTACTTGTGATACTTTTTTTTCTTTTTTTTTATACTCTCATAGATTTGATTATAAAACCTACATTCATACAAAGCACAGATTTTGGAACAGACTTTTTTTTTCTGATCTTTTCATACTGAAAGAACCAAACCAATTCCCCTAGACAAAGATTTACTTAGATCTCCAGCCCTGCCCACTAAGCTCCCATACTGTATTCCCGGAATACTTGCCTAACTGCAACTCACACATTTAAAGGTTGGGATTTTGTAGACAGTGGGATTTAAGAAGTTTCTCTGTGTTCATCCCCCCATCCCTGGTTAGCCAAGGTCATGCTTTCTGGGAGTGAGGCTGTAATCTGTCTGGAAACAATCCAAGACTGTTGAGCTTTCAGAAAGAAATAGTGAGAACCTTACCAACATGCACATATTGCATATCGTCCTTATTTTAAAGAGAATGGGCTTGACAGAAATCCAAATCGTCTGTTGTATTCTCATTCACTAATCTGGTACTATAGTTTATAAACAACAAGTGACAGGGAAAATGGCACTGCTGAGGAAGTCTGAAACAGAGACGCTGGACTTCAGGTCTATCGGAGCTTTACAGAAGTATGCAATCTAGGCAGAAAAGCGTTCAAGAAATAACTGCTCAATGAGCCCTGCAGTTTCCTCTGGTCAAAAAACGAAGCTCTCTCCTTTTCCGTCATTGCTCCTTTTTTCTTTCTTTATCCTTTATCTCCCTTTTTTTAATCTTCCTTGTTATCCTCCTTTTCTTTCTCCATGCTCCCCTTTCTTCTTCGTGTCTCTATTTCTAATGAAGAAAATAATTTTATTGTCTAGTTTCACTAAACAAAAGGTTGAGTATGGAGTGCATTTTTCTGGCTGCTACCGTTTCTTTCGTATCCTTTAGCAAAAAGGACCTTTCCCTTTAGAAGCCTAAAGGTGGAGCTGTTGCAAAAGGAGAAATCCAGACAGGCCTGCCGCGCCCGGCGGGGCCACCAACGCACAAAACCACACACACAAACGCAAACACATACATGCCGGGTCTGCACCGAGGAGCTGCAAATCCTGGAGGCTTTGCTTCCAAAATATAAACATTTTCCACTCCACACCCCCCGCCCCCGATGTTTTTTCCCAAAAAGAAATAAAAATCCTGATTACAGCAGACGCATTACTGCCAAATTGTGCAAAAGAGAACAAGTATTAAGTGTCTGCTTAACCCCCTTTAATTGTTAATTCCATGTACTTTACTAGATTCTTGTATTATCAAAATAACTGCAGGGAGAGAGGATTCAAATTCATTTAGGTTCATTAATACCAGCATTTGTCAGCGTAATGTCCTATAGATAATGATTGGAGGATCATTCTGTTTTCTCCATTTCTACGCTTCTGTATAGTGTGCTGAAATATCTATCGGGATGGTTACATTTCAGTGGGAAAGACGTAAAACAAATGCTCGTTTCAGCAGCTGGAGAGAAGGCCTTTGCTTTTGCATCTGGTGACATCTCACAATAATTTCCATAGAAGTGGCATTTATCTTTTTGGATGTTAGTGTGATATTTTGCTTTCAACATCCTGGGGAAAAGAAGCAAATTTTGAAAACCCATTTTATGGAGAGAAACACACAGAACTTGCTGTGTTGTTCCTCCCAGAGATAAGATGAATTATCACTACCCTTTTTCATAGATGCTTAGCTTGTGGCTTTGTCTAGTAGTTTCGGCTGCTCTGCTTGAAAAACAGAAAGCCCCTGTTCAGTCATTTACCTCCTCATTTGCCTCTATCCCTAGAGCAGAGGCCTTCAGTTGGATATCTCAAAAGCTGGTGAAGCAAACATTTTAGCCAATTTCAAAGTGTCCTCATTTACTCTGAAAACATGATTTTACCCTCATGACTGTAACGTTTACTTTCAACTTGGAGTTGCTGGAATAAACAGGGACGAAGTAACCTGAGACGTTTTATGCCACTAAAACAAAAAGGTGTTGATCCTTTTTGCCTCTGGAAAAAAAGGTTTCTAATAATTTCCAGATATATTGTAGATTGCATTGCTATCTTTAATTAAAACATGCCACAAGACAGTAACCAATTATTTATTCTCTGTAACCGTAGGTCCACCTTTGTCTTAATGTATTCTTACGTCCCATTTGCAAATTGGCAAGTTTGTTCTCAGTAACACTGTAGGCGTGCGCGCGTGTGTGCATGCTAACGTGCTTGAATGCAGGCGCGGTCGTGAATTTATTCTTGGCTTTGCTACTGGTGACATTTAAATGTGGGTTTATGCCAGGTAGTTAAAAATATATAAAAGGCTGAGATATACCAACCCTGCCTATCATGTGTGTCTCCAGGATGACTGAGAAGGGAGTTTCCGAAGTGGTTTCATTTATGCAGTTTGGGTGCACTATGAAATAGGACTGAGGAAACAGGGGCTAAATCAAAGTGGAGTAAAAAGAGATGCCTCGAAAGGGAATGGGTTTCAGATGCGGAAATAAAGCAACCTCATCCTATTACAAGAATACTTGAACTGGCTCAGTCCCTTCCTTATTTCTTATTCTCTTCCGACTGTTTCAAAAGGTGCATCTCATTGCACGTCTCTGGGGCTTTTCCTCTGATCCAGACCTGGCCTGCATTCTGTTTTTTCCTTTCAGACACTGCTGGTCTTGAAGACATCTCCTCGGCAGCTTTTGCCATCTAAAGCTGTCTGCCTTCAACTCTGCTGTGCAGGCTTAGGTTCCTTGAAACTGTCATCTTAAAACATATTTATTACTTCCTCATGCCCAGGTTTTTTGGTGCCACGTTCTTTCTGCTGCTTGACTACATGGGGCAGAGGCAGTGTTATTTTACCATTTGAATTAGTGCTAAGAGGTGCTATTAGTGAGAAGCCTAACGAACAGGTAGGCATAGCATAGGGCTGCCTCCCGGAGAGTCCAGGGAAGGGTCAGGCTGCCAATGTTAGGTTATACTTCATGCGGCTCTGAGGCCGGTGTCAGGGACACCCAGCCTTTCCTTTCCTATTACTGTTTATGCCGCGCAATGCAACTGATGTGAAATGGATCCAATGTGAATGTGTCTCCCTCTCATCACTCTGATAATGTACCCAGATGCCTCAGGTGGCCATGCTTTTTAGACCATTGCCTTCATTGGCTCCATTCTGTGCACTAGTGAACTCACTCAAAGAACAGAGGGTAAGCTGTTTTAGAGTCCAGGGAAGATGGATGTTCTGCAGTCATTTCCCAACAAAATGGCAGACTTATCAAAGCCTTACAGAGAAGATTGATCTAATCCACCATGAACAGAGAAACCCATTTGCACATTTGTATTTGCAAAACTCTCCTTGGTGTCTCACGACCTAGTTCCAGTTAATCCCATGGCACTGCATGGTCCTCTCAGTAATTCTGGTAATAAAATCACATTTCAAGGATCCATGATAGATATACTGAGCCACAAAGTTAGTGCTAGAGTGCATCCTGTAATGGCAGAAGTTATATCTTACAGACACTGGAAAATGATCAAAATCGATTTGACTTTTTTTTCCTTTAAAATTCTCTTGGCTCCGTATCTTCATTTGTACCATTGCTTCTTTGACTATAGTTGTCCTTTAATGGACAACATTAAGTGAATGTGGGGGAAAGTGACTGCCATATGTGCCCCACTGCAATTTTTGACAGATGCTCTGAAATGAGCTGCTGTAATAATGGACAAGGAGGGAGAGAGCTCCGAAAGGATTTTAGAGTTCAGTGTTGCTTCAAGAAGTATCACTAGTCACATGTGAGAAATATTAACGTTTTTCATTAATTCCAAAGAAATTTCCAGATTATGTGGATTTCCATGCTTCGGATCATGGTGGAAATTCAATGGAGACTGAGAAAGGAAAAGAAACTGACGTTTTTTGAGTGTCTGGGAGTATCCCTGATGAGAATTCTCATCATCAAATGTCAGACACACTGATACGACTTATATCCATCAGGCTGTTGAATCTAATAAAATCATCTCAGCAATCATGCAAGGCAGATATTGCTATCCCCATTTTACACATGTAGAAACTGAGGCTCAGAGGGTTAAAGGACTTGACAGAGGCTCTGCCAGTAGCAAATAATAGACAGCAGGACTTAATGATGGAAAAGCAACACTGAGATCGATGTGACCTTTTGATAAAAAAAATATATATATACCCTGGAGTGCCAGTCTATCAGGAAAGCAGATTCACAGGTCTATCCTTACAGGCATCATGGCAAATAGATCATCACCAAATAATTAAAATCTCAGGAGATAAAAAGATAAAAGGTATGGACAATGAGGTACAATGAAGCAAAGATACCTTGGTGAATTCTACTTGTTCCTCAGGGTTGCAGGAATAGAGAAAAGCATCACAACCCCCCCTGGATCTACTTACTCAATCCTCTGTACAAAGGGCCAGCTGAGGACCAGGGCAATCTGGAGTAAAGTTCACCCAGAGCACTCTCCAGGGGCCATTTCTGAAGTGGAATACAATGGTTTTGCCCTGTTCTTGGCTAATCCTTCCTTAGCGAAGACAGAATTGGATGGGGAAATAAAAGGGCAAATTACTAACACCCTCCTGGACATGAAGGATGGAGTCAGGTTTCAAACGTCGTTAAATTTTCACCAAAGATGAGAGGAAGTGGAGGACTTAATGTTGAATTGCTATGATTTTTTAATCTCTGTTCTTATTCTTTATGTCTTAAGAAAGAGATGGGTCAATGCCCTCAGAAGTAAAGGAAATAGAAAAAAGTACAATGAAACACTCCGATAAATAAATAAAGCATATAGGAAATATAAGTGGTGTTTTCTGAGCAATGGGAAATCCAAACGACCCTTGTTGTTTTGAGATTCATATGTTTGCATATCACAGATGCCCTATTGCTTTATTCATACCGTTAAGAAGGAAAGGAAGTGCTGAACCATCAGCACCTGTCATTAAATCATTAGAGAAACACCACTGTTAAAGAGAGAAGACATTTAAAAGACACATATGCTCACATATACACATACACAACATTGTGCAACTTTATTTAACCAGAACCCAGGGACCTTACTTTTTGTATTGCCTGGCCAACACATAGATTCTTCAAAGCTACTATTTTAAAGAAATAAATGCACATAAATAAATTTTATTATTTGTTTATTTATTTTTCCTATCTGATCACTATTTGGAGAACTGGATCAAAGACACATTTAGAATGGGTTTAGGGGCACCAAATGTATCAGAATGAGATGGATTTTTTATACCAATGCTACGTTTAAGAATGCCAAACTGATCACTACATATGTGTCTATTGATTAAATAGATTTTAAGAAGAATTCTCATCAGGGATACTCCCATCTTCTTTGAGTCCAGACACCATTTTTGAGGGTTCCTCTCTGCTAATTAGATTGCACTTACTTTAAAATTGTCTGGAGGGGCTCTTGTATTCAGGACCAATTTCCACCAAACATTCTATAACGTGTCCTAAATCAAGGCAAGAATAGGTGGTAAAAATATAATCTGCCTTCAGACACCTACAAAGAATTGTGATTTCAGAAAGTTGCTTCATCCTAAAGAAATGGTGTCTTCTCATATCAGATTTATACAGCAAATACTGTGCTTATGTTAGCAAACATTATGGTAACATAAAAATCCTAGGTCTCCTGTCCCTTTTGTTAATGAACCTTCCTTAGTCATTAAGATTACCCATCTTTATAAACGGCTATGTATAAATTAGCACGATTTGCAATAAATTTTACACATCTATCGAAGGGCAGCTCAAACATCATCTTTTCATACCTTAACAATCTCCCCAACCCCTGACCCATCCCATGACTTTTGCACTATTATCACTATTATCTCTAATGTTCACTTCACTATTTGAAAGTTGGCAAAGATTTAGACCCTAATTTGACTCAACATGGTTTTGAAACCTCAACTAGATGCTAAACTCAATGGTCAAATCATGATCTTAAATTTTCCTTAATTCTTGTGTAGAAACATTTCCAGCACAGTGTTTCACACTCATTTATTAATTCATTCATCCCCTTCTTTGTTCATCAAATGTCACTGTGCACCTGTTCTCAGTGACTATTGAAGTGCGGTAATTACATTCACAGAAATGAGATATTTACAGCAATATAATCTACAGAAAAATAAAAAGAAAACATTTACAGAATAAATGTGAGTGTCCTCAGTCAGTATAGGGAGAGAAGAAACTTTGATAAACAGCTTCGCTCATGGCAGTGGCAGATAGCAGAGTTCTCCGAATATTATGAAGTCCCACATGAAATTTTGACTAACGAAGTGATCTTGCTTGCAAATATATGCCTTTGGGCTGAGATTTGCGGAAAGCCCAGGCCACTTACATTGTTTACGAGATGCATCTTTTCTATTTGTTGATCATTCCACTATTTTTGTATTTAAAAGCCAAACAAATAAACAAAAAACAAAGTTGGCAATTATTACTTTTTTTGGTGGATGTCCTAGAGGAAGGACAAATTAGTCAAAAGTTGGAAATTCATTTTAGGTGTCATTGACCAAAAGAAGATATAGGTGGAGAAGAGTTATGTTATGAAATTTTGAATCATTTCACCAAGTTTATAGTTACTTATGGTGAGCATGGAATGGTGGGAGTAGATAGAATGGCAGGCTGAGGTGTCAATGATTTTCTGATGAAGGACTGGACTGTTGTTGAGAAGGAACTTTAGGTGGCAGGTGACCATGCTGCACAACCTGCAAATGCCATTAACATTATCATCTGCATGAATGTTGCTTTGTGGGGATGTACAGTGGAGCTGTGCAAGGCATAGCCCACAAAACCACCCTGCTTAATTGCCTGGATCTGGCCCTAGGGTTGGTATCTAGGTATTACCATTAGGACCATGTTGAGGTCCCATGTGTAAATGTTTCCATCCAGGGCAAAGAAGTTATTAATGGTTAAAGTGTGGAGTGAATATCTGTAGAAAAATCCATTCACCTATCACTGCTCCAGCAAATTATGTTTCTTCTTTGAAAAATGTTACTGTTCATGTGCATATTCTTTGCTTTTCTATCCCTTGGGTGCCACATACTTGATGTGAGGCTTTTTTCCTTTCCTTTTTGGCAATTAGAGTGCAAAGGTGCCCATGAGGACTGAGGGTTTGGCAGAATTTTGCTAGTGAACGCAGGGGTGCCTATTGCTGGCAGACAGCACCACAACTTATTTTGAAAACATTCATTTGGGCTAAAAATGATAAATCTGTATTTATCTTCTTAAAATGCTCCCAAAGGGGAGGAAAAAAGAAAAGAGAGTCTGGGTTTGGAAAGCGCATAGACCAGAAAGAAGAAGAAGGCAAAATCTGCTTTCCCCAATAATTTATCTTCTTTGATACTTCCCAGTGGGTATTGGGTACATTTCCAGTCTGTGTTTTGAAAGATAAAATGAATATTTCATTTAACCTGCTGTATTCCAGAATATGTAATATCCAAAGTCTCATTGTGAAGAACCAGAAGAGGCTGCTGTTCCTCACCTCATATAAACTAGAAGAATGTTTTCCAAATAAAAAACAGTTGATACCATCCCTGAGTGTTATAGTAGCCCACACTTGATAGTTCTGCAATACTTCCTACCAATTCTTTCTGGTTACTAAGATGCTATATATATTACCTAGGACTATTTCTCCTCAATGTTTAAATCTTTTAAGAAGTAATTATATATTTGAAAGATAAATTGGAATGAATGGATGATTCTTGGACATTGATAAGAGAATCAAAAGCTAGATTTCCTCTAAATTGATAATTTATTGCTGAAAATTATAATCAATTAGAATACAATTATATTTTGGTAACATGTTAATGAATAGATAAATGAATATTTTTCTTTATAACCTAAGTAAAAGAACACGGTTTTCTAAAATTTGTCTTTTTTCTTAGTTAAAGACCAATGAATTTTTTTTTCTTATACAGTATTTATCCAACTTTAATGTGCATACAAATCAATGGGAGATCTTGTTAAAAATGCAAATTCTGATCTGGGGGACCTGGGTCGGGCCTGAGAGTCTGCATTTCTAACATGTTCACCATAAGTACCAGTGCCCTTGGTCCACAGATGACACTTGTAGCAAGGTTGCCCATCCTTCTACTTAGAATATTGCTTGGCAAGGCTGGGTGCAGTGGCTCACACCTGTAATATCAGAACTTTCAGAGGCTGCAGCAAGCAGATCACCTGGGGTCAGAAATTCAAGACCAGCCTGGCCAACATAATGAAACCTCGTCTGTACCGAAAATATAAAAGTTAGCCAGGCGTGGTGTCACGCGCTCGTATTCCCAGCTACTCAGGAGGCTGAGGCAAGAGAATCACTGGAACCCAGGAGGAGGAGGTTGCAGTGAGCTGAGATCGCACCACTGTACTCCAGCCTGGGCGACAGAGTGAGACTCCATATCAAAAAAAAAAAAAAAAAAAGAAGAATATTGCTTGCCAAATAATAGGAATTCAATAAACATTTGCCAATGAGCGAATTGATAAAGAAATGAATCTCAGACTCATTCTTGTTTTCAAGTTACTCTTGATATTGTCTCCTAGTTGCATTAATTGCAGACCTTAATTAATACAGACATGATTGGTATTTATTCTAGACCACCAAATGCTAAAATCTATAGCTTTGAAGCAAAACATATACATATACCACCTTTTTGCTACAGGGGAAATAGCATGAATGGGACCTTATAGGTCATGCAATGCCATCACATTATTCAACAGGTTAGAAGAGGAAAGCCAGAAAAGTCAAGTTCAGAGGCTACTTGGGGTAGTTGAAAATAAAAGTTGGAGGCTGGGACAGTGGTTATGCCAATCAGAGTTGAGGGTCAAACCTTACTCATTGTGTTACAGTGTGGCCTTGGGAAGTCACCTTACTTCACTAAGCCACAGGATCCTCCCCTGAACACAGACTGAATTTTAATTGGGGTATCTATCCTTCTTGCAATTCTGTTCTTTGAAGGATTTGTACTTCTGGCCTCACCACTGGTCCAGTTCAGGGACCCACTGGGAGTAAACCAATCAGCACATTCTATTCTCCTGGCCACACTCATTAAGCATCCAGTTTAAGCAATCTAATGAGTCCATTTCGGATCTCTGTTGGAGATGCTGGGGAAAAAGCTCCCTTTGTCTTCGTCAGGATGGTGGTTGATATGAAGATGTGAAGTCTGGAACTGTAGCAACGAATTTGTTTTCACTGGAGAATCCAGTCTCGGGATGAGGCTGGCTCTATAGAAGCAAGTGAGAAGGTAGAACTGATCCAGGTCTGAATCAATACAGCTCTGAAGCCTAATCCACTGAAGGACTTCTACTTATATTAAGCCATTTGAATTATGTTTTCTGACATACAACTCTACAGCTTTTCTCTTCATCGTTCTATCCTAAAATGTTTCTAAATCATCTTGGACCTAAGGATATTGAAAAATAAAATACCTTTGTATATCTAAATATGGTCTTTCTTATCTAAATATCTAAGTAGCCCACTTTCCCAAAAGGCTCTATCAGAATTTGGTCACCTGAAGAGTCTCTTCTTGGACCTTATATTCAATCTTCCATTGTGTTCAGTTTTCCATTACAATAGTTATCAATGGATCAAGTGTGGGAGATATTATGTCAAATCCCACTTTAGTTTCATTTTCCTTGAGCCCCTTTAGCAGAGTGGCATCCTTTCTCTTAGTGCTGGCATTTGTACACCATCAACTTGTTCATAGTCTGGCTCAAGACCCAATTTTGTTCCCAAGCCAAGAGATAAACTTCCCTGTGGCCAGGTGATTCAGTTACTGTTGCTAATAAAATTATGTCTTAAAACTGAGCTTAGCGTCTGAGGCATCATGGAACCAGTCAGTTCTCTCACTGGATTTGTTCAATCAATATTAAGAGAAGAATTATAAATATCCAGGCAACAGAATGGGCACTTGAAATGTAGAAGGCACAAAAACAATTTTGTGAGAAAATGGTATCAGTGTCTTGACCTGGGTGTGAGTCAGGCTGGTCTCTGCTCAAGGAGGGTCACCACATCTCATAAACTCCAATGACACCATAGTATAGACACAGACGTTGGCGGGTTAAACTTGTTCTAGGAAGCAGGTGTTCATCTGCTGGAGCAACATTTGAGCTGGACTTCATGATATAATGTCGGTGCAGACTCCATAATACTGAGCATTTCCACTTGTTTTAAAACCAGCCACAATTTTTTTTCAGGTCTCTACAAAAACACTCCTCACATATTTACTGAATCTATGTATTCCTCTCTGTAATTTTTTTCACTTTGTTAGTTGTGCCAGCCAGATGCCAAGATGGCTCCAGTGATCGCCATCTTCCTTTATACACACCTGTGTAGTTCACTCTTAAAATGTAAGATGACAACTGTTGATGACTGACCTTTGGCTTCTCTTTAGTGGAAGCCATAAGAGCTCAGATTTATAACCAAAAAAGTGAGGCTAGAGGCCCTGGAGATGAGGTGATGGACAATGGGGTAAGCGTTTAATTGAGACCAAGCAGAAAGAATATTTCTAGACTCTTCTGAGATTTGGAGTCCTAGAAACCTCAGAGATAGACTCAACATTAATTGCATCACTAGGTATTACATTTTATCTCAACAGAATAAATACAGTGAGAGAATGAAGAAAGAATTGGTTTTGTGATTGAGGTTGGTTGGTTTTCCTCACTTGGTATATGCATGTGATCTACTCACGTGAGTGGTAAATATACCATAAAGTACTTATATGGATTTAACATCTTCAAATAGCTTTGTGGAAGGAAGAATCCTTCTTCATTATTTCATGACATTTTTAGTAGGGTGGGGAAAAGTGCTATATGCCATAAAGTAAGATTCTATGGCTCAAATTATCTGTAGAAATTTATTAAAATGTAGAGAGACTGAAAAATTACTCATAATAAAATTGTTTATTTGTTGTGCACTAGAAAGGATACTTTTACCTTATTTGATTCTAGTACATATTCTGTGAATCATGGAAGTATATTTTTTGGTGTACTCCTAAGTCTATTTGAGGCTCAGCTTTTACATATGTAAAATGAGACTCTTTAAAAAAAAAACACTCCGAATGTTCTGGACTAATTCTAACATTCCAAGATTTTACCTCCATCATGCCATGCAGCTTTCAGTGATAAAGACTCTGTCAACAGTTGCAACAAGATAAATATCTTCTACATTCATGCCCATTAGACCCCTAGTTCACTGAGCTTTACAAGTGAAAGCAGTCTGTTCAAGGAAGATTCCATGGTGATCAAAAGAGGAAGGAAATAGAATATTTTTTCCTTAAGTCAATAGTACAAGTTTGTGTCAAGAGTTCCTGTGTTACTAAGGACAGTCTGAAATTTTTAAGTGACTTTCACTTAAAAGCATACATTGCTATTTCACCCAAGTAAGTAAAATGGATCCAAAGATGAAAGTCCCATTTTTTAAATACTGTCACAAATCCAAATTAAGGAGAGGTATCTGCCAAAGCCTTTGATTATAGATCATAAAATCTCCAGCTTATATCAGACACTGTAAAATCGCTCAGTGACAAATGAAATGCCTATGCACTAAATATATCTTTAAGCACCTTGCAGTTCAGATACGTTTATCTCTGAGATACAATAGTACTTCTGCAGGTCACAGGTACAAGGTCAGAAATGCTGGTTCTGCTGGTTTGGAATGTAACACTAAATGGCCCATTATTTCAGGACATAGAGCAGAGGCTTCGAGCAAATACACAGACTGCATTTCATGTGGAAACTTCAGAAGCCAGTAGACCAGCCATATTTAGAAATAATGATAGACTAGACCCAGCATGCACACGTATGGCTCAAAAACCACAGGGACCCACCGGGATTCAGCTTTATAACAATAGCTTGCATCTGTGCAGTGTTTTGTAGTGTTTCAAAGGACTTTCACATACAGTACCTCATTTGATCTTCACAGCAACATTGTGAAGTAGGCAAGGCTGGAATTATTTTCCTCATTTTATAGGACAGAAAACTAGACTCAGAGAGGTTAAGTGACTTGGCCAAGGTCACCTAGATGGCATGCAACAGAATCACAGGATTTGAATGTGTACCTGATGAGTTAAAATTCAGTAATTGTTTCATTACAACAAGAAAATAGAAGCTGATAATGCCCATTCAGATAAACTGTTGGCCATTTGGGGCTCTGCAAGTCTATAGTATGGAGTGAGGCAGAAAAATGTCATAGACATTTGATAAAATTGTTTCTATCTTCTCTTGCCATTTCCAAATGCCTATAGGTGAAACAGGTATATTTTGACAATGACAGTGGCAAAGTATCTCCAATATTAGCCATTGAATGGCCAATGTGAGAGGTTTCCCCAAGAGCGAGTTTGGATAAGTGAGAAGGAAAGGAAGCAGAACACCACTGGATGCTGAATTATGTACAGGACACCATAGAAAAAGGCACAAGCTGATAGTGGATGAAAATTGAAATACTGAAATCATCCTTCTCAATGTTACCTTCTCATCAAATGAACACCTGCCTTGCCCTCCTCCAATATTGTCTCCAGCCATTTGTTATTTAGAGGTTCCTTTATGTGCCTTGTTTTGCTGTTTCTCGGCTGCTGAGAAACCTGAAGATATTTTTCTCTCTCTTCAGGTAAATAAGTTTAAATTTTTCCTGTCCTCCCTCCACCTCTAAGTGGTGAGTCCTGTCTCTCACTTCTGGAAAGCCCTCCTTTGCATACTGCTAAACAAATGAGCCAATCCTCTGTAAGTGCAAAAGAAAAGCATGGACTTCCACATCCTGTGCTGGCTCCTAACAAGAAATGCCAAGTCTGAAACAACTATGGATACTTTCCTTCCTTATTCTTACTGCTATAGCATTCACCATTAATAGATTCCAGAATTATTTTTCCCCCTACTGAGCTCAATGAGGTCATCAGTGTCCTTCTGCAATGCAGTGACTTAGATGGTTACCAATAATTACTGAAATGAGTCAAAAGAAATGGAACCGATTCCATCCTTGTTACCCAGAGATTTTATGGGAAGAGAAGGTTGAGAGCTTTCCTATAACACCTTTCCCACCCAAGTCAAAACACATATTTGACCTAGAAAGCAAGAGCTGCTGTAGGTTTTCCTCTAGCTTTCTTAGCCTCATTTTGGTCCATCTCAGATTTGTGTATTCAGAAGCACTAAAAAATAGCTTGTATCCTGTGAATGAGTTAGAGTGGTAGTTCCAAAATTTTGCATGTAAAAAATTAAGAATCTATGACTCAAGTGATCATTTTGTTTTTTAATACTTCTTTCTGTCCTGTGATTCCAACTCATTTGACCAAAATCAAAATGCTAATCAGGAGTGGGAAGCAAGAGGGATAATTAACTGCGTCAATCAGTGATTTAAGCCTGAGTATCTTCCATTTTCTCTGAATTTTTTCAGAAATGGAGAGAAAAATCCTTCTTTTAAATTTTATTTGTTGAAAATTAAGAGAAGTAAAAATGTGAGTATTTGGCAATCTCTTGCTTTCTCTGCCTCACAAAAGGTGTGCAGACACTCCTGCATCTTGGCACAATAACCCTCAGGCTTTAATTCTTTTCACCAAGGAAGTTCCGAGGCCCCAGATAGTGAGGAAGTTTGGTTTGAAATAATTGAAAAAAGGATTCCAAATTTTACCTTGCAGCCAGAATGGCAATCTGCAAATGTATTCTCAAAGTATATTGCAAATGGAATTCATCATCCTTATAGAAATAAAAAGATGGCAGTTCTGTCAGGGCTGCTTTCATGACATGTCCAAAGGGACATTGCTGATAAAAGGCTTACACCTACTGCTCCTCTCAGGCCCTTTGTATTAAGACAGAAGCAGACACACCCAGAAATAAATAAAAGATCCCATATTTAATAAAAATGAGAATACGTGGAACTGGAAGAGAATATATAAGAACTCTATGTTCTGTATTTGGTGGTGACTTTCGGGAAGCAATGGGACGAAAGAGATGCTGGATTGGTTAAGATTGTGCATTGAAGCCAAAGTTTCAATGTAAGCTGTGAATAAACAAGAGAGGGCAGTGTTGATGCATCTAAACCAAGTCAAGGCGACTTACAGGCTGACTACGAGAGACATTTTTTTTTGTTCAAAATTTATGAATTCTTACTGTTGTTTGTCTCATCTCCCAAACTAGACCCCTCCACCCGTACACATTTCTCTTAGAAGTTTTGCCTGACCTCCTTCAAATAAGAAACCCTTAAGTAACATCGAGCTGGAACCTGAGGAAAGATTTAACTGTGATGACGGAGTCAAGAATGAAAAACAAACCGAACCAGAGAAGGGAAAGAAAAACATGATAAATTACTTGTAACTAAATGGAATCATTTCAATCAAAAGGATTTTTTTTAAATGAATGAACTTGCTTCTTTGCTTGATTCTAGCTTTAGCAAGAAGATCAAAGAGATTTATGACCTGTGTCTCTTCAAGCTTGATGCCAGAAACCACATGTTCTCATTAATAGTCATTTTCTCGTCAAAAGAAGGCTTTTATTCAGACAATGTGCATTGCTTTCATAGCTATATTGTTGGCGAAATTTTTTATTAGAAGTTGGATGTCACGTCTTAAGGGATAATGTATGTGTGTTTGTGTGTGGGTTGAGGGAGCATTTAATTGCTTTTATGTTTCCAAGATACCAAACTTATGTGGCCTGTGTATTTCAACTTCCAGAATTCTGCCTGTTTTGTTAAAGCAGGAGATCCACTGACATGGTGAGAGGTTCAATGGACAAAGGTTAATCTCTAACCATTTGGATGTATTCAGCGTGATGATATGAGGGGCTGAAATTTCCTTTGGAGTTCAAATTTTGCACATTTTAGTACTGCTAGCTTCACACTGAGATTCCACAGGATGCTTCTTGTGGCGACTTCAACAATTATCTCCTGAATTTGAGCAACCAAAGTTCAAAAGCTGAATAGTGAAAAAATAAAATAAATAAATACAAATCTCTCTGCCTCTTTCAGAAACAGGATGTTTTGTTCCTCTTCATGGAGTGATTTCTGTTTGCTTGTTTATTGAGTACATCGGCCCCACTCTGTGTTTCAGGATATATTTAGGCACACAAATAAATTATAAGCAAAAATAATGGAAAAGTTCAATTAAACAACCAGTTTGAATTTCTGTCATAAAATTAAACAGACCAATTGTGTAGAACATTATATAACCACAGATAAAGCAATAACATATATTTGGGAAATATTTTCAATGTGACATTAAAACAAAGATGAAACCAAGGCCTATTATTCCCTGGGGACTAAAGCCACTGATTGCTGGCTTGTGACCCCCACCCTTAGAGAGGAGTGACTTTTGGCCATTGCAAATTTTTAAGTTTATGCTGCAAAACAGAGGGCTCTCTCAAATGGACTGTTTTCTTTCTCAAATCATTCTTTTTTCTTGGGTTATATTTCACTAAACAATCATCATTTTCTTTCCACTTCTCAGGCCAATTTACTTGGACTCTTTATGTTCCTGCTTTTTCCCCAGCGTCCAAATATTAGAAATCCTCTAGTCTTCGTCCTAGTGTGCACTGGTTCTGCAGTTTCTCCTTAGATGATCTCATTCATTGCCATGCTATCAAATGGCATCTATATGTTGATGGCTTCCACATTTCAACCTAATCCTGGCCTCTCTTTTGAGCTCCCCATGTGTATACCAACTGCTTACTGGATGTCACCAACTGGATGGCTCATAGGCATCCCAAAATTCAGATGATCCAAATGGCATTCCCAGTATTATTCTTCCCCAAAGCTGTCTCCCTCAAACCTTATCTAGAAAAGCTACCACCAGTCAGCCATCTGCTCAGTTTGATTTCTCTCTCTCTGACAACCCAACTCTATCTATCTGAAATAGATGAAATACACATACATTTCTTTTGGTGTATGTGTTTGTGTGTGCATGTATATGTTTCACATAAATCTATTTTTCCCCATCTCCACTGCTCTCACTCCACTGCAAGCTACCATGATCATCTCTCACTGAAACTACTGAAAATTTCTGAACCATTCTCCCTGTTTACATTCTTAGCCTTTCTAATCCAATTATCCTATAATAATCACAGTGATCTATTTTTATGATTATTTATTTTAGCTTTTGTAGAGATGGTATCTCACTATGTTGCCCAGGCCAACCTTGAACTCCTGGCCTCAAGCAATCCTCCTGCCTTGGCCTCTCAAAGCACTGGGATTACAGACTGAAGCCATGACACCCTGCCAGAGTGAGCTTTATAAATTGTTGCCTGCTTATTTTGCATTCCTTCTTATAATTCTTTGGTATTTTCTCCTTCACTTTGAATAATATTTTACCTACATCCATGGCTGATATGGTTCTTACTTTCCTTTCCAAATTTATCTCGTACCTCTCTGTCCATGGCTCACTCTGCTACAACAGCTCAGGCTTCTTTTAACATACTTGCTAAATTCTTCCCTAATTCAGGCTTTCTGCACATGCTATTCTTTTTGCTCTTTGCAGGAATGACTCCTTCTCAGCTGTCATGTGTACGTTTAAATGTCAACTCTTCACAGGGACGTCCTCCAGCCATCATACCTCACAAGTCTCTTCCCTGTTTTTTTTTTTTTTTTTTATCCTTATACCCTGTTTTGTTCTTTCAACAATACATGAGAGCAGAGGACATGTCTGTTTTATTCACCAAGGATCCACTCAGTGTCTAGCAGTGTCTGTTACATATTAATCCCTCAATAAATATGTATTGAAGGAATAATTTTCTTTAAAAAAGAAAAAATGGGCCAGGTCCAGTGGCTCAAAACTGCAATCCCAGGAGTTTGAAAGGCCAAGGTGGGTGGATCATTTGAACTCAGGAGTTTGAGACCAGCCTGGGCAATGTGGTGAAACCCCGTCTCTACCAAAAATACAAAAAATTAGCTGGGTGTGGTGGCAGATGCCTGTGGTCCCAGCTACTGTGGAGGCTGGAATGGGAGGATCACTTGAGCCCAGAAGGTGGAGGTTGCAGTGAGCTGAGATTGAGCACCTGCACTCCAGTCTGGGCGACAGAGGGAAATCTTGTCTCAAAAAATAAAATAAATGAATAAAAAAGGAAAAAGAAAGAAAGAATATATGAATAAACATTCATAACTAATGAAATAGCAACTTGCATTTATTTGTTTATTCATTTTAGAGACAGGGTCTAGCTCTATCACCCAGGCTGGAGTGAGCCATCATAGCGCATAGAAGTATGTAACTTCTAACTCCTGGGTTCAAGCGACCCTCCCACATCAGCATCCAGAGCAGCTCCGTCTACAGGCATGTAGCACCAACCCGGCTATTTTTTGTAGAGACAAGGTCTTGTTACATTGCCCAAGCTGGTCTCAAATGCCTGCTTCAAGTGATCCTCCCTCCTCAGCCTCCTGAAGTGCTGTGCCTAGCCATGAAGCAACTTTTAAGGGTATACTTGAAAGAATAAATTTTCTTAATAAACTAGAAATGGCTGCCTTCCAGCCATACACAAAGCTCTATAGAATAAAATAACTTTTATGGTTCATAGGTATGCTAAAATAGAAACTCTTCTCCTTTTGTCGGGCCAGGAACTATCTGCCTATGATCTAGAGAATACAAAGGTAACTTGAAGATACTCTCTGTCCCTGAGATCACAGCAATTATTCTCCAATGAGCATGAAAGTTTCTTCTTGAAACCATTTAATGTGTCAGTGCAAATAACTTATTTAATTAATTCTGAAACGAAGTTATTGATTCAAAATCACCTGTTTAATGTGACAGGAGCAATCAATTGAAGTAGAATTTATTTTTCTGGGCACATATCTTG
This sequence comes from Rhinopithecus roxellana, assembly GCF_007565055.1. NCBI lineage: Eukaryota > Metazoa > Chordata > Mammalia > Primates > Cercopithecidae > Rhinopithecus > Rhinopithecus roxellana. The sequence goes on along the minus strand of NC_044569.1, from coordinate 70,856,413 downwards.
GCAACCAGCAGTTGCTTCTTAGGGACTGGCCCTTTGCCTGCAATTTGCAGTATCTGACTCTGAGTGGGATGGTGTTCTGCTAATTTAGATAACTACAACAACAAAAAAATTTAAATGCCCCACTGGGTCTAACTGAAGAGTTAGAAATTATAAGACATGGATTTGAAAAAATTTAAATGAAAAGAAACAAACATATCCAAATTTGGTCCAACCAGTGAAAACTTCAGAATGAGTAAGAAAATTTAAAAGGAAAACAAGGTGGGAATACCTTGGAAAAAAACTTTAGTATATGTTGTAATCTGCATGATATCAGACTGATGGTTACTATATTTCCATCATTCCCTAGGTTGCACTATAGTGTTTTAGGCAAGCTGTAAAATTTGCTTTTCTATGTTGTTTACTGGGAAAAGTGAGCTTACATTAAGAATAGCATACTATGTAAAACTTACCTAGAAAATGAAAGTAAAGGAGTACAGAATCAAAGAAAGGATGATGCTGATGTTCCTGATCAAATCAATTAAAAGAAAAATATTATTTATTATTTCAGCATTATACACAAATTACATATCTAATAAATTGAGTAAAAATGTTTTACATTTAAAATAATTTTTTTCATATTAAAACAATGTGAACCCTGAAATAAACAGATACAAAGACAATATATTATTCTGAAGAAATTATACCAAAACTAGAATTTGTAATTGTCAAACACATTGGAAACCAAAGTGTTAAGAATATAATAGATTGGTGTGTTTTTACTAGAATCTGGGCAGGGTTTGCTGTCTACAAAGAGGTGGGTGACAATGAACAGCATCAAAGATATTGGAGTGGGAGGTGAGAAGATTGCTTTGAGGCCAGGAGTTTGAGACCCACCTGGGCAACATAGTGAGACCCTGTCTCTAAAAAATTAAAATTAAAAAAATCACCTGGGCATGCGGGTGCATTCCAACTATTCCAGAGGCTGAGGCGGGACAATCACTTGAGCCCAGGAGTTCAAGGTTACAATGAGCTAGAGCTATGATCCCACCACTATACTCTAGCTTGGAAGACAGAGTTAGCCCTAGACTCTAAAAAAAGACAGACGGACAGAAAGAAAGAAGAAAAGAAAAGAAAAGAGAAAAAATTATTAGGGGAGAAGAAACCAAGGAACCAATGTGTGCATAGATCATATGAGGCATTTCGGATCCACAAATAAAAATAAGTTTAAATGCAAATGTCTGCCTGTCTTCTTCCACACTGAATGCATAATGAATGGCTTTACATTACAGGACCTATTGTCTTTAATGTGAACCCTCAGAGCTTTCCAGTGTATTCACACCTTTACACAAATCATTTTCTTCCACCTACTTTTTAAGTATGGCTGTACCTGTTCTCAAACTTTTCCTTCTGTCTGACAATCCACCCTCTTCCTATTGTTTGACCATATCAAGCCCATTTTGTGACCCAAAGGGTAGCTCACACTCTTTTTCACTCTTTTTCAAACTTTTTCTGACCATTTCATTTAGAAGTAAAGTCTTTCTCTTTCTAGTTCCTATGAGATAATTATGTGCACAATACAATTTACATTTAATCATACCCTGCCTTTTGATGTGTCTTCTACTATTATCTTGAACTCTTCTTTTGGTTTTGAATTATTATATCCATTTATTTTTCACAAATTTATGCTTACATGTTAAAATTGGATTGTAAGTCTTGATGGCAAGGTCCATGACTCATATTTATTATGTAATTTTCACAACATTCAGTACAGTTTTGCAAACATACCTTTACAACTGTGATTTTTCTTTTCTGAGGCTCATTGACCTGCTAAATTTCCTGAGCAGAAATCCTGTAGGAAGGGTTTGCTTTGGATTATCCAAACTCTCTTGCATCAAGTGAAGACACATCAGATTTTTAAACAAATTTTAGATTTTGGTTTTTAAATGAATTATTCGTATTCCTCCACCTTCTCTCAAATTCTAGCATTGTAGTGTTTGCTCCAGGGAAAGCCAATTGCAGTGCTATAAAGAAGGGATGACTCTGGGGTTGAGAATGTACTAAGGGTCCTTGGCCTGCCTTGGAGATTGTTTACAGTCCCCAATTCTCCTTTTTTCCTGTTTTTTTTTTTTTTTCCTATTTATTAATTGTCCTTATTGTTTATTTTTCATCTTATTTTTTTTATGTTAATTGTTTATTTAGTGGTGTCACAAAGCCTGGAATGGAATTGACAGATTTTAGTTTTGCTCCTATTATACACTATGTGCTCCACAGACAGCAGTGGATTTAATGCATCTCACAACTCCTTAGTGAGATGCATTTTATTGTCCCACTTAATAAGATGAGAAACGTGAGACTTAGAAAGGGTTTTACCTAGGTTGTTGAAACTAAAACCGCGGGGATTCGTTTTTGTATTTTTGTTTTTAGGAGAACCCAGAATTTGCTACACACTGAATACAAAAATGAAACCATCTAAGTGGGGACCCGGAGAGCTCCTTTTATTCCACTCTAGGTGCCCCAAACTATCCCAACCTACCCCAGTAAAAACATTTCCCCAGTCCTGCAGTTTTAGGAATGAATGCATAAAAATAACAAAAGGTGGCAGTGGGTGAGGCTGTATGATAGATAAGAAGCCTGTGCGGTGAGTCAAGGCTATTGTCATCTCGAAGCTAGTGCACTTGCTGTATTGGTTTTCATGGCCCCTACCACTGTTAGTTCCTCTAGTTAGAATTTGTGTGAGCAGTCGAATTTGACAGGTGATGATCATCTGGGTTACAGAAAGGAAGCACGTGAAAGGGTTTGCTATAATGACAAGAAATTACAGAGCTGCAATATTCAGTGTGATGCAGCACAAAATCCTCTCCCTGAGAGCTGAAACTGTGTATCAAGCCAAAGCAGTGTTGGTCTGTATGGAGCGGTCACCGGCTACCTTTACTGATAACGTTGCTAGGATATGAAACTCCAAATGCACTGTTAGTGTGAAAGTGGGATTTTTATATTTGAAAAAAAAAAAAAAAAAAAAAAACAGGTGGGGGGGGAGAAAGGAATAATAAGGAAAAAAGAAAGAAAAGAAAAGTCAGGAAAACAGTCAGTCCCTGGTGCTTTTCCTGGGCATTAGAGGCACAGGGATGACATCACCAGCAGCCTATCAGGGCTCTCCAGCTTTGTTCAGGTTCTGAAGCCATGTCATCATCGCCGATGTAGCCCAGAAATGAAAATAGAACCATCTCTAAATATACAACAATGAGAGTCAAGCACTGCTTTAAAAGGATGAGAGAACCAAGAAAAACTCCTTAAATCCTTAAATCATAGAGTCTTCCTTTCATAAAGAAACGAGAATTTGCCTTATGGAGCCACTAACCCTGGTATTTATTTTAGTCTGCTTGAGACTTTACAAACTGGCAGTTAAAGCTAATTAAAACATGACCGACACCAACACCCAGTCATTTCAATTTTCTCCCGGATGTGGGACAGAGGCAGGTAGACTCTTCCCTAACAGGCAGCAGCGGAATGATGGCCACAGTGTCAAAGGGACAGTTTGTCTGGTTTGGATATGCAGGACAAAGGACTCCCCAGCAAGGTGGGCACGTGGCTGTCATTGTTAGTACGTTTCACTTAGCTAAAAGCACAGTTTACGGTTGCAGAAGTTTGATTGATCTGTTGATAAACACTAATGTTTTCCAGTTGACAATTTCTCCATGTTAATTTCTTTAACGCTGGCAGACCTGCCTGGCAGGGACCTATAAATAGTATCAGTGTCATCATCCTTTTTAAGTTATTAATGAGCCATTGTGTTTCAAGGGGCTGGGATTTGGGGACAGGTTGTGCTTGACTGCAGTTTCTGACATTGATACGTTAGCATTTGGAACTTGGTTGAGATGAGAACATATTTTTTTAAAAAATTACAGCAGTGGCCAAATGCATCCATAGTAAAAGAGAGTTGTTGATAATTAGTGACTAATTAAACTTTGGAGAGAGGAATAAAGTGCCAAGCACCTCCGTGAAGCATGTCCTTGATGCCGAGGCATTAGTACTGTCCCCACCTCAATTGCAGCTGCCCTTAGCTTTCTTTGCTCCCTCTCTCTATACATACCCTGTTATCACTGAGATAAATGAATGCCTGACTCTGGAAATCAGCTTCGGCCCAGACTGTTCTGTCTGCCAACTGGTGACAGGGGACCAGAGCAGACTTCTCCAATTAGCAGGTTCCCCATCAGGCAGCTGGATGCACTGTATGTATGTTTGTGGACAGTGCATTGCGGCAGCTCAGCCTCTGACTGAGGTCTCCTGAACTGATAAAGATGAGCCTAAAAGCAAGACAGACAAATGGGTAAAGTAGCACACCTTTTGAAGACATTCTCTCAGTCCAACTCTCCCCCAGCTTGAAGGTGGTTCAAATGAACACCAAAGGCATCATACAATAATGATGATAGTGATGACTGATATCATGCCATCAGCACTCCTAAGTGGGTGCATAGCTTCTAAATGAGCATCAATATGAATGGGACTCCTGCCCACCTGCTGGGTTTGTTATAACAACTCAGGTATTTCTCTAATCTTGAGTTCTCACACTGCACAGAGATGACTAAGACCAGGGTTTTCTGGGCCAGGATTTTCTATTTAGATGTTTGTCCTTCTTGTCATTCTGTTTACCTTTACTTTTATTACAATAACTAATTCCTCATTACATTTAACTATTTCCTTCAGGAGCTGTTTTTGGATTCCTGACTCACGACTCTATCAGAATACATCACTATTCTGATGTCAAAAGTTTCTATATGTATTTTCATAAAACAATAATTTAGTAAATATGTTTTCATGCAATGTATCACATTCAGAAAATCTTTCTCAGGTAGGCTAATTTTAAGAAATGCAATTTTAAGCATACCAAGGCTAATGGTCTGGTATGTTAACCCCAATATATGAGGTCTGACAACTTGGGAGCATAGAAATACAGAAAACGCCTTAAACATTTACTGTCCACTAAGGACATTTAGCTCAGCTGAACCGAAAAACAAAAACAATACAAAAAACAAACAAACAAAAAGACAGGCTTTCAGTTTCTCTGCTGGGTCTACCTATTTCTATTCCTTAGTAAGAGATCTCAGAAAGATAACTTAGGACAAAAGGCAAAGCCGATAAACCATTTTTTTTTCCATAATAAGCTAATTGTCTATGACTCAAAGAACATTATAGAAAATTTGAATTGGTACCTTTCTGCAAATCAATAACTTCCTGTACATAATTATTAGTTATAAACTGGCAACAAAGAAACAAATGTCTGATTTCAATAATCTTAGTTATATTTAGAAACATTGCAACATATTTTTGAAAATTAAGGTCACTAATCTGCTCACCGTTATAATGAGAAATGGTTTCATGATACTGAAATTTGTTTCCTTATGTCAGAAGATAATTTGAGGTATTTAAGGGATAAGTTCAAATTAGTAGATTCAATCATCACGTAACAGAAGGCTTGATCAAAGTTGAGGTATGGTTATAAGACAATAGCAGTTTGGAAAAGGAGGGGAAGTTAAGGGAGAGAAAATGTGTTCATTTTCTTTGGGTGGATTCTAAGGTGGCTGAAAAGGCAACTCAAAAATGAAAATTACCAGACTGGTGACAGAGTTACTGGAACACTTACATGTCCTCCCTTAGAAACTAGTGAAGAGGACACATACTCCGGTGAGCTTGTTTAAAGGAAAACAAGAAATATTATCAGATAGTCACTGTTCATTCCTTTCACCCCACTACCAGGCAGTCCACCAATGCAACCACTGGCAGCTAAGAGGCAATGGGGGTGACTGAAGAAATTGTGTGAAAATAAAGAAAAGTCAGGGTTATATTAACTCAGTCCAAAAAACCCTGTCGAATAACACAGTTTCCTATAGGAATTTCATAAAATCCCAGAAAAGTTGGGGAAAAGAAAGAGCATGTTGCCGTAAGTAGAGTGACAAAGAACAACGTGGAAAATGAACGTTAGGCAAAGCATGTGACTGAGAATCCAGAGACATGGTGACTTAACAAAATCATATTTAGTGCACTTTCTTGTGCTTATCTTCAAAATGAGAGATATTGAACTTGATAATCTCTATTAGCATTGATGGCCTTGATATTGCATTATTTTGTGTTTTACTAAGTTGTGTGTACATCTTTGTGTCTACATGTACATGTTTTTGTATATAACAATCTAAATTGCACCATATATACATACATATGCAAATATATAATATATACATGTATATTTTATATAGATAGATATACACATGTATATATTATGTATTTTTCTGTGGATATATATTAAAAATGCATGGCTAATCTGGTAGAATATTCTCTCTCTAAAATCTTGGTATGGCCACCCAGTCATAGCAGCCATCTTCCTCTTCATTATTGTAGTATTAATACGTCTTAAGACAATCTCCAAAGGAAGCTCATATATTCAATTGCAGAATACATTTTTCCACCTCCAAATTCTTTCAAAGTTTTATTCAAATATCTTTTCTCAGATGTGGAATAACTAAGGACAATTTTAGATGATTGAAACAAGCAAGGAAAAAATATGTTTTAGGTAGTTTTAGTCTATCACTGCACATTCTGTGACTCGAGGTAACATTATTAGTGAAACAGAACTTAGGTGTTTTTTGGTGAGGGGGGTTTGTTCAGTAGTAATCTCTCTTGGCCTTGATTTAAGGAAGACTCCTCTTTTGCTCAACGAAGTAGCAAAGAGTGTTATACAAAGGCTTTGATGTTTCCCACTGTCTTCCCTGAAGCACTCACCAGCAACTTAAAGTCAGCAATCATCATACTCTTGGTACTGGAGATAGCAGATGAATATTTTTTCCCTAGCAGTTTAATTTTGGGATAAAAAGGGATAAGTTCCAGAAAATAAATGTCACCAGGGTCTTGAATTTCGTCTTGTTATACATGCTCTCTGGATGTAGGCTTTGATCATCATTCATTCAGGCTATTTTTTTTTTCCACCAGGTTTTTGAAAAGATGTGTCATGCATGCCTGAGCTAACAAAACATATCTGTGTTTTCTAGTACCTATAGTGCTTGCTGTCCCAATGTTCTTTGCTCACTGTGTTCAATAGCCATCACACAGGCTACATTTCAGGGTGAGCAGAACATAAGGCCTCCAACATAGGCCTCCTTGTCCATGAGAGCAGGAATCTTCTGTTTCCTCCTTGCAGCGGGGATACAGTTCACAGATCTTTCCTCAACAGTAAAGTCATTGCATAGTCATCTCATTCTCCTCTTGCCTAAAATACCACTAACACATGAACCTTTTACTTCAGATGTTTACTGTTCTGTCCTACAGACCATTTATAAGTTGACAATGACAAACAGTGGCTCTTGATGCATAGAATAGAACAATGATTACATCATCAAAGAATTATGCAGTTATAGTCATGTAACTGCCCTGATTGAAGTAGAAGCAGTTTGTAGCAGAGAGCTTAGAACAGTTGTTCCATAAATGTTAAGTAACATCCATATACATATATATATATATATTAAACTATTTTTAAAATGAGTCAATACTTTCCAAGGAAGAATTGAAAAAGAGACAAAAAGAGAGTTTCTAAATAACACTTCATTGCTTAGATATTCAGCATCTTAGTCTGTTTCAACTTCTATAGCAAAATACTTTAAACGAGGCAATTTCTAAACAACAGAACTGTATTACAGCTTTGCAAGTTGGGAAGTTGAAGATCAAGGTACCAAAAGATGTGATGTCTAGTGAGGGCAATTTGCTTCACAGGTGATGTCATTTTTCTGTGTCCTCACATGGCAAAAGGGATGAACAACTCTCCCAGGCCTCTTTTATAAGGGGGCAAATCCCATTCATGAGAGCCAAATGCACATGACTCAATCACCTCCCAAAGACCCCACCTCTTAACTACCATCACCTTTGGGATTAGGTTTCAACATATGAATTTTGAGGGGCACAAACATTTAGACCATAGCATTCAGTACATCTCTTTTAACTCAAATTGTATAGTATTTTGGTATTTAACTCTAATCTGAATTAACCTGTCTGTATTATTATCATTATAAATAGATATTTGTTAAGTATCTACTGGATAAGTGTTTTTGGAAGTTACAAATATAGACAAAAGATACTTTGTTTAGAAGTTTGAGTGGCATTCTATTGTGTAGCAAAGAAAAGGTCTCCAGAAATTTTACCCAAATCTAGAAAAAAACTTCATGGTGAGTTCATTTATAGAATGATTGACTAATCCCAACTGTTTGTTTCAGCTATTAAGTCCCCTACACAGACTTTAGAGGAGTTCTAATGAATACTTTGCCAGGATTTCAGTGTAATGAGATTTATATTAAAACCTTATAAGGAGAGTCCTACAAAGAAAGATCACTACCATTTGGTCTTATTCTGTGTCTAGCAGGATACAAAGAAAGAGGTCCCCCGATTTCTCCTCTCGTAACTTTTCTGTGATTGTGGCACATTGGCTTGTGTAGATGCTGGTTATAAAACTCACCAAGTCTCAAGTGTCATCAGTGTATTGTGTAAAATGGTTGACTAGTAGACACCGTCATCAGTGTATTGTGTAAAACGGTTGACTAGTAGACACCGTCATCAGTGTATTGTGTAAAACGGTTGACTAGTAGACACCGTCATCAGTGTATTGTATAAAATGGTTGACTAGTAGACACTGTTGTGTGTTATTGCCTCTTCCATCCTGTGAGTGGCATCTATTTAGAGAGACACTGCCAGTGCCTCAAGGTGAACACAGCCTTAAAACCTTCACTGCAAAATACAAACTGCATGTTCCCTCAAGCTAAAGCCTTCCTGGAATACTCTATACTTTACTGATTTCTCTCTTTTCTGAGCTCCCAAAGGTCTTAAAGTCTGTATCACTCCCATTAAGAATGCTTTCTCATACCATCTTGTACTATTAACTAATTGTTTCAAGTGTGTTGGCCTTGTTCAGTTTGATGATTTGTGCCTCTTGGGTACTAACCTTTTCCTCTTTTTACCATCCACTACCAGGAAAATCCTAGGAATGTAATTGACAGAAATAGTTCTTTGAATTACTGGTTAATTGAGCAGCATACTGAAATCAACAAATTATTTCTTAAACTTGAGTTATTTTCTGGTTTGGATTGAATTTCAATAGGAAAATGGTACAATAGTCAAGAATCAATATTAAAGTGGCACCTCAGATGTCAGCTAGCTTCCAGACAGACTATTTTCAAAGAACACTAAATTATTTTAAGAGAATGACTTTTTCTTCTCAGGAAAATTTGAGAACATGAGCATAATTAGGGGAATTGTACAAGGCTCAGGAGCTTGCTATTGAAGAAAATTATGCATTTCAACCCAAGTTACCTGGTTCAGTGTTTACCTTCATCCAAAAACAAAAAAAAAAAGAAAAGAAAAAGAAAAAAGAAAAAAAAAAAAACACAAAAACCTTGGAAATATTCAGCTCTTCAAAGTCAAGAAAGATAGAGGTAAGCTAGAATATCTGCATATACATACATGAGTGTTTGTAGTTCTGTATTAGTAGCTTAGTGCAAATGGTATATATTAAGTGTTAAGCAAGCATAGAGAGCCAAGAGTGAGAAAAATCTTAATCAAATGAGGATCTTCTCAAAGAAAAATCATTAAATAAAGAGGAAGTTTATAGAAGCATGGCAGGAGTTAAGGGGTTCAGCAAGGCAAGTTGAATCATCCAGACACAAGCTGTTGGAAGCTGATACTATTTCTACGCCTAAGATACAGAGAGAGAAAACAATGTTACTGGAACCCAAGAGGGCTAGAACCATGGAGAATGAGCTGCCCAGAACAAAACTTCAGTCATGGACAGAGACAGCCAGAGATGATGTTCTGATGCAGACGACAACAGGAAAGGAACCTGTCCCTCCTTCTGCCTTTTGATGTCCTATTTGTGCCTCCCATGTACTTAACTAGGATTCTGCGAGTATAACAGTGAGAAGTTATAATCCTTAGGGTCAATTCTTCTGGCCACAGAGGAAGTACAAACAATATGGATAATAGATAGGGGGCCAGGAAGATGGAGAATAACCAGCACAGTGTACTTCTTTTATCCTTCAGCTTTTGCCCTTGGCCTTCGTATAGACAATAAAACTCTGTTTTTTAATATAGGGCAAAAAGAAAGTCCTGGCAGCCACTGTGTATCATCTCAGTGTTTGTCTATTTAAGTCTACTTCTAAATTGTTCATAATTAGTAACGTAGGGTACCACCGGCATGCTTCACACAAAGTAGAGGGGAAAAAAAAGTGAGAAAAAAAAAAGATCAATTAGCATAAACTAAGCATTAATACTTCTCTCCGACTCCTTAACTTTTCATAAGGCCAAAGCTGATAATCATAACTTCCTTTTCTCATTATCCATTCTATTAGAATGGTCTCACCTGGTCAGGATCCTTTACCTGGTGAGATGACCCAAACCTTTAAGTCATAGGCTCTGAGCCTTTAAGGTCGTGTCTACATTGGTTTGCCAAAGTTTCCATAAAGTGGTATTAGGATATTACCAATACCTGCAGTGAATCTTCTGGGTTCAAGACTTAGCCCCCCTTACCCTTATAGTGTAGCAGCAATCTACTTTCCCATGGGTGTTTGTTGAATGGCTGCGGAACCCAAAATAGCCAGAGACACATTTCAGCTAGCAATTTAGTGAAATCATGGCCATCGTCTCTAGTGTTTCTGTGTCAAAATGGATAGGCTAGGTCATGCTGTGGCAACAAATGACCATGGAATCTCAGTCACTTACAAGGTTGATTTATCTTTTGTTCTCTATATCTGTTACTGGTTGACTGTACCTCTGTTCCACAGAGCTTTCACTTCAGGACCCAGACTGATAAATCAGCCTCCATCTAAACGTTTTTTGTTATGAGACAGAAGAGAAAGAGAAGATGTTGAACAAATCATTGATTTGTAAAGCTACTGCTTAGAAGTGATAAGTGATACATCTCTTCTAGCCACATTTTATAGGCCAAAGTAAGTCACATGACTAAGCCTGATGTAAATAATTATCATCCAGGAAATGACAGATACTACTTATGAACAATGATACAATCCTTTAAGGTCAATGAATCCAAAGTTGCTAGAATTAGAAGCAAATTCTTGAATCTTGAATCTTGCTATGGAGGATACAAATTTGATGTATTTGTTGTTTGTTTAAGACCAGTTTCACAGCTTGTAGGACAACACCTTGACCTTGCAGGGTGCTGATTCTCAGACAGATTATTTGACTTTCAAGAATAGATGGATGGCTAAAAGAAGGATTGCTTGTGTCTCCTCTTCCTGTAATGCTATCTCCCTATTTAACCTCACAGGTTTACTTTCTACACTTCTTTTTCTTGTTCTGTTGTCCAGAAGACTAATACTTTCTATGGCTTTCTTTGTATTGCTTTCTTTGTGTTGGATTTGGCCAGTGGAAAGCACTAGTGCAAAATCAGGCAAAAGCAGAGAGGGAGAGAGCTGGGGCTACTTCTTCCAAGCTTTCATCCTCCTTTGACCTCTGACAGTGACTTTATTCTCCTCAAACAGATGTGAAATCCTTTGTGTGCAAAGTCTGTGTCATATACATTTTCTACACTTTCTTTATAACTATATGCAGCCTGATGGCAGTGTTTCTAGTCTGTTCAAATTCACGAAGGTTGTAGATGACTGCTGAAAAATTGCTTGTAGAAACCTGTTTGTCATCAAAACTGCAATGAAATACCATCTCACACCAGTCAGAATGTCTATTATTAAAAAGTCAAGAAATAACAGATGCTGGTGAGGTTGTTTAGAAGAAAGGAATGCTTTTACACTGTTGGTGGAAGTATAAATTATTTTGACTGTTGTGGAAGACAGGGTGGCAATTCCTCAAAGACTTAGACGCAGAAATACCATTTGACCCAGCAATCCCATTACTGGGTATATACCCAAAGGAATACAGAACTTTCTGTTATAAAGACACATGCACATGTGTGTTCACTGTGGCATTATTCACAATAGCAAAGACATAGAATTAACCTAAATGCCCATCAAAGATAGACTGGATAAAGAAAAGGTGTTACATATACACCATGGAATACTATGCAACCACAAAAAGAAACAAGATCATGTCCTTTGTAAGGACATGGGTGGAGCTGCAGGCCATTATCCTTAGTAAACGAACACAGGAACAGAAATCCAAATACCACCTGTTCTTACTTATAAGTGGGAGATAAATGATGAGAACGCATGGCCACATAAGGGAAAGAACACACACTGGGGCCTGTCTGAGGGTTGAGGGTGGGAGGAGGGAGAGAATCAGGAAGAATAACTAATGGATGTGGGGCTTGATACAGGGTGATGGGATGATCTGTGCAGCAACCACCATGGCACACGTTTACGTAAGTAACAAACCTGTATGTCCTGCACATATACCCCTGAATTTAAAAATTTAAGATAAGGCGGCCGAGCGCGGTGGCTCAAGCCTGTAATCCCAGCACTTTGGGAGGCCGAGACGGGCGGATCACGAGGTCAGGAGATCGAGACCATCCTGGCTAACACGGTGAAACCCCGTCTCTACTAAAAAAAATACAAAAAACTAGCCGGGCAACGAGGCGGGCGCCTGTAGTCCCAGCTACTCGGGAGGCTGAGGCAGGAGAATGGTGTAAACCTGGGAGGTGGAGCTTGCAGTGAGCTGAGATCCGGCCACTGCACTCCAGCCCAGGGGACAGAGCGAGACTCCGTCTCAAAAAAAAAAAAAAAAAAAAAAAAAAAAATTTAAGATAAAAGTTGAAAATTTTTTAAAAAAGACACCTATTTGCCTGTGAGAGACGAAAAGATGTTTTTTTGTTTTTGGTGACTTGCCATATTTCCATATTCATAACATGACATTCATAACGTGGTATTATTCGTATATCCTCAGCAGGATACCTGTATTTTCACTCCTTGAACATTGCTATCCATATGTAATAAATTTCCAGGTACGGAACTATTCCATTAGTATTATTTTTTTTTTACTCAGTCAATATCTTGGTTTTTTGTTTTGTTTTGTTTTGTTTTTGTTTTGAGACAGAGTCTCCCTCTGGCGCCCAGGCTGGAGTGCGGTGGCCCGATCTGGGCTCACTGCAAGCTCCGCCTCCCGAGTTCACGCCATTCTCCTGCCTCAGCCTCTGGAGTAGCTGGGACTGCAGGTACCCGCCATCATGCCTGACTAATTTTTTGTATTTTTAGTAGATGGTCTCGATCTTCTGCCCTCGTGATCCACCCGCCTCGGCCTCTCAAAGTGCTGGGATTATAGGCGTGAACCACGTTGCCCAGACAGGAACATCTTGTTCTTAGGAGAATCGTTGTCTTTCTTGATTTTGGTATATCTAACTTTTACTTTTATCTTTCTATCATAATTATATCATATAGTACTATAAAATTTGCTTCTTGAAAAATATTTCTTACGAAGTGTGTTTGCTGTAGAAAGCAACTGTCACCTCAGAATTTTTATAGGGAATTTACGCATTTTTTTAGAGTTTGGAAAGCTCAAAACTTTCTATCTTACTAGTTACTACTGCAAATGTTAATTTTCTGATGAAACAAAGGTTCCTTAGGGGAACAGGACTCAAATAGTTGTGTGGGAAGGGAGTAGATTGGGAGAATGTGTTTGGGAGAGGAAAAGCAATGCAATAAAGAAAGAGTAGCAGGAGATAAGGATCTGATTAATGCTTACTACCCTATTTTGGTGAGGATGATCCTAATTAGAAACATCCGATATCTAAGTAGAACTCTTCGTCTGTGGTGGGCAACCCTCAACATTTCTAAACACATTCATGTCAAATCATTCTATAAAGGAGGAGGACAGATTTGATGCAGCATCTCTAATTGCTTTTATTGAAGTATGTAGCTTAGTATTGGCTCTACACAGCATTTCCTTCAACTTTAATGCCACCTGCTCTTCTCTTCAAGAATGTTTCCTTTCTACCACTTTACTTTAAAAAATTCTCATTATTTTTAAAGACGTTTTCACATGCTTTCCTCTCCAATGAGCCTTTCCAATTTACCCCTGTCCTGATTAATGTCTCCTCTAAACTGTAAGACTTATTGCTCATAAGTCTCCCTGGCTAATTAATCATATACTATTATATTGCTCATACTGTTTCCCCATCTTATTTTTTAACTTTCCAGTCATACATATTATCTTTCTACTTAACAGAGGTGTTGAGAAAGTAATCTTACAATCCCAATTCAATGTAGTGCCCTGGAGACTCTATGATGCTTGTGTTGGTAAGACACTACTTGATTGGACCAATGTGGCAGCCCCACCTGTGAACAGAATTGCTTGTAGCTCTTCATGATTTAAGGCATGAAGATTGCCTTGTAGTTTGAATTTTAAAGTGAAAAATGTTTTTGATTTAATAATTCACTCCCCATTTGCTAAGACTGATGGAGAGAAAGAAAACATTTTTATGTAACAAAGAATATAAAAGTGATGAATGGAGGTTTAGTGATGCCATATAAAAGGGGTACCATCAGATGGAACCTAGTATTTTAAAGAAAGCTGAAGTTAAGACAGGGTGGTACCTACATCGTCAGGAAATGCAAAACAGAGCTCTCTAGGGCTTTCTAGATTTCCTGTGGTCCTTTACAAGGAGTTTGCTTGCTGGCCTCTTAATGCAGAACTATTCAGGAGTAATAGAATTATAGAGTAGGAAAAACCTAAGGTTTGTGATTCAAAGACATCAATCAATTAGCATCCTATATTCTAAATGTTGGCAGACATGAGTGTTAATATGAAGGGTCAAAAACAGAATGAGAAAATAACCCTGAAATGCAGAGAAATATAAGGCAATTTGGTACAAATCCAAGGAATATGATTTTTGATCGGTAAATAAGATTTACTGGGAGAATTATTACACACAAGACACACAAATAAACAATGGTCCTTGAATTGTTTAATTATCGTGAAAATACTTATCCCATGTAGGGCACATATATAAATCTATAAATTATTTAGAAAAAGTTCAATAATGTGCATTAATATTTATAATGATTACTTGCCATATAATAACTGTTTCCTAGTCACACATTAAACATTTGCTTTGTTTCAGCCCTTAATGATTTTGTAAGCCTCACACCAGGGCCACACACTGAGTACTACATAAAAGGAGAACTCAGGCTCCCTCTTGCTGTTCACGGCCTTAGTTCTGAACTGTTGGTCTTGACCCATGTTTTTGTGCCCCATTTCAGCTTGATTTTGATCATTCCAGCCCCAGCACTCATTGCTCATTCTCTCCACTCTAGCACCACCTTGCTTCGCTCTTTATTCTTAATGTGTTGTGTTATCTTTCCAAGTTCTCCTCCAGGTAGTACTAACTCTGCTGCCACAGGTAAATACTCTTCCTGTTAGAAACAGGTCCCCGGATCCCCTGGCTCAGTGCTGTTCCCTCCAGGCTCCTGTAACTCTTCTGCTCCCTCCCCTCAGGTAGCATGTCCTTTCAGCTTATCTATGCTTCACTGTGAACACCAGGAATATCAGTAAAGAGCATACAACTCCCTATTTCCCTGTGAGGAAGGGCAGTGTCCATTCTTACTTGTACCAACCATAGTACATATCAAAAGAATGGAGGCACGTTAAGAGCCCGAGACAGGTTTTATAATTTATTTGCAGACTAGACACACCTCAAGAAGATGGGGCAAATGGAGTTGTAGAAATGGAAGGTGAGTGAAAAAGCAAACTTTGAATTTTCCACGTTCACATCAATATAGGTTTGTGTTAATTGTTAGAAAATGGCTTCTAGATATGAGAATGAATCAGTGATGGCAGATAATGAAGAAGGAGAGAAGCTATAGCAGGTTACCGTAGGTTCAGCATGTCCCAGGCAGTCTTGGTCAATGGCCAAGCTCCTCTCTTTATTTTAAGTAGTGGAGCCATGCGCAAGCATCATAGCCTCTTTGCTCAACTCTGCTATTCCCTTGTTGAATCCACCTACTTACCAGCCATTATAGAAGAGATCCTATTAAGTTCCTCAGCACAAGTTTGCTGTTCTAAAGATAATTTTGTTCAGCAGCCAGGTTGGATAAGAAGTTGTCAGTTATCCTACAATTTAATTATTATTATTATTATTATTATTATTATTATTATTATTATTTTACCTAAGATAGGTTTGCAACTCTTATAACATTCTCCATAGTCAAATTCTTCAGTATTGCCTCATATTAAGCCAAGAAGAGGAAGAGGGAAAATCAAAAAAATTGGTGAAGGTTTGGGCAGGGGGAAATTAAAGACACAGGAAGAGTGAGACATGAATACTTTACTGTCAAGAGCAGTATTGAAATTTATCATCTGTAGAGATTTGTGAAATACTCAGCTAAGTAGTGTAATCTTAGTCCATAAATTCAGCAATATGGAAAGAATGCATTTATCACCCTAAAATTCAAGTTAATAGGAATCTCAAGTCACCATTTGTAATGCTGGTGGGAAATTTAACCTCACTCATAGTGGGAGCTTTCTGCCCTAAGAATCCGTGACATGTTGCATATTACACAGCTGACTTCTGGTTTCTGATCATTTGTCCATTCAAATTCTTACCTAGTTTCAATGCTATACGGCATCATGAAAGAGCATCAAGATTTTTTTTTTCTTATTTAAGTAACTTAGAGATGAACAAGGATATGCTTCAGAGTTAGTCAATTCTTGTGTTGATACAAAGGAATATCTGAAGCTAGGTAATTTATAAAGAAATGATGTTTATTTTGACTCACAGTTCTACAGGTTGTGTAAGCATAGCTCCAGAATCTGCATCTGGTGAGGGCATCAAGAAGCTTACAATCATGGTGGAAGACAAAGGGGAAGCCAGTGTAACACCTGGTGAAAGCAGAAGCAAGAGAGAGCAGGGAGATGCCATGTTCTTTCAAACAACCAGATCTCACGTGAAGTCAGAGCAAGAACTCACTCATTACAGCAAGAAAGGCACTAAGCCGTTCAAGCGGGGTCCATCCTCATCACCCAAACACCTCCAACCAGGCCCTACATTCAACACTAAGGATTACATTTCAGCATTATATTTAGAGGGGACAAACCTCCAAACCTCCATCTCACCCTCCAAATGTAAAGAATATAATTTTGACAATATGTTCAAACATACCATAACCTACTAAATATGACTGTCTTTGTGCTTCTACTTATTTTCAAAATTTGTAAAGGCTTTAGGTAGCAGCTTACAGTCAGAAATCAAGCTATCAAAAGTTTCTAAGTCCTGTGATCTGGTTATCCTTGTCAGTTTAACAGGATAAAATAATCATTAACCAAGAATCTACAACCATTGAGAGTTTGGTCATAAATCAAATTAAGATACGTGTTTACATGCAGCAGGAATTTGCTGAAATTGAATTTAGGACATCTATACTCTTGGAAGTAATTTTTACTCTTCTGAGAAGTATGCATCTTTGCCATTTATTTGTGTACTTTATTTCCTTCAAGTGGTGAGATACCTCTTTGAGAAGACTACTGGTGTCTAAAGATTTAGAATTTCTTCAACATGTTGGAGCTGAGCCATAGTAAGTGTTCAGTAAATACTTGAAAATTAAATTGAGGTCAAAAATATTGTGTTTAAGATATGTGTAGCAGTGAATTGGATTACTATGTCCTAACTCATATTTAACTTATGTATGTATCCTAATTCAAACAAATCCAATGAGAACACATTTGTAAGCCCAACATTATTATTTCACTGTAGGACTTTTGCTTTCTTTGCCTTCTTACTAAATGCAAACTTCCTCATATTTTAAATGACTCTATATATTTGAATGTGGAAAAATGTCTTTTAGAGATTCCGGGAAAAAAGACTGCAAATACCTCAAACCACAATATCAAGATATCCAGATAAATCCTTGAAAGAACCAGGGAAAGCAAATATGAATAGTGTTTGGTTTGAAGTTTAGCTTACCTGTAACTGTCATAGATAAAAGCGAGAACTCATCCTCTTAGAGAAAGCATTTTCTCTAAAACATACCTGATATGGTTTGACTGTGTCTCCATTCAAATCTCATCTTAAATTATAATCTGAATTGTAATCCCCACGTGTTGGGGGATGGACCTGGTAGGAGGTGTTTAGATCACGTGGGAGCAGTTTCCTCCATGCTGTTCTCATAATAGTGAGTGAGTTCTCACAAGATCTGGTTGTTTTTGATAAATGTCTGGCACTTTCCCCTTCTGTCTCTCTCTCTCTCTCTCTCTCTCTCTCTCTCTTTCTCTCTCCTGCCACCATGTAACACATGTCTGCTTCCTTCCCTTTTGCTTCCACCATGATTGTACGTTTCCTGAGGCCTCTGGATCCATGTAGAAATGTGAGTCAGATAAACCTCTTTCCCTTGTAAATTACCCAGTCTCAGGTAGTATTTTTATAGCAGAGTGAAAACAGGCTAATACAGTCATATTTTCACTCATGAATTTTAATCAGTATGACTGCAAATCATCACATTATAGGACAACTGGAGAATTTAGAGTGTTTGGACTTGGGGGTCTGGGGAGTCATTGTCACTATTGATTCTATAAGGGAACTATACATATATTGACCACAGGACCCAAGACACCATGTTCTATTGGAATGTTCTCCTCTGTCCTTGTGAGTGGCAAAGTGTAAAAAGATCCATTGGTCTTGAATGAGACCTAAAACTTCAGACCAGGAAGCATGTGAAATCTTGAAAAGTAGAGAAAAAAAATGGGACTAGGCATGAATAAAATCTAGTAAACATCATATAAATTTAACAGGACACATTTTCCAAAGTTTAGTTTGTCCCTACTTCCATATTTTACAGACTAAGGCTGCGTATCACATTCACTGATCCTCAAAGGAACAGATTGGATATTTAAAAGCCTTGTGAAAGAGCCTTCTTGAGAACTGGGATTTGCCATGCTAAGATAAGAGATAGATGTATATCAACATAACACATCCACTTCCTCCCCTACCCTAGACCCTCAGAAAGTCTGTGTCAACCTAGAAGGAAACCAAGTGAAGGACAAACATCAAAGATGTAAGGAAAAAATACAACTTGGGGCTGCATTAACCCAGATGGATAGGAGCAGAATGAGAGCTGTAGTTCAGGAGAAGAGAATCAGAAATGCAGTTTTCTTTTTCTAAGACAAGAAGGGAAGACAATTACTGTGGACCTGGTTGGCAGGCTTACTTTGAGATACTAATTTTCGCTGATCCTCACTCCTCACATACCCTGAAGGATTTGGGGAAAACAGGATTGTTGCTTGAGGGTAAATCAAAGCCCTGTTTCCTTAATCCCCGCCAGGGCCACTCCCTGTGGAACTCCTTAATTCTGGATTTGCTTTAGGCATTGCATTCCACCAGTACACAGCCTGGGGCACAGTTCTACTGAGAAGCTTTGGGCAGTGGGCTGGAGTGGGAGGAAGACTTCCCATAGGAGGGGTGAGGCAGCAATAACAACAGCTCTCCCTAGACCACTATAGAAGCCTGTTGTAAGAGACCTGGATAGACATTTCTTCAAATAACTGTTTAACTGCACTAAGAAGGGTAGAGTTTGGGAGAAGATGAGAATAGTTCTTATTAATTTATTTTGCTGCCTGTCAACCCCATACCTACCTACAAAATGACTGGCTTTGGTCATATTTAATGAATACATTAAATATTCTTGAATGTGAAGTTAAAACTCGTATTCTAGATATACAGAAACCCATTGATTATGTGCAAATATTTAAAATAAAACCAATCAATCAACCTGTAGGGGTTATGGGACAGTATAATCTGGTGGTTAAGGGTGTGGAGCCAGCTTGAAAAGCAAATGCTTCACAAGGACTGGGGATCACTCTTTCTTGCACACTTTTACGTGCCTCACATCCTTGTGCCTATTATCTACCCATCTTTATGAGACCTGCAAGAAAGGAGAAAAAACTATTTCACTAAATGTCTTCTGACCTCAAAGAATTTACAAGGTAAAGTGAGGAAAACAATGCCAAGGGACAAATTAGATGGTATAGCAAGACAATAAGGGACTAGGTGCTGAAGGTAGTACAACAAACATGTGCAGAGAGAGGATGTCTCAACTAGGCGGGAAAGATGAAGACTTCAGCACTGCTTGAGATAGTAAGTAGGATTTTAGGAGATGAGATAAAGCATAAACATGAGGAAACTGTCATGTGGAAAAATGCTAAGGTTGGAAAAAGGTAGCCTGCAGAATCATCCTAAGTAAACTAATGAGTACTAAGCAAACTACATCCTAGGTAAACTAATGTAGGGCAGTGGCAAGTAATCCTGGCAAACTAGAGATACCCTTAAGAGATTCTTACTGTTTGGTTGAACTGATAGCAAAGAACCCTCAAAGTTAGCCCAAAGATCTTGAGCTTTATCAAAAGCTTCTGAAAGAACTACTTTAGGTTTCCTAAAAGGACCTGCCTATAGTTCAATCTACTATAGCACTCAGGATCAATGGATGATCACAAATCAGGGGACATACGGCCAAGGGATTTTTTTTTTAAGCGAAACCTTGTCTCATTTAAGGCAGGAGTCACAGATACTTGGAAAGTTCAAACAAGAGTATTCAACATACTTCTTGTGCTTAAAATGATTAATCAGTAATGATATTAATAAGTCTGGTTGTCATTCTGAAAACTTCCATGGAGAGCTCTCACTGGAGAGGAAGCTACATCCTGTAGCCTCACAATTGGGGTGAAAATTGGACTCAATAATAGCAGAGGAAAGGAGAAATTAAATGTTATAAGCCTGATAGCAATGAGACAGCATGGGCAATGAGAGTTGAAGAGCAAAAGGAGGAAATTTAATAAGGGTAATGTAATAAGCTCTCTTGTCTGGCAGACACTGAAGGAGATGACTCCCCCACCCAAAGGAGAAAGAATGACAGGGATGTCTAGAGAGGCTGATTATTCAAGGAAGTTCACAATGGTGTCCTAGATGAACTGACAACAATGGCAAAAAAAAAAAAAAAAAAAAACCTCACCGGTGCTAGGATACTGATGATACCCACTGATACCGCTCTCCCAGCAGCCACTGCACCTGAGCAGTTTGTTCTATAAATATGGCAATAGATGCATGAGAAGAAATGATCACAAGTAATTAAAAAGCATTGCTAGGGTCGGGCACGGTGGCTCAAGCCTGTAATCCCAGCACTTTGGGAGGCCGAGACGGGCGAATCACGAGGTCAGGAGATCAAGACCATCCTGGCTAACACGGTGAAACCCCATCTCTACTAAAAAATACAAAAAACTAGCCAGGCGAGGTGGCAGGTGCCTGTAGTCCCAGCTACTCAGGAGGCTGAGGCAGGAGAATGGCGTAAACCCGGGAGGCGGAGCTTGCAGTGAGCTGCACTCCAGCCTGGGCGACAGAGCGAGACTCCGTCTCAAAAAAAAAAAAAAAAAAAAAAAAAAAGCATTGCTAGATCATCAGGTGGTGGACTTTGTAGGATATAGTGCAGCTATGGCTCTTTTTAAGTATTTTTAATATTAACTCAGATAAAAAGTCAGGTCTGTACTCTTGTCCTATCATGCCATTCCTCATACATGTCTATGACTACATATTTTGAGACAAACTATTTTCATGTAATGCATTTTCTCATTATAAAAACTCTTAAAAGTGTTTAAGTCAGGAATTATTGTCTACATTATATGGATGTGGATTGAAAAACAATATGGTAAGTGGGTTATATTAGTCCCTTTTGGCATTGCTGTAAAGAAATACTCAAGACTGGGTAATTTAGAAGAAAAGAGGCTTAATTGGCTCATGGTTCTGCAGGCTGTTCAGAAAGCATACTGGCATCTGCTTCTGGGAAGGACTCAAGGAACTTTTACTTATGGTGAAAGGCATAAAAAGGAGTAATTAGGTCACATGATGAAAGCAGGAGCAAGGGAGAGGGTGGGGAGGTCCCAAACACTTTTAAATAACCAGATCTTGCAATAACTGACTCACCATCCCCAGGACTGTACCAAGGCATGGTGCTAAACCATTAATGAGAAATTTGCCCCCATGATCCAATCATCTCCCACTGGGACTCACCTCCAATACTGGGGATTATATGTCAACATAAGACTTGGGCAGGGACATGCATCAAAACTATATCATGGGTTTTCTAAGGTTAATGGTGAACTGGAACTCAAGAGCTCCTGGTTCAGAGCTCTGCTAGCACACCTTTATGTTTTCTGGAAGAGTAGTGAGGGAAGTAATAAGTATTCTTTCTCCTCATGTTTTTAGTACAGGTCAGAGAGCAGGGCATTGTATTGCTAGCTATGTAGAAAAAAGTGCTGTTGGAGTAAAATCTGATTCCAGTATAAAGCTTTATAGAAAAATTTTGCATAACAAAGTCATTCTTGTGTCCCGGAGGGAATGGCCTACAGTAAGTGTTTTGTTGATCTGGTCACAAGAAATAACCTACAATTAATAACAATATACAATAAATGCTTTCTTTCTTGGCTGTTCATAAAACATGCAGTCTCGTAAATAAAAGACTTGTTGGCTTATTGCTTAATTATTATTTAATTATTTAAGTTTGTAATTTTTATAATTAATTAAAAATTATAAAAAGTCATTCAATAGAGGATTGTACATGAGAAAGACACGTCTCCAGCTTTGCACCAGCCCAGCTCTCCTGAGTTTAGTTTCTGCTCTCAGGCACTACTGGTTAGTTTTCCTAATCTTTCTCATTTTCCATCTATTTACCATTCAGATGCCACTTTACCAGAAAATAAAATCTATGAAAATCTTAGTTGCAACAAGAAGCCTCGGAGATGAGAAAGAAATGAGCAATTAACAATATCTTCGGATATCTTCTCATTTCTGAGGTCACTTCATTCACTCTAACTCTTTCATTCAATCACTTCAACTTACTGAAACTTCATTCATTTGAATCCATGTTCAAGTGCTGTATAACTAAATGTCTGATGATCTTTTTTACTGCAGCTTGTGCAAAAGGTAAATATAATTTGGAAAAAAATTACAAGGCTAAATCTGATTTTTTTGCAGTGTTTGTTATAATAAATTATAATTGGTACCTCTTTCCATAGGATACTCTTATTCTGAATTGCAAACTAGGCAGTTAATCATTTCCCGTTGCATTCCTAGAAATTGTTTTGAATGGCAATTATTAAATTTTCTTTTTTTTTTTGAGATAAGATCTGGCTCTGTCATCCAGGATGGAGTGCAGTGGGGGCACTAATTTGGCTTACTGCGACCTTTGCCTTCTGGGCTCAAGCCAGCTTCCCACCTCAACCTCCTGAGTAGCTGGACTACAGGCATGCACCACCATGCCTGGATAATTCTTAACTATTTTTTTGCAGAGATGGGGTTTTCACCATGTTGCCCAGTCTGGTCTCGAACTTGTGAGCTCAAGCGATCCACCCATCTCAGCCTCCCAAAGATCTGGGATTACAGGCATGAGCCATTATGCACGGCCTAATTTTTCTTTTTAATCACTTACATAACTTTATATAAGACAAATGTATATGTATAAATATATACATGTATATATGACAAATATGCACATATATAGTCTCATACATATGTATGTATTTACTGTCATATTTGTCATATACATGCATATATATGTATGTGTGTAATTTTTTGTTATTTATTTGGATTAAACTAATGGCAAATATAATATGGCTGGAGAAGAAGGAGATGATAAAATGCTGTTGCCTTTAATTCATTGTGGATGTTCTAAATCTGTTTAGATTTGGCTTTAAAAACAAGAGTATTAAAGCTTCCCTATAGAAGTGGCAGTATTCAAACTCAAAATTAGAACAATCATAATAGTCAAGACTACACTCATCCAGAGTACCCATCCTGTACCACATGCTGGGCTAAAAGATTGGCTTATATTACCTTAATGGCTCTTCTTAACATTTGTAGGTGCTATTATTATTTCATTGTGCTGATTTAAAGAAAATGCAGGCTGTGAGTACTTGACTAGAACTAAAGAAAACTGGGATGTAAATCCAGATTTTTTCTACTTTTAGTTGTTTTTAAACATAGGAAAACTCATAGGAAACCTTAGTGGCGATGGGTTAAGAACAATCGAGCTACTACATAACAAATTTTTAAGGGCAAATTACGCATTTGCTGAATCCAAACAGACTAATACAGACCAGATTTGAACTATGAAGTTTTAGATCCGTTTTTCTAATTTTTTTATTATCCTTCCTGCACCATGGAGCCTTTTTAGACAACTTTTTTTCTAAAAATTTTTTTAGAAAATTTCATGAAATTTTTATGTCATATGCACTGTATTTCTATTTATGCAATATTATTTATATATATGTGTGTATATATACAGCTGTCTACACACATATATATCTTTATACATATAAATAATAAATTACTTTTTTCATCCCTTTGAACAATTTTTTATCCCTGTTGATATTGCAAGTTCAAGGGTAATCGATGTGGTGACAGAAAATAGTCTTAAACCAGGTTCAGTGACCTGTAATCCCAACACTTTAGAAGACCCACTGGGAGTATTCCTTGAAGCCAGGAGTTCAAGAACAACCTGAGCAACATAGAGAGATGCCAACTCTGCAAAAAAAAATTCAAAATTTAGCCGGACATGGTGAGTGCACCTATAGTCCCAGTCACTCAGGAGATTGAGGCAGGGGGATTGTTTGAGTCCAGGAGTTCAAGGCTGTAGTGAGCTATGATTACACCATTGCATGTCAGCCTGGGTAACAGAGTTAGACCATGTCTCAAACAAAACAATATAAAGCAAAACTTAATATTAAAAAATGTAGGGCCCAAAATAACAATGTAATAAGAAAAATATCTTTATACACCTTTTAACTGTGACTGAAGGGTTGCTAGTACTTATAAAAACTAAATAAAATTTAACCAATATATAGATTTTGCTTTCTTTTAAAACACATGTAATTGACTATTTGCTATTTGGCTTTATTTTCCATGTGTTAAAAGATAAATAAAACACTTGCTAGTACTAAATTTACTTAGGTAGATGCTACTGTTGAACTCTGACAGTTACTTGAAGTAAAGGCTCAATTTATTAGCAGATTTTCATGTATTAGCAGGAAAAAAAAGATGTAAAAATGAGGGTCCTAAGTGTAAAACCACCACTAGCTAAACAAAAAAGTTTAAATGTGAATGTAAATTACATACACAAAAACCTAAACTCTTTGATATTGACTTGCCAGAGATTAATATATTTTATATTTTTCATATATTTTTATTGCTTTGATAATTTCAGCTTCTAAAAGTTCTATTTCTTTCTTTACAGTTTTAATGTATTTCTCAATTGTACTATCTTCACTTCCTTAAAACTCTCAGCACTTATAAAAATCATAAATTTTCATCCTGAGAATTTGAAGATTACATTTTTTAAGTTTATTTTTTAAGGTACAACTTCATGATTTATTTGATCACTTTCTTCATTCTGTAACAAGTGCGCTACTCTGCAGTTGCTCCTTATTCATTTATATATATTTTTAGTACTCCTGCCATATGACAATGATAACCCAGAGCAGGGGATAGCAGAATACACAAGTCAGGTGAGGTCCCTGAACATAGGGAAGGCATGGTAGAGTTGGAGAACGCAAATAAATTATTTTATGTATTGTATGCAGTGTATGCATGTATTTTAGATGACACATGGCTTTTGAAATGAAGCTGCTCTTCTTTCTCTTTCTATATGACCTTTAAAAATCCACTTAACTTCTCCCCAATTCAGCTTCCTCCTATGTTAAATCCTTTTACTACTAGGGTCATTAATAACAATGGTTATTATTATTGTTAAACTGTAATAATAATACAAGAGCAGCTAACATTTATGAGATATATGCTACATGCTAGGTGCTGTACTCATTTAAGCAACCCAAGACTTCTGAAGCTATACACAATGATTATCTAAATTTCACAAAGCAAAGAAAATGTATTCCTCTTGAAAGGGAAAGAGGTAGGAAAGAGAAGATGAGATTTGAACATAGTTGATTTTAGAGTCCTTGCTCTTAACCATTACACCATGTAGGCTGAATGGGATGTTCCCTAAGGTTCCTACGAACTCAAGTAGTCTCTGGTTCTGTAATTTTTCATTATTCATTCATGTTAGCTCAACACTACAGAACACCTTCTCTTCAATGAATACAGAAGGTAAGGAACAGGAATGCAAGAAACTCACACAGGAGATACTTTTTAAATATGTTTTTATAATCATACAATGGGTGATTTTTTATTGCTTTTTTAAAAACCACTTCTGCTTTCCAAGTGTTTCTCATTGCATTAATCCAACATAATTGGCCATTACGCATCACCAAAACTTGGGAAGCATATATATATATTTGCACATATAATATACATAATATTCATAAATGTATATTATGCATTAAATATAAATATATATAGCCTTTAAAATTAAGTAAAATCTATATATTGATCTATACATATTTGACCAATATATAGACTTTTGCTTAATTTTGAAAGATATATATATCTTCTTCCAAATTAAATTTATATTTTATTTATATTTTTATATATATATATATATATACACACACACACACACACACACACACACACACTTTTGCTTAATTTTAAAGTAGACATAATTGACTATTTGCTATTTGGCTTAATTTTTATTTTTTAAAAAAGATAAATAAAACACTCCCTAGTACTAAATTCACTTAAGTAGATGCCATTGTTCAACTCTCACAGTTACTTGAAGTAAAGTCACAATTTTTAATAGCAGATAAATATCTACATAATATATATATGTATATATATATATACCTGCTAAGTAAGAAATGTTAAGCTCATGATTTGAATAGGCACTGAGTCTGAAGTTCCCTTTTATTGTCTTCCAAAATTTCATATAAATAGATTTTCTGTCTTCTTCTGAATTGACTAAATTCAGATGTCAGGAAGACCCCATAGTCTCTGCCTTCTCAGAGCTTCTGGTCTAAAATACATCCCATTGGAATAAGAGAATCATATCTAGGCATAAAACGTCTTTTCTGTCTTAATAAAAGGAGCTCCACGCTACTCAATTAATAAAGTAGGTTTATTGAATATCTACCATATTACCTGCTCTATGCAGTATAGAATGTTAAGAATCTTTTGTGAGATGCAATGAAGTATTATTTGCCTTTGAAGATAAGGCAGTTCTCTTCTAGCAAAGTCTCTTCTCTTTGCCAGTTCTCTTTCTGGCAATGTCTACTTTTTGCATATGGCATGTGCTACAAAGAAGTGAGCTGTGCTTTTTTTTTTTCTTAACCAACCTGAGACAAAGCCAGAACACAACACATTTAGATCTGTGTAAACTTCTGTGCTCCTGCTTCTTCATTGAGGAATGACAGACTCATCTGGAATGAGCTACTCTAATTCCAAACCCTTCAAACTAACCACTAGATGATAACTACTCACAGCAGATATTGACTTTCCATGCATAAGTATTCATTTTATGTGCAAAACATTTCATAGCGTCCCAGTCACAGCTCACTGAATGTTATTCCAGAAAGCATCTGTCTAAACCACTAACTGGGTTTTCTTAAACAAACTGCATCAGGCATTCCTTGCTTGGCCTTGCAAACTTATTAAAGAAAGAATGCAAGACTTGAAATGCTCATGTATCAACATCAGTGATAGTATCTACTGGTGCAATGGCTCATACCTGTAATCCTAGCACTTTGGGAGGCTGAGGCAAAAGAATCATGTGCGGCCAGGAGTTCAAAACCAGCCTGGGCAACATAGCCAGCTCCTGTTTCTACAAAAAATAAAGATTCCATAAACAATAGTATCAAGTATACAAGATATGATAAGGCCAATAGTAGAGGGCTCTTTTCTTCTGAGATTGGTCGGGATTTCATGAAGAAATGTAAGTTTCCAAAAAGTGCTGTTTTCAATACCTAGAACAGGATCTTTGGTTAAATAAGCCTGGAAAATAATACATCTTTTTATCCCTCTAACAAATTTATAACACACTCTATCATATTAAAGGTTAGAGGTTCTGTGCAATCCTAGTAAAGGAACCTACTTCATCATGTTTAAGACAAAATTTTCTTCATGAATTTGTTTGTTTGTTTTGTCCTTGTTACACATCATATCAACAAAGAGAATTGGCCAGGCGCGGTGGCTCACGCCTGTAATCCCAGCACTTTGGGAGGCCGAGGCAGGCGGATCACGAGGTCAGGAGATCGAGACCATCCTGGCTAACACAGTGAAACCCCGTCTCTACTAAAAAATACAAAAAACTAGCCGGGTGAGGTGGCGGGCGCCTGTAGTCCCAGCTGCTCAGGAGGCTGAGGCAGGAGAATGGCGTGAACCCGGGAGGCGGAGCTTGCAGTGAGCCGAAATTGCGCCACTGCACTCCAGCCTGGGCGACAGAGGGAGACCCTGTCTCAAAAAAAAAAACAAAAAAAAAACAACAACAAAGAAACAAAGAGAATTAATGCCCCATAGAACTCTAGGACATAAGAATATCAAGGGAAGAACCAGAATTGAGAGTTGGAAGACTAATTCCTTCCCTAAAATGAGCTCTGTGACCTTGGGCACAATTTCCCCCTCATACTCAGTTTACTTATTTTTCAAATTCAGTTGAAAGTATTCATCATGTCTGATAAGATATAGAATTTGCATAAGATCAAGTGCTGAATATCTGTGAAGAACTTCACATTAAAGTTGAAGTTATATATATATATATATACTCTTTCTGTTTAAATATATATATATGTGATAAAGCAAACAATGTCTTTGTAAGTACTATACATATATAAATATATATGTGTGTGTGTGTGTGTGTATATATATATATATATATATATACAGTGCTTAATATCTCCTGGTCTTGGCTTTAGCACAATTCTAAATATACCACTGAAGATTTGTTCTGTTGTTTGTAACCCTCATCTTCATAGCAAAACATTTACTAAAATAACAGTTAACAGCTGCCTATGTCCTACAGGCTGCATTTAAGTAAGTTAGCCAGGATCTGTTCTGTTTTTTGCAAAATTTAGACTGTTATTGATGTAAATAAATCCAGAGGCATAAACTGAATGCGTATTTACTTAAACATTTTACAAGATTTATTCCTAGGTAGTAGTGATTGAGTATAGTGTAGCTACTTTATGATACTGATCATTGTGAAAGAACTTACTCCTTTTAATTATGTAACTGTCATATCTGCCTTTTACAGTACATAGCTCTGATGTTTGGAAGAAGAAAATCAGTTTTTGGCAAATCAAGATTCATGACATAACAAACAGCTATATTGTATCAATTGATACACGGGGCGGTTAAAAGAAAACTATTGGCACATTCCCTTGTTAATTCTTAAGGCCTTTTCTTAAACATGTGTAATGATTGATGTTACTTCATAGATTGGGTTTGTAAGGCCTGCATTCCAAATTACTATGCCTGCTATCGGGTAAGTTGTCAACAGGTCGACAGAAGTGCCTGATTATAAACCAAATACCCTGGATGCCCACTATTTGATCAACTCACAGAGTAAATAACAAACATTTCTGGTTAGTTGACCTTTCCTTCAATCAAAACAAACAAACAAACAAAAAAACTCCCTTTAGCTGCAAAGCATAAACATTTGTTAGACACGATGTTAACACAAATAATACACAACTAAACCATTGTGTGTGTGTGTGCTCTGTTCTTCCACTGATCATGAACAATCCCCAAATACTGCTTAGCCTGATTTACTTCAAAACATGAATTAAGTTACTTCCTTCTATCTTTGTAAGATTTCTGTAGTCCCTCCACTTTATGGTTTTATGAGTCCCAGGTCTCTGGAGAGCCCAATTTAGAAGCTTCATTGCTTTTTTTAGATAAAGCAAACAATGTCTATGTAAGTGATATTCTCTAGGTATCCCCCTGTCATTTTTCTTTTTGAAACAAGGTTGCTTTAAGAACTTCTTGGTTCCCGAGCACTCTTTCTCTTGGGGATCTTAACACACATTCTACCAAACACACACATCAAACACCACATTTATGAGTTAAAGTGCAGCTGATTAGTTGAAGTTATAGTATGTTTTATAAATATCATAAAATATTTACTTAGGTTTTTTTTTGGGGGGGTGGGGGTGGATTCTGTACCTATATCCATGGCTTTAAATCTCAAACATGATTTTTGTAGGCCTTTAGAAACCTCATAGGTTTTAAGCACTGTAATTATAGAACCTAAATGATTATACAAGTACTCACATTTTCCTATACCACTCAAGCAATCCCTCTCCTTCCCTTTCTCTCCCACCCTCAGACCGTATGTCTAGCATAATCCATCTATTTTTAGGACCAAACTCAAGACCCATTCATAAAGATGTTCTCACAGATTTCCTCCATCTCTGGAGTTTAAAACTTAGACTCTGTAACTGAATTTAATACCTAAGTATATCCGGTGCTACCCTTTTCCGAGATTGTTTCCTGAGTGGCTCTCTGATTTCCTCTATTAGCCTAGGAATTTTCTATGTGGAAGAACTACATTTCCTTCTTTCTTTTCTCCTTTCAGAGAGGGGCATGTACACCAGAACATGGTGAATAGAATTTCAGGGCATTGTTTTGTACTTTAAAAATCCCCTCTGCTATGCTCTGGAAGGGCAGTCAGTGCAGTGAACATTCAGAGAGTGTGTAGGGCCATGCTTGTCCCTGCTGCCCCAGGATGCTTTGCTTCCATTTGCACAAACCAGAAGACAAGCAATCCTAGAAAGGCTGCCTATGTCTCTGTGTCTTGCTTAGTTTTCTACAATTTGCTTTCCTCTAATCTAGGGGGTATAGGGACTAGGAAACAATTGTTTGCTGATTGCTACACAGTTGCATATAGTGAGATTATAGAAACCCTGAGGACTACCCTTGCTTCCCATCTGACAAGCATCAGAACAGGTGTAATCTGAAAGGCTTCCCTTCCTCTCCTCAGATGCCAGTGGCCGCATATTGGCAGGCTGGTCTGAAGAGATTTTGCTACAGCACATGACAGAGAGCACTCTCCTGGCAGTGGCTTTTCACTCCCTCATCTTTATAATCCTTGGCCAGACAGCCTTAGCCTTTTAGAAGTGTTGTTGACAAAGCCAAGCTTGGACAGCACAAAGCCCTCTGTGGAGGGTGCTTAGAAATATCAGAGTGGTGATACCAGGGGCCTTTGTTCTTCCGAGTCCCTGTGCATTTAGGGAGAACTAATTCCCATTTCAATTTTGCTCACTTTCACCTATTCAAAATACCTCTTGGCCTGGGCTTCAATCTTCCAAACCATCCCAGACTCAGTTTCTCTTCCCAGAGCGTTCTGGTTTGTTCCCTACACAACTATTAGAAAACAAAAGGCTTAGGCTTACTTTGAAGCCAGCAATTTCTGTGGATTTATCAACATGCTATCTCTGGGATTCCTCCAGCAAATTGGGATGAAGTTGGATGATATTTCCTCATGATTCCTGACTTTCAGCCTGTGTGCATCTCCCAGCACCACACACCACATATTCTCATACCACACTCACATATACACATGTGTGTGTATACACATACACATTCTCACCATACACACACCAGAAACATATACATACAAGCCACATATCATATAATCACAGGCCACGTATACACCGCACATAGAGCACATGCACTCAACATGTACACTATACAATCATCACACATACACACACAATAGCCCTTCTGTTTTGGTACCAGATCTGGAACACAGGGATGTTTCTATAAGGGCTGCTTTTATACAGAGACTATGTTATGCACAGGGATTTAATCTGAATACTGGAAATTCAGAAAACAGCCCTGAAGCCCATATGTTTGCATTGGCATATCACTTTAGGGCTTTCAAAAGTCATGTACTCTATATCATAAGCTTCAAAACTACCCTGTAAGAGATCATCTTCAATTTATTGATAAGATAAAGAAAATTCTAACATGGTTAGTGGCCTGTCCGGGATCTTAAAAGAATGAACTGGAAACCCAGAATTCCAAACTAAGCCTCCTGCTCCTATCTTAGTGCTATTTCCACTTCCTTTCATTTTACCTTTAGCAATGGTATGAAGATAGCAAACTTGCCAGCCTTGATTTTGCTCTTCTCTCCTACTTTCCTCAAAGGTGTCTTCCCCAAGTGACCACAGCTCTTAACATCTTTCACTGTGGAAGTCAGGAAAAGATTGGATAAACTCATTACTTGGAAGAGTAAAGAAATGATGAAGTACAGTGTGCGTCTACAGTCAAGAGCTTCAACCACATGGGCTCTTTTCATTTTCTTTAAAATGCTCCAAGCTTTCACAATTGCTCTTTCTTCACTAGGCCACTTTCTTCCCATTCTTCAACTGTGTGTCTACTACTCTGCCTCTAGGACTCAGCTAAAATTGCACTTCCTTAAATGCGCTTACATTTCCCGACAATCCAGGTTAGATGTCCTAGTTACTCCTCACTTGGCAGTCTAGTAATGTCCTTCTTCGTTCCTAAGACACGTCAGTATTATGTGTGTTTACTTGTTTTCCAAATGTCTGGTCTCACAGGTATGCATACTCCCAGAGAGTGGAGACCATGCCTGATTTTTGTTGTTGTTTTCATCAACTTCTAGCATAACACTAAATAAATGGTAGAATTTCAATGAAGAGTTTTGAATAAGTGAATTCGTTTAATGTGAAAGTTGAGAAACTAGATTTTATGCTTCTTTTTTATCCTTTAGAGCCCCAATACGTTGTTGAGGATATAGAAGCTGCCTCAGGAAGAGAGCTAGGCAGTTAACAATAATATGGGTTTTATAAAAGCATGATTAATTGATTGTATTTATTTTGTAGCATGTCACAAAGTGTTTATTCAGAAGATTACCAAATATGGGGACATTTGGCAGCAATAAAAATCCTCATGGCACAAATAGGCAAAAAAAAAAAAAAAAAACCAATGACCATTTCCTAAACAGAGCAGGATGCTGTATCCTATCCTCCCACGTATACAGAGGGCATGTGGCATGGGTGGAGGTCCCCAGGCTCTAAAACCAAACCAGTCTTCCTGTTCCCTTCATCAGCCAGTCTCTAGTAGACAGTGAAGCCAATCCCCCAGCTGTTCCTTCTGTGCTTTTTTCTGCTATATTCTTTAAATAGTAAAGAAAGAGAGAGACGAGCCCTTTCAAAGGTCCGCGGCTTGCATTCAGTACTCCTAAGTGCAACTTAGGAGGCCAACTGCAGCAGTCAAATTAATTGACCCATGCATACCAGAAAACTATTTTAGAAGAATCTCCCCCAGCCTTTTCAGTTTTAGCCTCAGCTGACTTTGACACCTCAAACCATCCAGTGGAAAAAAAAAAAATGCCGGGTACCTTAAAAGAACATAAATGCAGGAGGTGAATTTATTACTATCATTACTTATCATTTCTCATGCCTAATTATCTGGAAATCTATATTTGCTTCAGAAGCAATTTGTTCTTTCAGACCTTCCCAATTCAAAAGCCGACTGTGCATTCACGGACCCTTGTTCTCTGCCGCTTCTATTCTCAGGCTGTTTCTCATCTTCTTCTTAAATTTCATTCCTTCTTTTATGTATTATGCCTTTTTACCACTTGGTTCTACTTTTTTTCCAAAATACTTGTATGTGTGCCTGTGTGTGTGTGTGTGTGTGTGTGTGTCTGTCTGTCTGTCTGTGTGTGTATGTGTATGTGTGTCTGGATCCTGCAGTAACTGAGCAATTTAAGTTTAATAGAATTTCAAACTTGCCTTTAGAGATAGGAACAGTTTTTTTCCTGGGCAAAGAGGAAAAAATACAGCCTTAATGAAGCAGGAAGATAGTGCCCGTGAAGAAAGAGATGCCTCAATTTACAAGTTTTCTAATACGTATGTCCAAAATGTGTCCTAAAGCTTGTCTTCACAAATGCTGCATAACTACATTATTGACAAAACAAAAGCAAAACAAAACAAGATTTCCAAACAAAAAAATAAAACGACTGGAATGTTTCTCGGGTTGGAGTTTCATTTCCCTCATAGGAAGCATTAATATGGATCTTCCACAGAGGGAAATGGGCTGATGTTAATCCTTTTTTACAATCATCTCAATAGGATTTCAAACAATTTAACAGCTGTTGAAAGAAACCTGTGTTTTCATGAAATAACAGAGGTAGGATTGTTGGGAAGAGAAGACAGAAAATAAATGGAAGGACTCATGAGAAATTACAAAGGTTTTCATAGTGAATGAGCAGCAGTGCTTAAAAATGTTTAGGCCTCAGCACCCAGCACATAGCAGATATATAGTGAATATTTCTTGGAAGAAAGGCAGGAAGGAAGGAAGAGAAACAGGAAGAAAATAAGAGGAAGGGAGGGAAGGATACTGTTTTTGGTTCTGTGGCCTGTTTCCATATGTAAAGTGAAGAGTTCTGCTGTCTCTGGGAGAAAACCCTTCAGGAGTAGTGTGTCAGTAAGGGGATTCTGAAACACAGACCCCTGTAACCCTCCAGGGCTCTTATTTCTTTGGTCCCGGACACCTTACCATCTGATTTACCAGCTGTAAAATTGGACCTACAGACTGAAGATTAAGTAAAGGGCTAAGGTTGGTGCCTTTATGTGGCAGAAGGATCTTACATAAGTTCTGTACACAGATTTCTTTCCCACTGGGGGACCCTATCATTTTATGGGCAGGGAGTAGTGCACTGGAAGAACATTAACTTTAGAATTCACTGAGATTGAATCCAAAATCTGTCAGATGGATACTTCTATTCTCTTGGCCTGAAATATCCACGGGGCATCTGTGAATGTCATTTTCCTAGCCTTTCCCCACTTATTACTCAATACTCTCCAAAGAATATATCTCTTACCTGTCCGGTGAAATGTTAAACACATCTGGGTGCATTCACCCTGGAGAATGATCTGTTCTCAGATCCACTTGCTTTCAGAGGGTGTGCTCTGGTCTGCTCTGAAGCATGAGGTGGGATAGGAGGATTCTGGCTGTCCACCTCTGCCAGAGACTGGGTGGGATAAACCAATGCCTCATTGGGTAACTTCATTATGATTGCAAACCCAAGCCATGTTCTCCAATTTCACTTTTATTGTCTCCATTGTAATTTACTGGTAAGACCTTAAGTAAATTACTCATTCCTTCTGCAGAGGTTGGGAGAAAGATATTCCCATTATAAAAATTATACTGTGTGGAAAACAGTATAAGACAATGGTTTTGTATGAAATACCTAATTCAGTGCCTAACATATCACGTGTTCTTTTTAAGTAGCACCGAGATCTTCTTTGTAGTTCCAAGTATGACTCCCTTGTAGTAAGTGTTCAATAAATACATGTTCATTCATTGCTGTCAAGTATGGTACCCGAGATTAAATCAGGTAGAAACACAAGATTTTAAAACATGTCCTTCTAATCTTAATTACTTTTTTATATAACTTACTCCCCTCTAACCCCACAAACCTGAAGCAATATAGGAAAAGCAAAGTGTTAATTTAGGCAGTTTTTGGTGACATTGATTAATGCAGAAAGATATTACCCACTAATTACAGACAGAACCCCCTCATTTGAACTCAATAACAGTTTTAATTAAAATTCTTAGTCTCCCAAAGCATAGATCCCTTAACCTGGTTTAATTATTTTGTGGGTCTTGCCTATGACCTTGCATTAATTTGCATGGTGCTTAACATGTTTTTCTGTTTATATGGCTATGTGCTGTTATGGGGAAATTTCACATTTTAGCTAAAATCAACATTAACCAAAGATGCCAGCTGATTAATTGGTCTTAGAGATGTGACAAATATACACTTAAAATGCAAATAAATCGTGGGCTGTAATGTATTTAATAATGATGTGGACTAATTCAACTTGTTCATATAATTTTTGTTAAATGTGAATTTGTTAATTATACATCACTCAAATAATACAATACAAAGGATAGTCTTATTTTAAAGATTTTGTGAACTGCATGGTTTCAAGATGGTATACAAATCAAATATATGGTCCTTATCAAGATTTAAAATGAACATACTTTACTTCAAATTTAAAATGAGTTGCAAACATATAAGCAACACCACTTTAGGAATTTATCCTACAGCCACAAAAATTTATGTACAAGAAGGGTTCACACAGAGTTATCTGTAATAGAGAAAAGCTAAAAATTACCTGAACGTCTATCAATAGTATGCATCTGTACAACAAGGCAAACATATAAGTACATTCATGAAACCGCGTTCACGGTACAGTGTGCAGCATTGCAGATGGGTTGCAGAGATGAGAAAAGAGTCCACGCCTGCTACAAAGATGTAATTTATTTATCCAAGGAAGCAGAACTTAGGGAAACAGGCGTGACGGCACAGAAAAGGAGCAGGTACAGCCTGGCTTATTGCAGTTTGCACGTTGGATCCTCTACAGGGAAAGGAACTGTCAAAGACATGCTCCACTCAGGTCCTGCTGATGACAACGAAGAAATTAAGTTCTTGCTTTGCCACTGACTTGGTATACCTCAACTTCTGTTACAATTCCAGAAGAGTTTGCATAGATCATCTATATATTCTGTTTAGGGTAATGCTTATAACACAGAGTCCTGGTAGTGTTGAACTAAACAGCCCCAGCAAGACCACCTCCCAGCAAAGGAGAGAAAATACAATTGGTTCCCAGATATCCTTGTCCAACATTTCTGCATAGAGAGTCTGAATCTCCTAAAGCTATTTTTAATAGAAAATATGATGAAAAAATGAAATAAAGAAATAAGCAGATGACAAATCAGCATTTATGATATAAACTGATTAGTCTTATATTTAGTAAGAAAGAGTAGAAGAAAATATTAGGGTGGTGAAAATGTAATTGCAGTTTTTGCCACTGAAAGTAATGGCAACTTTTCTAATTTTAATACATTAAAGAATTGAAAATTTTGATTTTGGATACTGAGCTCATACATTTTTTTTCTTCATTTTTTCTCCATATTCCAAGTATGTTTTTATGTATACCTTATTAATGGAATCCTTAAGTAGTTAAACTTAACACATGTGATCATCTAATCATTCACAAATTTTCATGCAATAATAG
This sequence comes from Rhinopithecus roxellana, assembly GCF_007565055.1. Taxonomy (NCBI): domain Eukaryota; kingdom Metazoa; phylum Chordata; class Mammalia; order Primates; family Cercopithecidae; genus Rhinopithecus; species Rhinopithecus roxellana. Next base: position 70,819,525 of record NC_044569.1, on the reverse strand, counting down.
AGCCAGAAATACTAAAGCTACTGTTATCTGTTAAAAAAAAAGAACAAAGCAATTAATGTTTTTCACCCAATTAATATAGTAGCCACCTAATTGTTTTAAAGATAATCTAGTTGATATTGAGTGAGAAGCTGAATATTAATGTATCTATTTTTCATTCTCACTTACTCCCCAACACCTACCTGTGTCCACATCTATGTACACCCACAATAAGGCAAAAGAATGCATAGGAAACAATTTACATATGGTAAAATATTTACATATGGTAAATTTGCAATAAAGATCAAATAGATAATGTAAAGCTAGTCTTTTTCTACCTGCAGAACTGCATCCATCCATTTTACACTTTTCTTTATTTTTATGACAAAACCCAGTCAAAATAAATTTATAATTTAATTCCCTGTAACCAATCAGAGTACATATTGTTAAGGAGACATTCTTGAAAAACCATGGCATGAATACTTTCAAACATCATCTTCCTTTTGAACAAGCATCACATATTTCAGGAAAAAAAAAATCAGTAAAAATGTTTTAAAATATCATAAAGAAGACACAACAATGCCGTTTCATGGGACACCTGCTTCACTAACTGCCTGTGCTTTATGATTATTCTGAAATCCGGAGTTAAAATGTGAGATAGAGAAGAACTAAAAAAGACTTCCTTAAGCATTACTTCGAAATTCGTAGTTTAACTAAACAATTAAGGAATAATAAATTCTGAATTAATAAAATTATAAGATTTTAAAAGAAATTTACCTTTATTACCTTAAATTCTGTACAGACAGAAAACAGGGTGTGTTTTTTTTTTTTTAAATCGAATCTATTAATACAAACTTTTAGTTTTGGGCCATCTTAAAAAAGGAAATAAAATACCTGTGGATCTGCTTTGGTCCATCACACTCTTTCATGGCTTGCTTTAACTCCATCTTCTTCAAGGAAGTTATAAATGCCTATTGAAGATTGTGGTATCTTCACAGAAAACCCAGGTGGTTCCTTATAATAATCATTTTTTTCTAAGTCTTTTGATACTCTCCTTATGCTTCCAAGTTAATATTTTCCAGAACTGTCAGTAGGCAGAATAAGAAATGCTAAGCTCTGGAAAAATTCTATTTAATAGAATATGTTCCCGTTTCTGCTTTTCAGCCGCATTGTCAATTCTCTGTGACTTTTTTCAAGATTGCTAATCTAGATTATGTTAACAATGGAAAGCTTTCCTGTTTCTCTATGTTGTAATCCACCTGGTCTTGGAACTCTGAAACTGTTTAAAGCCATAATTCATGACTGTCTTCCAATGTTTCTGAGGCTTCGACTTCCTCTTAGTCAAATCTATCCTGTTTTTGAGTGTGAAAATTATTCTTTCTCCCTGTTGTCAATAATGGAAGCAAAGCAGAAGATGATTGGTTCTGACTTCTCTGAGTAAAATTCTCATAGTGTCTGCTCATCCAAAGGTTTGATAAACTCACAATCATGTGTTAAACCTATCCAAGCTTGTTACTTAGTTTAGCTGCCATGAGATTCAGGAATCTCTATTATCAATAATCTATACTGTATCAACAAACTTGTGTCTGGAAAACAGAGTAGGCTTCAGGAAAACTCAGTCCTGACATTCAGGAAAACTCAGACCTGACAGCGAACTACTGAAAACATTGATGGAACAAGTAGTGTTACTATGGAGGACAATTCACTGAAGTAGGAGTTAAGAGTATAATTTTCATTCTTTCCATGCTGCAAAAAAGTCACATCACCTAGCAAGCCTGTGACTCATCATTCTTCCAATTTTAGAATTGACCAGTAGTAGACACTATAATTTGCCTTAGTCAATGCTATATCCAATTCTTTTCTTCTTCTTCTTCTTTTTTTTTTTTTTTTTTGTCCTTTGTTTTGTTTTTTAGATGGAGTCTTGCCCAAGGTGGAGTGCAGTGGCATGATCTCTGCTCACTGCAACCGCCGCCTCCTGGGTGCAAGCGATTCTCTTGCCTCAGCCTCCCAGAGTAACTGGGACTATAGCTGCACGCCACTACACCTGGGTAATGTTTGTAGTTTTAGTAGAGACAGGGTTTCGCCATGTTGGCCAGGCTGGTCTTGAACTCTTGACCTCAGGTGATTCACCCGCCTCAGCCTCCCAAAGTGCTAGGTTTACAGGCGTGAGCCACTATACCCGTCCTTCTCCTTTGCTGTTACTACAGAAGGTTTATAATTTGCTCTTCTGGACTCCTCTGAATTTAGTAGTGGCTCCATGACACTGTACTGCCCAAAGGAAGGTAAGAAACTCTGTTTGAGTGGTTTTGGGGACTGTTACAAGGTAAACTGAGGCACAATATAATTTTTTTTTTTAAGAGTTTATTCGAGCAAACAGTGATTCATGAATCAGGAATCTGTGAACTATCATTGGTTTAGGGGCACTACCAAGGAGGAGAAAGCTTTTATGGGACTAACATGGAAGTAAAGCAAGGAAAATATTTAACTGGTTGCAGTTACACGATTGCCTTAGCCTGCTGGAAATTCTCTTGTTATATAAGTTAGGGGGCAGCTTCTGATTGATTAGCCTTAAGTTTGTTTCTTTAATATAAGCATTTGCAAGAAATAGCCCAAGTTAAATTTCACCTATGTTTGCAAATCAAGGAAGGTTAAGGTCACTCATGAGGACACACTGGCTTTGTCTACTCAGGGATTCTTCAAATCTGGTCTTCATTTTAAATTACTTAAATGGGAAACTTTAATTTTCCTGAAAAAAAAAAAAAAAAGAATCCGACTCCTTTGCTCTTTCTTTCACCTCCTTTTTCCTGCCTTGAATGAGGTCTCCATGTCTGGATTGTGATAAACACTTCTTGATAGCTTGTAAATCAGAGTATACAAAGCAAAAAGTCATAAGCTAGGATGACAGAGTAGAAATGTTACCTAAACCCAGGTCCCTGATGACATTTCTCCATGATGGGACCAATGTCAGTGGCCAATTACTTCCAGACTCCTTGTGGGAGAAAAATTTGTGCTTTTAGGACTGAACGCTTTTCAGGTAGCTATTCTGTTGCTTAAAACCAAATGTGTTCCTCAATCGCTGTTTCTTAAACTAGACTGGTCATAAGAATCAGAGTGATTGTTCAAAATCTGAGTTTCTAGGTCTCTTCCTTCTTTCAAAATGTCATTACTGTAGGCTTGGGATGAGAGCCAATATCTATGTATTTAAGGAGTATTCCAGGTGATCTTTAGGTCAATATTTCCCAAACTTACATGATCAAAAGACATTTGGTGAACAAAATATGTCAATTACGTATAAATGTGTCTTTATTCTTCACTTGGTGTTTGTCAATGTAGCCTTCAGGTAAACCAGTAAAAATAGCTAGCTGAGAACATTTCACAGGTGCTTCTCATTACTTTCCCTCCTCTGATGCCTGGGTTCCTGCCACCTTGACTCACTCTCCTACCAACATTCATCACCTTTCCCTTTTTTTTTTTTTTTTTTTTTAACCCACAGTCTTTTTTCTTGCCTGCTGGAATTCTCACTTTCCCTGGAATATTCACCTCTCATGTGTCACTTTCTCACTTTACAACTCCTCTTCAATCCTTCTGTTCCTCTTTATTCTTTGATTGACTCTCCCTAAGAAGCCATTTGAATCCCCTATTATGAAGAATTCCCTATAAAAATAAATTATATTGTGCTGTGTTTGGGAGATAAACTTGATGGGGTAAACAGCTGTACACAGCAGCTCTGTGCAAACAAGTTTAAAGCAAAATCCAACCAGCTGCTCAGCATGAACCCTCTGAGAGCTGAGATCAGCTGTTGTACTACCCAACAGTTGCCCTACAGAAAGCCAGGCTTGCTGGGAGAGAAATGAAAGAACAGTATCGCCAGGTGATCGAGGCAGGGGTAGCGAAATATGTACTGTCCAAAAAAAGGATGCTGTAATGATCATCTTTCTTTACTCACATTGGCATATTTCATCAGGAGCAAACCAAAATGATTTTAGGAACTATATAGTTTAAAGAAGGATACTGACATTGACATTGCTAACGCATATCTGTGCATACATATCCTGCTCTTTAAAATAAAATGACAGAGGTTGGTGGTAGAAATTAAAATTTCCTCCCCCTTGGGAGGTTTAAGGCATATACATTTCTGATAAAACATCTTCAACATTTTTTGAAGATTGCAGAGATTTAATTTTCATCCTACAAATGTTGCTTTTTTATTTTTTAAAAAATGATTAATTTAATCTATATTTGATGAAAAGACTATAAATAAGATTGGTTTAGATCTGAATGGTTTTCTAGCCTAATTACTTTTTGACACTTTGACCCCTTCCGCATATACTCAAGTGAGAAAGAATTTCTGCTTCCAAATGCAGCCCATCTGATAGTTGTATATTTGAACAGTTTGCTTACACAGAGCTAAAATAAGTCTCTTTGTATCTTTTCGCTATCAGGCTTCTTGTGGTCACACAGAATAAGTGAACCATTGTCAACTGTATGAAGCAAGCTAATCTTTATACCACAATACACCCAAAGTTTTCCTTATACTAAGCTAAACTTTGCTGATTTATTTAATAAAATCTCCTAGGTCATGAATTCAGTTTCTTCCAGAATACATCATTGGATTAAGTTCCAGCCTAATTTAGGGCTCAAGATTATGTAAAGTATACAAATTAAATTCTGATAAAGAAATAAAGAAATAATAAAGTGGGATTTAATTATCTTTTAAAATGTTATATGAATGTTAATCCCACCCTACGTTGATTTATTATTTTGGGGATGCTTCATAATATTTTTAACTTACATTTAGCATTTTAAACTATTTTTATAATAAGTACTTTTTACCCCATGGTTATATATCCCTGTACCAAGATCTCTAACTATTCCTAGATTTGTGTAGCTGGATATTGGCTCAAACCTTTAAGCATTAACATTAGAACGGTTAAATTTTACATTATTATATTCAGCACATATGTACAGGTTTCTATGGACCCTGATTCTGCTATCCAATTGTCTTTCTAGTATTCCAGCTTCAAGCTGTCAAGAAATTAAAGAATCATTATTTTTCATCAACTTCTCCATTAAATTTCTAGCCCTCTATTAAATTAGGTCATCATCATAAAGATGCAAATCATAAGTCACTTTACCCTCTTCTTGTCCCATCCCATTCATTCCGCACAAGGACTCCAAAATTACCTTCATAAAGATCGTTTAATCAAGTTTCTGGCTTTCGTTGGTTAAGGGACAAGCACTACATCAAGAACACATTTGTTTTTGGTAAGACCACTATGGGAGTATTATTTGTTATGCTAAACAAAGCCTTCATGTTAAGTTTGTTCTTTTCAAATCGTTTTGAGTTGAAGTACATGAAAAGCTGAAGAAAAGAAAAGATTTCCTTTTTATCATAAAATGATAAATATATATGATATAGAATATCCCTCCTTTGCCTCACTGCTGGAAAGTTCAGAATAAATTTGTAGCAATTACTGTAACTTTTATTTGCAGGAATATTTGATAGCATTTTCCTCTTGTATCACTCTTTACTATTTTGCTCTTCCTTTATATTATATTAGTTGTTTGTTGTATTTTAAACTATATAAATATCTGAATAAAATGAATTTGTTTGCATATTGATATAGTTGTAAAATGAAAGAGTTTTAAGTACAGAATTTTCTTCTCTGCTTCTATAATCATTCTAGTGAACTAATTTTGACCTATTACCATTGTTTGGATATCCATAGTTAGCTGGCTAGTAATCAATGTATATTTAATGCAATGTAGTCTATACTGTTTTTTAAATAAAATGTTTATATTCACAATCTCCATTTTTTCATCTCATGCACAGTCCTCAAATCTCTGAAAGAGAGATTATCTTTCCTAATAATTTTACTGAGCTACACTTGTCCTAATGATTTCCCTAATAATTATCCTTCCTAGTAATTTTTAGTAATTAAAATAATTATTTATCTTTATTTTTCCTAATAATATTTAATAATTAAAATAATTATTTTCCTAATAATTATCTTTCTTAATAATTTTACTGAGCTACACTTGTCAAGATCATCAATGATCCCCATGTGACTTAATCTAATAGTTACTTCTCAGTTCACATCCCACCTACCTTCTCTGAGAACATACAAACTATTTTCTTAATAGTACGTAACGTTGGTTTCCTTTGCCCAGATTGTATTTCTTTCCCCAACTTCACCTATCTGGTCTCTAATGAACTTTAAATCTTAGCTTATATCCTAAATATACCATTAGTTTTTTTAAGTAAATAATTATACTTTTCCCCCTTCATTATTGTTTATTTTTTTGTTGTTCATTCCTTTATTAAATTATGCATTTCATGACACCAGAAGCTTGCTTGTGTTATTTAACTCTGTATTCTCAGTACACCGAACAGCTCCTGGCAGATAGCTGATGCTCAATAAATATATGCTAAATGAATTAATAGAGCTAAGTTTTGACTTCACCATAAAACTTCAAGTGAATCTTACATAAGGCATATAACATTTGCATAATGCCTACTTTTTCTACATAGCCCAAACCAGAAAGGAGCAAGAATTTCCAATTATCCAGTTATGAAGATGAATGTATAGAGTCAAATAAAATAACTCAGTTGAAAATTATGTTGCTGCTTTCAGCATCAGTATATAGTCTGGTTAATATATTTGAATAACATTTTACAGCTTTCAAAATGATTTCCCATATATTAGCTCATTTGAATCTAATACTAACATGGTAAAATATCCAGAGTGATATTATGATCTTGATTTTTCATATGAAAAACAAAAAACAATGGTTGGAAAAGTTATTTGCCAATAGTACCCCATTGTCTAAACCTGCCTTTTGTATATTTGCAAAATGATGTCAGGAAAATCCAGAAATCTTCATTTTAAATGCAGTCTTACTGTTAAACTAGCTATGTAACTTAGATAAGTCAACACTATTCACTGTGCTTCAATTGTATTATTCATAAAATTGGAGCTAAGAGGTTATACTCACCAAGTGTTTGAAAATTGTGAGCTCATTTGTCATACAAAAATGTGAAATCTCTTTGACAAATACTAAAAAGCTATAGAATCACATTCTTTTAGACACGGAAGAAACCTTAGAAATCAATATATGAAGTCCTTTATTTATTATAAATGGGAACTGAGGTCTAGAATAGTTATATGGGTTGCTGAGGGCCATGAAGTATTTTGATGAGGAGATTCCCCTCTCCTGGACCCTACACTCCTGTGACTGGGCTCTTCCAACTGTGTCATTTCTGCTCTTTATTTAAATACACAGCTAATGTCACAGTAACATGATAGTCACATTCCTTTTACTTCAAGGTTAGAGATTGCTTATTGTTTTGAATCATAATATTTTGAAATAATAATACTATGTGAGAACAGAGCATTCCAGATTGATGATCCTAACATCTCGAGTTCTAGGTTATATTTTCCTTATAACACAAGTTCAGTATTCCTCAAATTAGTAACTTCTGATCATGTTTGTAGACCTAGAGGGAATTCGGACATATCAAAAAGTCAATATCAAATAAAATTAAGCCATCATTATGTTAAAGAATTAAAATTAATATAAGACGCCATTGATACATATAACAAAAGGAAGAAATAAGAATACAAAAACTTGATTTGAAATGTCACATATTGGGGAACATATATCTTTTAACTGAGTTAAAGCCTGTTAAAAAAATAAAAACCTTCAGAAAAATTAAATTTGAGCAAAAGAACAATTAGTTAATTGGGCAAAGAACACTTGAGCAAAGAACAATTAAAGTGAGCAAAGAACAGTTTATTAATTGGGCAGTCCCCAGAGTAGGTTTAGAGTGACTTTGGGATGCCACATGGTCGGATAACATTTGTGGACAGGAATAAAAAAGGGACATACAGAAAACAAATGTGAGGTACAGAAACAGTTGGATTTGTTACAATTCAGTATTTACCTCACTTGAACATGGTTTGAATTGTTGGCCACCTGTGACTGACTGAAACTCTGTGATTGGTAGAAGACATGTGCATTCGTCTGTTTTCATGCTGTTGATAAAGACATACCTGAGACTGGGCACTTTACAAAAGAAAGAGGCTTAATTGGACTTACAGTTCCATGTGGCTGGGGAAGCCTCACAATGATGTTGGAAAGCACAGAAAAGTAGGTTACGTCTTAGATGAATGGCCGCAGGCAAAAAGAGAGAACTTGTACAGAGGAATGCCTCTTTTTAAAACCATCAGATCTCGTGAGATGTATTCACTATTAGGAAAACAGCATGGGAAAGACTTGTCCTCATGATTCAATTATCTTCCACTGGGTCCCTCACAAAACACATGAGAATTCAAGATGAGATTTGAGTGGAGATACTGTCAAACCGTATCATTCTGCCGCTGACAACCTCTCAAATCTCACGTCCTCACATTTCACAAGCAATCATGCCTTCCCAACAATCCTCCAAAGTCTTAACTCATTTCAGCATTAACTCAGAACTTCACAGTCCAAAGTCTCATCCAAAGCAAGGCAAGTGCCTTCCACTATGAGCCTATGTAAAATCAAAAGCAGGTTAGTTACTTCCTAGATAGAATGGGGGATACAGGAATTGAGTAAATACAGTCATTTCAAACGGGAGAAATTGACCAGAACAAAGGGGCTACAGGCCCCAACCAAGTCCCAAATCCAGCAGGGCAGTAAAATCTTAAAGTTCCAAAATGATCTCCTTTGACTCCATGTCTCACATCCAGGTCACGCTGATGCAAGAGGTGGTTTCTCATGGTCTTTGACAGCTCTGCTCCCATGGCTTTGCATGGTACCACCTGCCTCCTGGCTACTTTCATGGACTGGCACTGAGTGTCTCAGGCTTTTCCAGGCACACGGTGCAAACAGACAGTTAATCTACCATTCTGGGGTCTAGAGAATGGTTGTCCTCTTCTCACAGCTCCACTAGGCAGTGCCCCAGTAGGGACTCTGTGTGGGGGCTCCAACCCCACATTTTCCTTCAGCACTGCCCTAGCAGAGGTTCTCCATGAGAGCCCCACCCTGCTGCAAACTTCTGTCTGGACATCCAGGCATTTCCATACATTTTCTGAAATCTAGGCAGAGGTTTCCAAACTCAAATTCTTGACTTCTGTATACTGGCAGGTTCAACACCAAGTGGAAGCTGCCTAGACATCAGGCTTGCACCCTTTGAAGTCATGGCCCATGCTCTATGTTTGCCCCTTTCAGCCACAACTGGAGTGACTGGCACAGAAGGCACCAAGTCCCTAGGCTGCACACAGCATCAGGACCCTCGGCAGGGCACAGAAAACCACTTTTTCCTATTAAGCCTCCTGGCCTCTGATGGGAGGGGTGCTAACATTCCCCAGAGACATTTTCCCCATTGTCTTGGAAGTTAACATTTGGCTCTTTGTTACTTATGTAAATTTCTGCAGCTGGCTTGAATTTCTCCTCAGAAAATGGGATTTTCTTTTCTATTGCATAGCCACACTGCAAACTTTCCAAACTTTTATGCTTTGCTTCCCTTGTAAAACAGAATGACTTTAACAACACCCAAGTCACATCTTGAATGCTTTGGTGCTTAGAAATTTCTTCCACTAGACACCCTAAATCATTTATCTCAGGTTCAAAGTTCCACAAATCCTTAAGGCAGGGGCAAAATGCCACCAGTATCTTTGGTAAAACATAACAAGAGTCACCTTTGCTCCAGTTCCCAACAAGTTCCTCATCTCCCAATGAGACCACCTCAGCCTGCATTTTATTGTCCATATCATTATCAGCATTTTGATCAAAGCCATTCAACAAGTCTCTAGGAAGTTCCAAGCTTTCTGACATTTTCCTATCTTCTTCTGAGCCCTCCAAACTGTTTCAACCTCTGCCTGTTACCCAGTTCCAAACTTGCTTCCCTTTTTTTGGGTATCTTTTCAGGAGTGCCCTACTCCCAGTACCAATTTCCTGTATTAGTCCATTTTAAAGCTTGAGATTGGGCAATTTACAAAAGAAAAAGGTTTAATTGGACTAACAGTTCCACATGGCTGGGGATGCCTCACAATCATGGTAGAAGGCAAGGGGAAGCAAGTCACGTCTTACATGGATGGCAGCAGGCAAAGAGAGAGAACTTGTGCAGGGCAACTCCTGTGTTTAAAACCATCAGATCTCATGAGACTTATTCACTATCATGAGAAAAGCATGCGAAAGACCCACCCCTATGATTCAATTACCTTCCACCAGGTCCTTCAAGATGAGATTTCAAGATGATAATTCAAGATGAGATTTGGCGGGGGCCATAGCCAAACCATATCAACAAGGTTACAGTCTGATTATATTTCCAGTTAGGTTGTAGTTCTTTATGTATGGAGAAACTTTTAGGCCAAACTTAAAATATGTAAAGAGGCAACTTTAGGCTAAACTTAATTTAACAAACTAAACTTCAAATAAGCTAATAAGTTGGTTTAATACGTTAGTTTTAAGTTCGTCTGCTTCCCAGAAAAAATAAAAATAAAAAAAATAAGACTCTTTCCTTCCTCAGGATTAAGCCCAACTCCTAAAATATAAATCTCAAACCTTTATTTTCCATCAAATTTTCCACCTCCAGATCATGTGGGCTTAAATTGTTGTTATGACTTTGTTCAAAAACAAAGTAACAATCATTCACTTTTACTTATTAAAATATTTATTACTTACTATTTTCAATTAGAATTATAATTTTTATAACAGATATGTGCCAGGAGAAATGGGATGAGCTTGTGGTGGCTTCAGATTCTTATTTTCCTACTTGTACTATTATTTTCTTTTCTTTTACAGAAAGCCACAAAGAATTCCAGTATTCAGGTTCTGGAATGCAGCACAAAAGGGAAATTCAGAAGTTGCTGATTGGAGGGGATGCCAGTCTCTCAAACCACTGAAATATGAGTCAAGTGTGTGGTTTCTGCAGAATTGGAAGTCCCTCATGTACAATAAACCTTCACCACTTATCCAGTGGTCAGTATAAATGTGTGATGCAGGTGATTATTTGATAAAGAGCAAAGCAGGGGGAGGGGGATTTACAAGGTCAACTCTTAGCTGTAGGAATTCTCACATCTAAGAGTGTCCCAGAAAGGCTTAGGATGAAAATAGTTAAGAAGAGCAAAGTATAAAGGGACTTGGAAAAGAATAAGGTTCTGTTCTCTACCTCTGAGTTTTTTCTTCAAAGATAATTTTGCTGGATACAAGGATAGGATAGATATGCTATCATAGGTATTTGGAAAGGTAAAGTCCAAACTGTTGTGTATACATGAATGTGTTTTAAAAATTCCATGGGAAAAATTCTTATCTGCTGATTTCCTTGGGGCCCAAGAGACCCTAGGAATGAACATCTGTAACTGTTCAGACATGATGTGGACATATTTGGGAGATAAGAGAGAATCACTAGAAGCCAAGTTGTCCTTGAAAGGGAAAACAAAATGCAAACAGCAACAACAACAACAACACAACAGATCAAGAGAAAAACCCAAAGTCACAAGTGATAAGAGCCTGGTGGACCAGACTTATCCAAAGGTTTTAGGTATGGGAGGGCAGTCATTCCCAGTGGAACTTTGGAGTTGTATTTGCCAATGCCAGTCACCCAAATACATTGGGAAAGAAAAAAAAAGAAAAAACAGAGATAAATTGACAAAGTGACTTAACAAAGGTGAAACTGGTAACAAAGCAATGTGTGAGAAAAGTGAGGCATTCTCTCATAAGAGGAAATGAGAAGTGAATGCCATATATGCAAAAAGGTAGTGTTGGCTCTTTAGGCGAAAGTAATAGAGAGTTGATGCCACAAAATGCCATGGATGCTAAGAGGAGATTGAAACAATCTTTGCAAAATTATGATAGGAAAATAAACATGACATAGTTGACTTTATCTTGTTTCTGACCTCCAACCTGTCCTTGGTCAATCCTGGGTATAAGCCAACCTAACTTTGGGAGGACTTTAGTTTATAGTTTAATTTGAAAGCAAGGGTGATAATAGTCTTTCCCTAAAACTAATCCTGTCCTTGCTCAGGGACTGAAAAATGCCTTTCTAAGACAAATGAAATGTCACAATAGGATTATCAGAGACCTGAACTCTACTAAAATTTAGGTGTTGTTCTATAATCCCTTACTGCTCAGGAGTCATGTGGCCAGAGGTCACAAGATTTGTGACTTCCACAATTGCTCCTATAGATAACATCACTATTGTAGAAACTAAGATAGATTTTTGAAATGTTTTTCAGACTAACCCCACTGGTATTTGTGACTCATTACTCTGGTTCTATGGCCCCACCCAGAGGCAAACCTGGCTCATGAGAACTGTTTCCACACCCCTATTATCATCCCCAAACAATCAGCTGCACCCATTCCCTAACTTCCTTCCCAGCAAATTGTCCCTAAATACTAACCTTCAAGCCTCTGGGTAGGCTCATTTGAGTGATAACTCTAGTTCTCTCACAAGGGCCAGCCTCACGTCAACTAAACTCTCTATACTGCAATGCTGTGGTCTCAGTGAATTGATTTTGTCTGTGCTGCAGGCAGGAAGAACCCATTAGGTGATTGGAAGATCAGTATTGCTATGTTAACAGCTCAGAGGAGCAAATAACAAGGGGAAACTGACCAAAAGGCAAAACAGAAGATTTATCCAGGAGTGAGAAGGCAAGGATGACGGTAGCAGAGGAAACGGGTGTGCCTGGTTGTGTTGGAGTGTCACATGCAGTCAGAGAATCAGTGCTAAGGTTACCTCAAAGGCATGGCAGTTGAGGGAGGAAGTAATAGCTGCTGGAACAGACAATATCAAGGCAGTGAGATAGCCAACCCTACCCGGCCTGCCCTACCTGTGCCTTTGGGGCTCTAAGAAAGTATAAAGCTATTGAACTGTAGCATTTGCTGGCTAGGAATGTGGATCCAGTCATTGAGGGGTCAGTTATTAAGATGGACTTATCTATAATCTGTATATACACTCTTTCCCAGATATGCAAATTTACTTTCCTAGAGTTAGCCTGGCAGTATTGTTTGCTCTATCTAGATTATTTCATGAATTTTTGTCTGCATCTTATTCAGAAAAAAATATTAGCAGTCTATGATATAATTTTACATTCCAAGAAACCCAAATTAGTCATACAATTTTGTCATCTGTTCCTCTTACTAATGTGACAAAACTTTCTAAGAATGATCATCTTCAAGTAGGAGCCCAGGTGGTTTCCAGGAAACTGCATTGAAACACTTCAGACATTGGGTCATGTTTAATTTGGAGAAGTATTGGCAGTTTATTCCTCTAGGGAAGGTGCCTGGAGGGAAACTCTTATACTCATTCTTTCTCCCTTAGGTAGAATGTTCAGAAATGAGAAATTAAAATACCTCATGAACTCTTTAATACTGCCTTTGGCAGTTTAATAAAGAGAGGTGCTTCCTGTGTGACTAGACCTTCACTAGAGGACAGTAAAGCAGGAGCACACATGAAAAGAGAACTACTCAGTTACGTTTACATTTCAGCTGGAGGACCGATAGCTCAGGGCCATAAAGGTAACAGTCATAATTAAAGTAGGACCTATAAACCATTCATCCTGTGCTCTGGAAATATTACTGTAAGGATGACTGGTCAGAATATGCTTAAATTTCACAAAGAGAAGTAAGTTTAAATATTAAGGAATCTTGAACAAATGAAGTACTATTTTTGCTTTTCACAAATGTACACTTCCCAATTATCTAAAACACGTGTTGACATAATATAGCTAAGCTTATTTATTACATTATAACTGTCACATTTATCTTGCAATGTGGACTAATTGCACATGTAATTCTCTTTAGGAATCAAAGTCCTGTCTAACAGAGACGCGCACACACATATGCACATGATATATGGTTTTTCGGGTACGTTAAACACTGTGTTCTTGGTGTACAAAGAAGATAAAGATTAGCCCTGAAAGCTTAAAGTATAGTGGAGACCACAGAAAGATTATATCCAATAAAATTAATCCAGTACCATGCTAACATAAACAAGTAAGAGATGGATATGTGATTCAATAAGGAAACTATGGGATGCAATGAAAGCACATACAAGAGGAACCTACCTTGGTTAGACACTCAAAGAAGACACCCTGATAGAGATGATATGGGGACCTGAGGTATAAGTAGAAGTTACTCAAGTGAGGATTTGGAGGAGAAATATTCCACAAAAAGGAAACATCATGTGTGATGGCTCAGCAACAGAAAACAACTTTGTCTATTATAAGATCTCAGAGAAATACATTGTTGCTGAGATTACAGCCTGGGTGGCAAACTGAGACCCCATCTCAAAAAACACACACACAGAAAGCCCTTTTGGACATTTTAAGGAGCCTGGACTTCGTCTTAGTACTTAGTGTCCTTGAACAAGTTATTTAACCATGCTGTGTCTCTACTTCCTCAATTCTGAAATGGACCACAGCATTCAAATGGCATGCCTTCACATGACTATCCTAGGATTTGCTCTCAGGTCCTCTGACATCAAATGCACTGAGACTCTGTGCTTCACACAGTACCTCTTTGTACTTATGAAAAAAATTTAAAAAATTGAATTATACATGATTTTCCCTCAATATCCCTAGTATATGAAATGTAGATCCACCTGTATTTTTTTCTTTTGTCTAAAAGAAAAATGATTAGAATATTTAGTTTAGAGAGGAAAGGCTTAGGGGAAATATAGCTTTTTCAAATATGTGAAATCCTGTCATTTTAAGATATAATGAGATTTTACTGCCCCAGAGGGCATAAGTAGGATATATAGATCAAATTTACAAGTAAGTAGATTTCAGCTTAACTGAAGTTTTGAATAATTTGTAGTATTCTCAAGTGCAATAGGCTACTTTAAAGATAATGAACTTCCCATCATGGAAGTGTTCAAATAGAGGCTAGATGACCATTTGGCAAATATGTAGTAGGGTGAAGGGAATATGGATTTAGATGACCCTTATGATAGACAGTGGAGTTACTTTCATGACTAAAAATGTCTCAAATAATTTGCTTTCTCCCATAACTCCAACCAAGTGGGTGAAAACTACTTAACTGTCTCCATCCCCATGTCCACCACCCAAAGACACATTTAGGTTACAGCCAACTGGACAAAGATACCCAGAAAGTACCATTCAGATTTTACTTTGAGAAAGTGAAGTAATAGACTCTTATCATATGATAGTCCAAGCTCAAACAGAAAGTTTGCATACTGCTAGAATTACAGATAGTAAAAAAGGTACCAATTTGGACTAAAACCAGGGGAAGCTTATAGGGTGACAGAGAAGCCATAAATAAATAGAAAAAGATGGATTTCAGAGGTACCCAGGCAATAGCACAGCCATGCAGTAGAATTCCAAATAGCCCAATTAAAGGCTGGGGAGAAGCCTGGGTTCCTGATATCTTAGAATTTCATCATATTCAATATGTATTTAAAATCATTGCTTAGTGTAGCAGAAAGTTTAATCTAAATGCTAGAGCAGAATAAATTGAAAACTAAGGATCAGAGGTCATAATACTCATATAATGTTTGTCTTTTCTACATTTTCTACCACTTCCCCTGAAGCCTGAAAAAATAAAGGACAAGGAAACAGAAAGGAAAAAGAGAAAGGAAGAGACCTGTGGGCATAACCCCATGGGTTGAGAAGGGATGCAGATCACTCTAGCTGCATGAAGCGTTTGAATCACAGGAAGGCTATTAGAGGTGAATGGTAAAATTCCCAAGTAGATCTGACTGTCCTGAGTTTGTCTGATCACTGCCTTAATCATCTTTTGGGGGTCTAGTTTGGTCCTGGAGCATTAATAGTCAGACAACACTTCTATCATCTTAGTGCTCATGAAGGCTTCTTTCCTGCCATGCTAGCATTTTGGTATCCAATACTGACAAATAGTTCCTATAATTTCTACAGATAGTTTCCTCTAGTGTACAAAGAACAAATTATAATGAAATAATAGCAACAAAACTGGTTATTTAAGGAAAATCTTTTATGGTTTGGGGTGGGAGGAAGTTGTTCAGCAAAGATCAAAATAAAGGATATTTTTTCCTGCTTAAATATTCGTACATTTGATTTTTCTAGTGTCATTACTTATGTGGTCCAGCTATCTTTCATTTGCTGCTTTTGCATGTGCATAAGCTTCCCCTATGCCCTTAAAACTTTGTATTAACTTAGGTTGGTATATAAGGGTTTCATTCCATATGACAAATACTTCCCTAGTTGAGTAATCTCAACATTCAGAAAGTTCAATAACAGAAACTTTTGGCATTGGAAGACTACTCTGGTGTTTACATATGCCTGCACAATAATACCACCTTACACTTGGTGTTTTCGACTTTTAAAATTGAGCTCTTAAAGCCTATTGTCTCATTGTGAAAAACACAATTATTGGTCCTTTTTTAAAAATATAATCCTATGATTTGGATTATAGGTGGTCATAAAAGACTGAAACTCTGGAAGTTAACACCCATGATTGATGAGAGGACAATGTGAAAATATCAAAATGTAACCATTACAGGGGCAAAGGGAAAACTTCCCTTTTGCCTTCTGAAGGTTTGTTTACGAATACTCACAAAAGGTTGATTAATTCAAGAAAAAGCATAAAAAGTTATTAATGTGTACACAAGGAGAACCACAGACTGACCATCCCTGCCCCCAAAGGGGTTTAGAGGCTTATATTCCATTTTGATGAAACTGGTTATGGGAGGGGAAAGAAGGGAATTCTGTTAAGGGGATTACTAGGGAGAATAAATGGATCAGGAGAGAGTAACTAGTACATTATCTTGTGAAAGAATCCATTCAGGTGTGGTTATATTCTTGGTATTACAGGTAGGGAAAGAAAAAACAACTGTTCCTTTTGGTGGGCCTGAATAGGCAGATAAAGGAGCTTCAACTTTATCCTGTGCATTGGGAGAGACAGTGAGTAAGAATGGGAAAGGCAGAGACTTTGAGACTCCTTTGTATCAATAAGACAAATTACCATATTCTGGGGTACCGGCTTCTGAGTCCCAATACTATACACACCCTCAGTAAAATTTTAAAGAGGTTATAAACCAAAGATAAAATTCTAAGGGCCCCCCTACCATCTAAATAAACTCCTTCTCTCAGCCAAGGGTATTCCAGAGTAAACCTGGTTTGGGCCATGATAGAAGACAGGGTCGAACATGCCTCATTATACTCCTCCAGCGTTAACATCAATATAGACCTGAAGTCTCATGAGAAATATGTACAATCTATTCTCTATGAAGCCTGTTACTCTTGGAAGGCTTCCCCATGCTTTGAGTTGTCCTACCCTTCTAGATCAACCCAATGTAAATATGTAAATCTTACATGTATTGATTGATGTATTATGTCTCTCTAAAATGTATAAAAGCAAACTGTACCCCGTCAAACTTGGGCACATGTCATGAGAACCTCCTGAGGCTTGTCACGGGCATGTCCTTAACATTGACAAAATAAACACTCTAAATTGATTGAGACTCATCTCAGGTATTTTAGGTTCAAAAGGTTAAAAAAAAGAAAGAAAGAAAGAAAAAACCACTACAACAAAGTATAGGTTCAATAAGTTTTATATTAGCTCACGATCCATTTTAAATAAATCTTAATGAATGGATATTGTTTTAGTGATGTGAGTTATTGGAAAAGGCTGAGTCACTTGGAGTTGGCACTTCCTAGCGGCAGTGACTGTGGAAAGAACTGGACCCACTTTCCCAACCATTCATTCCCAGGAGTCCTGGCCGTCCTTGTCTGAGCTGTGGAGCACTGTCCCTGACAGCCTGCTTTCCTTGATTCTACTCAAGTACAATGTTTATTAACTTTCCGTTTCTTATTGATAACTATTGTGGAGTTTAAGAGTTTCCACCATGAATTATTCTCAATATTATAGAAAGTCCAGAAAGCATACCAGGTAGGAGTAATGGAGAAGGTGTGGCAGAAGAACCCACCAGCACTACCAACATTATCATTCACTCTGTTGTGCTCAAATGTTATCTGTCTCACTTTCAAAAGAGGAATTCTGTCTGTGTTCAATGGCTTAAAACTGAAAGTGACTTAAAATTGATCTTCAAGTATGTTAAGAACTGTCTGGCAGAAATATTTTACCTCTCTCCTGAACTGAAGAGTGATTACCCTGCAGCACGGGTGCTGTAGTTAGACACACAGTGCGAAGTCTATCAGACATTTTTTTTTTCTTTACCCATTCTGCCAGATCATTCAATAATTCCTCTTAGTTTGGGCTCCAAGTTTTTTGACTGGTTGTCAATGTGTTCCAATCTGTTTAGTTTTTTGTACCATTTTAAAATCTCTTAAAATAGAAGAAGTGACTTAGGGTGGAGGGAGGGTTAGAGAAGAATGTAGCCCTAGGGGAGGACAGAAGGTTGAGAGAGAGATAATTAAGCTGAGGTCTAATCACAAAGGTATTTCGCAGCATCAAGAAAAATCTAAGGACAAGTCCATAGAAGGACTATGGAGGAAACACAAATATGAAATCAATCAAGAAGAAGGAACACTGGTTTTTACATTCATATTATTCATTGAATAGATCTCAGTACTTTGATAGGTCTGGTATTAGGAGGGTTTTATTGATTGTGCTTCTTTTGTATCCTTGTGTTTGAGTGTTAATTTGATATATTCCCAGCACCTTGGATATTCAAGATTTCACAGGAGCACCAAAAAATTGCCCAAAATGAGAAAAAGCAAACACACTATAAAATACAACACTCATAATCAAGGTAAATATACTTTGCCTTCCTGCAGTGCTAAGTTAAGCCACAAGGAAGTATTTTAGAGCAGCATATTTATAACTTACTTTACTATTTTAAAAGCTCTTTCAATTTGTTCTTCAAAGGCAATACAATCATAGAATTATTTATATTTCTTTTTACATTTTTTTCTTCAATTTAGACAACGGCTATTAGGTATTTTTCTTCTCAGTGCCACAGAACTTAGCTGACCAAATTGTATATGGAAATATACGTGAATACATAAGAACTGAGGATTTCTGTTAAATATTCATAGACTTTTATACGAGAAATCCAGTTTTAATATTTGGGTATTTCATTTTAGGAAATTCATTTTTATAATAGCTGATTAAGACTTTTTTGTTGTTATTTTCGGTTATGGGTGATTTAAAGTTTGTACAGAAGAAAAAAATCTCTTCTCCTTCCCTTCTAGGTACTCAGCTAGGGCATGTATAAGAAAAAGACATATTAACATGAGAAAAACAAAGAGAAGCTTGTTTACATTTATATCATATGTATATGTGTATATATGTATAGTGTGTGTATATATGTGTGTGTATGTGTGTGTACACACATATATATACACACACACACATATATATACACACATATAGATATATATATATATATAATCTTCACCTAAAAACAAAGAGAAAGGGTGTGGGGAGGCCAGGTAAGGGCAAGTGACCAGGAAAAGTATGGCACACAAGAATAAGTTTTGTTAGGCACACTTAAGTGCTGCTTTTTCCATTGATAAGCCTCTTTCGAATTACAGTCATTCTTATCTTTCTGATAGAGAGAAAGACAGTATTACAAATGAAGATTTATTTTATAAATGTATATTTATTTTACAAAGTGTTATTCATGCTGTTTTCAGAGCTTCTCCTGTGTCTGCTGTTTCTGAAAATAATCAGTTCAAAATAATCTATATCCCAAAAAGGCATAGCTGGGATGGCATATTCTGGTCTCCTACAAGTTCCAGCAAAAGAAAGCACTGTCTAAATGCCAGGTGGAGGGATAGAAAGAGAAGACTAGCCTTTATTTTGTTACCTCAGTAAATGTATGTACTTACTCTACTCTGATCAGTTTCACTGACTAAGATGAACTGTAATCCATTTCAAGAATGGGAGAGCAGGTTGCAAACATCGTTTTGCTCAAAGAAACCAAAAAACTAGAGGAGATAAAATGTTCTCCACAATGTTTCCCCTTCTATTCAAACCTGTCTGGTTTCTGACAGAGGCAACTAGCTGAATATAAAGCCTTCCCTGTAATCCCATTTCCATATATATACAATTTTTATTATTTTTTTATTTTTTGAGACAGGGTTTTGCTCTGTCACCCAGGCTGGAGTGCAGTGGCATTAACATGAATCACTGCAGTCTCAACTACCCAGAATCGAATGATCCTCCCACCTCAACCTCCCACCTCCCACCTCAACCTCCCAAGTTGCTGGGACTTCAGGCAATGCTGCCATGCCCAGCTAACTTTTTTTGTTTTGTAGAGATGAGGTCTTGCCATGTTGCCTAAGTTGATCTCAAACACCTGGGCTTAAGCAATTCTCCTGCCTCAGATTCCCAAAGTGTGAGATTACGACAGGTTTGTTTCTCAGTCACTTTGAAAGCTGGAGACCTCTGACTGGGAAAGCCCTGCCTGGGCCTGACTCAGCCATGCTATCTGCTGCAGGAGATGGCCTGCCCACTCAGCCCACCCAGGCCAAGTCTTGCCTGCACACTGGTTCCTGAAGTCTTGTCCTGTGCCCAAGAAGAATGAGGATACACTGACAAATGAAGAGTGAGCAAGGTCAGGAGTTTTATTGAGTGATGAATACAGCTTTCAATGGAGAGGGGATGCGAAGGCAGAAAAGTCTCCTCAATGTGGCTGAGTGCAGGGCTTTTATGGGCTCAGAATAGGGGAGGGGCAGGCCATAGATAGTACTGGAAAAGGCAATATTCAATTGGTTAAAAGGGAATATTCAGAAAGAATTAATCGGGAAAGTGTGAGCAAATAGGAACAGAAATTCTCACTCTGGGTCATGGGTTTCATATGGGACCAGCAGTCAGGTCTTTCAGCCTTCAGGCTGTCTTTTTTGACTTGAAAGTGGGGTTTCACAAGGGACCCTCCCCTATCTGCCTAAGCATTTGGCTGCTTCTTGTCACTATCAATTACAGATGTGAGTCACTGTGTCCAGCCAATTTCCATGTTTTAAAACTCACATTGCTTTGATACAAGATACAATGCTCTCTCAGACCATCTCATAGCCCACTCTAAGCTTCTCATAACTTCTCGTTGCTCCTGATAGCTTCTGTTCAGTAGAGTTAGAAAGTACCAGGTCTGCCTATTCTGCAAAAGCACCTTTTGTGTTCCTTTTTTTGTTTGTGTGTTTTGTCATGCTTATCGATCAGGCTAGAGTACAGTGGGGTGAACATGTCTCACTGTCTTTACCTCCTGGGCTCAAGAAATTCTCCCACCTCAGTTTCCTGAGTAGCTGGGACCACAGTTATACCCTACCATGCCTGGCTAATTTTTAAAATTATTTGTAGAGGTGGTTGGGGAGGTGGAGAGTGCTCCTATGTTGCTCAGGCTGGTCTTTAACTCCTGGGTCAAGCAAACCTCCTGTCTCAGTCTCCAAAATTGCTGGGATTCAGGCATGAACTACTGTTCCCAGCACCTTTTGTGTTCTCGAGGATCACTAGTGTGTTACCAGTCATAACATTAAACTCACAGCAAATTAACATTATTGACAGCAATAAAGATAACATTTTTAAGTCAAAATAAAAGTGACATTTAAAATACATATGTATTTGGAAAGAAAAAATAAGAATTTGTCATATATGGAGAAGATAAATTTGTATAAAAATAAATTATTTTGCTTTATAAAACATTCTACTTTGCCCCCCAAATTTTATACTTACATATTGGAAATATTAATAATCAATTTACTTGTTATTCTCAATATAACCATTTCTTGCAGCAAATTTTCACTCAGAGAAAATGTGTTGTTTGGAGAAATTAACCAACTTACTAAATATTTTCCTCCACATTGATAAAATTCATATGCTTTTGCCCCCTATTTAAGTTTTCTTAAGGCATTATTTTTAATAGATGTTTATATTTTACATAGAGTGACCTCCAGCTTTTAATATCATGAGAGGCAGCAAAATGAGGTTTAAAAGCTTAGCTCTGTGGTCAGAGTTGTAGCAGCCTGATGGGCTCATTTTCCCTGCTGCACTGAGAATATGAGGTTTTGTTGGAAAGAAAGAGTTTAAAAACTTCAGAGCCAGCCAAACAGAAGGATGGGAGACATTTCTCAAATCTACCTCTCTGAGCGTTCAGGGCCCAGGGTTTTTAGGATATTTTGGAAGGCAGAGGTCTAAGCAATGGGTACTACTGATTGGTTGGGGATGAAATCACTGGAGTGTTCAAACTATCTTCATGCACTGATTCAGGTTCTAGATTGGGGGTCACCAGTTGAGTCAGCTCCTTGGTAAGGGCCATGGTTTCTGGTGATATCAGTTGGTTGCCAGAATGCAGAAGTCTGAAAAATATGTCAAAGTCAAATCTTAGGTTTCGACAATACCGACATCTATAGGAGCAATTGGGGAAGCTATACATGCTATGACATCTGACTACATGACTTTTGAACAGTAAGGGATTATAGAAAAGCAAGCTAGGGAACAATGACTGCAGGTCATTTAACTTACGTTTTAGCAAAATTCAGGTCCCTCCCATAATCTCAACCTTGTGGTCTTTTATTAGTCTTACAGAGGCTATTTCAATCCCCAAGCAAAGGAGAAGTTAATGTGCGGAAGGACTCTTATCATCTTTGCTTTAAAGTTAACAAAGGCAATCAGCTTGTGAGGTAAGAAACAAGATGGGGTCAACTACGTCGGATTTCTCTCACTGTCATAATTTCTGTAAAGGTGGTTTCAGAGTGTCTGGATTCAAATCACAGGTTCATAACTTTCCATCTATGTGACCTTGGGCAACTTACTTGATGTTTCTGGGCTACAGTTCTATATGTAAAATCGGGATAACAGCACATGTCAAGAATTCCTAATACAAAAATCCAAAATATGAAATGCTTCAAAACCTGAAACTTTTTGAGTACTCACATAATTCTACAAGTGGAAAATTTTGCACCTGACCCCATGTGATCAATTACAATCTAAACACAGTCAAAATTTGATGTACAAAATTATTGTAAATATTCTATAAATTAACTTCAGACTACGTGTATAAGGTATATATAAAACATAAATGAATTTTGTTTTAGATGTTGTTCCCATCCCCAAGATAGTATTATGTACACGCAAATATTCCAAAATCTGAAAAATATCCACATTCTGAAACTTTTCTGTATCCAAGCATTTTGGACAAAGAATACTTCACCTACGATTACTATTTTAATTAAATATGTTCATCCATGTTGGAAGAAAAATCTTTGCCCTCTATTTTCCTAGTTTCTCTGAGGCCCTGCAAATTAAGCTAATAAAAGACAGATTAACAGCAGAAAAACCAACAGAAGTTTATTAACATTAGCAGCACACATGCACATGGGACAAACTCAGGGATGAGTAACTCAGAGAGATGGTTAGAGCTTGGGCTTGTGTAGCATCTTAAAAAAGGGGCAGTAAATTTGTTAAAAAGTGAAAAGACAAAGGAAAAAAATTACGCTTTTAGAGGTGGAAAACTGTGGAAAGGTAAATATATAGGGGAAATTAATGGAATATAAGAGTTATCTTAGTAGAGTTTTTTTGTTCAGGTCCGTCACAGGGCCATCTCATGTCTGGTGATAAGATTGTTTATCACCTTCCTGAAGGCGTATGGGAAATTGAGGGGGAAAATCACCTCCATAAGGGGAATGAAATTTATGTTCTGTTTTCAGGTAGACAAAGGTGGGCAGAAAGCTCATCCTGTTTCTGCTTTTTCTTAATTGCCTTCAGCTCAAAATAATCTGTATGCTAGAGTAGCATATTTTGGGGTGACATAGTTTGAACACCTTCATATACATAAAGTGGTTAGAACAGTGCCTGGCTTATAAGCATTCAATAAATGTTGACTACAATAATTATTGTTTTATGTTTATGTTTATTCATTTTTTAAGATAGAGCCTTGCTTTGTTGCCCAGACTAGAGTGCAGTGGCATGATCACAGCTCACTGCAGCCTCATCTCCTATGCTCAAAATAGCAATCCTCCCACCTTGGTGTCTCAATGTACTGGGATTATAGGCATGAGCCACTGTGCTCACTCAGTCTATTGATATATATATAGTTTAAAGCAATTGGTAACTGGGTGCAATGGCTTGCACTTATGATCCCAGCACTTTCGGAGGCTGAAGCAGGAGGACCACTTGTGCCCCGGATTCGAGGCTACAGTGAGTTATGATCATGCCATTTAATAATAACCTAGGTGACAGAGCAAGAGCCTCTCTCAAAACAAACAAACAAAAAGAATAAAAATTAAAAATCATTTCTGAATGGCAAGTCTGCATGTGACCTCTAACAATATTTAATACGAAATGACAAAACTGGAGAAATGGGGTATAACCCAAAAATCTGCTCTTTAGTTAAACAGGGCTGGAATTATACCCTGGGAGTCAGGATATATAACATGTTATCAAGATATAAGGATATTTCTAGATCTTCAAACTAGGCACTGATAATTTATTTTTTTCCCCCACTTCACCTTGAACTGATTTTTTCCCC
Source organism: Rhinopithecus roxellana (assembly GCF_007565055.1). Taxonomy (NCBI): domain Eukaryota; kingdom Metazoa; phylum Chordata; class Mammalia; order Primates; family Cercopithecidae; genus Rhinopithecus; species Rhinopithecus roxellana. The sequence goes on along the minus strand of NC_044569.1, from coordinate 70,795,140 downwards.
CACTTTGGGTTATTTTGTCCAATCTTTTATCCAAGGACAATTTTGACCTAATTCCCAGAGTGGTATAGAAGAGTCATGTAGGCTGGAAATTGATATTGACAATCTGCCCAAATGATTACTGTAAATTCAAAGGAGCAACTAATTTTCAGTTTCTCAAACCTCAAATACTAGCTGGCTGAGGCTTATCAAATAATAAAAAAGAAACAAAAAGAAAAAAAAAGGAAGAAGGAAAAACATAGAAAAAGCCTTGATTAGTTAACAGCCAAATAGCAAACGCTTGGGAGACTAAAATTATGTATTACTTGATGAGAGCTTCCCTTTGTTAGTTAAACTTATTGGGTCTTCTTTAAAAGGGAAACTATACGAGATTGAAATAGAACATACAAATGATAACCATAGGGAATGGGGGTGAATGCTTTTTACATTTTTACACAAACTGCAAAACAATGAGACTCATACATGCTCAGCCATGGCATGAGATACCTTCCCCATAGATGTGAAATAATTAGATATGCTAGAAATATGTCTTTGAATTTTCAAGTTGTAAATAATCTAGATTACATAAGAAAACCTCTTTAGTTTACACAGGAGGAAATTAAGGCCTTTTAAAAGAATGCCACTGCAAATTTGGGGAGAATCTAGGTCTCCACAATCTAACTCACTTTTCAGTGCCTTCCTGTTAGGTAAGCAAATTATATGCACTTTCTTCCCTATATGAGTTTTGCAAGTGGGCACTCCTTAACTAGTTGTCAGCTCTATTAAGCCGGGCTAACTTCCTAAGGCTAAACATATAACCATTTTTCATTTCTTGGCAATCTGTTCTATTAAATTTGCATATTCAAATATGCAGCATTTATGTCTGATCTCCAAAAGAAAACTCACTAAATTCCTGATAGGATTATTGTCTCTCTTTGGCTAGAGACAGAGATTTGAATAACAGCTGAGAGAGAAAGCAGAAGTTAGGCAGCAGCTTTCATAAATGAAATTAGCAAATTTCTACAATTTAAAGGTTCTATTTGTAATTCTAAAAACCTTTCCTCTTTCTCCTTGCTTAGCTTCAGGCAAGAATAAAAGTGTTGGGGGGAAATGTTTTCTTTTCTTCCTCTTAATGGGTAAGAGATAACTAAATGCTGAATTTACAAAATACTTTGCTGGTTCTGGATTGTATGCATACGCACAAGATGAATATCATGGCTTGGATCTTAACTGAGTAATATCTGCAAAGTCACTTTGCTGTATATATAAAAAATCTACATTGTTTAACTTGCCAGTCTTCTCAAATGATATCCACAAGTATTTAGCATTAAAAAGCTCAGTTTAGAATTTGAATTGCTAATACTGACTTTTCAATTCAAGGTTCTACAATCCGAAACAGGCTTGAAAAAGAAAAACTAAAAAGAATGAGGGGAACAGTAGCATTGGCTCCCACTTGGTTAAGTTGCTTGCAGGCAACCTAAGGGATCCTCACTTTGTGTGACTTCCAATTGCCTTCCATTGAACCATGCTCAGGGCACAACAACCTAATGAAAATATTAATGTTACTGTTATCTGAGTTGAAAACACACATACACACACACACACACACACACACAATACTAAGCAAAATCTCAACAATCCTCTTAAAATACAGTTTAAGAAAAGCCAGCTAAAACCTACCAAAACGAAGAGGGCCACAAGAGTGACCTCTGGTCATCCTCACTGCTAAACTCCCACCAGCACCATGACAGTTTACAAATGCCATGGCAACATCAGGAAGTTACCCTATGTGAAAAATGGGGAACCAGCAGCCCTCGGGACTGTTCTGTCTATGGAGTAGCCATTCTTTCACTTTCCTAATAAACTTGCTTTCACTTTACAAACACCCTAAATTCTTTCTTCTGCGAGATCCAAGAACCCTCTCTTGGGATCTGGATTAGAAATCCTTTCCTGTAACAAAACCAGTCAGCTTCTCAAATATATTCACTGTTATCATCAACTTTGATTCTCTTCTTCCCTTTCTTTCTTCCATACCCCATGTTAGAGATGAAACTTCTGGACTTATGCAGAGTTGTATATCAAATTTTTTGAAAATTTTTTAGTGTTCTATTTTTATTTTCTACTTCTTTCTAGACTGACTTTCCTCTTTCTGTGGGCATTCCTCTAATGTCTAAATATCTAGGATCTTCCATTCTAGATTTTTTTTTTTTGAGAAAAAGTTCTTGGTTTAAGTTTGTTGTCCATCTCTCTAAAAATAATCATGTCATTTTGACGTTCACACGCAAAACCACATGGTTGACAAGAAATGCATGCTGACTTCTGGACAGAAATATAGTTATAATGAAGTATTAAGCAGTCCCCTTCCTTGTTGCTAATGGTCACATAGCAGTAGATGCTGTTCATTTGTATTTCCATTGCTTCTATAGATAGGATTTCTGACACTAGGATTATAAAACTGTTTAAGTATTGTTTTGTACTCCCAATGCTCCCATAGAAATAATCTCTGACACTGGAATTATAAGACTTTTATTCACAGATCACTTATGATTTTCTTCGGACCCCAAATTCAGCAACCAGTTTGAATATCCCCACAGAGGAAGAGGATCAGCATGAAAATACAGTTTTTTCATTTCCCTGTCCCATGACTTCATCCTGCACTCTTCAACCAATGACCTCCACACTTAGGCCAACTCCAAAACCATTAAAATCCTATCCCTAAATTCCTCTGGGAGATGGATTTGAGATTTTCTCCCATCTCTTCCTTCAGTGACTCTATGATTAAACCTCTTTCTCTGCTGCAACCCCCATCTCTATGTATTAACTTGCTGTGTGTATTGGGTAACAAACTTATTAGTTACATCATCACCAAATTGTCTATTGAAAATCACGCAGGAAACTCTGTAGCTAATTGCAATGAAAACTAAAAATGTTTATCAGTAATTAGTCAGTCTTGAAAAATGATGGATAGCAAAGTCCATATTTATTATACAGTAAGTATATTTCTCTATTATACAGTAGGGAAAACAGGCCAAATGCAAACCTTACTTGCAATCCTTTATCTATGTTAAAAATCAATTTTCAAAAAAGTAAAATCACAACTGTAGTGGCGCAAAAAATGGCTTCCTTCCACCCTCCTTGGTTTCTTGGCTGTGCTATGAATTCAATTGTCATGAGACATATTCACAGGAAAAAAATTATATTTAATTATGTACCTACGCACACATAAAATCTCACAAAATATGAGAGTTGAGGAGGGGTCAGATGATTGAAGCTTATGTAGCGTCCTGAGCTACAGCAAACAGGAGGGCTCAGAGCTCCTGAGGGTTGGTGACCATGCAAGTTATGGGAAGGTGGAGGGAGAAACTGTATGGTGAATAACGGTTAACTTGTTTTGCAGATAAAGTCTCTCATGTAATAAATGTTTTGGAGCAGCCTTCTTTTTAGGACAGATACTTTACCAATGTAGATTTTCTTTATAGAAGTAAATTTCTTTGACAAGTAGCTTTGCAGAACTACTCCTATGTCTGCAGTTTCTTAGAATAACCAGCTTAAAATATGCCAAACAAGTATATTTTAGGGTGACATATTCTGGTCTCCTACAGTCATATTTCAGTGTGGTGTGTCCTGAGTGCAACATGACTCTCATATAAACATAAAATGTCCATAAAATGTTTTAGTAAATTAATTGATGAAAGTACCAGTCATGGTGTTGTTGGGGTTCAGAAAAATATAAGACTCTTGAGAATATTCTGGGAAAAGTGTACCTTAAAAGTTAAAAAAATGTGTACTGTCTTAACAAAAAGTGAGTAAATCACTTCATTCAACCTTGTATCAATGTAAGGTGTTACAGTTTTTAAGACAGATTTAAAAGATTTTCTAATGCGTGAAAAAAAGTGTACACTGGAGTATGTTACTTAGCAAGCTGGGCACTTTTAATTAATATAAATTGGAAGTCATTAGAAGCTGCCTCAGAGCCAAGAATTTTCTAAACTTCTCATGTTTCTCCCTGCCTCCAAGGGAAAAAGGGGGCTGTCTCTAGAATTTTATCTAACTGAGGAGACTTCTTTCAACGGAAATGGAATTGTCTTAAACCCCCTTCCCAGGAATCTTACTAAATTACTAGGAAAGAGGCTGGCCCCAGTAGCTCACGCCTATAATCCCAGCACTTTGGGAGGCTGAGGTGGGCAGATCATGAGGTAAGGAGATCGAGACCATCCTGGCCAACATGGTGAAACCCTGTCTCTACTGAAAATACAAAAAAATTAGCTGGGTGTGGTGGTGTGTGCCTGTAATCCCAGCTACTCGAGAGGCTGATGCAGGAGAATTGCTTGAACCTGGGAGTTGAAGGTTGCAGTGAGCCATGATCTCGCCACTGTACTCCAGCCTGGCAGCAGAGCAAGACTCCATCTCAAAAAAATAAAATAAATAAATTAAATAAATAAATTGCCAGGAAAGATTAACTACCAGAAAAGAGGAGATTAAAGTTGTCACCACAACCAGACAGACTTTTTATACATTCTTCTGATGGCAGCTCAGAAAAATTACCTAAGAGAACTTATCTGAATTATAAGACAACTTTTGTTTGCAATGCAGTTTTATCCTTCATCTTCCCATAAATTTTTAGCCTCATTCAGTTTCTAAAGATAATCATTTACAAACTATTGTATGCCCCTTGGACCCATCAAACTGTCCTAAAAATTATATACTCACCCTAAAATTGGCCTACATACCCCCATCTTCCCTGCCTCTATGAAAAGGGGGCTATTTAAGCTTCAGCTATCGGATCCTTCTTTGAGTTTCATATTTTGTATGGCTCCTATGCCTATGCACATTAATCCATTTGTATGCCTTTTCTCCTGTTATTCTGTCTAAAGCAGTTGATTTCAGCATACTAAAATTTTCAAAGGGAAATTCTCTTTGTCCCTAAACTGTTAAAACTAGGTTAAAGAACATCTGAAGAATAATTATATATAGATAACCAGGCATAGTAAACAAATTTTAAAATAAATGTAAGACTGCTTATTGTCTTTTTTGTTGGAAGTAACAAAGACTCCTTGACTAACTTTTAGTTGGGGCCTTCTAATTTCTCTTCTCGACTAGGCTTTTATTGTTGGGCCTGTATCACCCAGTTTTAACAAGAATTCAAAGTAAGTTTAGAGAGAACCTCAGACCCTTGATATCTGGTCATTCTAGCCAGTCTTCAACAAGAATTCTGTCAAATCTGGTTAGCCAGAATCCCACCTTACCTTTAGCATTTCCTCTTAGTAATATTGTTATCCACTGACCTCTACCCTACTTCTTGGCTAAAAATCTTTGTTTGTCCATGATGTATTAGCAATTGAGGCCAGTTCTATGCTGAAGTCTCTTTCCTCTATTGCAATTGTTTCCAAATAAAATGTTTTGACCGTTTTATTATCCAGACCAAGTTTTCTTTGACAGAATTGAAAATCAGTTGTGTTTCCCTTGGAAAAAAATTATTTGCATTGTTATCAGTTCTGTACAATTTGCAGAATTATAAGATTAGTCAAAGATGATGAAAGTGGCAGACCCCTATAAATACTGACAACCTTGAAAGGTTTGCTAGACTATTCCCCTCATTTCATTGAAAGGATATCCAGGAATTGTTATGTGTATTTCAAATTATTTCCCATTTTACCTTTATATCAGATATTGTAATATCTGCCATAGCAAAGGCTTGGTAGTCATCTCTCCTCCTCACTACCATATGGTAGCTATTCCTTTCAACAGTTATGCTTCTCTTTTTCACCCTATTTGTTACTTTTAAAATTCATCTGAGAGATTGTAACACTTTACATTAAAACAAAGTGGAATCAAGTAAATTATTCACCTTGTGGGAAGGCATTAGCACATGTCGTTATTCTTTTAAGGCATGTTTTTCTCAGAATACTCTCAGGATTCTTACATTTTTAAGACATTACTTCTTACCAAAGAAATAAAAGAAAAAATCAAAATTATTAATAAAAAATAATTATTATCTGTGGCAGGGGGATAATAGCTCCTAAGATGTCCATTCTTAATCCCCCAAACTGGAAATAGGTTGGCTAAATGAGATTTATGATCACAGATGGAATTAAGGTTGCTAATCAGCTGACTTTAAAATACTAAGCTTATCCTGGACTATCCAGGTGAATCCAATGCAATCACAAGACTTCTTAAAAGTGGAAGACAGAAGCAGAAAAAGTGAGTCAGTGTGAGACGTGACTATAAGACAATGACCAAAGAGATTCAATGTTACTAAATTTAAAGATGGAGGGAGAAGCCATGTCCAAAGGAATATGGGCTGCTTCTAGAAAAGGCAAAAGAAGACATTATTCCCTAAAACTTTAGAATAAAATGCAGCCTTAATGACAACTTAATTTTTCCCCATGTGATCCCATAGGATATCAAAACTAAGATAACATATTTGAATTTTTAAGCTGCTAATATTTTGGAAATTTATTATATTGCTATAACCCAATTTTTTTATTGTTGTTGTTGTTTGGGTTTTTTTTTTTTTTTTTTTTTTTTTTTTTTTTTTTTTTTTTTTTTGCGCACTGCATGAAAAAAGCCAATACACTGAGACAGCAGTGTTGTGGTAGAGAAAGATACTAATTATTGCAAGGCACCTAAATGAAACGATGGGAAACATTTCTCAAACCCACCTACATAAAAGCTCAGAGCCTGAGGGTTTTTTTTTTTTTTTTTTTCATTTGAGATGGAGTCTTGCTCTGTCAGCCAGGGTGGAGTGCAATGGTGAAATCTTGGCTCACTGCAACATCTGCCTCCTGGGTTCAAGCAATTCTCCTGCCTCAGCCTTCTGAGTAGTTGGGATTACAGGTGCCCACCACCACACCTGGCCAATTTTCGTATTTTTAGTAGAGTCAGGGTTTTGCCATGTTGGTCAGACTGGTCTTGAACTCCTGACCTCAGGTGATCCACCCACCTTGGCGTCTCAAAGTGCTGGGATTACAGGCGTGAGCCACCATGCTTGGGCTGCCTATGGTTTATTTTAAGGATAATTTGGTGGGTAGGGTGCCAGAGAATGGGTGCTACTGATTGGTTGGGAATGAAATCATAGAAATTTCCAAACTGTCTTCATTCACTGAGCTAATTTCTGGGTGAAAGTCTCAGGATCAGTAGTCAGCTTCTTGTTATGAGCCACAGGTCCTGCTGATATCAGCTAGTCCACCCAAATGCAAACGTCTGAAAAATATCTTAAAGACCAATCTTAGATTTTGACAAAAATGATGACATCTATAGGAGCAATTGGGGAATTTACAAATATTGACCTCTCACTATAAGACTCTCAATAAGTAAGGGATTATAGAAAGGCAAGTTAGGAAACAATGGCTGGTTATTATTTAACTGTGCCTACACTTTAGCCAAATTCAGATCCTTGCCATAATCCTAAACTTGTGGTCTTTCATTAGTTTCACAAAGGCAATTTTGGTCCCAGAGCAAAGAATACGTTAGTTTGGAGAAGGGACTGTTATTATCTTAGTTTAAAAGTTAACAAAGGAAATTAGCTTGTGAGGTTAGAGGTTAGAAACAAGAAGGAGCCAGTTAGGTAAAATTTCTCTCACTGTTACAATTTTTTTTTTTCTTTTTTGAGATAGATTCTCCCTCTGTTTCCCAGGCTGGAGTGCAGTGGTGCAATCTCAGCTCACTGAAGCATCTGCTACCTAGGTTCAAGTGATTCTTGTGCCTCAGCCTGCTGAGTAGCTGGAATTACAGCCATATGCCATCTTGCTCGGCTAATTTTTGTATTTTTTGATACAGACGGGGTTTCACCATGTTGGCCACACTGGCTGGTCTCAAACTCCTGGCCTCAAGTGATCTGCTGCCTCAGCCTCTCAAAGTGCTGGGATTACAGATGTGAGCCATCATGCTTGGCCCTCACTATTATAATTTTTGCAAAGGCAGTTTCAATAGCAGTAACAGGAAAATAGTATACTATTCCACAGTTAGATAATAAAGCAATGGTAGCTGGAGATGATACACTCTCAGAATAATGTATCTAGTTTTAGAAAATGATAGCAAGAGTTATTAAGGTCTGTTATGATTTGTGTTCTCCAACTTTCCTGTAAGTATAAAATGTGAGAAATAATCCAATAACACTTGATGGGCACTCAGGAGTATTATGATTTTTGAAAAGGTAAAATTATGTTTTTTTCAGGTGAAACAGAATGAGCAGAGTATCCAAGGTCTTATTTTAATCACTAACTAATATGGGAACAGGGAAGACTTTATATCCTGCTAGAATAACACCTGTTAATTCATGATATTTAGAGGCAAATTAGCAAATAAATGTTAGAATAATGTTGCTGAGTTAGATGTAATCTGGTTAGTTTCCAATAAGCCATTAGTCATTTGGAACATCTCTTCTACAAAAATGAAATTAATGCATCTCTTTCATACAAAATTCTGCAATTTAACAAGTCACTCTACTAAATCTAGAACATTCAGTAAAGACTAAATAATATGATAAACTATACTGTTCCCCTGACAGCCCTTTGGGGGTGCCTTTGCATCTGCATAAAAAAAATAACACAACAACTTTTGCTTTATTTCCAAGTTTAAGCTAATTGTTTCTAACAGGGGCAAAAAAACATATTGTCAGTTGGAAAACATGAAATATCAGATAGCTCTATTAAACTCAGGAATTAAAATAGAAAAAATTAGAAACATAATAAATCAACAAATATAGTAAATAGAAAAACAAAGTAGTCCTTTAAGTAATCACATGGCATAAGAAAAGGAAAAGATCTATTCTAAAACTGGAAAGAAAAGGTTAATGGCAAAAATATTTTTATTCTTAAAATAATATTTTATAATTTGTTCTGGTTTTCAAACATACAAAAAAACAGAATCTTTGGACAATGGTATAGCTGAGATAAAAACATACATGATATTCCCTTATCCATTTTTAATACATAGAGATATTGATAAAATATTTTAAATAGTTATAAAATATCCATAGTAAGTCTTGAAAGTAAAAATATAAACAGCACTGTCCCAAGGACAAAGAAGAATCCCATAGTGTTCAGTATAAATTGAAGTTAAACTGCCTACAGAGAAACTGAAAATAAATGTCAGCCTTCAGGACTAGGGATTGTATGTTTTTGTGGGGATGATAGTTAGTGACACAGAGGTACTACATGGAAAAACTCTTTGCAAATTAATAAAGGAGTTGAAAATCTACTTCCTCTCTGTAAATTAGAAACTTGTGATTCCTGCTTATCAGTGCAGAGACATCGTTTGAATAAAAATATACACACCATACCATAGATTAAAACCAAATCAATAATTAAAGATTAGAATTCCAAGTCATAATTATATTTGTCTTAGAGGTGGGATGGCCGGTAGGGCTGAAACATAAGCTGTAAACCTTAATACATTAATAAAAATAATCCATGCTGAAATAGGTAAAACTTATAGTTTTCAGGCAGATGTAACTATGAGGTAGTAGTCCTATAGGAATATAGAAATGCCTCCTCAATCCAGAACAAACTTGGGTCTGTGGCCAATGATAATCTCTAACAGGACTACGCCTATAGAAAGAAACATAAAATTTGACAGACAGTAAAAGTCTATAAATAATGTAATGCCATTAACAGTTATTAAACAGATAAATTCCTGTGGGACTAGAGACAATAGATCAATCTGAAAGGGACAATTATATACTTTTATTTAAAACATTCAAAGAAATAAAGTAGGAAAGACATCCATAAAAATGTCAACAGATGTATAAAAATAATTACATTGGAATCTTGGAAATGAGATTGGACCAAATGGACCAAATAGACATTTACAGAACTCTCCACTCCAAAACAACAATATACCTTTTTCTCATCTGCACATGGCATATACTCTAAAATCAACCACATACTTAACCATAAAATAATCTTCAGCAAATTCAAAAAATTAAATTTTTACCAAACATACTCTTGAACCACAGCACAATAAAATTGATATCAGTACTAGGAAAATAACTCACAACTATATAATTACATGTAAATTAACCTCCTCCTGAATGACTTCTGTGTAAACAATGCAATTAAGGTAGAAATCAAGAAATTCTTTTAAATTAATAAGAATAAAGATAGAACATATGAGACTATCTGGGACAGAGTTAAAGCAGTATTATGAGGAAAATTTATAGCACTAACTACCCACATCAAAAAGTTAGAAGTATCTCAGGTTAACAACCTAACATCACACCTAGAGAAACTGGAGAAACAAGAATATACCAACCCCAAAGCCAGTGAAAGACAAGAAATAACCAAAATCAGGGCTGAACTGAAGGAAATTGAGACACAAAATAACATGCAAAATATCAATGAGTTCAGGAGTTGGTTTTGTGAAACAAGAAATAAGATTGATAGACCACTATCTATGCTAATAAAAAAGAGAGAATCAAATAAGCACAATCTGAAATGATAAAAGGAACATTACTACAGATCTCACAGAAATACAAAAAACCTTCACAGACTACTATGAACACTTTTATTTATATAAACTAGGAAATCTAGAAGAAATGGATAAATTCCTGGAAACATATAACCTTTCAAGATTGAACCAGGAAGACATTGAATCCTTGAGCAGACCAATAACAAGCTCCAAAATTGAATCAGTAAGAAAATGTCTACCAACCAGAAAAAGCCCAGGAACAGACAGATTCACAGTGGAATTCTGCCAGATGCATGAAGAAGAGCTGGTACCATTTTTACTGAAACTAATCCAGAAAAAAAAAAAAAAAAAAAAAAATGCAGGTGGCTGAAGTCTTCCAACTCCTTCTATGAGGCTAGCATCATCCTGCTATCAAACCTGGCAGAGACCCAACAACAAAAGAAAACCTCAGGTCAATATCCTTGATGAACAGATATACAAAAATCCTCAAAAAAATTCTAGCAAACTGAATTCAGCAGCACATCAAAAAGCTAATCTACCACGATCAAGCAGGTTTCATTCCTGGAATGTAAGTTTGGCTCAATATGTACAAGTCAATAAATGTTATTAACCATATAAACATAACTAAAAACAAAAACCACAAGATCATATCAATAGATAAAGAAAAGGCTTTCAATAAAATTAAACAGCTTTCATGTTAAAAAAACTCTCAACAAACTAGGCATTGAAAACGTATACTTCAAAATAATAAGAGTCATCTATGACAAACCCACACCAACATCATACTGCATGGGGAAAAGTTGGAAGCATTCCTCTTGAGAACTGAAACAAGGCAGGAAGCCCACTCTTACTACTTCCATTCGACATAGTAATGGAAGTCCTAGCCAGAGCAACCAGACAAGAGAAAGAAATGAAAGACATCCAAATATCAAGAGAGGAAGTCAAACCATCTCCGTTTGCAGATGATGTGATTCTATACCAAGAAAACCCCATAGTCTCTGCTCCAAAGCCTCTTGATCTGATAAATAACTTCAGCAATATTTTAAAATACAAAATTAATGTTCAATAATTAGTAGCATTTCTATAAACCAACAACATCCAAGCTGAGAGCCAAATCACAAACATAATCTCATTCATAGTAGCCACAAAAAGAATAAAATACTTAGCCTTACAGCTAACCAGAGAGGTGAAAGATCTCTACAATAAGAATTAGAAAACTCTACTCAAAAAAATCAGAGAGGACACAAACAAGTGAGAAAACATTCTGTGCTCATTCATAGAAAGAATCAATATTGTTAAAATGTCCATACTACCCCAAGAAATTTACAGATTTAATGTAATTCCTATTTCCTTAAGGCCACACATGTTCCTCTTCCAGAGTACAGTTTATTTAATGAGACTATTTTGAAACATTCTCTATTTACTTTGAAACACTGCTTTTTAACCTGTAAAAAAATAGTTATACATTGAAAGGAATTTGCAAAGAAATGTGTAGGCAGTTTCTGTGGACGCTTTCCCTCAGCCTCTTTCAGTATTAACATCTTATAGCAAACTACCTAAATCATGAAATTAGCATTGGTATAATTCACAGTGCTTCTTTATATTTTACCAGTTACACATGCAATCATTTGTATGTTATTTTGTGTGTGTGTGTGTGTGTGTGTGTGGCACCCACGTAGCAACTACTCTCCTTCTCCCCCTAGCCCTTGACAGCCCCTGATTTATTCTCTATATCTATAATTATTTCATGAATGTTATATGAATAGAGTCAAACATTCAAACCCTTTGAAACTGGCTTCTTTTCCCCTAGTCAACCTAACTTCCTTGAGGCTCATTCAAGTTGTTGCATAGATTTTTAATTTGCTCCTTTTCATTGCCGAGTAGTATTCCAGGGTATGAATTACTGCAGTTTGTTTAGAAACATGTGTCTTTTTAAATTACCATCATTCCTCCACATAACTTTTACTTAGGGCAGTGCTTTAAGTCCAAAACCATTAAGCATACAAAAAATATTGGAAGGTAAGAAAGAATTACTTGCCTACCATGTTTTGGTGTGACCCTAGAGTAGCTATTATCTCTAAAGTTTCAAATTCTATAATTTTCCATCCTATATTTTAGAAAAGTGTGTTAATTTTAGAGCTGGGTATTTCGGAATATCTGATTTGATGTTGTTTGAATGTAACCAAAATATCAAATTGATTGCTTTCTTCCTAGTTGATCAGCTAAATCCATTTGCCTGAATGACCAATCTAATTGGTAGTAATAGTGACGGATCAAAGTCAAATTATCAGAAGTTGATTTGGTCAAGAAAATAAACAGAGTTATAGACACAAATTAAGCTTTCCAGTTCTTCATACAAGGTTTATCAGACCACAAAATCAGCCATTAAATTAGATTCATTTTATTAGGTGGGTTTTAGCTCAGCAAACTTTTTCTATAAAAGTCCAGATAGTAAATTTGATCTTTGCAGGTCATATGGTCTCTGTCATAACTACTCAACCAGTCATTGTAGAGGGAAAGCAGTTATAGACAATAGCAAGCAAATGTTCATAACCCGATTTGGCCTATGGGCCAAATAGTTACATATAGTTTGTGGAACCTGATATGAGACTATTGCATTGTGCACTGTTAACTGCAATGGAAAATAAAAAGTTCTCTCACATAGTTTCCATATATTCTGACCTCCAATCTAATGTCATAAATACAGAAATGTTTATGGAGTGAATAGATATTGACTGTGATATTTGAGATATTATATAAAATCTCATATCTTGTTATCATATTTACAATTTGTTTTTTATTTTTGCCTTTCATTAACTTATTATTTAATTGGGATGAAAAGATACAACTCAATTAAAGAACAGTAAAAGGTCAAATGATAATGCAGATAACAAGGTTTATAAATACCCAAGGCAGGGAGAGGGCAGCTATGGTGAATAGACCAAGGGACACTGAAATGAGAACCATAGCTTTGAGCTGGTCCATGAAGGATAAATAACACCTGGACTGGAAGAAAATATACAGCAGGCATTCTAGAAGGACTCTGGGTACAGCTGTGTATAAATCTTGAAATAGTGCCCTGCACAAAGTTAGTGAACAAAATTGTGGTTTTTTTGTTGTTATAGTATTAATACCATGAATATAATAGTTATGGAAGAGTGCCATCCAGTGCACCTAGAATTGAGTGTATCACAGGATAGTTGCTACTCCTCTAGAACATAAACCCATGCATTTTATTCTCATTTCCGGTTCCCAAAAGGTCTGCTGTTTATTTGTGGTCATGGCTCACACCAGACGACAAGTTTATACAATTTATAATATCCTGTTCAGCATAAGATCCTGAGAAGAAATCAGTGTAATTTTATTTGATTTAGCATGTAAACCTCATTATTAGTGACAATGAATTTATTGTTAGTGTACCATCCAAACACCTGACCACAAAAATCACATTCTTTCAATTTATCTACTTACATTTATGCTTTATATTATCACCAATTCATAATCCCCGTAGGTTTTTGTTGATTTTTTGCTCCCCTTCTTACTTTCTCCAGCAGAAAAAGCAGCTTACTGCTTAACAGAAGAAGCCTGGACTAGAGATACAGGGAAATAATGATGGAACATTTTTCCTTTTGGTTTACTGCCCTTGATTCCTGGTGCTTTGTTAGAACTTGAAGAAGATAAGGTCTTTCTCTTGTTCCAAGTATTCAGAGCCTGCATTAGTCCATATAATCAGAACTATGCCTCTGTATCTGTGATGGGAGGGCAGTAAGGAACATAAAATTCTTCATTGTGGACCTTTAAGTTTCATCCTAGACATAAAAATAGAAGGGCTGTGTACTTTTTTCATAGTTCTGTGTTTGTCTCAAAACATTACTCTTCTCAGTATACAGTCATCCCTCCATATTTATAGGTTTCATATCCATGGATTCAATCAACTGTGAATCAAAAATATTAGGGAATAAAAACAAAAAAAAACAATGTAACAATAAAAATAATACAAATAAAAACCCGCACAGTATAAAAATGATTTATAAAGCATTTACAATGTATTAAGTATTATGTTATCAGTTTGTTCTCACATTGCTATAAAGAAATACCTGAAATCGGGTAATTTATAAAGAAAAGAAGTTTAATTGGCCCACATTTCTGCAGGTTGTACTAGAAGCATGGCAGTATCTGCTTCCGAGGAGGCCTCAGGGAGCGTTTCCTCATGGTGGAAGGCAGAGTGGGAATAGGCATCTTACAGGGTAGGAGCCAGACCGAGAGAGAGCGGGGAGGTGCCATATCCTTAAACAACCACATCTCCCGAGAGAGAACTCACTATCTCACTATCGCAATGATAGCTCCAACCATGAGAAACTGCCCCCATGATCCATTCACCTCCCACCAGGCCCCACCTTCAACATTAGAGATTATAATTCGACATGAGATTTTGACAGAGACAACCATATCAGTTATCCAGAGACAATTTAGCATATACGGGAGAATGTGCATAGGTTGTATGCAAATATTTTGTCATTTGTTATAAGGAACTTGTGTATCTGTGGATTTTGGCATCCACGGGGCTCCTGGACCCAATCCAGCAATGATACTGAGGGACAACTGTATACCTATATCACCTCCTCTTCTTCCCCTGTTTTGTCTCCTTTGTGCTATCACCACCACCACCATTATAGAGGAGGATTATGGTTAGGAACCTAGGGATAAAAGATGTCTCAAGACTTGGTTTCTTCCTCCCCTTAAGAACTATTCAGCCCTGGTGTGAGACAGAACTTACATGTAAAAGATCTATTACAAAACAAGGTGACTAAGCTAGGTCAAATGTGTATTACAGTCAATATGTCAAAAGGCAAATGCCTGACTGAATGCTGTAACTGTTGGAATAATTTTATGCTCTTTTTTGACTCTCTGCCATTCCTTGGCCTAGATTACATTTTCTTTTTATACTGTCAGTTTGATCTTCCTCCAAGAAGCTTTCCTTCTTTCCATCTCTCTTCCCATTTATGCTAGGTACTACTCCTATGTTCTCTTACAGCACAATAGAAAGACCTCCATTAAAATACTTACTATTCCCTGATGTTTATTTATATGTCTTCCTGAATAAACGATAATATTTTTGAAAACAGAAACGGCAATTTGTGTCTCATTCTATCCCCAGAACAGTGCTTCAGACTGGAAGCTACTCAATAAAAGAGTGATCAAGTAAATGAAAGCCTTTGGATGAAGAAGAAATTTCTTTAATGTGTGGCTACATAAAGAACGATGAACAATGAATATTTAGCAGGACACTTATACAGAGAAAAGAGGACAGTTATGCCTGCTGGACAAAGAGGACTGGGTAAAAGTAACACAGAGTAGTGAGTAAGAGCTTTGACTCTCAGATCATTTAGACTTGAGTTCAAGTTACAGCTGACAATTACCAGGACTATGTAATCCTTCTAGAGGTAACTCAAAGGTCTGAGCCTCATAATCTCTATACTGAGAATAAAAACGATATCAAACCCATGCTAAATATTAAAAATGCCTTTAAAGTGCTAAGGAAAATATGTGATGGAAAAAATATTTCACCTCTGTGAGTAAATAAAAACTTGTTCTAAGTCACATAGGCCATACGCCATTGTCACGACTGCATCCATATTGGGTTGCACACCCCTGTCCGTTACATGATGCCTCCAGCTAACAACTTCAGAAGGGCCTTTTCGGATTCCTTTATGAATTACAATGGATTCTCAGCCTTTCTAAAATATCTGCCACCACACTAAGAAGCCCCATTTGAAGTACAGATTTCTGGAGCACACAGGTCATAGCTAGAGCTCCAAGTGGTACCAAGACAACAGCATTGCCCTTTATAATGATGAGGAAACAAAGCTTGAATATCTTATATTTAAGTTTCCACCAGTTTCAAAGAGCAAAGCCAAATGGTGAGAGACTTGGTGGGTGACTGGCCTAAGCAAGAAGGATGAGAGATAGGAGCCAAAATGCAATGTGATCATGCCCATCGGTTCTTTCAGTACTAGGAGGGGAATGGTGACGGGTGCCAGGAAACGGGAGACATTGTTCATTTTCTGCACATGAAAAAATGGGAGTCTTAGCCTCCAAACACCTGTGCTTTCCCATCTTGCGTCAAAACTGGTACTGGATGAAAATCCCATTGTACACTAGGTTCGAGGGAAAAGTGGACTCAGCCAAGATTTCAGGCTTCCACGCATGGTAAACTTTTGGTTTTCCTTCACTTTTGAAAAGAGTACTGAAATATGGAACAGATATGTCCAAAATGCATCGGTCCACTCTCAAAATTATTCAAAATAGAAAATTACAATAACAAAAGTCAGGAAACAGAATTTAGAGAGGAAAATGACTCCTTGATCTGTGTAAAGGCAGTAGGAATGAAGCTGCATGATTTGCTGAGAAAGCAGCCTGCTCTCAGCAAAACCAAAAAGCAATGTTCTATGTTGCCTTGGCCCAGGCATCAACAGAAGTGCATGGGTCCTCATCAATGCACACAGAACTATGCCCTTTTTACGTGGGTTTCAGAGGTGAGTGCTGCAGAAGCTCAGCTCAGGGCAAGATGGATGAATTCTGAGCAGCAATAATGGAATTAGACCCCAAGGGATGGTGCAGGTGAAAGGACAGGGAGAAGTCCATAAGCACAGGAGAACTTGTGAGAAAGCTAAGATAGAACCAAATACAAGATTTGTTTCCAGGATTGACTAAAAGCCGAAGAAGCTCACTGGGAAACTTTGGAATCCTGTTTGCTGCCCATGGGCACTTAATCTGATTCATCTCTTCCCTGATATTACACCTATTTCTTATAGGAACCAATAATTTTATTTGGATCACAACTCCCCCCCCCCCTTTGTCTTTTTGGATTGGTTTTGGACACTCACTCTCATTTTATTTTTCTTCAGTCAATATGAGATAGTGAGAGATCTGGAATATGGAACCTGAGACACCTGGCTTGAGTGTTGACTATGACTCATGGGCTGAATTCTCTGAACTTCAGTTTATCTGTAAACTTAAACATATGTATTCTTAAAACATACAAGAATAATACATTCAAATATGTGTCAACCAGATTCAGCTCTGTCATTTAAAACCCAAAGACATTTAAGCAGGTTAATTTTCTCTTTGTTTAAATTTCCTCATCTATAATTTTGAAGTGATAATATTTTCCAGTTTGTCTCCAATACTGGTTAAGATGACTAAATAAAATAATGCAAATGAAAGTGCTTTGAAACCCACAACATATACAAATATATGCATCTACTTAGCACATTGACTTACATCAGTTTTGAACCTCCATATCTTCAATTGTTTAATTCCTTCCTTGAAAGAATGGGTATTCCCAATATTGATACCCCTCTTATCCACATGCCAAATCACAGCTCAGTGTACACCTCTTCCTTGATGTCTCCCTAAGCAGCTCAGAACCCAGTCATATGTTACAGATGGATTCTTACAAGAGACCATGTTATCTTATCAGTTAATGCCAGATGATTTTCTGTTTGTTTGTTTGTTTTGTTGTTGTTGTTTTAAATAATGCTTTACCTCCCTTCTTAGGAAAGCTGCTGTTTCTCTCCTTACATGCACCTGGGCATGAAGTTCACTGGCCGCTTGATCTAGTGACCACGTGGTCTGGGTAGTAGCTAAAGGAATGCCCTGAACTGGAAAGGAGATTTTCTGTGAGGTCCAAGAGGAGACATTCAGTCATTAGCATATGGTTTTCCTGCTAATTACATGCAGTCATGGTTTCCAGTAACTTCTTTGCACAGCCAGAGGAGTCCATACTGACTTGAGACAGAGTCTCCAGAGATTTAGATTATTTTAAAACACCCACATCTTTTATGCTTTTTCACTCCGTTTTTTTCTACAAATACCTTGATGTTGGTGAAAGTCCACTTGAGTTTGCCAACTTTTCTGATTGTTGTTGCATTTTGTTTTTCCTGGTAATAGACTACATGCCCACAATTGCTTGCTACTTATAGGAGGGGTGACTTACAGGGTGTACACAGATCAGACAGTGGTTGAAAGTGGTCATTTTGATTTGCAGAGTTGCATTCAGATGGAAAAATAAAACTAGACCCTTGGAGATGCCTGCTTTAGGAATAAAGACTCCTGTGTTGTCCAGTGATCAGATACCTGCCCTTTGATCATTTCTCACTTGACTGTCTAAAGGACTCATGACAAATTAGTTGGAGACTTGGTAGAAGTGGTGGAGTTTGAGTGTCCAGGGAGTGCAACTCATTGACTAGCTGACCCAGAACATCAACTTGATTACAGCTGACATAAATTGTCTTTTAATTGCATGGGATTATTTTCAGTTGAAGAAATAAATTCTCTCTTTTTTTCAAGACCAGTAAGTTAGTCTACACTGGAAATTGTGCCTCAGATTCATGAACTGGAAGAGAAACCTGTTGTCCTCTGGGAATGTGTCTGTTAGAGGAAAATTAAACACCCAAGTTAGTGCCCAAATTACTTCTCAGCAGCTGCTCCTACACTGTGCACTCAAAGTGGGATGGCCCAAAGGCCCAGCATACCTGGGATTTCAGTCCTGGTGCACATCTTAAAAGTGCCTTCCTTCACTCTCAGAAGTGCTCTGGTTCAGGAAATAAATTATGGAGTCATCCCTACACTAGGTGCTTATGTGGATAGCAAAGGAAACTTTTCATGCCCAAATGGCAATCTCTTTACCTGGTTTCTTTAGGTATGTCCATACATCATCAGCCTGGACTTCACTTATTTCCTTCAGTGACAAAATTTGGTCTCGATAGCCGAAAGTAACTCCTTTTGTTCAGAACACATAATTAGCCTTAGAAATGTATACAAATTATTTAAAAATGGATTTGTAAATATGGAAACAGAGCGGGAGAGTTCATGCAAATGTGGTGAGACGTAAACCATTAGTGTGGTTAGATGAAGAGTATACAAGTATTCATTATATTAGTCTTTTAACTTTTCTGCAGTATCGAAATTCTTCAAAATAAAAGAAGTGGTGGCAGTCTCCTTGAGCTCAGAACAGCCTACTCTGGTCAATAGGCACCGGGGGTTTCCTTAAGTAGCTGATAAATGATGCACTTCACCTCTGGATCATATACAGGGATATGTGTATAATAATATTTATACAGATTGATAGCAGGGATCAGACCTCCTGCCTCTTGTTGATCTCTTACAGTTTTGATTGCAGAGTTCATGATATGTATCTTGAAATGACAATAAAATTGATTTCTGATAAAAAGCATTTTTGGGAAATTCAACAATGTGTGTGTGATCAGTTCTGCTAACATAACCATATTTAAATATGCCCTAGTATTGTTTTAATTTCCCAAATTCTAATTCCCAACTTCCTTAATTTCTATAGCTAGTTTTATTACTTATGAAACATTATAACGTAAAGTAACACAATGAAACTTGTGTTTCAAGGAAAGTGGGGGACCTTCTCATAAAGCTGTACTGAAAGCTGTTATTCTTACAATGAAAGAGGCAAATAAATTAGTTTTATTCAACCCAAATAACTTAAATTAGTATTGAAGAGAGTTGAATGTGAGGAACTGAGGCAATGGGTTTGAATATAAATTAAAATTTACTAACACTGTGAAAGAAATAATGTTGGCAATCTTTCAAAATATTTGTTCATAGCAGGTATGATATTAATGAATACATAAATTTATGTACACTTTACAGTTAGCATTTTATGAAGTGTTACTTGAAGTAATTATCAGTTCAGCACCATACGCCAGCTAATAATATTTAATAACAATAATAATGCTTTGTTCTTTTGCCAAAGATTACAATGAGTTATCAAGCAATTCATTATCCTATAACATCTTGGCTATGTGGAAATATCTTCGTGACTTGATTTTGCATACGAAGAAACTGAAACTCAAAGGTATAAGGAAAACAGTCTTAAAAGTCATTAAAATCCCAAGAACAAATAAAATTTTAAGGAAAAACAAGGTTTCCTTAGGTACAGAGCAGTTGCTTTTTGGAGCTCCGGATGAGCCACAATGCTCATTCTCATTATTGTTTGGAAAACTTCACTGAATTTCTTTTATTATAAACTTGATCTATTCCAATTACAGTTGGGAGAGACAAGAAAAAGGACAAAAAGACTTCAATAATTTGTACATTGAACATTGAATACACATATTTCTTTCTCTATTACTATCTCAGGAAATGCAGTGTTTTTTTCTTTGACCTCATGATTTTCCTACCTTTGAAGCATAGATTTGTCCATGAAGATTCTGTGAATGAAACATTTACTTCTGTCTTGTTGTGTATGTGTGTGTGTGTGTGTGTTTAAACACCTATATGGTGTAATAATTGACATACAATGGACTGCACATATTTAAAATGTACAAGGTAAGTTCTAACGTATGTATACACCTGTGAGACTATCAACACAATTAAGATAGCAAATATATCAATCACGCCTGAACATTTCTTTTTTATTTTGTTTTATTTTAGTTTTAGTTTTGGAGAAGGAGCTTCACTCTGTTGCCCAGGCTGGAGTTCAGTGGTACAATTTTGGCTTACTGCAACTCTCCCTCCCATGTTTAAGCAATTCTCCTGCCTCAACCTCTCCTGTAGCTAGGACTACAGGTACCCGCTAGCACACCTGCCTAACTTTTGAAATTTTAGTAGAGATGGCGTTTCATCCTGTTGGCCAGGCTGGTCTCAAATTCTTGGCCTCAAGTGATCCTTCCTCCTCGGCCTTCCAAAGTGCTGGGATTACAGGTGTCAGCCACTGCACCCGACCACACCCAAAAGTTTCCTTATGACACTTCATAGTCCCTCCCTCCCACCCCTCCCTAACTCCCGAACCCTAGACGACAACTGGGCTGCTTTACATACATTAGTTTTCATTTTATAACGTTTTTAAAAAATGGAATCTTGCAATCTGTATTTTTTGTTATTCTTGGGTTTCTGTCACTTAGCCTCACTATTTGAGATTCACCAGTGTCTATAGACGTCTTAAGACTTCATACCTTTTGTTTTTGAATAGCATTTTAGCATATCGATATATTACAATTTTCTTGTCCATTTACCTGTGTATGACATTTGAGTTGATTTCTTTGAGGCTCTTACAAATAAAGCTATTATGAAATTTCATGTTCAGGTCTTTCTATAAACATAGGTTTTCATTTCTGTGTAGTAAACACTTAGGAGTGGGATAGTTGAGTTATGCGCTAAGTGTATGTTTACCTTTTTACAAAACTGCAGAACTGTTTTTCAAAGTAGTTACAACAGTTTACATACCCCCAGAAGTTTATGAAGGTTCCAGTTGATTTAAATCCTTGCAGCACTTGATGTCATCAGTAGTGTCAATTTAAGACCTTTTAATGTGTGAGGCAGTGTCTAATTGTGTTTTCATTTACATTTCCCTCATGAATGATGATATTGAACACGTGTTGTGTGCTTATTTGTCATCCTTGTATTTATTTGGGGTAAGTTTCTGTTAAAATCTGTTGCTAAATTTTCCAGAGGGTCTTTTTTTTTTCTTATTATTGAATTTAGAAAATTATATATTCAGGATACAAGTTATTTATCAAAAATGTGATGTGCAAATACTCCCTAACGTCTTGTCTTTTTATTCTTTTAACATTGTCTTTCCCAAGGAACAGAAGACCTTAATATTAGTGAAGTCTAATTTATAACTATTTTAAGTGAGTCAGACTTCGGTTTTGTTATCTAAGAACTCTTAGATTAAACCACAGTCACAAAAATTTTTCTCCTATGTGTTCAACTAAAACTTTTATAGTTTTAGCTTATGTTTAGACCTATTAGTTAATTTAAGAAAAAATGTGGCAACAGGTATGGGTAAAGGTTTATATTTTTATGTACAGATATTAAGTTGATCTAACAACTTTTTAAAAACACTGTAATTTCTCCACTGAATTGCCTTTGCATCTTTTTAACAAATCAACTGTAGTCATATATGATTGTATTTTTACAGTCTTTATCATTTTCTCTTTCTTTTTATTTTGTGGCAGGATCTCACTCTGTCACCCAGGCTGAAGTGCTGTGTCATGAACATGGCTTACTATAGCCTGGACATCCTGGGCTCAAGCAATTCTGCATCAGCCTCCTGTATAGCCGAGAAAACAGGCATGCACCATCATGCCTGGATAATTTTTTAATTTTTTCTAGAGACAGTCTCTCACTTTGTTTCCTAGGCTGATCTGGAACTCCTGGCCTTAAGTGATCCTCCCATCTCAGCCTAGTGTTCACAGGGGTCAGATATTGCTCCCAGCCTATCATTTTCTAATGATTTATTTTTTATTTCTTGCCAACAATTTGTGGTCTTAAACACTGTAGCTTCATATTGAATCTTGAAGTCAGATGCATAAATCTTCCAATGTTGTTATTCTATGTTGTGTTGATTATTCTAGATTTCTTGCATTTATATATCCATTTTAGATTAAACTTCTTAATATCTAAAAATGAAGCCCGCTAGGATTTTGTTTGAGATTGGATTGAATCTACAATATATAATTAAAAGACAAGGAGCTAATATTGAATGTTTCAATTTGTGAAAATGGTATATATTTCTCCATTTATTTAGGCATTCTTTAATTTATTCTAGTGCTATATTACAGTTATTAGTTTATAGATTTGCACATTTTATTTTCTTAGTCTTCATGGAGACAGTCAAATGTCGCCAATGCTGACTATATTGCAAGTTGTCACAGCAGGGTACTGGGAAAAGTTTTCAATTAGCAATAATTGCGCCTCAGGTAAACCTGATTGGCTATAATACTGCCACTGCACAAAGCTTAGCATATCTTTTGTCAGATTTTCTTCTATGTTTACACATTGTGTATGCTATTGTAAACACAAGTTTTGTAAATTTTTCTATTTCAAATTGCTCATTGCTGTCATACAGAAATATAATTGATTTTTTATTACTATTCTTTTATTCTAAAAAGTTGACAGAATTACATATTAGTGATAGTACTTTTTAAAAATTAGATTCTGTGTGATTTTCTAAACAGGCAATTATGTCAACAGCAAATAAAGACAATTTTATTTTTTTCATTTTCTGTTTGGATATTGTATGTTCCTTTTTTCTGGCTCTGTTAGACTTATGAGAAACTCCGCACAAATTTTGAATAAACATAGGGAGAATAGATATCCTGGTTTTGTTCCTGATCTCAATAGGAAAGAATTCAGTCTTCCTCCAATAAATAGAATGTCAACTATAGGTATTCCAAAGGTCTGTTATATCAACTGGAAGTTCCATTATTTTCCTAGTCTGTTGCAAGTTTAAGTCATGAATGGGTATTTGATTTTGTCAGCTTTCGTTTATGTGTGTCTATTAAAGATGACACACATTTTTTCTTTATTCTATTAATATAGTGTATTACATTAATTGATTTTTGGATGTTAAACTAACTGTTCATTCCAGGAATAATACCACTAGTTCATGGTGTAAATCCTTTTTGCGTATTGTTGAATTTGGTTTGCTAATTTTTATTGAGAGTGTTTCATCTCTAAATTGGTCTATTGTTTTATGTATTTATTTATTTTTGATATCTTTGGCTTACATTTCAGGGTAATACTAGCTTCATAGAGTGAGATAGGACTTATTTCCTATTCACAGATTTTCTGAGTTTGTTAAATTTTCTCATGAAGCCATATAAACCTGAGTGTTTTGTGGTGGGAAAATCTTAATTACTATTTCATTATTTTGGTTTTAGTTCTGTTTAGAATTTCTAATTCTTCTTGAGCCAATTTTGCAATTTTTAAAATTTTTTCATTTAAGAAATGTTCTATTTCCCTTTCACTGCCTTCTTTTTGTTAAATATTGTTTAATATATTATGTTAAATGTTCTGTTGATTTTTCTTGTTTTTTTTTTGAGACGGAGTCTTGCTCTGTTGCCCAGGCTGGAGTGCAGTGGCATGATCTCAGCTCACTGCAGGCTCTGCCTCCTGGGTTCATGCCATTCTCCTGCCTCAGCCTCCCGAGTAGCTGGGACTACAGGCACCCCCCACCACGCCTGGCTTTTTTTTTTTTTATTTTTATTTTTTTTAATTTTTAGTAGAGATGGGGTTTCACCGTGTTAGCCAGGATGGTCTCGATCTCCTGACCTCATGATCTGCCCACCTCGGTCTCCCAAAGTGCTGGGATTACAGGCGTGAGCCACCACTCCCAGCCATCTTCTGTTGATTTTTAAATTATTGCTTCGAGTTATTTTTTCTAGTGGTTGTTCTTGGCATTAAAATATAAAATGTTGTGTACATTATCCTGATTGTTTTCATAAAGTTGTTCATCATATTCCTTCAAAACATTTTTAAATTTTGGAGATTTTGGAAGTGATGTTACCTCTTTCCTTTTCTGATTTTGATTTCCTCTCTTACTTTCTTGTTTAATTTAGCTACATTATTATCAACTCTGTTGACCTTTTTTTGAGAGTGAATTTTGGTTTCATTTATTTTTATTTTCACTATTTACTTATTTATTTATTTAATTTGGAAACAGGGTCTCACTCTTGCGCAGGCTGGAGTGCAGTGGTACAAACTAGGCTCACCGCAACGTTGACCTTCTAGGCTCAAGTGGTCCTCCCACCTTTGCCTCCCAAGTAGCTGGAACTACCGACACTCATCACCATGACTGGCTAATTTTTTTATTGGCTCTCACTATGTTACCCAGGCTGGTCTCAAACTCTGGGACTCAAGTGATCCTCCCACCTTGGCCTTCCAAAATGTAGGGATCTATTGATTTTTATTTTCACTCTAATTTTCCTTGTAATTTCTTCTTTGACTCATTGGCTATATAGAGGGTGTTGATTAATTTCCACATTTTTTAATATCCCCAAATTTCTCCATTATTGATTTCTAATTTGATTCCATTGTGGTTGATAAATATACTTTGTATGCTTTTAATCATTTTATATTTATTGAGGTTGTTTTATGACATAAAATAGTCTATTCTGAAGACTGTTCCTTACGCACTTGAGAAGAATACGTATTATTTTGCTGTCAGGTGGACTGTTCTCCAGATGTTTGCTGAGTATTGCTGGTGTATAGTGTTACTCAAGTCTTCTATATACCTACTAATCTTCTGTCTAGTCATTATGGATAGTCAATTGTTTGAATTTCAAACTATTATTTTTGAATTGTCTATTTCTTTTTTCAATTCTGTCCATTTTTGCTTCAGGTATTTTGCGGCATTATAATTAAATGCATGCGTATTGTTAACGGTTACATCTTTCTGATGAACTGACATGTTTTATCATTATGAAATATGGCTTTTCTTCTCTGACGGTGTTTCTTGTATTAAAGTCTATTTTATATAATGTCAATATAGCTACTTCAGCTGTCATAGAGTTACTGATTTCATGCTTTACCTTTTTTACATCATTTTGCTTTTTATTTATTTGAATATAATGTGTGTCTATTATAGACAGTGTATATTTGAGTCTTGTTTCTATCAAATCTGACAATCCTTTCCTTTTACGTGTTGTACTTGGTTTATTTGCTTTTCATCTATTAAGTATTGCCACAGTTGGATTTATGCCTGTCATTTTTCTATTTTCTTTCTTTGATTGATTGATTGATTGATTGCTATAGAGTCTTGCTCTGTCTTTAAGGCTGGAGTGCAGTGCTGTGATCATAGCTCACTGTAGCCTTGACCTCAGAGGCTCAAGAAATCCTCTTGCCTTAACTTCATGAGTAGCTAGGGCTACAGGTGTTTATCATGATGGCTTGCTAAATTTCTATTTTTTGTAGAGATGGGGGTCTCACTGTGTTGCTCAGGCTGGTTTTGAACTCCTGGGCTCATGCGTTCCTCCTACTTTGACCTCCCAAAGTGCTGAGATTACAGGTGTGAGCCACTTCAACCAGCCTCGTTTTAAAAATATTCCTCTGTTTCTCCTTTACTATATTTTGTGATATATAAATGTTTTTTCTAATCTATCATTTTAATTCCTCTGTTGTTTAATATTATTTCTTAGTGATTGCTCCAATAATTACAATACGCATCTCATCTAATCATAATCCATTTAAGAATAGTACCAACTTAATTCCAGTAAAATATAATATCTTTATTTACTTACATACCCTTTTCTTCTTCTCTTTACTTTGTGCTATTATTTCACCAAACATGTTATAAACCCAATACTATAATATTATAATTATGTTTACACAATAATATTTTTTAATAAAAGGAATTTTTAAAGTAATGTATTTTTATTAAATTACATAATATAGATTATTACGTTTACTGTTTATGGCTTCCTGCACATTTCCTCTTGAATTAGAGTTAGAGTTACTGTCTAGTGTTACATTGCTTCAGCCTACAGCGTTTCCGTTAGTTTTTTCTTTAAGTCATGCCTGCCAGCCATGAATTACTCGAGTCTTTCTTCATCTGAGGATGTCTGTATGTCATCTTAGTTTTATTTTATATGTATTATATACATATTATTATTATTTTTTTCTTTGAGACAGTGTCTCACTCTGTCACTAGGCTTGAGTGTAGTGGCGCAATCTCTGCTAACTGCAACCTCCGCCTCTCAGGTTCAAGCAATTCCCCTCCCTCAGCCTCCTAAGTATCTGGGACTACAGGAGTGCGCCACTACACCTGGCTAATTTTTGTATTTTTAGTAGAGACAGGTTTTCACCATGTTGGCCAGGATGGTCTCAATCACTTGACCTTGTGATCTGCCTGCTTCGGCCTCCCAAAGTGCTGGGATTGCAGGCGTGAGCCACCACACCCGGCCATTTCATCTTATTTTTAAGTAGTTTTGCTGAATATAGAATACTTGGCTGACATTTCATTTAAACACTTAATTTGTCATTGCATTGGTTTCTGGCCTATGTTATTTCTGGCATAAAAACAGTAATTAATGATATTTTCGTACATCTGCATATATGTTGTTTTCATCTTGTAGTTTTCAAAATATTTCCTTTGTCTGTAGCATTCAACTTAACTATAATGTGTTAAGATTCTTGGTGTTTATCCTGTTTGAATTTATTCTACTTGTATTTTGAGGTATAGAAACCCACAGTGAAAGAAGTAACAAAGCTTCTTGTTTCCTCGCCCATTCTTTCCCTGGCTGAGCTGGCATACTGACAAAACTTGAGAGATTTGGGAGTGACATAAGCGAATCTTGTCAAAATTGCCATGAACTTGTCCTGTTTTTGCATCATGACTTAGAAACTATATGAGCAGTAAGTTGGGGAAATAATTTGTTACATATTATTATTATTTTCATCTCCCAGGAAACAATGGCCTCATTGTCCAATGTTAACTGTTCTCAGAGTCATTGTTTTGTATATTTTGTTAATTTTTTGGGGGGAGGGGGGCAGGAGGATAAATATGATACCTGTTACTCAATTTTGCTGTAACAGAGTTTTTTTTTTAATTAATAAATTTTATTGTATAGAGCAGTTTTAGGTTCACAGCAAAATTAAGCAGAAAGTGCAGGGAGTTTTCATATACCTGCTGTCCTCACAGGTATATGAAACTCCCCCAGTATCAACTTTCCACATGACAGTAGTGCATTTGTCACATCAGTGATGAACTTTCATTAACACATCATTATCACAAAACGCCCAGAGTTTAAAATAGAATTTACTCCTGGCATTTTACATTCTGTGGATGTAAATAAATGTATGATAACATGTATCCATTATTATACTATCATGTATAATAATTTGACTGACCTAAAACTTGTCTGTGCTCTACCTGCTCATCCCTTCAATCTTTTTGTTTGTTTGTTTTTAAGAGACAGAATCTCACTCTGTCACTCAGGCAGGAGAGCACTGGCACTAGCATAGGTCACTGCAGCCTGAAATTCCTGGGCTCAAGCAACCTTCTTGCCCCAGCCTCCCAAGTAGCTATGACTACAGGCATATGCCACCATGTCTAGGAAACTTTTAAAAAATTTTCTTGTAGGGATGGGATCTTGCTGTGATTCCCAGGCTAGCTTCAAACTCTTGGCCATAAGTGATGATGAATCTCAGCCTACCAAGTACTACTATGACAGACGTGAGCCACCATTCTCAGCCACTTTAATTGTACTATCTCCATATTTTGACATTTCCAGAATACCACATATTTGGAATTATACAGTATGTCTTTTTTCAAGATTGTCTTCTTTCAGTTAATAATATACATTTAAGGTTTGTCCATACATTTTTATAGCTTTACAGTTTTTTTTTTTTTTTTTTTTTTTTTTAGTGCTAAATAATACTTGATATGGTTTGGCTGTGTCCCCACCCAAATCTTATCTTGAATTATAACTCCCACAGTTCCCATGTGTCATGGCAGGAACCTGGTGGGAGGTAATTGAATAATGGGGGCAGGTCTTTCCTTTTCTGTTCTTGTGATAGTGAATAAGTCTCATGAGATTTGATGGTTTTATAAATGGTAATTTCCCTGTACAAGCTCTCTTTGCTTGCTGCCATCCATGTAAGATGTGACTTGCTCTTCCTTGACTTCTGCCATGATTGTGAGGCCTCCCCAGTCACATGGAAGTGTAAGTCCACTAAACCCTTTTCCTGTACAAATTACCCAGTCTTGGTTATGTCTTTATCAGCAGTGTGAAAATGGAAAAATACAATATTTAATTGTCTAGATGTACTACAGCTTATGTATCAGTCTACTAAAGGACAACTTGGTTGCTTTCAACTTTTGGCAATTGTAAATAAAGTTGCCATAAACATCCATGTACAGGATGTTGTGTGGATATAGTTTTCAGTTCCTGTGGGTAAATGTCAAGTGACATGATTGCAAGATCATAGGTATGATAAGAGCATGTTTACTTTTTAAGGAAACTATCAAACTGTCTTCCAAAGTGGCTATACCATTTTGCATTTCTACCAAAGATGAGGAAGTTTCTGTTTCATCACATTCTGGCCAGTACTTGGTGCTATGTTTTGAATTTTGGCCATTCTAATTGGTGTGTAGCGTCATCTCACTGTTGTTTGAGTTCGCAATTCCCTAATGACCTAAGATGTTGAATATCTTTTCATATGATCATTTACTTTATCTATATCTTCTTTGGTTTTGCACAATTTTTAACTAGGTTTTTTGGGTTCTTACGGTTGAATTTTAAAAGATATTTGTATATTTTAAATGACTCGCCTTTATCAGATCTATCTTTTGCAGATATTTTCTCTCAATCTGTTGCTTGTCGTCCAATGATCTTGATAGTGTCTTTCTCAAAACAGAAGTATTTAATTTTAGTTAAGTCCAGCTTATCAATTCTTTCTTTCATGGGTCATACTTTTGGTGTTGTTTCTAAAAAGTTAACACCAAACCCAAGTCACCTAGTTTTTCTCTGATGTTACCTTCTAGGAGTTTTATAATTTTACATTTTAAATCGAGCTCTAAAGTTCATTTTGAATTAATTTTTGTGAAGATCATAAAGTCCATATCTAGATATATGTTTTATTTTTGCATGTTATGCCTAGTTTTCTTATCACCATTTATTGAACAGATTATCTTTGCTCCATTGTCTTGACCTTGCACCTTTGTCAAAGATCAGTTGAGTATATTATGTGGGTTATGTCTGAGAACACCATGCTGTTTCATTGACCTGTTCTTTTGTCTTTTACCAATACCTCACTATCTTGATTACTGCAGCTTTTCAGCAAGTCTTGAAGTTGGGTAGTGCTGTCTTCTCATTTTGTTCTCCCTCAACATTGTGTTGGCTACTCTGGGTCATTTTCCCCTCCATATGAACTTTAAAATCAGTTTGTCAAGATTCACACACACATACACACACACACACACACACACACACTAAACTTGCTTTCATTTTTTATTGTAATTATATTGAATCTATAGATCAAGTTGGGAAGAATTAACATTTAAACAGTATTGAGTCTTTCTATCCATGAACCTCTGATATCTTTCTATTTATTTAGTCTTTGACATATTTCTTCAGAATTTGGTAGTTCTGCTCATGTAAATTATATACATATTTTGTTAAATTTATGCAGAAATATTACATTTTGAGGATGCTAATATAAATGGTAATGTGTTTTTAATTTCAAATTCCATTTGTTCATTGTGGATATATGGAAAAGTAGTTCAATTTTGTATATGAACTTCATTTCCAGCAAACTTGCTATAATTATTTATTAATTTCAGGAGGCTTTTTTGTTGATTCTTTTGGATTTTCTACACAATCATGCCATGTGTGAACAAACGCAATTTTATGTCTTCCTTCCCAATCGTATTTCCTTTTTTGCTTCCTTCCTTCCTTCTTTCCTTTTCTTTTCTTTTTTCCTTCCTTCCTTCCCTCCTTCCTTCCTTCCCTCCCTCCCTCCCTCCCTCCCTCCCTCCCTCCTTCCTTTCTTCCTTCCTTCCTTCCTTCCTTTCTTTCCTTTCTTCTCCTCTTTTCTTTTCTCTTTCCTTCCTTCCTTCCTTCCTTCATCTTATTGCATTAGGTAGTACTTTTGGTATCAAGTCAAAAAGCACGGTGAGAGGCAGTATACTTGCTCTTTTCCCCGTGGTAGTGGGGAAGCTTCGAGTTTCTCATCATTAACTATGATTTTTTAAAATGTTATTTACCAAGTTGAGGATATTTCCCTGTATTGCTAGTATTCTGAGAGACATTTTGTTTTAAGAATAGGCGGTGTTAGATTTTGTCAAATGCTTTTTCCTGCATCTATTGATAAGATCATGTAATTTTCCTTCTTTAACCAGGTGATTACATTAATCAATTGTCAAACATTGAACCAGCCTTAAATACTTGAGATAAATCTCACTTGGTCATGGTGTGTAAATCACTTTACACATTGTTGAATTTGATTTGCTAATACGTGGTTGAGGATTTTTGCACCAACGTTTTTGAGATATATAGATCTGTAGTTTTGTTTGTTTTTTCTTATAATTTTTTTGTCTGGCTTTGGCATTAGAGCCATGCTGGCCTCATAGAATGAGTTAGGAAGTATGACCTCTGTTTCTATCTTCTGGAAGAGAATTAACATAATTTCTTCCTTGGCTGAGCCTGATGCTTTACTTTTGTGAGGTTATTATTAATTTAAAAATAGATATGGTCCTATTCATATTTTCTATTTCTTCTTGTGTGAGTTTTAAAAGATTACACCTTTTAAGGAATTGGTCCATTTCATCAAGGTTATCAAATGTGTGGACACAGGTTTGTTCATAGTCTTCATTTATTTACCTTTTAATGTCCATGTGATCTGTAGTGCTGATAGCAGCAATTTGTGTTTTTCCTCTTTGTGTCTTAGCCATCTTTGTTAGAGGCTTATCAATTTTATTGATACTTTTAGAAAATTGGCTTTTGGTTTAACTGATTTTATAAAATCCATTTTATATTTTAAATTCCTTTAAATTTTGCTCTATTTTTATGATATCTTTCATTCTTCTTACTTTGCATATTATTTGCTCTTTTTTATAGTGTTCTAAAGTGCAAACAGATTACTAGTGTTAGATCTTTCTTCTTTTCTTTCTTTCTTTCTTTCTTTCTTTCTTTTCTTTTTCTTTTTTTTTTTGAGTCAGAGTCTTGCTCTGTCACCCAGGCTGCATTGCAGTGGCCCAATTTTGGCTCACTGTAATCTCTGCCTCCTGGGTTCAAGCAGTTCTCCTGTCTCAGCCTCCTGAGTAGGTGGAACTACAGTTGCGTGCCACCACGCCTGGCTAATTTTTGTATTTTAAGTAGAGATGGGGTTTCACCATGTTGGTCAGGCTGGTCTTGAACTCCTGACCTCAGGTGATCCGCCTGCCTTGGCCTCCCAAAGTGCTGGGATTACAGGCATGAGCCACCGTGCTCGGCCAGATCTTTCTTATTTTCTAATACATATAATCATGTTTTAAATTTCTCTCTAAGCACTGCTTTCACTGTATCCCACACATTTATATATGGACATTCTTGTCCACGCTTCCTGCTTCATAACTCGCATAATCCTTGTTACTGTCTTTTGTTATAATGTTAGATATGTCAGGACTCAGAAGAAGACCTCAGGAAAAAAATCTCTGTGACCTTCTCCTGCCATCCTTTTACTTATCCCAAGGCAGGACTCTATTCTTTCTCTACCTTTCTGACTGTGGGTCATAAGACCCTCATTCCAGAAAGGGTCCCTCCTCATATCCTGCGGTAAGGAATGCTGATGTCATGAAGTTTCCATAAAAACCCAATAGGACAGGGTTCGGAGAGCTTCTGAATAGCTGAACACATGGAGGTTCCTGGATAGTGGTGTAGCCAGGCAGGGCATGGAAGCTCTGTACCTTTCCCCAGCACCTCACCCTATGCATCTGCTTATCTGTATTTTTTGTAATATCCTTTATAATAAACTGGCAAACCTAAGTGTTTCCTATAGTTCTGTGAGCCACTCCAGTAAACTAATCAAACCCCAAGTAGAAGTTGTGGGAACCATAACTTGAAGCTGGGTGGTCAGAAGTTCCAAAGGCCTGGACTGGTGACTGATGTCTCAGCGGGTTAGTCTTGGGACTGAGCCCTCAGCCTGTGGGATCTGATACTATCTTTAGGAAGTTAGCGTCAGAGTTGAATCGGAGGGCACCCAGCTGATGTCTGCTGCAGAATTGATTGTTTGCTTGCTGGCGGGGAGAAATCCCCACATGTTTGGGGTCACAGAAGTCTTCTGTGTTGACTGTTGTGCTAATAGAAGAGCAGAGGAAAAACATGGTGTGAGAGTTTTTCTGAAACAACATACAAGACTGGAAACTTGAAGTCTTTGCTATTCTTCATGTTACTATTGTTTTTACCTCTGTATTCTCTGCCTTTGAATTTTTTTTGGTCGTTCCCAAGAACTATGTGGATTACCTTCTTTTTCACTAGCATCCATCACCCACCCCAATAGAAATTATTCTGCTCTGGGATGAAGGAAATAATGGATTATTTTTGTGCATCCTGAATTGATTATACAGTGCTGTGAGATTGGAGCAAATTTGGCTATGATTAGATTACATATTTCTTATTTCTGAAACTCTGTAACTTTCCCATTCTGAATTAAAGAATTTATTAATTTAACAATAAATTATTAAGAATGTGATATGTGTAATGTTCATCCAAATAGATGCTTTGCATATCTCTTCCAATCATAATCTTCTTAGGTATGTATCTATAATGACAGTGTCTGTCATTAAGTACATGGGAAATTAAGTCTGATCAAGTAATTGAAAAACGAAGAAACAACATTGTGATTGGATAGGAGGATGTAAAGTCATTCTTTTTAAAAATAATAGCATACATCATGGGCATATCTAGCATAAACTTAAAACCCTCTCTTGGCAAAGGGAACCCCAGAAAAACCTAAAACCTGAGTTCCCAGCCATGACTGGAAGGGAGTTCAGACATGCTTCATTATACCCCTCCCTTTTAGATTTAGACACAACAACTGATCAACATTAATATTAAAATAGAGATCATGGCCGGGTGCGGTGGCTGAAGCCTGTACTCCAGCACTTTGGGAGGCCGAGGTGGGTGGATCACGAGGTCAGGAGATCCAGACGATCCTGGCTAACACGATGAAACCCCGTCTCTACTAAAAATACAAAAAAATTAGCTCGGTATGGTGGCGGCTGTCTGTAGTCCCAGCTACTGGGGAGGCTGAGGCAGGAGAATGGCGTGAACCCAGGAGGCAGAGCTTGCAGTGAGCCGAGATCGTGCCACGGCTCTCCAGCCTGGGCAACAGAGTGAGACTCTGTCTTAAAAAAAAAAGAAAAATAGAGATCATAACTCTGACAGGATAGATTCATTGTGGCATAAGATACTAAATTATAAACAGGAACCTAAGGCCACACCAGAGAAGGGTTAAGTCACGCACCCCTACACGTAAAGAATATACTATGCTCTAATTGCCACAAGATTTTTCTTTTTCTCTAACAGCTATACAAGCATTGGTCTGAAGATAAGCAATATTAAAACAATTACAACTTATCCAGCTCACAGGCACTGACTAATTGAATGCCAGCAATAACTATAGCTTTCACTGGACAAGAGACTGATTTCAGTAACTTTCTCCTGATATGTTACATACATGAAGGTTGTCAGGACAACCTTCATGAATATTCATAGCCCCTCCTGTCACCTGTTGAATGTGTATGTTTAGCAAACCTGTATAGCATTAAACTCCCAGCCCAAAGCCTCCTCTTTCAAAGTGCGTGTTCCTGGATTTTGCTGGAGGCATGCTTCTTTGCCTATGGTATGGTCACCTTGCAGGCTGTAACCCTTTGTAAAAATTTTAAAAAGTCTCCCCTCCTTTTCTAAATGTTTACATTTTGTGGGTTTTTTTTTTTTTTCAGGTTGATAGTGGAGATAAACATATTTTATTTGTTTATTGTCTATTTTAAAACTCATTAAGAATGTGTGTAGACATGGATATGTTAACATCATCATAGCATTAAATACATTATTTTGAATACAATTTAGTCAAAATAAATTTTGCAAAATTTAATGATAGAATATTTTAAAATCAATTCCATTAGATGGTTTTCCAACATATACTAACTGTGAATGATTCTCCATCCTAAATCACCATTGGAAACTTTTATCTGCATTTTGATTTTCTTAATCCAAATGCTTGCTGGGCATATCCACTTTTCCAAATTCATCTTGTTTAAAAGCTAACAGCTTGTCTTCATTCTCAATTTCTTGTCTGCTCCTACTTTGTCATTCGCTAATGGCAATGATATAACTCAATCACTCAGCATCTAAACCTCTGATTTATTATGGGCTTATGCTTATTCTCAATGTCTGAACTCATAGATTCTAAGATTATTCTCTTTATTGCTTGGATCTTTGTCTTTAAATGGTAGATACTGTAGAGGGGGAAACTGTAGTCTGAAGAAGAGTATGGAGCAAGTCTTCAGACACTGGTACATTCTCAGATCTTGAAAATAAAACAAATTTTTCAGAGCCTAAAGCAGCACTGTCTAAAAGAAATACAATATAAGCCACTTCTAGCCACATGTGTAATTATATTTTTTATTTTTATTATTTTTTTCAGAGGCAATTTCTGACTCTATCTCCCAAGCTGAATTGTAGTAGTGCAATCATAGCTCACTGCAGCCTCAAACTTCTGGGCTCAAGTGATCTTCCCACCTTGGCATCCCAAAGTGTTGGGACTATAGGTGTGAGTCATGTTATTTTAAATTTACTAGTAGCCACATTAAAAGCCAAATAGAAAAATAAATGGATAAAATTAATTTCATTATGTATTTTATTTAGCCCAATATATAAAAAAAATCATTTCCACATTTAGCCAGTATATAATTATTAATGAGATATTTTAAATTATTTCCTTCAGACCAGGCCTTTGAAATTTGGTATGTATTTTATACTTACAGAATATCTGAGTTTCCATTAGTCACATTTTAGAAGCCCACTAGCCACATCTGGCTACTATATGGAAGAGTGCAGACTTACAGTTTCTCACCTTCTTGAAATGTTGTAGTCTAAAAGAAGGGGTCTAGGAGAGCAAAGTCTGGAAACTGAACATCAGAAAACGTGAAAATAATGAGTAATTTTGGAGTAACAAATTCTACTTCAGAAGACATGGAATCAGCTCATGTCCACGTCCAAAAAGCAGGTAAGATCTGAAAGATACTTAAACTGAAATGTAGAATCTATATTTCTTCTCTTTAGAGACACCCTCAATTTTTCTTGGAATATTACAAACATACTTCTCAGCCTGGACTCTAGAATCCTTTCTTCAACTGTGTGTGTAAAGGTAAATAAATGTTCACACTGAGAAGTCGAGGTGGGTGGATCACCTGAGGTTGGGAGTTGGAGACCAGCCTGACCAACATGGAGAAACTCTGTCTCTACTAGAAATACAAAAGTAGCCAGGCATGGTGGCACGTGCCTGTAATCCTGGCTACTCAGGAGGCTGAGAGGCAGGAGAATCGCTTGAACCCGAGAGGCAGAGGTTGCAGTGAGTCAAGATCACACCATTGCACTCCAGCCTGGGCAACTAGAGCAAAACTCTGTCAAAAAAAAGAAAGAAAGAAAGAAAGAAAGAAAGAAAGAAAGAAAGAAAGAAAGAAAGAAAGAAAGAAAGAAAGAAAGAAAGAAAGAAAGAAAGAAAGAAAGAAAGAAAGAAAGAAAGAAAGAAAGAAAGAGAGAAAGAAAAGAATCATAGATCACTTACAGATCTTCATTTTCCTTCTGTCACCTCCTCATAAATCTTGAACGTCTTTTCATATTATTACATAGAAATCTACCTTATTTATGTATGTATGTATTTATTTATTTTTGAGACAGAGTTTCGCTCTTGTTGCCCAGGCTGGAGTACAATGGCATGCTCTTGGCTCACTGAAAACTCCTCCTCCTGGAGTTCAAGCAGTTCTCTTGCCTCAGCCTCCATCAGTAGCTGAGATTACATGTGCCCAACACCACACCAGGCTAATTTTTGTATTTTAGTAAAGATAGGGTTTCACCACGTTGGTCAGGCTGGTCTCGAACTCCTGACCTCAGGTGATTCACCCACTTTGACCTCCCAAAGTGTTGGAATTACAGGTGTGAGCCACCGCGCCTGACAATCTTTCTAATTATAGCATTAAATAATATATCTTTTCTCCCAATTCAGACCAATACTCTCTCAATAAGTATTTATACTATTTTGAGGTTTCCACAACTAAATGAATTGGAACTATACACATTCTTGTTCACATTGGGAATCTTCCATGTCGAGTAAAACCTTAAAATGTGATTTGCTTATTCAAAGATTGTGAGCATTTAAGTTTGTGTTAGTCACTGACAAATTGCCTTTCTAAATAGTTAAATAGTTAAATTCTTTCACATAGAATTATGTGTCCATCTCCTTACACAATGCACTGCACTACAGGTTATCAGTCTTTACATAGTTTTGCCAATCTAGTGGCCAAAAATGACATCATATTAAAAATTTAAAATTTTTTTTTACTATGTCAAAGGACAAACAATATTTTTATAATTCCGTTAGAAATTAAGACTCTTTTATTAAAGAATTGTACAGCTTTATATTAGATTGCTTTTAAACTTATTTCAACCGTATTTTATGAATATTAATACTTTATGTTATAAATCTTACAATACTTTATCATAGATTGTCACTTTTTATTTTTGCTTATGATATATTTTGCTGTAAGGCATTTAAATTTTATGCATGAAAATACATCAATCTTTTTTTCTTTTACGGCTCAGGATTTTGAAACTTGATTGGGAAAACTTTTCCTACCCTAAGACTCAAAGGTTTTCACTATTTTGTCTAATACTTTTAGAGATTTCTTTATTTGCGTCATTATTCCATTGAGAATTATTGTTTTAAATATGATGTAGAGACTTTATTTGTTTTTTAAATGTACACCCAATTTTCTTGACACCATTTAAGTTGTTTTGTGCTGTTCTTTTAATGATATATTATATAATCTTAGACTTGTGACATTTTATTCTCCAGTAAGTTTATGTATTTTCTGCATGTTACATTTCTCTGTGGTCTCCATAGCTCACAATTAAATTGCACTTGGCTCATAGAAAATAATAAATATTGGCTCACTGACACAATAACCAGGTTGATTAAATTCTGAATATTAATAATAGTAATGCTTCACATTTACATAGCCTTTTGTCATACACAAAGCATTTACACACATATATTCAATTCTCATAATAACCCTGTGAGTTAAATGGGGCAGGTCTCCACTTTACAAATGAGGAAACCAAGGTTCAGGAAATGAAGTGATTTGTTCAAGGTCACACTGCTACTGTGGGATGAGTAATGAGCCAGAAAACAATTCCAAATCCAGTGCTTTTACTCTTATTCCCAATCCAACCTGCTCAGCGATCATGCACATTCAGTCATTTATTTGTTTTCAACAATTATTAATTGAGGACAGGAGCAGAAACTCTTAGCTGTCAATCCAACATCCCTCTTTTGCCTCATTTGTAAAGGAATCCTATCCTCATTATGTTCAGGTATGTACCCCTTTCGTAGCAATGTTCAGAGGAAAGGTGGATACTGATAATCCCATTCCCCTTCCAGGTAACTAATTAGGAAAGGTATGTCATTATTTTTGATCAATGGGTTTTATGAGGAAATCTGCTTGGGTTAAAGGATTTCTGAATCTCTTCCTTCAATCTAAAAACAGGGACACCAGATATAACAGTCCTTGCTCTCTCTGCAGCACAGACCAGGACTGAATGTGACACATGGAGCTTCTATGGTCCTCCTGCTGCTGAGCCAAAGAGGAAGTCACTGTGGAAGAGAGCAGACCAAGGGAACTGTGGGAGGGCTGCTGTGGCCTAATCACCTCTGAGCTTCTCATAATGCAAAATAAATATCCTAAGGGTTCCTGCCAGTGTGGATCCAGGCATTTTATAAATCATAAGGGAAAAATATTCTAATGGATGCAAAGACTCACCGAGTGCACACAATAGAGAGACTGGAGATGCAGAGATCACTAACAATATGTTTCAAAGAGTATTCTTTTCATACAGGGCTGCTGAAGACCAAGATCCTTACTGGAGATGCAGAAATCACTAACAATATGTTTCAAAGAGTATGCTTTTCATACAGGGCTGCTGAAGACCAAGACCCTTACTGCAGTGTCCAGTGCTTCCACTCAATCTGAAGTCGCTGGAGCTTTAGGAAATGTGGGAGCTTTTGTTTTGTTTTGACTTTCATCTTCTATGGGACCTGGACCTTGTTTAAATTGAAGAAACACTGTTTTGTAATAGGTGTCCTCTTGAAAGAACTTGTGTTTAGCACACACCATACACCAAAGCCTTTATATTTATGCATTGTCTGCTAAAGAAGACTTTCTTTCTGTGAAAAGAAGGCTTTCTGGAAGGGCGCGGTGGCTCACACCTGTAATCTCAGCAATTTGGGAGGGCAAGGTGGATGGATCACTTGAGCCCAGGAGTTCAAGACCAGCCTGGGCAACATGGTGAAACCCCGTCTCTACAAAAAATACAAAAATACAAAATTAGCCGGGCATGCAGGTGTGTCTATGATCCCAGCTACTATGGAGATGACTTGAGCCCAGGAGGCGAAGGTTGCAGTGAGTGGAGTTCGCGACACTGCACTCCAGCCTGGGTGACAGAATGAGCGCCTGTCTCAGGAAAAAGGAAAAAAAAAAAAAAAAAAAGGCTTTCCAAATTTGAGACCCCCCTGAGATATAAAAGTTGTTGTTAGAGTCTGAGGGTCAGAGAAGCTCTTGTTGAAATCACAGCTTTCACTTATCAGCTGTGTGATCTTGGGCCACTCTCATCATGTCTCTTAACCTCAATTCTCAACTTAGAAACAAAAAATAATAGTAACCTTCAAGCAAAGCTGTAGGATTCAATAAGATATTGTAGGTACAGTTTCTGACAGAGATTGGCCCATGAAAAACACCTAAGTTACATTTTTCTCCGTTTTAAAAAATCGGACCTGGTCATTAGTGGTGTACACCGCAGTTGGTGTAGTAGACTTGTAACAGGCTCCCAGACCCCAGAGGCCACACATTTTTTGGGTCACCCCTCTTGGTTGCCTCTGGGCCCGCTGACTGCTTGGTGCTACTCCAGGGATGATGAGGTTCTTTGCTCAATACTCTTTACCAGGTAAGTCACTTGTGTTCCCCCAATTCATATGTTGCAATCCTAATACCCAATGGTTTTAGTAGGAGGTGAGGCCTTTAGTAGGTAATTAGGTCGTTAGTGTGAAGTCCACAAGAAGGGGATTAATATCCTCATAAAAGAGACTCCAGAGAGATTTCTCACCTTTCTATGATGATACAAGATGTCAGTCTACAATCCAGATGTGGTCCCTCACCAGAGCCTGACCATGCTGGCCCCCTGATCTGAGATTTCTAGCCTCCGTAACTGTGAGAAATAAATTTCTGTTCTTCCTAAACCACTCAATCTAGGGTGCTTGGTTATAGCAGCCTAAACTAGCAAGGTTGGTGTACACTTTCTCTGTTACAGTCACCCTACAGCACTTTTCTGAAATCCCTCAGGGAAAAAAACAATGTCCAGAGTGCAAATATTTCCTGCTGCAAGACCTCAAGAGATGGGGACGTGTAGCAGACACTCAGATCCCAGAGGTTACACATTCTTGAGGTCACCCCTCTTGGTTGCCTCTGGGCCCATGGACTGCTTAGTGCTGCTCCAGAGGTGGTGAGGTTCTTTGCTCAATGCTTTTTTTCCAGGTAAATCAGCCGGGTTTTCTTGCTGCTGTTGCATGTCACCTGCCTGATGTCCTCTCACCCCTCAGAACTGCCTCCTATTATTACCCTCCTGCTACCCTTTCCCCTGGTAATTGTTGGTGGGTGCCCTCCATCTGCCCTCTCCCCCTGGCTAATTGCCTTCTGATTCTCCCTCCCCCTGGTCACATGCCTGGCTCTGCCCTCCTGTCACCCTTCTTACCTGCTAACCTCTGCTTGATTTCCTGCCTGGACATAGGCAGGCTGGGCCTTTCTGCCCTTCATGCTGCCTGCTGCCTGCTGGTTTCCTGCACTGCTCCATCCACCTGCTGCGTGCCTGGGGTCACCTTCCTGCTGCCTGCTCCACCTGTCCCTGAGTTGGTTGATTTTGCCCCCTGAAAAAGCACAGATGGGATCTCTCCAGCTTCCCTGTGATTGTCTAACGGGGAAGTGGGATGTAAATGGACTGTGCAAAATAAACAGAAAGAAGAAAAGCCAAACCAAACTGAACCATACCAAAACAAAACAAATATAAACACCCAGATAGGGATTAAGAACCCAGAGTAATTTGGCTAAATAAAGTTATGTCTGTCTCAGAATCCAGAACATAGATACAAGACAAAAAGAGGGAAAACATACTGGGAAATTATTAAAATAGGCACAACACTGAATGTAAAGTAGTCAAATTTTGCAGGTAAGTGCTGAGGAGTAAAGATTCTTCTTCCACATCTAACTTCACAAGTAAGCATTAAGCTTTGGTGATACACAGACCTGTTCATTGGCAATGATTGCCTTTTCCTGAGGGCTGATATACTTGAACTCAAGGGGCCTTTTAAAAATGCTGCCAAATATTTGCAATTAATATCTGTCATTTAGCCTTTCATATCTGTTTTAGATGTCCTATTGGCACTATAAGCTCAGAAATTCCTTTTTGGGGTGGTGTTTTTCTTTGATTTTTTTCTAATTGTTTGTTTCAACTGGCAGTAAACACTCACAAATTGGGCAGAAGTACAAGTTAATAGAATATTTACTGAGAACTTTACTCCCAAATACAGAGTTTCTTTTAGAGCAGAGAAATTCCTTTTTTGCTAAAAATTAATAGTGTCACCCAGAATACATTTCTTTTTTTTTTTTTTTTTTTTTTTTTTGAGACAGGGTCTCTCTCTGCTGCCCAGGCTGGAGTGCAGTGGCAGGATCATAGCTGACTGCGACCTCAAACTCCTGGGGTCAAGTGATCCTCCTGCCTCAGCCTCCTGAGGAGCTAAAACTACAGATGCATGCCACCAAGCCTGGCTAATATATATATATATTTAATGCTGTAGAGATGAGATTTTGCTATGTTGCCCAGGCTCATCTTGAGCTCCTGGCTTCAAGTGATCCTGCTGCCTCAGCCTACCAAAATGCTGGGATTACAGACATGAGCCACCACACTTGGCCATTTTTTTTTTTTTAAATTTTTGAAGTTTTATTTTGTTTTTAATTGATACATAATAATTGTATGTATTCATGGGGTACAGTGTAATGTTTCAGTATATTGTGTAATGACCAAATCAAGCAATCAGTATGTCTATTTTCACAAACACTTGTCATTTTTTGTGGTGAGAATTTTCAAAATCTTTTCTTCTAGCTATTTTGAAGTATACAATATATTATTGTTGACTATAGACACCCTACAGTGCAATAGAACACAGGAACTTATTCCTCCTATTTAACTGTAGCTTTCTACTCATTGACAAACGTTTCCCTGTACTCCCCTCCCCTTACTCTCCAGTCTCTGGTAATCACTATTCTACTGTCTACTTCTATGAGATCAATCTTTTGAGGTTCCACAAGTACATGAGATCATGCAGTATTTGTCCTTCTGGACCTGATCTATTTCACTTAATATAATATTCACTAGATTTGTCCATGTTGTCACAAATGACAGAATTTTGTTCTTTTCATGGCTGAATTGTATTTTACTGTGTATACATAGCACATTTTTCAAATCTATTTATTCATTGATGGACACTTACGTTCATTCCATATTATATTAGGCCATTCTTGCATTGCTATAAAGAAATACTTGAGACTGGGTAATTTATAAAGCAAAGAGGTTTAACTGGCTCACAGTTCCACAGGCTTTATAGGAAGTGTGGTGCTAACATCTGCTCAGCTTCCGGGGAGGCCTCAGGAAGCTCACAATCATGGCTGAATGCAAACAGGGAGCAGGCACATCACATGGCAAAAGCAGAAGCAAGAGAGGGAGGTGGGAGGTGCTACATACTTTTAAATGACCAGATCTCTGAAGAACTCATTCACTATTATGAGGATGTACCAGGAGGATGGTGCTAAATCATTCATGAGAAATGATCCAATGATGCTTGCCCCCATGATCCGCCCCCCATGATCCAATCACCTCCCACTAGGCCTCACGTCCAACATTGCGGATTATAACTGAACATGAGATTTGGGTGAGGACACAGACCCAAATCATAGCACATACCTTGGCTATCGTGAACAGTACTACAATAAACATGACAGAAAATATTCAGAAACTATGCATCTGCCTATGGATTAATATCCAGAATACATGAGAAACTCAAACAATTCAATAGCAAAAAGCCCCCATATAACACAATCAAAATGGGTCAAAGATCTGAATGGACATTTTTCAAAAGGAGACATACAAATAGCCAATAGACATATTTAAAAATACGTTCAACATGACTAATCATCAGAGAATTGCAAATCAAAACTTGAGGTATCACTTTACCCCAATTAGAATGACTATCATTAAGATGACAAAAAATAACAAATCCTGAGGAGAAGCTGAAGAAAGGAAAACTCTTATATTTGATTGGTAGAAATGTAATTTAGTACAGTCTTTATCGAAACAGTATGAAAGCTCCTCAAAA
Organism: Rhinopithecus roxellana; assembly: GCF_007565055.1. NCBI lineage: Eukaryota > Metazoa > Chordata > Mammalia > Primates > Cercopithecidae > Rhinopithecus > Rhinopithecus roxellana. The sequence continues at coordinate 70,751,760 of NC_044569.1, read as the reverse complement.
AACCAGAAAGAGAACTAGCATATTATTCAATAATCTCATCACTGAGTATCTATTCAAAGAAAACGGAATCAGTGTGTTAAAGAGATATCTGCCCTCCTAAGTTTATCACAGAGATCTTGTGTATTTGAATGTGAAGGTGCCTCAGAGGTCACATGTCAGGTCTCTCGAGAGAAGAGGTAGGCATGAACACTGCTTTCAGACGTAGTATGTAAGGCTTGTTTATGGTCTTCGTCTTTATGGCTGATGGGTAGTTCTTCATTTACAGCCTTCTCAAGCAGGAAAGATTTGAAGACGCACATGCCCTCATCCACAAACATTGCCTTGTTACTCTCACTTGGTCCAAAATTCTACTCTAAAATAAAATGTATGTGTTATCTCCAAAAGGAAATCTTGTCATCTTTCACCTCAAATTGACAATTAGACCAACTAGATGATTATTGTATTATTTAGTTCCTAAAATTTCTTTTCCCTGTCTACAATCCTTTGTGGAGTAATATTAACAATGACAACTAGTCCTAGGTTGGTTTTCCTTGGCCTTGGTTTCCCCATTTTTACACTACAGCAGAGGTCAGGGGAAACCATATATTCTCTGTGATTCTACTGAGCTTCATGATATGGGAATACTTTTGTATTCTAAAATTCATGAGACTTAAAATTATCAAGTTAATTCTATAATATGTCCATGGTCCCCACTGACAATGATAGGTTACCAACAACTATTTTTGACAGAATTCCTAGTTCTCATTTACTAAAATATGAAGAAATAAGGCTGTAGAAAATCCAACAGTTTTGGGGGAAGATAAATATTCATAAAAATTAAGCTCCAACAATATGATAGGAGATATAGAATCTATTGATATGAATAGAAAGTCTGGGGGGTGGGGAAGAAAACTTTAACAACATCAGACTTATTTGGTGGATGGTAACCAAGCTCTCAAGAATGCAATTGACTTGCCTAGTGTTAGTGCTATTAGAGCCTTTGCTGTCTAGTTTTATTCCATTGTCTCATAAAAATTTCTTTATGTAAGATTTTTGCATCACTCACTTTTACTCAGTCCTCAGTATTTGGGCTAGTGGTAGTAATAACTATTGCACTAAATCAAAAAGTGTTGCTGATTTGGCAGATGTGAGAAGGAAAAAAAGTGGAATTTTACTCCTTGGCTTAATTGAATAAATGCAAGATCAGGTCACAGTCCATATCATGTGAGCAATGTGAGTGCTGATGTCTTCAAATTGACATAAGAATCATTTACTGCCTATCCCCCATCTCACAGTAATTAAGCACATTGCCTCCATTGCTCAACACTATTTCAATTTTCCACCACAGGTATTTTTAATTGTCTTGAGTCTTAAACCAAAGGAGAAAAATGAAAATAAAAGAGCTAAGAGCTTGTTCCAGTGAATGACTGTTCAGAGAGAAAAAGAGAGAGGAAAAATGACACCTATATGCCATACTTTTCAATTCAAATTAGATGTAGAGAATTTTATGTATGTATGTATGTATTTTTCTATTTTCTCTCATTCTTTTTTGGACAGGATCTCATTCTGTTTTCCAGGCTGGAGTGTATTGGTGCAATTGGCTCACAGCAGCTTCAACAGCCTGGGCTGAAGCAATCCTCAAACCTCAGCCTCCCGAGCAGCTGGGACTACAGGTGCATGCCACGACAGCCAGCTAAGTTATATATTTTTTGTAGAAATGGGGTTTTGCCATGTTGCCCAGGCTGGTCTTGAACTCCTGGGCTGCAGCAATCTGTCTGCCTCATCCTCCCAAACTGCTGGGACAGCAAACGTGAGCCACTGTGACAGGCAGATTTAAATAATTTTAAAACTCTTGTGAGAGTTTCCCAGTCCCATCTAGTACAAAAACCTTCCTATGACCTTTCTCCAAATGGTATTTTAGACTTGGTTTGGGTATATCTAATGTATGAATCTCATTCTTTCATTAGGAAGGTATTTTCCCCCTCATTTTTAGCAACTCCTGTAGATAAAAATTGTCTGATTATAAGTCAATTTCATGTTTCAAGTGTAGCTTCCTAGTTCTACCTTCTAGAGAGGCTGAGTTGGAGCCTGGGCCTTGGGGAACCCTCTGAACACTTTAAAATTCAATTAATTTTTCTTTTATCATTTCACATGGAAGGACATGGAGAAAGGTAATTTCTATTTCTATATCCAAAACACATATGACAGTCCAGATTACCTAGGCTGGGACCTTGTAGCACTGTATGTATGCTCCTATTGAAACCTTGCTATAAATGCTGGCTTCATCTTTTGATGCTATTATGTTCTTATAATTAAGGTACATCATTGGCTAAATTGGCTTTTGTTGGTTGATCTAGGGACTGAATCATTACTAACAATGAAAGGTATTACATTATTTCCTGTACAAATGCATTCTGAGCTCTATGTACGTGGTTAATCTGGGGGCTATCACAAATCCCTAAGAAGGGAACCGACTTGATTCCAGATTGGCCTGTTCCCTGCACAAAGCAGAATTGTTATTTCTCAGGATTTAGTCATTGTATGCACATTTATTAATGCTACCTTAGGGTTTATCTGTGTTACACTTTAACCTATATTAAAGTAATGGTCAACTACATATTCAGGATTTTTTTTTTTTTTTTTTTTTTTTACATTTCTTGCCTCTAGGCTACTGGAGGCTTCCTTCAAATACAGAGTAACGGACTGGGCATGGTGAGGTAGGAGGATTGCTTAAGGCCAGGAGCTGGAGACAAGCCTGGGCAACATGGCAAAACCTCATCTCTACCAGAAAACAACAACAACAACAAAAACAAAAACACAAAAATTATCCAGGTGTGGTGGTATGTACCTGTAGTCCCAGTTACTGAGGAGGCTGAGGTGGGAGGATCAATTGAGCTTGGAAGGTCAAGGTTGAAGTGAGCAGTGATCAAGCCACTGCACTCCAGCCTGGTGACACAGCAAGACTCTCTCTCAAAAAAAAAAAAAAAAAAAAAAAAAAAAAATTAAAGAAAGCATTGACTAATCTGTTGGTCACAACTAACATATGTAAAAATACTCATCAAATAAATTTTTCAACATGAAATAATAATAGGTAAAACTTGCTTTTCTATGTTTGCTCTAAAGAACAGAAAAATCTTTTCCAGTGAATATCTCTTTCTTCTAAGTATGTGATTCCACAAAATAATCTGATAATCTCATAAGGTTATGAATTGCTGAACAAACGAGGAAACAAATTAAAAAAGTTTTTTACCTCTGATTTTCAACATTTAAACAAATGTTTCAAAGCTGGAGAGTATTTTCTCTTAAGCCGCAGAGTATTTTCAAAGACACAGAAGAAATCTCACATCTATTCATTTATTAATAAACATTCATCAGATGTGTATTGAGTGTCTACTATGTACCAATGCCTTGGGTTTGGCTATACAGCAGATAACTAAGCAGAATTCTTCCCTGTCTTCATGGACCTGCCTGACAAAAGAAATTTCATAAACAAGAACATTTGGATAGAATGACAGTGTGTACTGAATTGCAGAGTATTCTAAGAAGGGACTTCCTGTAGCAGGAATCAGAAGTATACAAGTTTAAGCCATACACAGGCTTTATAAGAAAGGATAATTGAAGTGTTACCTCAGGTAAGTGCAGCAGAAACAGGCTGGAGATTAAATTCCAACCAATGATTAGGCAGCATATAGATAAGAGTTCCAATTAATGAGTTTTTAAATGTTCTTTTTTCAAAATCTGTTTTCCACGGTTTACATAAAGAATGTAGACATAAACTGTGCAGTAAATAGTCTTTACAGGCTTGTCTTGCTCTTTAAAAAGACCTACTTATGTGGCTAGCACCTGTCTGGGATCTGAAACTTAACTTTTAGAATTTTTTTTACATTACTAACTGATGTCTGTCTTGTATGCATGAGGTACCAAGTGCTACCATATCACCTCATCTAAACTCTTTTTGCAAACAATGTGATTTATGGTGAACACCTGCTTTCCTTCTGGGAGTGTAAATCTTGGTAATCATGACTGGTGACACAGGCAAAGAGGACCGATGGGATCAACTCCTAATAAAACCTCTGTACTCTAAAGAACACTGGGAAAAAGCACTGCACATGTGCTGCTGTATTTCATTGCTAGAGGGAGAGTACATTGTGTAACCACCCTTATCCCTTATCCCCATCTCTGTGAGAGAGAACTTTGGAAGCCTGTGCCTCAATTCTGCCTGATGCGTCTTTTCCTCTGCTGATCCTTCTGTGTACCCTTTTGTTGTAATAAAACACAATGATGACTGCAATTTCCTTGGAGTCTTGTGAGTCACCAAACATGTGGGTGGTCCTAGGGCTCCTTGAAACTACACTAAACAAAAACAGGCAAATAAACTCGAAATATATACAAAAGTATGACTAAGGAAAAAAGACCATAGAGTCAACCTGTCAACCTGTGATTGACTCTATGGTCTTTTTTATGCTCAAGTTAATGTTATTATCAGGCTTCACATGGGTATGCAGTCTGACTCAGATTTTTGGCAGTAAAAGCAATAAGAAACATTTGATTATCTTGCTCACATTTTCAGAAAGGACAAAGCAACAAATTACTTGGGGTGTGACATGGTTTTGTATGTGCGTCCCCTCAAATCTTGAGTTGAAATGTGATCCTCCATGTTGGAGGTGGGCCTGGTGGGAGGTGTTCGGGTTATGGGGACAGATTCCTCATGAGTGGCTTGGTACCCTCCTAGTGACAATGCATTACTGCAAGATCTGGTTGTTGAAAAGAGTCTGGGACCTCCCACTCCCCTCTCCAACTCCCTCTCTCACCATGTGACACGCTGGCTCCCCTTCACCTTCTGCCATTATTGTAAGCTTCCCGGCCCCCCACCAAAAGCAGGTGCCAGAAATATGCTTCTTGTACAACCTGCAGAACCATAAGCTGAAATAAGTCTCTTTTCTTTATAAATTACCCAGCCTTAACTGATATATTACAGTAATGCAAAACAGACTAACACCAGGTGATAACTTCTTAGCAAGAGAACCCTAAAATAATTTTTTTTATGTGGAAATTGTTACAGGAAGTGTGTCCCCTTTTAACATGCTTGTTTCTATCAGCTTCTGTAACAGTGATCTCTTAACTCGTCTCCTAGCTCACTGGCAATGCTGTTTCTCTCAGTTGTCTTCTCTGTGTTCTTTCTCTCTCCAAACACACATTCCTAGAATACAGTTGTCCTGAAAATGGTACTAACTATAAACTTACCAAAAGATCAATAGAAAGAAACAGTTTATCATAGACAGCTAAGTTTATTAGACTTACTACAGTCTAAGAGAAAACACTATCTTAGTAGTATCTCAAAATGGAAAAAACTTAGGAAGTGGTCATAATAGGACCTTGACTGAGTGATTTGGGGAGTGATCTTGCAAGATGAACTGGCTAGAACTGGGCAGAGATTATCACATAACAGTTTTAGATTGGTGGGTCTAGTGAGGTGAGGATCTTCCAGTGAGCCGGCACAAGAAGCTGTTTCAGTTGGTTCATGACGTTATTTTCCAGGAGTAAGTACAGTCAATCCTCATTATTCACAGATTGATCATGAGTGGATTTGCCTAGTCACTAAAATTTATTTGTAAGTCCCAAATCAATGTTTATGGCACTTTCGTGGACATTGGGGATCACATTCTAGACATATCAGAGTGGGAAAAAATTGATTTGCTTAACGCACATGTTCCCAAATAAGATTGAACAAAGCAACACTCTGCCTCTTGTTTCAGTTCTTACACCATAAGTACCTGTCCTCTGTGGTGTATTTAATGCCATGTTATTTTGCATTTTTGTGGGTTTTTTTGTTAGCAATTTCTCTGTTTAAAATGGGCTCAAGGCATAGTGCTAAAATGCTTTCTAGTGTTCCCAAGCCCCAAACGGCTGTGATGTGCCTTAGGGGGAAAAATATGTGTTACATAAACTTCCTTTAAGCATGAGTTATAGTGCTGTTGGCTATGAACTCACTGTTTTTTTTTTTTAATTATTATTATACTTTAAGTTCTAGGGTACATATGTAACAAACTTGCACATTGTGCACATGTATACATGTGCCATGTTGGTGTGCTGCACCCATCAACTCGTCAGCATCCATCAACTCGTCATTTACATCAGGTATAACTCCCAATGCCCAACTCCCTCCCCCTCACCCTTCCCCATAATAAGCCCCAGTGTGTGATGTTCCCCTTCCCGTGTCCAAGTGATCTCATTGTTCAATTCCCACCTATGAGTGAGAACATGCAGTGTTTGGTTTTCTCTTCTTGCGAAAGTTTGCTGAGAATGATGGTTTCCAGCTGCATCCATGTCCCTACAAAGGACATGAACTCATCCTTTTTTATGGCTGCATAGTATTCCATGGTGTATATGTGCCACATTTTCTTAATCCAGTCTGTCACTGATGGACATTTGAGTTGATTCCAAGTCTTTGCTATTGTGAAAAGTGCCGCAATAAACATAGGTGTGCATGTGTCTTTATAGCAGCATGATTTATAATCCTTTGGGTATATACCCAGTAATGGGATGGCTGGGTCATATGATATTTCTAGTTCTAGATCCTTGAGGAATTGCCATACTTTTTTCCACAATGGTTGAACTAGTTTACAGTCATACCAACAGTGTAAAAGTGTTCCTATTTCTCCACATCCTCTCCAGCACCTGTTGTTTCCTGAATTTTTAATGATTGCCATTCTAACCGGTGTGAGATGGTATCTCACTGTGATTTTGATTTGCATAAAAATATGGAATGCTTCATGAATTTGTGTGTCATCCTTGCGCAGGGGCTATGCTAATCTTCTCTGTATCGTTTCAATTTTAGTATATGGGCTGCCGAAGCGAGTACTGAACTCACTGTTAACGAATCAGCAATGTGTGTGTGTGTGTGTTTGTGTACAGGCTTGCAGGAACCTAACCCTGTCTTTCTTCTAGGAGCGATGTGTTCAATATTCACCTACTCAGTGTTTACAGTGACTTTATGTAACATAACCACTACAAATAATAATTAATTTATTTTTTGCCAAGTTTTCTTAGTGCCTTATCCCAGTATTTAACACAGGGACAATAAAAGCCACTGCTTCCAGTTTTCAGTTACTTTTAAACCATGCCATTAATTCCCTTTGCCTATAAGTGCTATGCAGTGTATGGCTCGGCATGGCCTTTTGCTTGGTCATTTCTTGCAATGAATAACTCTTTTTTTTTTTTGGCTCCTAGGAAGGTGATTTCAATGGAGTAGAGCTCAGAATGTGTGTCTAGCCATCTCTCAGGCACTGGTTTTTGTGATTCATAGTGCATTGAGCACCACTAAAGATGTCTTCTATCTCATGGAGCCCTGCTTCAGCAGCAGCTACAGATTTCACTCCTGCTCTTTCAGAGGTGACCAAACCAGGTGCCAGGTGACTACTAATTCTGCAGATTGGAGCTTCACCATTCTTTTGAAATTCTTTTTATGGTACAAGTTCAATTGTATTTAAAATTCATTCATATTTTTATTAAAAATATCAACACTACAATTTGCCAATGAGAAAAATAGTTCACAATGTTTAAATATAATTTCAAATCTTAAAATTGTTTCTATAGTTGTAAAAAATGATTTGACATTTTTATCTCCAATTGAATGAAGTTCCTCATCAAAGGTGACTATAAATAATTTGAAGACATCATCATTGAAAAGCAATTACATGGAACAATTACAACCTCATATAAAAAGTTACATTCACAGAAGCTCAAACTTTTCAGTAAAAAGGTAAAAACATTTTATATGCAAGTTTTACACAAATTACATATTTAATCTTTCTTGATACTTTGTATTTACTGTTTTAAATTTTAGTGGCTGTGCTCTTTCTCTTCTTGGAGACCCCCACCCGCCCGCCCTCCCGCCCACTGCCCTACTGCTGAGGCCGCTAGTCCCTTCCTATCTGACATGTTGCCTGCTGATGGCTCACAGCTGAGTCTGTCCTTAAAAACTGTCTTCTTCCAAAGGGAGCTGCCTTGGCCAAGCTTATATCCACTTCCCGGAGAGCACTTTATAGGCAATGACGAGTTGATGTGGGAGTTACAAAGGCTTGGCCCTCATGCCACAATTAAGAAAAACTTTGAACAGCCATCCCAGTTGCCAAGGCCTCTGTCACACCACATCCCAGTTCACCTCTGCCTCATTCTACATTTCTAACTTCCTAACAGGTATTAATCCTGAGAGCATGCCCCAGTAAATCTCCCACATACAAATCTTTGCCTCAAAATCTGTTTTCCAGGGAACTTGACTCTAACTACAAGAGTGAATTTAGTTTTCCTAAGCCCCATGCAGCCCAAATTCACTCAAACTTACCATAGTATCCCCTTCAGATTTTACCATTTTTCTATAGGTTGTCATTTTATACAAAAATTCAGGAAATTTTTTTTTTTAAAGGTTGACATAATACTTTAATATTTTTAAAAAGGGAGGCTCAATATCTGTGAAATCTCGTTTCTATAAACCAAAAGAGCTCTTTTTGCCCCCAAGAGGAAAGTGCTATATGCTGTCACGGTGTCTGTATTATGAGGAATCATATGCTTACACTAGTTCCCACACACAAGCTTTCATACTTGTGACATGCCAGAAAATCTTTGTAAGTGTCTAAGGAGTCACCTTCTGGGTCTTCACCTTCAGAGGACTGGGGCACTTCTTCTTTCTAGTCACACAGGTTGGGCAGAGCTCTTCACATAGCTGGCACCAAGAATTTCCACTGAGGTTCTTTTTGCCACCTGTCAGATGGCATCTCTATATTCAAAGTAGGATTTGAGAAGATACACTAAGGTACTATGCTTTTAAAATGTATTTGAAATAATTTAATGTATCATGCCAATAAATATTTAACCCTGGAACTATTTTTTATACCAACAAATATCCTTATGGGCACATATTTCAGAAAAGTAGACACAAGCCAAGCCCACACCAGGTGTTAAGAATGGGCTCCAGTGGAGATGTGCTTGGAGTGATGGACTCTGGCTCAGGATGTAGAGTAGCCCCTGGAGGTTCCCAGTTAGCTTAGGTCAGTGGATGGTGGGGTTCTGAGAGCTCTCCACATCTGTGGTAGGGGCACTTGTTAAGGCTTGGTGATGGGGACAAAAACACTAAGGTGCAGAGTCTAGGCAGCACCTGTTAGTGCTCAGGTCAGCAGCTGTCTCTATAACAAAGCACTTTCAAAAGCAGTTACCATGTGTTTCACACATCAGCTATTATATAATACCAATCCTCTGGGGACTTTATGGCAAGAAGACACTCAAGAAATGTTGTTCTAAACAAAGGAGAGCCAAAGAAGTCTTCTTCATTCCTATGATGTTTTAGTACTATCTACATGCTGCTGACTTCTAAATGACTAGATGTAGCTCAATTTTTCCTATGATTTCCAGTCTAGAGTTGCTTAATTTTTTTTGACATCTCCCTGTATATTTCTCATATGCTTTCTGGATGTGATATGTTCAAACTGGAACTTTTGATTCTCTTCCCAGGACTGGACACCCCACCAACTGCCTAGCCTACTAGTCTTTTTCGCAAGAGTGAAAATCACCACCAGCAGCCATTTGCTAAAGCCAGAAATATGGAACCAAGGTCTCATTCCTCCCTTTCTTTTATGCCTTCCCTCACTAACCTATCAGCAGGCTTTGTCCATAGAAAACAATAAATTTCCATCCTTCTATTTTCATTTGGTCACCACAGCTCTCGCTAGGACTCTTAGAGCAACTTCCTCAATGGGCTCCATTCTTCTGCTCATACTCTTGTGACGTTCCTCCATAGAGCAGCAAAGCTGATTTTAAATCGTCAATTCAGTTTGGTATGTTCCATACTAAATATCTTAAGTTAACTACTTTTGACCTTAAGATAAAAATAGAAACCCTTCCAATGACCTATAAGGCATCCTTATCTGGCACATGCCTACCTTTCCCACATATCTCCTGCCACTCTACACTAGTCTTCTCCTGGTCCCATGAATACACTGAGCTCCTTTCCTTCTTTTAAGGTCTTTGCACATGCTTTTCTTTCTGTTTGATGGGCTTCTACTCTATGCCCAGCACATTCACGCTTACTAAGTGACTATCATCCTTGAGGCTCCATTCAGAAAAAATGCCATTCCTTCCTCAGGTGACCTTCGTCCATCATCATCATCTCTAAAAGTATTCCTTATTCTTATTCATGCTCTCTCTCTTTTAGCCCATTTTCATTTTCCTTCATAGACTTCATCACAATTTGAAATGACTTCTTTCGTTTATTTGTGTATTGTCTCTCTGCTCTATTACAACGTAAGCTCCAGAGGGAGAGGGTTTGTCTGATCATTTACAGCCATATTCCTAGTGCCCAGTAAAAATCTTGGCACAGAACTGGCATTCAATAAATATAATTTGGATTAATGAAGTGAGGAATGCAGCTCATGCCTATGTGACATACTTAATCTGTAGATCCTGGCTTAACTGTCCTAACTTGTAAACTAATCAGGACAAGACAACTCATACCTTGAAAATGATATTTCTTATATATAATCACACTAATTTGAAACTTTCTTTTAGCAAGAGGCACAAAAACCTTTACAGAAAAATATATTTCAAAATATAGAATTTAATAGCACTTCTGAGAAATCAACTGAGCATGATGTTTTCTCATCATTTAAACCTTGGTTGGGATTTGAATTTCAGAGAAGAGATTTAGTAAATAGCAGACATCAACTAAGCAAGGAAAATATATCAGAATATTAAAGAAAAAATGGACTGATGAAGTACAGCTATAATTTCCACGTCAACTGTGTCTTTTGACTACGATCAGCAAATAGCTACTTAAGCACGGTCAGTCGATCAATGTTCTCTATGAATCACTACTATCTGCAAGTCATTGGGTAAATTACTGAAGATACCAACATGTAGGACAAAGGGTTTCACCTCCAGGAGCTCAAAGTTAAGTAGATGAAATACTCATAATCACCTTTAAGCCTCATCAGAGATATTTAGAAAATTCTTCATCTGATCCGTAAAATCTGTTCAACCTAATAATAAGCCAGGATTAAGCCTTTCTACATGCAAGGCACTACATCCTCCTGACCTGGACCTGATTTAAATCACAAAATTATGAAATTTAAGCAGATGCTGTCATGAGATAAGACTCTTGGGGACTCTGCGAGGGTGTCAATGCATTTTGAATATGGGGAGACATGGAACACTAAGGGCCAGAAGATACACTGTAGCAGACACACTCTTAAGTGATTCCTGCCTCCTTGTGTAATCCCCTTGAGAGTGGACAGGATCTGTGATTTGCTTCTGGCAGAGTGATAGAATGGATGTGATTACATGTATGTGATTACCAGATTATGTTACATAAAATTATAGTGCCCATCTTGCTAGAGTATCTCTCCCTCTCTCCCTTGCTGGCTTGATAAAGCAACTATGTTGGTGGCCCATTGACAAGGTATGAAAGGTACTGTCTAGGGTTAGAAAACATTGCCAACCATTGTCTGTTGGCAATGAGCAAGAAAGTGAAGCCCTCTGTCCTACAATAAGAAACCAAATTCTCCCAACAATCTCATGAGTGAGGATGTACATCCTTCCACAGTCAAGCCCGAGATGAAACTGCAGAACTAGACAACACCTAGTGTGCAGCATGTGAAATCCTGAAGCAGAGAAACTAGGTAAACTGTCAAGACTCCTGAATCACACAAATTATGTGTTTGGTTAAGTATGTGTGTATTAAGCTGCTTAGTTTGTGGAAATATAGTTCTGTAGTAATAGACACCAACAGAGAATTGACCTACATTGTTTCTGGATTTTCCTTTATTTTCTCTGACTCCTGGGCCGGGTTTATTTGTGTTCAGCTATGTAACTAAAAGTTACCTACGTAACTAAAAGTTTCAGCAGGATACCCTCATCACCAAGGTCATAGGAAGCAAGAGTAGTCACAATTTTCAGGCCTTTTGGTGGGTTCTAGCTATCTTCATAGGGTTCCAGGCTGCTCATAATCTTCAGAATCCAGCATTAGACATTAGAACAGCCTTGTGAAGCCTGGTTACCCACAGGCGGCCTCTGACACTTTGAGAAGGCTGGTTACTTTTAGGCTTCCTCTGATACTTTGTATGGCGGAACCCCAACTAATAGAGTATGTGCTAGCATGGAGTTGGCATGGAGTTATGGGCTGGGGAATACAACATCGATGAAACATGGTTTCTCCCCTTGACGAATAGGCTGGAGGGAAATACAATTATACAAATTGAAAAAAAAAAATCCAACACAAGATGGTAAGTTGAAATGAATTGCAATATAAGTTGTTTTGTAGCTGTGAGGAGAAATGACCACAATGACATGGAAACCCAGAAAATGATGCTCTTAATTCCTATGGAAACACAATGAAAGACTGACAGAAGAGACATCATTTGTGATCCATAAGTTTCATGAAGCTGATTTCTAGGGTGCTGGGGTTGTAGAAAAGTCACTTTGTGATGGATTATATAAGATCTTGTATGCTAAAATAAGGAGCTATGATATTTTCCTGCTAATCACAACAAACTATTGAAAGTGCTTCAGGAAGTTAACTCTATAAGAAATTTAGAAAAACAGTTGGAGAGAATTGAAGTCTGATGGTAGAGAAAATTACAAGTATGTAACAATAGTCAAGGGAGAAAAAGATTACAGTTTCAACTAAGAAAGAAGAATGAAGTTAGAAAGAAAGAGATGGAGACATTTCTCAGGTACACTTTTAGAATTCAATTTCTAAAGCAGTGGCTATGGGAAAGATGAAGATTTTGATAATTATTTGGAAATTTGTATATTATAAGATAACATGGATGTGATTCCATTAACTAAATCGTATAAGCACTTCTTTATCCTTCAGGCCAGAGAGTTTGGGAAAAGGGTCAGAATTTCCTCTGTTTTCTTCTCTTTTTACCTCCTTAGCACATTTGTAGGGTAACAGGAAGGAAGGGTAAATGCAGGAGAGACTGGAGTAAAGCAAGAGTTGGTATATTGGTATATTGGAAAGCAGGGTGATAAAAGATGAAATATCAGGTACAGATTGAGAAATATATTTTTTGGAAAACGATGGCAAATTTTTTGAAACTCGGATGTAAAGTGTTTAATAAGCTATAGAGAAATAAAAACATTCATACATTATTAATGGGGAAGAAAAATTGTGTAGCTACTCAAAAAAACATTTTGGCAGTTTCTCAAAAAATTAAACATAGAGTTTCCATATGACCCAGCAGTTCCACTCCTAGGAATATATCCAAGAAAATAAAAATATATGCTAGGCAATAATGTGTACGAATATTTTCATACCCATATTATTCATAATAGCCAAGAATAAAAACAACTCAAATGTCAAAACCATAATGTCACTCAAGTGACAAAAACAAAATGAAAAAAAAGATAATGAAAAACGTGTCATTCCCATGCAATAAATTATCATACAGCCATAAAAATAATTAAGTACTGATTCATGCCACGACATGGACAAATCTGAAAATCTTATTTTAAATGAAAGAAACTAGACACAAAAGACCATATGTTACATATATATATATATATATATATATATATATATATATATATATGTATTTCAATGTATATATAATGTCCAGATAGCAAATTCACAGAGACAGAAGGTAGACTAATGGTTGCCACAGGCTGGGGGGAAAAGAGAATGAGCAGTGACTGATAATGTGTACAAGTTTTCTTTTCTGAGATAGTGAAAAAATTCTGAAAATTATATAGTGTTGATGGTAGTATAACTCTGTGAATGTATTAAAATAACTGCATGATATATTTTAAAATGATAAATATAGTATTGTGAATTATTTCTTAATATAATATATATGTATATTTAAAAGAGAATACAGGTTGAGAGGCCACCTACTTGATATCCTTCAGTTTCTCTGAAGAACTTGCAATGATAAAAATTCTAAGAATTTGTAGGAATTCTTGTCACTATACGTGCATTAAAGAAAAAAGTAATACTTTCTCTCCATGATAAGTCTCAGTAAGTCAGAATTAAGTCATTGGAGGCTGCCTTTTCTAGTATTCACACTCTTTAGAATGTTGTATCACAAAGAATAATACAAGTATGTAGACAATCTTCTGGAGATCTGGAGGACCTGATTCAGTTGGGCTTCAAGGTAAGCCCTGAATAATTCTTTGTTCATGTTTCTCACATTAATAGGCTAGAATTATCTGTGTTTCAAATCCTGCTCATGTCTTTAGCATAGCCTACAGTATAAATTTTATACTAATGCATGCATAAGATGAATTTGACCCAAGAAACAGTGTTTTAAAACAACAAACAAAGGATCATTGGTCTCCAGGAGTGAATTTAGTTCTATTTTATATATGTTAGTTTTATTTACTTAATCTGTAAACTGGAATTCAGAAGAGGTCTCAGATTCAGCAATGAGTCTCTGACTCTTCCAATTTTGACACTTGTATGATTCAAACAAAACAACCAACAAAGAAAGGATTCAGAAATATGAAGAACGCAAATCCAGATTTCTTACCAGGGCTCTCAGATTTGATTTAAAATATCTTAGCAGGATCACTTTAGTTCGTACTGATATGTAGATTCATTGCCAGATTTAAGACTTAGGAAGAAATAATAGCTAAGCCATGGGGAAGGATAAAAACTCACTGCCTTAATCAAGAGAGAGGGAAAGAAAAAAAAATAAACTGATATTTTCTAAACACCAAGTGAAAATTTAAACAAACAACTTATCTTCTAAGGATACTCTGTTCAATATTCTTCCCTTGTGCTATTTTAATATTGCCATTAAAATAACTGTGTACCTTGTTTTGTCACCCAGAGAACAATCTTCACGTGACATTCTCTGGGTACAGAACAGTGTCATAATGAATCACTTCCTCCTCATTAATGTCTTTTACTAAATGTATAAAACATTATACTTCTCATTAATGTCTTCCATTAAATTAAAAAACCCCAAATGCACATATTTCTATTAAAACCAACAGGATCCTAAATTCACAGAAAGTTTTGCTAAGATGCATGCTACACATTTGTATCAGCACACCCTAATCATAGCAAGGCAGAAATAGTTTCCTTTTAGAACATCAAGACAAATTGTGCAAAGGGGGAAAAGCAGTTTGGGGAATGGGCTATGAGGACCCCCAAATCCCCTCCTGTACATCTTCTAGTAAGCAAAGGCCTGTTTCAAAAACACTACTGATGATAGGGAGTTTTTTAATTACTCCTTCACCAAGTTAAGTACTCCAGTCTGCTTTATTCCTTGTATTTCCACACAGGAGGTACACTGACCCATCTTGCATTTGTCAGAGTTCACACCGTGTTCATCTCTTTTTGGCCCAATTCACCTGGTACTTGCCTGCTCACCCTTTTCAAAAGCTGGCAGATAGGGATCTTAACAGCAACCGTAATTGTTCAGGATTTCTGCTAGCCTTAGATTGTGGCACCCTCTGCTTCTCTTGGACTGGAATGATTGCAATTATAATTATGTGTATGATATGCACATTATAGAGTAACATCCCAGAAGACAGGGCCAAATCTGACTTGTTCAGCATTGTATCTGGTACATGGAGATACTCAATATCTGTTGATTGACCGGCATGGACTAGAAGAGCAAACTGGGTAGCTTGTTGCCTATGTGCATAATATCACCAAATTTCTGGCACTCCCCTCACTCCAAGATAGCCTAATTTCATGTTGCCAAGGAGTGGGAATGCTGTCAGATAATAGGATCAGAATTCCAAACCCTAAAAGTGGACAGTGGCAACCACCTTCTACAGGGTAGAAAACCAGTTACTACTAGATAAGAGATTTATGCTGTGTCCTTCTCACTCTTCCCTTTTCATTTTTGATAGTTGTTTTTATGATTTTGTTCCTCATCTAATTCAAGATTTGTCCTATATGGTTCCATGACAGCAAGACCTAACCAGAAGTTAATGAAGAAGCAAAGGTGAATTTGATATCTAAGGTGGTACATCCATGGTTTCTGACTATGATCATCCCTCAAATGCAATTTTGCATAAATAAACCATATTCTGGTAAATAATTGATCTCTGGGAGCTTGACTTCATTTTTCTCTTTCCTATAGACAGGACTTACCAATCCCAGGTTGATAAGCACCTAAAATAGGACAATGGCCCAATTTTTATAGACATGCTTGCTATCTTTAATAGGTGTTAGGATTTAACAGCACTATAACTTTCAGAACAGTTTTCTTCCTCACTTTTTACAAATTTTATCCTTAGAATTGAAAATCCTGCTGCATTTCAGTCCTTCTTATAGCTGCATTGATTAGTCTTCTAGGAAGCGCAGCTGTGGCAATAATCCTGTCTCTGCATCTTTGCAAGCAGGAGGGAAGGCAGGAGATAAGAGTTGCCACAGGGAGTCTATATTTAATCTACAACTGGCTTATCCAAGTGTCTTATTGCTCCCCGAGGGTCTCACCACATGCACTATTGTGAGAAAAAAATGACACAGATGGAAGGAAAGAAAAGTTCACCTAAGATTGGTCTTTAACTAATTAATTCAGTTCAGAATTGGCACAGAAGTTTTTGCTTTACTAGTAATGCAGGCTGAAGAAACCAGATCTTCTTGGACCAGCACAGCTTACCTTTCTGGCTTGCCTGTGGCTGATGTGGGGGAATGGCTGGCCTTTTTCTTGGCAACAATCACTAAAGCTACCGGGAGGCATCTATAAATGTTACCTCCAGTAGTTCCATCAGGGAAACCCCACTGATCCATACTGCAGATTTTTATGGACATTAACACAGCGGAACAAAGTAGGTATCTGAAACAATTAGAAAATCCATTATGAAAAAAGAGATACATAAATAATTAAAACATAAATAAATCTTCAGCCTCTAAGGGAGGCATAGAGAACAGCTACTCTTGTTTAAACACAACTTTTATTTTCATTCCATTGCTTACAAGAATACAGTGATTTTCTACCTTATCTACCTGAGATCAAACCAAAAACACGCCTGCCTTTGCAACCTCTCTATCATCTGGTCTCACTTTAAATCTTCAGATATTCTAAACTGAAGTCTCAGTCTTGTGTCACTATCATGAAATAACACCACATTGTACCTACTCGAAAATCATTGTTCTATTACCTTCTCATTGAATGGCCTCCTTCCGACTGTGTGTCTCTCTGAATTTCTTAACAATGAGCTAAAATATATCTTTTTCTAAAACTTCCTTTTTTTTTTATTACCACTTCCTTCTCTGAATACCTTTAGCATACCTTATTATTATTGTCATTCTATCACAGAATTGGAATGCAATGAATGGGGAGGTTGGGGACCAGGTAGAAATAGGCTAATATCAGCTAAGACTGTATAATTAATGTGTTCAGCCTAACCACCAGATGCTATCTACATTGTTTTTGAACAATGAAGGATTAAATGAGTAGTTCTCAGTTCTTTCATTTTACTAGACAGTCACCAACATTTATGCACGACCAATTTTTCACGTTATATTCATATTTTATTCTCCTAGAGAAAAGGTAACATATATTCAAAATCACTGAGTAAAACTTCCTTTAGAAACTAACATTCACCACCATTCCCACTCAGTCCTAGGAATGATGACAAACTAACGGAACAGAGATAATAGAACTTTCTTTGGGGCCAGCAGAAGCTAAACAAAATGAACAGTTGACACCTGAATGTATAAAATTTACAAAACACAGGAAGGGACTAAGATGATAGGCCTTGCCATTTTAGTCATATGAACTTCTATACTGATTATTTTGTAGGGAAGGCTGATGCATACCTGAAAAAGAGAGGGACAGATACGCTGCATGAAGCAAATCTTATAACACTCCTAGAAGAAAAGATTGCTAGAAGAGAAGGGTGAGAGAATGGTGCCTTTCTTCTTGGTGAAGTGTGAAAGGTTCACAAAGTCAGGCCAAGAGATCAATACATTACACTTCTCCCCTTCCCCTCAGTTCAGATTTGGGGCAATTGTTTAAATTGTTAACTATTCAGGGCAGCGAGTTGGGAAATCTATCTGCAGAAGACGATCTAGTAGAACACTGGGGAAGCTGAATCCCTGACTTTCTTGTCTTTTTGTATCACAGAGATCCTATCTTTGGGTGCACAAGAAGAGATTATCTCCAGATGTGTGAATACTAAACTGAAAATACAAATATGTTATTTGTTCAATGCTATTTAAGCTGTAATTCCATAGAAAATCTCTTGCTGTAAAAACTAAAGCCAGATGTTCTCCCACCAAATTCAATATCAGCAGGTTTTATTAGTTTTCAAAAATGAGTCAGTTAATAGCAATTTTTCAAGATTCAATTTTTCTCCTATAAATCTTAGTTAAATATTTAATGTCTGTCATAATTCATCTTAGTACCAAAAAGCAAGTAAATAAGTAAAATAAAATAATAAGACACCAACATTGAAAACTGCTGATCCTACCAGTAGCTGATTACTAACGTAATCTAATGAAAATGTTATTTTTATGCATAAGTGTAATATACTCAGTTTCTGATTGGTAGTTCATAAGATACAATGGTATTACCAAAAGAAGTACCATGGACTTTGCCAGATGATCAAAATTAAAAATTAATGCCCAGGATTTTATTAAGTATATATAATTTAGATGTTGCTATTATCTATGGATTATTTAGAAGTAGAAACTAAAATAGTTTGCATGTGTGTTTCTGTGTAGACAAAACCTGAGTTCATATCAGTCTCTCCTTTCTAACCACTATACTGTCAAAAAAATTCTTCAACATCATAATTACCATCATTAACTAAAACATAAATTTGTTTGACCAAATACTATGCTTATGATACAAAACAACTAGTCTTTCTCTTTGATTGAGGTTCTCAAACTTCTATTTCGCTTTTCTTTCGGTATAACTCACTTGAATGATGTTTTCTCCTCTCTTTCAGATGCCTCACCTATAAAATATCGTTTCATTTGTTTCTTTAATAAATAGTGATGTATAAAGACAATACCTATTAAAATGTCTCTTCCAATTTTACCTAATCCTGTGATTTTGTATAAAGAAAATATAGAACCAAACTGAAAAAAGAGGAAAGAGGCATGTGTGGGTGATGGTGTTGAGCATTATATGGCATTTTCTCTACATACACAATTGCACTTGTACTGATGTACCCTCCCTTACTGACTACTCTTCCCTTTGATTTCCATGAACTTATACTTATTTGTTCACATATCTCTGTCTATTCTTAGTTTTTGCTGCTATTTTATTCTCTTCCTCCCAAATATGAGATACTGGAGTTCCCTGATGCTTTCTCTAAGCCTTCTTCCTTCTCATTACACATTTTACTCTTAGAATATTACATGCATTCTCATGAGTTGTATTATTACTTATTATATTAAAATACATTCACACATCTAGCCTCAGATCTTAAACTCACTGGTTTGTTTAACATTTAAACTTTTCTTCTCCCTTCATCAAGCATTCCTTATTACAGTAAGTATTTTGTGACCGTGAGACGAGTGTAGGAGCTACCCATTATTCATTTACAAATATTCTCTAGTTTTTCTTTGTAATGATAAACATATTCCTGATTATTTAATATTTAAAACAGAGTAAAATAATTAATATGTGGTTATTAACAGCCTTCTGCTTTCTCTTCTCAAAGTAAATTTCATTTTTGCTTGCATACGTTTCTAAACTTGTTATCTGCTGATTTTAAAAATGGATAAGGTGGAGAACTGGGGAAGTGGGTGAAACAAGCTTGATTTATATTGTTGAGGGTAGACTTACTATTGAAAAGAAAAGAAAATTTGTTGTTATTGAGAGTGAGGGAGACATATTTCAAGGCAGACTGCTTGGTTGAAGATAGTTTGGGGGAAAGTTTGGAATGAGATGAAAGAGACATTGGTACATCTACCATAGATGGAAGCTACTGAGAAAATAAATAGGCTCAGCTTTCTCTAATTCTGAATTTACTTACTTGTTTAATGCGTTTCTTTTCTATTCAACAATAAGTCCCACAAATAGAGAAACAATGCCCATCCTCCTCAATACTATATTACTACTACCTATCAATAGTCCTAAATTATTGGATGTACTTAATCAACATTTTTTATTGATGGTTGAATTAGTTAGGGTTCTTCAGAGAGAGAGAAACGATAGGAGATAGATAAGTACATAGATAGATAGAAAGATAGAGAGAGAGATGACACAGTTATAGATAACAGGGGCTTTACTAGGGGAATTGTCTTACACAATTATGGAAGCTGAAAAGTCCCACAACAGGCTATCTGCAAGCTGGGGACCCTGGGATGCTTTGAGTGTGGCTCAGACCAAGTCCGGAAGCCTCAGACCCAGGGGAATTGATGATGCAACTCTCGGTCCCAGGCCAGAGGCCCGAGAATCCAGAAGCTACTGGTGCGAGTCCTGGACTCCAAAGGCCACAGGGCCTGGAGTTCTGATATCCAAAATCAGGACAAGAATGATTTCACAACTTCAGAAGACAGAGAAACAGGAAGAATTCACCTTTCCTCTGTCTTTTGGTTCTATCTGGGTCCAAAGCAGATTGGTTGGTGCCTGCCTTCATTTAGGGTAATCTTTTCCACTCCGTCCATGGACTGACATGCCAATCTCATTTGGAAACATTCTCACAGACACATCCAGAAATAATGCTTTACCAGCTCTCCAGGTATTCCTTAATCCAGTCAAGTTGACACCTAACATTAAATAACACAATGGTTAACAATCTGTATGCATGTTTCTCACCTACTTAATATGCTATAACCATGAGGTTCAGTATATGAGACACAGATGAATGAGAGAAAGAGTTTTGACTTCTTGAGGTGAAGTTATACACATATAACCTTACTAGGTTTCAAATAAGATTTAGATTGAATGATACTATTTTCAAAACTTTAAGAAAAGTTCATTTGTGCGTGAGTAGTCAGAGAAGGCTTCTCAGAAAGAATAAGGGATGAATCTAGAAGGAACAAAAGTAGAATGAAAGAAAATCTTTTAAAACCCTTTTCTAGGGAGGAGACAAAATTTTATCTATTATTTCAGGAGTTTGCACTTAGAGTTCAACATTTCCACATTTGTTGTACATTGAACCAAAGTCCAAAGAGAGTTATTTTGTCTCAAGTCATGGAGTACAGGAATTAATGAGAGGACTTTTAGTATACAGCAAAGTTGTAATTTTCTTCTAATGAAACAATCTTTCTAGGCTTCATTCATCTTTTGTGGAAAGATTTTTCTGTAAAAGACCAGATACTAAATAATCTATTTAGTAGAACAATTTTCTAGGTTACATACTCTCTCTTGCAACTACTTAGCTCTACAATTGTGATATGAAAGAAGTCACACACAATATGTAAACAATCGGTGTGGCTGTGATTCAGTAGAACTTTAAATACAAAAGCAGATGATGAATCAAATTTGGTTTATGGGCTGTCATTTGCAGATCTCTGGTGTATAACAATAAACATTTTATGTGATAGTTGTAGGAAATAAATAATAAATAAAAACTGCTTAGCACAATGCCTGGCACATAGTATAACAGGTGAATAAATGATAGCGATTATGGTCATTAGGCCAAATGTGTTTTATAAGATATTCATTTACTCATTAATTTACTTGTTCATCAATATTTACTTAGTCCTTATTGCATGTCATGTGCTCTATAAGTAGATATAGGCATGAAAGATAATTATAAAAAGGAAAGTCATCCATTTTAAAGAAATCAGGAGGATAAAAATAGCACAAAGAAAATTCTGCTCTGGCCATGAAAGAACTGGTGCTATAGTTGTCTTTCCACCTTAAGTAACTAGATAAGTAGATACAAAATAGAAAATAACCATTTTCAGACACTAGGACAACAGGCAGCATAGAACCATAAATTATTTTTTAAGAACTGGAACAAATAAATTGAGTCATATCATTACCCTTTCTTTCTTCGTAGAGGCCCTTTCAAAACCTTGGTGCAAGAAGGGGAACCTCAAGAAAATAATAGCAGTCTTACTGAGTTGAATATACAAATGTCAGAGGGCTTGGAAGGTGGATTGGCTTGAATTTATAGGACAGAATATTATAAAGGAAGGAGGTATGCATAAAAAAGCTTCAGAAATCTGAAAAATGTTCCCTTGAGCTACTGAAATGAAGGTGTGTGTGTCTTTGTGTCTGTGTGTATGTACATCTCAACTTATGAGGTCACTATATGCCTAATACCAAATGCTTTGGATCATACTCATTTTTCTTTATTTCTTTTATTAATGACCAGAGTTGGAAAAGAAAATTACTATATCTCACCCTAGACTGCAACTATTAGTTTGCTGCAAAAGTAAACGTGGGTTTGTCATTAAAAGTAATGGTGAAAATGACTATTACTTTTGCACCAATCTAATAGCATCTAGAAGCAGCCATGCTGCTATATCCTGATAACAAAGAATGTGCCTCTAACTGTAATAAGAGCTTATAGAGCACAAGAAAACTGTTGCGGAGTTCTAAGTGTGCTGATCAGTCATAAGAACATTGGGCTAACTTTACCATTGTTGAAATTATTATATTAATAATAGCAAGTTAACATATTCTAATGCTACATCATAATGTTTGTTCAGGTAATTAGTTCAATTCATCCTCATAGACTTAACAGATCCAAGATGAACACATTTGCTTTTTGACTCCTTTCTGTTCATAACACTGTGCTGCCTGAGCACTTTCAAGGAGAAAGCTTATTCTGCTTCAATTATTTTCCAGGTTATCCTAAAACTTATGACATTTATATGTAACATATACAGTCTAATGTTATCAATATCCATACTCTTCCTCACAGAATTTTGATAGCTACTCCTAACATCATATTTTAATTGTAACTTTTTATCCTGCAACAATATTATTTTTATTATAGTTTTTCTGTATATTTTTCCCACACATTTTTCCTTTGTCCTTTATTTTTACTTACGTCTTAATTCAAGAAGAAAGTCTGAAGTACATCCTTCATTATTTCCTTTAATAAAGGCCTGTCAGTGGCCAGCTTCCTCTGTTTTTATTTGTTTGTTTGTGTGAAAATGACATATGTTTCATTCTGATTTTTGGACGTTAATCTTAATGTATATACAATTTTAGAATATACCTATTTTTCAGTATATTGAAGATGTAACATTCTACTGTCTTCTTGCTTCCATAATTAGACAGAATGCAACTACCAGCACAACTCTAACTCCGTTAAGATAAACTGTCCTTTCTTTTAACTTGACAGCTTTAAATATCTTATTATATTTATTGTCCTATAGTTTCAGTAGGATTTGTACAGGTGTAACTGTTTTTATTTATCCTGCTTGGAATTTATAGGACGTTTTAAACAGGATTTTTTAAATCCTTAGATTTAAGGATTTTTTGAATCCTTAGATTCAATCTTCACAAATTCTGAAAAATTCATAGCTACTGTCTTCTCAAATGTCCCATTTTGTTCATGATCTCTCTCTTCTTGAATATTAGATAAATTCTCAATCTGTCTTCCATATCTGTTAAACCTTATTTCATATTTTATGTCTGTTAGTCCCTCTGTGCTGTATTATAAATGTTTTTCTTACAAATTAATTTCTATTTTGCTAATTCTCCTTTCATTTTTGTCTAATCTGCAGTTAAATCTTTCATAAAGTTTTTCATTTTAATTGTATTTTTATTTTCTAAGTTTTATCTTTCAATTTTTTTCATCTTCAGTATTTTTTATCTTTTTAAATGTTTAATGCCATATTTTATTTATATAAATATACATTTTTAAAAAATCTCTGGTAATTCTAATCTATATATTTCATGACTGTTGTTTCTCCTGGTCCTCACTTATGGTATCTTATTTCCTTGAGCATAATAGCTCATTTCCTTCAGAAAATTTTGTGATCATTTAAGGTCTGAGATGAAGATATGTGCCTCTAGAAAGCATTTTCATATATTTTTGCAAGCACATGTTGCAGCCATCCGCCTAAAATCACCTTAAACTAAATTCATGGCTTGAGCTTATTAGGATCACTCAGAATTTAGAAATTTATGCCCCAATTTTACCACTCCAAGTCGTGGTTATGAACTCTTAGAAATATAGTTTATATTTGATCTCGGATACAACGTATTGTCTTTTTCAAGGTATTCTCTCCTGTGTATATGTGCTGTGTGGAACTTGAGAATCACTTATTTCTGGTTTACCCCTAAATGGAAGGTAAAGTACTTTGGAGTCTAAGATATTTTTGAAGAAGTATGGTGCAATTAGATGCCCTGCTTTCAATAGGAATTAAGCTTTAGTTTCTGCTTTTTATAAAAATGAAGTCACTTTTACAAAGACTCCTGACTGTGAAGTCAGACTTATTGACTTCAGATCCCAGTTCTGCTACTTACTAACCACGTGTCCTTGGGAAAATTGCTGAACTTTTCTGTGTTTCAGTTACCTCAACTGTAAGACTGGTGAAATAGTAATATATGTTCTATAATTCTTGTATTAAATGAAATCACATGTGTAAAATATGTTTTAAAAACTTGAACATATAATTATTCAATTAATTTTAGATGGATATAGTTTTTCACCCAAAGTGATTTCTATGCAACTCTAGTTGAAGTGTTGCATTTATTAAAATAATTTTAATAAATTTTTTTTATGTTCTGTAGCCAATAAGATAAAATTTTTACAACCAACACAACATGGTACTGGCATAAAAACAGAAATATAGACCAACAGAACAGAATAGAAAATCCATAAATAAACCCACACACTTATAGTCAACTCATTTTTTACATAGAAACCAAGAATATATAATGGGGAAAAGACAGTCTCTTTCATAAATGATCTTGGTTGGATATCCATACGTAGAAGAATGAAATCAGATCTCATCTTTCGCCATTAAAAAAAATCAACTCAAAATGGATTAAAGCCTTAAACGCAAGACATAAAACTTTGAAACTACTAGAAGAAAACACTGGGAAAATGCTATGAGACATTGATCCAGACAGAGATGTCAAAAGCACAGGCAACAAAAACAAAAATAGACACACAGAATTACATCAAGTGAAAAAGCGTCTGCACATCAAAGGAAATAATTAACAAAGTGAAAAAGACAACCTAGAACATGGAAGTAATGTTCTTAAAGATGAATTGTCCATCCAAGTAGAAGTAAACAATCAGAATATATAAACAATTCGAACAACTCAGTAGCAAACTATAAAAATAAAAAATAAAATAAAAAACCCTCAAGTAATTTGATTAAAAACTAGGCAAAAGTCCTGAATAGACATTTCTTAAGAGAAGACATGCAAATGGCCAAGAGGTATATGAAAAAATGTTCAACATCACTAATCATCAGGGAAATGCAATTCAAAACCATATCACATTGAGGTATCATCTCGACTCAGAATGGCTATAATCAAAAAGAAAAATAATAACAAATGCTGGAGACAATGTGGAGAAAGGGGCACATGTACACTGTTGGTGGGAATGTAAAGTTGTACAGCCATTATAAAAAGCAGTATGGAGGCTTCTCAAAAAAATGAAGAATAGAACTATCATGTGATCCAGCAATCCCACTGATGGGTATAGGAACCAAAGAAAAGAAATTACTATACTGGAGAGAGATCTGCTCCCCATCTTTATTTCAGAACTTTTTGCAATAACCAAGATATACAATCAGGCTAAATTTCCATCAATAGATGAGTGAATATAAAAGATTTTGTATATAGAGATATATATGTGTACCATTAGATTATGCAAAATAAAATAGTCACAGAAAGGCAATTACGGCGTGTTCTCACTCATATGTGGGAGCTAAAAAAAGTGGATCACATGGAGATAGAGAATAGAATGGTGGTTAACAGAGACTGGGAAAGGAAGGAGGTGAGGAAATGAAAATAATTTGGTTAATAGGTAGGTAAAATAAATGAGTTCAACTATTTGATAGTACAGTAGGGAAATTACAGTTTTCAATACCTTTTTGTATATTTCAATATAGCTAGAAGAGAAGAATGGTAATGTTCCAAGGCAAAGAAAAGGCAAGTGTTTGGAACATTAGAGTGAAATGGGGGCAGGAAAGAAAAGAAAGAAAAATAAAGAAAGAAAGAGGAGAGAGAGAAAAGAAAAGAAAGAAGAAAGAAAGAAAGAAAGAAAGAAAGAAAAAGAAAAAGAAAAGAAAGAAAGAAAGGAAGAAAAGAAAGAAAGGAAGGAAGGACGGAAGAAGGAGGATGAATGAAGGAAATGCGAAGGAAGATGACTTCCTTCCCGGACCCCTCCTCCCTCCCTCCTCCCTACCTCCCGTCCCTCCTCCCTCTCCCTCCCTCCCTCCTTCCTCCTCCCCCCACTCCCCTCTCCCTCCCCTCCCCTCCCCTCCTCCCCCCTCCTCCTCCTCCCTCCCCCCCCTCCCTCACCTCCCTCCACCTCCCCCCCGAACAGAAAGAAAGAAAAAGTGTTTGAAGTGATGGATGTCCTAACTGTCTTCATTTGATTATTACACATTGGATACATATATTAAGCTATCCTATGTATGCAAAAATATGTACAATTATTATATACCAACTTTAAAATGTTTAAAAGAAGGGAAAATATTTTAACAAAAATACCTGTAAACACTTACAGGAAAACAGTCCATCCATGCAGAAAATACTTTTCTGGATATATTTTTCTAGATTAAAGTATTATAGAAACAAAACAGGTTAATGACCTGTCTTTTCCCCAACCCTATGTAATAAACCACATAAGCAAACAGGCGCAGCATAGATTCACAAACAAACAGACCTTCACTCATATATATGCTTTAAATGATTATGTGGACATCTTGTTGTGGACTGGAGTTTGCTTATTCTTTTCTCTTTGCATCTGTGAAAGAATATACACACACACACATATGTGTGTGTGTCTTTATATATAAACATATATATATATACATTAATACATATGTATAAATAAAGAAAGATTTTGATGTCTTTCCCCAAACATGGAGAACATTTGAACCTTAAGCTATCAGAAATTATAGACATCTACCCTTCAATATGGGGATTAAGGAAGATTTTGTTTTATTTTATTGTGACTATAATTATTACTTTTGGTCCCAGCCTTGAAATCGCCAAGGGATAGTTCTAACACAGCTCTGGCCACAATGCCCTGGATGCCCTCCTCTAGCATCTGCCTTTAATCACAGACAATATGGTTTGTGTTTAGAATCGAATGACTGTCATCATCTAGCACTAATGTTCTCTGTCACAGGGACTTAACAACCCATTTGGGGAATGCTCTCAGAGACTTTCAAATTCAATATTCTCTCCAAACTCCTGGCTTTTCATTAACTGTGCCATGTGGGTTTCCAAGGCGTGATGCCCAATGGTATTATTTTTCCAAAGAGGTCATAGGAGAGAAGTGTTTTTTTTTTTTTAAGTGCATATTTTAGCACATCTAAACATGCAAACCCACTGTAGACCCTCTGTAGAAGTCTGCATTCACAGAGAGCCAACATTCAGGCTCAACCTGATTTTACAATAGAAAGTGCACATGCTTTTGGATTGCATAATATGCAATTACCCAGCACATGATTGAACTGAATTACAAACGGTTGTTGATTTTCTTCATGGAGCTTACTTAGCTCTTTGGTATATATTTTCTCATTAGTTTTCCCCTGATTTATTCATGATATTTTTATGCATATAAGGGGCAGATTGTTGAAGTTCACATCGCAATGCCAAATTAGCAGTTGAAAAATTCACAGTTACGATGTGCAAATGATTCTCTAATGTTCTGAAAGTATGCTCTAGTCCTTACTACAGTTGTAAAGCTGTCAATTCTATCTTTACAATATTTCTCGCATCTACCCTCTCTTTACCTTTCCCATGACCACCATTTCAGAACCTTATCATCACTTGCCTAAAAACTGTAATATTTTCTAATAATTTTCCCCACATGTAGGTTGATCCCTTTGAAGCTTATACTTCTTAGAGCTGCAAGACTGATTGTCTCAAATCACTCTCCTGGTTATGTTACTACTATGTCCAAGAAGAAAGAGAGAAAGAAAACAAGATAAAGGAGAAAAGGAGTCTCCATGAGAAGGAAAGTAATAAAGAGAAAGGTGACAAGAGGGCAAGAAACTTTCTATAGCGGGCGGGGGGGGGGGGGGAATAGGGAGTGCAAACAGAAAGGGAAAAGGTTAGGGAAAGAAAGAAAAAGTAGGGAGAGGGAGATAACTGTACATGTGACCATGGGAAATTGGCAATGTTCTGTTCTGTTGGTTTCTGTCTCGTATTACCTTTTGTTAATAAGATCCAATTTTATGCAATTGGAATATAGGCAGATGATGGTTTCTGCCGTTACACAGTTCAGTGGCACATTTTTATTTAATCTTCCTAACTAGGTACTTCTCCACCTGTGTATCGCTCTGCTCATCTAAATGAAAGGCTATTGTCCCTGCACCCAAGCACAAGACAATATAATTAGGCCAATTTCAAATATTTATGGGAAAAAGAAAGGCATTCTTCTTCCACCCCCTCTCTACAGGAGCCATTATTGATTGGATGGTGATGAATTAGTGAGATGTGCTGTAAGGATTGGTAGGGATACAGAGGACATACATTGTTAGTACCCATTATGCCACGTTCATTTTAAATCTAAGGTATTCAATGACAGAAGAATGCTGTTTAGCAGCTTTAATTTTCCCACAGTGTAAGAAATTGTCTGGGTTAGGATATGGGAAAAAATAAAGAGATCACTCTACACATTGAAAGTGGATATGATGTTTCTTCTTTTATGATTCTAGAGGCCAAGTCACAAAGAAAAACCATATAGCAGCTTTAAAATTCTGAGTTATATGGTAAAGATTTAGTGTCTCACAAAATCCAATTGGAATAGTAGAAACCTTAATAACTACTTCTAAGAAGTTAAGAAAAGAAAGAACTGAAAATGTTATAGGAATACAGTAATATTTATAGCAATAAAACATACAAAACAATAAAATGTTTGAAACAGGGTCAGCAAACAGTTTATTTTCTAAAAGCTATAAGCACAGAAGTTCAGTGATGTGGCTTTACAAATCATTTCATCAAATTGTATTTTAAAGTAACATAAGCTGAAACTAGGGGTTAGAATATAGAGGGGAAAAGAGCATACTTTTTAATTATAATAAATGTTGCTATTTTTGTCATCTCCTTTCTAATGACACAAATTTCTGAACATGGGATTGAAATATGTTTATTCTTTTTTCAATATGTATTTATTATCTCATAGAAAAGAGTATAGCAGTTACTCAATTATTATTGTTTGCATTAATAAATGACAACTACATTTGTGAGTTGCATAGTGTCCTCACTATTCTTAGGGACCGATAAAATATGGGATGAAAAGTTTCTGTTATTTATAACAGTGATTAGCTTAAAACATCTGTTGAATTGTGTTTTTGTATCTAAAATACATGTGAAAATTAAAGAATAGGGAAGGTATTGCTTTTAAAGGGATTTTTTTGTTAAGGAAGAACATATTGGCATTAGTGCTGGAAAAGAGTACTTCTTAAAATGTAAATGATCTGTTGATTGTAACTTACAGTTAAAAGTAAGTCGACAGCAACCAAGATGTTTTTCAATAAGTGAATCAATAAACTTTGGTGTATCCATACAATGGAATATTATTTAGCAATAATAAGAAATTAGTTATCAAGCCACGAAAAGACACAGAGGAACTTTAAATGCATATTGCAAAGTGAAAGAAGCCAATATTAAAAGGCTACATACTGTATTATTCCACCTACATGACATTCTGGAAAGTAAAAAACTATAGACAGAGTAAAAAGATCCATGGTTACCAGAGGTTGAGAAGGAGAGGGAAGAATAAATAGGTGGAGTACTAGAGATGTTTAGGGTAATGGAACTATTCTGTATGATACTGTAATGGTGGATACATGTTTTATGCATTTATGCATTTGTCTAAACCCTAGGACTGCACAACACCAAAGTAAATCCTAAGGTAAACTATAGACTTCAGCTAATAACAATGAATCAATGTTGGTTCATCAGCTATAGCAAATGTACCATACTTATCCAAGACATGTGATAGAGGAAAGTGTGAGGGTGATAGAGAGGTTATATGGGAGCTCCTCATACTTTCTACTCATTTTTTTTCTATAAATCCAAACCTCTTAAAGTAAAAAGGCCTATTATTTTATTTTAAAGTGAAGTTACAGAATAGATATGGCAGAATAACAGCCAAGGCTCTTCCTTAGTGAGCATGCTCCATGAATGAGACCCAGGAACAAAAAACAATATAAAAAATCAATAAAATTAAAAGTTAACTTTTCAGAAAGATAAAATAAACAAACCTATAGCTGCAGTACTTAAGAGAGAAAAGAGTCAAGTAAATAAAATCAGAAATGAATAATGAAACATCACAACTGATACCACATATAACTCTTAGAACTGATAAATTTATTAAAGTTACTGGACCCAGAGTCAACATACAAAAGCCAGGAGGATTTTAAATAACTAATAGCAAACCATCCAAAAAAGAAACTAAGAAAAAAAATCTAATTTATAATAGATACAGCTATAAAATACTTCGGGATAAATTTAACCAACAAGACAAAATACCTGAACACTGAAAACTAATGAACACTGAAAACTACTGATGAAAGAAGTAGAAGATACAAATAAATGGAAAGATATCCCATGTTCATGAATTGGAATGACTAACATTGTTAAAATGTCCATACTTCTCAAAGCAATCTACAAATTCATAGCAGTCTCTAAAAATTCCAACAAGATTTTTCACAGAAATAGGAAAAAAAATCCTAAATTTTATGTGGAATCAAAAAGGACCCGAAATAGCAAAAGCAATCTTAAACAAAAAGAATAAAATTAAAGATATCACTCTGCCTTACTTCAAAATGTGCTATACAGCTATATTAATTAAAACAGCATGCTTTGGGCATAAAAAGAAATTCGTAGACCAATGGAACAGAATAGAGAGTCCCGAAATAAATCTACACATTTATGGCCAATTGATTTTTGACAAAGACACTAGGAACACACAATGAGGAATGAACATCTCTTTAATAAATGGTGCTGGAACAACTGAATATCTACACCCAAATGAATAAAATTAGACCTATATCTCTCCCTATATAAAACATTAATGCAAAATGCACTAAAGGCATAAATGTTATACATGAAACTATATAATTACTATAAAAAAGCATAGGAAAAATGCTCCAGGACAATTGTCTGGACAAAGACTTTTTGGATATGATCTCAAAAGAAGCACAGAAAGCAAAAGCGAAACAGACGAGTGAGATTACATCAAACTAAAAAGCTTCTGCACAACAAATAAAAATATCAAAATAATGAAGAAGCAACCTATGAAATGGAAGAAAATATTTTCATATCAATTATATGATAATTCCTATTGAAAATATATAAGAAACTCAAACACTTCAATAACCAAAAAAAAAGAAAAAAAAATTCAGAAATGGGCAAATAACCCGAATAGACTTTTATCAAAAAAAGATGCACAAATGACAAACAGGTATATAAAAGACGGTCAACATCACTAATTATCATATAAAAATTAAAACTACAATGAGATATTACTGTACAGTTATTCAAATAGCTATTAAAGACAAAAGATAAGTGTCAGTAAGGATGTAAAGAAAAGGCAATTCTTGTGCACAACTGGTAGGACCATAAATTAATGCAATCATTATTGAAAACAGTGTAGAGGTGCCTCAAAAAATTGAAAGTTCACTACCATATTATCATCACTCCCACTTTTGAGTATATATCCAAAGGAAATAAAATCTGTATGTCTAAGAGATATCTGGCCTCCCTTGTTTATTGCAGCACTATTCACAATAGCCAAGATATGGTATCAACTTAAGTATTTACTGACAAAGGAATAGACAAAGAAAATGTGGCATAAATACACAATGGAATACTGCCTTAAGAAAGAAGAAAATTCTGTCATTTTTGACAATGTGGATGCATCTACAAGACATTGTGTTAAGTGAAATAAACCAACTGCAGAAAAGCAAATACTATGTGATTGCCCGTATATGTGGAATCTAAATAAGTTGAACACATAGAAGCAGAGAGTAGAATGGTGATTAATAGAGGTTGGAGAGTGGGGAGAGGTTAGGGGGAGATGTTAGTTAAAGAATACCAAATTTTATTAGACAGGAGGAATGAGTTCAAGAAATTTATCTCTCTTTTTTGTTTTAATTGTACTTTAACATCCAGGATACATGTGCAGAACGTTCAGGTTTGTTACATAGGTATACATGTGCCATGGTAGTTTGCTGCACCTATTGACCTGTCCTCTAAGTTCCCTCCCTTCACCCCCTACTCCACAACAGGCCATAGTGTGTGTATTTCCCCTCCCTGTGTCCATGTGTTTTCATTGTTTAACTCTCATTATGAGTGAGAACATGCTGTTCCTATGTTAGTTTGCTGAGGATGATGGCTTCCAGTTTCATCCATGTCTCTGCAAAGGACATAATCTCATTCCTTTTTATGGCTGTGTAGTATTTCATGGTATATATGTACTACATTTTCAGTATCCAGTCTATCATTGATGGGCATTTGGGTTGGTTCCATGACTTTGCTATTGTAAATAGTGCTGCAATAAACATGTGTGCATGTGTCTTTATAGTAGAATGATTTATATTCCTTTGGGTATATACCCAGTAATAGGATTGCTGGGTCAAATGAACATCTATTTCATAACATGGTGAATATAGTTAATAGCAATGTATTACTGAAAATTGCTAAGATAGTAGATTTTGAGTGTTCTCACCTTAAAAAATGAAAAGTTTGTGAAGTAATGCATATATTAATTAGCTCAATTTATTCTGCAATGTATATATATTTTAAAACATCATGTTGTACATAATAAATATATGCATTTCTACTTGTCAATTAAAAAATAAATTCAAAAATAAGAATGTTCATATGCTCTGAACCACTACTGCTACAAATTGGCAAATAAATATAAACATATGTGTTTGAAGTTAAAATGTGCAAGGAATACCAGTATCTTTTCCATGATTCCCAGCTTATATCAGCTTTTTCTATTATTTGACCAAGTACAGCTCTCAAATATACTGCATGAAAGAACAGCTACAATATTTTAGTATTTTATTTTTTATTTTCTAGGAGAAAACCAAACAGAATTCCTTCAATATGTCTAGGAGAAAGGGTGAGGCATATGTTGAAGCATTTCTCAATATTCCGCCTTTTACTTCTGAAGAAAATAAAACACACAGATTATGTTCCATAACCAAAGAGAGATTACTGCTTTCTCAGTGATAGATACTAAAAGGGAAAGTAAATGACCTTCAATTTCCTTCTAGTAGGAAATGGCATCTGTAATAGTTGCTTTCAAGAGCTGGTCAACAAAACTCCAGGAAATCTTTCGAGTTTTCTTGGGGATAGTAATGGTGACAAAAGAAGAAGACAGCATATACAGGATGCTGAGCCTCTTATACCCACTTTAACAAAACATCTCCCATTTGGTTGTTTTATATAGAGTTAAGCACATGATTTTGTTCAAAAAAATGCTTTCTTGCATAATAATTAGAAAACTATTGGTCTAGAGTTTACGTTTGAAAATTCAATCTAATATGAAATGTCGTATGTCACAAAATCAAATCTAGGAACAACCATTTAGAACAAAATTTAAACAAGTGAGATAATGCTAATACAAAAGGGATAAAGGTGAAAAATACTAAATTGATTTTGTAAATGTATACTGAAGAAAAAATATTGCAGAAAAATAAGTCCCCTAACAAATGAGAACACTCATTGAAAAGCAATCATTTAAAATTTTGAGATATTAGGCTCACTTAAATCAATTTAATAATATAAAAGAAAATTAAATTTGGTTCACTGAAAGGAATGCAAAACACCTTTTAAAATGTATTTATTTACCTGTGGAAATTTATACCTGCAATATTTGATATAACATCACTTTTAAACAATGAAATTTATTTGTATTTTTTAATGAATCATCTAAACTTCAATTAGATATTTGGGAACATAGAAGAAATCAAAGGATGCACTCCTTAAAAAATAGGTGTTGAAAGTCGCATTATTGTA
Organism: Rhinopithecus roxellana; assembly: GCF_007565055.1. Taxonomy (NCBI): domain Eukaryota; kingdom Metazoa; phylum Chordata; class Mammalia; order Primates; family Cercopithecidae; genus Rhinopithecus; species Rhinopithecus roxellana. The sequence continues at coordinate 70,717,732 of NC_044569.1, read as the reverse complement.
GTAGGCAATTATTCTAACACGCAATTATATTATTCAAAGACAATCAAGGTTAGAGTGTAAGAGTAGTGTATATATTCCCTCATCGTCTCTGGGATCCAGTTCACATTCCTTAGTCTAACATCTGGTGCTTTCCATTAACTAACATAACATCCATTCTTTGCTCTTACTGGGAAATAGTTATTAAATATTCACTGTGTACGTGGTAGTACATGATATAATAAATATTCCCTTTAAGCTTTTATTTATATTATTATCTTTCTTTACAAAAGACATCCCATTTTCTTTTGTCAATTAAAATTCTATTAATTCTCTAAAGTCTATGTCAGGTCTTGTTCCACGGAGCTCTCTTAGAGAACTGAGACCCAAAGATATTCCCTTTTCTTTTGAATTCTTAAAACATATTATGAATCTTAAAATATAAACATGTTTAAAATATGTATATAAATACATATATGCTTCATGTTATTTATGTCCTCTAGAACTTTATTTATTCTCTTATCTCCAACCCAGTTTTAAGTATTTGCTAAATGTTTAATGAACATATATTTGTTGAGTACTAAATGAATTATAATCCCTTGAGGTTAAGATCATTTTCTACTTTCTGCTGTTTCTTTCAAAACTACCATATAACCTGGCAGTAATATAGCATCAAGTAAATGTGTGTTGATTTTCATTAAATAATTAATAGAGTGAAAGAGCTTTTTCAAGTTAAAAAAAATCTCTTGACATTATTTTTCCAAATAGTATTCCATCTTTAACTTCTAATGATTTAACTGCTAGTAAAAGATGTTTGCTCCAGTAAAATATGATTTGTAATACTGATCTTTTTGTATACTGTTTATATTCTAGGACTATATGATCTTTCCTTTTTCATAAAGAGTATTGCACATAGTGAATTGTTGGTAAAGCTCTGGATGTTGAATAATTATTATAAGGAAGAGAGTGTGCAAACCCACTGTTACACTATACATTTTTTGAGAAGTATCACTTGAAGATGCCAACATAAATTGTTTTCACAATTATTTTATGATCATCACCATGTTTCACTCTATTTATTTAATACTTTATACTTTTAAAATGACTTTCACAACTGTTATTTTAATGGCGTTATCACAAGAACCTTCATGGAACATATGTTAAGGGGTATTGCTTTTATTTGTTGTGTGGGGAGAATGAGTCTAAAATCACTCAACTCATCACTGTGAAGTAGTACCAAGTTCTCATGCCTAGTCCCATGATTTTAAGACTACGGAAAATAAATAAGGTTTAAACTCTGGAAAGCATATGAATGTTCTTAAAAATATACCAAATAGTTTATTTTAAATTTTCTTTTAGAATCTTTCTAGAAAATTTCCTCTTGTGCTCAGCCACAGGTTAATAATACTCACTGTCAGTAAAATTATTCCAAGAATACACATTAGTTAGTATAGAAGCCCAGAGGTAACACAATTTTCTGACTTACCACTATGAACCATCACTTATTCTGAAAGCATGGTGCTTCTTTAATGCCCTACTTGTCTTGAGATTTGAATTTAGTACTTCCTGTACATCTTCATTTTCTCTTTTGGGGTTCTAGCCTTCTTTATAACAGGGACTAATATACATTCCAATGTCCCTCACTGCCTCTAGACCCATGACTTCAATGGGGCAAAATTTTAATACATGTCTGCTAAAAACAAAAAGTGTGTGTGTGTGTGTGTGTGTGTATAGAGGAACAGAGGAATAGTCAATGTCATAATCCAGCAAACTTTCAGGAGATATGAGATGGGATTCGAGGAATGTGCACAATTTCCATATTTCCAGAATGAGAAAAAGAGATGGAAGAAACAATATGAGCAAAAGTATGGAGACATGATTGAGAAGAACATTTTGGGGACAGACAGAAGAATTTGGCTGAATCATACCATTCGAATTAGGAAGCTAAGTCATTCTTATTTGATGAACCATACTGTGGAAGAGCCCCTTTTCCTTTCTGGCTTATGATATTCAGCTATACCTCCTTCTGTTACATGTATGAATTATTCATTTTAATCATGTCCTCCACCACACCTGAGCATTATTACCACCTACCTGTTGTTGTTGTGCTTTGGAAATCATAAATTCCAGTAAATGACTCTATAATTAAAACTTTCAAGCTTTCTCATGGCCTCAAGTTATTTGTTGTCTTAGACTTTATAGAAACTTTTCTTCCCCTAATACCTGTATTCTCTAGTCTTCAAGCCTTCTTCTAGTATTCACACCTTAGATACCCTGTCTCCACTTTATGAGTAATCAGATGAATTACTTTCAATGGCTCTCTTGCTTCTCCATTGCATTGCAAAACTCAATTTAATGCCAATCCTGTATCTACATTTTGTTTCCACATACACTTCTGAACACTAATGGAGAAGATATATAAACCATGTAGATTCATGTTTTTCTGAATTTATGATCATCCAGACTTCTCTTTACTACCACTTGAGAAGCTCTCTTTTCCAAATCTTAAAATGTGTATCCTACCCAGTTTCTCACCATAACTTTCTGTCACTGAGATTTATGCATTTATCTACAGGCAAATCTATATCTTCTTCCTTCCTCCCCTCCTTCTTTCCTTCCTTTCTTTTTCTTTCTTGCTCTTTCTTTCTTATCTTCTTTCTCTTTTCCTTTTTTCCTTCCTTCCTTCCTTCCTTCCTTCCTTCCTTCCTTCCTTCCTTCCTTCCTTCCTTCCTTCCTTCTTTCTTTCCTTCGCTTTTCTTTCTTTCTTCCAGTTTAAGGCTTCCGTAGTCTTAAAAGTCAACTTTCAACCTATGCTCTTGATCCCATCCATTTTCTTTCCTTTTAAAAATTATTCCAAAAATGACACCCTTCTATATCGCCAATGTCTCCCTATTGACCTGCTTTTGGTCACTAGTTTAAGCCCTTCTACAGGATAGATTAAAACTAGAAAAACAAAATGTCATATTGGTCATCATCTTCCTCCACTTTCAGTTCCTTTTAATTCCTCAAGTTTAGCCCAAGTGTCTGGACAGCATAATCTAGGCTCTTTCTTTCTAACTCAGCCCATTCCTACCTCACAGAACAACAAATCCATTGCCATCCAGTTTATGTAAACTCCATGCCATTGAAGGTCTGGAGCAAATGTCAGTAGTGACTTCGTGTAACAAAGTCCAGCAGAAATTTCTCAAATGTTTTCATATTTTATTCTGGCTTTTACAATAACTATAATAATATTGACAATTATGTCTTTATCCTTGAAACTCTTTACATCTTTTGCTTTAGTGATCCATTTCATTTTTGTAACTCAGCTGTTTTCGTTATAGCGACAACCAACACCTGAACACCATTGTAGATGATGAGGACACTAAGATATAAAAAGAAAGACAAGGTTGTTTCCCACAAAGAACTCCTAGTCAAGTGGATGAAAAAACACACAATCTAAATAAACAGACAAATTGGTATATAACTCATAGTTATGGCAAATTCTAGGAAAGAGAAAGACAAGGAATTAAAAGACAGATTTACAGGGGTGGACAAACTTAGATCCAGCAGTTATAGAAGTTCTCTGTGAGAAGTGTACAATGATTAAAAGAACACACTCTGTTGTGATTATGATGACCCCGCCGTGTGAAGTAAATGGAACTGAGCTTGTTTGTCAGGATATGACGTAGGTCAGGCCACTGAGGATGCACAAAAGAAGAATCCAGTCACTGGATGTGAGGAAGGAGACAAGGTTTGGCATAAGATAAGACTGGAAAGATAAAGAGGCCAGATTATGTAGGGCCTGGTGGATGTGGGAAGGTGAGTAGGTTTTACTATAAAAGCAATGGAAAGTCTTGAAAATTGATAGGCAGAGGAATAAACTGATTGAGCGTCTGTTGTTTGGGGGTTACTCTGGCTGCTGAGGGAAGTACTGATAGGAAGGAGAAAACAGTGACTCTCCCCTGGCATCCCTCTATATTCTCTGATAACATTTCCAGCTGTTTATTGATTTCTTCTACCTGACTCTTACATATGTGTTGCCTTATGCTTTATTTTCAAATCAATGTTGTTTTTCTCTCTTCATGCATTATCCCTTGAAAATCCCACCTAGTATCATGGTTTTAACACATACTGATAGCATAAAGATTTCCTAATCTAAATCTCTTAGACATCCTCTTGGCTTCTGTCATATACATCTGCTTTCTAACTGAACATATTCATTTGAATATCCATAGCAGCTAAACTTCAAATGCCCAGAATAGAATTAGTTTTTTCATCTTTCATAGACTGACTCTTTCTATTTATTTTTATCACAATTTCAGCAAACTGAAATAGGAATTGTCAGTCCAAACCCAAAACATGACATTCATTTGGAGTTTACTCCCCCACTATATCTAACAAATCATGAATTCTCACGTTTCTCATAAATTATCCTTGAGCCCTTCTGTTTTTCTTCAACTCTAACAGCTCAAATTCAGGCTCTCATTCTCCCTCTTTGGTCTTAACAGCATTGAGTTTCCATTCTTGTCCTTTGTATCTAGACTTGCCTTTCTCAATCATCTTCTTCTCAAGCTTTCTGAGCTTTCGACACTCAACTTTGAAAGCACAGATTAGGTTCAACAAAGCAACTCAAGATGCTGTAACAGGAGAGGAGGGGTATGCAGAGACAGCAGATTACCAGAGGCTCTCCTGAACATCGCTGATGAGCCACCTTCTGTTTCTCCCTGGTGTTGCTGCGTTTGTGCAGACTTGGTTCTTCTCCATCTGAGACTCTTGTTAGAGTCACCCAGTATACATCGTGGATCTGTTTCTCACATTTCCAATTCATTCTCTAAGGCAGTCTTTATAATATATAAGTTTGATTAAATTAACCCTCAGTTTATCTTATTATTTGATGTCTTCTCACGTCATATGAGTTCAGGCTCACACACCTTAGCTTTTCTCGAATAAGCTTTATCTAATAGTCCTAATCTTGCATTCTGACTCTACTGTCTTCCATTTTTCTCTTCATTGAAACCACATCAGGACCCGGTATTATTGCAAGTCTTGTGCTGTTTTTTTCTTCTCTGAATTGAAATAAGTGCTATCCTTCTATAATTGGAAGATTCACTATCATATCTCAACATCAACTAAAATGCAATGTCCACTGTGGAATGTTTCCTTTCATCAGACTGAGTAGGCACAGACTGCCATCAAGTTATAAAGAAAGGAGCACAGCAGCATGCACCTTGCTTTGCATTATAGAATTGTAATTATACTTTGGACTCCTTAAGGTCAAGAACCATGTTGTATCTTATTTGTACTTTTATTGCACATAGTGGTGTATTTTATAATTTTAAAAGTGTATAACACACGTTTATAGAATGAATAAATAGAGTGGATGAATAAAGATGACTGTAATCATAGGATTATGAATAAATTTAAACAGTACTTGGGTAAGATGAATAGACAAAATAATGAGACTAGTAAAAATGAGATTCATTACTTGAGAAAATGCGTATCAGCGGTAAAAATTGAGACAAAAATAAAAGCAAATAGGCCAGAAAGAACTTAATGGTTTTACCAGGTGAGATAAAACAAAGTGATAGGATTAAAATATCTAGTGGATCATATTTTAAAAAGTTATAACATGTGGTGTGTAGGCAGAAAGTAAAAAGATATCAGAGTCAAAAAATAAGATTAAAAAAAGAATGTGAAGAAAAATGCTGTTAGAGCCATGATGAAATTGCAAAGAAATACACAGAAAGAAATAGAAAAACACACACATATGAACCCACCATAAGCCTGTATTTTAAACTTTGTGAACACTTGAATCTGGGGTAAAAGAGGATACATACTACTGTTAGGAGAGGACACCAGAGTTAGACAAGTTTAAGTTGAGGCACGTTAAAGGCAATAGAAACCAGTTTCTACTAGGATGTTTCAAAGAGTAATTTGTCCTCTGTCTTTACTGAGAGGCAAACCCATTTCTAGCCTTGGTTGGCAGTCTCATTTCCAAGAAGGACTTCTGCAGAGTGAAACCTGCTTGACTTTAAAAAATTATTAATTTTTTTCCAAAAAAAAAAACAACTCACAGAAAAGCTTGAGTTATGGTACCAAAAAAAAAAAAAAAAAAAAAAGTTTTCATTTTCCTAAGCCTTTTGAGAGGAAGTTGCCAGCTTGATGGCTAATTTCTGCTTAAGATTCTGGTGTATATTGCCTGTATAGCCGAAACACAACATCTAAAATCATGAATTAGTGTTGATACATTTCTGCCATCTACTCCTCAAAGGCATTCAAATTTTTCCAATTGCCCCCGTAATGTCTTGCCTGCCAAAATAATCCCTTCAGAATCACGAACTCTCTAGTTGTCATACCTCCTCAGGCTGCTTCAGTCTGAAAGAGTTCTTCAGTCTTTTCTTTTTGTTTTCTGTTTTAATTTTTAGAATGTTATTGTCTGTTAGAAGTATTTTAACTATTTTGTAAATTGGCCCTCAATTTAGGTTTGCATGAAGTTTCTTTATAATGGATTCAGGTTATGCTTCTTTAGCAGGAAAAATCTCATAAGTGTTGCCACCTCTTCACTTCACCCTATCAAATGGTGCATAACATTTATTTTTCCCATAACTGACAATGTTCATTTTTATCACTTGATTAAGGTGGTGTCAGCCAATCTTCTCCAAGTAATGTACTCTATTACCCTTTGTAAGTAAATATTTTGTGAGACTCTAATTTGTAACAATGTAAAGGTCTTATTTCTCATCAAATATTTGTATTTATTTTTATTTATATTGTACGTGCTCATAGTTTAGTATTTTATTTAATGGGGTTATCAGCAGCAGCGTAACCTAAGAACTTGTTAAGACATTCAAATTACCAGGCCCTACATCTATGTTTATCTATTCAGAAATTCTCTGGGTGAGACCCAAGTATGTGTGTTTTAACAATTGCTTCAGGTTGTTGTGATGTATGCTAAAATACTCCAGAACCACTGGAGTACTGAATCTGTATGTTGGCTGTATATTAAAAGTCACCTGTAGGGAACCTTTAAAAACTACAGATTATTGCATCTCATTGTCAGAGATTAACCATAAATTGCTCTAAAATGGGGTTCAGGTATCAATACTTCTTGTCTCTTAAAATGATTCTACTGTGTAACCAGCGATTAAAACCACCGGTAGATTTTATCTGAAGCAGTGGTTCCTGAAACTGGCTCCACCTCATCAACACCTAGCGAGTGTTGAAAAATACTGATGCCTGGGGCTTACCAATAGAGATTCTGATTTAATTAATGTGGAATGTAGCATAACATTATAATTTAAAAATATTAGAAACACCTGGAGAATTTTTAAACCTATTGATGTTCAGTTCAAGCCATTCTTTCACACTAGTTATATCAGAAACTCTAGTTGTGAGATCTAGCATTTTAAAAACTCCCCAGGTGATTACAACATGCAGAAATGTGAGAGCCAGTGGTATGAGTCCTTTGATATCTCACAATGCACTTTTCCATAACAAGGATACTTGCTTACTGAATGATAAAAATACTATCTTGTACTGAAGTCATAATGTGTGTTAGCATGGTACTAAGAACTTGGCATTTAAATGCAATTATCACAATATCTCCCTGTATTTCAGGTCTTTTCTCACCAAACAGATGAGGAAATTGAGACAGGACAAGGAATTACCTTGATCCATATTACAAAACCAGGAAATGGAAAAGCAAACATTCTAACCTAGCCTCTGAGACTTCAGAAAATTTGCCCTTTGCAATTACACTCCATCTCTTCTCACTCCTTATGGGGCATGTTTGTCTTATATGAGATCATTTATTTAATTTTAACAAACATGTCTGGATATAATAGAAAGGATTCCATGTTTCAGATGTGCAGGAATCGAAACAACAAAATAATGTGGACACAAATTTCAGACCTACAAGGTGCATCTCTAAAGATGGAATCCTGGGTTTGGTAATATATAAAAAATTCTAACACTTCATGATGACTCAGCAAAGAATAATGGAGTAGGGTAAATAGCTCAGGTTTTGGAGTCATATAGAGGTTTGCTGAATCCTACTGAATGAAACATACATTGGTTACATTTTGATGAGACATATGAAAGTTGGTGGTTAGGGTATAGGTGAGTTAGGGATGGTAACATTGTGGAGAAAGTTTGGGAAGCTTTCAAATTATGAAATTTAAGTCTCAATTATGCACAATTTTCCTTCAAGTCAACCCTTAGCTAACATCTTTTTCACAGAATCTGGTTATGGATTTTAAATTCTTTTTGTTTTTACTATCAAGTTAATAAAGTTCCTACCAATTCTTTTTCGGATTATCCAATATTTTATGTTGACTGGTTGCTGAGGATTTTCCTTTAAAACTTTTGAAATAAAGTGGTATTTATTTTCTGGCTGAAATTGTGTTCTTTACTTCCAATAAGGAAATGAAGGGTTTGAGAAGAAAATGAACTAGTTAGGTGTTTGTATCTTCCTAAGGAGGAGATAGTTCAGTGGCAACAGAGTGTATACTGAAGTGAGGGTTGTATACCATTGTTCGTTCATGTCATATCCTTGTGATAGAATAGAAAACATCACCTGGTCCCAGGACAACTTAATAAACAAGGGAAATGGAATGGTAGGGACAATAAACTGACATTTTCTTTTTTGGTTAAGGTTGCTGTATGTCTTGTACACTTCCAGAACAAAATCTACAGCATTCATAATTATGAAAGACCTAGCTTTATGCTTGAAGCTACTCAAAATTTTCATTGCTCTTATTCCATTTATATCCATTACATGGTGTGTTATTTTCTGTTTTTCTGAATGGCATTGAAGGTTGCTCTTTGTAAAATATTTGTGAGGGTAGGGATGGGAAGAAGGTTGTGGAGAAAAGAAAATGTCACCAATAAGAACTGCAAAATAACACCATGAAAAGAATGGCATATTGTGAGAGGCACAGATATGGTAGATGGTCCTTATTCAATGAAGAGTGATTCTCGGCCTAACGACCAGATGGCAGAGCTGAACACAGAAATTCCATATGTGTGATGGCAGCGAGGGACGGCCATTGACATACTTGCTTTTCCAGCCAAATGCCTCAGCAGATGCAGAGTTTTACACTTTAACATTGCAATATGGCACTAAAACCCAGGAGAAGAGTTAGATGCAAGATTCAAAGCTGATTTAAAGTGGCAGAGTTTAAATCCAATCCTATCCTATTAGGGTGAAAGCTATGAACAGAAAGTGAGGGGAGATTGGTGCTCTCTAAGATTACATCTTGAATCTGTTGATTTTTTCATGTGTATAAAGAAAAAACAAACCTGGTCATATTAGTTATAAGTCCCTTCCTGTCCTCAAGTTTTTATAAAAATAAATAAAATGAAAATCAATTTGAGAAATGAGCTATTAAAGGAAAGCAGCATTAACATGTTCTTTCTCGATTATCTAAAAGCTCACAGTATGAGTTATTTTCCACTTTGAATAAACTGCGAGATGTACTTGAAAATTGTATTTCTATTTAACTGCATTTTTCTGTGCTAGGAGCTCTAGGCAGCCATTTTTGTGTAAGGCAGATCGTGGCTGTGCTGCACTGCCTACAAAACCCTAAGAAGAATTTAGTAAATAAGTTAACAACACCCAAAGACTCTTACTGTTTGTAATATGTGTATTTATTGGAGTATTGGCAAGCAACAGAGTTTTCTGAAATTATTAAGCTGTGGACTGGAATGTCATTTGCAGCCTCTTTTCTTGGGTCTCAGTATTCTTCCACAAGGGATGACTGCCAAAGGCTGAGCTACAGCAAACGCATTTCCCAAACACTTCCTCAGTTGAGCAGAGAAAGACATTCTTTCACACTTTTGCATTAAATTGGCCAGGTTCTTGGTGTTGATAAGTTGTTCAATGTTCACCGAAGGCAATGGTGTGAGTCCACTTTGGTCCTATCTTGGCATGCTCTTGCAATGAGTTCTAATGTTCTGTTGAGAAGAGAAAATGTCCTCTATGACAACTGCCTTCCCTTTTACTAATATTCCTCTATTTTTCTACATAAATTTAAAGATTCAGATATAAAAACTGCAATAAAAACAGCATATTCACTAAACATGCCTGGTATATTTGGTATTTTCTTCATAGTGTTCCAATAATTGTTACCTCATTGTATGACTTCGTTTTTATGCTGCTAAGACACACCTGAGATTGGGAAGAAAGAAGTTTAACTGGATTTATAGTTCCACATGGCTGGGGAGGCCTCAGAATCATGGTGGGAGATGAAAAGCACTTCTTACATGGCAGTGGCAAAAGAAAATGAGGAAGAAGCAAAAGCAGAAACCCCTGATAATCCCATCAGATCTTGTGAGACTTATTCACTATCATGAGAATAGCATGGGAAAGACCAGCCCCCATGATTAAATTACCTCCCCCTGGGTCATTTCCAAGACTCATGGGAATCCTGGGAGATAAATTATAAGTTGAGATTTGGGTGGGATCACAGCCAAACCATATCATCCCAGCCCTGCCTCCTCTAAATCCCATATCCTCATATTTCAGAATGAATCATGCCTTCCTAATAGTCCCCCAAAGTCTTAACTCATTTCAGCATTAACCTAAAAGTCCACAGTCCAAAGTCTCATCTGAGACAAGGCAAGTCTCTTCCACCTATGAGCCTGTAAAATCAAAAGCAAGTTAGTTACTTCCTAGCTAGAGTGAAGATACAGACCTTGGGTAAATACAACCATTCCAAATGGGAGAAATTGGCCAAAACAAAAGGTTACAGGGCCCATGCAAGTCTGAAATCCAGTGGGGCAGTCAAATTTTAAAGCTCCAAAATCATCTCCTTTGATTCCAGGTCTCACATACAGGTCATCCTGATGCAAGAGGTTGGTTTCCAGGGTCTTGGGAAGCTCCATCCTTATGGTTTTCCAGGGTACAGCTTCCCTCCCAGCTGCTTTCATGGACTGGCATTGAGTGTGGCTTTTCCAGGCATACAGTGCAAGCTGTTGGTGGATCTACCGTTCTGGGGTCTGGAGAAGAGTGGCCCTCTTCTTACAGCTCCACGAGGCAGTGCCCCAGTAGAGACTCTGTGGGGGCTCCCACTCCACATTTTCCTTCTGCACTGCTGCAGTAGAGGTTCTCCATGAGGGCCCCACCCCTGCAGCAAACTTTTGCCTGGGCATCCAGGCATTTCCATACATCCTCTGAAATCTAGGTGGAGGTTCCCAAACCTCAATTCTTGATTTCTGTGCACCTGCAGGCTCAACACCACATGGAAGCTGCCAAGGTTTGGGGCTTCCACCCTCTGAAGCTACAGCCTGAGCTGTATGTTGGCCTCTTTCAGTCATGGCTGGAGTGGCTGGGACATAGGGCACCAAGTCCGTAGGCTGCTCACAGCATGGGGACCTGGGCTCAGCCCATGAAACCACTTCTTCCTCCTGGACTTCTGGACCTGTGATGGGAGTGGCTGCTGTGAAGTTTGCTGACATGGCTTGGAGACATTTTCCCCATGGTCTTAGGGATTAACATTAGGCTCCTTGCTACTTATGCAAATTTCTGTAGCCAGCTTGAATTTCTTCCCAGAAAATGGGTTTTTCTTTTCTATTACATAGTCAGGCTACAAATGTTCCAACCCTTTATAAAACTGAATGCCTTTAGCAGTACCCAAGTCACCTGTTGATGCTTCCACCAGATACCCTAAATCATCTCTCTCAAGTTCAAAGTTCCACAGATCTCTAGGGCAGGAACAAAATGGCACCAGTATCTTTGCTAAAACATAGCAAGAGTCACCTTTACTACAGTTTCCCAAAAATTTGTCATTTCCATCTGAGACTACCTCAGCCTGGATTTTACTGTCCATATCACTATCAGCATTTTGGGCAAAGGCATTCAACAAATCTCTAGGAAGTTACAAATATTCCCACATTTTCCTGTCTTCTTCTGAGCCTTCCAAACTGTTCCAGCCTCTGCCTGTTACCCAGTTCCAAAGTCTCTACCACATTTTTGAGTATCTTTTCAGCAATGCCTCACTCTACTGGTACCAATTTACTGTATTAGCCCATTTTCAAACTGGTGACAATACCCAAGACTGGGTGATTTACAAAAGAAAGAGGTTTAATTGTACTTACAGTTTCATGTGGCTGGGGAAGGTCACAATCATAGCGAAGGCAAGAAGGAGCAAGTCTCATCTTACATGGATGGAAGCAGGCAAAGAGAGAATGAGGAAGAAACAAAAGTGGAAACCCCTAATAAACCTATCCAATCTTATCATACTTGTTCAACACCATGAGAACAATATGGGGGAATCCACTGCCATGATTTGATTATCTCCCACCAGGTCCCTCCCACAACACGTGGGAGTTATAGGAGTACAGTTCAAGATGAGAGTTGGGTACAAATACAGAGCCAAACCATATCAGGTGGTGAAGTAGAATTTGAAAGTACAGATCATTTCTGTCTCTTTGAAATAGACTTGATACCTGCTCCGTAGAAATGCTCCCATCATGTTCATCACATTTTGCCCCATTCTAACCCCTACCTCCTGCAAAAGCAGTCTCTGATCACACTAATTACCTACATTGTCTCTCCCTTTTATAAACTCCCAAAGTAAATGGTTTAAGATAATAAGCAATAGCAGTGAGTGTGCTTCTAGTAAAAATAGTAATAACTAATAATTATGAGCATCTACTATATTTCAGATACTGCATTAAGTATGCATTATCTCATCTAATCTTCCCAACCATTCTATGGAGTAGTCATTATTATTTTCTTTACTTTTTAAAACAAAAAAAAAGCTTAAAGAATATATTTTAAGGAGATTTTGTAACCTCTCCAAGATCACAGATCTACAAAATGGTAACACTAGGAATTTAAGGCTGTTGCATTTAATTCTAAACACAAACTTTCTTGCTATGTAATTGTATGAAAATATTACCATTGTATTCTTAATTTGTGTTGAAATCTCTTTAAGTTAATATTCACAATCTGTCTTAGTCTATTTCATCTAACATTTGAAGATTTTCAAGTCACAAGAACACAATCAAACTCTTCTATTTATTAACTCTGGAACATGGCCTTACTGCATATTTCAATGTGCATTTGTTTTTAGATGCTATTTTCCCTACTTGAGATTTTCTTGCACACCTCACCCATTTAACTCACGTTTACCTGCTCCTCAAGATTTAACTGTTTTCATCTCCACATCAAAACTTCCTTTGAATTCTTAAGCCCAGAATGAACAGTTTATCAGAAGTAGCTTTAAATCTGTCCACCTGTGTTGATCTCCACAGCAACAGCCCAAGTCCATGTTGCCAACATTTCTTACGTAGACCACTATAAAACTCCTGAACTGGATACACTGTTCACACAGTCTCCTCTCATTCCGGTATATCTATTTTTTTTTTTTTCCTGAAGTGATCTTTTCAAACTGTGTCACCCACCCTGCATCCATATTCTAATGGCCTTTCGGATAAAGATCTATGTCATTAACATAGGCTATATCCCTTGGTTCCTGATGAACTTACTGGGTTCAGTTGCCCTAGGCTTAACCCCTCACATTTTGTGCTCTGACACACTGGCCTTCCTTCTTTGACTCTTCCCTGTCCTTCTCTCTCTTGTTTACCCCAAGACACTCAGCAGACCATTCCTTCTCCCTGTGGCTACTCCACCGCTGCCAGGTTTACTCTTGTGCATCCTTCAAATTCAGAACTCATTGAATATAAAAATAAAGTCAACAACCTCCAAGTCATATACTAACTTTTGCCCAAATACTAAAGCCTGTGGTAGCACTGAATTTTTTTTCTAATGTGGGTTAATCATTACTTGGAGTAAACTTCTCAATATGTAAGACGGAGAACTGAGTATTGGCAGCTGTCTTCCTCCCTGGATGGATTTAGAGACCAGCGCTCTTAACACTTAAAGTACATTGCTCAATTCCCTATTGTCCATGCCTACACACCTAGGGCGTGTTGCCTACCACCATAAGACCATCGAATATGCTCTCTTACCTTGGGACCTTGACACTCCTCCCATTTGGTAGATCCATTTCATTGATCACAGGCAGAGTTATGTGACTGCTTTGACTAGTTGAGTATGGTGGAAGTGTTGAGTATGGTGGAAGTGAAAGTGATGTTCTGTGACATTAAATCAATCAAACATCTCTATTTATTAGCTTCAAAACACGGCCTTAGCACACAAGTAAATGACACACACTTTCGTCTTGCTCTTTTAGGATGTTCACACTTGGAATCCAGTTGTCATTGCTATGAACAGGCCAATAAAAATGTTATATGGAGAGGTCACAATAGGAGTTCCAGCTTTCTGTCCAGCTTAGGTCCCTGCTAATAGTCAGCAACAGCTGCCACATTTATAAGTAAGACTACTACCAAGTGATTCCAGTCTCAAGCCATTGAGTAACCTACCAACATAATGGGGCAGAGATAAGCAAATGAGCTCCACCTGAATTTATGAGCATAATTAGATGGTGGCTTTACATCAATTATTTTTGGACAGGTTTTTTATGTAACAATAGTAATTGGAGCAACACCTTAATTTTAATGGTGATCCTTGAATACACTGCCCTCTTTCAAACAGATAAAATCCACAAGACTTCTAAGGAGCACATTATTGACTCAAAGAAATGTCCGCTTCCAGTAATGTACTCTTCTTTAAAATACACACACACACACATATATATACACACACACACATATATATACACACATGCATATATATACACACACATATATATATAAAACATTCCTTTTTCTCATCTGTAGAGTATTTGCTATGTAGTTGCTATTAGTAGAGACCTAAGGCCAAGGTCCATTTTGAAAGCCCTGGCAGGCTCATGTTGGGGTCCAGGAAAGGGCAGCATGGATTTGGTATCTGAAGGAAGCTTAGATTTAGAGAGGAAAGCTAATTCTTTTGGGGCATTTTCTTTCCTTGTCTTCCATTTACCATACAATGATTTCTTTAAATTCAGCTTTTTGTTAGTTAAGTAACTACAGTCAGCCTGCTTAGGAGTTTCAGAGAGAATTGTTAGCCAATATTCAGGCGAGGATTAGAATGTTTATTTGTCTGGAATAGTGTTTCTTACATAAACCTCCTCTGAAACCTGCAACCGAGATAGGCAGACAGACTTCACCTGATTAAGGATCCAGAGAATCTGTTTTCTGACTTTCTTCTTAAAGACATGTTTAAGATTATTCTGCTCCTTTTCTTTGCTTTTGCACACAGCTACCACCCTGGTTTAAGTCTTACTTATGCTTTCTCTCCAGGATACCAGAAACAAAAAACCAAACATGTTCCAGGCTCTACCCACCTCATTCCATTCTGCCATATGATGTAATTCAAAGCCATTAATAAAATAATTAAAAGATTAGGAGTAAGAATACCTGAGACAAAGTCCTGATTTTGCCCCTTATAAGGTAGATAACTTAGATTAATTCCTTAACTACACTGAGCCTAAGCTTTATTATTTGTAATAAGAGGTTAAAATAGTACCAACCTATAGAGTTGTTGAGAGGATTATATAAACCAATGCATGTAAATCACTTAGAAAATACCTGACATGCAGTAAGAAGGGACTAGTTATATAGTAAAACTAAGATGTGTGGAGGTCAAGCAAGGAGAATGTAAGTGGGGCATTTGTAAAAGACTAAGAATTAGGTCAATATACATAAAGCACCTGCTCTAATCCAGGAACTATGCTAGAAATATTAAAAAAAAATGTATATTGCCCTATTCATTAAGGCTTGAAAGTTTCAATCCTAAGAGACAGAGTCAATGGTGGACATGCAGGAAAAGTTGCAGGGAAAGATGACTTTAGGTTTGAACATTTTGAGTTGAGGTCTGATTGATTCATCTACATAGAATTGTGAAGAATTGAACATTTCCTATTACTGATTGCTGGAATTTCGTGGCTTCTTGTCCCTGGAAAATTAACAATTTATTTAGCTATTAAATATACATTTCATTAATTAAAAAATTATATTGTTCTGTGCTAGATTCTTGTTTTGCTTTACAAACTAGATTGAGAATGCCTTGAGGACTATGCTTTCTTTGTTGCATCTGCTATATAAGCTTTTTTAAAACAATTATTTTGTAAATATTTGTGTCAATGAAAGTTTTCCAAAGTTTAGAATTAAAGCAAAAAGAAAATAATCTATTGTTTCAACATCATACTGGGGTATCATTTAAAAGGCTCACACAGGACTATTTAATTCTCTTGGAGAATGCAGCTGTATTTAGCTTTGCTTTAATTAAAGTCCAAACATTTTGAAGTAATATATTTACTTATAACTTCCATATAAATAGAAAAGGCAATTTCAAAGATTATTACCTTTGAGGATATTAACCAATTTTGTACTTAATCTAGCAATTTTACTCCTAACACTCATTTTGTAAAATGCCTATAATGCTCAGTTTATCAAATGCTTTTGGAGTCAGCTATATGAGATTATTGGTTTCCTCATTAATAAGGTAGGAAATCTTTGGCATTTATTCATCCTATATTTTCATTGAAGTGACTTTTTAATTTTTGATAACTATATTCTGACTCTTGTTAGCCATGTGTGAACCAAGAGTTAGAAATTTATTATGGGTCATTGAATACAGGCAAATACTTATGACTATAATTGTCCCTATTAGAACATTTTTAGATGTATCTCATGATATTTGAATTATAGAATTTTCATTATCATTCATATGCAAATATATTCTATTTTTCATTTTGGTTTATTCAATAAACCTGTGAGTTTAAGAGCACATTTTAAGGTTTCTGAACATATGATAATTTTCTAGTTACTTTTTACTATTAACATTTAACTAAACTGCATTGTGGTCAGAGAGTCAACTCTGCATGATGTCAATTATTTTAATTTTGTTGAGATTGGCTTTATGGCCCAGGATATGTTTTAATTTTAGAATTATTTCACGTATACATAAAATGTAAAGTCTATAGTTTCGGATTATAAATTTAAATTGCATCTATATTTTAAACTTGAAATAATAATTATTATTGTTTTCTGCAGTAAATATTTAGTACAAGTTACTGGTTTCCTTGCTCTTGCATTTCCAACACTCTGCTTGGGATGATTTTTCTTTTGTCTAAAGAATACTGTTTAGTATTTCTTCTAGTGCAGTTCTGATGATCATGTTTTATTTTTGCTTTTTAGTTTTTTTCCCTCTTGTTTTAATTTTCTTTATTCTGGAAAAATAAGTTTTACTGGATTAAGAACTCTCAGTTGGAAACTGTTTCAGTCTTTTAATGGCATTTCATTATATTTTTCCTTCTGTGTTTCCTGTGTTGAGTTCAATTGACAGTTTAATTGACAATGTTTGGAAGGTGTTTTTCTTGTTTCCTAATGGTTCTAATATTTTTATTTGTTTTTAGTTTTTGACAAGTAAAATTCAGTGAGCTTGGGTATGAATTTATATCTTTGTTAGGATTTTTAGAGCTTTTCTTGTATGTGGCTTATTGACTTCCATTAGTTTTAGAAATTATAGCTACTCTATCCTTAATTATTACTTTTGCTCCTTTATCTCCCTCCTTTTCTTGTAGACTTCTAAGCACAAATAAGTAAGACATTCTTGCTGTATTCTCTATTTATTTTGTACTACAATTTTGATGTCTTTTCTCTCTATTCTTTATTTTAGGTATTATCTTGTAGTTCACTAATTATTCCCTTCAACTACTTTTAATGTGTTGTTAAACTCATTCACTCGGTTTCTGTTTTAAGTTCTTGCATTTGTAAGTTCCAGGATTTCAATTTTTTGGTTGCATTTGGTTGCATTTTCATTTCTCTGAAAAAAAATTCTCTACCTTCTTCATGATAGAAACAGACATTTTAAAGGACACGACTATTCTAATATGTGGAGACTTGGAAGATATTTTATGTAGTGTTTATTTTAGGATTTTTTAATGAATATAAAAAGTTTTCATTCTATTTTAAACATCCAAGTGTTGTTATTCCTTATTATATGTTGAAGATGGCAAGAGGAAAACCATTTGCAGATATATTTGAGACTTAGAATGATATGTTTTGTTCCAAAGATGATTTACCTTTGTTTCTGCTAGGCACTTGGAGGCACTAGAAATTTAGAGTTTTTTCCCATTTGGGGAGGTGATGTGTGTGAAGCTGGGTTTCAGGCTTCACCAACCTTTCTATTTTCTGGGTTCACCCTTATTGCTCTGATGCTGCTATTCTGGGGGGTCCGAATTCAAAAGAAGGTTTATCACCATCCTTGAAGTGCTTGGATATCAATATTTATATCCCTAGCATTTCTGGGATATTAAAAGTGCTCACCTACTTCCCAGGTTCCACCTTCTGGATTCGACACACTCTCCCATTGGAAAATCAGCCACAAATGCTAAAATAAAATTCCTAAGCCCCCTCCACTCTCCCCTGGTACCAGGTTAGGAATTTCTCATGATTTTGTTAGCTCTCAGCTGCTACACACAGACACACACACACACCTGCACACACACACACACACACACACAGTATTTCTAGTTTCTAGTTGTAGGTAGTTGGAACATTGGCCTGAATTATTTAGTCTACTCTCACCAGAAAATAAAATCCTCCCTCCTTTCTTTCCCACGTATCTCTTATCTGATCAATTGAACTTTTTAAAAATCAGAAACTGAATACTAATGTCTTTAAAGATCCGAAGTAAATATCACAAAGTGTACATACTTGTTTCTTTGATTCATAGTAGATTAACCTAGGGCTGTGATTCAAAGATTATTTACTGTAATATTACACACATCTGTAACAAATTTTCAGTCTGATTTTCTAGTCCATGAAACACTACAACAATAAATTCTGTCGGGGTAGGAATAAGAAGTAGAGTGACTTTGCTGGAGGTAAGCATACTAACTGCAGCCCAAGTAATAGTTGTCAAGGCAGAGTTAGTAAAATGTGAAATAGTAGATAAATTCAAAAGAATATAGCAATGAAAGGAAAAACAGTCCTGCCTACCTCAATACCATCTAAGAGCATTAATATGTAGTAATGAATATTTTTAATGATGTCTCCATGCCCTGCATAAAAATACCAAATGTTGCCTAGTGAGCTCTGTCTTTAAAAGATATTGAGGTTTGTGATATATTTTAGTGTGAATTTCTTTATTAATTTTAAGCTTAGATTGGCAAATTTCAATTGTATTTTTTATGAGCAGCACCTTTTATGATTGCCACTGCAAGAGTTTTCTTTTTCCTGCCAAATTACCTTCTTACACGGCCAATAGTAACTAATCTTTTAAATCCATGTTTCTGTATTGATTATAAAAAATTATTTTCTACTTTCTGTATGAATATATCTTAAATCTTTAACTATTCTTGAACTTGGAATACACTCTTCAAGGCCATTTTTTGCTTTATACTAAATAGCACTGAACTGTTTTCAGTACAGAAAGAAGAAACAAAATATCGCTGGTACAGCAAATTTCATTTTTTGCTGAGTCTTATCCATTTTGGCCAGTGGTACATATTGAAGTCTTTAAATTATGACTCTTCTGTTTATATAACCATGATGTATAATAAATTGAATATCAAGCTGAGTGGACAGACTTCATTTATCTATTTACTTTGATCACTAAGCTAAACCAATCGAGTACCTTATCTGACCTCAGCTAAATTCCCAGAGAACTGGATGTATTTCCAAAGAGATGGGAATTTGGCCAAGAAACACTCTTTGATCTGTTCTACCAAGCAAATTATATACATTTATAGACGAAAATGTAAAAGAGAAAAAAAAGCAAGAATAATATTTGCAAGCCCAGCATATTTTGCTAACACAGACCACTAGTCATCCATGCCTCAAGGAGTTGGCCTTAGCAGTGGTATGTCACCTTTTCTTCCTATTAAAAAAGGTCATTTTTTACTGTGATTGTCTAGAAACTGTTGCTGGAAATAATAGTGTGTAATATAACTGTAGATACTTTGAAAAGACCCTTGAGATTTATATCTTTCTTTTATATTTTATTGAGTATAGAAACACTAGTATTTGAGAAGCTTAAGTGAGCCTACTCTTCTACTTAAAAATCTAAGTGTTTAAAAAAAGGCTATTAAATATATCTAATCCTCATTCCCCATACCTAAATACTACATATTATCTTAAGACACATGTGCATTTGAAGTTGGAAAGGTAGACAATTTCAAAATATCTACTATGAAGAATGAGAATTCCTCTTGGTCTTTAATGCCCAGGTATCAAAGATGCTAGTCATTCTACAATGTGCATGACCAGTCACTCTTAGAAAAAAAAAAAAAATTGAATAAACCCAGAAAACACTAGGTGATGGAACACAGTTTTTGAAAAAAAAAATTAGAAGGAAGAAAATTCTAGAAATTTACAGCAAGGAATCTATAGGGGAAAAGTGTGAATATCAAAATATCTTGAACACTCAAGAGAGACAGCAAGGGCACTGAGTTTCTGGAGGTTTAAAGATTGAGAAAAAGTTAAAGAGGTATGAACCTTGAGGGTGAAGACATTGAAGATAATTTATCCCAGGCTGGCTTTGCTTCCTGGAAATTGAAAAGAGACTAACAAGTTGGGATTCAAAAGATTTTTCTGCCAAACAACAAAATTAAAATGAGAGATTTTGTGAAACCTAAATTGGATTAATACTTACTGACCAAGGCTCTGAAAGTACAGTAAACTCTAGTTTTGGATAAACTCTTGGGGAAATTAGTGCCTACAGATAATTAGGTGTTTTCTCCTAGTGTCACCAATTTATTCTATGGTCCCTTGAACAGGATATCCTTATGCTGAGGCATTGAATCTGGTTCCTGGAACTCCTAGCATCAGAATTCTATAAGAAATTCAGGGTCTTATAAATGTAATCTAGGGAATGTTTCTTCCAGCAATAGCAGACCAGATTATTTTGAACTATGATTCTTATTGAGGACAATTAGAGATACTGAACAAAATATTAAAAGTAGAAGTATAAGAAGACATTAAAGAACATCCAAGATTTCTTTTGGGAGTCAATATCTTGGAGAAAGTAACACCCAGAAAGATGAACTCAGTTGTTAGCATTGCTTTTCTCCTCTAGCCATTTCCTTATTCTTAAAGTTACAGTGAGTGAACAAGGAAGCGGAATGGTATTTTCTGCAGGCTTACATGGACAAAAATTGTAATTCAGCCACTTCCAAGGTGTCATTTTTGAAAATAATCTGTCATGTTATTTTCTGATTATTTGATTGTTTTCAGTTGAATTGAAACCATGTAAAATTGTGCAGTTTCATAAAGTTCCTTCTTGTTTAATCCTGTATTAAGAAATAGCAGAGAGAGCCAAACTGTTTCCATATAAACTCCCACACTACAACCTCTTTCTGAGACTGATCAAGCCTATTTCTCCTAATGTTTTCACTCTTCTGTTGTTAACTAGTTTTTTTTTTTTCTTCACTTAATTCCCACTGTAATTAATGGGAACTAACATCTGACCTAACACTCTCACAATATTCCTAAATTTCTTAATTAAATTTCATTAAATGTTAAGCTAATGGAGGCCTGTGATTTTTGTAGTAGTATTTTATTTAAGGGGCCTGGTGACTTGTACAAGACTGAGTACCACGTAAGTCATCAATAAATGTTTCTTTAAGTTTTAATTAGTTGACCCTATACAACTTTTTGTCTATGTGATTTATTCCAGCATAAGATCACACAGTTCCTTAAATTTTCGTATCCAACCCACATTTCTTGAACTCCTACAGAATTCCAGGCACTGTGACATGATATGGATGTACAAAATATAAAAGAAAAACAGTCTTCAAAAAGCTCATAGCCTAGAGAAGAAAGAAAACATACAGATATCACCTAGGCATACTTAAATTGCTTAAATTACCCTGAAGCAAATAAATATAAAAATGTCCATAATACATAGTAAGGTAGTTCTTTTAGAAACACAACATTCAAATTAGAAAATGGAAAACATTAGTGGTAGACACATAGTATCTATAATAGATGCAAATAGCATAAATTATCAAATCATCAAAATCACGTTATTTTGAATATGCTGTTCTTTAAATTGTTAAAAAAGATTGTACATTGTGGAACCGAGAAATAATCTGTTTACCCCTACCGCCACCCTCAAAATACTGACGGTAAACATTTAAAGTAAATGTGTTGTGGGTAGCGAAGTGTAAGGTTTGGAACACAGAGCTGAGAAATATTTGACACAATTTACATGAGCTTCCAGTTTTTTAGGAGAAATACAGATAATTATTTGGAAATGGCATACCGCATCCCCAGCTCTTCCACTGTCTTACTTCTAAATTTCCCCACCCTTCACATGCACTTTAGAATAGTCGTCACTATTGAGTCTCTAGAAGTTTTTTGAACAGGACATTCTCTCATGTCACATAATTTTGCATCTCCTTTTGTATAGAATCTTTTATATCCTCATATTCATTCCACTCTCAATCCCCTCTCTCAGTTCACTCCACATTATCAGTCAAAACTAAGTATCTCCAGGAATTTTTCCTTTATTCACCCATACTGGATACGTATCTAACAGTTTCCTTTCTTTGGATGATAGAGAGTGGGTGAAAGTGTGCTAAGAGATAAACCTAGAAGGACAGGAAGCACCTGGATGGTGGATAGCTTTTTAAGTCATTTTAACAATTTGAACTCTACCTTCGAGCAATGGGAAGACACTAGTTTTAAGCAAGGAGTAAACATTCTAGTTCATTTATTTCCACCCTCCTGCTACATTATCCTGATCAAATTCATATTTGCCTAAAATGCTAGTGAGACTATTTTGAGGGCTGGAATTCAAAGCCTATTTAAAGGATGTTCAACTACATAATCTTATTACAAATCTCTCTTATAAGTTTTAATCTCTCATTTATATTTGTTTGTGGGCAATTTCTAGTTAAATATTTTTCACATAAAAATAGGCCCATGTAATGTAAGCTTATTAGCAATGTCTTTGTATGGCCTTATTTCAGTTAAAAGTGATTTTCTATTTCTACTATTCTAAAATCATTTCTTGTTGCTGTTGAAATGTAGACAAATTGTGAGCTAAGATGTAGCAAACCTACCTAGAAGTATTGTCTTGCTATCCAGGCAAATTGTTTAGACTTTCTGAACTTCATTATTATTATCTACATAATGAAATTTGAAATGAAAGACATACCATGGCTACTTTCAGTGCAAATTTTTTTTATTTTTTAATTACCATTTCTTCAACACCCTCATTCAATCCTCTCAGCTGTTTTGTATCAGTCCAAGGAATATCTAATAAACTCTTGTTTTTTCATTCTCATTGCTACTGGTCCCTGCCTAACCCTGACCTACCATGCATGATTCTACCCTCTGTTAAAATTAACACTATTATTGTCACATCCTTGAGCAATTACACAAGGTTCTACACTGAATTCTCTCAGCCTCTGTCTTCTTAGTCTCTACTGCAAACCAGGTGTATACCTTAAGTTACTGCTTTTGTCAAGAGGTTTCTCTTGCTTGTAGGATAAAATTAAGACCTATACATTAAGATCCAAATCCTTCCAAAGGTGCGTTGTTCTCCATAATTTCCTATTTTTTCTATATCAACCTGTGGTCCAAAGAAACCCAGATGCTCTTACTTTTTATAAAAATATTACTTCCCTCTCAATGCAAAATTGTTCTTTCCATTGCTTAAAGGGTAATCCCTAAATCTCTGGGGAAGTCCTCACTGATGAAGAAGTCCATCCAGGAAAGCTACTTGTATCCATCCCTTGAACACTTAGGGTAGTGTTTCTATTTTCTCCTAGCCCCACATTGTTTTGTCAACCTATAGGAAAAAAATTCATATCTAGTATGATCTCCAAATACATAACACTGACAATGCGGGTTTTGAGAGTTGACACAAGGCAAAATAAGGAGTCAATTAATGTCGCAACAGCTCCCAACTACACTCTGCACTATAGATTACAATACTGTAGATTTTGTTTACAGAATACACTTTAATGTATTACCCTATTGTTATGATGGGGAAGATGCTGTTAACCCTATTATTTAAAAACAAACCAAAACTGTGCTTCAGAGACTTTATGTGGCTTGCCTAAGGATTTACAGCTGGAAAAGTAGAGCCAATGCTTGGACAGATCTCCTGACATGTAAGTTCAGGACTTTCATGGTAATCAGTCAATAAGTGCATCAAATAACTTACCATTTTGTATGAAGTAATTTTTGAGGTCAGAGAATATACCTTAATCATTATATGCCAGATGATATCAACAATGTTTATTGTAATGACAACAACTATTTCCACTAGCTCTCTGTTAGAAGTCTTTGTCTTATATTAGTGCCACTTCCCTGAGTCCCAGTGCTTTTTTAAATGACCAGAATTATAAAGCTGAACCCAAGATATCACTTGTCTCAAACATCTCATTACCTTCTTCCTTCCAGCCACACTTTACCTGTGGAATTTCTGAGGAAGCTGATATTAGCTAGTTATGTTGGAAAGGAACTGAACTTCAATCACATAAAGTATTAATTGTTGATTAGGCTTATAGTGTTTCAGTTTTCAGGGAAACTTCCAATTTAACTAGAAACAGTCCTGTAACCTGAAGGGACCAATTTCTAATGGAGTGATATCAGATAATTTGGTAAAGAGAGAGGGAAGATGTTTATGAGTGAGAATTCCTTTAAACCACATTCATAGTGATTGCCTAGTTGGCCTCAATCTAAAGTCAGACATGGTTTCAATGTTAATTTTTTCTTCCCTGTTTGCTAACAATTGTCTCTACGTTGTGCACAAAGATAAAGTGGTTGGAATTTCAAAAGCTTTCAGAAAGAGACAGGCTGGTTATATTCTTAGATGGTTTAAGACATTCTTGTATAATTTCATTTCAGCAGAAGCAGTCAGTAAATATCCACTAATTCAACATTTGCAGAGGGAGAGGAAATATTTTCCCCTTGTTCAACTTTGCCTGCTACCAGAGCATCATTCTTTTTCTTTCTTTATTGCTCTCTCTTAAAATATATAGCTATTTGGGAATGGTTGAATGTATATTTGTAAACAGATGTAGTTAGTGTCCACGTTAGGTAGAGCTTATGAATTATTTATACATAAATACAAATGAGTTTATTAGATCTCTTTATCACAGCAAATTTTGAGGGAGCAGTTACAAAGCACCAGAACAGGCAGAAGGGAGTGGTTTAATGAAATAGAATAAAGAATTTAGGAAGGGAGATAAAATGGGAAACGCTAGAACAGAATCTTTGCTTTAGCCTTGAGCTGGCAAAATTTCACCACTGACAAAACAAAATGGTACCATGAAACCATGAAATCAAGAGGGTGACCCAGACAAATCTTCTTGTCAAATGGTATGTTTTTCCTGTTCAATACATCATCTCTGGTTCTTTATTTTTTCTGAAATAAATTCTCTCGGCGAAAACACACATTCTAGAAAATAAAATGTTCAAGCTACAAAATGACATCTCAATTACTTGCACATTCAATCATTCTTACAAGTAAAACAAAATTGATCAATAATGTTTGCTGTAGTGTGCCCCATTAAGCAGCTTTTCTTCCTACTATATCTCCATAAAGCTTTCTATTCTCAGAAGGACAAGGATTGAAAGAATAACAACAAATATATCATGAAGAAGAAAAGTATATGGTGTGTTAGATCTGTTCATGTTAATCCTAATGCATCCCCTCCAAAGTGAGTAAGATGGAATTCTGAAAGCATCCACTTCTCATTAATGAACTTGCTTCCTACTACAGAAGTTGTCTTTCCTGAGATGCATTTGTAAAAAAACCATAGTTATTGACCTAATATCTCAGATGTTTAGTTTGCTCTTGATTTCTATGGCCTTACTGTATTAATTTTGACTTGTCATATTGACTGTTTCTTAATCTATATAATTTAAAGTTTCCTCTTCCCTCACCCCTCCCTCCGTAATATATTTTGCTGCAGTTTTAGCTATGGTTTTGCATATGTATCAGGAAATAAATGTAAACTGCCTAAGCAAACCAAAAGTAATATTATTATACTTTCCCTCTTTCCTTCCCTTTGCCATTCAGATTCAAACATATTCTTTAATACAACAGCAAATAGACAACAATAAGAGCAATGGATAATCTTTTAATTGATTTTTGTAACTCTGGTGAATGAGAAGAGAAAATAATATTATCTGTCATATATTTATTCTCATTTCATCATTACCTTTTGGTTCTTTCTCTCTTCTACGCTCTTTCTCATCCCCTTTGTGACTACAGACTTCTAAAGTCACTGTGCTAGTGCCAGACATGTACTGTGTACTCAAGAAATGACTGTTGAATCAAGGAATAAACTATATTCTATAACACCCCATCTTCTCCATCAGCATTGGTTCACAACCATTATTAGCCTTTTTCTACATCTTATAAATTTGTTAAGTTCTGTGACAACGTTATATTCAATATGATTTATATTTGTTGAGCACCAATTATGTGCCAGGTACTAAGCATAATTATTAAAACAATTAATAATCTTAGTTATTTTGGTGCTTTCATTCCAGTGAGAAAAGAGAGCAAATAATTAAAATTAACAAGTACAATACACTGTATGTACATTGAATATAAATGTAGAGGAGAAAAGCAGGGGAAAATCAATTTAGAAGTAGTCAGTGAAATCCTCACTAACCAGGTACTATTTGCAAAATGCCTTGAAGTAGATGAAGAAATGAACTATGTCTGTAACGAGGGATACACCAAACTCAAAGGTGCCTGGATCATTCAAGGAAAACCAAAAGCACTGATGTGGCTGGAGTAAAGAAAGCAAAAGAGAAGTAGTTGATGACTGGATCATGCCATTATGGTTCTCTTAGTGACAAAGCCTGTCTTGGTCTGCTTGGGCTGCCATAGCAAAATACCCTGATCTGACTTAAACAGTTCTGGAGGCTGATAAGTTTAAGATCAAGGTGCTGGCAGATTCACTTCCCGTTGTGGGCTCTCTTCCTGGTTTACAGATGGCCTCCTTCTCACTAAATCCTCACATGATGGAGAGATTGAGATGAAACTCATTGGTGTTTATTTTTACCAGACTAACAGTTCTTTTGTACCAGGACTTTACTCTTTGAACTCATTTAATAACCTCTTTATAGACTTTGTCTCTAAATGTAATCAAATTGGCTGTTAGAGCTTTAACATATAACTTTGTGGGGCAGCGGGGGGTGCACAATTTAGTCCACAGAAAAGCCCAAAGGAGGAATGAAAGGCCACTCAGAGACTGGAGTACTATCCCCTTGGAGTTTTCTGTACACTGGGCAAATAGCTGTTGAATTGCTCCTGTTGCTCCAAAGACCAAGAGGCTGGAGGGTACTTGGTGTCTGCCCTCAGTAATTTGTAAGGAGTTATTTGTACACCTGCATATTCACTCACAAATCTTCTACCCTCTGTTACTTCTTTCAATATCTGTATTGCCCTATTCAGGATGTACTTGTGTATATCTTGATCCTCCCTGTGAAAGAGCATATAAAGGAGAGAAATACCCTTTTCTCACCCATTTCAAGAGTCATAAAATAAGACAGATTAACAGGAGAAAAGCATACCAAATTAATTTAAGCAAATTTTTACATGACATGGGAGACTTAGAAATAAAGACCAAAAAACCCAGGAAAAACTTTGTATTTTTATTTTTAAATTCTATGAAGAGTGGGCGGTTGTGTAGAAGTATGATAGGACAAAAAGGGCATGATTTAATGCTAATTACCTGGGAGTGATGGGGTGTGTCAGAAAGGTTTGTCTGTTCAGATATTTCTTGTCCTCCAGATGGAGGTCAAGATCCATCTGACCTGTGATCTACTTTAAGCGAGGTTAGTCAGGTAACTCTTTTATGGCTAGCTCTCACCCAGAAAGCCAGAGGAAGGTCAGATTGATATTCTTGTTTCTACAGTTTTCTCAATTGTCAATTTGCCCATATTTGAGAGTATTATATTCTGAGCCCCAACATGCACAATCTTTAAGAATCATCTTTTATACTTTTCCTAACCACAGTGCCTGGATCAGGGCTGAGGTCACTGTGGAAAGTCAATAAATATCTCTGCTACAGAGATATTTAATTTTTTTAGTTTTTCATTAGGAAAACTTTCATAGCCATGGTATAGTAAAATATTCATAAAATACAATTAGATCTCTAAATGTGTTTTTAATCTCATAGATGCATATTCATGTGTGTATTTGTGTGCACTTATAATGCAACAACATCTATGACAGAAGCAAACATTTATATATAAGATCATTTTGCTGTCCAAGATATTATGGTGATCATTCCAAAATTGTGTTTTCCCAAGGATAAGTTTGGATAAATAAAAACGCTCCATGAATATTCAGCTGTGCTTTTGGATTGAGATTTCTACTGTTCTGAATAAATTCCAAGAGCATTTCTACATTTAAGGTTCTATTACTTCTTGAAAGGCTAGCTCACTGTGGAAAACAGAGTTTGATTTGCTGATGCTTTTAAGGCAGGTCTGTGAGCTCAGTCAAAGATATCAGCTAGAGAAATAGTTGTGTTGTATGTTTTATGTCTTTGCGCATTTCTACACAGTTAAAACTTTTTACTTTTAAAATATAAGATAATCATTATTACCAATTTTGCAATCAATTAAATATAGCATGGATACAAAAATATATTTTATCATTTATAAAGTACATATCATTTGCTAGATTTCAAATATGAAATATTGTTGGAAAACCCAAAAATGCAATGATCAAACTGGCTCTCAAAAGAAAATTATAATAAATGACTGCTTATTAACATAAGCAAAGATGTTAGAGATCATTTGTTTTGAATACAGGAAATATGTTTGTATTCTATTCCTATCACAGTCCCGTTTAGTGACTTTGGGAAAATCATTTTTCTGTTTCCTTGAAATGTTTATTTGGAAAGAAAATGAAAACTGATATTAACATGATGATGTTTTGGGGAAGATTCAACATTATAATGTAATATAATAATAATGTATATTATTATTCAATAATATACTGTAATGCCTTCCTTAAAAGCATTGGCAAATCAAACTCTTTTCTACAGTGAGCTAGCCTTTCAAGAAGAAATGTTAGTAAGCTGAACAACACTATTCAAATCTAAGGTAGCTTTTAAACCATCTAAAGTAGAAATCTTACCTTCAATAACTTTGAAAAAGTTTCTCCTCTTACTGTGAGAAAGATAGATAATTCAAATCTGTGATTTAAATATAGATGGTGAAAATGAAAGGCTGCACATATTAGAACATGAGAGGTTCAAATTGCTCTTTCTCTCTTTCAAAATTGGCTACTGGTAGAGGAAGTCATCATGCATCAAAAAATTTTACCTAAACTTTCCTTTTTTAGTTTGGGAATGTCCATTGGGCCTGACGATTGGGACCAGACAGACATCTGGAATCGCCCATTATCCTGGCCATGATTTGGCATCTTCCAGGATGGTCCATATTAACATATCCCTGGATAGCAGAAGTTATCATATGCCTTCATAGCATAACTTGTGCATTTTGGAAAGCATTTCTGAGAACAGATTTTTTCGACAATGAACACGCCAAAGGCTTGACATGAAAAGTACTTATGCCTAATGTCTGTCATTCTCTCTCTGCCAGTTCATCTTTCCTGGGCTGGCTCTCCGCCACACTGGCACCTGAAATGCAGCAAACAATGTGGCTGGATGCTGAAGGTGTGACCGTAAGTTGCTGTTATCTTCCAAGCAATTACCATATGGTGCACAATTCAGCTCTTCATCTCCCTGTTCATTGAGAGAATAATAACAATGACAATAATTCTATTTAATAATGTACTTTATCTTTATGGCCTATTTCATTCCCATATTTCTGTGCCTTTGAATTAATTGATGCAAGGAACCTTAGGTAACACTAAAGTTTAGTCACCTCTGCAGAGTAGGAGGCTATTGTATATAAAACAATTCTAAAGCAGGCTTGATGAAGGAATGAATGCGATTAGCATATTGAAACAGGATTAGGGCGAATTTTTTTTTTTAGAAACTACCAAGTGAAGCATGCCTTTATACAAAGCAGGCCTCACGTTCATGTTTCTGCTTTTCAATATCATTCCTAAAAAATATTCTGTGACGTGTCTGTATAAACTTCTTTATTTATTTTAGAGGTAACTTCTGCAAAAAGTACAATGCTCTCCTGACTATTCCTTGGGTTTTCTACTAGGCTTTTATGATAGCTTCTATAATGCTATCATAAATATTTCTTGGGTTTTCTGCTAGGCCTCAGATTCAAGGTATGTGACTGTTGATTTTACAAAACTGAACCATACTTTTCACAAAATTACAAACTAGAAGAATACTGTTTTAAACTTTATAAGGAATCGGCTAAAAACTGAGATATGTTCTAAAGTTTATTCAGCCGATCAATATTTGCTGAATAATAATGTGTAAAAGATTCAGTGTTTGTCTAAGTTTTAGTCCTGAAAGGCAAGGTCTTTGCATCATCATAATGGAGACTGAAAATTAAATCAAAGATTGTGATCCCGGATGAGAGGGTCTATGGTAGAGCATATAGTAAATTTGGGTATCTGTGAAGTCTTATTGGAGAAGATGCTCACTGTGCTTTACTTTATAGGGGGAAGTAGAATTAATTTTATAAAATAGAAGAATGTTTATTATGTCAGAAAACACGCACATAGTTATGGAAGCCTAACCTCTACCACATATTCAGGAAACTGATTAGATTAATGTATTATTTGTTGTTAAATATATCATCCCTTTTTATTTTCAAAATAACCCTATCAAATGGAAAGCACAGGCAGTATTTTTCCCATTTTGTGGAAGAGGGCATGACTCTTCCACAGTTGAATTTAGACCACTAAGTTACTTGCCCAAATTCAACTATAATGACAAAAACATATAGCCTTGAGATTTTTATTTTTGGTACTCTGTATCATGCACTACCTTGCACTAATTCATATTCCATGAGAAAGATGGGCTATAATAAAGAGACACAGGAAGATGAATTCATAAAATGGGAAGGGACTTTTGAGAAATCTCCAGAGGAGAATATGCAGCCACTCTCCTTATGCAATCTACTGAGAATTTCTTCCTGGCTCCACAACAACTGTTTATTTTTATTTTTCTGTTTGCTGCATAAAAATTAATCACTGAAATCTTTCACATATTTAAGTACTAAGAAGACTTTTCTTCCAAGTGATACAAATATAACATTTAATATAATTTCAAATATTGTTGGATAACTTCCATGTACCAAATATATTGGCATTTTTAAGAAAGTATATGGAAGGTTACAAATACGAGTGTGGAACTTTCCATTCCTGTAGTAGACAGCAATTTAGTAAGGAATACTGACTGGAGGAGCTCTAAGTGAAGATAGAATAGGTACAAACAGCATAAATGTACACTGGGAATTTGAAAAAAAAAACAATTCTATATTCATTGTGAGGTTACACGGAAGATTTATTGGAGGAAGGAGAGTTGGACTGAAATCTAGAGAAGGCCATAATTTCAATAGATGTTATAGGATCAAAGTGGTTGCCGAGAAAGGGTACAACATGAGGGGAGAAAGGGATCAAAAAAACCTAGGACACATTTTATAAATAGAGTAATGAAGTGAGAATGCTAATATGGTGAAAGATACGAATGGAAAGCTTAGAAAATATAGATATATTTATATTGTAGGTAACTATTAGGAATTAAAAACTGTAGTTGTATCAATATTGATTTATTTTCCTCTGAATATATAGATTATTTATATGTATTTGTAGGTAGGTCTATGATATAATGATATAGATATATAATTATATATAATCACAAATATGAAACATTGAAAGCATTTCAATCTCAATTTCATCATTTATAGATGAAAAAACTGATGTCTGAAAAATTATACAAAGTTATGAAGATAATTAGCAACAAAAACAGGCTATAAACCAAGTGTGAATTATCAAGCCTCTAGGATGGCATTGTGCACACACACACAAAAAGTCCTTAAAATGGCATAGAAGAGCTTCCTAATCTATTCAGAATTTACATTTCTGGTTTCATTTCTGTAAGAATACTCCATTCTATTCTTTCTTATATTCTCACTGTTCCTGAGCTCCCAGCCTATTTTTCAAACCTTAAAGCCATTGCAAATGCTGGTCTTTCTTCCAGAAATTTCTTCTTTAGTATGGATACTCACATCTATCTACCCAATTCTTTGAAGAAAAAGAACGGTGATATGAAGACAACCCTGACCCTAACTTCACACATTGACATGGGGTTGTGATAGGTAAACCTTGAACTGGGTGATATCTGGATAGTACCATGAGATTTATTTATTTATGT
Organism: Rhinopithecus roxellana; assembly: GCF_007565055.1. Classification (NCBI taxonomy): domain Eukaryota; kingdom Metazoa; phylum Chordata; class Mammalia; order Primates; family Cercopithecidae; genus Rhinopithecus; species Rhinopithecus roxellana. The sequence continues at coordinate 70,685,531 of NC_044569.1, read as the reverse complement.
AGTTATAATTTATAACCTGCTTACTTCCAGAAAGGATTTGAGTTAGCTAGCTAAAAGTTAAAATACTTAGAAAAAATCCTATTTTGAAGTTCTTTGATGTGAAAATTATCCTGCACGAGCTGGCATGCCGAGAGTTTCTCCTGATTTCTGCCTCCATGTCTGATCCATTTCAGCAGGGCAATTGCTTGATGAATTTTTTTTTTTTTTTTTTTTTTTTTTTTTTTTAAGGAAATTTAACTGAACAACTCACACTCTCAGAAATGCTTTGATTTTACTTTGGTTTGTGCTCAGGGCAAAGATTTTGGCTCTGCCTTTCTCATCCACAATTGTGAATTCACTTTAAATAAAACTCAAAAGGAAATCAATGTCCAGTGTCTTGGCTGAAAAATAAATGAAAAACAAACATACAGGATGAAGTAAACATCCAGGCTTCTGTAACTAAACTCAATAAAAACAAAACAAAACAAATGTGATAAACCTAGAGGACTCTATTTCTCTCTGTTTGCAAACGACCAAGGGCTAATAATTAGCAACCTAAGATACTCTTCCTGTTCATTGCTGGTTGTAACATTTTGTGCATGAGGTAGGAGATCTTAAATATTTATATAAGCATTTACCTGTCTATTGGTTGTTTTGTGATACCTTAAAGCTCTCTCTTCATACTCCTCCCTCCCTTCCTTTCTCCTTCCTTACTCTTGAATTTGGGTTAAGGTTATTGAAAGGCCCTCTTGATGTAATATACTGTCACAGTGATGGGACTTACAATGCATTTTAATGAAGCAAATTAAAACAGATTGGTTTTGATGCTAAATTCTGTAATGATTTAGTTATTTAACTTAAAATGTATTTTTGTGTGTGTGAAGTCTTAAGCAAAAAGCACAGTTCTCAGGTGCATCCAGAAGCTGCAATAATAAGTAAGTAATCTGTGGCTATTGTATTAAAAAAGAAAAAACATCAGATGAAAAGAAGAGCTTAAGAATGATTCCCTTCTAACATGCTCGCAAGGGCAATAAAACTAACCAACCTCAGTTGAAAAATTAAAGATCAATTTAGAATTTTAAAGCTCGTCAAAGGAAGAGGTGAGAACTCCATAAAATATCCGAGAGAAAGATATAAGAGCAAGAGAAGAAAGCCCAGGAGACTGAAAGGAGCCATGAAATAATCACTTGAATCCGAACCTGATTTGAAATAAGGAATCCTGCTAATCATTCTTTAGTTCTTGATTCCTGGGTTTTTGTTTGTTTGTTTTGTTTCTTGAGACGGAGTCTTGCTCTGTCCCCAGGCTGGAGTGCAGTGGGGCAATCTCAGCTCACTGCAACCCCTGCCTTACTGGTTCAAGCAATTTTCCTGCCTCAGCCTCCCACTAGCTGGGACTATAGGCACGCGTGACCACGCCCGGCTAATTTTTGTGTTTTTAGTAGAGACGGTGTTTCACCATGTTGGCCAGGATGGTCTCAATCTCTTGACCTAGTGATCTGTCCGCCTTGGCCTCCCGAAGTGCTGTGACTACAGGCGTGAGTCTCCACGCCCGGCTGTTTTCTATTTTGTTTTGTTTTGTTTTAATATAAAAACATTCTTCTTAGTTCCTGCCTAATTTAATCACACACTCTGTCCTTCCCTTGGACAAGCATTGGGTTCTAATTCACTTCCAAATGTCCATGGCAGACTAGCAAAACTATGCCATTACTGAATAAAACTTACGCCTTTAAGTTTTCATTTATTCGAAAATTTGTTGCATATAGGTCTATGTATTCATAGCATTTCTTCTTCCAACTTCCAAGAAATCTGAAAGAACAAGTGGGAAGTGCTTAGAAAAGCTATGTTGGTTTAGATGAGAAAGAATCAGGAGGATAAAAAGGCCTTGGACTGGAATAAAAAATAAATAAGAGACTTAGACGAAGTAGATTGTGACAAGGTGTTAGGAGAAAGATGAAAAGGGTTTTGGAGCATTTATAAACTCAAAGAATTTAACTCCCTTTGATGTGCCTTTAAGAGACTTCCACAAAAATTTACATTGTATTTTGGTATTTTTTGGAAGTCATATTTTTTGTTTTATTACTGTATCATCATACAGGTCTAACAACACTGAGGAGATGATACACAGTTCCTGCCTTCGTGAAATTTGAGGTGCAAATGGTAAGGACCACCCCCACCACAATAATGACAAAGTGTCATTAAATTTACATTTATTATCTCATTGAATATTTTCTGTGACTTCTCTTACTATCATCTGGACTTGTACAGAGGGTCCTTGACTTACAACAGTTTGGTTTATGATTTGGGGGATTTACAATGGCCATACAATCATTTTCTTATTTTTCCTTTTCAGTACAGTATTCAATAAATTACATGAGATGTGTAACACTACTATAAAATAGGCTTTGTGTTAGATGATTTTGCTCAACTGTTGGCTGATGTAAGTGGTTCTAAGCACTTTTAAAGGCAGGTTAGGCTAAGCTATGATGTTCTGGAGGTTAGGTGTATTAAATCCATTTTCAACTTACGTTGGGTTTATCGGGTTATAAGCCCATTATAAATAGAAAAATATCTGTGTTGTCTTTAAGGCTTTTGCCAACCTGAGGGAACTGTTCGTGGACAGGGTTAGAGAGGGTGAGTCCTCTCTATCCTCATCACACTTTGCCCTGTATCATGTCTGTGTTTCATGAAGATAGAAAGATTTGAAAATTTGAAGACAGATCATCTTGATTTCAACTTCTGAATTTTTATCCTTACTTCCAGGCTTAAAACACCCACTTTAGTGCATGATATTTATTATTTAGATTTGTCCATAGCTATTAAGTAAACTATCCACAGTATTAGAAAACCAGTTAATACATAAAAATATCAAGAATTACTCTTCCTGGTTACATAGCGTGGATTTTACAAACTATATTTGACTGTTACATTAGCCATGAGTTGATTGTCAACAACCATGGTTTCAATCAAATGTCATGTGCTTCCTAACATTTGCTAATTGATAGTGATAACTGACTAAACTAGAGCACTTGGTATTTGCCAAACCTCGGTATGAGTATTTTCAATATATTAACACATTGCATCCTCCCAGAAATCCCTAAGGCAGGTGCTGTTATTACCACCATTTACAGATGAGAAAACTAAGGCAAAGAAAGCCTAATGAATGTGCATGTAGCCTTACTGCAAATGGAAGAACAAGGATTCAAACCCAGTTTTGGTGGCTTGTAATTGGTTTTTATGATTAAATCCACTTCCATATTAATGCATCTGTTGAGCTTAGGATCATCATCACTTCTATTCTAAGGGGCCAAGCAGTGACTTGGATTGATACATGCTAATGTGTTTAAGGAGAAACTTGGTGATGTCTAGTTCCTTTGTCCCAGACACTTCTCTGCTCTTTATATTTCAACAATGGCCTTTTAGAGGTCATTTATATTAGATTCAGAATTGGTAAGAGTACCTTCAGGTAATTTCCTCATTTGAATCCTCCTAACAATCAGCTAATGAGATGAGTACCATTACCCCTTTGTACCAGCAATCTGGCCTAAATATCAGAAAGCTTACATTATCTGCTGGGCCACAGAGCTGGTCTGTGCTATAGTCCAGAATCAGACCACATTAAAAAAAATATACACATTATATATATATATATATAAAACATATTATATATATATATTTTATATATTCTAGGGATTTTTCCACACTATCATATTGGGTCTCCTAACTCCATAGCCTTCAAGAACGTACAGATCAGAAAATATCCTAATTAAAACCTACTACAAGACAAGAATAATAATCAAATGTGAAGCAAATGTTATGGGGAAATTTAACTGCTTTCACCTTGCAGAGCCCCAAATATTCATCCTCAAAATTAGGAACAGTCTCAAGTTTGACCATGGGTTTTGTTACTGTTTTTTTCATAAAGGAATTTTGATGCAATAATGAAGTATAAATTATTTCAATGATTGACTGAATCAAATTATAAAGTAATGTTGTGAAAATGAGTTGCTAGGACTGAGAAAAAAATGTTTACCAGGAACATCAAAAGCAAAATGTGTAGGCCTGGCTACTAAAATATGAGCAACCTTCCTCAGCTGAAAAGACAAGCGAACATTGAATTATAGAACCTTCTTCCATGACACACCTCTAACAGAATGAAGATTTTCAACTAAGAACATAATATTGATCCTTAAGAAAGTGAGATAAGACTTTTTCAATTCTTCATTGTTTGAGTAACTTATCAAATATATATTTTTATCTGTTTAGCAATTTTGAGAAATAGAGGTCATAATAAATTCTACTACCTTTGTCAACCCCCCTACCATACATCACTGTATATTAGTTCTGGAAATCAAGAAATTAAACTTATCCCTATAATATCAAAATTGGTAAACTTAACAAAACTTGAGCTATTAAAAATATGTTACATTTCATGCTCAGATTGAACTAAAGCAAATATGAGATTAAATTAATTCTCCATTTCCTTTTGAGGGTATACATGTACATCTGTATGGCTACAAAAATAACAATATGATTCAATTTGTGGTTTAGTATTTTCAAGTGATCTTATTTGATTGATAGAAACACACACACATATGTATATGAAAGATATTTTGTATAAATAAGGGCAAGGGAAAATCATATTAACTGAGGCAGGCAAATGCATTTAAGCACTTATGATACAAGTTAAAATTAAATAAATGATTTCTTGTAAGAAACAGGTCTACACACTAACAGACATCGTAACTCTCTTATTAATTATTGACTGATTTATCCCACAGTCAGACTGATGTTGTGATTTAATGTTCTAAGTGAGAAGAAACATAGATTCAAGTGATTATTTTAGAATGTATAGTAGTTTAAATCAGAGATTTACTTTTGGGATTGAAAGATAGAATGGGTTAGAGATAGGGTGAGAGTAATACAACTTAAAATACATAAATAGAGTAACAGAAGACAGAAAAATGTAGTAAGTTACATCTGCATAGTAGAAGTTGCTTGGCAATTTTACTTAAAGAATCAGATATTGTATCAACAATACCCAAAGACACTGAGTAACTGACACATCTCCACTTCAACTCATATTGGATGCCTGGCTTCAAAAGCAATTTTACATTGGCTAAATGTAACTTGATATAAGAATATAAAAATGACGAAAGCTGCTCTTTGGTATTTCAACAATAAAGGAGCAGAAAGATAATTCCATAGCTTGATTTTCTCCAATCTATCTTAATGCTAAACAAAAGCTACATTCACCTGCTCTTCTATGTGACTATGTTGTGGCTACGTGGACTCTGATGTCTCTCTCTGTCTCTATCCCTCTCTTGTCCCCTCTCTCTATATTACTTACACTTAAATTTTATTCCAAGATCTTGCATTTCAACCACTTAAATATATCATTCTGATTAGACTGAAAAATTCAGTGCAAGATTTGTGTGTGTGTATGTGTCCATGTGGGCAGGGGTATATTTGTGTGCATGTGTACCCTGAAAGGGGGTACCATGGGTAAAACTGATGACAAAGATAGATGGAGAAGTGCAAAAAAAAAAAAAAAAAAAAAAAAAAAAAAAAAAAAAAAGAAAGAAAGAAAGAAAAGAAAAGAAAAAGAAAAAGAATAAGAAAAAGAATAGGATAAACAGCCTCTGTTGCCAGGACATAGACAGAAACAGTCTTTTAGGTCTTCTGTAACATTTCAAGCAGTCCTGTGGGTGGAAGAAAAGGTGGAACTCAAACTGGTGGAAAAGGAATTTGGAGGAAATGGTGTTATCACCAAAGGCATCTTTACCAGGCTCCCTCCTTTGCCCTGAGCTGTAACTAATGACCTCACCAACTTTGGCATCACAAAGGATTGTTAACCATTTTGACGTCATTGATAAGCAAATTCACTATGATAGTGGCTTAATCTGATTTTTAACACCCACCTTATTTAATCAATCAGTGTTTTAGCGTAATGACTGTTAACTCCCATTAAAATTGCTAAACCAGCATAAATGGTCAAATTTCTCCAAATGATTTGAAAGAGGTTGTAGATAACTCAATGTGACAAATTTGTGCTATAGCTGAGCCTTGTTAAAGAGGTGAGAGCATTTTTACCCTACTCAATTTATAAGACTCTATTAAAATTAATTTTCTAGTGAGTGAAACTTCGTTATGAAGCTAATTGCAGGGTTCAGGAGAAATACCCAGGTTTGGGGTCAACCACTTTAGATCAGGCTACTTCAAGAAATGCAGTCTAACTGGCTGGAGAAGTGGAGTGTTATTAGTCCATTTTCACACTGCTATAAAGAAATACCTGAAAGAAAAAGAAAAAAGAAAATAAATATCTGAAACTGAGTAATTTATAAAGAAAAGAGGTTTTATTGGCTCATGGTTCCACAGGCTCTACAGGAAGCATGGCTGGGGAGGCCTCAGGAAACTTACAATCATGGTGGACAGTGAAGGGAAATCAGTCACATCTTACATGGCTGGAGCAGGAGGAAGAGAGAGAATGGGGAGTTACTATACACTTTTAAACAATCAGATCTCCTGAGAACTCACTCAGTCATGGGAAAAGCAAGGGGAAATCCACCCCCATGATCCATTCACCTCTCACCACGCCTGTCATCCAAATTGGGGATTACAGTTCAACATGAGATTTGGGTGGAGACACAAAAATTCAAGCCATATCATGGAGTTATAAACTATAAAAATTGAAAGAAAAATTTACTTGGGCTATACCCTAGATACAAATAACAAAGTCATTTTTCAGGAATTCATGATATGGACTTCAAAAGGACATTTCTTTTATTCAAACCTAGCAAGGATGGTTTGTGGACTCACATAGGAACTTATTTCAGAAGGGCCTTACATATGGTTTAAAGTTTTGCTGTTGCCATATTAAAATTGTTAATTTTTGAACAAGGGACTATATAATTTTATTTTGTACTGGGCCTTTCAAGTTTTATAACCACGTTTGCAGGACTGGGTGGGGTGGGGGGAGAGGGTGCTACTGGAAGTGTAGAAAAAGGGGATCTAGATATTAAAGCTATGTTTGCTTTCCAATTATAATTTCATAAACAATAGAATCAGCTCAAAATCTATACCATTCCCTCCCAGGACTAACAACTTATGTATGCATATAAATGTAAGGAATCTCTGGGCTCACTTTGCTATGGTCTTCTGATCCTTGTGAAGGGGGAAAAACAAAAAAAAATTTATGAGTGTATAATTTTATTAAAATCTTCATCCTAAACTTTATACAGTAGCAGTTTAAATAGTAGCAGATTGTTTGGCAGAATATCAGAGATAAAGTTATACAACCTGGACAGTTCACATTCACTTTCCTTGTACCTAGCAGGGAAACTGGTTATTGCATTTTCCAGAAGATTGAATTGTTATAATTACATTATGTGTTATAATAATATTCAAATAGCTCCCAGTGTTTAGCGGACACTTATCTGTATATTCTCAAGGGTTTCTTTTTTTTTTTTTTTTTTTTTTTTCTGTCTCAGAACACTTTAGGTAGCCAAATGCGGGAATGTTGGAGAGTCCTTGGAAAGGGCAGTTTCTTGATCTATTAGACACATGAGGATATCATTAAATTAAGATAACAAATGGAAAGACTGTCCTCATATTTATGACCCTAAGAAAAACCACTTTCATTGTCAACTGAGGTTACATTTTTATCAAATTAGGAGAGGTTAATTATTAACATTTTTTCTCAGTGGTTAAGGGCAAAGCTAGAATATGACTTTTTAAGTATGAGAGTTGGAATCTACGTTTTTTGTTATCTGAAGATAAACAGAACTTTTTTCTCAACTCCACATTTAGAAATAAAATCAAAACAAACAAACAAAAACTTAGTTTTAGTCTATTGATTTTATTTCTGAAGCATCTCTTGATCTTTTCACTTCTTTTTATTACAACTGTCATCATCTTAGTATAAGCCAGAGTCATATCCAACCTAAGCTACTGGCTAAAATTGATGTCTTTTCCCTTCGGTGTCACTTCACTCCAAGTTATTTTGTACATTGTAGCCAAAAGGATCCTCCTAAGCCACAAATCTGATGAAATTACTTTTCTACTAAAGACAGAGTTCCAATGGCTTCCTGCTTTTGCTGTAATAAAGTTCAAACTCCCTAGTTCTGTTTCTATCACTGTCTAACACAGATCTCATTTTTTATTAGTATTTTCAAATTCTATTTTCCTGACTTAAGGGAAAAAGTTTTTCTAAAACCTTTAGAGACACTAGTTTTACAGTGTAGAACCTAACAGCAAATTCCTTGTTTTATGGGGTTTGTACTTTAGTGATTAACATATTAATATCATAAGAAAATTAATACGATACTGTTGGGTAGTCCTTAGTGCTATGACAGAAACTACAGCAATCAATATAGAAGATGCTGATGTCAGTAAAATGATGGACTAGGACATTCTCAGCAAGACTGGAAGAGAGGCCATTACTTCCAGTGCACAGACACCAACCCAAGGATATCAGGATTACAAAAGATCAGGCAAACATGACATCACTAAAGTAAACTAATAAAACTCTGGTAATCAGTTTTAGAGAAATAGAAATCCATAGACTGTCTTACAAGTAATTCAAAATTATAAACTCAAAGTAACTCAATGAGTAACAAGAGAACAGAGAAACACAACTAAACTAAATCAAGAAAACAACATATGAACAAAATTTGATGTTCAATAAAGAAATAGAAACTGAAATAAAGAACCAAATGAATGTCATGGACATGAAGAATATAATAAGTGAACTGAGAAACTAAATAGAGAAAATTGAACAGTAGTTGTATTTTTAAGGAGGAAAAATAATCAACGAACTTAAAGACAGTTGATTTGAAATTATTCATTTAAAAGAATAAAAACAGAAAAGAACAAAAAAGATGAAGAAAGACTATATTACTTATGAGACACGAAAAAATAAACCAATGTATGCATTGTAGGAGTTCAAGAGGGAGAAGAGAAGAAGGAAGACACAGAAAATATGTTGTATAAACCATGTTTGAAAACTTTAAAATCTAGGGAGGGAGATAAACACTCAGATTTCTGAGATCTAAAGGTTGCCAAATACCTTCCATGCAAAAATGTCTATGTTAGAATACATTATAATTAAATTTTCAGAAGCCCAAGAAAATAAAAGATATTGATAGCACCAAGAGAAAAGTGACATGTTACATACAAGATAATCTTCTTAAGACTATCAGTGAATTTCTCAGCAAATACTTTACAGGCCTAAAAATATTTGGATAATATATTCAAAGTACTGAAAGAAAACAAAACAAAATAAAATTCTCAACAAATAATACCATCCTAATTTGTTTGTTTGCTATAAAGGAAGACTTGAGGCTGGGTAATTTATACAGAAAAGCGTAATTTGGCTTTTTAGTTGGCTCTTATTTGGCTCATGGTTCTGTAGGCTATACAAGAGCATGGCATCAGCATTCATCTTATTAGCTTCTGGGGAGGGCTTCATGCTGCTTCCACTCATGGTGGCAGGTGAAGAAGGGTCAGCATTTCACTGCAAGAGAGAAAGAGAAGGAAGTGCCAGGCTCTTTTCAATGACCAATTCTTGAGGGATCTAAGAGTAAGAACTCTCTCTCGTAAGAACACTTCCTCCTACCAGGCCCAGCTTCCAACATTAGAGATCAAATTTTAACATGAGATTCAGCAGGACCATCCAAACCATATCCAAATTATAGCAAATATTTTACATAACAAAATTGTCCTTTAAGAAGAAAGGAGAGAAAAAGAGGCTAAAACAAACAAAAACTGGGATGATTTTGCACTACATCTGCCTTATAAGAACTAAAAGTAACTTTTCAAGATAAAGCAAAAAGATTGTACACAAAAACATGAAAGAATATGAAAATATAAATTTCATTTATGAAGGTAAATATAAAGACAAAAAATATTGTTATACTGTAACAATGGCATGCAAATAATGTTATAAATTAATAAATTAAATGAAACAAGTAGTAAGAATAATTGTAATCAATATAGAAAGAAGTAAAATCTGATCTTAATTATATAAAATGTGTGTTTTTTGCATGTGTGCATGCTTAGAGGTAAATAAAGTGTATAATTTCTTTAAACAATTGAAGTTATCAGCTTAAAATAGGCTACTGTAACTATAAAATTGTCCTATGCGTACAATGATACACACACACATGAATATATGACATACAGTAGTTACACAAAAGATTAAAGAGAAAACAATTAAATCATACTACTACAAAAAATTGCCACAGATAAGAGAATAAGAGAAACACAAGAATTATAAAACAAACATAAAACAATTAGTAAACTTGCAATATTAAGGTCAATCCCATCAATAATTACCTTAGATATAGATCAAGTAAACTCCTCAATCAAAAAGCATAAAGTGGACAAAATATATATTTTAAAAAAGAGTCAAACAGAAATTTTGCTGTTAAAAACACAAATACTGGACTAGAATATTCCATTGAAAGCTTTAACAGCAGACTCAATAAAACTGAAGAAAAAATCAGTGAGCTCAAAGATTAATCATTTGAAATTCTCCAGTCTGAGGCACAGCAATAACAAAGGAGTGAAGAAAGTCAGTGGGTCTATGTGAAACCATCTAGCAAACCAATTTACACATTATGCTAGTTCCAGAAGTAGTAGACAAAGAAAAAGGGGAAGAAAGCTTACTGAAAGAAAAAAAAATGACAGAAAATTCCCAAATCTGAAGAAGGAAATTACTGGATCCATGAAGCTCAAATAACTATAAATAAAGTCTATATACACAGATCTTTTCTGAGACACAATATAAGCAAATTCTCAAAAGTTAAACACAAAGATAATTTTGAAAGCAGCAAGAGAAAAGCAAGTGAACACATACAAGGAAAACTCCACAGGACTAACAGCAGATTTCTCAGCGGAAGCCTTGTAGGTGAGGAGAGACTGGGATAATATATTCAAAGTTCTGAAAGAAAAGGAAGAAAACACTAAACCAAGAAAACTATAGCTCTCAAAAATATCTTTCAAAAATGAAGGCAAGATAAGCACTTTCGCTTTCCCAGGTAAGCAAAAGCTGTTAAAGTTCAAGACCACTAGACTTGCCTTACGAGAAATACTAATGGAAGTTCTTCTAGTTGGTAAACAAGGTCACTTATAACATGTAACATGATAAAGTGTAGAATTCACTGTAAAGGTAACAATATAGTGTAATTCAGAATACTATAATTCTGTAATGGTGGTGGTTAAATACTTTTTAGCTTTGGCATAAAAGTTAAAAGACAAAAGTATTGAAAACAAGTATGTTACAAAAATTTGGTAATGGACACATATATGTAAAGGATGTATATTGGGGTATACACAACATAAAATGTGGATGAGGAGAAATTAAATGTAGGATTTTTGTATATGGTTGAAGTTAACTTGTTATCACCTTAAAATAGATTGTTATAAGATATTTTATATAAGCCTCATTTAACCAAAAAGGACAAGCCTATAGTAGATACACAAAAGGCAAAGATAAATAAATCAAACATAGCACTGCAAACATATCAAGGTGCCTCAGTGGAGTAGGCAGCACATCAGTCTCATAGTCAAAGCATAGCACTGCAAAAATATAAAATCCTAAATTAGGATAGCAAGCAAGCAAGAAATAATGGAACAAATGTACTACAAAACCATCAGAAAAAAATTAACAAAATGGCAGTAATGAGTTCTAACCTATCAATAATTACTTTAAATGTAAGTGGATTTAATTTTTGATTAAAAGAGTGAATGGATTAAAGAAACAAGATCTAATTATATCTACAAGAGATTCACTTTAGCTTTAAGAAAATACATAGTCTGAAAGTGAAGGTATAAATAAAGATATTCCATGCAAATGGCAATGAAAAGAGAGTAACAGTGGACATTATTTCAAAAATTGTCACAAAAGATAATTAAGGTTATATGTAATGATAAAGGAGCCAATTCATGAAGATGACATGCTAATTGTAAATATATATGCACTGAACTTTGGAACACCTAAGTGTAATTCAAATGTTAATAGAATGAAAGGGAAAAGTAGATAGCAATGCAAAGTCCCCTTAGTAAGGGACTATGATACCGTGCTTTCGACAATGGATACATTATTTAGACAGAAAATTCCTGGAGTAGAAAACACGAGAAGAAACCCAGAGAAAAACTTAAAGGAAATTTTGTGTGACTGGAGCAGTGTGAACACAGGCAAGATGGGTTAAGAAATGTTGCTGGAAATCAGATCATGCAGACAATTGTGAGGCATGGGAAGAACTTTACATTTTAGTCTTAAGTATGATGGGTAGCTACTGAAGTCCAAATGGAATCATCACATTACCTTATTCGGTTTTGGAAAGTGCATCTGGGTTATCTCAGAAGAATATACTGTAGGGGAAATAGTGGCATCAGAAAGTCCTGCTGGGAATTAGGAGTTTCATTTGCATAGTCCAGGAAAGAGATTCATACAGTTTGAGTAAGCTGAGGGTACTTTGATTCGTGACAGAATTCAATGATAGATTTTAAGTGTAATAAAGCCAGGCATCATGGGTACCCACAAGGGCTTTCCCCAGTAAGTAAATGATTATAGTATTTACTGAGGAAAACATCGAGGAAGGAGAAGATATTTGTGAGCTATGGAAGGAAGTACTTTTACATAGAAAGTTTACTTTTATCATAGAAAACTGTTTTAACATAGAAAACAGTTTACTTTTAACATAGAAAGTTTCACATATTTTTGGCAGAGATTTTTAGATGCTACCCAAGCCCATTCCTGCTTCAGAAACACAGGAACACGACATTATTCTGCCTTATTTATATCTTGTTTGAAACTCTAAAATGTGGCAAGAAGTGATATAAGGCACTTCTGAGCTGTCTATCTCTGCATCTCTCTGTCCCTTTGTCTCTTTCCTGAATATCTACCAGTAAAATGGTTGACATAGTATTGACACACAATGGAAGGGGTCCTCTTGGAGGAGAGTTACTTGGAAAGCCCACCTTTATTAATATTAAATTGTATTACTTAGAGTCAATAACCAGACAGAAACCACAAAGTAATATGAAGAAGAAAAATATAAGAATTATTAAGTAAAACAGTAACAAGAGCTTGGCTAGAAAGACTTACGAGAATTTTAAGGAATAGAGAAATAGCAAAATATAAGGGGTAGCCTCTATCTTTAGGACTGAAAGAACACTTAAGAAGAAACCCTTACCCCAAGACTGAGATTCTTAACTTATAGAGCTGTTCCTGCCCTTGACTCATTGAATGTAAAATTTGCTGTAGTGACACCCTAGTACAGCTTGATGGAATGCCACTATCTGGATCTCGCTAGAAATTTAGCCTCTAAGGTGTCAAGAGGGGCAAAATACCTCATTTAAGCCACTTTGCTATTAAACTACTTAAGGAGATTGATGGCCCCAGGTGGGTGGGTGCTGATAGCTACTATTCACATCTGTAGCCATATCCCAAATAAGCCTTCCACATGCAGAAGATAACACTGAAGAAGGTGTAGGTACTGCAGGAGACTGACAAGAAAGTGCATTGAAGCCCTCAAATTACTGCCTTCTATAATGTCTCCCTCATGCCTTCTGCTGACAAAGCTTAGCACCATATGAACTAGCAAAATAAAGATATCTAAATAACTCAGTTTTATGTTTTACAGATCTGGAAATTAAGGGCCAAGTTGGAACTGAAAGAAGATAAATTGATCACTGTAAAATTACTCTATTGTCTTCTGTCTTCCTTGATGTTTGATTTCAAAAATGTTAACTATAAATTTTGTTTTGTTCCTCTAAATAGATTTTTTTTTTCTCTCTGAGATTGTCTTCAATATATTCCTCAGTTTTTATTTATCTGAGTAAGATATGCTTTGGTGTTTTTTATTTTGTTTTGTTTTTTGAGTCTGGGATAATATTCAATCTGTTTGGTGTTCTCTGATCTACCTAGACCTATGATTTGGTGTCAGTGAGTGATTTTTAGAATTTATCAGTTATTATGTCTTCAAATATGTTTTCTAACCTATTCTGTTTTCTTCTTGAACTCTAGTAATGTGAATTGAAGTTTTGGTAATGTCCTGTAACTCTTACATGCTCTTTTTACTTCTTATTATTTTTTCTTTTTTCCTTTATGTTTCCATTTGAATAATTTCTATAGACCTATCTTCAAGTTAATTGATTATTTCCTCAGATATATTATATTCAGTGATGATCCCATAGAAAACTTTTTATGGTAGAGTTTTCCCAGTCCAGCACTTCCAATTTTTTCCTCATACATCTTATCTCTTCTATTGAAATTATCTCTTTGATTTGCATGTTTTACATCATTTCCACTAAATCCCTTAACACATTAGTAATAATTACTTTAAATGTCCATCAGCCAGGCATGATAGTTCATGGCTATAATCCCAAGAACTTGGGAGACTGAGGCAGAATGATCTCTTGAGGTCAGTAGTAAGATACTAGACTGGGCAGCATAGTGTGACCCCACCTGTAAAATAATAATAATTAAAAAAAAAAAGAAAAAACAGCCGAGGATGGGGGCACATGCCTGTACTTGCAGCTTTTTGGGAGGCTGAGGCAGGAGGATTGCTTGAGCTGAAGAGTTCAAGGCTACAGTGAACCATATTTTGTCACAATGGCTCTTGCCTATAACCCTAGCTCTTTGGAGGCTGAGGTGGGAAGACTGCGTAAGACAAGTTGGAGACCATCTTGGACAATGTAGTGAGATGTTGTCTCTACAAAAAAATGTTAAAATTAGCCAGGTGTGGTGATGCACACCTGTAATTAACAGCTACTTGAGAGGCTGAAGCTGAGGAGGGAGGATTGCTTGAACCCAGGAGATCAAGGCTGCACTAAGCCATGGTCATGCCACTGCACTCCAGCCAGTCAACCGAGCAATAACTTGTCTCTTTAATTTAAAATCAAACATTTTTAAAATTAAAATAAACTTTTTAGTCAGGTAGTTACAACATCTTAGTGTAAGAAACGGATATACATGCTGCTACCTTTAGGATGTTGTTAAAAAAAATCATTGTATCTGGGAGATACTAATCCAAGTTTAGTTCTAATAATTGCTTTATCTTTTCTGAATATCTTTTTTTTTTTTTTTTTTTTTTTTTTTTTTGCTATTTCTATGCCACGTGTGTGTGTGTTTTGGAAAGTTGAACATGTTATGTAAAGCATTGGAGACTGTGGTAAAATGATTTTTATGCTTGAAAATGGGCGGAACTCATTTGTGTTCAAGGGAAGCACTCCTTCCCCTTGATTTTGTTGGTGTGGCTTTCTCAGTTTTCCTGCCCTTCCTTCAACTGTAGTTTTTGGTCCCACTTACTGCTGTCCCCCTCCCTTTCTTACAATTGTCCCTACTTACAATTGTTTCCTCCCCCACCCCATGTTTTCTTTTAATCTCCCAGATACAATGATTTTCTTAACAACATCCTAAAGGTAGCAGCATGTATAAACTGTTTTCTTACAGTTTAAGGCTGTTGGTTCATAGTAGAGGTAGGGGAGAAGAACCCAGGCAGAATTCCTTGCCCCTCTTTCATGGCTGATAGTCCCTTATTTCAGTTCTACACCACAAAGACTTTTTTTTTTTTTTTTTTTTAAGAATTTTTATAAACTTTCTCTCTGGTGAAATCTGTGGCAAGAGGATATGGACCCTCCAATTTCTTTGACTCTTAGGGGCTTCACACTGTCATGAAGACTCACAGTTGGCCTTCTCCAAACTGTCAGCTCTTCCAGCTGAACTCTTGACTGGTGTCTATTGCATCTGCCCAGCTTGAGAACATGTTGACATCACTGTTGTCCCTGAAGACATAAATTCTTTTTAGATTTTGAGACCATTGTTTGCTCCCTGACTTTCTTTTTCCAAAGGAATACGAAAAATGGTTGATCTTTGAAGTTAGTCTGGTTTTCTTAGAATTAGAGCAACACTTCTTGCATTTCTAATACATGGTTCAGAAGCTCTTAATTCTATATGGCAGATTTTAAAATAAATACTAAATACATACTTATGAACATGGATAGGATTGATCTCCAAATATTAAGTAAAACATAAATTTGTTAAGTGACACATATACTATACTGAAAATTATATTATTTAGAAAACACACGGAACAATATGAGATAGTGCTTATATATATATTCATATTTTAAATGTATAAAAACAGACTGGAAAGGTACACAGCAATGCTATTACAGTGATTACCTCTGGGGATAGGGTAATAAAAAGAAATTTCAACTTTATCTGCAATGTTCTATTTCTTTTATAAAAAATTACTTTAATGTCTGACTAGCACATCAACTGAAGTATCCTCAAAGCCAAAAGCATCATATATTCCTTATGATGTGCCAGTATGAGCTTAATTAGTGACTCAGTTATGGCAGCCATTCTGAAGGCAGACAATACAGTTATCTTTAACACTCCTTAGTGTTGCAGTTATTTCAAATTTATAGCTTATATGTGGATTTCATATATTTTATTTCCTCTACCACTACATCAATGTCATGTGCTTTTTGGGGGTGCATTTTTCCCACTTTGAAGCAGACCTGACATACACTTGCAGAGACCCTATTCCTCTAGCAAGTGTTCTACATGAATGCTTTCATAAGAAATTACCAACCCTATTCTTACTTTTGGCTGCACATAAACATCTTACACTTCTTAAATTAATGATTAAATACATTTATCCACCTCCTAACATGGTCACTGCATAAACCTCTTCAATTGATGTGATAAGGAAGAACGACATGCCCCAATTTACACACTGCCAGCAGTCTATATTATTATAATATTTAGAAAACAGAGCAATATGAGATAGTGCTTATATATATTAGTGCTATATTCTTGCTGGGAAGATAAAGGCTGCACAATTGTAGTAGTCAAAATCACTATGATGGGAGGAAGTATGTTGGAAGAACTATATGCCCATATATACATATACATAAAATTAATCAGTAAGTAGTAAAAGTATCACCATTTTAGTCTATGACAAGTTCCAGAAATCATAAGTGGGAAGCATGTCATCAGGTAAAGCTATTAGAAGGTCTTCAAAAGATTAAAGACAGCTCCAGTGGACATTCCCAGGATATCTTCAAAGGAAAGCTATGAAATCTTCCTTCATTATTATCTTCAATTATTCTCTTTCAATAGCATATAAAGATATTTAGGGAATGATTAATAATTAAGAAAGTAAGTAATTATTGGTAGGAAACTTTAAAAATTAACTTACATATCATTTCATTTGTGTCTAAAGTGTATTAAAATGAAATTTCTAGGCCGGGCGCGGTGGCTCAAGCCTGTAATCCCAGCACTTTGGGAGGCCGAGACAGGCGGCTCACGAGGTCAGGAGATCAAGACCATCCTGGCTAACACGGTGAAACCCCTCTCTACTAAAAAATACAAAATCTAGCCAGGCGAGGTGGCAGGCACCTGTAGTCCCAGCTACTCAGGAGGCTGAGGCAGGAGAATGGAGTAAACCCGGGAGGCGGAGCTTGCAGTGAGCTGAGATCTGGCCACTACACTGCAGCCTGGGCGACAGAGCGAGACTCCGTCTCAAAAAAAAAAAAAAATAAAAAAAAATAAATAAATAAATAAATAAATAAATAAATAAAATAAAATGAAATTCTGTAGTATAAAAATGTAAATTATTAAAATTTAATAAAATAATCGGTGTTTTTCATATAAGTTAGACACATTTAGGTGATTGATTTACACTGAACACTCTCCCCTTGAAGTGGTAGAAAAGGCAGTGAATAGTTGTGGCTATAATAAATTAAACAAATTCGTGTAAACTATTTTGAATATTTTTAAAACAACTCAAGTAATTGTGAAAATAACTCTGCTTTTCTCCGTGGTATGAAGCAGATACCAAATGCTTAGGAACTGAGAGAATGAACCAAGTCAATGAGGGAAAGTCAAAAGAACCTGGGTTTCTTAACTTTCAGTAAAAAACAAAACACAAAGAGGGGCACATTTATATCACTGAAGACTTTGCTATCTTTTTTCCTGCTGCCCTTTCTTATCCAGGACTATATGGGTCCCAAGAGGATTTAGATATCCACTTTTAAACTCTTTAAATATCTTGTTCTAGAACTTAATCTTTATTATCACCATCATGCCCCAAAATAATAGTAGTAAGTACAAAGAAAAAACAAAGAAAACTCTGCAAAAATCCATTTGCTTCTCTTTGCTGAGCTCCTAGTAGGGCATTTGTATTCAGCCCATCCATGTTCCTTCTTAACTCTCTTCCATGCAGGAGTGCCTGCTATGCCCCTGTGCCCAAGGGACAGCAAATTATGTGCTGAAATGGAAGATATCTCACATCTCAGATGAGTCTGATGTCATTATTACTAGAAAACATAAGCAATAAAAATCAAATATGAATAATCTCATCGTTTTTTCCACAAGCCTGTCTCGCCCTCTGCCTACAGAGATTTAGTCCAGCATGCTTCCTCTAGTTCCTGCCTCAAATACGCCAGTGCTGAGAGTCACAAGTCCTTATGCTAGGCCCTACTATAAGGGGTCAACTAATATCTGCAGTCAAGACCATTAATATATCACAAGGGTTTTAATTTCCTGAAAAGCAAAGAATAAAATGTAATTAGAGAATCATTTTACAGTTATCCTGAAACCCATGCTACATTCCATGGAGGAAATACACAATTAGGTGGAAGTGAAAGAAAAAGAGAAGAAATAAGACAAACTTATTGTTCCTTAAATATGATAAACTGACAACAAAAAAATAAACGTGTTTAGACAATTCAATTGATTGTCTATGATATAATGAGAAGATTTCTAACTGACCATAGTAGAATAAATCTCCTTTCTCAAGTGACCAAGTAAGTCAAAAGGAAGGATATTTCATGATCAGCATAAAGTTATTATTGTTGAACAGTATAGATAAAAGATAATTTAGGGCCAATTAAGTATTACATCTTCATCCTTGTCTCAGTCAGATAAGAGTGATGAGATATCATCTTGATTTACATTGTAATTATGTTTGTAGGAGACATGACATAGATAACAGCTTTGATGACTCCCAAAAAATTATTACTTGGATTTGTCACATTACTAATTAAAATGTTTTTCTATCAAAATCAGAACCTTCACTTCCTATCAAGATGGAGTAATAGAGATCAAATTTACACTCCCACCTGAAATAACAAAACTGAACAAAAAAAAAGAAATCACAGTTCTCAAGATATTAGATATTAGGTGATGAAAGGCTGTGCTCTTTAAGGGATGAGGGAAAAAGTTGACTTCTATAATTACTTCAGTTTACTGCCTAAGGAAAAGAATGTCTAGCCTGCAGTGCAAGCAGGAACACAGGCAGTGACTAACTCTCCCCCTCAATTGAGAAAGCAGACCGGAGAATCCAAAGACGCCAACATGGCTAGAGTTTGAAGCACAGAGAGGAGAAAGCTTAACAGAGCGAAATCAGAACATCTGAAGATAATTCTTTCTGATTACTCAACAGAGTCCTGGTCACAGCATATGTGTAAGGAAATTACAGGAGGTCAAAGAACCGCAGAAAAGACAAAATGGAAAAGTCATCCAGGCACACACAGATCTGGCCATAGAGTCTGCAAGAGTATCAAATGTCACAAATTTGTGAGACCTCTAGTAGTAACAGCATCTTGTCACAAAAGTGGGGAATAATAAGCCCATAGGAAATCCTGCTCTGGTCTTGCCCAACACAGCTTTAAAAAGTATGACCAAAAAGAATCACTCTGTTCAAATAATTATATCACCCATAAAAATTTATATTTACAAAGGTATAAAAATATCCACACCCAACAGGGTAATGTCATGATGCCTAACATTTAATCAGAAAAAAGTACTGGGTTTGCAAATAAGCAGTAAAATATAATCCATAGGAAAAAATAGATTCATCAAAACTGAGCCAAAAATTAAACTGGTAACATAACTTGTGGACAATAACATTAAAAATTTATAATTCTATTCCATATGTTCAAAAAACTAGAAAAAAAATTGAGCATACAAAGTAGAGACATGGAAAGTACAAAAAGACATAAATTGAGCCTAAAAAAATACAATGACTTATAAAATATACAATGGATGGGATTACTCAGAAGATTAAATGAGGTAGAAAAAATGGTAAATTTGAAGACATAGCAATAGAAATTATGCAAAGTAAAAGGAAAGTAGTTTAAAAAGTAACTGAAAAAAATAAAATAAGTCCAGCAGCAGTGAGCAGTGAAAGAACTTCAAGATGCCATTTAGTAAGGATATAGGAAATTTGAACAATTGTCAATCGACTTGACATAATTGAGGTTTATAGAATATTTTACCCAAACAGCAGACTTCTTTTCAAGAGCACATGCAACATTTACTAAAAGAGTCTGTTTTTTGTTTTTTGCATAATGATCAATTTAAAAAAATTCAAATTATACAAAGTATATTCTCAGGTCACAATAAAATTAGATATGAATAACAGAAAGATAATGGAAATATATTAAGCAGTTGAAAACTACACATTTATAAACAACTTAAGAATCAAAAGTAAAATAAAAAGGAATAATAGAATGCATTTTGAAATTATAAGACGCAAAATCTCAACATGTCAAGTTTGAAGAATGTAAAGGGACTTACAGGGAAATTTAAAGCAATAAGTAGCTATGTTAGGAAAGAAAAATATCTCAAAGGAATAACTTCAATTGCTACCTTAAGAGCTGAAAAAAGCAAATAAAGCCTCAAACAAGCAGATAAAAACAAAATTATAAATGTCACAATGGAAATCAATAAGCCAGAAAAAAAGAACAGTTGAACAAATCAATAGAATAGATTGTTTTTTGAGATGATAAATGAAACTGATAAACCTTAGCTAGATTAATTAAGAAAAAAGAGTAGATACAAATTGCCACTATTAGATATGGAAGAATAAAGATTATAAAAGATTGTATAGACATTAAAATTATAATAATAGAATTTTGTGACCAGCTTTCTGCTAACATATTCAAGAACTTGAAAAAATGTACAAATTTCTTGATAGGCACAAACTAGCTACACTTAGCTGAAGAAAATATGTTATATCTATTAAACAAACAAATTTGTAGTTGAAAACTTTCCCACCAAGCAAATTCCAGGCATAAATGATTTTTAAGGAAATTCTATCAAACATTTAAGGAAGAAATATTTTACATTTTCCAAAATGCCTCCAAATAATTGAAAAGGAGAGAATATTTCCAAACTCATTTTATAGAGCCAGACTACCCTGACACAAAAACTAGGCGAAAACAGTGTAAGACAACTAATATTACGGCTGACGCCACTACCTACTACTACTTGACACCGTCATTACAGGACTGAAGGAAGGGACGAACGTAGAAATGAAAACTTAAGACAAAAGCAACTATTTCAAGGAAAGGCAACATGGAAAGAAAAAGAGAGCTTCCTGCTTCTAGTGAGTAAAGGCCGCCCCTCAGCTTCTACGGGTATTTATTGGGTAACAAGAGCAAGGAGCAGGAGGTAACAATTGGCCAGCTGTTTAACTGATCACAGGTTCATATTGTTACTGACAGGCTTCAGTTATGCCTGATCATGAGAAACACTTGCGCCTGGGTCGTGACTGCCCTCAGCCTTCCTTCTGGGTGACATATGCAGTTTGTCAGTTTGCCAATATTCTGCATTTATGAGAAACAGTTTGCTGCTTACTCATATAGCCTCCAGTGGTATACTGAGTTGATCATGACCCTCATTCTTTCAGCCTCCAACATAATATCTCTTATGAAAACACATTATTTTAAACAAAATATTTGCAATTCTAATCTAACAATAAATTAGAAGGATAATACATCACAAGCAATTGGTATTTATAACAAGATTTTGAGACTGTTTTATGATTCAAAAATAAATCAATGTGATTTACTGTATTAACAGACTAAAAGGAAAAAACAGGTGATAATATCAACAGACACATAAGAAGCTTTTGATAAATTCTACCATGCATTTGTAGTAAATGTTCTCATCAAACTAGTACCAGAAGGAAACTTCCTCAGCTTGATAAAGTGTATCAGAGAGAAGACATACATCATCATTTTTTATGGTGAAAGATCAAACACTTTATTCTCTAAGATGAAGAACAAGACAAACATGCCTGCTGTTATTTCTATTTAGCATTGTAATGGAGGTTCTTGTTAGTAGAAGAAGACACAAGAAATATATGTATACCAATCATCTAGATTACAAAACAATAATTAAAGTTGCCTTATTTTCAGATTACGTAATCATCTACATAAAAATTCCTGTTGAATCTACTTAAAGAAAACCCTACCAGAGCTAATAAGTGAGTTGAACAAGATTGCAAGATTCAAGAGCAATATACAAAGACGAATGATTATCTGTATATTAGCAAGAAACACTCAGAAATAAAATTTAAAATAATATTCACAATAGCATGAAATGTGAAATATTTAGTAATATATCTTATAAAACATACTATACACTGAAAAAAATAAAAGATTGCTAAGAAAAACTAAGAAGACCTAAAATAGGACAGATATATCACATTCATTTTTGAAAGATTTAATATTATCAAACTGTCAATTATCCTGAACTGTTTTTATAGATTTAATACAATCTACTTTATATTTCCAGCAACTATTGGTGGACATTTCCAACCTGATTCTAAAATTCATATGAAAATATAAATGTCTTAACCAAAAAAAAAAAAAAAAAAAAAAAATGAAAAAGAAGAAAAAAGCTGACTAGACTTAACTATCTGTTTACAAGATCTATTACAAAAGTTCAGCAACCAAGAGAGTGTATTAGCATTAAGACTGACAAATGTAATATGTGAGAGAAGATACAAGGGAAAAAAGATTGACAAGTAGATAAAACAGATTTAGATCCACACATATGTGATCAATTGATTTTCAACAAAAAACAATCAATTTAATAAATAAAGAATATTCCTTTTCACAAAATTGTGCTGAAACAATTGGATGTTTATATGTAAAAAATAAAAAAAAAATTTTTAAAGTCAAAATATATCATAATGTAGATTTAAATATAAAAGTTTCAACTATAAAACTTCTGGAAGAAAACTCAGAAAAAAACCCAAGAAAACTTTGTGACACAGGCAAAAATATTTTAGAAGGTAAAAGCATTTAAAAAGATGGTATCTGAACTTCATCAAAATTTAGAATTATAGCTTTTTGAAATACATTGCTAAGAGAATGAAAAAAAAACACAAAAACAAAAAATAGATTGAAATTCCAAAATAGATTGTGATTTGCAAATCACATGTCTGATAGAGGAGTTGTATCCAAAATATATTTAAAAACACTCAAAATTCAATAAGAAATAAACAACCTGATTAACCTAGAATTATTTCTCTAGTTAAAGATCTTTAACTTAATTGTAGCTGAAAAGCTCCTTTTGCCATATAAGGCAACACATTGATAGGTACCAGGGACTAGAACATGAAGATCTTGTGGTGCCATTGTTCAGCTGACCACAAGCAATAACTTATAAGGAATTTGTAAAGTCGAACATCTCATAGGTAATATAATGTGCTAAAAGTCAATCAAGTAGTACTGTCAATGTTCTAAATGAACCATTTCGTGAACCAAATATTTTATACTTAACCAAAATATCAACAAAATATATGGTTTTAAAAATATTTTGTCAGATATGTAAGAAGTAGGTATATTTATTTTTATATACTTGCTTAAAAATGATGTGTTTGAAGAAAAATGTAAAAGATATACAAGAAAGCAGGTAACATAGAAATTCCAAAATATGGACTATGCAAAGGGTGTAATAAGGGAACATCCTATAAAACTGAATATATTCCTAAAATGTAATTGGTACACAGTATAACAGAAAGTCAGAGCTAGAGAGGATGGCTTTAGGAAAGAGATGTGTTTCATGCATGGTAAATATGCTTGGAGTATGGACGATCTGAGGAATCTAATAGAGAATGTTGACCCTAATATTTTAGAATGAGAACATCAAAACTAATGCTCTACATATCAACACAACTAATAAACTTGAACTATAACTATATAGACATATATATATATATATATACACTCACACAAGTAAGAGAATCCATATTCCTTTCTAACATTTGTGCCATCAGTCACTAAAATGGCAGTCCATCAGCCTATAGAGGAAGCCTCAATAAGTTCAAAGTGTCAATATCACACATAATATGTGTGAATAAACCTTAAAAAAGTTCATGAAAAATAAAATTAAAAAATAAAAATATAAAATAAATAAACTGTATTTCTTAATGTAAGTTTCATCAAGTTCTAGACACTTTTATAAGCAATGATATCAGCCATTTAGTTCATTCTTAAAGAACTGAGGGTCCTAGAAATGTAACAATGTCAATACATATTTTTTACATGTTTATTTATTTATTACATATTTATAAAATACATATTTATTAACTAAAGAAAAGTGGGTGCCTTTAAAAGATTCTTTAAGATTAGGAAACAAAAAAAAGTTAGAACAAGACAAAAATCAGCACCGTATTGTGGCTGTCTGATGATTTCCCATTGAAACTGTCATAAAATTGCCCCGCCGATGAAAAGAATGAGCAGAAACATTGTCATGGTGGTGAAAGACCCTGATAAATCTTTCCTGGAAATTTTTCTGCTACAGCTTTGCCTAACATTCTCAAACCACTCTTTTAATAGCAGATGTGATTGTTCTTTGGCCCTCCAGAAAGTCAAGAAGCAAAATGCCCTGAATGTCCCCCCAAAACTATTTCCATTACCTTTGCTCTGGCAAGTTCAATTTTGCTTTGACTGGGCTACTTCCATCTGTTGATAATCATTGATTTGGTTGTGGTTTGTCTTCAGGATTGTACAGATAAAGCCATGTTTCGTCTTCTGTTACAACCCTTTGAAGAAATCCTTCAGGATCTTGATCCCTCTTTTTGAAAATTTCCATAGAAAGCTCTGCTCTTGTCTGCAGCTGATCTGTGTGTAATAGTTTTGGAACCAATCAAATGGAAACTTTGCTCAACTTCACGTGTTCAGTCAGAATTGTATAAGCTGAACCAATTTAAATGTCTACGGTGTTGGCTGTTGTTTCTGCTGTTACTCACTGGTTCTCTGTAATTAGGGAACAAGAAGATTAACTTTTTTCTCTTCATGTGGATGGTCTGCCACTGAAGACTTGTCTTTTCTTCAAACAAGTTATCCATTGTAAATTGCTGATTTCTTTGGGGGCATTATGTTTATAAACTTTTAGTAAGGCATTAGTGATTTAATCATTCTTCCACCCAAGGTATATAATAAATTTTATAGTCTTGCTTCAATTTTAGCAGAATTCATGTTGCTTTTTTAGGGGCTCTTTTCAAAGTAATGGCATAGGCTTCTCAGATCCTATTCAGGTATGTCATAACAAGTTAGTAAGAGTTTACTTTGGTGCAAAAAATTTTGAAATTTATGCACATCTTTTTTAATAATGTGAATTTTCTATAAACTTTTTGAAGACCCCCTCATATTTTAAACATAATCCTACAGAGTGAAAAGCTAGTAGCTAAAAATAGCTAAACAAATTTCATATGCTGAAGAAATTAAGTAGCATATAATTAAATATTGCATGGTCAAAAATAAAATAATCAAAAAATTCAGAAACACATAGAAATACATGCTAATGTAATACAACCTGTCAAAATTTGTAAAATGTAGCCGAATATTTATTTATTTATTTTTATTTTTGAGATGGAGTCTCGCCCTGTCACCCAGGCTTCTATACAATGGCGTGATCTCATCTCACTGCAACCTCTGCGTCCTGGATTCAAATGATTCTCCTGCCTCAGTCTCCAGAGTAGTTGGGATTACAGGTGCCCACCACCATGCTCAGGTTTTTGTTGTATTTTTAGTAGAGATGGGGTTTCACTATGTTGGCCAGGCTGCGCTCGAACTGCTGACCTCATGATCTGCCCCCTCGGCTCCCCAAAGTGCTTGGATTACAGGTGTAAGCCACTGTGCCTAGTCAGAACCTTTATTTAGATAAAAAAGCAAATGAGATATGAGTCAAAATAGTTAGACATTCAACTCCAATATTGGAAAAATAATAATTATATTAACTCATAAAATGAAAATAATAAAAATAGTAAAATATATAAAGGCATAAATCAACAAAATAAAAAACAAAAAGTGTAGAAAACTTATAAAATAAAATGCTACTTTTATGAAAATGTTAACAAGATAGAAAGAACTTGGAAGTTTTGAAAGACTGGAAGAATGAAAAAGTAGGCCAAAGATACAAATAAAGAAAATACGGGGGCGGAGCAAGATGGCCGAATAGGAACAACTCCAGTCTCCAACTCCCAGGGCGAGCGACACAGAAGACCGGTGATTTCTGCATTTTCAACTGAGGTACTGGGGTCATCTCACTAGGGAGTGCCGGACAATCGGTGCTGGTCAGCTGCTGCAGCCTGACCAGCGAGAGCTGAAGCAGGGCGAGGCATCGCCTCACCTGGAAGCGCAAGGGGGAAGGGGATCCGTTTTCCTAGCCAGGGGAACTGAGACACACAACACCTGGAAAATCGGGTAACTCCCACCCCAATACTGCGCTGTAAGCATACAGGCATTCCAGGAGAATATATCCCACACCTGGCCGGGAGGGTCCCACGCCCACGAAGCCTCCCTCACTGCTAACACAGCAGTCTGCCGCGATCTATCCGCAAGGCAGCAGCGAGGCTGGGGGAGGGGCGCCCGCCATTGCTGAGGCTTAAGTAGGTAAACAAAGCCGCTGGGAAGCTCGAACTGGGTGGAGCTCACAGCAGCTCAAGGAAGCCTGCCTGTCTCTGTAGTCTCCACCTCTGGGGACAGCGCACAGCTGAAGACCAACAGGGGAAGTAGCGGGAGCCGGTGCAGACGCGAACGACTCTGTCTGACAGCTTTGGGGAGAGCCGCGGATCTCCCAACGCGGAGGTTGAGATCTGAGAACGGACAGACTGCCTGCTCAGGTGTGTCCCTGACCCCTGAGTAGCCTAGCTGGGAGAAATCCCCCACTAGGGGCAGTCTGACACCCCACACCTCACAGGGTGGAGTACACCCCTGAGAGGACACTTCCAAAGGAAGAATCAGACAGGTACACTCGCTGTTCAGCAATATTCTATCTTCGGCAACCTCTGCTGCTGATACCCAGGCAAACAGGGTCTGGAGTGGACCTCAAGCAATCTCCAACAGACCAACAGAGAGTCCTTCTGACTGTCAGAAGGAAAACTATCAAACAGGAAGGACACCTATACCAAAACCCCATCAGTTCGTCACCACCATCAAAGACCAGAGACAGATAAAACCCCAAAGATGGGGAAGAAGCAGGGCAGAAAAGCTGGAAATTCAAAAAATAAGAGCGCATCTCCCCCTGCAAAGGAGCGCAGCCCATCACCAGCAACGGATCAAAGCTGGTCAGAGAATGACTTGGACGAGAGGAGAGAAGAAGGCTTCAGTCCATCAAACTTATCAGAGCTAAAGGAGGAATTACGTACCCAGCGCAAAGAAACTAAAAATCTTGAAAAAAGAGTGGAAGAATTGACAGCTAGACTCATTAATGCAGAGAAGATCATAAACGAAATGACAGAGATGAAAACCATGACACGAGAAATACGTGACAAATGCACAAGCTTCAGTAACCGACTCGATCAACTGGAAGAAAGAGTATCAGCGATTGAAGATCAAATGAATGAAATGAAGCGAGAAGAGAAACCAAAAGAAAAAAGAAGAAAAAGAAATGAGCAAAGCCTGCAAGAAGTATGGGATTACGTAAAAAGACCAAATCTACGTCTGATTGGGGTGCCTGAAAGTGAGGGGGAAAATGGAACCAAGTTGGAAAACACTCTTCAGGATATCATCCAGGAGAACTTCCCCAACCTAGTAGGGCAGGCCAACATTCAAATTCAGGAAATACAGAGAACGCCACAAAGATACTCCTCCAGAAGAGCAACTCCAAGACACATAATTGCCAGATTCACCAAAGTTGAAATGAAGGAAAAAATCTTAAGGGCAGCCAGAGAGAAAGGTCGGGTCACCCACAAAGGGAAGCCCATCAGACTAACAGCAGATCTCTCGGCAGAAACTCTACAAGCCAGAAGAGAGTGGGGGCCAATATTCAACGTTCTTAAAGAAAAGAATTTTCAACCCAGAATTTCATATCCAGCCAAACTAAGTTTCATAAGTGAAGGAGAAATAAAATCCTTTACAGATAAGCAAATGCTTAGAGATTTTGTCACCACCAGGCCTGCCTTACAAGAGACCCTGAAGGAAGCCCTAAACATGGAAAGGAACAACCGGTACCAGCCATCGCAAAAACTTGGCAAAATGTAAAGACCATCGAGGCTAGGAAGAAACTGCATCAACTAACGAGCAAAATAACCAGTTAATATCATAATGGCAGGATCAAGTTCACACATAACAATATTAACCTTAAATGTTAATGGACTAAATGCTCCAATTAAAAGACACAGACTGGCAAACTGGATAAAGAGTCAAGACCCATCAGTCTGCTGTATTCAGGAGACCCATCTCACATGCAGAGACGTACATAGGCTCAAAATAAAGGGATGGAGGAAGATCTACCAAGCAAATGGAGAACAAAAAAAAGCAGGGGTTGCAATCCTAGTCTCTGATAAAACAGACTTTAAACCATCAAAGATCAAAAGAGACAAAGAAGGCCATTACATAATGGTAAAGGGATCAATTCAACAGGAAGAGCTAACTCTCCTAAATATATATGCACCCAATACAGGAGCACCCAGATTCATAAAGCAAGTCCTTAGAGACTTACAAAGAGACTTAGACTCCCATACAATAATAATGGGGGACTTCAACACTCCGCTGTCAACATTAGACAGATCAACGAGACAGAAAGTTAACAAGGATATCCAGGAATTGAACTCATCTCTGCACCAAGCGGACCTAATAGACATCTATAGAACTCTCCACCCCAAATCAACAGAATATACATTCTTCTCAGCACCACATCGCACTTATTCCAAAATTGACCACATAATTGGAAGTAAAGCACTCCTCAGCAAATGTAAAAGAACAGAAATTATAACAAACTGTCTCTCAGACCACAGTGCAATCAAACTAGAACTCAGGACTAAGAAACTCAATCAAAACCGCTCAACTACATGGAAACTGAACAACCTGCTCCTGAATGACTACTGGGTACATAACGAAATGAAAGCGGAAATAAAGATGTTCTTTGAAACCAATGAGAACAAAGATACAACATACCAGAATCTCTGGGACACATTTAAAGCAGTGTGTAGAGGGAAATTTATAGCACTAAATGCCCACAAGAGAAAGCAGGAAAGATCTAAAATTGACACTCTAACATCACAATTAAAAGAACTAGAGAGGCAAGAGCAATCACATTCAAAAGCTAGCAGAAGGCAAGAAATAACTAAGATCAGAGCAGAACTGAAGGAGATAGAGACACAAAAAACCCTCCAAAAAATCAATGAATCCAGGAGTTGGTTTTTTGAAAAGATCAACAAAATTGACAGACCGCTAGCAAGGCTAATAAAGAAAAAAAGAGAGAGGAATCAAATAGATGCAATAAAAAATGATAAAGGGGATATCACCACTGACCCCACAGAAATACAAACTACCATCAGAGAATACTATAAACGCCTCTACGCAAATCAACTAGAAAATCTAGAAGAAATGGATAATTTCCTGGACACTTACACTCTCCCAAGGCTAAACCAGGAAGAAGTTGAATCCCTGAATAGACCAATAGCAGGCTCTGAAATTGAGGCAACAATTAATAGCCTACCCACCAAAAAAAGTCCAGGACCAGATGGATTCACAGCTGAATTCTACCAGAGGTACAAGGAGGAGCTGGTACCATTCCTTCTGAAACTATTCCAATCAATAGAAAAAGAGGGAATCCTCCCTAACTCATTTTATGAGGCCAACATCATCCTGATACCAAAGCCTGGCAGAGACACAACAAAAAAAGAGAATTTTAGACCAATATCCCTGATGAACATTGATGCAAAAATCCTCAATAAAATACTGGCAAACCGGATTCAGCAGCACATCAAAAAGCTTATCCACCATGATCAAGTGGGCTTCATCCCTGGGATGCAAGGCTGGTTCAACATTCGCAAATCAATAAACGTAATCCAGCATATAAACAGAACCAAAGACAAGAACCACATGATTGTCTCAATAGATGCAGAAAAGGCTTTTGACAAAATTCAACAGCCCTTCATGCTAAAAACGCTCAATAAATTCGGTATTGATGGAACGTACCTCAAAATAATAAGAGCTATTTATGACAAACCCACAGCTAATATCATACTGAATGGGCAAAAACTGGAAAAATTCCCTTTGAAAACTGGCACAAGACAGGGATGCCCTCTCTCACCACTCCTATTCAACATAGTGTTGGAAGTTCTGGCTAGGGCAATCAGGCAAGAGAAAGAAATCAAGGGTATCCAGTTAGGAAAAGAAGAAGTCAAATTGTCCCTGTTTGCAGATGACATGATTGTATATTTAGAAAACCCCATCGTCTCAGCCCAAAATCTCCTTAAGCTGATAAGCAACTTCAGCAAAGTCTCAGGATACAAAATTAATGTGCAAAAATCACAAGCATTCTTATACACCAGCAACAGACAAGCAGAGAGCCAAATCAGGAATGAACTTCCATTCACAATTGCTTCAAAGAGAATAAAATACCTAGGAATCCAGCTTACAAGGGATGTAAAGGACCTCTTCAAGGAGAACTACAAACCACTGCTCAGTGAAATCAAAGAGGACACAAACAAATGGAAGAACATACCATGCTCATGGATAGGAAGAATCAATATCGTGAAAATGGCCATACTCCCCAAGGTTATTTATAGATTCAATGCCATCCCCATCAAGCTACCAATGACTTTCTTCACAGAATTGGAAAAAACTGCTTTAAAGTTCATATGGAACCAAAAAAGAGCCCGCATTGCCAAGACAATCCTAAGTCAAAAGGACAAAGCTGGAGGCGTCACGCTACCTGACTTCAAACTATACTACAAGGCTACAGTAACCAAAACAGCATGGTACTGGTACCAAAACAGAGATATAGACCAATGGAACAGAACAGAGTCCTCAGAAATAATACCGCACATCTACAGCCATCTGATCTTTGACAAACCTGAGAGAAACAAGAAATGGGGAAAGGATTCCCTATTTAATAAATGGTGCTGGGAAAATTGGCTAGCCATAAGTAGAAAGCTGAAACTGGATCCTTTCCTTACCCCTTATACGAAGATTAATTCAAGATGGACTAGAGACTTAAATGTTAGACCTAATACCATAAAAACCCTAGAAGAAAATCTAGGTAGTACCATTCAGGACATAGGCATGGGCAAGGACTTCATGTCTAAAACACCAAAAGCAACGGCAGCAAAAGCCATAATTGACAAATGGGATCTAATTAAACTAAAGAGCTTTTGCACAGCAAAAGAAACTACCATCAGAGTGAACAGGCAACCTACAGAATGGGAGAAAATTTTTGCAACCTACTCATCTGACAAAGGGCTAATATCCAGAATCTACAAAGAACTCAAACAAATATACGAGAAAAAAACAAACAACCCCATCAAAAAGTGGGGAAAGGATATGAACAGACATTTCTCAAAAGAAGACATTCATACAGCCAACAGACACATGAAAAAATGCTCATCATCACTGGCCATCAGAGAAATGCAAATCAAAACCACAATGAGATACCATCTCACACCAGTTAGAATGGCAATCATTAAGAAGTCAGGAAACAACAGGTGTTGGAGAGGATGTGGAGAAATAGGAACACTTTTACACTGTTGGTGGGATTGTAAACTAGTTCAACCATTATGGAAAAGAGTATGGCAATTCCTCAAGGATCTAGAACTAGATGTACCATATGACCCAGCCATCCCACTACTGGGTATATACCCAAAGGATTATAAATTAGTCTACTACAAAGACACATGTACACGTATGTTTATTGCGGCACTATTCACAATAGCAAAGACTTGGAATCAACCCAAATGTCCATCTGTGACAGACTGGATTAAGAAAATGTGGCACATATACACCATGGAATACTATGCAGCCATAAAAAAGGATGAGTTTGCGTCCTTTGTAGGGACATGGATGCAGCTGGAAACCATCATTCTTAGCAAACTATCACAAGAAGAGAAAACCAAACACCGCATGTTCTCACTCATAGGTGGGAACTGAACAATGAGATCACTTGGACTCGGGAAGGGGAACATCACACACTGGGGTCTATCATGGGGAGGGGGGAGGGGGGAGGAGGGAGGGATTGCATTGGGGAGTTATACATGATATAAATGATGAATTGATGGGTGCTGACGAGTTGATGGGTGCAGCACACCAACATGGCATAAGTATACATATGTAACAAACCTGCACGTTATGCACATGTACCCTAGAACTTAAAGTATAATAAAAAAAAAAAAAAAAAAAAAAAAAAAAAAAAGAAAATACAAAAATAGTGAAATAGCTACACACATGTCAGAGACAAAAATAAGAGGTCCGTTATTAAAATGTGTGTACCTTTACATTTGAAAACTTAAAAGAAATGCATAAATTCCTAGAATAATACAAAATGTCCAGTTTGATAAAATAATTAGTGAAAACACTATCAAATACATAAAAATCTTAGTCAAAGCCCTCTCTTCATTCTTAAATTCAGGCACATCTGACTGCTGTCAAATTTTAAGTAACAAATCATTTCTATCTTATATATATATTGTTCTAGGATATAATCAGAGTAAATTGCCCAGCTCATTTGTGAAGTCAGTATAATTCCTGTTTATAATATGTAGATAGACTCAGTACAACAAAACATAAAATAAAAACACAGGCTAATTCTATGTATAAAGAAAACAAAAATTATACTAAATAAAAGAACTCTAAAGCACATTACACTTACATTCCATAATCAGACTTGGTTTGTACAAAGATAAAAGGATAATCCAATAAATAAAACATAACATAATTTGTCCTTATAGTAGAATAAAATATTTAAAAGTTATGTGGTTATCTCAATAAGTGTAAAAAAAGCTTTTGATACAGTTTAGTATCTCCAGTAGTAACAAACATTGTCAGGATTCAGATCTTAGCTTTGAAATACCATTCTACAATTAACGGAATCAGGAATTCTTAAAGAAAAGGCAGATTCTAAAGCTGAAACAGACAA
Source organism: Rhinopithecus roxellana (assembly GCF_007565055.1). Lineage (NCBI taxonomy): Eukaryota > Metazoa > Chordata > Mammalia > Primates > Cercopithecidae > Rhinopithecus > Rhinopithecus roxellana. The sequence goes on along the minus strand of NC_044569.1, from coordinate 70,652,377 downwards.
AATAGAAGATGGGCTAGCAATAGTTTGTTAGCTGGAAAGTTATTTTCTTTATGAAAATAAATAAATACATACATACATACATACATACATACATACATACATACTAGGGTCTGACATGTCAAAATAACCCAGGAACCAACCTGAAAGAATTCCCAATGGCTAAATTTTAGTTTGAAGCAATAACAAACCACAGGAAACAACTTTGCATTGCATTATAACCCAAAGTATAAATGAATTCTACATGCTGATATAATTAAATGATTAAATTAATGAATGATGAAGAGACGAGTCTTCCTAACAAATGAACTTTATATGATCTATATCGATATTCCCTTCTCCAGGAGGTGGAGCTTCATCCTCCCTATCCCCTTTGGGTGTGGAAAAGGTTTGATGTCTTCTTTCCATAGAACAAAGTATTAAAAGCAGCAGAAGAGAAAGAAGAGGCTTACTTTTCAGTGGAGAGACCTGGCAACAAAATCTTAAGCAAATGACGGAGGTTAACATTAGTAGTGATGGCATGTGGTTATTATATACTCCCTGATGTGATGTGATGGGAAGGGCACTTCACCTCTGTCAGATTCTTTCTAGAAACCCATAACTTCAGTCTAATCATGAGAAAATGAATCAGACAGATCCAAATGGAGGAAAATTCTATAAATTATCTGGCGAGTACCCCTCAAAATCATCAAAGGCATGAAAAACAAAGAATAACATTAAAACTATCACCAACCAGAGGAGACGAAGAAGACATAGCAACTAAATGTAAAGTAGCACCTGCACTGGGTGGTGGAACAGAAAAAGGACATTAGCAGAAAATTGGTGATACTTGAATAAAATTTGGAATTTAGAAACCGTAATGCATAGGGATTCTTACTTTTGACAAAATGTGCCATAATAATTTAGATCATAAATTTAAAGAATATTTGGGAACTCTCTGTACTATCTTTGCAACTTTTGTGTAAACCCAAAGTTTTCCAAATAAAAAGTTTATTTTAAAATAAAGCAAAGCAGCAATAAAGTTCATGAACTGTACTTCTGTGACCTGTAAATTTTTCTAAATGTATGTTATTTTTTCAGTTAAGCATCTATTTATAACTCATAAAGCAACATTTTCGAAAACAAATAGATATGAATGTCTTGATTTGGCAAGGGTTCTATACTGCAAATGAATAGCAAAATATTGAAAGAATATTAGATTTACTCTGTTAAGATCAGGAACATTATAGAAATAATATAATAATATAGAGATGATGCTATTACTAATGTTGTTAAACAATATAATATGTCTCTACTATAATGATGGACTAACCAGAAGTCTGCATACAAAATGTATTTTTTATGATAGCAACATGATTTATCAAGTACTTAACAACTTATCCTAATCAAAAATATATAATAATTTCAACGGAAAGAAATTTAATATTGCAGTATAACGCAGATAATAAAAATTGATTCCATATGCTTGGGTTAGATGTTTTAATTTTTTTTTTTTTCTTGAGACAGAGTCTCGCTCTGTCACCCAGGCTGGAGAGCAGTGGCGTGATCTTGCCTTACTGCAACCTCCACCTCCCGGATTCAAGCAATTCTCCTGCCTCAGCCTCCAAAGTAGCTGGGACTACAGGCACATGCCACCACACCTGGCTCATTTTTTTGTATTTAGTAGAGACAGCCTGTGTTGCCCAGGCTGGTCATCAACTCCCGAGCTTAGGCAATCTGCCTGCCTCAGCCTCCAAGATGATTTCATTTTTTAAAGATGATAGTTCTAACATATTATGCATATATTAAAAGCAATTCCAGTCAAAAGTTACGTTGAATTTTTAGAAGGAGCTTGATAAATTTATTCTGAAATGTATATGGAAGTATAAAGTCAACCTTGAAAAACTGTGAATTGAGATGGGAGACTGCCTGTCAGAAATGATGACGCTGTCTAATAGGCTGCTATATCAAAAATTTAAAAATCATGACATACTATGGTGATATAGTGATATAAACTAATGTATTAGCACAAAAACAGACAAATAGACCAATGGGGACACAGAACAGAGTTTAGAGACAGATGACTTAAATATGGTGAATTTGAGAGCTTAATGCATAATAAAACTGATACTTAAATCAGTGAGGAAAATAAAAGATAAACGTTTCTATGCTTTGTAATATGGAGATAAATAAATTTAGATATCCAAAAAGACCATTTACAAATGGATACCCAAATGATTAAAAGTTAAAACTGTTAAATTAATGGGAGCAGATATAAGAAAACATCTTTATAATCTTGTGGTTAAATATTTACTTAGAAATTCCCAAATCATAAGCTGTAAAATTAAAAATTTGGATTTTTACCAAACAGAAAATACCATTGACAAAATTTAGAAATGCATAACAAATTGGGAGAAGATATTTTTGATTTCTAAAAGTGACAAAGATCTAATATCTTGAATATAAAAGATTTCCTGAAAATAAGTAAGAAAAAGACAATAACTACAATCTAGAAATAGGCAGAGGATGTAGGCTTTCTGGAAAAAAGAAGGCCCAAATGCCATCAGCATAGGAAGAAATGCTCAAATTCATTAATAGCTAGAGAAATGCAATTGAAATATCACTTTGCATATATGTACAGATACTAGATTAGACAATGTCAAGGGTGGCCAGAAATGAGGTGATATAAGGGTGGAAGTGTACATAGGCCTAATTGTTCTAGACAGCATTCTGACAGATGTTCATTGATTGACCAATCTAAGAACTAGCAGTTTACCATTTAGATATATATTCCAAAAGAATTTTCACATGTTTCAAAAGGGAGCATGTAAGCAGATGCTTACCACATTATTGTTGTGTGTAGTAGTGGAAGTTTGGAATGCATCCATGACCTGCAGAGTGACCAGGTCAAACATGGTGGATACTCTGCAGTTTGATGCAAGGAACTAGAAATTCACAAAGCAGCATGAAAGCTGGTGACATAATTAACAGATTGACATCTATAGAAAAGTCTAATAGACACAAATCTAAAACTTAAATTCATATATCAACAATGCACTTTTTGCAAGAAAATTTACCAAAAATAAAAATAAAAAAAGGTGTACATCATATATTTAAGTGAATGCCCTTAGGGAAAAGAATGGGAGGAGAGAATGCTAATAACAGAAAAAGTAAACTTACAAATCTGTATCCGAGGGAGGAAAAGGTCAGTAAAAACAGCAGCTTTCTTTATAGAGTTCAGTTATATAGTTACTAGGCGATCCTTCCCCCATTTTACTGCAATACATAACAATGCTTGTGCTACTTTGACTCCCATGGAACAGTGTGATGGTAATAAGATATCATGCTATGTATTTACTTCCTTCATCCTTAAATCCTTGAAAACCCCTGACTCACTTCAGGAGTCATGATGCAGCTCTTCATTAAGCAGTTTAAGAAAGAAATAACTTTTAATTAGCTGGTTTGATAAAAATTCTAACTAATAATGGATTATGTAAGCTTTCTGCTCCGAAATAATTTCTACCACTAAGTGAATCCTTTGAGATTAGTTCTCTCTGATACCCTAATAAATAAATAATCGGAGAGGCTGTGTGGGGGAGCATTCTTCCTTTTATTCACTCCTCTAATTCATTTACCCAAATGTGACAACGAGATGAACAGTTTTGCGAAAGCTTGGCAAGTGCTGATTTATCTCCCTTTTATATTATTTTATGAACATAACAGGTATTTTCCCATCTTTCTGTTTGTGAAAGTTAAAAATTACTGATTAGATTTGCTATTCTGGTTGGATCCACTGGAATCATATTCCATATAATATTTATTAATTTTTATGAAGGAGATATGTGCTTATTATAGAGGACTTGCTGTATATGTGTAAGAGATATAACTTGGACAATCATAAATAAGAGTCGGAAAATGTTTCCTTAATTTTTTCTAATGTATCTAATCTTGTTCTTTAGTAGGCAACACATTCTAATCTATTTCAGGGTATTCATTCTGCTCCAGAAATTCTTTTGTCAGCAGAACCTAAATATCCCAATCATAGACAAGTTCAAAGTTTAGTCACTTTGGTTTAAGTACCATGCTCTGTCTTCAGAATGTATCTACCCCACTCCCACTCCCATCTCAAATCTTGAATATTCTCTTTGCTGCACTTTCTCTTGTGTGTTGTTAGGTTGGCTTCCCCACCATAGACTGTCATTTTCTTTCACGGTAAGTGTCATAATCCATATTCTTCTTGTCCCACTACCTGTATGCCACATCTTTGCTTTTTACACATTACACATAAATGTGCAAAACCCTGTAGTTGTGTAATATCACTTAATAAGTAGTAAAGTTTCTTTTTCATTACATTATTCTTTCCAAGACATCCTTATCCATTTATTCTTACACACATATTTTATAATCACCTTGTTAATTTTCAAAATAATCCTGCTTGAATTATTATTGAAATTGCATTATACTTTTAAACTCGTTAGAGAGAATTGGTATTTTTACAACACTGTGTTTAAAATTTATTTAGGATACGTTTATATCCATCAGAAAAGTTAGTAATTTTTAGATAACTTCCAATTGACTACTTGTTAACTTTTTTCTTAGCTATGGTTTTTTTTGTGCACTTGCAAATACAATTTTATTATATTTTAGAATTGGTTATTGTAATTTATATAAGCTTAATAATTTTTATATATTTTCTGTATTTGTCTACCTAATTATGCTATTTCAATTGTTCTGTTTTCAACTTATATTCTAGCTTTATTGAAAAATAATTGTATCATCTAAAATTTATTTTTTTCTCTTCAGTTATTACCCACTAGTATTTTTCTTGTCATATCTGTTAGAATTTTCAAAAAAAAAAATGAGACAAATAGCTTGATCCTAAACATTAATGTAACTGGCTCTAGAAATTTATAATTACATACACTATTGGCTGTTAGGATTAAGTGGTGGTCCTGAAGTCTATTATATTATAGAATTATTAGTGGTTTCTGATTTTAATTTCTCTGAAGGCTGAGGAATCTCTGGGGATTTGAGGGGAGCTATGGGTATATGAAAAGCAAATTCAGGGAATGGAGAATACATATAAAATCCTTTTTTCATTAGAATGAAGCTCTGGTCAAATCTGTGCTTTAGAAATTTTAGTAAACTGCCAAGAGGAAATATTTGGATTGGTGACTAAGTATCGTTTGACAGATAAACAATGAAGCTGCCTAGACCAACACAAAGCATGCATTGGCTATGGAAAGATAAAACGTAAATATATATTAAAGATTGACTAAGCATCATACATTATAGTAAACAACATAACTGTCATCAAATATTTAAAAGGTAAGTGTTGGTGTTTATTTCTTATCAATTTCTCTTCTGTTCGTCTGACCTCTGCCTTCTTCACTCTCTGTCTGTCTAACACACACACACACACACACGCACACACACATACACACTCCTGATAGATCCTATTCTTTTTTTAGGAAACTGAGACAATAACACATAAAGTTGTACAAGTTACCTAGTATTAACACTGGCACTGGCATTAGAAACTTTTTTGTTTTTAGTGTAAGATAAGATTCCTGACACTGCACCACATTTGATTGATATGATAACTGAAATACAAATGCAGTACTATGGAGCTATATAGGAGAAAGAGAAGAATTTCAGCTGAAGAAATTCAAGAACACTTCCTGTGTACAGTTTAGGATGATGTTAACAGTAGATAATAGTGGAAACAAAAAATTTTTCTTTTTTAATCATTTTATTTTTTGCATCCCATTAATATACATTAGATCAAGGGAACAAGATTGTATTTGAGAAGTCCACATGGCATATGTAAAATCTGAGAAATCTGGCCTGATGAGTACCATAGATCTCCTTAACCTCGCTGCCCTTCCCTTGTACATTTCTAAAACACTTAGGCTGATTTGTTTCAAATGCTGTTATACTCAGCAGTAAATCTGATGTAATTGTTTAGCAAATTCAAGACATTACTGCTGTGAATGTGAGTCTATGGGGGTAAATATATGTATGTGTATGTTTATATATATGTGTATGTATAAATGTATTTTCTACTCATAACCTCAGATTGTATAATTAGATTATTTCATTATATATGTATAAATTTGTGCATGTATTCATTCACACTTTATGTTTGTAGATATAATGTAATATATATTGTCTGGATTTACTGTCAGTTTTAATTATTGAATACCCATTTTAGGTCTAAATAAAATCTTAGAAACAGTCTCTAAGGCCACATGCTGTGCATATTGTTCCTGTCCCTTTTCTGATGTGTGTGTGTGTGTGTGTGTATTTAGTGTGTGTGTGTCAAATGAGTGGAGTGATAATAGAGATTTGTGGAGGAATAGAAAGAAAATACACAGGAATGGGGTTGCATTTCTTCAATTATTTTAGCTGGTGGCACAACATATAGATTATTTAATTTTAAATGACAATGTTTGAAAGCAACATGAACTAATATTAGTGCATAGAAAGGGTTTCTTTGGTTATTGGATGGGTATAAAATTTCCCATATAAGTAGTTTAGAGAATGTGGCATTTTACACTTAGAGAATATGAGAAGCAGGGAGATGGCATAGCTGTCCTCAAACATTTAAAATGTTGTCATGTAGCAGAGAAAACAAACGTGGATTCTGTTTGATCAAGCATGTAAAAGCCAAATGATAGGAGTTACAGTGGAAAAGAGTTTAAGGCTCTAACCACTTTGTTTTTCTAGAGAAAAAAAATTCATCTTAGCAGGCACTGAGTTTCTTGTTTTCAGAGGTATTCAAGCTGAGTTATGACAATAACGTGGATCAATTACAGAAGAGATTCAATCTCTCACTGGAAGATGGGATTAGGTAATCCATGTTTTAGTTCATTTTGTGTTGTTGTAACAGAATACCTGAGACTAGATAATTTATAAAGAAAAGAGGTTTACTTAGCTCACAGCTCTGTTGTCCAGAAAGTTAAAAATTGGGCAGCTGCATTTGGTAGCTTTTGGAGCGGTTCTCATGCTACCTCAAAATGGAAAGAGAGCCACATGTGCAAAAAGAACAAAACACTAGAACCAACCTCGATATGACAACCTACTCTTATGGGAATTAACTCATTCCTATAAGAACTAACCAGTGCTGCAAAATAAGAATAATAAATAAATAATAAATAAAAGACATTAACCCAGCTTAATGACTGAATCACTTTTTAAAGACCCTCCTCCAAGTGCCACCGCATTGGAGACCAGGCCTCAACACGAGTTTCTGTGGGGACAAACCATATTCAAACTGTAATAATTTGTGATATTTTCTGATGCTGTGTCTATCATTATATTAAAAATCCACACACAAATCAGTTTTCTATTTTCTTTGATGATAATTTCACTCATGTTCAGCACCAATTCAAACCTCAAGGCTTTTGCAATCAGAACCAATACCTTTTCAACATTCAAGGGTTTTTCTCCTTTTTTTTTTTTTTAATCCCTTTGGCTAACATAACTTCCTGTTTTGAAGAAGGGGGAAAAAAGCCCAAAGGTACCATGCACATCAAAAAGCTCTTGAAATATAACATTTTGATGAGTTAAGAAGTAAAGCAGTAAGAAATAAGTATGGATTAAATGTCTTTTAAAAAAATGGGCGTTAAAAATTGATGGAACAGCACCTGGCAAACCTCACTGAGGATTTTGCCAAGCCCCCAGTATTTGAAATATTCTTTGTTACACTTGACAAACTCAACCCCGCTGAGTGTCTCCAAAGATATTACCACTATAGGTTGGCAAAGCAACCCATAAATACACAGTCCAAGTTTTCAAACTGTTTCTTTAGTTCAGAAAAAAAATACAGCCAAATTCCTTCTAAGTGAATGAGGGCTTCTGGACATCTTCCAGTTGGGGAAAATAAATTTGGAAAAACACAGCTATTGAAAGTAACATCCCTGATATAATTATTGTCCTTCTAATCAATGAAAAACTCATAATTCAATTTTATATAGTTTATTATTGTGCACCTGTTAAGTTCTGATTTTATTGTTGTTTTGTCCCAAGGGAATATATTTCTTTATACGTATTACTCTTTCTACAATCACAAACTTACTGTCATGACATTAACTTGCTCCCTTCTTGGCTGATTATATTCTTTGATCTCTCTTTTCTGGAAACTTCTATGCCCTTCTCTCCCCATAAACTGACCCCTCTCCTTTAATCCACATTATCTCAGCCCAGAGGTGAACTCATTTTCACTTTAATCTTTTCCCTTTTCTGTTGCCTGGACCACCAGCATGAGGGTCGGATCCTCTGCAACTACACTATATTAAGAAGTGATTTCTTTTTATTCTGATAAACATTAATATTTCTATGTTCAAGCTACTGTTAACTTGAGTATTTTGTTATACACAGCCAAATTTCCTTCTAATTGACATATCAATGGGAACAGAAGTTAAGCTTCAAATGAGCCCAATTTATCCATCAAACTCATCCCAAGTAACTTCTGCTCCAGAAAACATTAATTGGTCCCCTCAACCAAGTAACGTTTTCTTTTCTCTGTTCTCTCATATCATTTCACTCATGTCATTTCATTCAAATAACATTTACAGTAGTGCTGTGATTATTGGATTATTAATAGTTGTCTCTTTCCCTTACTTACTCTATGGGAATGGTGTATCCAGAGAACAAAGAAAGTGCCAGAGGGCCTGGAATGCAGGAGGCAATCAATATATGCTGAATTAATTTATGAATAGAAAATTTCAGGAAGGTAGGCAAGCAAATGATCCACAACAAAAATGTGGCAGTAAGGAATGTGGCTCAGAATTCTGGCAAGACAGTGTCAGAAATAAGGACAAGGATCTGTGAGGGAGGACTAGACAAGGGGTTATCAAGGCAGCACCTGACCGACGTATTAATAGAAAGAGTTGGACCAGGCATTGAGGCTGACACATGGACGGGCACGTGGTCAGAGAACCAAGTTATCAGTACATTATGGCAATTGGTGCCAAAGGTTATAGAGGATTGATGCAGCCTAAATTAGGGATTCTTTAATTCCATCTAGGGTTAGATATGTATTGTCAAATACAGTAGTCCCTACCCTAGCCACATGGGGTTATTGAGCACTTGAAATGTGGCTAGTCTATATTGAAACGTGCTGTGAGTAAATTACACAAAAGATTTTTTGAAGATATAATGCAAAAATATAGCTTATTAATAGTTTAATATTGATTACATGTTAAAATATATGTGGATAAGATAATATCAAACTTAATTTTACCTTTTAAAATCTTTTTAATAACATGGCTACTAGAAAATATAAATGTGTACATATGGCTTATATTTGTGGCTAGAGTTATATTTTTTTTGGACAGTACTTGCCTTAGATTAAAAATATGATGGTCTCAGATGAGAGAATGTTGGAATGTTGTTGACACAAAAGAAAAGCATTAAAGATAAGAAGCACCAAAACATTTTCTTAAGATTTTGGTCTCTGCCTGCCCTAACCTCATTCAGTTTGCAGCAATGATAAAATGATAACAAAAGACTACTTCTTTGCCCATTCCCTAAATAATTAGAAGGTAGCATTTGTCTTTATGTTTCTAAGATATTGGGGAACTTCAGAATGCTTACTTAACTGTTTTCAGTCTTATTCTACACACATTTCATTTGATGTCATGTATCCTATGACATCAAGTAAAATCCAGATCAGGCTAGATTAATGCTACAAATATGCTTCCATTCCCACTTATACGTGAAGACCAAACTCTACTAATCAATTAACACCTTTTTTTCCCACTATGAAAGAATATGTTTCAAAGTCCTTTTCCAACTCAGTACTCCAAGAATGTTACAATATTTTAGAGTATAAATACAAGATTAAACCTTTTGTCATTCCTGAGACATATATTGAATGTCCCCAAATCTGTGTCTCTACCTTAGATCTCTTTCCTGAGCTCCATACACGAAATCCAAAATTAATGTTGAAATTGAATTCAGTCTTCCTCCTCTCCCTCCAGCTCCCTCCTTTTCTATTTATTCTCTTGCCACCATTATTGGGACCACCTGATGTATGTTTCTCAGGGGAGGGGCCTTGGACTGACCCAGTTCTCCCCCATTTCTCACTTACAGTTCTCCAGAATAACTAGAATAACTAGAATGTGCTAGGAATGCAACATCCTGAGATTGAAAGAGTCTCTCCAGAAAAGGCTGCACTCTGTTCCAGGGCTCCTCTAGAAACAATGTGTTCTTCTACCCTTGAGCCTAGTGGTCACATTAGCCTGGGGCATAAAACCTGGAGAGAAGCTGCTTTTGGGGGTCCCTCCGGTAGGTAAGTGAGTTATGTGCAAATGAGATATCATCCACCATGGGCAGCTTTCCTGAGCCTTAGAGGATCCGCTCACAATGAATGCTACACTTTTGTTGTCCCCTGCTATCTATCTGCAAGTAATCAATCTGCTGCATGTAACTTGTGTGTGGTTGTCTTGTTTCACCAGACTCAGGTAAACTGGGAACTGGTGCACAGTGAACCTGCTTCCCACCATATCCTTTCAGTTGTTAATGCACATCTGAACATTAACCTTGACTTGTCTTTTTCCCTCACCCCAGCCTGTAATCAATTATAAATTCTTGCCAGATCCACTATATACTTAGTTGTTCAAATACTATCGATTGCTACTCAAATTCAGGGTTCTGTGATTGCTTGCCTAGGTTACTGAAGTGAACCTAACTTTTGGTCATTTTCAATTCATCTCCAATTTCGAAGCCAGAGTGATCGTTCTAAAAGCCATTGTTCTAATTTTTGTTCTGGAAAATATTTTCACTGACCTTAGAATAAAGTCCAACTCCATTATAATGCTTAAAAGTGTCTCAAGATACCTCTCCAGGTTTTTAATATGCCTTCCCATCCTCTTCCAACTCTATGCTTCAGTCAAGGACTTTCAATATTTTGTGCACACCTTAGCTTCCACCTACTAATTCCTCCTCATATTTTTGATGTACAGTTTATATTTTATAAAACTCTTTTGGGATCTATGTGCTCTTCATTTCTTCATTCAACAAATACATTTTGAGCATATATCATCTGCCTGTATATTATGCCAGTGAACAATAATACTACTATTCCTCCATGCACACAACTATTAATCTATTGGAAAGACAGTCATCAATAATTACACAAATAGCTATCTAGATATTATAATAACTACAAGACAAAATGTAATTATTAAACATTCTTTACATCTACTCACCTCGAAGCAGATTTTTTTTTCTAGGAGGGGAAAAAATATCAACACACATACACACATGTGTGTGTGCACATGTGTGTTGCCAAAATGACCACTGATTTTGGCATGCAAAGCTCAAGGGAAGAGGTGAAACAATTTTTCTAAGATACCAAGACACTTATGGGAAAAATGTAACAAGAATTCATCATCTCTTCTTTAGGAGTTAAAATTCAAGAAACTTATCAGAGTTGACTGAATGAATCTGGCTAATGTTCACTAGCAAAGAAAGATCTTTTAAGGTAAGTAAGTCACTGTGAGGAAACAGACTACCAGCTGTTGACCTGGCCACTAAGTAAGGACTCACAACTCAAAAGGCAGAACTAATATGAAAAATATATAACTGAAATTTGAAGCTTCCAGGTGGTCAGTCTTATGTTCATAAAAACTGGGTTTTGGAGGACATGAGTGTAATCTTTTAGCACAAGTATGGGCTAAAAGTCATCTGTATTAAAGAGGCATAACCATAGTCCCTTGTGTAGAAGCTACATTTAACAGAGATACCCTCGGGGGAAAAAAAAAAAAAGTTATTACTTGGGGATCTCAGGTGTCTCTCCTTTTATGCCCAGCATTTGGAATTACTCTTTTAAACTGAGTAATCCTTGGGGGTCTTGGAGAATTCAGGACTAAGAAGTGTCAGGGGAAAGATAAGGAACTTGCTATTAAGAAGAATGTGTGAGAAAAATAATTGTGTTATGTTGGTCTTTGTATTCCACGTTAGTGAAGCATATTATACCAATTGCATTAGGAATTGTGGAAATTTCTGTAAAAGAAAGATAGAAAGAGTCAAGGTGAGTATAGAGTTTCCTCTAGGAAATGGGAGTCAGAGATGTGCTTGAGCAGGGGATTGTCAAGATTAGACTTGCATGTGAGGTGCAATTCTGCACATAGGAGGATGGATTTTAAAAGAATGAAACATTGAGGGATATCTAGTGTTGAACTAGGGGAGGGTTATTTATGTAGTCACAATGTAGGATGATTTGTAATAGTCTACTCTCCTACCAAGAAAATTACCTTCTATTCTCTCTGTAATATCTAATAGATAAGGCAGTCATAGAAAACAAAACACAATAAAGCAAACAAGCAAGAAAACAAAAACAACAGAATCAAAACAAATCTTGTACAACATATATATGAGACTTATCCTAGGATTTTTTTCTGTAATTCTTCCCTCTGCTCTTATTTACTCCCAAAAAGAAGAGTTATGAAGAAGCTTGCCCACACTTCTCAGATGTAATTGGAGAATGCACATTTAAAAGTCAATGGAGTTTAAAAAACACCCCAAAATCAATTGTTTTAAGTCTCTTATTTACAAATTAAAAGACTGCAACTTAGGGAGAAAAAGTGGCAAATTGGGAATCACAGCCCAAGTCTTCTCTCTGATTCTCAATAAAACCATCTTGTAAGTTTTTTTTTTTTTTTTTTTTTTTGAGATAAGCTATCTGGGACAGAGTGAACCTTTGCAGACCGTGAAAGGAAAAAGCGCTGATCATTTGTTTTCTCTGGGCCAGGCTCCATAAACTGTAATTGGGCAGATCTGGAACTGCTCTCAATTTCTCTATTGCTACCAAAGGCGTGCAAGGCTACTCTGTTGACACTGATGATCAGAATACTAGCAGAGGGCAGCAAGAGGCGCTTCTCTACGCATCTCCTGAGACAAAACTTAGCATGCCTTTCTGGGTACAGGAGAGAAAATTCAGCTCATTAAAAAAAAGAAAGTTTCTCTGACATTTCGCTCCCCTCTTTGCACATTTCTTCTCTTGTCTTCATTTCTCAGCCTGACCCTTTCATCTACCTTTGCCCAGAGGGTCAGCATAACTTCATTGGTGACACTGATTTTTCTAACAGCAGCATTTCTAACCCAGTAAAAAGTATCCCCAAAGCACAAAAGGTATCAAATTAAAGTGCCTCTCCAACAACTTGATGTTGTGGCTAATTCACAAAGGCATAAAGTGAGGAAATGTGTTGTTTTGTTTTTGGCTTTTGCAAACAAGTGAATGGTCATCTGCCCTTGTCTCACCTCTTGGCTTTTATGAATAATCACTTTTTAAATGAGATGCTTCTGAATTAAAAATCTGCATCTATGCATTTGTTTTGTAGTCTAATATCTGTCGTCACATTTTTGCCACTGTAATTATATTTTTGATAACTCTGCATAAGTTCAAGAGCACTCAAGGAGCCAGATCTATGCTTCAATTTCTTTACCATTCCGTAAATTTATCATGGAGAATTTCAAACCTATCAAAAGTAAAGAATATTATAATTAACCACCATGAACACTTCACCTATGGTCAACTTTTCTTAACTCTTCCCCAATCCTGTTTTATCTATATTACTCTCCTTCCTTCCCCTCATCCTGTATTATTTTAAAGCAAATCCAAGACATCATATATTTTTTACTTGTAAATACTTCAATATAAATATCTAAAAGGTAAGGAAACAAAAAACATAAAAGCATCATCCCACTGTGCTACCCGGAAGAAAAAAATCCTTCCTATCATTACACATGTCAATTATCTTAAAAATGTTTACAATTTTAATTATTTAATCAATATTCAGGAATGATCTATTCACTGTGATCGTTGATATTTCTTTATTATCTGTTAATCTACACATTGTTCCCTCACTTTTTCCCTTTATGGAAAATTACTTGTTTCTTAAAAATTCAAATCCTTGGCCTGTAGAGTTGCTTAAAGTCTGACTTTTCCTGATCACATTTCTCATAGCGTGGCTTCATATTTTCTCTGCCTTCTTCATTTTATAAAATTGACCAACTTTTTTGTTTGTTTGCTTTTTGAGACGGAGTCTTGCTCTGTCTCCAGGCTGGAGTGCAGTGGCTCTGTCTTGGCTCACGGCAACCTCCGACTCCCAGGTTCAAGTGATTCTCCTGCCTCAACCTCCTGAGTAGCTGAGATTACAGGTGCCCGCCAACACACCCTGCTAATTTTTTTGTATTTTTAGTAGAGACGGGGTTTCACCATGTTGGCCAAGATGGTCTCTATCTCTGACCTTGTGATCCTCCCACCTCGGCCTCCGAAAGGCCGAGGATTACAGGCGTGAGCCACTGCGCCCAGCCAAAATTGACCAATTTTTGATCAGGATAGTTAATCAGATTCAGGTTTGATCGTTTTGAAAACGGGACTTGTAGGTGGTGTCATGTACCTCCATCATGAAGCACATAATACTTGGCTGTCTTTCTTTCTACTACTGAGCTTTCTTCTCCAAAATTGATTTTGTCCATGACCTAGATAATTTAAAATTATATTAACATTAAATGTTCTTGTGGAAAAATCTTAACTGTTCCTTGTACATAATACCTTATATTTATATTACTAAAAAAGCTGTCTTCTTTCTTTTTTCTTTTTTTTTTTTTTTTGAGACAGTCTTGCTCTGTCTCCCAGGCTGGAGTGCAATAGTGTGATCTTGGCTCATTGCAATCTCCGCCTCCCTAGTTCAAGCGATTCTCCTGCCTCAGCCTCTTGAGTAGCTGGGATTACTGGTGCCCCCATCATGCCAGGTTAATTTTTGTTTTTTTAGTAGAGATGGGTTTTCGCCATGTTTGCCAGGCTGACCTTGAACTCCTGACCTCAGGTGATCCACCCACCTCGGCCTCTCAAAGTGCTGGGATTACCTGTGTGAGCCACTGCACCGGGCCAAAAACTCTCCTTTATAACAATCAAAGAGATATAAATGAAGGAGAATAGATAAGCAAAACAGATAAGAAGGCAGTGAATTGAGTGTCTTCAAGAAATGATTTTAAAAAATAAATATGCAACTGTAAAAGGTATCAATAACTCTGGGGTTGGCATTGAAAGTATCTTTATGGACAATGCTCACTGACCTAATCATAACTCAGCTCACACTTGAATCACACCCAAAGAAAAATGGCTGTGTTGATGTTGCAGATGCAAATTTCCAATCATGGATAATTTTGGGTTTCTGGAAAAAACTATTAATGTACATATTTTTGAAGTACACACATGGACAAAGTATACAAATTATATCCAACTTGAGGAATTTTCTCAATTTGAATATGCTATGTAACCAGTATCCAAAACAAAAACCAGAATGTAATCATTCATCAAAGTGATTCCTTATGCCTGTTCCAGTCACTATTTTTGTTTCAAGGGTAATCATTATTCTGACTGTTAACACATTAGTTTTGTTTGTTTCTAACCTTTATATGAATGGAATCATAGAATTTTTTTGTGTGTATGGCTTCTTTTGTTCAACAATTTGTCCATTTAAAATATTTATGAGGTTATATAGAGTTCTCTAATATAGCTATATACATATATAGCTAGCTAGTATAGCTATATATATATACACAGTTCTCTAGCATAGCTCTCTATATATACTATATAATATGATATAGTACATATATACTATATAGTATATATAATATACAGTACTATATAATATATAGTATACAATGTATATATAGTATTTTGTTCTATAATTATACCACAATTTATTTATCCATTCTACTATTGATGTGTAATTGAGTTTTTTCCAGTTTTTCACTGTTACGAATAAGACTTATAACCAATCTTTTATTTGTCATTTGGAGAGCATACTCATAGATTTTTTTAAATATCTGTTCTGGAGTAAAATGTATGGCCTGTATGCATGAGTCAGTTTTACTAGATATTGCCTGAGTTTTTCAAAGCAACTGTACCAGTTTACACTTTCACTAGCAGTGCATGAAAGTGCCAGTTGATTGACATCTTTGCCTATATTTGATAGTTCAATTTTATACTCTAGGCAATCTGACACATTTTTAGGGGTATCACAGTATAGTTTTATTTTTTCTTTTATCTAATTTCCAATAAAGTTAAGCCCTTATTTTTATTGGCAACTGAAATATCCCCTTTTGTGAGTAGCTTGTTCAAGTCTAATGCCTGTTTTTCTATTGGGTTGTCTTCTGTTCTTATTGCTTTCTTAAGGCCTTGTTTGTACGTTTGGAATTACTTACTGTAAAATCCGAGGGTAAAGAAATATAAGGTGTTACAAGAAAAAATAAAGAGGTAACTTCTATAAATTTCATCAGTTTTTACACAGCCAATTATAGCTATGAACATTAGCTATGATTCTTAAATTTTCCTAAAACATTGTTCCTCAGTGACAAAAAGAGTTTTACTTAATTCTTCATGCATAACTAAACTTTTTTGTGTATAATTTTCTTACTAGCAGTTTACCAATTCTGCTTTTCTTCTAGTCACTCTTGGACAGAAAGTGACCATCAGAGAATGGAAATACTTCTTAACCCTCAGTATCACTTTTTATATTGTTGTTGTTCATTTGCATCTTCAGTTAAACACTAGAGATCCTGGTTAGGTCTGGTACATAAAATTAGTTGATTACTAATTTAGAACTACGAATTACATAAAAATCATTGGTTTACTATATTAAGTAAATTTATGGAACTTTATGCTCTGGTATGTAAAAGTAATCAGACAAAAATCAGAGAGAGAAAAAGAGAATTATGTAGGCTGAAATCACAAGGAAGTTGTGTGCTTGAACCATTCATTTCACTTTCCTGGACCAATGCCTTTGTATTAAAAATAATGATTCTCTTTATTCATAGTTTGAGAAAGAGTTAATACATCATATAGAAAAATATTTTAATGAAAGTGACATTAAATTTTTAGGTGACATTGTTAATCTGACAAATAATTTGTAGGTTTACTGAAAGTTGCAACCAGAATATATGTTAGCAGCAGACTATTTTAACAATGAGCAAATTACAGTTTAAATTAAGTCTGTCATCCAAAGTCTTATTGCTAGTTTCTGAATTGAAAATCTTGTCTTTTTTTACCTGTAATTTACAAATGTTGAATTGCAACTACATCCTCACAACCTAAAGCACCACATGAAACTATTTGTTATTCCCTACTACAATTTGCACATGGAAAACTGAAGGGAAAAAACATAGTTAAAAATATTTAAGTTGCTAAAGCTTCCATTTTGTGGAAATATGAGCCATTTAAATATCAACCAACAAAATTATAAATAAATACAGTTATTGTATTCATTACTCCAGTTCCAAGAAAGAGAAAAAAGTTATTAAGAGGAAAAATAAGAAAAGACCAAGAGAGAAAGAGTTTTGTCTTTATTTGCTTGAGTTTCCAGAAGTTATTTACATAACATAAGAAGTTTGAGTTGTATAATATCTTGGAGGTTCTCCAACCTATTACTTCTATTTTATGGATGAGGCAAGCAAGGCACTGATAAATAAAGATATGTTCCTGAGTCATACCTTTAAGGGAGAAGTCCCAAAACTTCCTCAACCATAGCCAGTGTTCTTCTTTGTGAGGAAGAGACATTGAGTTAGAGAGTTGGAAGAGGAGAGCCCTGCTTTGGAATACAATGGAGACAGACCTAGTACCTGTGAGGCAGCACTACAGTCATCATGGAGACCTTTGGCGATATCATGAAGTACCCAATTATATGACTCAATAGTTAGATTCTTAGGAAACATGATATTAAAGACACCAAAACATTTTAGTAATTAATTGAGGCATAGAAGTCAAAAAATAAAAGAGTAAAATTTTGTTCTGCTTTTAGAGGTAGGATACACAAAAGCAAATGACATTAATGACCAAT
Organism: Rhinopithecus roxellana; assembly: GCF_007565055.1. Taxonomy (NCBI): domain Eukaryota; kingdom Metazoa; phylum Chordata; class Mammalia; order Primates; family Cercopithecidae; genus Rhinopithecus; species Rhinopithecus roxellana. Next base: position 70,634,546 of record NC_044569.1, on the reverse strand, counting down.
GAAAAGATTACCACAAGTGGGAATAACCCAGTGATTTAGTTAGCATGGAAAAATTAGATCAAGTGATAATTAACTCAGTGAATCAATACAAGTAAAAAGATAAAAGAAGAATCATAATTTTTCTAAAAACTCAGAATGAATCTTCTCAATAATATGATACATAATACCAATGTGCAACTGTAAAGAGTTTGATAAAAAATAATTAATAGCTACAGAGTCATAATAACAGTGGCAAGAATAGTTAAGACAGAGAGAGTTTTATGTAATAGAAAAATAATGTCTATAAATATTGTGAATCTGGAGAACTCTTACCAGCACAATACATACTGAGGCTTCCATCTCTCAAAATGACCCCCAACACCATCAGCAAGGCTGAAAATGAACAAGGTAAATAGGGACAACGAGGAAAATGTCTATGTTCATCCACGGTAATCCCTAAGTGAGAAAGAGGAATTACGTGGGAGCTGATCCTGTCATACATATGTTCCCATCAATTGCATTCAGAACTATTTTGTTATCATTTATATATGTGTTTATTCGACTTTTAAGTGGCTAGAATATTGCATTAGTTTTTTGTATGTTTGTTTTTGACTTTGCTTTTTGGTCCAGCCCCCTCGGTTTATGTTTCTGAGTTAAAATGTTCCATTCAAAATTTGATGAAGTTATCATATATTGGCTATCTACGTGCCTGCCAAGGCACAAATTATGTGAATGCTGGCTCTAAAATTAATATCCAAAATGGTCAGCTGGTTTGAATATTACAAAGCAGTTACCCCCCAGCCTTTCTCCCTAAAACACAGCTCTCAACGGGTGAGTCAAGTCTTATATTAGTATATTACAATCATCTCTTAATGGGATATAAATCTTTTAGTTTTGAAATACCATTTTAAAGTTGTCATTAAAGCATGATAGATTACCAGTTCTTAAGACATTTAATGACTCAGTGTGAAATTGACCCAGTTGCTGGGTTGATAAGGGAGCAACCTATTTATATCTCCTTAATGAACATTAAATGTCTTTCTGGAGTGATGAAGTATGGTTTAGTAATACAAGAGGTCTGAACATGGCAAAGGAAACTGGACATTCCTGTAAGGTTCACCCTCTCTTCTGGGCCCCCACAGCCCACTGTATGTGCCACAAGAGGGGCCAAGTGCCTTGGCTGTCTCTGCAGGGAAGCTTAGCATATTCCAGGGAACCGGTTAAGTACCCCTAATTTTAATTAAGTTACACCAGCCTTCCATCACCAGAATTTGAAACTTAGGCAATATTTTAAAGTATTTTATTTTCCTTACCACTGTATCCAATAAGCCATTAAGGGCCCTTCATGCTACTGCCATAATGTTACTCCTTTTTTTCCTTTTCTTTTAATTGCCACCACCCCTGTCACAATGCAGGCATTTAGCTCTTTCTTATACCATTACTCCAATCTTCTTTCTAACTGATCTATGTCATTCATGCCTCTCCCATGTCCTGTTAGTTTTAAATAAAGCAGAATGGTAAATGTAATGTGTGATATTGATCAATTAATCCTCTTTTAAAGGCTTAACATTAACTTTTCATTGTCTGAACAGTAAAATTTAATATCTTGAGGTGACTGACTCTATACTTATCTAGCCTTATTTTTCTTCATTCCTCACTTACTCCAAGATCCAGGACAATTTTTCTAACTTTTTGTTGTTGTTGCTTAAACATGCATGAGAAATAGGCAACTCCCATTTATAATGGTGGCCGCCAAGGTAACGATACACTAACAGAGAGGGAAGGGGCAAATAAGATCAGATCACAAATTCCAGAGAGGTGTACCCTCTCTATCCATCTTGCAGGTGCCTTTTTTCTTTTCCTCCTACCCTTCTCACTTTCTTCAAGTTTTCTCTATTCCTTCAACCTACAATGACCTTCTCTCTACTTTCATTCATCCAAATTGAGACTCACCTTAAATTTCTTATTAAATGACAAAATAGAAAATCTCAAATTAAAATAACAAAAATGTAACTTTATAAATTGTGTTATAGATAATATTATGTGAAATTTTAGTAGAGACTACTTTGATAGAGACAAACTAGATTTTGTTCATCAAAATCTGTTCTCTGTTTTGGGACCCATCTAGGTGCCATTTCCCAGCTTTTCTAGCAATTAGACTTAGCCAGGTCTCTCACAAAGAATGTAAACAGACAATGCCATGTGCTACTTCCAGATCTACAAAACCTTTCAATGAGTTCCTCTCTGTGTGCTTTTTCTGTGGTCTTTCTCCTCTACCAGGTAAAAGAGGAAGATGACAATGACAGAATTAGCAGATGGAAAGAGCTTGGAGTGGTGGTGGTGGTTCTTTTAATAGGGTTTTCAGAGAAACAAACAAGTAAGATTTGACAATATATGCACACACAAACATACACACACATATGTAATATGTATACATAAACACAAAAATTTAAAAAAATGAAATCTATTTCAAGGAATTAACTGACGTGATCATAGAAGCTAGTGTGTCTGAAATTTTTAGGGAAGGCCAGCAGGCTAAAACCTGAGGCCAGAGCAGATGCTGTGGTCTTGAGGCAGAATTTCTTCTTCCTTAGAGAAGTCTCAATTCTGCCCTGATTGTCTTTAACTGATTGGGTGAAGCCTGCCCACATAGTGGAGGATAAACTTCTTTATTTAGTCAATTGATTGCAAATGTTAATCATATGTACAAAGTATCTTCATAGCAGCACCTTGATTAATGCTTGGTTGTATAACCGGGCACCATAGTCCAGCCAAACTGAGGCTTAAAACTAACCGTCACAGGGTCTGTACATGGCAGTGGACGTGAGCTCCGTTAGCAATCTGGCACGCACATAGAAATGTTACGTAAGCACGAACTAAAAGTTTATTGTTTTAAGCTATTGGAATTTTGAGAGTTCTTACCTTAACCAAACCTATCCCAAATAATATGCAAAATATTGCTAGATAGAGATCTTTTCCAGGCCTGCTTCAAAGAATAGATAAAAGTAGCTTGTAATTAAGCATTAAATGTTGATATGCTAGTAAATTTTACTCTGAGGTTCAAGTTGGTTTATTATCTTTAGCAAGTTAATCATTTGCTAAAATGTGGATGATGCTTTAATTTGCCCAAGATGAACACATTTTTCATGGTACTATTTAAAGGTGAACATTCACCAAGCTTCATTTTGGATTATCACCTCTTTGAAATTAGTGGAGTGAATTTTACTGAGGTTTTAAAAATGTTGTGATTTTGGATTAAATGTTTCCAGAAGGGAGATAGCTATTAGCTTGGCTAAACTTGATGTAGTTCTCAAGCAGTTATAGGGGCAAAGATGCAGCGGTCACATGGTTTTAGGATGTAAACCTCAAAATTGCAAAGGCAATTGCTTGCTTGATTTGGTTGATATTCAGCCAAAATCTATGAGCTCATATTCACTGGTATTAACTGTATTTACTACTACCAGAATGAAATTCAAATCATTCAGTGTGTAGCCCTAATAATAATCCTGTATGACTAGGGGCTGCTTCTTCAACATTATTTCCACCTAATTTATAATCAAGATGTTCAATTAATAATTTCAGCACTTTACGCAGTGTTAAGTCAGCTGAAAAATATGTGATTTTTCCACTTTTCATTTTTCACAATGCTGAGGAATGCATAATAACCTGACAAAATGGAGAGCCAGGAAAGCAACGATTACTAACAGACTAAATGAGAAAAGGAAAGGATTTTAAGAGAAAAGCTGAAAAGTTGATGGAGTTCTGTAAAAATGTGAAGGCAAAAAACTTTGCAAAAATAAGGCAACCATGTCTACAATACTGTTTTGGATATTAAAGATTGCTTTGGAAAGGAAAACTGATTTAGAAAGAGGATAAATTGTCACCTCTTTGGATGTCTTTTACATGGAATCTGCTAGGGATCTGCTGAATTTGCTTGGATTTGCTAATTTTTATTTTGAATATTATTATTTCTTTCTCTATTCCCCATCTCGTGTTATTTTCTATACTTTTAAGTTAATCAGTTGAAACATATTAACTAGGCTAATTCAATTCTTTACTAATTTGACTAATGGTTATGTAAAACTTTTCTTTCAGTGCTAAAAGGACGAAAAAAGATGTAGTAAGTCATGCAATAATAATTACAATTTACTGAGTCACCATGATAGATGCTTTACATGCATTATTTTATTAAATTCTCACAATCTTATGAGGTCACTACACACAAAATTCTATAAAATAGGAGATTCAGAAAAGTTAAATTCAAGCTGCATTTTAAATCTAAGTAGACTGGAGAACTTACTTTGTAAATGGAGATAACAGCTGTTACTGGGAGCTGTGACTAGTTTAGTTTGACTCAAGGTACAAGCAGCGTAGATTTGTAAAAGGAAAACCTAGAAAAGAACTTGAGAGCTGTATTCCACATATGCTTCTACAATTAACCCATACACACAAGCATTTGGCTCACAAAAAAAAAAAGTACAATGACCATGTTGTAGGTGTTTTAACTACTGAATCATTTGAGCCAAAGTGATATACAGCTGACACTTCAGCATTTAAGGGAGAGTGAATAAAATAGGACTTATTTAAATATTCACCATTTATATCACGTTGGGAATATTTCCCCACTTAGCTAGTATAACCACTCGGGGTCCTTGCGTGAATGGAACCTAGCACAGTGAGGCAACTCCCTTGAGGGAATCATTCACATCATGGCGGGCCTTGATGAAGCACTATTTGTGGGTGGGCACCTGGAGCCGGAGTAGGGGTTGGAGGGGCCTGGAGTGTGCTGCCTCAAGGGTGTTAGGCACATGGGAGAGGGGTGGTTGTTACAGTATAAAGGTCACTGGAAAAAAGAAGCATGGCATAACAAATTTACCCAGGCACAATTTACCCATCCAGGCTTTGTTCTGTTTTCTTGTATACATCAAGGTCTGTATGAGAAGGAGGCCCCACTTTAAAAAGAGGATTAAATTAGGACCAGTATGTTTGATACTTCACAGCTCAGCTCTAGCCTTACCTGGGAGATTCAGAAATGATTTTATTCTTCCCAATCTAGGCTTAGAGCCATGTTACATTAAATAAACTGCTTCTGGGGAACAGCTTCTACTTGAACAATAACAAGCTTAACAAGAAAATAAGAGAATTAGACATGATCATCAGAGTGCAAGGTTTCTTTTTCTTCTTTCTTCTTCTTCTTTTTTTTCTTTTCTTTTCTTTCTTTCTTTTTTTTTTTTTCTAGAGGGAAAATTGTTAGAACTCTATTGTTCAGAGAAGTGATGTATCCAGGTAGAGAGAGGAATATTTTGGAGAGCATTTAGCCAAAGCCTTCATTTATTCTCACAATGGAAAAAAAAAAACTTTATATTTATAAATGAGGGAACTGAAGCTCAGGGAAGCTTAGTTATGTGTCTAAGGTGACAGCAAATTAGTAATAGTCATTTTCAAAAAAATACCCCACAATGCCACACTGCCTCTAAAATAAGTCTAGAGAGAATTTTTTTTTTCCTAAAGATATGAGAGCAATAAGATGATTCTACATTAAAGATATGAAATTTTCTGTTGATGCAGCATCAACCTTGTACATGATTGGCTCTTAATGATGAAGCAGGAAATTCATAATGGAAATTAATTCCCTTGATACCTAAGAAGTCAGAAACTCCCTGAAAGGTAAAACAAGAGATAACGCTGACTCTGTTGAATATATTCCAATGCCTACTGCACTGAAATACGTTTAAACCTTTGACTGAACAAGGGATTTTATGATTTTTCTTTATTAAAAAGAAAATATATACATATATTTTTTATTTTTTATTTTTTTAATTACACTTTAAGTTCTAGGGTACATGTGCATAACGTGCAGATTTGTTACATATGTATACTTGTGCCATGTTGGTGTGCTGCACCCATCAACTAGTTAGCACCCATCAATTCATCATTTATATCAAGTATAACTCCCAATGCAATCCCTCCCCCCTCCCCCCTCCCCATGATAGGCCCCAGTGTGTGATGTTCCCCTTCCCGAGTCCAAGTGATCTCATTGTTCAGTTCCCACCTATGAGTGAGAACATGCGGTGTTTGGTTTTCTGTTCTTGTGATAGTTTGCTAAGAATGATGGTTTCCAGCTGCATCCATGTCCCTACAAAGGATGCAAACTCATCCTTTTTTATGGCTGCATAGTATTCCATGGTGTATATGTGCCACATTTTCTTAATCCAGTCTGTCACAGATGGATATTTGGGTTGATTCCAAGTCTTTGCTATTGTGAATAGTGCCGCAATAAACATACGTGTGCATGTGTCTTTGTAGTAGAATAATTTATAATCCTTTGGGTATATACCCAGTAATGGGATGGCTGGGTCATATGGTACATCTAGTTCTAGATCCTTGAGGAATTGCCATACTGTTTTCCATACTGGTTGAACTAGCTTACAATCCCACCAACAGTGTAAAAGTGTTCCTATTTCTCCATATCCTCTACAACACCTGTTGTTTCCTGACTTTTTAATGATTGCCGTTCTAACTGGTGTGAGATGGTACCTCGTTGTGGTTTTGATTTTCATTTCTCTGATGGCGAGTGATGATGAGCATTTTTTCATGTGTCTGTTGGCTGTATGGATGTCTTCTTTTGAGAAATGTCTGTTCATATCCTTTGCCCACTTTTTGATGGGGTTGTTTGTTTTTTTCTTGTATATTTGTTTGAGTTCTTTGTAGATTCTTGATATTAGCCCTTTGTCAGATGAGTAGATTGCAAAAATTTTCTCCCATTCTGTAGGTTGCCTGTTCACTCTGATGGTAGTTTCTTTTGCTGTGCAGAAGCTCTTTAGTTTAATTAGATCCCATTTGTCAATTTTGGCTTTTGCTGCCGTTGCTTTTGGTGTTTTAGACATGAAGTCCTTGCCCATGCCTATTTCCTGAATGGTACTACCTAGATTTTCTTCTAGGGTTTTTATGGTATTAGGTCTAACATTTAAGTCTCTAATCCATCTTGAATTAATCTTCGTATAAGGAGTAAGGAAAGGATCCAGTTTCAGCTTTCTACTTATGGCTAGCCAATTTTCCCAGCACCATTTATTAAATAGGGAATCCTTTCCCCATTTCTTGTTTCTCTCAGGTTTGTCAAAGATCAGATGGCTGTAGATGTGTGGTATTATTTCTGAGGGCTCTGTTCTGTTCCATTGGTCTATAGCTCTGTTTTGGTAACAGTACCATGCTGTTTTGGTTACTGTAGCCTTGTAGTACAGTTTGAAGTCAGGTAGCGTGACGCCTCCAGCTTTGTCCTTTTGACTTAGGATTGTCTTGGCAATGCGGGCTCTTTTTTGGTTCCATATGAACTTTAAAGCAGTTTTTTCCAATTCTGTGAAGAAACTCATTGGTAGCTTGATGGGGATGGCATTGAATCTATAAATAACCTTGGGCAGTATGGCCATTTTCACGATATTGATTCTTCCTATCCATGAGCATGGTATGTTCTTCCATTTGTTTGTGTCCTCTTTGATTTCACTGAGCAGTGGTTTGTAGTTCTCCTTGAAGAGGTCCTTGACATCCCTTGTAAGTTGGATTCCTAAGTATTTTATTCTCTTTGAAGCAACTGTGAATGGAAGTTCATTCATGATTTGGCTCTCTGTCTGTTACTGGTGTATAAGAATGCTTGTGATTTTTGCACATTAATTTTGTATCCTGAGACTTTGCTGAAGTTGCTTATCAGCTTAAGGAGATTTTGGGCTGAGACAATGGGGTTTTCTAAATATACAATCATGTCATCTGCAAACAGGGACAATTTGACTTCTTCTTTTCCTAACTGAATACCCTTGATTTCTTTCTCTTGCCTGATTGCCCTAGCCAGAACTTCCAACACTATGTTGAATAGGAGTGGTGAGAGAGGGCATCCCTGTCTTGTGCCAGTTTTCAAAGGGAATTTTTCCAGTTTTTGCCCATTCAGTATGATATTAGCTGTGGGTTTGTCATAAATAGCTCTTATTATTTTGAGGTACGTTCCATCAATACCGAATTTATTGAGCGTTTTTAGCATGAAGGGCTGTTGAATTTTGTCAAAAGCCTTTTCTGCATCTATTGAGATAATCATGTGGTTCTTGTCTTTGGTTCTGTTTATATGCTGGATTATGTTTATTGATTTGCGAATGTTGAACCAGCCTTGCATCCCAGGGATGAAGCCCACTTGATCATGGTGGATAAGCTTTTTGATGTGCTGCTGAATCTGGTTTGCCAGTATTTTATTGAGGATTTTTGCATCGATGTTCATCAGGGATATTGGTCTAAAATTCTCTTTTTTGGTTGTGTGTCTGCCAGGCTTTGGTATCAGGATGATGTTGGCCTCATAAAATGAGTTAGGGAGGATTCCCTCTTTTTCAATTGATTGGAATAGTTTCAGAAGGAATGGTACCAGCTCCTCCTTGTACCTCTGGTAGAATTCAGCTGTGAATCCATCTGGTCCTGGACTTTTTTTGGTGGGTAGGCTATTAATTATTGCCTCAATTTCAGAGCCTGCAATTGGTCTATTCAGGGATTCAACTTGTTCCTGGTTTAGTCTTGGGAGAGTGTAAGTGTCCAGGAAATTATCCATTTCTTCTAGATTTTCTAGTTGATTTGCATAGAGGTGTTTATAGTATTCTCTGATGGTAGTTTGTATTTCTGTGGGGTCGGTGGTGATATCCCCTTTATCATTTTTTATTGCGTCTATTTGATTCCTCTCTCTTTTCTTCTTTATTAGTTTTGCTAGCTGTCTGTCAATTTTGTTGATCTTTTCAAAAAACCAACTCCTGGATTCACTGATTTTTTGGAGGGTTTTTTGTGTCTCTATCTCCTTCAGTTCTGCTCTGATCTTAGTTATTTCTTGCCTTCTGCAGCTTTTGAATGTGTTTGCTCTTGCCTCTCTAGGTCTTTTAATTGTGATGTTGGAGTGTCAATTTTAGATCTTTCCTGCTTTCTCTTGTGGGCATTTAGCGCTATAAATTTCCCTCTACACACTGCTTTAAATGTGTCCCAGAGATTCTGGTATGTTGTATCTTTGTTCTCACTGGTTTCAAAGAATGTCTTTATTTCTGCTTTCATTTCGTTATGTACCCAGTAGTCATTCAGGAGCAGATTGTTCAGTTTCCATGTAGTTGAGCGGTTTTGGTTGAGTTTCTTAGTCCTGAGTTCTAGTTTGATTGCACTGTGGTCTGAGAGACAGTTTGTTATAATTTCTGTTCTTTTACATTTGCTGAGGAGTGCTTCACTTCCAATTATGTGGTCAATTTTGGAATAAGTGCGATGTGGTGCTGAGAAGAATGTATATTCTGTTGATTTGGGGTGGAGAGTTCTATAGATGTCTATTAGGTCCACTTGGTAGAGATGAGTTCAATTTCTGGATATCCTTGTTAACTTTCTGTCTCGTTGATCTGTCTAATGTTGACAGTGGAGTGTTGAAGTCTCCCATTATTATTGTATGGGAGTCTAAGTCTCTTTGTAAGTCTCTAAGGACTTGCTTTATGAATCTGGGTGCTCCTGTGTTGGGTGCATATATATTTAGGAGAGTTAGCTCTTCCTGTTGAATTGATCCCTTTACCATTATGTAATGGCCTTCTTTGTCTCTTTTGATCTTTGATGGTTTAATGTCTGTTTTATCAGAGACAACATTGCAACCCCTGCTTTTTTTTTTTTTTTTTGTTCTTCATTTGCTTGGTAGATCTTCCTCCATCCCTTTATTTTGAGCCTATGTATGTCTCTGCATGTGAGATGGGTCTCCTGAATACAGCAGACTGATGGGTCTTGACTCTTTATCCAGTTTGCCAGTCTGTGTCTTTTAATTGGAGCATTTAGTCCATTAACATTTAAGGTTAATATTGTTATGTGTGAACTCGATCCTGCCATTATGATATTAACTGGTTATTTTGCTCGTTAGTTGATGCAGTTTCTTCCTAGCCTCGATGGTCTTTACATTTTGGCATGTTTTTGCAATGGCTGGTACTGGTTGTTCCTTTCCATGTTTAGTGCTTCCTTCAGGGTCTCTTGTGAGGCAGGCCTGGTGGTGACAAAATCTCTAAGCATTTGCTTATCTGTAAAGGATTTTATTTCTCCTTCACTGATGAAACTTAGTTTGGCTGGATATGAAATTCTGGGTTTAAAATTCTTTTCTTTAAGAACGTTGAATATTGGCCCCCACTCTCTTCTGGCTTGTAGAGTTTCTGCCGAGAGATCTGCTGTTAGTCTGATGGGCTTCCCTTTGTGGGTAACCCGACCTTTCTCTCTGGCTGCCCTTAAGATTTTTTCCTTCATTTCAACTTTGGTGAATCTGGCAATTATGTGTCTTGGAGTTGCTCTTCTGGAGGAGTATCTTTGTGGTGTTCTCTGTATTTCCTGAATTTGAATGTTGGCCTGCCCTACTAGGTTGGGGAAGTTCTCCTGGGTGATATCCTGAAGAGTGTTTTCCAACTTGGTTCCATTTTCCCCCTCACTTTCAGGCACCCCAATCAGACGTAGATTTGGTCTTTTTACATAATCCCATACTTCTGGCAGGCTTTGTTCATTTCTTTTTCTTCTTTTTTCTTTTGGTTTCTCTTCTCACTTCATTTCATTCATTTGATCCTCAATCGCTGATACTCTTTCTTCCAGTTGATCGAGTCGGTTACTGAAGCTTGTGCATTTGTCATGTATTTCTCGTGTCATGGTTTTCATCTCTGTCATTTTGTTTATGACCTTCTCTGCATTAATTAGTCTAGCTGTCAATTCTTCCACTCTTTTTTCAAGATTTTTAGTTTCTTTGCGCTGGGTAAGTAATTCCTCCTTTAGCTCTGAGAAGTTTGATGGACTGAAGCCTTCTTCTCTCATCTCGTCAAAGTTATTCTCTGACCAGCTTTGATCCGTTGCTGGAGATGGGCTGCGCTCCTTTACAGGGGGAGATGCACTCTTATTTTTTGAATTTCCAGCTTTTCTGCCCTGCTTTTTCCCCATCTTTGTGGTTTTATCTGTCTCTGGTCTTTGATGATGGTGACGTACTGATGGGGTTTTGGTATAGGTGTCCTTCCTGCTTGATAGTTTTCCTTCTGACAGTCAGGACCCTCAGCTGTAGGTCTGTTGGAGATTGCTTGAGGTCCACTCCAGACCGTTTGCCTGGGTATCAGCAGCAGAGGTTGCAGAAGATAGAATATTGCTGAACAGCGAGTGTACCTGTCTGATTCTTACTTTGGAAGCTTCCCCTCAGGGGTGTACTCCACCCTGTGAGGTGTGGGGTGTCAGACTGCCCCTAGTGGGGGATGTCTCCCAGTTAGGCTACTCAGGGGTCAGGGACCCACTTGAGCAGGCAGTCTGTCCGTTCTCAGATCTCAACCTCCATGTTGGGAGATCCACTGCTCTCTTCAAAGCTGTCAGACAGAGTCGTTTGCATCTGCAGAGGTTCTGCTGCTTTTTTGTTGTTTTTTAGCTGTGCCCTGTCCCCAGAGGTGGAGTCTACAAAGACAGGCAGGTTTCCTTGAGCTGCTGTGAGCTCCACCCAGTTCGAGCTTCCCAGCAGCTTTGCTTACCTACTTAAGCCTCAGCGATGGCGGGCGCCCCTCCCCCAGCCTCGCTGCTGCCTTGCGGTTAGATCGCAGACTGCTGTGTTAGCAATGAGGGAGGCTCCGTGGGCATGGGACTCTCCCGGCCAGGTGTGGGATATATTCTCTTGGTGTGCCCGTTTGCTTAATGCGCGGTATTGGGGTGGGAGTTACCCGATTGTCCAGGTGTTGTGTGTCTCAGTTCCCCTGGCTGGGACAAGGGATTCCCTTTCCCCTTGCGCTTCCCAGGTGAGGCGATGCCTCGCCCTGCTTTAGCTCTCGCTGGTCGGGCTGCAGCAGCTGACCAGCACCGATTGTCCGGCATTCCCTAGTGAGATGACCCCAGTACCTCAGTTGAAAATGCAGAAATCACCGGTCTTCTGTGTCGCTTGCGCTGGGAGTTGGAGACTGGAGCTGTTCCTATTCGGCCATCCTGCTCCGCCCCCGAAAATATATATTTTTTAATAGACATCCTCAGAGGTTTAAATTACTGTTTATGTAAATTTAGTTGAACTATTTAGAATTCGTTACTGAAGGGTAGTCTTAACCATTTCCAAGGTTAGGCAAAAACAAAATATTGTTCCTCAAATATTAATAATTTCTAGTTTGCAACAGACTGTCCAGAAAGACTTAGGTACACATAAGATACAATTTGAGGAGAGCCAGATGCTTGCAGTGATCCCATATCTCTTCCACACCAATGTCACCAATGCTTGGGATTAAATTTCTATACATTTCCACTTTGGACCTCAGTGTTTAGTCTTCCTGAGTTCATTTTTGAAATGCAAATACCTCCTATGAGCTAATACTTTGAGTTCTTATCACTGAAAAAATCCCCCTGAAGTTACTTATGAGTGAGCTGGGAGCACATAGCCACCTAAGAGTGGAAAAAAAAAAAAAAAAAAGGAAAGAAGAATAGCAAAGGGGTGGGGCGGAGTGGTTCAAGCCTGTAATCCCAGCACTTTGGGAGGCCTGGGCGGGTGGATTACCTGAGATCAGGGGTTCGAGACCAGCCTGGCCAACATGGTGAAACCCCGTCTCTACTAAAAATACAAAGATTAGCCGGGCATGGTGGCAGGTGCCTGTAATCCCAGCTACTCACGAGGCTAAGGCAGAAGAATCGCTTGAACCCAGGAGGCGGAGGTTGCGATGAGCTAAGATCGTGTCATTGCATTCCAGCCTGGGAGATCAGAGTGAGACTCTGACTCAAAAAAAAAAAAAAAAAAAAAAAGAAGAAGAAGAAGAACAGCAAAGGTAGGAAGGAATACAGTGAAAGATGGGAGCTGGGGCTATCAAAAGTAAATCTTCAGGGCAGCATAATTTTGCTTGAAGCTCATTCTGACCTCAGAAAGGACAATAGAGGTTGATAGGTGTATCAGAGGGTTATAATGTGTTCACAATTGTCCTAAGTAACATTGAACATCAAAAGTGCTTTAAATTAACTTTTCCCTACAAAATATTTGATAATTGCTTATGTGATAAATGCCTTAATATTAAAGAATTGTTCAAAATCTTTTTGTATTTAGAATAATGACTTTCAAAGTGCTTCCCATCTTGTGTCAGTCAAATATACTTTGTTCATCACTGTAGGGGTATTAAGTATTGAATATGTAAAAATCAAAGGAAAGTGGTGACACAAAATGAGGAAAAGCATACTATCTGAAATTTAAGAAACCCAGTCTTAGTATCTAATGACTAAGGCAGAAGGATAGATATCCTGAACTTTAAGTGAGATTCTATATCTTTCTCAGTGTGTATATATATGCACATACATATATGTGTGTATATATATGCACATACATATATGTATGTATATATATCCATGATGACTTTTGAGAGTTCCAGAAAAGTAGAAGCATGTCAAGGCAAGCAGAATGATTAATGAGGTTCTCACGTTTTGCTGTATGCTCCATTGCGCTCTGAGGTCTGGCTTTTGCCCTATCACTCTAATGATGTTGCTATTACAAAGATCACTGATGACTTCCTAGTCCCCAGATACCTGTCACCTGATACTGGTTTGTCTTGGGCATTTATACTCCCAATCACCTTACAATTCTGTAAACTCTCTTCTTGGCTCTAATGGCAGAAATATATTCTGAGATACTTTCATTTCTGATGCTTCCTTTTTCATCTCCTCTTCCCCTTTCTGACTTTTACTTATGACTGTGTTAACAACATTTTGGTCCTGAGTCTTCCATTCTTACGAAAAGTCATAAAGTCTTAATCTTAAATTTTAGCTTAGGAAGGTATTATTTTATAAATGCCACTGAGATCAGACAGAAGTGAGTTTCTGAAAGTGATAAAAGGATAATTTTCAATTGGCCAGGTACCATCCAAATTCATCATTTTGACCACTGCACTTATAATGCTAATTCCAAAACCCTCTCTTCTCCCAGGACCTCCTTTCCAACAACATCCATAGAGTTTCCACCTCAGACGTCCTAAAACAATCTTAAAATTAAGATATTCTGAAATTTGTTTTCTTGCTCCAATCTTCTTTCAAAATTCGTAATTTCAATTAATATAATAAGTCTTTTCACAATTCTCTATCAGACTCGGCCACTGGAATTTCTTTTGTTTGGTTTCTACATGTGTAATAGTTACTGAATTCATTCAGTACTTGATTCATAAGGTCTTCTGCAGCAGTATTTTCCACATTGGCAGAATACTAGTTCCAGCCCTTCTGTTATTGTGTCTAGATCAATTTTGAGACGACAAATATTTCTTGGGAATCTAAAACGTATGATCATAGTTCTAGCTGTTATGGGAAATTAACTGCTCTATAGACACAGATCCCACCCTCTAGGGAGCTTATAGTCTAAACAACTGTGATGGGTATTTGACTGCCCTTTCTGCCTACTCTTCTCTCTAATATATGTTACCCAGTAATTATTGTCTATTTGATCAATACACCACGTGAATTATGTGGTAAACACCTTCAATATTTATCTATTTTAGAAAGATTAATGACTATTTATTTGGGTTTTGAAGACTTCTACAGTTTCTTCCCAACATACTTCTCTAATCTTATCACTTCTTTTACTTTCTATAAAATCTGCATTGTCATTAGACTTTGCTATTCCTTGTCCCAGATGTGCTGCATGGAATTTTTTCTCCCAAATTATGGCTACTAGCTCACCTTTGCTGTCCTGTATCTAAAACTCATGCCTTTTCCATGGAGCCCCACCTCACTACTTTGTACCAACTTGAACTGTTTCCCAGTGAGTCTTCCTTGCCCAGTCCCCATGCCTGACCACCAACACTGAGCCTTCTTCTTGTTATTTCTTTAACCATTTAAAACAAGCTTGTTCAGCCCATAGTCCATGGGCCACTGGCCCAGAATTGCTTTGAATGTGGCCCAACACAAATTCATAAACATTCTTAAAAATTATAAGGTTTTTTTGTGATTTTTTAAAAAGCTCATCAGCTATTCCTCATGTTAGTGTATTGTATGTGTGGCCCAAGACAATTCTTTCATTGTGACCTAAAAAAGCCAAAAGATTGGACACCCTGATTTTATGAATCTATATGTTTTAATTATTTGCCTCATTTATGTTATATCTCCCTATTAGGATGTGAGCTTTAGAAGGGTAGGGCAAGGATTTTTGTCCATTTTGCTCACTGCTAATCATTTATGCCTGGAATGGCTTTTATCACATACCAGACATTCAATAAATTATTTTAGAATAAATAAATGGATTAATTAATTCAATCTTTCAGATCTTTGATTTTCTAACCTGAAAAATGAAGAGAATAATTAAAAACAAAATTATTTTTTCAAAGAACATAAAATCTAAAGAGATTTATCCATAAAAGATATTATCTCATTTATTAATTTTACTTGTTATATATGTAATACAGGGATACCTTCACTGTGGAATTAATCACCTATCATTAAATTAAAATGGACTCGAATTGGCCAAAATTTATTACCTAGTACCTTGTCTATAGAATCTGAAAGAGAAAAGACTAGGAATAAAATATCTCTTACATTAGAGGATCAAGGGTTACCTTAGATTAAGAACTTTCAATTTGCTTGTGTGTCTGTGTGTGTATTTCTTTTTTTTCCCGGAATTGACTCCCTACAGAGATTCTCTAGAGTTTTTTTTCTATTGACCTTCCTCATGAAATTTTAACATCACAGTTATACTATATGCCTGTTTTTGTTTTGCAGCCATTTGAAGACCACTAACTATTGTAATGTCTAAGAATTTTTTCTGGCTCCCTTTCCCCCAGGAAATAATTTTTGCCTCTTGGGAAAGATATTACTTATGCTGAGAATCTATGTCTTATTTAGTACAACAAATAGATTAACAAAGTCTCTGTTTGGCCTATGTATTTAGCCCAGATTAGAATGCATGGGCTTTTACTGGCATTAACACCTTTTAAAAGCAAGACAATGGCTAATTTTGAAAATAGAGTTTCAATGCCTAAATAACAAAGCAAACAGAAAGGCCCTTTGATTTGGCTACTTTCCTATTTTAATATTTTTTAAAGAAAACAAATAAATGAGCATAAGTCAGCTCCTGTGTTTATCAATGACTCCATGCTGTTGCCCAGTGGATCTCATACTTGAGTGAGACTCATAATCACATAGACATTTTGTGAACACACCGATTTCTGGGCTGCACTCTCTGAGTTCTTGATTTGCTAGGTCTAAATTGGGGCCCAAGAACTTGAATTTTTCACAGGTTTCCAACTGATGCTGATGCTACTTAAATTGCACTTTGGGAGCCAGTGCTGTACTTAATGGTGACCAGAAAAAAAAAAAAGTTACCAAATCCTATGTTTAGAATGTTCTCCTGTTACAATAACTAAGGTATTTTTCAGGATTCAAACAGATTACTGAAAGACATGACCAGAGCTCTTCCTTGAAGACATTCGACCATTATGCTAATGATTACACAGTGCATATAGCAGATCAGAGTTCTGAATGGAGTCTGGTGCCTCCCAGCCCAGTGACTTCATAAATAAAAGACTGTCTTCTGGTAGAATCTCAGGCCAAGAAGTTATTTCTGGAGATCTTCCATTTTTATTTCAAAGATAGCAACTTCTTTTGTACATGTAATTGCTATTCTGTTTCCCTTTACCTCCTAACGTGAACTAATTATTATCTCTCAAAGAAGATTTAAAGGAGTCTGTGTAAAGAAGTGTAAAGTTTCATAATTTCTTCTAAACCAGGATTCTAACTGCTTTGTTGTTTGTATCCTAGAAATGCAAACAAATGATTATAGATCAAAGTTGTTTGATTAACCTTGATATAGTCACAAAGAAACTAGAAAAGGATATGAATTTTAAGGTGAGAAATGTAGAGAAACACATAAAGTGAGTCACACACCTTTTTTTTCTTTTTTCCAGTTGGATTCTGTCTGTGCTGAATGGGACAAAGTCCACACTGAATTTGCTTACTCTAGATGAATTCAGTCAGTTGGAGCGTGAGTGCATGATATCACGATATAAATACAATTCTTTTCAGGGTGGAACCCAAAAGAGAGGTGGATTAGTCTTGAAGTTAAAATAGAAATATTTTCAAAGTCCAAACACATTTCCAAAGAATACAAAAAAAAAAAAAATCGGTTCCTATTTGATAGTTAACGAGTGCTATACAACTCAGTGTATCTCAAACGGTGCCTTTGTGTCTAAAGCAGCCAGGCTACAAATTAGCACTCACTTCCCTTTATTAGGCCCAGGGGAACTTAGCTCAGACTAGAATGCATGGTCTTCTACCTGCATGAACACCTTTAAGAAGTAAGACAAAGTGAAATTTTTAAAATAGAGCTTCAAAGCCTAAATAACAAAGCAAACAGAAAGCCCGTTTGATTTGGCCACTTCTCTATCTTAAGGATCGTGCTATTGATCCATTGCACATAGATTAACTCTGATGCACTACTACTCATTGTCTGAGATAATCTTGTATTTGCTTGCACTCCACTCCACCTGGCTTCTTGGATAAGAATGGTCAGGAAATGAAGGAGGCTGTGGCAAAGCCCTGGATAAAGACAGACACTGCTCTTTGTTTCTCATACCTCACTGTCTTCTCAGCTTTTCCTCCCTCTGCCTTTCATTTCTATGTTTGCCAAAGAAAAGAATTGATAGAGTAGAAGTTTAGATCTGAAGCTGGTTTCATTGGCATTGATATTTTTTTCCAACCTATTCTCAGCTAAGTGGCAGGTCACTGGGAGACTGTCTATATGCTAAGTTGCTCTTTTGCTAAAGGCTTTTCTTAGTGGGGAGGGGGATGATGATTATTTTTTCCACTGCTGAAAAGCAGACATTTTATGTGTCCTTATTTTAGAAACCTGTTAAAGCTGTCTATTCCCATTTGAGATTGAACAACAATTTAAAACCACCAGAAAAAATAAGTCACATTCTGAATGTATACAGCAAGTGTGCTTCATTGTATGCACCAATCTTTAGGTTATTTCCAGTCTGGCCCTTCTTGTGCCTGTAGAATGGGCATCACTTCACAGCATGTTTAGAAGGAAGATTTATTATTACTTTTAATGCATTTTATTAATCTGTAGCATGCTAATACCATATCATTCTATCTGATGTATAGTTAGGCAATCTCATCAGTAAATCCTGCATCTCCTTAATACTATAGTTTTTGCACGTCTTAAGTAAGTAGTTAGCTATGTGAGCAAATATACACAATTATGTTCATATTTTACAGCAATTTCAACATTTACAGAAGCTAAAAATCAGATATTTTTTTACGCCCAGTTACTCATTTTTCAGGAAGCAACCATGACAAGAACTGCTGACCCTCTTGGGGATTGCCTGGAACGTTCCTCTATATGGAAGCTTGGTGCCGAGCTATCATGTAGTTCCAGATTCCTTTTCCTTATTTGGAGAAAACTTTCTCTTCTTCTGCGAAGGTCTTGAGCTTCCATGTTGTTCCTAAGCACGTAAGTCACATGGCATCTGGCCAGCCTCACTGGTATATCTGTCCCCTTAAGAAGAGATGTGGTCCTTTTCCTACAGCACAAGAAGCACGCAAGAAGTCCATCACTTTGTGCTGGTTATCAGCAGGGACCTGTTAGCCGTGGGAAACTGGCACAACTGCAGATTCTGATCTTGCTGAAATCTTTTTGTGTGTGACTAAAGCATTTTTCAGACCAGTGCATTGTGTATTGTCTTCCTTGGAGACTGTGAACCTGCAGCATATGCAGTAGGCTGAGGTCTCTGAGGTCTTCCTTCTAGTGATTGATTGGTCTTTACCATCCTTCATGCAGTGGGAGTGCTAACTTGGGACTGGTAGCTGGATCTTCATGTTCAATGCTTGTAAGGCAGAATTTCACATTTTTCAATACAGTTGTCCCGTCTTAACCACAGAGTATACTTTCCAAAACCCCCATTGGATGCCTGGAACCACGGATAGTACTGAACCTGACTGCCTTCAGTTGGGACACATTTTTATTCATACCTTCCACCCACAAATTTAATCCCTCTTCCATCTTCACTAAGCATTTATCATGCGCTGTGGCTGAAACTTTTGTAGTTTGAGGTGTAGCTGGCACTAATTTCTTTTTCCTTTTTCACAATTTCACAAGTATAAGACTTGTTGTTATTGTAGATCTTAGCAGCCTCAGTATACTGCTTTCTTTTCTTTCTTTATTAAGTAGAGATTTTCGTCTTTTCATTTCAAGGAAGCGCTTTATAGCCTCTCTTTGGTTTATCTGAATTGCTACCATTCCTAGTCTTGTGCTTTGGGGCCATTATTAAATAAAATAGGGGTTACTTGAACACAAGCACTGTGATACCACAACAGTGTATCTGATCACAGAGAAGGCTACTAAGGAACTAATAGGCATGTAGCACAGACTGCATGGATACACTGGACAAAGGGATAATTCATGTCCCGTGTGGGACAGGCAGGACTGTACAGATTTCATGATGCTACTCAGAGTAGCATACAATTAAAAGCTTACAAATTGTTTATTTCTGGAATTGTCCATTTAATATTTTTGGACTACAGTTTCCCATGGGTAACTAAAGCCATGGAAAGCAAAACTGCAGATAATGGTCAACTACTATAATCTAAGGAAAGCTTTTAGTGTTTGTCATTTACAACACTCAACAGCACCAGACTTCTGTCCCCTACATTTTCCAAATGTCATACCCTAATTCTTCTATCAGACTAGTCCATTTAACAGTTAAACTGTGTCTTCTTACCCACCTATTTGAAAAAAGCACATTTTTCACCTCATTCAAGATCATATTTTTAAAAATTTTGGATAAAAAACTGTTTTGTTTAGTATGTCTTTCATTTGGTCTGCCTATATGTGTTTTTCTCTCATATAAATCTGCTATATCTATGAATAAACATTATATATGCATGGATTAATACATTTATATCAATAAATAGATACATATAGGTGATATGCATTCTTAGGTATCCTATATACACACATATAAACAAATGTGTATGTAGAATACATTGTATGCACCTATATTTGCACTTTTTCTATTTTTTCTAATTTTTAAATATTGATATATTGTGCTGAATTACTTTCAGTTCTTAGAGGGATATTTCAAACTAAAGTTTAGTCAAGTCAATAGTGGCCCAAACTCATAGTTTCAGCTTGAGATTTGTAAATATCTTCAACACTGTGAACCTAATATCTATCCCATTCACAGAATTATAAATCGAGAATCATTATTATCTGGGGATAATAAAACATTTAACTCAAATAGGAATATTTTGCACCTCAAACAAAGACCCTGAGTTAAAGGCAGATCCCCCATCCTCTTAATCCCTGCCTCCCCCAGACCTCTTTCACTCTATTCTGGACCACAGGGAAAGTCCTGTAACTGGTCTCCAGGATCTTCAAAGTGTAGTATTTGCTCTGACTACTCTTCCAGTTATCCTTATTATGATTATGTTTTGTCACATTGCCACTCTAGGTAAAAGTTGTGCTTGCTTTTCAGTATTTGAGGAAAAGTGAAAATACCTCAGTATGTCACACAGTAACTTTACAAACGGGGTTCACATTTTCCCAGACCAATCTATTCCACTCTATTTTCTGCATTCCCTTTTTAGACCACATAGTAACTCTTACTTTTCCACAGAGAATGCTAGACTTTCACGTCTCCCTGCCTAGTCACATCTATTTAAGAGTAACATTCTGCCACATTTTCTCTTTCCCAAGACTAGATGTCCCCTTCTTTGAGAGCATCTCCTGGTTTTGTAATTGTATACATTTTCCATTCATTTTCTCAGTTCATATACATTAGGTTCTTTTCTTAACTTAGAGGTGGAGTAGTAGAAAAGACAAATTTCATGCCAACAAGGAGCTTGTACTCTTGTTAGAGAATACAGAAGATAAGTTCAAATAGTGATAAGAAATAAGGAGCATGCAGAGCAACTAGGATGGTGTTGGCCATCTGAGATCAGCTAAAAGGGTCTTTACCAAAGGTAATGCCTAATCCAAAGGTGATTCAAATTAGAGTTAGGAGAATGAGGCAAACATGCAAAGAGACAGTGGAAGAACAATTTTAGGTGGGGAAGGAGAGAGTAAATGAAGAGATCCTAACATATTTGTTTTAGGAACAAAAGGAAAGTCTGATGGAGAATAGAAAACAAGGAAAGTAGATAATCAAGTGACATAGGAGGACATTTTCCAGATCATGTGGGAAATTATGTGCTGTATGGTATATAAAATAAATATGTTTATTTTATTCTAACTAAAATAGTAAGTTAATGGAGTATTTTAAGTGTGTGTATACGTTGATGGGGCTAGGTGGGTAGCAGAGGAGCTGATATATTCAGTTACATAATTTCAAGCAATTATTCTGGCTTGCGTAAAATCAGTGGAGAACTGAGTATGAAAAAAGCAAAAGTAACTGGATGGGAAGCCCTTTTAGTAGTCCAGATAGCAGGTGGCAGTAGCTTGGATTAGAGTTATAATAATTTAGACGGTAAGAAGTGAACAGATTCTGAATGTATTCTAGGAGGAATGATAAGACGTTGATGGATTGGTGAGAGAAAGACTCCAATAATGATTCTTAGCAGCAGGCTGGATGGCAGGGCCACATCCTGAGTTAAGGAACACTGACAGGTTAAAAAAATAGTTTAGGAGTAAAATTTAAGAACTGGGAATGAGATACATTGATGTTGATATGTTCCTATATATCCAAAATGAGATATCATATAGTTTATAAGTTTGAAGCTCAAAGAAACAATTGAGCTGGAAATATATTCTTGAGGATCCAACACTATGGAAACAATATTTACATTTATGAGGTTAGATTACTTCACTAAGGGATGAACTATGGATGAGAAGAAAGACAAAACCTAAGCCAGTATGTTCTAAGATTTAGGTATTGAGCAAAAAAAGAAGGTAGAAATTTGGACAGGTAAAATTTGGAAGGTAAAAACTTCTGACATAGGAGAAAAAAGTCATATAGCATCTAATAAGCTTTGAAAAAATGGTTTTAAGAAGGACAGAGTGCTCATGTATATCAAATGCAAACACAAGTTTATTTTGATATGGACAGATTATCACGTGAACATGTCTCAAGGAGGGAGTCATTTGTGATCTTGCAAAGGGCTATTTGTAGATTGGTAGAGAGTTAGTCAAATGACAGCAAGTTGAGGAAGAAATGGGAGGTGACAAAATGGAAACCGTAAGTACTGAAAACACTTTAATATTTTTCCTTTTAAAGGAAACAGAGATATGGAGTAGAGAAGAAAATTACATCAAAGGAGGATTTTACAACACAGATCGTATTAAACTGTGGCTTTATAATTAATGAAAAGGTCTTCTATTAACATAGTAACATAATTTGGGAAAGATGAGAGAGGAAATAATTTTTAGTCGATGTTTGGCCTCGAGTAGTAGGACAGCGATAAAGTTTCATGGCCCATCTGGAAGGGTTGGCTTTAGATAGAGGCAGGAACATTTGCTTCATTATAACAAAGGAGAAAGGAAAACAGTTTGGGCGGAGATGCATATAAGGTGATTGGCCACTTGATGGATAGATTAGGCCATTTTTTCTTTGTCTATTTTCTTAATGAAAAACAAGATGTCATGAGCTGCGAGTGATAGATTAAAGAGTAAAATCTGGATGTTTGAGAAGAAAGCAGAATGTATAAGATAGTTTTCCATAGCAAAAAACAATTAACTGAAAAGTTGTAGTAAGATTATCTTCACATGTTCATAAACTTAAAGTATATCAATCAGTAGAGTTATGTGATCTTCTTTAATCATATTCAAATTCTCAGGCATACACACAGAGTAAGCAATTAGACTTAACAAGGATTGGACTTCTTAAAGGTGGGCACCTCCTTCTTTGAAGTTGCCTTGAAAGGCCAAATAAAATGTTTATTTTATGTGTAAAGCAAAAGCAAAATAAATCAAAACTTGCAAACACATAAACCTCAACAATTACCAATAACTAAGAATGAATACATGAGTGAATGAATGAATATCCTTAGATTTTAGAAATTAAAGGAGAGGAGCATACATTTTAATGCACTTATTTTATGGCTAAAATAACTGAAACCTAGAAGACAAATTACTCAAGATTATATGGCTTATTAGTGCATGAAATAAGACTAGATTCAGATACTAAGACCAATATATTTTAGGAGAAATTTCTTGAATACATGGTCAGTGCTTAAATTTCAACATCATCAAAAATAGATAAAGGGGCAAGAATAGAGTTTGAGTCAAAATTTTAATACTGTTCATAAGACAGATCTCATCTTGCAAACTTGGAGCAAAGCACAAGCTTTTCCCCAATCTTTTGAAACATCACAATCCTACTGTATTCCTGCCTGACCCCTTGTTTATTTGCAAAGCAAAAATTGTGTTGAAATATCATATAACTCTGTGATTGCTCTAAGTAAACTGTAGGCTAGGGAATCTAAAAAATGGAATCAAAGTGTTATTTTCACAATGGGATATGAAAAACCCTGGCCATATGTAGTTGCTGGTGGAAGTGGGGAAGAAATGAAGCACATCAATAAAACATGACTACAGTTGGAGGACCATAGTAAAAATAGTTTATGGTGCCAAGACCTAAGGGATTTTATCAGTGGAAGGACAAAGCTAGTAGAGAGTGGGTGTGGGGGCTGCAAATTCTTCTTAAAATTCTTAATTTTCCCCCATTCCATGATGTTTGCCCTTGTTACTTTACTTGTCAATATCAGAGTATCTACTTGCATCTTAACAAGCTGTGAACTCCTAGTTCAGAATTCTATTTCCAATGGTTACACTCAAGTCTTGGTCTTAGTTCATTTTTCAATTTGAAAGATGTGTAAATTAACTTTACTCCTTCCCCATTGCTCCTCAGCTAAAGAGTTCTAAAGTGTCTTCTACAATTTGGAATTTAAAGGGTTGCTCATTTATCATCAATAAACATTGTATAGTTTAGTCTCCTTTTTACATGTTATGTTTTCTTGTTCAGTAATAATTCAGGTGGTTCCTGAATCAGAAACAAAGTGGTAAAAAATAAATCAAATGAAGAGAAACTAAGAGGCAGAGCAATTGAAATGAACTTCATTTCCCATTTTCTTTTGCTTTTTCTGTGATATGAATTCTACTTTAGGGTTTCTAGTGAGTGCATGAATGTGCGGTATGTCCACTTGTGTGTATATATGTGTATGAGTATGTTGAAAAGGAAAAGAACAGCGGCATATTAGTTTTATAGTTAACCATGGCAATGGAGTAACACTGGCAAAACCAAGAAATTCAGGCACAATAATGTCAATAATGTTATTTTTGAATACCTTTAATAGAAAATATGTGTGTCTGCTGGATTCAGACTTTTGGGGGCCTGGAAGGTGGTAAATTCTGGATCTAGCACTCTTTCTGCTTTCTTAAGCTTTCTTTTCTGTAAAAGGTTAATATATTATCTATTTCCAAGTATGTCCACCATAGTCGAGGATAAATAAATGTTGATTCCTTTTTTCTATTCCCTGCACCCTAGAGATGCTATATTATACATCTATAATATAATATATAGATTATATATATTCTATTAAGTTGAATAATATGGATGTATTCGTAAATCATAGCACTGGAAAAAATATAAAAGATGTGTGATATTAAACCTATCCCTAAAATACTTAAAATTTAACTGAACAAGTAAGATATTCATAGAAATAATAATTGCAATTGTTTCAAATAATAGATGTTCCAAATACCTAATTAGCATTTCAAACACTTCATCTGAAATGGTAAGATTTTTATGCAAGATTGATGAAAATAAGGATTGAATTATACTTACAAATTCTTAGAGTAGGAGGGAGTTGTAGTGACTATTTAGTTTAACCTCCTATTTTAAAGTGAGGAGGTCAAGACTCAGAAAATGATGCTATTTGTCCAAGGTGTCATTAGTGTCAGAGCAATTAAACAAAGCAAGCACAGAAGTAGGATCTATAGAAGTAATGTCACCACATGATATTTAGTGGAAGAGTATGTTTTGTGTCTGTTTAACTCAAATATGTCCCTTTGGCCCAAGGAAAATTACCTTTCAGACTTAGTCCATTTGATTGTAACATGAACAATAAAACAATTTAAACGATACAAGGTAATATGGATTTGGTGTTGTATGAGAGAAAATAATTCATCTTCAAAGCTACCTAATAAGATATATTAGCAGCCATCAGCCCTTCAGCTGGGATAGTCCATAGACACAAAGGTTCAAAGACAACTATAAGGAGCTTCAAAAGCAACTTCCAAATTGATGATTGCTTTAAACCAGAAGGGGCACAGTGTTTAACATCAAAGTTTGGCATTGTGTGGCTGCTGTTAATCAAAACCTCTTTGGAAAAAGGATGAAAAGTAGAAACATTAGAAGATCTATGAAATGGGTGTCCTAGTTATCAAGATGAATTAGAAGCCAACTTCTATATTTTTAGGGATAGCAAAAGCTAATCTTATGTGCTACTAAGGAAGAAACAAGATAAGAATAGGCATTTTCCAGTAAGCATTTCTTTGAAACACAAAGAAATCTGAGAAGAAACATTTCATGGAAGTCATATTTTTCCCTAGTGATTCCTACATTGGTTAGTTATTTCTCTTCCTGGCTTCTACCCCTGATCCTCACACCCTGATAAAATAGAGACTCCCATTTGTAGTTCAATAAAACATATATAGGTAAAATATGAGGCATTCTTACTCAAAATCCTACATAATAGACATATATACCTCATAATATGTGAAATGAAATTGGCAAAAAAATTAACACATTCCAAATGGACTAGAAAAGTTAAAATGAATTAATTGTTGACAATGAAATCTAAGAAAGTCACAATATTTCCTGTCTTTAATAGTTATATCAGGCAGCTGCTCATACACACACACACACACACACACACACACACTTACGTATACATATATCCACTTCTATTTGTAATCAAATACAATACCAAATCCAATATTCAGGTATTATCCAAGCACATGTTTTAGGGCTATTTTCAAACACAGAATGCTTAGTTGAATAAGCTCTGACTCTCATCTGGGGTAATACTGTCTTCCTTCTGAAGCTCTCACATGGTGCTTAAGTACAATTTAGTACTTAAATATCTAGTATCTTATAATCACTTGTTATTGAACCCCTGGGGTTAATCCTGTCACTTTAACTGCATTTTAAGCTTCTTAATGACGGAACTCATGTTCTGTTTTCCTTCTTATTTTGTGTCCTTCACAGTGACTAGTTTGGGCCTTGGAGATATGGCAGGGGCCTGAGGAGCACCCTATGCTCTCAATTAAATAAATACTCTTGCTTATACCTCTTTAATCCAAAGAGAGAGAGTCAACTGATGTTTTAAAGAATAGAAGACCCTTAAAACATAGTACAAGAGCAACTGAAATGTATTTTATAAAGACACAAAACAAAATAACATACCCTCTTACTTTATCAATGGCCTGCAGTATGCCAGAGGGTGGGGTGGAATTTGGCAATACTCTCCTTACCTTGCCCACAGCCACATCTGGTGACTCCTCTGAGTTTATGCCCTCATCTTTGTATAACTCTTAATATCCTAAATGAATTGCATGTTTCCACATTGAAGTTGCATTATTGTTATAATCCATAATCTGCCCATATAGTCATAAATATAATGGTCACTTACTATTTACTTCCTTCTGGAATAACTCCAAGTTACATGAGAAAAGATGTAGTTTTACATTAGAATTATTACATCTCCACAAGTCAGCACGTAACAAAATCCCCACTAAGTCTTCTGATTGCACCCAGAAAACATGAAGAGTGCCTCCATGAAAGACAGCCTTTAAATTTGTCAGGTCTTAGAGCTGGAAAATATTTTGGGGCACTGGGTGGCCTAGAAATGAAATATGATTTGAGCAAGGACACATAGTCAATTCTTCAAAATCTCATGAGTCTGTTAGTAATTGTGTAGTGTCAGTTGGGTTACCTTCAGACAGTGGCTCTCAATAGGGGATACTTTCTGCCTGTCAGGGAGTCATTTGAAAATGTCTGGAGATATTATTGTTTCACAACTTGTAGGGAGATTTCTATTGGCAGTTAGTGACTAGAAGCCAGGGGTATCCATAACTGCCCTGCAATACATAGAAAGGGGCCCCACAAGAAATAGTAAGACCCCATACATCAACAATGTTGAGATTAAAAACCCTACCCTGGAGAAAAAACAAAAAAGCAGAAGCAAAAGCAAAATTCTATTATTTCTCTCTTGACAAACTTTTGTCCTACTTTATTCTCTGCCTATGGCCAGGTGTGTGTCCATTGTCAAGTCTAGGAAACTCCTGTTGCCTTAGAATTCATTCCCACACTTCTTAAGTCTGGGGCAGTGGTGAATAGGGATGGGATTTACTGCCAGGAAGAGCAAGGATGAGTGTCATGAAAGTATCCAAATTCTATTACCTAAAGCACATTCAAAGATGCCCAAGATTCAATTCATCACTATGTTATTCCTTAGAATCATAGCCAACCCAGTTCAGAAAACTACTTTAGGGATATTAGGGATTTTTGCTAGTTACACATAACACTCATAAAATCTAAACTTGTGTGGAAACTTAATCTACGCTGCTCAGGCTTCCCTCTGACCTATTCAATTTTCTAAGCCTTTGTATATTCAGCTTTTGTATCTTGTCAGTGTTGTTCATTGCTGAGGATACTATTTGAACCTAAGTAAGAATTCTGTACTCTCACCAATACTGACATCTGACTGATCAGGAACCAAATCTGGATCTCTGAATATAGTCACACGTGGGGGTCCAATCTAAACGTATATGTTTTATCCCTATATGATATCAATACAATTAAGTCCTGTAGGTTTACATTTGTAACAGGAAGTGAAGATTCAATATGAAAATCCGGATTCTGTGTATTAATCCACATAAGCATTGGAAAGTCGGTCATTCTTCCCCAAAAACTCTGCTCATTTTATCTTTCTTTCCTGTCTCTTAGGTTCACTGATGTTCTTTATTTTCTCTAAAACTAAGCTTGCCTTTAGTGAAGGATCTCTCATGAGGTATTGATACATTCATATTAACATAATTTGAGTTGTTGTTTTTCCGAAGGATATATGTGTTTTGAGTGATGAGCGTGAAGCATTAGGAAGCAGATAGAAAGGCAATTTTTGTGTCAGTTGACAGCTCACCTTGACTATAGACTTAGTTAACAAGTCATCTGGGATAGAGGTTAATTTTAGGAAACGTTAGAAGAGAAGTTTTCATAAATATGATAAGGCCAGATTTTGAAAATGTGTGGATTTTAGACAGAGGAAATTTAACTTTGAAGGGAAGTGGGAGGAGCATGGCTAGGTAAGCGTGTCCTGAAGTTGAATGAAGTGTTAGATGACAAGTTGAATTGGATGAGAAAGAGATTATAGGCAGAACAATCATGTATTAAGTTATTTCTGTCTCTGTTCTTTATTGTATTCTGTATTTTCTCCAAAAGTCCCTTCTGTCTTTCTTCCTTTTCTAACTCCTTCTCTTAAATGCCCTAGATTTCTAGAGCTGTAATGTGAAATATATACTCAGTGAGAATTGTTTGATTGGCTTATCTCTTGTTTCACCTTCATTTCAACCTTAAGCTTCCTAACACAAAAAAAGAACAGCTACATTTACATAAGGAAACCCTGGACGATTCTGAGACATTTGAATTGAGTCATCTCTCAAAATGATTGGTGTCATCAGTAAACATGGAACCAGTAGACCAGCATCCAAATTCACATGTCTGTTCTGGAAGTCAACAGTCACAGCTAGTACAAGGAAGAAAAAGGGGACGTGGAAATGAGAAAAAAATATGACTTTGAACTTCAGTTTTACTCACATCATCAGATAAGATCCCACACAACCTCATTGCTTTAATACTTTGATCCTTTTTCACTCAATAGTCATTCACTCTAAATGAAATTTTCCTTTTTCATATAGCATTCAACCTTTAATCCTTTCTTCTCTAACTCTTTAGTAGCAGACTTGATATTTCAGATATTTCTTATCATTTTTTGATCCTTAATAAAAAGGAGCTACTTTAACAGAAAGTAAATGTTTAAAAATAAAGGGAGATAAAAGGGATATGGTAAACAAAATGCAATTTCTGCTAACGGCGTATATTTCTAATAATTAGATGAAAAAGTAAGTGATAAAGTATTGCAAACATGTAAAAAGAAAATTCAAATAATTTTTTTCTTCATGCTTCCAGTTCTTTATAGTACATTACATCAGCTAATGGCAATTTGTATAACTTGTGTAATGACATAAATTGCCACAAACTCTCACTCGGTGAAGTGCTGTCAGAGTCATAAATCAGGACTCAGAGAATTAGCTTTGGGAAGCACAGTCTATCAGCCTTAGGGTGAAAGAGGAACGGTCAGAGTGGCAATCATTCAGTGAGCAACGTGCAGAGTTGGGGAGGAAAATGAATGGAATGGTGTGAGGAAAGCGTGACTGAGCTAGACCTTGATGAGCTAATCCGCCACATCAAATGGAATAATGCTTTATGGCTACATGTTGTTTTGCTCAACTTCTAAAATTACATTCCTTGACTTATGATTACTTCTCTGCAGGGGTCTAAGGACAATTTTGAGAATAAATCTCAAATCCTTTCAGGGACTTTCCAATACAGGGTATCTAATTTTAAATGAAAAAAAAAAAAAAAATACACACACACACAAACACACTTTTTACCTTCCATCAAATGTTGTCTTCTCTGTACTCATGCACCTTGCCAGCAAGGGCCATGTTTGTAGTTCTAGTCAATTACAGAATTTGGCCTTCTTCAGGTACACATGGTAATGGTAATTTGTCTGTGGGCATGTGGTACACCTGCACTTAAAAATACTAGAACAAATATTTTTTTAATTCTGTATGTGTTTCAGAATCTCTTTCTCTCTCTGTTTCTCTCGCTTTATCTCTTTCTTCCTCCCTGTCCCCCAGAAATGTCTAATGTCTGTCTGTTTGTTTCTCTCTCTCTCTCTCTCAGACACACACACACACACACACACACACCATGAAATTTTTACTGAGTGTAGAAGTCTAGAAATTTAACATCTGTATAGTGCTTTAATGAATATGTGTTCTTAAAGGTAAGGTAAAAAATATTATTTCTGTAGAAGATTGTTCCATATAAACTGTTACCACTTTCCTCACACTGTGTGTGTGTGTGTGTGTATGTGTGTGTGTACCTGTGTGTGTATGTGTAAAGAGTTCTCAAGAGTTTGAGCTTTTACCCTACTGTCAAGATAACATTTAGCCTGGCACAGTTTCAGGGATGCTAGGAGAAGATATGAGACTTCTGGGTCAGACACAGAGGACTTTATTACTTAAGGGAGTAACAGTAGCCAGACTGCATCAGTTCCATAAGCCTTAATTTCCACAACATGACATAGAACCAGATAATACAAAGAGGGCCAAGTGAGTTATGTTACAAGAGAAGAACCCTACACGTAAAATTCCCAGTGTTTTTAATAGGCAATAAACATGCCTTCCATTTGTTTCAGGAGGAGACACTATTTTCATCTTCCAAGACTACTAGCAAACCTGCTCTTGGCTCTAGAAGGAAGCAAAAATCTTTCTCTTTGGTAGCAATTCAGTACATAAGCACATTTCAAAGGAAAATCCAAAATGAAGTCAGTCAGTGTCTCTGCTCACGAGAAGTAAAGAAGCATGAGACACTCATGGAAAATTGTCTCCCCAAACTTTGTAAGCGGAGAAATGCTGTAATAAATCCAATGACTTTGACTCCCCTTGGGATCTGAATCTATGTTCTCTTTCTCCTGGAGAAATCTTTCTAACCTCCCACTGCCCCCATTCTTGGAACTAATGAACTTGAGCTACCTAGACAGTGGAAAACGAAACAATACATTAACTTTGGTCTTTTAGCATTGGCAGAGGGTCTAAAGCAATAATCCTTGACATTTATCTCTTTACTTTTTATTGTCTAGGCACTTTGTGAAATTATCTAGTTAGTTAATCTTCCTAACACCTTTGTGAGTGAGGTTAAATGATGCAGTTTCTAAAATAGATATATACAAATTATAACTTGATAAGCCTAGTGATATGAGTTTGCACTATAATTGTTCTTGGTGTTTGATGGGATTATGGCCATTTTATGGGCCACTGGTTGTAGTTTCTTCTACATGTCATGTGTTTTTATGGTCTAGCATCTGAAGGAACAATCCAAAAAGACTCAATGAAATCACTATCCCTTCTAAGTATCTTATAGCACATAATCTTATGTATCTTATAACACATACTCATTTAAACATTTTTGTTTGTTTCTTACTATAACCAGCTTCAGTTATAATGCTAATTCTAGAAATAGTAATCTGAACAAATATTATAGAAGCTTAAGAGTATATAAGAACTTGAAAGGTCATGTGGGTAAGTTTTCTATCTTCAATGAGTAAATTCTTCAGAACTGGTATTTCTTTTTTTTTCTAATATTTATTCTTTTCAAATAAAAGTACAGATTAATTAGCTTTTTTGTAAGAGAGGTAATAATACAATGTATGTTTCACATTGTTAATAAAACCTAATGTTCTCTAGGCTTTATAAGATTGTTAGTAAAAAAAGAGTCACAGTATCTCAAAATTTCACAGGCTTATGGGATTTTCATATGTTTTACTTTTCATTGATGAATCTGTAATAACTAAAACAAGAGGGCACATAGCATGCACTATAAATGTTTGTTGAGTGGCTGATAGTGTAAGCTTTTACCTTTCTACCAAGTCTCTGCACTATGCCAGCGAAGTTTACTTAGAAACCCATATATGTAAAAATAGTCCACCATTATGAGTGATATTTCTTAGTCAAGCATTATCATTGTTTCCTTCTGTTTCCACCTTACACAGTTGCTGCTTTCAGGAATTCACGTAGACATCCCAGATCTCTCATGTTTCCAGGCACATATTGTGTTCTGTACAGACCAAGGAAGACAAAAGGGTTTTTTTCCCTACACAATAATATATCTTGCTACTTGTGAGCTCCAGAAAAAAATATTTGAATCTTTGTCACATAAATATTTGTGAGTTCAATTTTTTACCTCTAGTCTAAAAGTATACTCTCCAAAGACTTAGTTCTCATTCCTACAGTCAAAATGACAAAGGGACTACTCACTGACCATTTACACCATCTTTTCTCTCTTTTCTCTGTCTTGCTGTTTCCACACAAAACTATCCCCATTCAGCTTGTCTGTCGTACTAATATACAAATTAACTTTTGCTTTAGGGGCCCTAGTTTCTCATAGTCAGTCACATCTGAATCTTTGTTTAGCTTCCCTGCAACATCAACTTAGTAATAATTTACATTCCAAAGAAATGCTTCATCTTTTGAAGTGAAAAAAAATAGTTACCTATGTTTTGGACAAAGCATTTATTTCAACTATGCAATGGCCAAAATCTCTCTGAAGACATTTTTCTGAATCTCAAGAAAAGGACACGCTTTAGTTTTCTGATGTACATCTAAATTTTCATAATTTATCAGGTCTGACATGGAATGTTGTTGATTATGGCACATAACACAATCATTTTTCCATTCTCTCTTCTTTCAATAAGACATCTTACAACTTCCATTTTAGAAAAAAAATATGTTAAAATCCCATGTTTTCCAGTAGAATCTAAATGAATGAATCTACACAGCATTTATTTTATTTCCTTTCAACTCAATGATAACATTATCTGCTTTATGTAGATTTTCAAAGAATTCATATCCATGTTTTCATATTTGCAGTTTCTTTCCCTCTTCCAAATCCATGCAAATGATGATAAATGTGATCAGCCTCATCCTCTAAACACAGATTACTGTGAAAAAAAAAAAAAAAAAAAAAAAAAAAAAAAAAAAAAAGCATGTTTCCTAAGAAATAAAAGTTCAGGCTGTTTTTGACACAAGTGTCAAGACAAACCAAGAATTGCCCTTGTGACAGATAATTAGGGAAAACTGTCAAGCCTGCAGCTTAATCCTGTGTACATCTGCTCAAAGTCAGCTCTGAAAACTGTGGGATCTAGGAAGACAATCTTTTGTAATTAGCCAAGGCCACTATAATCCATAAAAACATCTGATCAAATTGATTTCCAGTCCATCAAGTGGTATCTGTCAACAGCAACCTTACCGATCATCCCGAGGCTGTGACTACCTCATGTAAACCTCTAAGGTCATTTAAAGGTTCCTTTGCCTTGTAAATATGAAATCATTTTCACTTTTTGACAGGCTGCCTTTTCATGTAGGGTGGTAGAAAAAAGAAGAAGTAAGAAAAAAAATGAAATGTCAAAATAATTCACAAACCATTAACATCGGGAAGGCAGAAATCCACAATTTACAAATGTCTTTTGTAAGATCAGTGTTCTGCTAAGGAGTAGCCAACAATATGCAGAGTTTGTGAAGAGAGAAAATTGCACCATCTCTGTTTCTGAACTTGAGGTCTTGACTTTGTTCTTCTGGTGTGTATGCTGACTATTCCACCCATGTCTGTCTCGCAACTTGTATGTGCTACCTACACCTTCCTGTCCCAACCTTGTTATTCTCTCCAGACTCTAATCTCTCATCATTCTCAAATACAGGGGCTAAAACAATTTTCCTCCATCTCAATTTTGAAAAATGGATTGAGTCATGTCACTTGTCTGCCTCTCTCTTGTCTGCCATGTCCATTCTAATGCTTTTCCTAGCCTGGTGTCTTACACAGTTAATTTGAGCCTTCCTTACCCTTACTTTCTCCACAACCACAAATATTTCCTCTCTTAGGTAAAATTATTCTCACTCATTTCAAAATTCTGATCTCTAAAAACTTAGCACATTCCTCACCTCTGGATATCAATTGGACACACTGTTATCCCTCAGTGTGTGCGTATTTATCAAAATGGTCTGTTGCCTTTACTTAGGTTTCTTTTTCCCAGTCTCTCCATAGCTCCTCTGTGCTGGCTTCTAGTTCTTGCAACTCTCTTCTCTTAGACTCTGTGCAAAGGCATTTTTCTGCTCTCTTCATTTTCTCTTTTCTGAGATGCCACTTTTTAAGACCGTCTCCTAAGTGAAGGATATTCCCACAAAACTCCAGTCCTTAATTTTCTGGTTTTCTTTCTGCATCATCTGCATGACATTTTCTGCTTCCTCTGAGTTGATGATACTCATTTTTGTGTTTCCAGCAGCTCGAACATGTGTCCCCAAAATTCAGATGCCTAAAGACACCTCCACTTAAAAAAAAAATTTATGTTTGTGCAAATCTCACCATTTTCAAAACTGAATTAATCTTTTGCCCACAATCGGGTTCTTTTTTCACATTAAATTTTTTCAGAGAATTGTCCCTGGCTGGTTTCCTTCCCTTGTCTACATTCAATTTGTCACCAAGCCATCTCATTTCTTGCTTCAGATTTTGTCATTGTCATATAATCAAAATTGCACCTCTTTTATTAAGCGATCAACCTAGTAAAGGTTACCATCCTCCTCCTCAAATTAAGAACAGTTCTGTTAGATTTCTTTATTGAGGTATAATTCATATACCATAAAATAATATTTAAAAGAGAAATATTTTGTGGTTTTTAGCATATCCATAAATTTGTACAACCATCACCACTACCTAGAACCCCTACTGTAGGACATTTTTATCACCCCCTTAAGAAGCCTCATACTGATTGGTAGTCATTCCTCATTCTCTTCCCTCTCTTCCCATTCTTTAGCCTCTCATAACCACTAGTTCTGTGTCTAAGGACTTGTCTGTTTTTGATATTGTGTGTCAGTGGAATCATACAGTAGTACACAGCCTTTTGTGTCTGGCTTCTTCTAGTTAGCATAATATTTTCAAGGGTCGTGCATATTGTAACATGTATCGCTACTTCATTTAGTTTTATTGCTAATATTCCACAGTATGGATATACCATCTTTTGTCTGTCCATTCATCACTTGATGGATATTTGGGTTGTCACCAGTTTTTGGCTATTCTAAGAAAATATACCACTTACAGTAACCAGTAAAAAGACATGAAGATGTATATTATAAAAGTGTGAAAGTGGAGATGGAGACAAGTGTGTTGACTTAGCATCCACTTTCGGGAGCAGAATTAACCAATTTGTTGGATTGAGTGAGAGGGATGAGAGAGAGAAAGTAATCAAACATCGATTCATAAACTTATGAGTTCTGTGGCCCTCCTTTCCTAGGTATTTTACTTAATGACAAAGAAAAACTTGTGCCTATGAAGAATGTCTGGAGTAAGTCCAACAGTTTCATATATATGTATGTGTGTGTGTGTGTGTGTGTGTGTGTGTGTGTATGAAGGTTTACTGAATATTTCTTTTTCTTTTTTTTTTTTGAGATGGAGTCTCGCTGTGTCACCCAGGCTGGAGTGCAGTAGCCCAATTTCGGCTCACTGCAACCTCCCCCTCTCGGGTTCAGGCCATTCTCCTGGCTCAGCCTCCCAAGTAGCTGGGTCTACAGGCACCTGCCACAACGCCTGGCTAATTTTTAAAATAATTTTAGTAGAGACAGGGTTTCACTGTGTTAGCCAGGATGGTCTCGATCTCCTGACCTTGTGATCCACCCGCCTTGGCCTCCCAAAGTGCTGGGATTACAGGTGTGAGCCACCATGCCCAGCCAGTCTACTGAATATTTCTATGTGAATGTCAAATGCTACAGAGCTAATGCTAAACTTATAATTATGCCTCTTAAAGATACAGTTTCTGAATGTGGCTTTTGTCTTAGTTGTATATTTCACCATTCATCCCTGTCACACATACTGACAACTTAAGATGCTTGACCTTTATCCTAAATCTATTCAGGCCCCTAACCATGCTGTTACCACAATCAGTCATCAAGTGCTACCGATTCCACCACTGAACTGCTTTGTATGATCCACTTCACTCATCCCCTTGCCCTCATTCCTATTATTTTTTACATATACTCAAGTCTTTGACATATCTCTCTGCCTCTGGATTTGTACTCTTAAATTTATCATCAGCACAACTTCCAGCATTATCCAGATAAAACGTAATTCTGACCCATCTTGATACTTAGAGATGTTCAGCAATTTCCCATAGTGCAAGCTGGATCCTGGGTTAGTACTCTCCACTTCCCTAAATAAACTGCATGATACTATAATACAGCATAGTACATATAGCACCTGGTATGCACAATCTGTATTGCAATGATCTCTTCATAGATTGTCTTAATTTTTCTTTTCCTAAGATAAAAATAGAAATTCTTGGCTAGTACTTAGAAGCTGACTCACTACAGGTCTCAATTAATGCTATAGAAATGAATATATTGTACAGATTAGGCTAAGCTGGTATAAAATAGATTTTCAAAAGCATTGTTCCTACTCCAAACAAAAGTTAAAATAATGAAACTGCCTGTGGTCCTGGAGAAAGATACTTCATGTAGACTGAACATCTAAACTCCAGGACCTTAAATGCCATCCTAATAATACCTATCAGACCGTTGTACAGCACGAAATTGTAATACAGGCAATTAGAAATATTTAACAGCTTAGTACTTAAAGTGAAAATATTTACATTTTTTAAATCTTCATGGTGGTTACAAGAAAGTAAAAACAAGGAAAAATACTTTTATCATGAATTGTCTGCTCCAACAAGAAATATATATATATATATATATACAAAAGCATATGCAATACTTCTAGAAGAAATATGTATTTAACAGAGTTCCAAATCACCTTTCAATGAAGCAAGCAACCTTTCCAAAGAAAAATTAACCCCCAGTCATTCAGAAACCTGGTTATTACATTATAATTAATGTATTATTTAATTGCTTTCAGGCTGGAGTTAAACACTGCCAGCCTTAAGGCTTATGGATTCAAGGCTATGAGACTTTTCTGAGGATGGAAAACATTTAGGAAATAGCAGGATTTCCCATGCAAAGTGTTGTAAAATATAGCAAAAGCCTAAAAGATTCAGTGCTTAAAATTTAGACTGATTTTGTGGTTCTTTTCAGTTTTGGGACTTTATAATCTTGTTCATTTGGGTTAAGGTGTTACTTGGTTTTCATACTCCAGGACTGGATATTTGTAACGATCCTAACATCCACTAAATTCTTCCTTTATCTCCAAATTAGTGTGACGTGTACTAGATCAGTATACTAATATTCATCTCTCCACCTCCACTACTCTACCAAGACTCTATTAATTTATGTCAGCACCTTTAAGAGTTGATCAAATCCTACCTGTCTCAGGAAGCCCTTTTTAATGAATTTGATCATCTTTCTAATTATCGTGCCCCTTTCTGTTCTCTGTAGATTTGCATTTTTGGTTTCTCTTTTATCTGTTTGTATCTGTTTGAACTTATGTTATGACTCTTCTCCCATTATTTCTTCCAGACTCTAAATGTGAGATTTGTGATATCCTGGACATGGCTGCTATGGACCCCATCTTCGAGTTCATCTGCAGTGAGGCTTGACAAGTGTCGCCACACTGAGAGTTTCCCTTTTTTGTTTTTATCTCTTTAGGAATTTTTTGGTACTCCAGGAGCTTGCTTTAACCACAGGCAGTCATAATCTGGAAGTGCAGGGAAATAAATAGTTACAAGTAATCAGTATAAACATGACCCGGTGATTTAGAAGCATTATTCAGTTTCTCAGAGGGCCTCCTGGAATACTGAACCTCAGTTAATTTGCTTATCAATGTGCATTTTTAAATATTATTTCTTTCCTTGTTATTCTCACCAACTTTATCTGTGATTCTTGAAGTCAACTCCCATGTAAATTAGCTGTCCTTAATTCCTTGCCATAAAGTCAATTTTTGAGTGAATCTGATTTAAGACAGTAGCTTTCCCACAAGTCCTTGTTGAATGAAACAGCAGAGTGCTGTAAGTGAGTCAGAGACCATAGAAATACCAAAGATCGATGTCAGAACCAAGGAAGTCTGTCAGTCATATTGAAATGGAGGCTACATTTTTTTAGAGTTGTCCCGTCTCCTGAACCATCTTTTCCCTGCTTTCAGAACCTCTTTTTCAGAGCCCTGGTGTTATCATACTCGTCCCACATTTCTGGCCCCTCCAGGCCAGAGAGAAGTTAGGTAAAGTTAGTTCTTTACCTAACTTCTCTCATGGAAAAACTTCCAAAGTTTCTGATTCCTCCTTTATAATTTCCTTCCCTAAAAATGTCTTATGGTACAATTCATTTTCTCCCTGATTTACTCCTTATAAACACATCCATGTCCAGATGCAAGACATAGTGTGTTATCTCTTCAGAGTACTTTGTCTTCTCATAGAGGTCTCTGAAAGATTCATTGCCATACCATAGACTTGAATTAATATACAAACATAAATTCTAATTGAGGAAATTGCAGTCACTGTGTTGGGGTAGTAGAAGAAATAATTATTAGAAAGAAGGGATACATTTTGCATTATACCTAATATATAGTGGCTTATTCTAACTGCTTACTGGGCTGGATTTGTTATAGACAACATTCTGTTTATTTTAACATCTTCTTTATGGTGGAAACAGAAATTTCTCCAAATATGACTGATTTCTCCTCTTTGTTTCCTTTGCTGCCCTTCATTGTAGGTGTGGAGCAAGACTGGTTGAGGTGCAGGATGGAATAAAGCAGCAGGAGAGAATTAACAAATTCAATTTTCGTTCTACATTTTGGAGTTATAGCTCCCACTAGTAAGTGGGAAGTATAATTGTTCAGCCCAAGTGCAGGAGTTGATACATTTTAACTGCTGAAAATGTTGGATGCTTGTACTTTTTCACCATTATGATTTGCAAATTCAGCTATGATTGTAGATTCATATGATTCTTCAAATTTTCAGGAACATGTTTATGTAAGGATACTTTAATACAAATTTCAACTTTAGTTTGAGTTTCTTCACATCTCTTTTGTCATTAACATTATTGGATTTTCCAAAGAAACTATCTAGAAACACATGCAATTATCTTCCACTTCAAACGTATACTATAAATACCTATAATTAATCTACTAGTTGTGCCAGACTATAAATGTAGAGTATTTGAATTTTTTAATATCTCACTTGTGAGCTAGTTTTATGGGTCAGTGTGAAACAATAGGTTTGTGGCCCCATTTTACCACTTGTTACATCATATCATAACCAATATTCCCAATAAAACAGTTAATCAATATTCTGTTCTTGTCAATATCTAGACGAAAATATTTAAACATGATGATGTACTCTCTCCTACTATTTGACATTGATCAGAAGTCACAACTCTTGAGTATAATCACTCAATCCATTAGGAAGATAACCAATTGAACACTTATTCAACTCAAAATGGCTTAATTTTATCTATAAATATATTTCTTTAGAGCATCATTTTAATACCCTCTTTTAGAAGATGATCTGATTTAATATTGGGCTTATCCCTTTATTGTTGGTAGATTTACCTCTTCCCTAGGGATTTGTCATTATGTATGATTTCTTAAAGCTCAATAGCTTCAAAAACTTCTTAAAAACTTCATATGACATCTCAGAATCTAATTTTCTGACTTGGGCAATTTGAGCACGTTAAAAAAGCCAGGAAACTGGAGGAATGGGGGGTATGTGTCAGACACTTTGCAAAGAATTTTATACCATGTTGTTTAACTTTTATAATGCCACTTTTATAATGCACAGAGTGGTGGTGTGTTTCCCGGATGAAGAAGCTGCAGATCCAAGTTTCAGTGATCTGTATAAAGTAACGTTGGTAGGAAGGACTAAATGTGTGGCTGTCTGTCCCCACCCAAGCCTGTGCTCTAACATTGAAGTAGTTAGCCTTTTAACGCTGGAATTCAGTTCTCTCTTTCTACGTCTGAGATGTCTCTCTGTCTTTGTCTCTGTCTCTCTCTCTGTCTTTATACATAGAGATAAAGAAATGTATATAGATAATATGCATATATATCTTTTCAGTCATCTCAGTTGAGAAAGAGCATAAATTTTATTTTATATTATTTATTAATACAGCATCACTGGCCTCAAGGATTTAAACTAGCAATCTCTTGTATGATTTTGCAAGAGGAAAATATATACAATTTTTAAAAAATAAGTTTATTTTTAAATAAATTTTAAAATGGGAAGGACATACATATCTCCCCCATATCTATTTATTTGTGTTTGTTTTTCACTGGTGATTTTTTCAAATCTTGATTTATTCTGGGCATCAGTCTTCCAGGCACAACTCACAGATCTAAGACATGTTTTTATGTTTGTCCTCTGCTATAGTCTTGTCCTTTTGTCTAAGCTACCTCTCTCTTATCCAAGCTCATTTCAAGGTCCTTATACATTGACATTATTGTTTTCAATTATTTTAATTATATTTAAATGAGATTAGGCCAGGTGTGGTGGCTCATGCCTGTAATCCCAGCACTTTGGAAGGCCAAGGCGGACTCATCACTTGAGGTCAGGAGTTTGAGACAGCCTGGCCAAAATGGTGAAACCCTGTCTCTACTAAAATTGCAAAAATTAGCTGGGCATGATGGACCACCCCTGTAATCTCAGCTACTCCAGAGTTTGAGGCAAGAGAATCGCTTGAACCCAGGAGGTGGAGATTGCGGTGAGCCAAGATCCTGCCACTGCACTCCAGCCTGGGCGATAGAGCGAGACTCCTTCTCAAAAACAAAACAAAACAAAAAAACAAATTAACTGTTCAATTGATATTCAATAAACTACACACACTTAAACTGCAAGTTTCATAAGTTTTGATACACATAAGCACCTGCAAAACCATCACTGCAATTAAGATAATGAACCTCAAACTTTTTCTCATGCCTCTTTGTAATTCATTCCTCCCACAATTTCCTCCCTCTGTATCCCAGGCAAATGTTGATATGTTTCCTGTCACTATGAATTAATTTTCATTTTCTGGAATTTTATACAAATAGAATTATACAATGTGTACTTTTTGGTTTTGTTTGTTATACTCAGCATTATCATTTTGAAATACATTCATTTTATCATATATATCAATAGTTCATTCATTTTTATAATTATCGTTTCATTGTATGAATATACCACAACTTTGTTATCCATTTACTGTTAATGGACATTTGTGTTGTTGCCCATTTTTGGGCTGATGCAAATAAAGCCGCTATGACTACTCATGCCTGAATTGCATGGCAATATGCTTTTATTTTTCTTGAGTCAATATCTAGGAGTAGAATTGCTAGGCCATATAGTAGACGTATATTTTAATTTTTAAGAAATAGACAAGCTGTTTCCAAATGAGTTATATCCCTTTACATTCTGCCAGTAGTGAATAAGAGCTTTGGTCTTTCTACATTTTAGCCACTTGACTGTCTTTGTATGTGTTTATTTGCCATCCATGTATCTTATTTTATCAAGTAAAATTAACTGCTCTTTTGCATATTTTCAAAAATTGTGATGTTTTCTTTTTAA
This sequence comes from Rhinopithecus roxellana, assembly GCF_007565055.1. Taxonomy (NCBI): domain Eukaryota; kingdom Metazoa; phylum Chordata; class Mammalia; order Primates; family Cercopithecidae; genus Rhinopithecus; species Rhinopithecus roxellana. Next base: position 70,593,272 of record NC_044569.1, on the reverse strand, counting down.
GATTTGAGAATTCTTTATTTACTTTTGATACAAGTCCATTATTAGATATATAAATTGCAAATATTTTCTCTGTTTGTGGCTAATCTTTTGATTCTCATTACCTTTTGAAGAAAACTTTCATAGCCTGGAAACTCTCTCACAGAGGTGAGCTGGGATAATTGTAGGGCTCACCTTATGTAGGTGCTCTCTCCTAGGCATGCCCTTGTGCTTAACAGCCAGTGTCTTGGAAACCAATATTTCATATACTTTGTCTACTCCTTTGGTTGTTTCAGTTGGAAGAGTAAATCAAATTCCTGGCTTTCTCCTTCTTGGGTAAAAGTGGGAGTTTTTAGAGATTTCTTTCTTTTCTTCTTCATTAGGAGGATTGACAAGTACATTTTCAGAATTTAATCTCTGTGAAACATCTAATACTTTGCAATGTGTCATTCTTTTTAGTTTAGTGTTTTTTTTTTTTTTTTCAATTTTATCCTATTGAAACCTCACCTCTAACTTTGAGCAAGACCAGAAGTCCAAAGTCGCATTATGATCCAGGTGATATTTTTCTCTCTTCCCAATAACCACAAAGCACCTTAAGTTTATTGCTCAAATTCTGAAGGATTTGACACAATTAGCCTCTCCTAAAATGATATATTTTCTCCACCTATCTATGTCTAAGACTGAATAATTCAGACTTTTTAAAAAGATCAGACTTCTCTTTCTACAAAAATCTTGTCCTAGGTTTATTTCATTAAGACCATCTGTATTAGTCCATGCTCACCCTGCTATAAAAGACACACCTGAGATTGGGTAATTTATAGAGAAAAGAGGTTTATTTGGCTCACAGTTCCATAGGAGGTTCAGGAAGCATGGCTGATGAGGCCTAAAGAAACTTACAGTCATGGTGGAAGGTGAAGGAGAAGCAAGAACAATCTTCATATGGTGCATCAGGAGAGAGAGCGAAGGGAGAAGTGCTACACACTTTCCAACAACCAGATCTCATGAGAGCTCATGCGCTATCATGAGAACAAGGGGGAAATCTATCCCCATGATCCAATCACCTCCCACCAGGCCCGTTGTCCAATACTGAAAATCACAATTCCACCTGAGATTTGGGTGGGGACACGGAGCCAAACCATATCTATGTAGATACACTGAAACTATTTCTCTCCATTTCTTCTCTCTGCTGAGAATTAGAGTTGCATATCTAAATGCCAATTCAATTTCTCCATTTGGCTATCTAATAGACATTTCAATTCAATCAAAATACTTCATCCTCAGCACTTCTCTTTTCTCTCATCCTCTGCACCGTCAATCAGCAAAACTTTGGGGCTCCACCTTGAAAATAAATCAACAATCTGCCCATTTCTCTCTTTCTCACAAAGTCCAATTTTATCCTTAGCCACCACCAATTCTCACCAGGATTACTGTAACTACTTCCCTACTTGTCTTTCTTTTTCTATATTTACCCACCCTTGTACTTATACAATAGCCTTTCGGCTTTCACTTTTGCCCTGTGTAATACATTTGACTCATAATAGTCAACGTTTCCATTCAAAACATCGGATCGCATAGCTGCTTTGACTATGGTATTTAATAGCGTCTTGTTACACTTAGAATAGAATTCAACAGCCTTACTTGACTCATAAGACTGCTTGTTCTGGCCTGCCTCCTTCTCTAACTTGCTCAGTAATCTATAGCTTTACAAGCCCTTTTGTTTCTTACCAATGAGCCAAGCTCTTTCTTTTCTCAGTAACTTGGTGCCAGCCGATTTCTGCTCTTCCTCCCTGTGTTCACAAGGCTTCCCCATTCTTTCCATCTAACTCTTTATTCATATCACTTCCTTAAAGAGAACTGTGCTGATTCCTTTAGCTAAAGTAGACCCACTCATACTGCAAGCCTGGCATCCACCACTTTCTTGTCTGCTTTGATTTTCCTTCTAGCACTTAGCACTATTTAAAATTATCTCAACTATAATTATTTATGTCTTTATCGACTGTTCTCCCCCCAAAAATGAGGAAAAATCTTTCTCTTTTTTCTTTGCATAGCCAGTGCTTAAAACATTGCCTGACTAAATAAGCATTGTCAACTAGAATAATGAATGCATAATATTTTATTACTTTCTTTAATCTATTTACTAAGTTCTAAAGTATGTCATTGGTCATCATTATACTTCTCACTTTACTACTCTTTGAAGACATGCCTCCTTCCTCCTGGTGTGTCTGTCATTTTCTTTTCCTTCCAATGTTTTGCTAAGGGGTAAATTTATTGCATAGATATCTCTAATTCTCGACCCTTATGTCTGAACCTGCCCTTTTTCACCTGGCTTTGTAGTTCCTTCCACCATGATACAGTTTTTGCTTCCCTGTGCTTTTAATCTGAGCTGAAATTATACAGTTTTGATGAACAGAAGGCAGCAGAAGTGACACTGCCGATTCTGAGCAAAAGAATAAAGATGCTTTGTGTGCTTTCACTCTTCCTGTCTCAAATTTTGTCCTTGCCATGTAAGCAGGACTGGGCTAGCCTGCTGGAAGATGAGAAATCCAAGAGAGAATCTAATTCTTCAGCTGAGCCACCCTGAGCCAGCATAGAGCCAGCTGACTGCCAGACATATGTGTTCATTCAAAATTAAGAGAAATGCTTAACTGAGTCACAAACGATGACAGATAAATGAATGAGTCAACTAACCATGCCCAGAAAAATCACCCATCCCACCCATAGATTTGTAAGCACTAAATAATGCTTATTGTTTTACACCATTGAGTTTCGGGGAGGTGTGTTACTTAGCAATAGCTAATTGATGCATTCTTATTTTCACTTCTTCCTTCTTGTTAAAATTAAGAGTCAAACAGTAATTCATCTATAAGGAGGTTGGTGGATTTCTATATAAGGTTATACTTTTTGAATGTACCAGTTTTTAACAAATTGTACATAGCTATGTATGTTAGAGTCTCAAATTCATTTTGTTGATTCCCATGCTTTGTGTAGTTTCTTCACACATTTCATGGTAGCAGGAACTGACACATTGTTGACCACTTGTAACATTAAGGATATTTGACAATTTTTGCAAAAGGAATCAACAAATGTAACAAATAGATATGTGTTCATAGTCCTCTCCTTAATTATTTTTACAGATAACCTTTCATATTTTAATGGCATACGTGATGCTTTTCAATGCATATAATTTGAAATATTTTACTGTCTGAATTCACTTATTTTAAAATGTTTATTAGCTACTTTTTGTGCATCAGGCACGGGGATTAGTACTGGGTTTCATCAATTAACAATAAACACAAAGTTCCAGCCTTCAGGAAATTTAGAGTGGATTACAGAAAATAGGTTTATAGTAGGTTATAATAGATAGATTTTAAATATATGTGAAGAGAGTTATTGTAAGAACACATATCTCTTCATTTTCCTGCATATTTTTTCCCTTATGATATGCTATTGCATATATTAATTTAAACAAAATTATATTGTTTTCTAAACACAATGGTTGGTAGTACTTTTAGGTTATCTTCTTTTGTTCACCTCAGTTTTATATTCCAATATGATATATCCTTCTGCCCATTTGTTCACAAATTTAACTTTACCACCAAAAAAGAAAAAAAGCTGATGCTGAACTGTGTGCTAAATGCTGTCAGATTATGCTGGCAGATAAACTGGCTTTTCCCTTCAATACTAAATGCCCAATTTTCATCATATGCATGTATTATTTCTGCCTTGAGCCACCTTGAGCTGCAACCATGAATTCCAGAAAAGACAAGATGGAGTAATCTCAGGCAATCGTGATCAGGAAACATCCTGCCTATGTGTGAGTGTTCTGGGGAGAAGGATGGGGATGGCAAGTGGGAATGCCTTTCCTACCCATAGTCTTTTTCCAGCATCTGGGCCGAGACAGCAGTTTTACTTCTTCCTATTAGAGAATTTCACTGACCAACTCTGGCAAAGCCTGGTGCTCCGGAGCTGCTAAGAAGGGAACGTTATTAATTATTGCTAGTGCCACAAGGGACTACTGTCACAGAGAAAGAATCTGGAAGGAGAAGCTGAATAAGGATAACTTGGGAACAGAGCGATGACTGAAATCCTTTTTGACCTTGACATTCAGAACATAAAATTCCTCCTAAACTCAGTTTGACTCAATTGTTGAGCACTCCAAGGTGACTTCTCTTCTAACAGTGCATTTGGCTTTAATCTCAGGGAAAGTAAAATGAACACAAATCCTTTTCTTATTGTCTTGAAATCCTACTGATACATTGGCATTTATCAAAAGTGGATTGGAACTTCCTTTATTTTAGAAATGGGAAGAAATATGATGTGAGGCTTTCCTATACACTTAGAAATCTATGTGTTTTATTAAAAAAATCAAGGATCTGATATTAGAATTGGTCTCTTTTCTTATAAAGTAACTTCTACCTAGGTCCACTTGCATGGGTTGCCCTATTACCTCAATAGTAATTTTTATAAGCTTATAGTTCTTGATTTAACATGGAAATAAAAGCTGTATAAAGTTTTGTTGTTGTCGTTGTTGCTGAGGGATCTTAATTTGGAGTTACAGATTTAAGATAAGTTCTACTCTCCAGGATATTTATGGGATAAAAATGCAATGGTTGCTTTTTAAATAATACCTTCCCTTACTTCACCTTTGATTTCTATCCAAATGTAATTATTTTCCTTCCTTCCTTCCTTCCTTCCTTCCTTCCTTCCTTCCTTCCTTCCTTCCTTCCTTCCTTCCTTCCTTTCTTTCTTCTTTCTTCTTTCTTTCTCTCTCTCTCTCTCTTCCTTCCTTCCTTCCTTCCTTCCTCTTTTCTTTCTTTCTTCTCTTTCTTTCTTTCTCTCTCTCTCTCTTCCTTCCTTCCTTCCTTCCTTCCTTCCTCTTTCTTTCTTTCTTTCTTTCTTCTTTCTTTCTTTCTTTCTTTCTTTCTTTCTTTCTTTCTTTCTTTTCTTTCTTCTTTCTCTTTCTTTCTCCTTCCTTCCTTCCTTCCTTCCTTCCTCCTTCCTTCCTTCCTTCCTTCCTGTCCTTCCTTCCTTCCTTCCTTCCTTCCTTCCTTCCCCTCCTTCCTTCCTTCCTTCCTTCCTTCCTCCTTCCTCCTTTCTTTCTTCTTTCTTTCTTTTTCTTTCTTTCTTTCTTTTCTTTCTTTCTTTCTTTTTCTTTCTTTCTTTCTTTCTTTCTTTCCCTCCCTCCCTCCCTCCCCTCCCTCCCCCCTCCCTCCCTCCCTCCCTTCCTTCCTTCCTTCTTCTTTCTTCTCTTCTCCTCTGCTCTCTTTCTTAGTATACATCAAACTCTGTGCTAAGGATCAGCAGAGTATACTCATTAGACCTAGGTGTTGTCTGCATTCTTTTGTAGTTGACAATTTTCTGGGAAATTTAGGTTTATCAGGCCTAGTGATGACTGTCAAATCATACTGCACAAGTATCATCTAATATTTATGCTAGTTATGTTGACGACACCACAACAGTATAGGGGAAGCAATGACCAGCTTATTGTAGAGAGGAAATTTTGTGAAAAAATACTTTTTGTGTATCGTCTTTTGGATTTTAAATTTTTCAAGTTGATTTTTCATGCGCTTTCTTTTATCAATCCAGCAGTGCTCTGAATACCCGGGATGTTCTGATGAATTTGCATTTTCATTACAGCTAAGCTGAATCTACCTTTCCCAGACTTTCTTTCCTTGTGTATTTCTGGATTAGCATGGAACCTGGGAAGTAGCCATATTCCTTTAACCATCAGAAGGCTTGTGCAGAAGCTCCAGTACTGTTTCAGAACACAAAAGTCCCTAATCTGTGGCCCACCTTGCTGGTATGGGATAAGAGCCAGGTCCACCACTCTGTCAACAACAGCCAGATCCTGTTTTATCTTTTCTGACTCCTAGGTCCAGTAAATATTTAGATCCATGAAAAAGGGCACCAGCTTCTCCTGCAAGTAACCAGCATCATCAAACTTGAAGACTTGGAGGCTGCCGTGAGATGTCAACTTAGGGTTTACTGTATCTCATGGCTCTCAATTTGTTCTTACTCTCCCTTATTTTATATTTTTGCTTTCTAAGTGCTGACATCAGGTCCCAGAATCACAGGCATAAGCATCAGGCTTACACAGACTATTGATTGTCTTTTGATTCACTTTGTCTTGAAACTAAGATCCTAATGTCAAAAAGAGTGATACATTTCCAATATTTAAGAAATTACTGTGCTTTTATGAGCAGATTCCTAGCCTCAGTCTCCTCAGAATCAAATGCCAAAAGTATTATGGTAGCATATGAATTCTAAAAGTGGGAGGTGGTTCCTGAACTGCACACTTGGCAAGATATTCTTGGTGAATAAGAGCTCATATTCCTAGTTATTGCCACAAGCCAGTGCTAATTGAGATCCAGTTACATGAAGCAGATTAGAGGGGAGTTGGAACATTCATCAAGAAAGAAGAAAATGAGGCCCATATCTCAAAGGACTCTACCGTTCTGGTGGTATGGGTTGTAGGGAAGCATACTAAATAGTAAGGGTCTCTGGTGCACATTGCTAATTGCAAAAAAAAAAAAAAAAAAAAAGAAGAAGTTTTACAATCCATTCTGTGTCAGTGGCAGTAGAGTAAGTGCCCAGTACATCAGTACATCATTTGGGATTCATTTTTCATCAATGAGGATTTAGGCAACAGACACAGCATATATCTCTTCAAATGTAAGTACTAATGTATACTTCCCTGCACCCCAACACAGACACACACACTCACTCACAACAAAGAACCACAATCTATATGAATTATGCAATTTTGATGGTAGAAATGACAGTACGATAACATTTAAACCTTTGCCAAAATACCTGTGGTTAGAAACAGGAATGTCTTTTAAGAAATCAAATGTGCCTTTCACATAGTCTCTAAGTCTCTTAGTTTTTTTGCCCTATTACAAGCCAGAGACAGAGAGAGAGAAAGAGAGTTTTATGTCCCCCACCCTTTCTGTTTGACCTTGTATAGTTGCAGAAGTTAAATGGAGCACAGGTTGGAAACATCCATTGTTCTCATCCCAGCTGCTCTGAGCTCATAGAGCACATTGTCAGTGAAATGGAAAAGAAATTAGCAGCTCATTTTGTGCAAAGTGAACTTTCTTTTTCTGTCTTACTCATGCTTGATAGGCACACTCACTTTGATAAATCAGTTCTTATGCCTTATTGCCATGCAAGAACTGGAAGTAAGAAATGTCAACAGCACTGCTTCTCTTAGAACTAATCAAGTTTTTTCACTGCCAAGATAGTAGTTAACTTTTATTCAGATATCTTTTTTGCAGGGTTCAGGTTGAGACGGCAATTAGAACGATAATGGAGGAGAGATCACTCAAATGCCCCAAACAACTAGGCATTGAAAGAGTTATGTCCTATATATAATAACAGTGCCTGTGGTAATGGGCTTATTCTGTATGCTATCAGGAGGAGGCTATACCTCATTGCACACTTTCAGACTCTTTTAACACAGAGTTGAATTAGCAGTTAAGAATGGGTTCAAATGGATTCAAAGAATTAGTCATTTTTGAGACCTTTATCAGGAACTTAACTTGGTTGTGCTTTCTGCCAGCCCCAGAAAAAGAAAGAAAGTCAGCGGGAGCCAGCAGAATGTGCAGATGTGGCATCATTGGAGCATCTAGAGATGAAGGCAGACTCAGTATGTGCTGAGTAGCCAACAGTTCCAGGACAGTAAAGGCTGTTTTAAGGTCACAGAAATCACTGTCAGAATTCAGTACCTTGGCAATAGCAAATATTCAGGGAAAATTGGTGCTCAAAAGAGACTGAAGGTCAGCATTTCTAAGAAAAAAAATGTTTTAAGTGAGTATGTTTCTTTATAAATTAGCACTTCATGAACAATGCCTTGGAAAAGGTGACCTCCTCTGTCAATTCTATATAAGGCCACTATTCCTAATCACTCTCTTCTGGGTCTCAAAGTACACAGCCTTTAAATGATAAGAAAAGATAAGTTTTATGCAGGTATGCCAAAATCCTTTTTGGACTCATTGGCAAGAAAGTCAGTGTTTGAGAGTGAAATTAATGGTGCATTAGTTTGCATGACTCCAGAACCTGAGAGAGCTGGGTATCATTTATATTATTTCTGCTTTACTGTATGTCACTTGAAGTAAACCTGTATAGGAGTTCATTCATCATCAAAAACATTATAACTATCATTTGTATCCATTAAAATTGCATTTGGATGCATATAAGAGAGACCCAAATAGAAAATATAGAGAGGGTTCTTAACACTATGTCACCTCAGATCCAAGCTCCTTATACCTTTATGCATTACATTCCTTACCACTCAGATTTTTTCTGTTTTCAAACTCATAAGATAATTGATGGTGTCCCAGCCCTTACCTTCAGATTTTAGCCAGAAAGCAGAAAAACAGGAAACAATGAGACTTATATATACTTTTAAAGCACCTAAGTTGAAGTTTACAGCTTCTGATTACATCTCATTAGCCATAATTTTGTCACATTTATCAATAGGGGGTGAGGAAGGGCAATCTTTTCACGACGGCACATAGCTACCTCAATAAAATATGGATTCTTGACAGATTGGTGGTTGATTAATCAAGTCACAGCTTTTGTCATATTATGCATTAAAAAATAATTAAGCCTTAAACCAAACAAAAATGATTTTCTTGCTGAGAACTTATAATCTCACAAAGTGTTAACAATCTTATAGAGTGTTGATGGAAATATTCAGCACAGTAAACAAATAAATATAGAAAAATGTATGTAATGTAAATAAAAACATAAAGCATCAGCAACAAGCCTGACATTGAATAATAGTTTATATTCTAGTGTCTAGAATATTTCTTGGCACACAGTAAGTGATAAACGTATTTTTTAATATTAACAGAATATGAAAAGTACATTAGTATTTCAAATTTCACATTTCAACTAACTTTTTAAAAATTATTATACTTTAAGTTCTATGGTATATGTGCACAATGTGTAGGTTTGTTACATATGTATATACGTGCCATGTTGGTGTGCTGCACCCATTTATTGGTCATTTACATTAGTTATATCTCCTAATGCTATCCCTCCTCCCTGCCCAAACCCCACAACAGGCCCTGGTGTGTGATGTTCCCCACCCTGTGTCCAAGTGATCCCATTGTTCAATCTCTGCCTATTAGTGAGAACATGCAGTGTTTGGTTTTCTGTCCTTGTGATAGTTTGCTCAGAATGATAGTTTCCAGCTTCATCCATGTCCCTACAAAGGACATGAACTCATCCTTTTTTATGGCTGCATAGTATTCCAAGGTGTATATGTGCCACATTTTCTTAATCCAGTCTATTATTGATAGACATTTGGGTTGGTTACAAGTCTTTGCTATTGTGAATAGTACCTCAATAAACATACGTGTGCATGTGTCTTTATAGCAGCATGATTTACACTTCTTTGGGTATATGCCCAGTAATTGGATGGCTGGGTCAAATAATATTTCTAGTTCTAGATCCTTGAGGAATCGCCACACTGTCTTACACAGTGGTTGAACTAGTTTACAGTTCCACCAACAGTGTAAAAGTGTTCCTATTTTTCCACATCCTCTCCAGCACCTGTTGTTTCCTGACTTTTTAATGATCACCATTCTAACTGGTGTGAAATGGTATCTCATTGTGGTTTTGATTTGCATTTCTCTGATGGCCAGTGATGATGAGCATTTTTTAATGTGTCCGTTGGTTGCATAAATGTCTTCTTTTGAGAAGTGTCTGTTCATATCTTTTTGCCTACTTTTTGATGGGGTTGTTTGTTTTTTTCTTGTAAATTTGTTTAAGTTATTTGTAGATTCTGGATATTAGCCCTTTGTCAGATGGGTAGATTGCAAAAATTTTCTCCCATTCTGTAGGTTGCCTATTCACTCTGATGGTAGTTTCTTTTGCTGTGCAGAAGCCCTGTAGTTTAATTAGATCCCATTTGTCAATCTGGGCTTTTGTTGCCATTGCTTTTCGTGTTTCAGTCATTTAGTCCTTGCCCATGCCTATGTCCTGAATGGTATTGCCTAGGTTTTCTTCTAGGGATTTTATGGTTTGAGGTCTAACATTTAATCTTTAATCCATCTTGAATTAATTTTTGTATAAGGTGTAAGGAAGGGATCCAGTTTCAGCTTTCTACACATGGCAAGCCAGTTTTCTCAGCACCATTTATTAAATAGGGAATCGGAATCCTTTCCTCATTTCTAGTTTTTGTCAGGTTTGTCAAAGATCAGATGGTTGCAGATGTGTGGTATTATTTCTGAGGGCTCTGTTCTGTTCCATTGGTCTATACCTCTGTTTTGGTACCTGTACCAAGCTGTTTTGGTTACTGTAGCCTTGTAGTATAGTTTGAAGTCAGGTAGCATGACACCTCTAGCTTTGTTATTTTGGCTTAGGATTGTCCTGGCAATGCGGGCTCTTTTTTTGGTTCCATATGAACTTTAAAGTAGTTTTTTCCAATTCTGTGAAGAAAGTCTTTGGTTGCTTGATGGCGATGTCATTGAATCTATAAATTACCTTGGGCAGTATGGCCACTTTCAGGATATCGATTCTTCCTATCAATGAGCATGGAATGTTCTTCTATTTGTTTGTGTACTATTTATTTCATTGAGCAATGGTTTGTAGCTCTGCTTGAAGAGGTCCTTCACATCCCCTTGTAAGTTGGATTCCTTGGCATTTTATTCTCTTTGAAGCAATTGTGAATGGGAGTTAACTCATGATTTCGCTATCTGTTTGTCTGTTGTTGGTGTATAAGAATGCTTGTTATTTTTGCACAGTGATTTGCTACCCTGACACTTTGCTGAAGTTGCTTATCAGCTTAAGGAGATTTTGGGCTAAGATGATGGGGTTTTCTAGATATACAATTTTATCATCTGCAAATAGGAACAGTTTGACTTCCTATTTTCCTAATTGAATACCCTTTATTTCTTTCTCCTGCCTGATTGCCCTGGTCAGAACTTCCAACACTATGTTGAATAGGAGTGGTGAGAGAAGGCAACCCTGTCTCATGACAGTTTTCAGAGGGAATGCTTCCAGTTTTTGCCCATTCAGTATGATATCGGCTGTGGGTTTGTCATAAATAGTTCTTATTATTTTGAGATACGTTCCATCAATACCTAATTTATTGAGAGTTTTTAGCATGAAGTGCTGTTGAATTTTGTCAAAGGACTTTTCTGCATCTATTGAGATAATCATGTGGTTTTTGTCTTTGGTTCTATTTATATGATGGATTACATTTATTGATTTGCATATGTTGAACCAGCCTTGCATCCCAGGGATGAAGCCCAGTTCATCACGGTGGATAAGCTTTTTGATGTGCTGCTGGATTTGGTTTGCCAGTATTTTATTGAGGATTTTTGCATCGATGTTCATCAAGGATATTGGTCTAAAATTCTCGTTTTTTGCTGTGTCTCTGCCAGGCTTTGGTATCAGGATGGTGTTGGCCTCATAAAATGAATTAGGGAGGATTCTCTCATTTTCCATTGATTGGAATAGTTTCAGAAGGAATGGTACCAGCTCCTTGTTGTAACTCTGGTAGAATTCGACTGTGATCTCATCTGGTCCTGGACTTTTTTTGGTTGGTAGGTTCTTAATTATTGCCTCAATTTCAGAGCCTGTTATTTGTCTATTCAGGGATTCAACTTTTCCCTGGTTTAGTCTTGGGATGTTGTATGTGTCCAGGAATTTATCTATTTCTTCTAGATTTTCTAGTTTATTTGCATAGAGGTCTTTATAGTATTCTCTGATGGTAGTTGGTATTTCTGTGGGATCAGTGGTGATATCCCCTTTATGATTTTTTATTGCATCTATTTGATTATTCTCTCATTTCTTCTTTATTAGTCTTGCTAGTGGTCTATCAATTTTCAAAAAAGCAGCTCCTGAATTCATTGATTTTTTGAAGGGTTTTTTTGTGTCTCTATCTCCTTCAGTTCTGCTCTGATCTTAGTTATTTCTTGCCTTCTGCTAAAAATTTTTTTTTAGCAAAAAATATTCAAACTTTCCAATTTTGTTTGAATGTGTTTGCTCTTGCTTCTCTAGTTCTTTTAATTGTGATGTTAGGCTGTCAATTTTAGATCTTTCCTGCTTTCTCTTGTGGGCATTTAGTGCTATGAATTTCCTCTACACACTGTGTTAAATGTGTCCCAGAGATTCTGGTATGTTGTTTCTTTGTTCTTATTTGTTTCAAAGAACATCTTTATTTCTGCCTTCATTTTGATATGTACCTAGTAGTCATTCAGAACAGGTTGTTCAGTTTCCATGTAGTTGAGCATTTTTGAGTGAGTTTCTTAATCCTGAGTTCTAGTTTGATTGCACTGTAGTCTGAGAGACAGTTTGTTATAATTTCTGTTCTTTTACATTTGCTGAGGAGTGCTTCACTTCCAACCATGTGGTCAATTTTGGAATAAGTGCGATGTGGTGCTGAGAAGAATGTATATTCTGTTGATTTGGGGTGGAGAGTTCTGTAGATGTCTATTAGATCTGCTTGGTGCAGAACTGAGTTCTATTCCTGGATATTCTTGTTAACTTTCTGTCTCATTGATCTAATATTCACAGTGGGTTGTTAAAGTCTCCCATTATTATTGTGTGGGAGTCTAAGTCTCTTTGTGGGTCTCTAAGTACTTGCTTTACAAATCTGGGTGCTCCTGTGTTGGGTGCATATATATTTAGGATAGTTAGCTCTTCTTGTTGAATTGTTCCCTTTACCATTATGTAATGGCCTTTTTTGTCCGTTTTGATCTTTGTTGGTTTAAAGTCTGTTTTATCAGAGACTAGGATTGCAACCCTGCTTTTTTGTTTTGTTTTGTTTTGCATTTGTTTGGCAGATCTTCTTCCATCCCTTTATTTTGAGCCTATGTGTGTCTCTGCACATGAGATGGGTCTCCTGAATACTGTTCACTGATGGGTCTTGACTCTTTATCCAATTTGCCAGTCTGTGTCTTTTTATTGGAGCATTTAGCCCATGTTGATTTAAGGTTAATATTGTTATGTGTGAATTTGATCCTGTCTTTATGATGTTAACTGGTTATTTTGCTCATTAGTTGATGCAGTTTCTTCCTAGCATCTATGGTCTTTACAATTTGGCATGTTTTTGCAGTGGCTGCTACTGGTTGTTCCTTTCCATATTTAGCGCTTCCTTCAGGAGCTCTTGTAGGGCAGGCCTGGTGGTGACAAAATCTCAGCATTGTTTATCTGTAAAGGATTTTATTTCTCCTTCACTTATGAAGCTTAGTTTGGTTCGATATGAAATTCTGAGTTGAAAACTCTTTTCTTTAAGAACGTTGAACATTGGCCCCCACTCTCTTCTGCCTTGTAGAGTTTCTGCCGAGAGATCTGTTGTTAGTCTGATGGGCTTCCCTTTGTGGGTAACCCAACCTTTCCCTCTGGCTACCCTTAACATTTTTTCCTTCATTTCAACTTTGGTGAATCTGACAATTATGTGTCTTGGAGTTGCTCTTCTCGAGGAGTATCTTTGTGGCATTCTCTTTATTTCCTGAATTTGAATGTTGGCCTGCATTGCTAGGTTGGGGAAGTTCTCCTGGATAATATGCTGCAGAGTGTTTTCCAACTTGGTTCCATTTTCCCCATCACTTTCAGGTATACCAATCAGATGTAGATTTGGTCTTTTCACATAGTCCCATATTTATTGGAGGCTTTGTTCATTTCTTTATACTTTTTCTTCTCTAAACTTCTCTTCGCATTTCATTTCATTCATTTGATCTTCAATCACTGATACCCTTTCTTCCACTTGATTGAATTGGCTGCTGAAATTTGTGCATTCATCACATAGTTCTCGTGCCATGGTTTTCAGCTCCACCAGGTCATTTAAGGACTTCTCTACACTGTTTATTCTAATTATCCATTTGTCTAAACTTTTTTCAAGGTTTTTGTCTTCTTTGTGATGGGTTCCAACTTCCTTCTTTGGATCGGGGAAGTTTGATCATCTGAAGCCTTCTTCTCTCAACTGTTCAGAGTCATTCTCACCCAGCTTTGTTCCGTTGCTGGTGAGGAGCTGTGTTCCTTTGGAGTGGGAGAGGTACTCTGATTTTTAGAATTTTCAGCTTTTCTGCTCTATTTTTTCCTCATCTTTGTGGTTTTATCTACTGTTGGTCTTTGATGATGGTGACGTACAGATGGGGTTTTGGTGTGGATGTCCTTTCTGTTTGTTAGTTTTCCTTCTAACAGTCAGGACCCTCAGCTTCAAGTCTGCTGGAGTTTGCTGGAGGTCCACTCCAGACGCTGTTTGCCTGGGTATCAGCAGTTGAGGCTGCAGAACTGCGAATATTGCTGAATAGCAAATGTTGCTGCCTGATCATCCCTCTGGAAGTTTTGTCTCAGAGGGGTAGCTGGCTGTGTGAGGTGTCAATCTGCCCCTACTGGAGGCTGCCTCCTAGTTAGTCTACTCAGGGTTCAGGGACCCACTTGAGGAGGCAGTCTGTCCGTTCTCAGATCTCAAACTCTGTGCTGGGAGAACCACTACTCCCCTCAAAGCTGTCAGACAGGGACATCTAAGTCTGCAGAAGTTTCTGCTGCCTTTTGTTTGTCTATGCCCTGCCCCCAGAGGTGGGGTCTACAGAGGCAGGCAGGCTTCATTGAGCTGCAGTGGGCTCTACACAGTTCAAGCTTCTTGGCTGCTTTGTCTACTCAAGCTTTAACAATGGCGGGTGCCCCTCCCCTAGCCTCACTGCAGCCTTGCAGTTTGGTCTCAGACTGCTGTGCTACCAATGAGCCAGGCTCCAAGTCTTCGTGGGCATGGGACTCTCCGAACCAGGTGCGGGATATAATCTCCTTGTGTGCTGTTTGCTAAGACCATTGGAAAAGCTCAGTATTAGGGTGGGAGTGACTTGATTTTCCAGGTGCTGTCTGTCACAGCTTCACTTGGCTAGGAAAGGGAATTCCCTGACCCTTTGCACTTCCCGGGTGAGGCGATGCCTCACCCTGCTTCGGTCATGCTTGGTGCGCTGCACCCAGTGTCCTGCACCCACTGTCCTACAAGTCCCAATGAGATGAACCTGGTATCTCAGTCAGAAATGCAGAAATCAACCATCTTCTGCATCGCTCATGCTGGGAGCTGTAGACTGGAGCTGTTCCTATCTGGCCACCTTGGAATCGCCCACAAATATTTATTGAATACTTATATTACAGCAAGTATTTATGTATTAACTCTTTGTGGAATACTTACAAAATGCCAGTAGTGATGCTGAGGACTTATTTTTTAAACTTTATTTTATTTTTATTTCTTATTTTAGGTTCAGGGGTGCACGTGAATGTTTGTTACATAGGTAAACTTGTGACACAGGGGTTTGTTATACAGATCATTTCAGCACACAGGTATTAGGCCCAGTACCCAATAGTTCTCTTTTTTGTTCCTCTCCTTTCTTTCACACTCCACCCTCAAGTAGACACCTCTGTCTGTTGCTTCCTTCTTTGTGTCCATAAGTTTGTTCACATCATTTAGATTCCATTTTTAAATGAATACATGTGGTATTTGGTTTTCTGTTCCTGAATTAGTTTGCTAAGGATAACAGCCTCCAAGTCCATCCATGTTCCTATAAAAGACATGATCTCACAGTTTTTAGTGGTTGCATAGTGTTCCATGGTGTATATGTACCATATTTTCTTTATCCAATCAGTCATTGATGGGTATTTAGATTGATTTCATATTTTAGCTATTGTGAATAGTGCAGCAGTGAACATTCATATACATGTGTCTTTATGGTAGAATGATTTATATTCTTCTGGTATGTACCCAGTAATGGGATTGCTGGGTTGAATGGTAGTTCTGCTTTTAGCTCTTTGAGGAGTTGCTATACTGTTTTCCATAATGGTTGAACTAATTTACACTCCTACCAACACTGTATAAAGGTGTTCCCTTTTCTCTACAACCTCACCAGCATCTGTTATTTTGACTTTTTAATAATTGCCATTCTGACTGGTGTGAGATGGTATCTCATTGTGGTTTTGATTCGCATTTCTTTAATTATCAGTGATATTAAGCTTTTTTTTCATATGACTGTTGACTGTATGTATGTCTTCTTTTGAAAAGTGCATGTTCATGTTCTTTACCCTTTTTTAATGGAGTTGTTTGTTTTTCTTTTGTAAATTTGTTTAAGGTGGATATTAGACCTGTTTCAGAAGCTTAATTTATAAGTATTTTCTCCCATTCTGTAGACTATTTGTTTATTCTGCTAATAGCTTCTTTTGTTGTGCCGAACATCCCAAGTTTAATTGCATCCCACTTGCCAGTTTTTGCTTTTGTTGTGGTTGCTTTTGGTGTCTTTATCTTGAAATCTTTGCTTGCTCCCATGTCCAGGATGGTATTGCCTAGGTTGTTTTGTAGGATTTTTACAGGTTTTGGTTTTACATTTCAATCTCTTATCCATATTGCATTTTTTTTTTTTTTTAATGCAGTGTAAGGAAAGGGCCCAGCTTCAATCTTTTGCCTATGAGCATCCAGTTTTCCCAGCACCATTTATTGAATAGGGAGTCTTTTCCCCATTGCTTGCCTTTGACAACTTTCTCAAAGAACAGTTAGATGGTCATGGATGTCAGCCTTATTTCTGGGCTCTCCATTCTGTTCTATTGGCCTATGTGCCTGTTTTTGTACCAGCACCATGCTGTTTTGGTTACTATAAACTTGTAGTACGGCTTGAAGTATGGTAACATGATGCTTCTAGTTTTGTTCTTTTTGCTTAGGATTGCCTTGGCTGTTTGGGCTGTTTTTTGATTCTGTTTGAATTTTAAAATAATGTTTTCTAGTTCTGTGAAGAATGTTGTTGGTAGTTTGATCAGAATAGCCTTGACTCTGTAAATTGTCTTGGGCAGTATGGCCATTTTAATGATATTGATTCTTCCTATCCATGAGCATGGATGTTTTTCCTTTTGTTTGTATCATCTGTGATCACTCTGAGCAGGATTTCGTAATTCTCATTGTAGAGATTTTTCACCTTCCTGGTTAACTGTATTCCTAGGTAGTTTATTATGTCTGTGGCAATTGTGACTGGGATTGTCTTTCTGATTTGGCTCTCAGCTTGGCTTTGTTGGTGTATAGGAATGCTAGTAATTTTCATACATTGATTTTTTTATTCTGAAACTTTGCTGAAGTTGTTTATCAGCTGAAGGAGTTTTGGGGCTGAGACTATCAGGTTTTCTAGATATCAATTTATGTCATCTGCAAACAGAGTTAGTTTAACTTCCTCTCTTCCAATTTGGATACCCTTTATTTATTTCCCTTGCTTTATTGCTCTGGCTAGGACTTCCAATACTATGTTGAATAGAAGTAGTGAGAGAGAATGTCCTTTTCTTGTGCACTTTTTAAAGGGAAATGTTTCAAGCTTTTGCCCATTTAGTATAATGTTGGTTGTGGGTTTGTCATAGATGGGATAGATGGCTCTTACTATTTTTAGATATGTTTCCTCAATACCTAACTTATTAACAATTTTTAACATAAAGGTGTGTCTAGTGTTATCTAAAAATTTTTTTGCATCTATTGAGATAATCATGTGGTTCTTGTCTTTAGTTTTGTTTGTGTGATGAATCACATTACTGATTTGAGGTTGGTTCCTTTGCAAGGATGGGATGAAGCTTACTTGATCATGGTGGATTACATTTTTAATGTGGCTTGATTCAGTTTGCAAGTATTTTGTTGAGGATTTTTGCAACAAAATTCATCAAGGAAATTGGTCAGAAGTTTTTGTTGTTGTTGTTTTGCCTCTGTCAGGTTTTGGTATCAGGATTATGGTAACCTCACAGAATGAGTTAGGAAGGAGTCCCACCTCCTCAATATTTTGGAATAATTTCTGTAGGAATGGTACCCACTCTTCTTTGTACATCTGGTAGAATTTGGCTGTTAACCCATCAAGTCCTGTGCTTTTTTTAAATTGTTGTTGGTAGGCTATTTATTACTGATTTAATTTTGGATATCATTATTGGTCTGTTCAGAGACTCAATATCTTCCTTGTTTATTCTTGGAAGGGTGTATATGTCCAGCAATTTATCTATCTCTTCTAGGTTCTCTAGTTTCTGTGCATAGAGGTGTTTGTAATCATTTCTGATGGTTATTTTTATTTCTGTGGGGTTGGTGGTAACATTCCATTTATCATATCTAATTTTGTTTATTTGGGTCTTCTCTTTTTCTTCACTAGTCTAGCTAGTAGCCTAGCTATATTATTAATATTTTCAAAAACAAACTCCTGGATTTGTTGACCTTTTGAATAGTTTTTTTGCATCTCAATTTATTTCAGTTCAGTCTAGATTTCAGTTATTTCTTGTCTTCTGCTAGCCTTGGGGTTGATTTGTTCATTCAGCTATTTTCTTAGTCTTCTATTTTTATTGCACTGTTGTCCAATAGTGTATTTTATGTGATTTCTGTTCCTTTGCATGCGTTGTGGGTTGTTTTATGTCCAATTATGTGATCTGTTTTATACTATGTGCCATGTGGCAATGAGAAGAATGTATATTCTGTTGTTTTGGGGTGGATAGTTCTTGTCCCAGTCTATTGCTTGTTAGAAACCAGACCACACAGCAGTAGGTGAGTGGTAGGCAAGAGAACAAAACTTCATCTGTATTTACAGCTGCTTCCCAACACTCGCATTTCTGCCTGAGCTCCACCTCCTGTCAGATCAGTGGTGGCATTAGTCTCTCATAGGAGGGCAAACTGTATTGTGAACTGCACATGTGAGGGATCTAGGTTACATACTCCTTATAAGAATCTAATACCTGATGGTCTGTTACTGTCTCCCATCACCCCCAGATGAGATCATCTAGTTTTGGGAAAACAAACTCAGGGCTTCCACTGATTCTGCATTATTGTGAGTTGTATAATAATTTCATTATATATTATAATGTAATAATAATAGAAATAAAGTGCACAATACACATTAAATGTAATGAACTTGAATCATCCCAAAACCATTCCCCTCACTCTGGTAAATGGAAAAATTGTCTCCCACTAAACAGATCCATGGTGCCAAAAAGGTTGGGGCCCCTGGTCTATCAGATTCATTTGGTCCAAAGTTGAGTTCAGGTCCTGAATATCTTTGTTAGTTTCCTGCCTTGATGATCTGTCTAATACTGTTAGTAGAATGTTGACATCTCTCATGATTATTGTGTGGGAGTCTATGTCTCTTTGTAGGTCTTTAAGAACTTGCTTTATGAATCTAGGTGCTCCTGTGTTGGGTGCATATATATTTAGGATACTTAAGTCTATTATTGAATCAAACTGTTTACCATTATGTAATGCCTTTCATTGTCCTTTCTAATTTTTGTTGATTTTGAAGTCAGTTTTGTCTGAAATTAGGATTGCAACCTTTGCTTTCAGCTGTATTCCATTTGCTTGGTGGATTTTCCTTCATCCCTTTATTTTGAGCCTATAGGTGTCATTACATGTGAGATGGGTCCCTTAAAGACAGCATAACATTGATTCTTGCTTTTTATCCAGCTTGCCACTTTGTGCATTTTAAGTGGGAGCAGTTAGCCTGTCTACATCAAAGGTTAGGATTGATATGTGTGGATTTGATTCTGTCATTGTGTTGCTAGCTGGTTTTTATGTTGGCTTGTTTGTGTGGTTGCTTTATACTGACAATGGTATGTGTGTTTAAGTGTGTTGTTTTATTGTCTAGTAGCAGTTTTTCTTTCCTATATTTAGTACTTCTTTCCAGATCTTTTGTAAGGCAGGTCTGGTGGTAACAAACTGTCAAAATTTGCTTACTTGAAAAGGATCTAATTTCTCCTTCACCTAGGGAGCTCAGTTTGGCTGATATGAAATTCTTGCTTGAATAATTTTTTTAAGAATGTTGAATATAGACCCTTAATCTCTTCTGGTGTGTAGGGTTTTAGTTGAGAGTTCCACTGTTAGCCTGTTGGGGTCCCTTTATAGGTCATCTGCTCTTTCTTTCTAGCTGCCTTTAACATTCTTTCTTTCATTTTGATCTTGAAAAATCTGAAAATTACGTGTCTTGGGAATGATCATTTTATGCAGAATCTGGCAGAAGTTCTCTGTATTTCCTGAATTTGACTATTGGCCTCTCTAGCAAGGTTGGGGAAGTTTTCATGGATGATATCCTGAAATATATTGTCCAAGTTGTTTGCTTTCTCCTCCTCTTTTTCGGTGATGCCAGTGATTTGTAGATTTGGCCTTTTCACATGACCCCATACGGCCCAGAGGTTTTGTTCTTTCCTTTTTATTATTTTTGCTTTATTTTTTTTCTACTGCCTTATTTCAGAGAATCAATCATCAACTTCCGAGATTCTTTCTTCAGCTTGGTTTAGTCTGCTGTTAATACTTGTGATTGCCTTGTGAAAACTTCTATTTTGTTGTTTAGCTCTGTCAGACCCATTAGGTTCTTTTTGATACTGGTTATTTTGTCCTTTGCTCCTATATTGCTTTATTATAATTCTTACTTTCCCTGGATTGGATTTTGCCATCCTCCTGAATCTTGATGATCTTCATTCCAATCCATATTCTGAATTACATTTTTGTCATTTCAACCAGTTCAGCCTGGTTAAGGACTCTTGTTGGAGTACTGATGTGGTTGTTTGGAGGACATATGACACTCTGGCCTTTTGAGCTACCAAAGTTCTTGCATTAATTCTTTCTCATCTCTGTGTGTGGATGTTCCTTTAAGAAGTATAGATTGAATACAGTCAGTAGACTTCTTTTCTGGATATTTTCACTGGATTGAAGGTTTGTGCAGGGTATTTGGAGCTGAATTCCTGTCTCTGGTTTCACAGGGGGCATATTAGCAAGTTTTTTGGGTGCTGAAGATTGACATGTGATCTGGTAGGTGGCACTTAGGCTTATTGGTCAGTTGGTAGGCTCTTGCTTGACTATGTGGCTCCTCTACGTTTCCTCATAGTTGCAGCTGTTCCGGGTTTGTACCTTCCTTGAGTTGCTGGCCATAGATCACAGCTTGGCACTCCTGGGCTGCCCATGCAGCTCTGGGGCAATCTCAGTGTTTATGTTCTTTCCCCAACTTGGAGGCAACTGAGGTAGGGACCTTAGTAGTGGTTGTGGCTAATGATTTCTTGTTTGTCTCCTGGGGGCTCCATCCCAGAGAGATGTAGGTCAACAATCACTCAGTATAATCAGCTGAGGATAGAGGGTCTGTGCTGTGGACTCTAGCATAGGACGCCCTGTCCTGCAAAGTTCAGTGTGAAGTCTGTGAAACCCATGAGAGACAGACTGGCCTCCTCCTTTCGTTGGGTCAACTGCAGCTAGTTTGAGGACTTGGTTGGGAAGTCCTGCTCAGTGAGGAGGAAGAGGATCAGGGAACTGCTTTTTTTTTTTTTTTTTTTTTTTTTGAGATGGAGTCTCGCTGTGTCGCCCAGGCTGGAGTGCAGTGGCGCGATCTCGGCTCACTGCAAGCTCCGCCTCCCAGGTTCACGCCATTCTCCTGCCTCAGCCTCCGAGTAGCTGGGACTACAGGCGCCCGCCACCGCGCTCGGCTAGTTTTTTTTGTGTTTTTAGTAGAGACGGGGTTTCACCGTGTTAGCCAGGAGGGTCTCGATCTCCTGACCTCGTGATCCGCCCGCCTCGGCCTCCCAAAGTGCTGGGATTACAGGCTTGAGCCACCGCGCCCGGCCAGAACTGCTTTTTATAAAAGCAGTTTGGCCATGTTTTTGTAGAGCAGTTGTGCTATGCTGAAGGATCTCTTCTACTCCCAGTCAGCTTGGACTCTCCAAAGCCCAAAGGCTGGAATGACTAAGTCACCCAAACAGTGAAGACGGTGGCCCTTCCCTCCCACTGGGATTTCCATCTCAGGGAGGTGCAATACCACTACTGGTGGCTGACTGGAATTTCAGGCCAATGGGTCTTATCCTGTGAGGTGCTCTGGAACTGCCCATCAATCGAGTAAATAAAGAAACTGTGGCATATTTATATAATGGAATACTACTCAGTCATAAAAAGGAATGAATTAACAGCATTTGCAGTGACCTGGATGAGATTGGAGACTATTATTCTAAGTGAAGTAACTCAGGAATGGAAAACCAAACATCATTTGTTCTCACTGATATGTGAGAGCTAAGCTATGAGGACGCAAAGGCATAAGAATGAAACAATGGACTTTGGGTACTTGGGGGGAAAGAGTTGTGGAGGGGAGGGAAACAGTACTACAAATATGGTACAGTGTACACTGCTCAGGTGATGGGTGCACCGAAATCTCAAAAATCACCGCTAAAGGACTTATTAATGTAACCAAATGTCACTTGTACCTCAATAATTTATGGAAAAATTAAAAAGTAATATAAAAATAACAAATATGATTCCTGAAAAGATACAACATATTGATAAGAGAATAGTGTTCTCATCCCCCAAAAATGTTAAGTATGTGAGGTATCACACACACAAAATACTTGATTTTCCCATTTCATAATAGCAAAACATCATGTTGTATGCCATAAATATATATAATTTTTATCAATGAAAATATGATTTTATTTAAAAAAGAAAACCAAATCCATCTTTTGAGGGAAAAAACCACATCAGAATTCTCTATTTCACAACTCGTCATGATTCCTTACAGTCAATTCCCTTGTCTTTTCTTTATTCCTGTCCCAAACATACAGAATCAAAAGAGAGGCAATTTGGGGAGAAATCTAAGCTGTTGAAAAAATAAATAAATAAATAAATAAATAAATAAATAAATAAATACTGAAAAAAACATCTAAATAGACATATCTAAAAAGAAGACATGGCCGGGCGCGGTGGCTCAAGCCTGTAATCCCAGCACTTTGGGAGGCCCAGACGGGCGAATCACGAGGTCAGGAGATCGAGACCATCCTGGCTAACACGGTGAAACCCCGTCTCTACTAAAAATACAAAAACTAGCTGGGCGAGGTGGCAGGCGCCTGTAGTCCCAGCTACTCGGGAGGCTGAGGCAGGAGAATGGCGTAAACCCGGGAGGCGGAGCTTGCAGTGAGCTGAGATCTGGCCACTGCACTCCAGCCCGGGCGACAGAGCGAGACTCCGCCTCAAAAAAAAAAAAAAAAAAAAAAAAAAAAAAAAAAAAAAAAAAAAAAGACGTATAAACAGACAACAAATATATTAAAAATGCCCAACATTAGTAATCACCAAAACATCACTGTGTTGCTGACGTGCAAATCAACACCATGATGTAATATCATCTAACCCAATTAGAATGACTATGATGAAAAGGATACAAAATAACTAATTCTGGTAAGAATGTTGAGAAAAAGTAACTCTTATACACTGCTGGTAGGGATGTAAATTAATAGCATCATTATAGAAACATTATGAACGTTTCTAAAAAACTAAAAATAGATTTACCATGTGGCCCAGCAATTCTACTTTTGGGCATTTATCCAAAGAAAAGAAGATTATTATGTTGAAGAGAAGGCTGCATCCCCATGTTTACTTGCTGCTCTATTTACATTAGCTAAGATAAGAAATCAACCTAAATGTCCATCAACAGATAAATAGATAATGAAAATGTAGCATATATACACCCAATGAAATACTATTCCACCATAAAAAAGAATGAAATTCAGTAATTCACAGCAACATAGACAAGCCTGGAGGATATTAAGTAAAATAAATCAGGCATAGAAACATAAATACCACGTGTTTTCACTCATATATGGGAGCTAATAAAAGAGAAGCTCATAGAAGTAGAAAGTTAATTGTAGTAATTAGGGGCTGGGAGTACAAGAAGAATACAGAATGGAAGGATAGGGAGAAGTTGGTTAACAGATACAAAATTACAGTTAAATAGAAGGAACAAGTTCTCATTTTTCTATAGCACTGTAGGCTGAATACGGGTAACAACAATTTAGTATACTATTTTCAAAAATCTAGAAGAGAGGATATTAAATATTGACAACACAAAGAAATGTTAAATGTTTAAGGTGATGGGTGTGCTAACTTTCCTGATTTGATCATTATACACTGTGTACCTGTATTACTAAAATGTTAATCTGTATCTCATAAATATGTACAATTATTACATGTGAACCAAAAATAAAAGGAAAACAAAAAGGGAGAGAAGGCAAAAAATATAAAATAAGTAACAAAAAAAACTTTACTGAAATTAAAATGATATTTATTTCTTTAGTTATTCATGACACTCTGTCACCCAGACTGGAGTGCAATGGCATGATCATAACTCACTGGAGCCTTGATCTCCTGGGCTCAAGAGATCCTTGCACCTCAGCCTCCTAAGTAGCTGGGACTACAGGTATTCAGCACCATGTCCAGATAATGTTTTTTATTTTTGTTTTTAGTAGAGACAAGTCCTCACTATGTTTTCTCAAACTGGTCTTGCATCCCTGAACTCAAGTAATTCTCCTGCCTCCACCTCCCAAAGTACTAGGATTATAGGTATGAGCCACAATGCCCAACTAAAGAATTTTAAAGAAATAACATATAACAACCTTATGTCAATGAAGTCAACAATTTCTGTGAAATTAACAATTTACTAGAGACACAGATTACAAAATTGACTCAACAAAAAATAGAAAATCTTGATGCATATATAAGAAACAATTCCAACTACAGATTAAAAATGTTGCAGAGAAAAACCCAGACACAAATGCCTGGAGTACATTCAATCAAATATTTAAAGAAGAAATAATATTCTTCTTTAAAAATATTTTAAAAGAAATAATATGTAGAAGTAATTTTTTTCCAGAAAGTAGAAAAGGTGAAAAATTTTCCAACACCTTCTAAAAGGTCAATGTTATAATGAACAAAATCCACACAAAACTCTTTTAAAAAGACAAATGTCTCTAATGCATATAGACACAAAAGACTTGAAGAAAATATTAACAAATATATAAAATAGATTTGTATACCATGATCAACATATAACATGACTAAATATAATTTAAATCAACCAGGAAATCAAGGTTGGCTCAATATCTTAAAATCAACTCACGTAATACATCATAGTAATAAACAAAACGGAAATGAATACTTTATTACCTTAACAGATGCAGAAAAAGTATTTGAAAACAATCTGACACCCACTTATGATTAAAATCTCTAAAAATCTGGAAATAAAAAGCAACATCCTCAACTAATGCACACCTGCCTTTTCTATTTAACATTGTACTGACTGTTTTTGCCAGGTCCAGAGAATAATTAAGTAATTATAGATTCACAGGATGTTGTAAATTTAGTAAAGATGTACCCATCACCCAAAGGTAATACCTTATATGTGGTTATTTAAATCAAGGAAATTTACATTGACATAATCTGCAGACTTTATTTTAATTTTTCCAGTTGTACATGCATTCACCTGTGCGTATAGGTGAATGTATGTGGTTCTAAGAACATTTATTGTATGTAAATTTGTATAGCCATGACCACCATCAAGACACAAACTGTTGCCCTCACCACAAAGGTCTCCATTGTGCTATTCCTTCATAGTCACACTCTCACTTCATTCCTACTCCCAACCTTCCTTACTTCTTGCAACCACTAATTTGTTTCTCATTTCTATTATTTTGTCATTTTAATAACTTTATATAAATAGAATACTGCAATATATAACTTTTCCCCTTGTTCAACTATTTTTTTTACAATACATTCTATTTGTTGAGTATATCAATCATCTGTTCACTTCTATTACTATCTTATTTTATTATATGGATGTAATACAATTTGTTTTAATTCACTCATTGACACTTGAGCTGTTTCTAATTTTTGGCTATTACAAATTAAACACTAATGAACATTTATGAACAGGTTTTTGAGTGGATATAAGCAATAATTTCCCTGTGATAATGTCCAGAATACAACTGCTGGATCATATAATAAAAATGCTTGTTGTGAACATGCCAGACTATCTTCCAAAGTAGTTGCACCTATGTTCCTTGCACAAGCCACATATGAGAAAACAATTTTTTGACATCCTTACCAGTTTTTGGTGTTGACATTTAAAAAATTAGCTGCCCTAATGTGCACATAATAATTTATTTTTATGATTTTAAGTAACATTTCCCTAATGGCTAATGATGTTGACGAACTTTTCATGTCCTTACTTGTGATACGTATGTCCTGTTTGACAAGATGACTGTACATGTCTTTTGTCCATTTTCTGATTGGATTACATTTGTAAAAAAAAACTTACTGAGTTTTAAAAGTCCTCTGTGCAGACTAGATATGAGTAATTTGTAAGATATGCAGTTTGCAAATATTTCTTCCTATCTGAAGATTGATTCTTCATGTTCTTAACAAAAGTGTTTGCAAAGTATTTTTTTTTTTTTTTTTTTTTTTACTTTTTTTTTTTTTTTTATTATACTTTAAGTTCTAGGGTACATGTGCATAACGTGCAGGTTTGTTACATATGTATACTTATGCCATGTTGGTGTGCTGCACCCATCAACTCGTCAGCACCCATCAATTCATCATTTATATCATGTATAACTCCCCAATGCAATCCCTCCCTCCTCCCCCCCTCCCCCCTCCCCATGATAGACCCCAGTGTGTGATGTTCCCCTTCCCGAGTCCAAGTGATCTCATTGTTCAGTTCCCACCTATGAGTGAGAACATGCGGTGTTTGGTTTTCTCTTCTTGTGATAGTTTGCTAAGAATGATGGTTTCCAGCTGCATCCATGTCCCTACAAAGGACGCAAACTCATCCTTTTTTATGGCTGCATAGTATTCCATGGTGTATATGTGCCACATTTTCTTAATCCAGTCTGTCACAGATGGACATTTGGGTTGATTCCAAGTCTTTGCTATTGTGAATAGTGCCGCAATAAACATACGTGTACATGTGTCTTTGTAGTAGACTAATTTATAATCCTTTGGGTATATACCCAGTAGTGGGATGGCTGGGTCATATGGTACATCTAGTTCTAGATCCTTGAGGAATTGCCATACTCTTTTCCATAATGGTTGAACTAGTTTACAATCCCACCAACAGTGTAAAAGTGTTCCTATTTCTCCACATCCTCTCCAACACCTGTTGTTTCCTGACTTCTTAATGATTGCCATTCTAACTGGTGTGAGATGGTATCTCATTGTGGTTTTGATTTGCATTTCTCTGATGGCCAGTGATGATGAGCATTTTTTCATGTGTCTGTTGGCTGTATGAATATCTTCTTTTGAGAAATGTCTGTTCATATCCTTTCCCCACTTTTTGATGGGGTTGTTTGTTTTTTTCTCGTATATTTGTTTGAGTTCTTTGTATATTCTGGATATTAGCCCTTTGTCAGATGAGTAGGTTGCAAAAATTTTCTCCCATTCTGTAGGTTGCCTGTTCACTCTGATGGTAGTTTCTTTTGCTGTGCAAAAGCTCTTTAGTTTAATTAGATCCCATTTGTCAATTATGGCTTTTGCTGCCGTTGCTTTTGGTGTTTTAGACATGAAGTCCTTGCCAATGCCTATGTCCTGAATGGTACTACCTAGATTTTCTTCTAGGGTTTTTATGGTATTAGGTCTAACATTTAAGTCTCTAATCCATCTTGAATTAATCTTCGTATAAGGGGTAAGGAAAGGATCCAGTTTCAGCTTTCTACTTATGGCTAGCCAATTTTCCCAGCACCATTTATTGAATAGGGAATCCTTTCCCCATTTCTTGTTTCTCTCAGGTTTGTCAAAGATCAGATGGCTGTAGATGTGCGGTATTATTTCTGAGGACTCTGTTCTGTTCCATTGGTCTATATCTCTGTTTTGGTACCAGTACCATGCTGTTTTGGTTACTGTAGCCTTGTAGTATAGTTTGAAGTCAGGTAGCGTGACGCCTCCAGCTTTGTCCTTTTGACTTAGGATTGTCTTGGCAATGCGGGCTCTTTTTTGGTTCCATATGAACTTTAAAGCAGTTTTTTCCAATTCTGTGAAGAAAGTCATTGGTAGCTTGATGGGGATGGCATTGAATCTATAAATAACCTTGGGGAGTATGGCCATTTTCACGATATTGATTCTTCCTATCCATGAGCATGGTATGTTCTTCCATTTGTTTGTGTCCTCTTTGATTTCACTGAGCAGTGGTTTGTAGTTCTCCTTGAAGAGGTCCTTTACATCCCTTGTAAGCTGGATTCCTAGGTATTTTATTCTCTTTGAAGCAATTGTGAATGGAAGTTCATTCCTGATTTGGCTCTCTGCTTGTCTGTTGCTGGTGTATAAGAATGCTTGTGATTTTTGCACATTAATTTTGTATCCTGAGACTTTGCTGAAGTTGCTTATCAGCTTAAGGAGATTTTGGGCTGAGACGATGGGGTTTTCTAAATATACAATCATGTCATCTGCAAACAGGGACAATTTGACTTCTTCTTTTCCTAACTGGATACCCTTGATTTCTTTCTCTTGCCTGATTGCCCTAGCCAGAACTTCCAACACTATGTTGAATAGGAGTGGTGAGAGAGGGCATCCCTGTCTTGTGCCAGTTTTCAAAGGGAATTTTTCCAGTTTTTGCCCATTCAGTATGATATTAGCTGTGGGTTTGTCATAAATAGCTCTTATTATTTTGAGGTACGTTCCATCAATACCGAATTTATTGAGCGTTTTTAGCATGAAGGGCTGTTGAATTTTGTCAAAAGCCTTTTCTGCATCTATTGAGACAATCATGTGGTTCTTGTCTTTGGTTCTGTTTATATGCTGGATTACGTTTATTGATTTGCGAATGTTGAACCAGCCTTGCATCCCAGGGATGAAGCCCACTTGATCATGGTGGATAAGCTTTTTGATGTGCTGCTGAATCCGGTTTGCCAGTATTTTATTGAGGATTTTTGCATCAATGTTCATCAGGGATATTGGTCTAAAATTCTCTTTTTTTGTTGTGTCTCTGCCAGGCTTTGGTATCAGGATGATGTTGGCCTCATAAAATGAGTTAGGGAGGATTCCCTCTTTTTCTATTGATTGGAATAGTTTCAGAAGGAATGGTACCAGCTCCTCCTTGTACCTCTGGTAGAATTCAGCTGTGAATCCATCTGGTCCTGGACTTTTTTTGGTGGGTAGGCTATTAATTGTTGCCTCAATTTCAGAGCCTGCTATTGGTCTATTCAGGGATTCAACTTCTTCCTGGTTTAGCCTTGGGAGAGTGTAAGTGTCCAGGAAATTATCCATTTCTTCTAGATTTTCTAGTTGATTTGCGTAGAGGCATTTATAGTATTCTCTGATGGTAGTTTGTATTTCTGTGGGGTCAGTGGTGATATCCCCTTTATCATTTTTTATTGCATCTATTTGATTCCTCTCTCTTTTTTTCTTTATTAGCCTTGCTAGCGGTCTGTCAATTTTGTTGATCTTTTCAAAAAACCAACTCCTGGATTCATTGATTTTTTGGAGGGTTTTTTGTGTCTCTATCTCCTTCAGTTCTGCTCTGATCTTAGTTATTTCTTGCCTTCTGCTAGCTTTTGAATGTGATTGCTCTTGCCTCTCTAGTTCTTTTAATTGTGATGTTAGAGTGTCAATTTTAGATCTTTCCTGCTTTCTCTTGTGGGCATTTAGTGCTATAAATTTCCCTCTACACACTGCTTTAAATGTGTCCCAGAGATTCTGGTATGTTGTATCTTTGTTCTCATTGGTTTCAAAGAACATCTTTATTTCCGCTTTCATTTCGTTATGTACCCAGTAGTCATTCAGGAGCAGGTTGTTCAGTTTCCATGTAGTTGAGCGGTTTTGATTGAGTTTCTTAGTCCTGAGTTCTAGTTTGATTGCACTGTGGTCTGAGAGACAGTTTGTTATAATTTCTGTTCTTTTACATTTGCTGAGGAGTGCTTTACTTCCAATTATGTGGTCAATTTTGGAATAAGTGTGATGTGGTGCTGAGAAGAATGTATATTCTGTTGATTTGGGGTGGAGAGTTCTATAGATGTCTATTAGGTCCGCTTGGTGCAGAGATGAGTTCAATTCCTGGATATCCTTGTTAACTTTCTGTCTCGTTGATCTGTCTAATGTTGACAGCGGAGTGTTGAAGTCCCCCATTATTATTGTATGGGAGTCTAAGTCTCTTTGTAAGTCTCTAAGGACTTGCTTTATGAATCTGGGTGCTCCTGTATTGGGTGCATATATATTTAGGAGAGTTAGCTCTTCCTGTTGAATTGATCCCTTTACCATTATGTAATGGCCTTCTTTGTCTCTTTTGATCTTTGATGGTTTAAAGTCTGTTTTATCAGAGACTAGGATTGCAACCCCTGCTTTTTTTTGTTCTCCATTTGCTTGGTAGATCTTCCTCCATCCCTTTATTTTGAGCCTATGTATGTCTCTGCATGTGAGATGGGTCTCCTGAATACAGCAGACTGATGGGTCTTGACTCTTTATCCAGTTTGCCAGTCTGTGTCTTTTAATTGGCGCATTTAGTCCATTAACATTTAAGGTTAATATTGTTATGTGTGAACTTGATCCTGCCATTATGATATTATCTGGTTATTTTGCTCGTTAGTTGATGCAGTTTCTTCCTAGCCTCGATGGTCTTTACATTTTGCCAAGTTTTTGCGATGGCTGGTACCGGTTGTTCCTTTCCATGTTTAGGGCTTCCTTCAGGGTCTCTTGTAAGGCAGGCCTGGTGGTGACAAAATCTCTAAGCATTTGCTTATCTGTAAAGGATTTTATTTCTCCTTCACTTATGAAACTTAGTTTGGCTGGATATGAAATTCTGGGTTGAAAATTCTTTTCTTTAAGAACGTTGAATATTGGCCCCCACTCTCTTCTGGCTTGTAGAGTTTCTGCCGAGAGATCTGCTGTTAGTCTGATGGGCTTCCCTTTGTGGGTGACCCGACCTTTCTCTCTGGCTGCCCTTAAGATTTTTTCCTTCATTTCAACTTTGGTGAATCTGGCAATTATGTGTCTTGGAGTTGCTCTTCT
The DNA here is from genome assembly GCF_007565055.1 of Rhinopithecus roxellana. Taxonomy (NCBI): domain Eukaryota; kingdom Metazoa; phylum Chordata; class Mammalia; order Primates; family Cercopithecidae; genus Rhinopithecus; species Rhinopithecus roxellana. The sequence goes on along the minus strand of NC_044569.1, from coordinate 70,562,554 downwards.
GGAGGAGTATCTTTGTGGCGTTCTCTGTATTTCCTGAATTTGAATGTTGGCCTGCCCTACTAGGTTGGGGAAGTTCTCCTGGATGATATCCTGAAGAGTGTTTTCCAACTTGGTTCCATTTTCCCCCTCACTTTCAGGCACCCCAATCAGACGTAGATTTGGTCTTTTTACGTAATCCCATACTTCTTGCAGGCTTTGCTCATTTCTTTTTCTTCTTTTTTCTTTTGGTTTCTCTTCTCGCTTCATTTCATTCATTTGATCTTCAATCGCTGATACTCTTTCTTCCAGTTGATCGAGTCGGTTACTGAAGCTTGTGCATTTGTCACGTATTTCTCGTGTCATGGTTTTCATCTCTGTCATTTCGTTTATGATCTTCTCTGCATTAATGAGTCTAGCTGTCAATTCTTCCACTCTTTTTTCAAGATTTTTAGTTTCTTTGCGCTGGGTACGTAATTCCTCCTTTAGCTCTGATAAGTTTGATGGACTGAAGCCTTCTTCTCTCCTCTCGTCCAAGTCATTCTCTGACCAGCTTTGATCCGTTGCTGGTGATGGGCTGCGCTCCTTTGCAGGGGGAGATGCGCTCTTATTTTTTGAATTTCCAGCTTTTCTGCCCTGCTTCTTCCCCATCTTTGTGGTTTTATCTGTCTCTGGTCTTTGATGGTGGTGACGAACTGATGGGGTTTTGGTATAGGTGTCCTTCCTGTTTGATAGTTTTCCTTCTGACAGTCAGAAGGACTCTCTGTTGGTCTGTTGGAGATTGCTTGAGGTCCACTCCAGACCCTGTTTGCCTGGGTATCAGCAGCAGAGGTTGCCGAAGATAGAATATTGCTGAACAGCGAGTGTACCTGTCTGATTCTTCCTTTGGAAGTGTCCTCTCAGGGGTGTACTCCACCCTGTGAGGTGTGGGGTGTCAGACTGCCCCTAGTGGGGGATTTCTCCCAGCTAGGCTACTCAGGGTCAGGGACACACCTGAGCAGGCAGTCTGTCCGTTCTCAGATCTCAACCTCCGCGTTGGGAGATCCGCGGCTCTCCCCAAAGCTGTCAGACAGAGTCGTTCGCGTCTGCACCGGCTCCCGCTACTTCCCCTGTTGGTCTTCAGCTGTGCGCTGTCCCCAGAGGTGGAGACTACAGAGACAGGCAGGCTTCCTTGAGCTGCTGTGAGCTCCACCCAGTTCGAGCTTCCCAGCGGCTTTGTTTACCTACTTAAGCCTCAGCAATGGCGGGCGCCCCTCCCCCAGCCTCGCTGCTGCCTTGCGGATAGATCGCGGCAGACTGCTGTGTTAGCAGTGAGGGAGGCTTCGTGGGCGTGGGACCCTCCCGGCCAGGTGTGGGATATATTCTCCTGGAATGCCTGTATGCTTACAGCGCAGTATTGGGGTGGGAGTTACCCGATTTTCCAGGTGTTGTGTGTCTCAGTTCCCCTGGCTAGGAAAACGGATCCCCTTCCCCCTTGCGCTTCCAGGTGAGGCGATGCCTCGCCCTGCTTCAGCTCTCGCTGGTCAGGCTGCAGCAGCTGACCAGCACCGATTGTCCGGCACTCCCTAGTGAGATGACCCCAGTACCTCAGTTGAAAATGCAGAAATCACCGGTCTTCTGTGTCGCTCGCGCTGGGAGTTGGAGACTGGAGTTGTTCCTATTCGGCCATCTTGCTCCGCCCCGCAAAGTATTTTTAATTTTAATTTATTGTTACTTTCTATTGGTCATGGTTTTTGTATAACGTCTAAGTACTCTTCACATATCCCTAGGTCCCAATAATTTTTTAGAAAAAAAGGTAGGAATGATTTTTTCCTACCTTTTTTTCTAAAAAATTATAATTTTATATTTACTTGTAAATCTATTGTCCACTTTGAGTTAAATTGGGCATAAAATGTGATGTTTAGGTTGAGATTCATTCCATCTATTTTATTTATGCATGTGGATATCTGATTTTTTTAAGTGAAAATTATCCTTCCTCTACAGTATTGTTTTTGTATCTTTCTCAAAAATCAGTTGGTATTTTCAGTGGACAAATTTACGAGTTCTTTATTCTGCTTCATTGATCTTTGGGTCATCTTTCTAAGAAAAATCACACTGTCTTACATACTGTAGCTACATTGTAAGTCTGTAAGTCTTATGCTGAGATTTTCACAGGAATTATATTGAACCTATATAATAATTTGTGGAGAACTGTTATCTTTACACTTTGATCTTTCAATTACTGTGCATTGCTACATTTATCTGATTTTTTAATCTGCATTTTGTAGTTTTCAGCATAAAATTTCTGATCATATTTTCTTAAATCTATGCCTAAGTGTTTTGTATTATTTTGAGTCATTGAAAGTTAAACTTTGTTCTTTTAGTTTGCCATACATTCATTGATACATATAAAATATATTTTACTATTGATATAAAATGTATATCTACAGAGTTATATATAATATAGAATATAGAAATTTATATATAATATGATAATATATAAATATATATCTATGTATCCTTTATAGATACAAAATTTATTTTTCTATCTTAGTCTTATATCCGATAAACTTGGTGAATTCATTTATTCTAGAGTTTTGTTAGTTTTTAAAATTCTTTGGAATATTCTATGTAGATTACAAAAGCAACTGCAAATAGGGAAGTTTTATTTCTTTCTTTCATTTTATTTATACATTTATATATTTATAATATATATATATATATAATGTGTGTGCATTATACATATGTATGTATTTATTTCCTTTTCTTTCCTTATTGCACTGGCTAGGACTAGGGCTACTATATATTTACAGGAATCTCTCATATTTTAAAATTATGCTCTGTATTTAGCCTATTAATAAAATGAATTGCACAAGTTAATTCTTTTCGAGTGCTGAACCAGTCTAGTTTGCCTGGAATAAACCCTACATAGTTGTGATAAATCACCATATTAAATTTAATATTTTGTTGAGGACTTTCGCATCCATGTTCATTAGAGATCATGATTTGTAATGTTTTTTATTTTTTATTTTTTGCCTCTTGTTTTCAGAGTAGTACCACCTCTATAAAATGAATTCAGCAATTCTGTCATTCTCTTTTTCAGAAGTGATTGTGTACAAATATTACAAATTATTCTTTAAATATTTGTTAGAATTCTGTAAATGAAACAATCTGGGTTTTGGAATTTTTCTTTTGAGAGTTTTTATATGTAATTTCAACTTCTTTAATAGTTACGGTATTACTCAAATTGTGTATTTTATATTAGACAAGTTTTGTAGTTTGTGCTTTTCATTGAATTGGTCTGTTTCATTTAAGCTGTCAATTTTACATGTGTAATCATGTTTAAAGTATTCTTTGTTGTAGTTATTGTGTATAGTGATGATGCAACTTAATTCCTGATATTGTTAATTTGTTTTGGCTCTTTTTGAAGAGCCAAATGCACAGACTCTGAAAAACTTTGTCATTCTTACGAGAAGTTTGTCAATTTTATTGATCCTTTCAAAGAACTATCTCCTTGTTTTATGTATTTTTTTGTTTTCAATTTTATTGATTTGTGCTCTTTATTATTTTTCTTTTTCTTTTTTTTTTTTTTTTTTTGAGACAGAGTCTCGCTCTGTCGCCCGGGCTGGAGTGCAGTGACCGGATCTCAGCTCACTGCAAGCTCCGCCTCCCGGGTTTACGCCATTCTCCTGCCTCAGCCTCCCAAGTAGCTGGGACTACAGGCGCCCGCCACCTCGCCCGGCTAGTTTTTTTGTATTTTTTAGTAGTGACGGGGTTTCACCGTGTTAGCCAGGATGGTCTCGATCTCCTGACCTCGTGATCCGCCCGTCTCGGCCTCCCAAAGTGCTGGGATTACAGGCTTGAGCCACCGCGCCCGGCCCTATTATTTTTCTTATATTTTCTCAGGGCTTATTTTGTTCTTTTTAAATTTATTAATATGGAATCTGAGATTACTGATTTGAAATCTCTCCTGTTTTCTGAATTAAGCACTGTATTATAGATTTCTGCCTTAATAGTGTTTTAGCTTCATTCTACAAATTTTGATATGTCATATTTTCATTTTCATTTAGTGCAATGTATTTTTGTTAATTTTACATAAGACTTTCTCTTTGACCAATGGATTATTTAGAAGTGTCTTATTTAATTTCCAAGTATTTGAGGATTTTCTTCTTTTTTTTTTTTGTTATTGATTTATAGTTTGATTCCACTTAGGTGAGAGTTCTTTCTGGTTGATTTCAATTTTTTATATATGTAAAGGACTTTTTATGGCCCAGAATATGAAAAGGGATATTTATTTAGCAAAATTATAAACTCTAAATTTTTATATATTTACTACAATCTAGAGTCATCAATTTTATTAAGGAAACAAATAGAGGATAATGTAAATCATGTAAAGAAAGCAAATGAATTATCTATCTTGAAATCGAATGATTTAAAAAAAGTTTGTGAGCACTCTGATTTTTTCTGGCTATAAATATCATAAATATTTTGGGCCATCTTTTCTATATTAAAAGTATGAATGCAGTAAAAAGGCTTAATTATTAGAAGTTTTTAGCTACTATGTCAGTTTTATTTTCTGTACCTCTTCCTGTCTCCTAGTGGCTTCTCAATTTTCCTACTGGGGCAATATCTATTCTTCACTGTATGTAATTTAATTTTTAAAATATGGAGTCCAGTTAAGGAGCAGAATAGTGTCTAAGTTTCAATAATCTTGTCTAAGAATTTAAATATTGATCAAACGCATGAAATAATTGGGGATAGACTGGAGGCAACTCATGTTGGAAGGGCCTTTAGTCAATTCTTTCTTATCGACCTTTTGAGGTTGTCAAAAAGGTGTCCTAATTGTCTTTTCTGTCTGTGCTGTTTCTTGCTAAATGTTCTTCCAGAATTTTTTGACTTTTGTTCATTTCAAGGAACTACATTCAACTTCCCATTTATTTTGTGAAACTGTACTCCCTTACCAATAACCTCCCACCAAAGTCATATATTTAATTAAGAAATAAATGGTTACAGTCATTGCAATCAAAACCTAACTGATGGAGATGATTAAATAAACGATCTTATTTAGACTGTCGAGTTGCTGAAAGATATCATGTTCTAGTGTTTAAAAGTTTAGGTTTTGTCATGTACTGAGAAATCTTGGAAAAATTAGTCTTCTGACCTTCCAGTTTCTCATCTTTCAATTAGGAATATTAACATTACTTACTTCAATAAGGTATCATGAGGCTAAAATAAGTTAATATTGGTAAAGAGCTTGGAACAGCCCCAAAACTACATTAAACAGTCAGTAGAATATTGAGACCCTGTTTATCAGTTACTAGTGAAAAGCCTCACAAAAGATACCAGATTTCTTTCAGGAGTTATTGCTCCTGAATATTGGAAAGGGGTCATTTCCTTGAGAGAAGTGTTGGGTAAGAAAAGATTAAAAAAAACCTCAAGTCATCAAGAACTAAAAGACCTTGGAAATAAAGTTAAAAAGCTGAATTAAATTTGAAGGTAATCACCTATCCACTTTAGGTTTTAAAAAGGCAATCGTTCAGTAAAAATGGAGATGAGCTAGCTTTAGTTTTGGTGCTGAGGAAATACTGAAGATGATTATGAAAATGCCCTTGCATCTGCCCTTATACTTCATTTAAATCAAGCTTAAAGATAACAACTCTTATCTTTTTCTTGACTTTAGGTAGCACAATTAACTAAGCAATTAATTATTGGCTGCAGGAAATCTTTGGTGACTTCTGGTTCTCTTTGTCCTATTCAAATGTATTTACTTCTGAATTACATGAGCAATTCATTCTCTCTTCTCTGATCCCATTACTACTCTTGTAATTTAAGCCCTCATCATTCTCTGCTCGACTATGCTCTAACTTTTTAACATGTCTTTCCACTCTTGACACACCTTCCCCAAAATCTATCTTCATCTCTCCTTTTCCATTTCCAATCTATTCTGCATTCTGTTGCAAGAATAATGTGTCTCAAAATCTGCAACCGCCACCTGCTCTCCAAGGCTCTTTTAGATACCTGTCTTCCACTAAGCAGAGCATACTGTTACCTTCCTTAGCACTTAAAAAGTCCTATCACAAACTGAAACATATTTCAGTTTTTCTACCATTTTTGTCACATTATGAATTCCTAAGAACAAAGAATACATTTTATTCCTACTGCCTCCCTCATATCCCAGCACTGTATATTTTACATAGTAGTGTTGCCTAAATCTATTCTACATTGAAATAAACCGTTATCTACTTGCCTTTTATCTGTGTATTTTATCTTTCTACTTTTTCTTCCTTGAGGTAAGAGATCAGACCATATTTTTCCATTCCCTCTACAGTACCTAACAAAATACTGTGCAAAGGAACTCATTCCATTGTTAGATTGAACTGAGTTCAACTGGAAATCTTAGGAAAGGGAAGAGACAACAAAGTTCTTTTTCTTCAGTTTTGTTACTTATTTATTGCAAAGCCTTGGACAGCTCACCTAAATACACAGCACTTCATGTTTCTTATTCCTTAAATGTCAACAATAATATGATCCTCCATGGGCACATGTGGAAATAATTAATTCTGTAAGAACATGAAGAATACCAGAGAACACTATCAATCATCTTCAGTAGCAGCAGAAGAAAGGACTCATTAAGTACTGCACAATTCTTTGTAGAGCAGGATATGTAGGAAAGTTCCTTGCCCTCTGGGAGCTGACAAGCAAAAATGGACAACACATTCGTAGGTAACATACTCAGAGGAAACCTATACTCAAGGGCACACATAGATAAATGACAAAACAGAATTGTGAACTTCCTGAAGTATTAATACAAAAGTGATTTATCGTAGTAAATGAACAAATCACACCCTGCAGAAATAATTTTTATTGGCCTATATTAGGCAAGCTTGGTGCCAACTTATAGTGATACATTAGCAAAAAGGATCAAATGAAAATAAAATCCAGCCAGGTGAAGAAACACTAGGTTCATCATGAATCCTGGATTGACTAGACCGCTGGCCTGGAAACAGAATAGTGGGTGTGTTTGTGAAAACATGTATGTATTACTATGTGTGTGTTCACGGTGAAGTGATGATGGTGGGAGGAATGAAGGAGGCAAGATGTAGAAAAAGCAACAAGAAGAAACGGGTTGTCATTACATAAATGTGGTCTTTTAATAACGTTTAAAGCTCATCCCACTTGTTTAAGGAAAGAAAAATGTCCTGACCAGTGGTAAGTCCTGGCAGGAGAAGTTCTGTGGCAATAATGGTAGTATAAATAATTCCAGTTTCAGCAAGATTACAAAGTTGAGATAAGAGGTAGTAGTTTCTAACTTCCTATGAGCTAAACAGGGTGTCTGTCATCTCAGTGGAATGACTTGGATAGATCTCTGGCCCCTTTCAGAGAACAAAGAACAATCAAGAAGCTGGGTGTTTTACCAAAATTATCAGATAATTAATTGGGTGCATAGAAGAAAAATATCAATGAAAAACTACACTAAATAGTTCAATAGAATGTTCAGTTTTTGGCCAGCTATGCTGGCCGTGTTGACATGTAGCCACTGCACTGTTTCCTATTAATCCTGGACTTAAGATGGTCTATAATGGTGTTAGTTCCAGAGAAAATTGAGTAGGACTACTTAGCCCCTGGCTGCAATGGGCAGCTCAGGTCCAAAGTGACTGCTTTTTGAGTCTGTATTCCAGGGGGCTGGCAGGACCCCAGGCATTTCACAACTGAATCACTTTGACCCAAAGTCATTTGTTCAATCATGGTTGACAAAAGGTAACGGAGACTTTCCACTGTTCAGAAAACAAATGGATCTCTTGGCTGTTTTCATAAAGATCGACTGGGACTTAAAATAGCCTGAGGTTAATATTATAAATCTTTCTAAAAGAGATTTTCAGAACATATTCTTTATCCCAGCATTGGATCAATCTCACAAAATGACATATTTTCAAACTATAGTAAAGCAAAACAGCTTATTCTCGAAAAAGTTGAAAATAGTAAGAAATATTTTCTTTTCCTGGGTTTTGTTTGTTTGTTTATGTTTTTTTTTTAATTATTATTCTTGAACATCTACTAAAAAATAACTTGGAAAAAGCTGTGTGATGAATATGGATTGACCTTTTTAATAGTTTCGTGCCGATCTACCTAATCTTGACTGGTGTTCAGAGAGTTCCTTGAATGCCCACAACATGACACTGTGGTAAGCAGGTGTGAAGTATGGGTTTTAAATACTGTATGGGATAGAAAAAACAGAAAGAGAAACAGAACAAGGTAAAGGAATCCTATTTCAAACCCATATAATCATGAAAACCTGATGCAAAGTTAAAATTCACTGGGAATGTTGACTAGTAAACACTTTTGCCATGGTCCTATACATGATGATTAAATAAAAAGAGAGTAATACAAATTAACTTTGATCTTTGGATTAAAGTATCTTTTCAGGAGCCATGACAGAATATAAATTAAAATTGAAACAATAAGCATAGAGACAAGGACTTCAGAGAAAGAATACAGTAGACAAATACAGCAGATGACATCATATTTAAACCACTGCCTGATAGATGTTACCAGTTCTGTTTTATAAAATACTGAAAACTTGCCCTTGTATTTTCACCTGAATTTCTTATTCAAAATTTATTGATGTCTTCTCTTTGACTGGAAATTTTTTGGAAGAGTGACCTGATTTTCAATTGAAGCATCATCATTTACTTGTATAATCACAAGGTAAGACGATTCAGATGGTCCTCTGAATAACTGTCAGTCATGTTTATAGCTTGACTCCACCCTCCTCCTTACAATGCTCACGGTCTCAAGTTGCTTATTATTCCCATACGTGTGTGTGAATGTGTGTGTGTGTTCAGAAAAGATGACGAGAATTGTCTCTATCCCATCTGCATCTGAACTGTAACTTGGACTGGAAGCAAGGCTCAATCTCATTCCCTTTCGGGTTCAAATATACCATATTAACTACAAAGATTGGTTGTTTTAGAATGTTTTGTCTTTTTAGCCACATTTTCTGGCTGGGGACCTGCATCATGCAAAAAGCAAGTGTATCTGCATCAACTACTACAACCTGGTCATAAGAACTTTGCTAGGGAAGATAATCTCTTATTCTCCTTGTTTTGAAAGAGGGCTTCGTCAAGAAAGCTCTATATGAAGCAGATATACTAAAATAAAGCCATTTTTAGTAATAGTAATGAAGACAGAATGAAGACGTTGACTAAAATTGTGATTCTTACCCCAAAATTATAAATTTTAGAAATAATAACACCTTGCATCAAATTTGACGACATTTTAGATTTCTGATACAAAATAAATCCATCATATATGCCTGTGTGTATATGTGTATATATATATATAATATATGTTTGTATACAAAAACAATCTGATTAGTGCAAAAATTCATATTAAGTAAGAAGTGAATGTTTCACAAATTTGCAAAGTCAATTTACTAGAGTGTTAAGGATATATATAGGAGACTGTCGGATTTCAGTGAAAATGTAATTTAAGAGAAATTTTGTTTGATGACTTTAGTGTTATATTTACAGCAGTCATTGAGGATGTGAAAGGGTTATTTGGATCCGTAATGCTTCATGGCTTTTTATGGGGGAAATTATATGATAGTAACACCCAATTTGAAGATTAAAGACAGAGTCTCCTTTTCAAATATCTATAGGGATTGTTCTTTCTTTTCTTGCTATTACTTTCTACATTTCTATACTGTCTATTACAGGACCAACTGAATTAGTTTTCCATTAAACTGTTATTGATTTTAACAGAGCTTGAGAGGAAGCTGCTGTGACCCTCCTTCATTTCTTTCAGATCAAGGCTGTCATGAGGTAACTCAGATTTTGGTTTTCAATTCTGGCTTTCTTCTGCAAGTTTCTAGGTTTTTAAACTTGAAGAGCCTTTCTGAGTCTCAATTTTCTCATCTGTAAAATGAGATAATTGAGTTCACTGGTCTTCAAAATCATTCTTAATATATAAAGAGAAAAACAAAAGAGAGAATAAAGAGGAGAAAAAGTAGGATACTGAAGATACTTGAATAAACTTGCTTCTGTGTTTGGTAGGGAGAAACACCATTTGTCACTCACAGATCACGCGCTGCAAGAAATGCAGTGGCAAGGCGGTGAGTGCAACTCAGAGCTTCGAGGCCAATGCACACTCTTTGTTTTGTAATTTTTCTTTGGTGCCAGGTGGGTGCACTGTTTGCCAGGAATTCATACTTCAGAAATACAACAGTGCACACCCAGACAAAGGGCTTGGTTGGGATGTCTTTGTTCAGGGAACAATTAAAATGTACTTGTACTGGGTGATGAAAGCCTTCCCTGGATGTAAGGCACCGCGGCAAAGCACAAAGTATGGTTGCGCTTTTCAGGTAACAATGCAGTGCTAGAACTCTTTACTTCCCCGTGGAACTAGGCAGAAAAAAAAAAAAAAAAAAAAAAAAAAAGATTGAAAAAAGTATTAGAAGAACAGCCTAAGTCATCATCAAGTGCCCAAATGTTAAATATACTGCAGTTTCTAACTCCACATGAAATTCAGGATTTATGCAACTTTATGGGATAAGAGGAAGGAACATAAGATTGATAATTGGAGAAAATGTTACTGATCCCAGAATTCTTGGGCAATTGGAGGGAGTAGAAACTCTATTTCTTAGTCCATTTCAAAGGTTGCTTTCACAAAACCAAGGTCTCTGTACAAAGATGACTTTTTTTTAACCATTTATTTTGTTTTCCTTGGCAACCTGAGTCCTAAAGCAGGAATGCTCAGCCCCAGAACCCGGACTCCGGATCCCTAAAACTGTTGGGAATAGAGGAAAGGACTGCATTTCCTGCAGATGAGTCATCCTGCTAACAGTAAGCTACATTTTCTTCACCATGGACCTCAGGCATCACAGTAAATTTTATCTTATGTGGATTTAAAGTATAGTCTCAGAAACAAAAGGGTTTTGGAAGAACTTTCTTGGACCCATTAGGCAAACCCTTCCAACGCAATTTTTGTTTGTCAGAACGCTGGCCCCTTTTGTGTCTTGAACTTTGTTCAATGCTTGAAAAAAATATCTCAACCATAGCCACATTTTATTTTCCTCAGAGCCAATTTTTCAGCATAATTTGTGATAGAAGCTACTGTGTGCTCAACCAAGACAGATCATCTCTCATCCAGAAAAAAAAAAATCAATTTTAATTCTTCAAGGAAGAACAGCAAGTGGTATTTATTATACAATATTTAAAGAAGGGTCATTAAGCATTTCTCTACTTTTCTTCCCCTCTTTCTATCTGGAATATTAAAAAGGGAATTTATAGAAAATGTATAGTGGATTAGACCATGCAAATGCCTTGACTCTCTGAGAATAGTCCTAAGCTAAGGTTTAGAAAAAGGGAGAATCTATTTGGATATCTATTGTTGGTTTACTGGTAAGATTAGCAGGTCATATCACTTATCTGAAATCTGTATTCTTGCTTATATTTTTATGTTGTGAAGTTTAGCTTTCACACAGATAAAAATTTTGTTCACAAAGGTGTCTTGGAAATGTCATTTTCAGCAATGAAAATTCATGTATTTTAGCCACTTAGTTACATTCAGTTACAAAAAATAGTAAGAGGTAAGCACTCAATATGTATTTATTTCTTTGAGTGAATGACCACACAATGTGTGTTCTGGGGAATATGGCATCATAGATGCCTTCCGTTATGCTAAAAAATGTACATCTTATTTTTCAGCTTTAGTTGACCTTCTGTTCTTAAACTCATCCTTTCTTTTCTTGAAGAGGCTATTTAATTCTTTATCCAGTGAACATATAATAATAAACTACATAAAATATGAAGACACGTACTTATAGGACTAGGAGGCGTTAAAAATACTAACATACTCTATGCCCCTATTCTGGGGTCAGGAATTCCTGAACATATCCCAGAAACATAATGAAAGCATCACATAAAACAGGTTTTGTTCGTGTCAAGAACTAAAATGAATGATAAACAAGCAGTACAATAATATAGGAAAGAGTATAAACATTACCTACAAGTAGCAGAGAACATGATTAGTGAATCAATAATTAGACAAATAGATGTTGATGTTGAGTACCTAGCACAAAGTTGGTGCATATTAGGAGCATAATTAATACTTGCTCAAAAATGTAGAACTATTTAGATAAATAGATTGATAGACAATCAGGCAGCATAATACCATATATAAGAACACAATTCAGTGTCCAACAATCTAAAAATTAATTCTAGGCTCAGGGTCTTTCTACCTTGGCAATCTAGGACAAGCAACTTAACTTTTACAAACCTCCCTTGCTTCATCTCTAAAGTGAGATAAGAGTAATAGTATTTATCATCTGGGAATATAATGAAAATTTATATATGTTATATATGTATGTCTGTGTTTGTGTGTGTGTGTGTGTGTGTGTGTGTGTGTGTATTTACATACATAATGCTTAGGAAAAGGCTTGGAAAGTAAGATATGATCAAAGGATTTTTTTGTTTATGTTAATTTTGTTTGTATTATTTCTAATAATGTTGACAACTACTACCTATAATAGAGCCAACTTTCAGTTTCTAGTTCTAAAATATAAAGCCTGTTTATGAAGAAAAAATATATCTTAGGCAAATCCAGATGTGACAACTACTTTTGGACAACAAACCAAAATAGCCAATGACCATGATTGGTCCATTAACTATCTCTCTACTTCCATTTAGCACTTTCTAAGAACCCAGTTCTCACCTACACACACAATAGGTTTTCGAAGTACCCGATCTATTTGGGGAGGTAAGACTTTAACACAATAGAAACAGGGCAGTTGGCACTATTGATTTATATTTTATTGATTAACTTGTCATTTTTGAAACAAAATATGTACATCAATTAAATTCTACAAATTGTCTTTAACCAAGGAGGTCACTGTGTTTAGGCAATTGATAAAAGTATAAATTTAATAAAATTTTTAATAAATTATTGCTATTTATAAAAAAAGTAGACTACCAAACACAGCTGCATTATATGCAACTTCTAGAGCTAAATCTTAACAGGTTTTACAGGTTCTACCATCGCCCTCTTCAAACACTCTCATCAACAAGTAAAGAAACCTGGAATAGACTTCTGAGTGTTAGGAGACTATGGGGAAAGAGATATCCTGAGACCACAGAGAGAGAGGGAGTCTAGCCCTGTCAATATCTCAGTTGAGCCCTAATTCCAGCCAACCCATCAGCTGAATGTAGGTTTGTGAGAGAGGCTAAGTGAGACCAGCAGAACAATGTATAAAATCATGAGAAATAATCAACTATTGCTATTTTAGACCACTAGACTTTGGGATAATTTGTGGCACAATTATATGGCTCTAGACACCTAAACATGGAAAATTATAGTACTTTATTAAGAAAACTATCTAGTGGCCCTTTGTTTAGGGGCTCTTTGTTTAGGAATCTGGTGGTTTCATTCTTGGGGCAGTGAATCAGATTGTGGCTGTGGAAGTAGAGGAAGGAAAGGAGAGGCTATCCCACAAGTGCTCTCTCGGGCAGATCAGCTTTAGAGGTACAGATAGAAGTTAAAAGTCTGGAAATTGGTACTCTTAAATCTATCCATATCCTTGTACCTCCTGGAAATTTTTGACACATATCCCAGTTGAGGCCAGTGTTTCAACCTGAAGGACATAAAACAGGCCCCAGAAGAGTGATAAAGCATTCCTGAAGCAGGAATAATAGAAAAGCAGCAGGATCTCACTCTATGTTCATTTGTTAAGGTACACTGAACTATTCCAGAGGGAGGTCAACAGCATGAACTTCACTTGGGCAAAGTAGTATGGTTGGTGGAAAAGTAATTGTGATTTTTGCCATTACTTTCAATTGCAGAAAACACAATTACATTTGCACCAACCTAATACAATCTGAAACCAGAGGGTGGAAGCATCACAATATTTGGTTTTACCTAAAGATTTACTTTCTGTTTTGGCTAGCTCACATTGGCAGCACTGAGTACGAAGGGGATAATGTCACTGGTACTATGGGGTCTCCAATTGTATGTGTATTACTATGAGACAGTGTCAGTGTCTTGGTCAACTACTTGAGCATAACACATATACTATTTCCATATTTCAAAGTAATTTTATAATATGGCATTATTACCATTTCAAAAGTTAGAAGAATCAGAGAGTGTAAAATAATTTATCCGCAAAAGCAGCCAGTGACCAAGATGGACTTTACAGGTGGTTTTACATGATGCCAGTGTCATAGTCATGCCACTGCGCACAGAAAATTTAATTCATGCACTTCTAAGTCCTTTCCAAGTAAAATTTGTTTCCCAAGGCAGGTAATTGCATCATTTTGTTAAGGAAATCATCATGAGCACATGATGCTGTGTGAGGTCAGTTAAGGACAAATGACTGTGGGCTGGGTACATTGGAGAAGGTGTGCGGAGGATGTAGGGCCTGAAGTGCATTGTCTGGTAAATAAAAAGAGATAAAGACCATTCAGACAAAGTAGCAGAGTAAAGAAAGGCATAAAGCAGACATTAGACTTGCTTCTAGAAGGTTTGCTGAGAATATTGGCTGAGAAGAGAGAGTGCGTAAGGGAGAAAGCCAGGCATATGACAGGCCCAAAACAAATTACAGAAGGTCTGGAAAGCAGGCGTATGTAATAATGTGCTAGAGGAGGAGATTTTACAATGGAAACCTCAATGATAACTGCTCAACAGAAACTGAAAAAAATATATTTTTTTGCCAAAATCCTCAAGAAATACTTTATTTCGTTTTTACATTGACTCTAAGGGTAGTACATAGTCTGTGACTTCATCAGTTTTCAACACACACACACACACACAATTTTCTTTCTTTGTTACTGTACCTTTACGCAATTGAACATTTGAGATCTGCCAAGGGTATTAAAGGTAAAATAAAAATAGAATGTCTAGAGTCCAAAAGAAATTATGGATCGAAGAGAAAGCAGCTAAGTAAGACTGTAGGAGGTCTCTGACAAACTCCAGGAGCTGGCAAAGAAGGAACTACAACAAAAGGCAAGAAAGAGCCAACAGGTAGCAATGCTGAGAGCAGCTGAGGAAGGATAACTGAGGAAAATGCCAAAATAATTACTGCTCCAAAGAAAAGAGATAGACTGAAGCCTTTTTCTTTTTAAGATTTTAAGTCTGAATCTTTCAAGATTAATACCAGGAGAAACAATACTATGGTCTGACTTTTGTGGATGCAACTCTAGTCTTAAAAATTGATAATATTGTCTTTTGTTGTTTTAGATTTTGAAAGTTAGAAAATATTCCTATTTGGAAGTACTCAGTACTTTTTATCTGTAAAGGGAACTATAGGTTCCTTTTGGACTGTCTTTCTGAATAACAAAATATCACAGAGATGAAAGTATCCTGAAAAGATTACTTCGTTTCCTGTCAAAGCAACACCCAAGGCTTTCTGTACACTAGTCATTCTTTCTATAGTATATAGTAGCCTGGATTAATTGAACAACTAATCTGTTCCAAGCACTGCATATATCATTTAATTCTTACCCTTGCACCGCAGAGTAAGTGTATTGTTCTCATTTAACTTTAGAGAAATAATAAGGCCAAATAAATAGCCACAGTTTGTAGCAGCACTAAGATTGAAGCCAATGGCAGCAAGCCTTCCACCTGTCACAGGGTGGCCCAGCTCTTTTGGTGGTTCCCCCAAACTTACGTCCTCATATTCTACCATTCTGATCTTCTCCAACCCCAATGTCCTGTCCAGCAGGGATGAAGATTCATAATATATACATTTTAGTGAATATAAATCATGTGATTACCTCTATGAATGTGATGTATGTTTAATACTATGAAATGGAAGACCTGACGCTTTGTCGTTTGGAATTTTAAACTTTAACCTTACAATTTCTTAAAGGGCAGATTGGCTATGTACTATTTTGGTTATCTGTCCAGGTTTAATCACTCTTCAGGCCAAAGCTGACAAAGCTGTTCTCAACTGTAGCCATTGAACCTACAAGAGTAGTTCCTGTAGACTAAGCTAGTCCTTGGAATGCTGTTGTCAGCCTATCCATCTGGAGGACAATATCTTCAAGCTCCTACCATTCCTGTGTCAGCTTTCTTTCCCACCAAAATTCTTTTATATTTTCAGAGTTAACTTGGAAAATTCAGGGTGTTCTTTCTGTGAGTATTTGGAGCAAAATTTTGTTATGAGACCCCTTCCAATCACCTTCTATTCATCAAACTATAAGTATACAGCACTTATTATATTCTGCTTTGTATTGAAGGTACAGTTAGCTCTTTGTTGATTCATTTTTTATGTGCTGCCAACACTGTCATCCCTCCTGTGATGCCTGGACCATACCTAAGTTAGGGAATAGCTCCCTGGTGTACAGTAATCTTTCAATCCCAACCCATGAGCTACGAACATTTGCACAATTTCACAAATTCTGGGGGTATCATGGGCCTACCATTTTCTTTCACTCTCATTTCTTTTTCTGATTAAGTTTTTTCACATAAGCCACCATTTCTCATGGCAGTGCATTTGCTCTGTTGCTTCTCTTAATCTTTCTGAACGTTGACACTCAGAGTAAGGAAATCAAATCCCTGACTAGCACCCTATACAGCAGAATATTATTTAGGCTGTATGCTGGTTTTAAAGCATCAGCCTCTGCCACATTGGGATCTCTTCCTTGCCATCTTCTCTGAGAATCCTCCATTTCTGCAAAATTGCTAAGTGTTCAGACTCAGCTTTCTTCGTGATTTCTTCAACTGTTTTTTCTCAATCTTTATTCCCAGACAAAATTATCTTTTCTATCCCAGAGCACTTTTCTCAAGAAAAGATCAAATTTTATAAGCTGACAAAAAGGAATCAGTTAATTAAAAAGTTGGCAAACATAATAGCATATAGTAATTTTCTTCTCTTTTGTTTCACTTTTCTTCCTTCCCAGCCCCTTCTTTTCCTGGTCTCCTACAAACAGAACAGTTCATCAAAATGTTTTAGAATTATGCCCAACTTTTTTTGTTTTTTCCTTGCTTATCATTATGATGATGATGAAATTTTGGAGTAAAATCAAATATACAACACAAAATTATGCTTAAATAAATTTTAATATACCCATATTTTAAATACTGTCCAGCTAATAAAAATGTGTTTTCTTAAGTATGATTATAGTCATCTCTCAGAATCCATGGAGAATTGGTTCCAAGACCACTCCAATACCAAAATCCACAGATGTTCAAGTTCTGCAGTTGACCCTGAAGAACAAATATATGAAAATTGGCCCTCTGTATCTGTGGGTCCTGCACAGTCCGCTAATACTGTATTTTTTTTCCAGTTTATTGAATCTGTAGATAGGAACCAATGGATACAAAGGGCAAACTATATTACAAAGTTTCTCTTATGGGTGCCATACATATATTTCCCATACATATAGATAGTTTTGATTTTTCTAATGAATTAAATATTTAAGTAAATACTTAAACTATTAATAAAAGGAAACATGCAAATAGCAAAATAAAAATCACTGTTTACCAGATTATATCTATCAATTTATGTCTACCTATATCACTTAAAAGTATCATTTGTCTAAACACTTGACAAAGTTGTTTTTGCAACTTAAAAATACAGATATTTCCAAATTAATTGGTGAAAGTGGTTTGTTCTTGAAACTTAATTTACATTTCTTTGATTACTAGTGAATACCCTGAAGATTGAATAATCTTTCAAAAATATTGAAAGCTTATACGCTTTCCTTTGTGTCTTGAGTACTCTTTTTCTTTAACCATCTGAAGTAGATGTTCAAAAATTTTAATTGATTACTAAGAGTGTTTTCTATGATAAGAATGTTAACTCACTGGCCACCATGCATATTTATGAATTGTTTTCATGTTAGTTCCCTCTCTAGGGGCATGCCATCAAATATAGTCCCATTTTTTTCTTTATAAATATAATGGTAATGATATTTACTGAGTGCTTTAAATAAGCAAGGCACTCTCCTAATGCTTTATTTTCATTATCTCCTTCATTCCTTGTAACAAGTACATGACAAAGGTCCTATTTTCTCCTTTTTCACAGATGGGTGAATTACAACTTAGAAAGGTCAAGTAGCCTGCCTAAGGTTACACAGTTTGTTAACAATAGAGAGAGAATTAGAATGGTTTGACCTCTGACAGTATATTTCAAAGTAGAATACAATGCCATCTCGATATCTATTTTTGTGTCTATACACTTCTTTCTAGATTTCTCTGGCTGTTATTTTATCTATCTGGACATTTACATTATTTTAATGTTGATATAAGTTGTAAGATGTATATCCAACTTTATTCAATAAACTATTTTGGAAAAACCAACTAATTTTCAAAAGAAAAATTATCTATCCTTTGTGAGTTGAAGACATGGAAATTGAGTAGAGATGTAAATACTGCATTAAAATGGTGATAGACAGAATGGTGGGAAACAAGTTTTGCAATACAGGTTTGGCATAAGCTGAAGCACGTGATAAAAATGATGCTATTGAATAAAAAAACTTCAGAAGCCCATTTAAGTGATACATGACAATGAAGATTAACTTTGGTAGTTAAATTAGGGCCTGGTCTTAAATGCAGGCTTTACTGTGGCACTGATTAACCTAAGAATGCTACTTAGAAACCATGAAATAACAATTATTTCATGCTAATACCAGAGTCCCCGAGCAAAGTTAAAGGTAAATATAAATATCTCTAGTATCTCCTCTCTCCATCTCTCTGAGAAGTGCCTGTTCCTATTTGACTAGTCTCAGGTAGAGAATAGGCTAATGCGTGACTTTCTAAGAGAAAGTTAGTTGGCAACGTGAAACAGCAAAAACAACTATAGATTGAACCAAAAGATGCATAGTATTTATTTAGGAAGATTAAAAGTGTCATTTTTATTTCTAGAGCCCTCTTTAGAGCTCTTTTATTTCTAGAGCCCTTACATAATGAAATAAGGTAAGACACTTCTCTACCTCTCTCTACCCTTTGTCTTCTTTGCTAGACAATTAGGGGTGATCTCACCATTGGGAACCTGCAAAGTTTGGTTGCTAGTTTAGGTTCCAGGCATACCTCTCTGTCAGAAGCTAATTATATCCCACTAAGTCTACAGGAATTCTTGGCTTCAGTTAGATTTTATATCTGGTCCTGGAATGTCTCAGATGGCCCTTCCCAATGCAGTGACAGCATAGAAGTACATGATAACCATAAGAAACACAGATCTGTGCTTACGGCTTTATAGACTAAGGAAAAGGAGCTTTGTATTTCGAATAGAAAATGACTGCCTAAGGCAATTTTCATGGAAATGGACAAAAGAAGAATACATTTCTGTTAGTCACAATTTCTTGAGAAATTTTTTTATTTCACCTTCATTATTATATTTCCATTGTTGATAGTTTTTATAGAGTTGTTTTTAATTGGTTCTGGATAGAAATGCAATGAGTATTAAATATAAAAATACTTCTAAACAACTTACCTGTGATTTAAAGTTTCAGAAAACTTATGATGTCACCTTTCAGCTGTCAAAGTGCTATTTACATAATCCTCAGTGAGAACACACTTTTTAATGACGGTGGAAATGTTGCAATGTGTGATAGGACCCAGGTTTAAAAGTGAAGTATTTTTATTGAGACAGAAGAAATTAAATGGAAAAAAAAGAAAAACTATAAGGAAAATATTTAACCTACTTTAGTAGGTAGCTTTTCACTCTTCAGAAATTCTTGGCACAAAAATTTAAACTTGAAGTTGACATGGCAATAGAGCAGAACTCCCAAATCTTATGATATCTACTTGGACTACCTTAAACTACGTTTCTGTGAAAAGGGGCAATAGAAGCCCAGTATGGGTGTTATTTTTAGGTGTTTGTCAATGTACTGTCCGATAATATGAAAATAATAGATAATCCTGAAGTGTTAATTCTCTGAGTTCTGAGTAGCCATGGTGTTAATTTTTTTTTGTTTTGTTTTTAGGAAAACAGACGATTTGCATGTCATTTTGGCTTCAAATGCAAGATTATTTTTTCTATAGAATCAAAACTAGAAGTTACCTTAAACACAGAGCTTTAAGAAACGGGACAATGATGAAGAACTAAAGAGATTGTTGAAGTAAATAGATGGATGGAAAAATGGATGACTGAATGATTGATGAATGGATTGATAGAGAAGTGTTTCCATGAAAATGTCTGGATTTGGATGATAGTTTTCACTGTGTCATATACCCTTTTTATCTTGACGAGCATTTATGGAAAGTTATTTTCTGGGATAATACTTTAGATCCAGAAAATTCTACTATAAAAAAGATATTTAGACTTCAAGCTTTTACTATGAATAAAATGAAAAGAGTCAACGTTCTAATATTGCTGTTATTCATAGATACGAGTCACCACAAAGATGCTCACAAAATTAGAACTGCTTTATTTGTAGTAAAATGTGCAGAGTAGAGTCAAACGGGCCTGGGTTCAGCTCTTGCCCCTTTCACTTACTTACTGTATGAATTTGGACATAGTACTTTATCTTGCTGATGCTCAGTTTTCTCCAGTGTAATAAGACAATAAAATACCTCATAGAGACCAAAAGCGAGTGAGTGAGATAACAAATATAAAACACTGAATATAGTGCCTAATCCAGAGCAGGTGCTCCACAAATAATGATTATTTTATTTGTAATAGGTACTATAAAAATACATATTAGAAAGTAAAAAGATGTATATTTGGTGCAGACTGCAAATTAGATAAACAACTACAAAGATATTTATCCCCCTGTGGCATTCTACTCAAACTGTGACTGACTTTCAGTTCACTTTGCTTGGAGTTTTGTTTAGTGGGTTTTTAATAGGAGCACTGGACTGGAGCAAAACTGGAAGTTAAATTTCATTATAGAATTTCCAGAGATCAAGGCTAATATGCTGGTTATCCTCAGTCAAATAAACTGTATGATTTAATTTAGTGCAGGCCCTGTGATACTTCATTTTATATTGCCTTTTTTTTCCCCTCATTTCTTCATATATCTACCCTCTACTCATACACCCTATCCATGGCTATGTCTCATATCTCTCCAGTGATGAAACAGAGTTGATCATATAGTGGCTAGTCAATATAAATTACCTGAATAATTCATGGCAACTGTCCTTCTCTCTTCCCTCAGAAAAGAACTCCTCACTCTCTCGCACCCTAGGGAGAGTATTGCACATTCATTGTAACATAGGATATGGCAGGACACGTATTTGTTCTGTTGTTATCATCATACTTCTTAACTGTCTTTAAAGACATGCATACTCTTAAACAAGTCTCCCAATGTTGTCATACTCTAATATGAAAAGGAGTTCCAGCTGTCAGGATTTCTGTTCCGAAGTTAAAAAACTAAACTTCTTTCCTCCCCAAAACGATAACGAATGCAATAATGATAAGGGAGCTCAGATGTAATCATGAATCTCTTACAGAATGCAGGATGTGCTCATAAACCCTTGCTAAATATCTTTCTTTGTAACCCAAATTAGATTTATTAGAAATTCTAATCTCAGAGTTGGCCTTCAGTAAATGTTACATGAAATCAACTGTGCCTAATCCCCAATTTTCTAGAGCTGGAATGGAGGATGTTCTTACATTTAACTTTCATTTAGTTCTTTGTACAAACATTTCTTCCCTGTTTATCATGTGAAAGAGGCCAATTTCCAGCAAGATATCTAATTTTTGTCATCTATATATTGGTAAACAACAGTGAGGAAAACATAAACACACTTGACAGCTCTGGGGCTTTTATTAAAATTTTTTTTTCAGTGATTACCTTCTTTTTTTTCATTATACTTTAAGTTCTAGGGTACATGTGCACAACATGCAGGTTTGTCACATATGTATACATGTGCCATGTTGGTGTGCTGCACCCATTAACTCATCATTTACATTAGGTATATCTTCTATTGCTATCCCTCACCTCTCCCCCAACCCCACGACAGGCCCCGGTGTGTGATATTTCCCACCTTGTGTCCATGTGTTCTCATTGTTCAATTCCCACCTATGAGTAAGAACATGCAGTGTTTGGTTTTCTGTCTTTGCAATAGTTTGTCCCTCCCCCAACCCCACGACAAGCCCCAGTGTGTGATATACCCCACACTGTGTCCAAGTGATCCCATTGTTCAATTCCCACCTATGAGTGACAACATGTGGTGTTTGGTTTTCAGTCCTTGTGATAGTTTGCTCAGAAGGATGGTTTCCAGCTTCATCCATGTCCCTTCAAAGGACATTAACTCATCCTTTTTTTATGCCTGCATAGTATTCCATGGTGTATATGTGCCACATTTTCTTAATCCAGTCTATTATTGATGGACATTTGGGTTGGTTCCAAGTCTTTGTTATTGTGAATAGTGCCGCAATAAACATACATGTGCATGTGTCTTTATAGCAGCATGATTTATAATCCTTTGGGTATACACCCAGTAGTGGGATGGCTGGGTCAAATGATATTTCTAGTTCTAGATCCTTGAGGAATTGCCACTACTGTCTTACACAATGGTTGAACTAGTTTACAGTCCCCCCCCAACACCCCCAACAGTGTAAAAGTGTTCCTATTTCTCCACATCCTCTCCAGCACCTGTTGTTTCCTGACTTTTTAATGATCACCATTCTAACTGGTGTGAAATGGTATCTCATTGTGGGTTGGATTTGCATTTCTCTGATGGCCAGTGATGATGAGCATTTTTTATGTGTCTGTTGGTTGCATAAATGTCTTCTTTTGAGAAGTGTCTGTTCATATCTTTTTGCCCACTTTTTGATGCGGTTGTTTGTTTTTTTCTTGTAAATTTGTTTAAGTTATTTGTAGATTCTGGATATTAGCCCTTTGTCAGATGGGTAGATTGCAAAAATTTTCTCCCATTCTGTAGGTTGCCTATTCACTCTGATGGTAGTTTCTTTTGCTGTGCAGAAGCCCTGTAGTTTAATTAGATCCCATTTGTCAATCTGGGCTTTTGTTGCCATTGCTTTTCGTGTTTTAGTCATTTAGTCCTTGCCCATGCCTATGTCCTGAATGGTATTGCCTAGGTTTTCTTTTAGGGTTTTCATGGTTTGAGGTCTAATTTAATCTTTAATCCATCTTGAATTAATTTTTGTATAAGGTGTAAGGAAGGGATCCAGTTTCAGCTTTCTACACATGGCTAGTCAGTTTTCTCAGCACCATTTATTAAATAGGGAATCAGAATCTTTTTCCTCATTTCTAGTTTTTGTCAGGTTTGTCAAAGATCAGGTGGTTGTAGATGTGTGGCATCATTTCTGAGGGCTCTGTTATGTTCCATTGGTCTGTATCTCTGTTTTGGTACCAGTACCATGCTCTTTTGGTGACTGTAGCCTTATAGTATAGTTTGAAGTCAGGTAGCGTGATGCCTCCGGCTTTGTTCTTTTGGCTTAGGATTGTCTTGGCAATGTGGGCTCTTTTTTGGTTCCATATGAACTTTAAAGTAGTTTTTTCCAATTCTGTGAAGAAAGTCATTGGTAGCTTGATGGGGATGGCATTGAATCTATAAATAACCTTGGGCAGTATGGCCATTTTGCACGATATTGATTCTTCCTATCCATGAGCATGGAATGTTCTTCCATTTGTTTGTGTCCTCTTTTACTTCATTGAGCAATGGTTTGTAGCTCTCCTTGAAGAGGTCCTTCACATCCCTTGTAAGTTGGATTGCTCAGTATTTTATTCTCTTTGAAGCAATTGTGAATGGGAGTTCACTCATGATTTGGCTCTCTGTTTGTCTGTTACTGGTGTAGAGGAATGGTTGTGATTATTGCACATTGATTTTGTATCCTGAGACTTTGCTGAAGTTGCTTATCAGCTTAAGTAGATTTTGGACTGAAATGATGGGGTTTAATCATGTCATCAGCAAACAGGGACAATTTGACTTCCTCTTTTCCTAATTGAATACCCTTTATTTCTTTCTCCTGCCTGATTGCCCTGGCCAGAACTTCCAACACTATGTTGAATAGTAGTGGTGAGAGAGGACATCCCTGTTCTGTGCCAGTTTTCAAAGGGAATGCCTCCAGTTTTTGCCCATTCAGTATGGTATCAGCTGTGGGTTTGTCACAAATGACCCTTATTATTTTGAGATATGTCCCATCAATACCTGGTTTATTGAGAGTTTTTAGCATGAAGGGCTGTTGAATTTTGTTGAAGGCCTTTTCTGCATCCATTGAGATAATCATGTGGTTTTTGTCTTTGGTTCTGTTTACATGATGGATTACATTTATTGATTTGCATATGTTGAACCAGCCTTGCATCCCAGGGATGAAGTCAACTTGATCGTGGTGGATAAGTTTTTTGATGTTCTTCTGGATTCGGTTTGCTAGTATTTTATGGGGGATTTTTGCATTGATGTTCATCAAGGATATTGGTCTAAAATTCTCTTTTTTGTTGTGTCTCTGCCAGTCTTTGGTATCAGAATGATACTGGCCTCAAAAAATGAATTAGGGAAGATTCTCTCATTTTCCATTGATTGGAATAATTTCAGAAGGAATGGTACCAGCTTCTCTTTGTACCTCTGGTAGAATTTGGCTCTGAATCCATCTGGTCCTGGACTTTTTTTGGTTAGTAGGCTCTTAATTATTGCCTCAATTTCAGAATCTGTTATTTGTCTATTCAGGGATTCAACTTCTTCCTGGTTTAGTCTTGGGAGTGTATATGTGTCCAGGGATTTATTAATTTCTTCTAGATTTCCTAGTTTATTTGCGTAGACGGTCTTTATAGTATTCTCTCATGGTAGTTTGTATTTCTGTGGGATCAGTGGTGATATCCCCTTTATGATTTTTTATTGCATCTATTTGATTATTCTCTCTTTTCTTCTTTATTAGTCTTGCTAGCAGTCTATCAATTTTGTTGATCTTTTCAGAAAAGCAGCTCCTGGATTCATTTATTTTTTGAAGGGTTTTTTTTTGTGTGTGTCTCTATCTCCTTCAGTTCTGCTCTGATCTTAGTTATTTTTTGCCTTCTGCTAGGTTTTGAAATTGTTTGCTCTTGCTTCTCTAGCTCTTTTAATTGTGATAATATGGTGTCAATTTTAGATCTTTCCTGCTTTCTTTTGTGGGCATTTAGTGCTATAAATTTCCCTCTACACACTGCTTTAAATGTGTCCCAGAGATTCTGGTATGTTGTGCCTTTGTTCTCTTTGGTTTCAAGGAACATCTTTATTTCTGCCTTTATTTCTTTGTATACCCAGTAGTCATTCAGGAGCAGGTTGTTCAATTTCCATGTAGTAGTGCCTTTTTGAGTGAGTTTCTTAATCCTGAGTTCTAGTTTGATTGCACTGTGGTCTAAGAGACAGTTTGTTATAATTTCTGTTCTTTTTTTTTGAGACAAGAGTCTCTGTCGCCCAGGCTGGAGTGCAGTGGTGCGATCTTGGCTCACTGCAAGCTCCGCCTCCTGGGTTCACGCCATTCTCCTGCCTCAGCCTCCCTGGTAGCTGGGACTACAGGCGCCCGCCACCACGCCCAGCTAATTTTTTTGTATTTTTAGTATAGATGGGGTTTCACCGTGTTAGCCAGGATGGTCTCGATCTTCTGACCTCGCGATCCACCCGCCTCGGCCTCCCAAAGTTCTGGGACCACAGGCGTGAGCCACCACACCTGGTCAATTTCTGTTCTTTTACATTTGCTGAGGAGTGCTTTACTTCCAACTATGTGGTCAATTTTGGCATAAGTGCGATGTGGTGCTGAGAAGAATGTATATTCTGTTAATTTGGGGTGGGGAGTTCTGTAGATGTCTATTAGGTCTGCTTGGTGCAGAACTGAGTTCAATTCCTGGATATCCTTGTTAAATTTCTGTCTCGTTGATCTGTCTAATATTGACAGTGGGGTGTTAAAGTCTCCCATTATTATTGTGTGGGAGTCTAAGTCTCTTTGTAGGTCTCTAAGGGCTTGCTTTATGAATCTAGGTGCTCCTGTACTGGGTACATATATATTTAGGAGGGTTAGCTCTTCTTATTGAATTGGTCCCTTTACTATTATGAAATGGCCTTCTTTGTCTCTTTTGATCTTTGTTGGTTTAAAGTCTGTTTTATTAGAGACTAGGATTGCAGCCCCTGCTTTTTTTGTTTGTTCTCCATTTGCTTGGTAGATCTTCCTCCATCCCTTTATTTTGAGCCTATGTATGTCTCTGTACGTGAGATGGGTCTCCTGAATACAGCACACTGATGGGTCTTGACAATATCCAATTTGCCAATCTATGTCTTTTAATTGGAGCATTTAGTCCACTTGCATTTAAGGCTAATACTGTTATATGCGAATTTGATCCTGTCATCTCGATGTTAGCTGGTTATTTTGCTCATTAGTTGATGCAGTTTCTTCCTAGCATCGATGGTCTTCACAATTTGGCATGCTTTTGCAGTGGCTGGTACTGGTTGTTCCTTTCCATGTTTAGTGCTTCCTTCAGGAGCTCTTATAATGCAGGCCTGGTGGTGACAGAATCTCTTAACATTTGTTTGTCTGTAAAGGATTTTATTTGTCCTTCACTTGTGAAGCTTAGTTTGGCTGGATATGAAATTCTGGGTTGAAAATTCTTTCCTTTAAGAATGCTGAATATTAGTCCCCACTCTCTTCTGGCTTATAGGGTTTCTGCTGAGAGATCTGCTATTAGTCTTAAGGGCTTCCCTTTGTGGGTTACCCGACCTTATCCCTGGCTGCCCTGAACATTTTTTTCCTTCATTTCAACTTTGGTGAATCTGACAATTATATCTCTTGGAGTTCCCCTTCTAGGGGAGTATCTTTGTGGCATTATATGTATTTCCTGAATTTGAATGCTGGCTTGCCTTGCTAGGTTGGTGAAGTTCTCTTGGATAACATTCTGCAGAGTGTTTTTCAACTTGGTTCCATTCTCCCTGTCAACTTTCAGGTACACTAATCAGACATAGATTTGGTCTTTTCACATATTCCCATATTTCTTGGAGGCTTTGTTCATTCCTTTTTACTCTTTTTTCTCTAAGCTTTTTTCTCACTTCATTTCAGTCATTTGATCTTCAATCACTGATACTCTGTCTTCCACTTGATCAAATCAGCTACTGAAGCTTGTGTATGCGTCACATAGTTCAAATGTCTGGAACCACATTGAAACAATATCAACAAATAAACTTAGGCTGCTATAATGTACAGAAATACAATTACAGTCATAAAACTGATGGAATTCTAGAATAAAGGAGAAACTTGCGTGATTTTTTTTTTAATCTTGAAGATCATTTGTACATGAGAACCAAAGATTATAACCTCCATTGGTTATATCAGTATAAAATGGAGCTTACTCTCAAGTCTGAAACTCAGAAGCTGACAAAGCAACATAGAAGACATTCTGATAAGTTATGGAGAAGTATTTTGTGGAGGTAATTTAATATTTTTCTTTTAAAGTTCATAGGTTGACTTGCTGTGAACTTATAGTTCAGTAATCTATGGCACTGAGTGAATAATGAAAAATGGCCTGCTTATACTGCCGGAGTAGGAATGAGTTTTTTGTGTGTGTCTTTTGGAGCCAGAAAAGAACTGGGATGACTAAGGAAAACATCTGAGCCCATTGAACAAAATTAATACATATTTTTATCACTCTTAATTTCTAGCAGATTGCAAGAAATGATTGTATGAAAAGTCAGTGCATCTCTAAAGAAGAGAGAAAAGCAATAGTAGGCCCTAGTGAATTATTAGATATGGTTGAATAGAACAGATTTTACACAGCCCTTAATGTATATTCTTATATGGCAGAATTTCTATTAGATTCTATAAATGTAATGCATGAAGTGAGCCAAGAAGTTTTGTCCAAAATAAGATAAGGTACAAGGTGGGGAATAGTTAGATTTGTTTGAAAATAAATGTAGATCAAACATATACTGTCTGGCCTCAAATTTTTAAAAATCTGGAGGACACTGTTTTGCTGATAAAATTCTGTAGGTGATATTATAACCTGTCCATATCATAGTGCATTACCAGTAAGTCTATCTTCTCTTAGTCAGTTTTCTTACAAACCCTCATCCTCGTGTCTCTGCTTGACCTCTGAGACTTTAGTATTTCTTATTAATAAGCACAGATCCTGATTCCACTATTGACTCTGAATCTTAAAACCTATGTGTTTTTAACTGCTGCCTCCATGCTTGCTTGCTGTCCCTCACTCTGTCCTTAAATCAGATTCTAAAAACTGCTTCTGTGTGACTCATTTTCATGGTTGGAAACTAATTTTATTTTCATCTTTGCCAACATTCTTCACCTGGCTATTGAGACCACAAATGTGCCACTTTTTAAAAGTGGAATATGTAAACAGTTTTAGCTGATCGATATTCTAAACAATAAACACTCCTGTTGAGCTAATTTTTATCCAAAACACATCATCTTTCTCCATTTAATCTATTGCATATACTTCCCCACCTGCCTGAAATAATCTTTCAACTGTTTTCATTTATTAATATCTAACTTCCTTATCTTCTCTTTTATCTTTTCTGACCACTGCTTTCTTCCCTAGTTTACTCTCCCCTACTACTGTTTTAAAAAATTATTATGTGGATAGAGATTTTGAAGGTCTACTATGTCATATCACCTTCTACTTCTCCTGCCTTTAGTGCAAATGTACCAACTACAGCTACAGAAATATTTGGTAAACAAAAGGAAGCAGTCATGGAGTCAATCAAGCATACAATGACAAAACTACAGAAAGAATCTGAGTCCTGATGGTATACTGGACTCACGACTGGGTCTTCTAATGGGATAATAACAACAATAATAACAACAAATATTTATTATATTCAATCATAGGTTTTTAATTTCATCCAGATTTATTTTAAGTAATAAAATAATAAATATTGTTGAATGCATGAATAAACAAGTGAATATAGGCTTGCTCATTGCTAGCTTAACTCCCAATAGTCTTTCTCCTTTTAATTTTTGTACATTTTGCTTGGTAACATTCTATATAGAATTATTATTAGGTCTTTTTTGCATATGTGCAATCTCATCAGAATGAATTATAGACCTTTCAGAAACAGAAGATGAGATTTATTTTTCTTTCTATCTCCACCAGTTTCAGGATCAGTATGTAGTAGGAACTTGATCATTCTGATGGTAATGATGATGATGATGTTGTTAAAGATAATGGTAATAAAACACCTGCGGTAAAAAGAATTTAATTCTACTGTCAATGGCTCACTCATTTCAAGCCATGCCTGGCTATATTTCATTATTTTCAAAGAAAGCCACCATGATAAACATCAGAGTTCATTGGAACTATAAAAACATCAGTTATCCTTAAATTTGTCACTGCTTCTATCTCATGTTGAAGAGGCCTTTGACAAGGTCTCAGTGCGTACCCGCAATGACATGAGCCTGAAACTCACAAATGTGCCCACACTAGTTTACAGACAATCGAGTGATTCTTAGGGAGAACAACAGCTTGAGCTAAATTTTTATCAGTGAAGCCTGTTCTTCCACAATCAAATAATTTTTTACTCTCAGTTTTGCTTAAAAATATGGTGCTCTTTTTTTCACTCTATTTAAGGTCAACCTGCCAAGGGTAGAATACAAATGAGTAAAGATGGATCCAAAACATATGAAAATGAGAGAACCTCTTCACTGAAACATGACAGAGTAGCCAGAATTATTTTACAGTCAATGTCTGTTCTTAACAAAGTTTAAAAAGTTAACACAGCTCTTAGTGGGTATCCTTAAGGCTGGAGCTTTTCGTGAAACGTCCTTTACAAATACAAATGTAATAAAAATAAAACCTGCTAAAGTCAGGACTTAAAAACATTTAGAGGGAAGGATTGTGGGTTATTGATTCCCCTGTTACCTTTTCTGGTATTTGTTTTTGTAAAGTATACATTAGGCCTTATTTACTCTGGACTAGACAAAGTTACCATAGCTTCTGCTCCTGCCCGGATAATTTTACCCCAAGTGACTATTAAACTCTAGAAATAAAGCTATTTAAGGACAAGAGGTTGTTGGGTTGATTAGAAAAGTCTCAGGATGAGGTTTTGAAAGTTTGTCAGTTTGGAACAAGGTTTTATCTCCTTAATCAACTGAAGCTAATATCTTAATCATGAAGCCGAGATTTCTCTTTGCAGATAATACTTTACCACCTTCACATGCTTCAAATACAAGGCAGTTTTTCTCCAGCAGTCAGAAGAATCAGCCACCCTCTTTTCTATCTCATCTTCTTTATATTTTCTTGTGAACTCTTAAGGGTTATGCCTTTTTCCAGTTCCTGAAAATAAGCAGTTTCTAAGCCATTGTAATCCTGATGTTGTATCTTTAACTTTTAAGATACTAAGAGACATACAAATGAACTTAAGATATTATAAAGCAAAGCATATGTGCATTGATGGTTATAATCCCTTACTTTGTTCTGACTTTAAATAAGACAAAATAGACAAAACAAAACATATATAAAACAAATTTTTTTGATCCTCAAAACAATTTTGGATGATAAGTTGAGAAGAAAAGCTATTCTGGGATTTCAGATGAGAAAGCATAGGTTTACAGAAAGACTTTTTCAAAGCCTGAAAACAATAAATGGTGAAGCTAGAACATCACTGTGCATCTTCTGAAATTAAAAAAGTGGGTTTCCTGTCCCACACAGAGCTGTCACTCAACCTCCATGAAAAAATGGGATGACTACTCCCAAACACCTAGCAAACACCAATGCATTTTAAAGTAAGCATCCAGGGATTACAAAAGCCAAGAATAGTTCTTTTTTTATTCTTTTACAAACAGCAGCTGTTGATAGTCTACAACACTTCTAAAAACTCAGCAAGACACTTATATTAGAGTAGTTTGAATATTTAAGATTGTGCTCCATAGAATTCAAATTTATCCCCAAGCTTCTGACGCCAGATCGTAGAGGTCTGCTACTACTCCTTTTTGTGTTTCCTTGGTATTTTCCCCAGAGAGGAAAAAAGGCCACATCAATGAAGATTGCCAATGTGATTACGTCTAGAGTGACAAACCAACTAACCAAAAGGATAGACCTAAGTACATATTTGTAATAGTCAATATTTTCAACTATATTTGTGGCTATGTGTGAGTAATGTATTGTATCTATATAGCTATTACTATTTATGTAGATGGTACTAATGATAATCAAGGAGTTTATTACATTATTTTAAACATTTTAATAAATTAATGAATGATGATAGAGGTCAATTTTTACAAAGAAGAGTGCAGTAACTCTTTCAATACAATTCTTACACATGTATAAATGGTTTAGTTGATGAATAATTATCTAAAATTAATTACTTAAACTATAGATAGATTTCTTTTTTATTTTTGTTTTTATTTTATTATACTTTAACTTCTAGGGTACATGTGCATAACGTGCAGGTTTGTTACATATGTATACTTGTGCCATGTTGGTGTGCTGCACCCATCAACTCGTCAGCATCCATCAATTCATCATTTATATCAGATATAACTGCCAGTGCAATCCCTCCCCCTTCCCCCCTCCCCATGATAGGCCCCGGTGTGTGATGTTCCCCTTCCCGAGTCCAAGTGATCTCATTGTTCAGTTCCCACCTATGAGTGAGAACATGCGGTGTTTGGTTTTCTGTTCTTGTGATAGTTTGCTAAGAATGATGGTTTCCAGCTGCATCCATGTCCCTACAAAGGACACAAACTCATCCTTTTTTATGGCTGCATAGTATTCCATGGTGTATATGTGCCACATTTTCTTAATCCAGTCTGTCACAGATGGACATTTGGGTTGATTCCAAGTCTTTGCTATTGTGAATAGTGCCGCAATAAACATATGTGTGCATGTGTCTTTGTAGTAGAATAATTTATAATCCTTTGGGTATATACCCAGTAATGGGATGGCTGGGTCATATGGTACATCTAGTTCTAGATCCTTGAGGAATTGCCATACTGTTTTCCATACTGGTTGAACTAGTTTACAATCCCACCAACAGTGTAAAAGTGTTCCTATTTCTCCATATCCTCTACAACACCTGTTGTTTCCTGACTTTTTAATATTGCCGTTCTAACTGGTGTGAGATGGTATCTTGTTGTGGTTTTGATTTGCATTTCTCTGATGGCGAGTGATGATGAGCATTTTTTCATGCGTCTGTTGGCTGTATGGATGTCTTCTTTTGAGAAATGTCTGTTCATGTCCTTTGCCCACTTTTTGATGGGGTTGTTTGTTTTTTTTCTCGTATATTTGTTTGAGTTCTTTGTAGATTCTGGATATTAGCCCTTTGTCAGATGAGTAGATTGCAAAAATTTTCTCCCATTCTGTAGGTTGCCTGTTCACTCTGATGGTAGTTTCTTTTGCTGTGCAGAAGCTCTTTAGTTTAATTAGATCCCATTTGTCAATTTTGTCTTTTGCTGCCGTTGCTTTTGGTGTTTTAGACATGAAGTCCTTGCCCATGCCTATGTCCTGAATGGTACTACCTAGATTTTCTTCTAGGGTTTTTATGGTATTAGGTCTAACATTTAAGTCTCTAATCCATCTTGAATTAATCTTCGTATAAGGAGTAAGGAAAGGATCCAGTTTCAGCTTTCTACTTATGGCTAGCCAATTTTCCCAGCACCATTTATTAAATAGGGAATCCTTTCCCCATTTCTTGTTTCTCTCAGGTTTGTCAAAGATCAGATGGCTGTAGATGTGTGGTATTATTTCTGAGGACTCTGTTCTGTTCCATTGGTCTATATCTCTGTTTTGGTACCAGTACCATGCTGTTTTGGTTACTGTAGCCTTGTAGTATAGTTTGAAGTCAGGTAGCGTGACGCCTCCAGCTTTGTCCTTTTGACTTAGGATTGTCTTGGCAATGCGGGCTCTTTTTTGGTTCCATATGAACTTTAAAGCAGTTTTTTCCAATTCTGTGAAGAAACTCATTGGTAGCTTGATGGGGATGGCATTGAATCTATAAATAACCTTGGGCAGTATGGCCATTTTCACGATATTGATTCTTCCTATCCATGAGCATGGTATGTTCTTCCATTTGTTTGTGTCCTTTTTGATTTCACTGAGCAGTGGTTTGTAGTTCTCCTTGAAGAGGTCCTTGACATCCCTTGTAAGTTGGATTCCTAGGTATTTTATTCTCTTTGAAGCTATTGTGAATGGAAGTTCATTCCTGATTTGGCTCTCTGTTGGTCTGTTACTGGTGTATAAGAATGCTTGTGATTTTTGCACATTAATTTTGTATCCTGAGACTTTGCTGAAGTTGCTTATCAGCTTAAGGAGATTCTAGGCTGAGACATTGGGGTTTTCTAAATATACAATCATGTCATCTGCAAACAGGGACAATTTGACTTCGTCTTTTCTTAACTGAATACCCTTTATCTCTTTCTCTTGCCTGATTGCCGTAGCCAGAACTTCCAACACTATGTTGAATAGGAGCGGTGAGAGAGGGCATCCCTGTCTTGTGCCAGTTTTCAAAGGGAATTTTTCCAGTTTTTGCCCATTCAGTATGATATTAGCTGTGGGTTTGTCATAAATAGCTCTTATTATTTTGAGGTACGTTCCATCAATACCAAATTTATTGAGCTTTTTTAGCACGAAGCGCTGTTGAATTTTGTCAAAAGCCTTTTCTGCGTCTATTGAGATAATCATGTGGTTCTTGTCTTTGGTTCTGTTTATATGCTGGATTACGTTTATTGATTTGCTAATGTTGAACCAGCCTTGCATCCCAGGGATGAAGCCCACTTGATCATGGTGGATAAGCTTTTTGATGTGCTGCTGAATCTGGTTTGCCAGTATTTTATTGAGGATTTTTGCATCAATGTTCATCAGGGATATTGGTCTAAAATTCTCTTTTTTTGTTGTGTCTCTGCCAGGCTTTGGTATCAGGATGATGTTGGCCTCATAAAATGAGTTAGGGAGGATTCCCTCTTCTTCAATTGATTGGAATAGTTTCAGAAGGAATGGTACCAGCTCCTCCTTGTACCTCTGGTAGAATTCAGCTGTGAATCCATCTGGTCCTGGACTTTTTTTGGTTGGTAGGCTATTAATTATTGCCTCAATTTCAGAGCCTGTTATTGGTCTATTCAGGGATTCAAATTCTTCCTGGTTTAGTCTTGGAACAGTGTAAGTGTCCAGGAAATTATCCATTTCTTCTAGATTTTCTAGTTGATTTGCGTAGAGGTGTTTATAGTATTCTCTGATGGTAGTTTGTATTTCTGTGGGGTCAGTGGTGATATCCCCTTTATCATTTTTTATTGCGTCTATTTGATTCCTCTCTCTTTTCTTCTTTATTAGTCTTGCTAGCGGTCTGTCAATTTTGTTGATCTTTTCAAAAAACCAACTCCTGGATTCATTGATTTTTTGGAGGGTTTTTTGTGTCTCTATCTCCTTCAGTTCTGCTCTGATCTTAGTCATTTCTTGCCTTCTGCTAGCTTTCGAATGTGTTTGCTCTTGCCTCTCTAGTTCTTTTAATTGTGATGTTAGAGTGTCCATTTTAGATCTTTCCTGCTTTCTCTTGTGGGCATTTAGTGCTATAAATTTCCCTCTACACACTGCTTTAAATGTGTCCCAGAGATTCTGGTATGTTGTATCTTTGTTCTCATTGGTTTCAAAGAACATCTTTATTTCTGCTTTCATTTCGTTAGGTACCCAGTAGTCATTCAGGAGCAGGTTGTTCAGTTTCCATGTAGTGGAGCGGTTTTGACTGAGTTTCTTAGTCCTGAGTTCTAGTTTGATTGCACTGTGGTCTGAGAGACAGTTTGTTATAATTTCTGTTCTTTTACATTTGCTGAGGAGTGCTTTACTTCCAATTATGTGGTCAATTTTGGAATAAGTGCGATGTGGTGCTGAGAAGAATGTATATTCTGTTGATTTGGGGTGGAGAGTTCTATAGATGTCTATTAGGTCCACTTGGTGCAGAGATGAGTTCAATTCCTGGATATCCTTGTTAACTTTCTGTCTCTTTGATCTGTCTAATGTTGACAGTGGAGTGTTGAAGTCTCCCATTATTATTGTATGGGAGTCTAAGTCTCTTTGTCAGTCTCTAAGGACTTGCTTTATGAATCTGGGTGCTCCTGTATTGGGTGCATATATATTTAGGAGAGTTAGCTCTTCCTGTTGAATTGATCCCTTTACCATTATGTAACGACCTTCTTTGTCTCTTTTGATCTTTGATGGTTTAAAGTCTGTTTTATCAGAGACTAGGATTGCAACCCCTGCTTTTATTTGTTCTCCATTTGCTTGGTAGATCTTCCTCCATCCATTTATTTTGAGCCTATGTATGTCTCTGCATGTGAGATGGGTCTCCTGAATACAGCAGACTGATGGGTCTTGACTCTTTATCCATTTTGCCAGTCTGTATCTTTTAATTGGAGCATTTAGTCCATTTACATTCAAGGTTAATATTGTTATGTGTGAACTTGATCCTGCCATTATGATATTAACTGGTTATTTTGCTCGTTAGTTGATGCAGTTTCTTCCTAGCCTTGATGGTCTTTACATTTTGGCATGTTTTTGCAATGGCTGGTACCGGTTGTTCCTTTCCATGTTTAGGGCTTCCTTCAGGGTCTCTTGTAAGGCAGGCCTGGTGGTGACAAAATCTCTAAGCATTTGCTTATCTGTAAAGGATTTTATTTCTCCTTCACTGATGAAACTTAGTTTGGCTGGATATGAAATTCTGGGTTTAAAATTCTTTTCTTTAAGAACGTTGAATATTGGCCCCCACTCTCTTCTGGCTTGTAGAGTTTCTGCTGAGATATCTGCTGTTAGTCTGATGGGCTTCCCTTTGTGGGTAACCCAACCTTTCTCTCTGGCTGCCCTTAAGATTCTTTCCTTCATTTCAACTTTGGTGTATCTGGCAATTATGTGTCTTGGAGTTGCTCTTCTGGAGGAGTATCTTTGTGGCGTTCTCTGTATTTCCTGAATTTGAATGTTGGCCTGCCCTACTAGGTTGGGGAAATTCTCCTGGATGATATCCTGAAGAGTGTTTTCCAACTTGGTTCCATTTTCCCCCTCACTTTCAGGCACCCCAATCAGATGTAGATTTGGTCTTTTTACATAATCCCATACTTCTGGCAGGCTTTGTTCATTTCTTTTTCTTCTTTTTTCTTTTGGTTTCTCTCCTCTCTTCATTTCATTCATTTGATCCTCAATCGCTGATACTCTTTCTTCCAGTTGATCGAGTCGGTTACTGAAGCTTGTGCATTTGTCACGTATTTCTCGTGTCATGGTTTTCATCTCTGTCATTTCGTTTATGACCTTCTCTGCATTAATTAGTCTAGCTGTCAATTCTTCCACTCTTTTTTCAAGATTTTTAGTTTCTTTGCGCTGGGTACCTAATTCCTCCTTTAGCTCTGAGAAGTTTGATGGACTGAAGCCTTCTTCTCTCATCTCATCAAAGTCATTCTCTGACCAGCTTTGATCCGTTGCTGGCGATGGGCTGCGCTCCTTTGCAGGGGGAGATGCACTCTTATTTTTTGAATTTCTAGCTTTTCTGCCCTGCTTTTTCCCCATCTTTGTGGTTTTATCTGCCTCTGGTCTTTGATGATGGTGATGTACTGATGGGGTTTTGGTATAGGTGTCCTTCCTGTTTGATAGTTTTCCTTCTGACAGTCAGGACCCTCAGCTGTAGGTCTGTTGGAGATTGCTTGAGGTCCACTCCAGACCCTGTTTGCCTGGGTATCAGCAGCAGAGGTTGCAGAAGATAGAATATTGCTGAACAGCGAGTGTACCTGTCTGATTCTTACTTTGGAAGCTTTCTCTCAGGGGTGTACTCCACCCTGTGAGGTGTGGGGTGTCAGACTGCCCCTAGTGGGGGATGTCTCCCAGTTAGGCTACTCAGGGGTCAGGGACCCACTTGAGCAGGCAGTCTGTCCCTTCTCAGATCTCAACCTCCACGTTGGGAGATCCACTGCTCTCTTCAAAGCTGTCAGACAGAGTCGTTTGCATCTGCAGAGGTTTCTGCTGCTTTTGTTGTTGTTGTTGTTAACTGTGCCCTGTCCCCAGAGGTGGAGTCTACAGAGACAGGCAGGTTTCCTTGAGCTGCTGTGAGCTCCACCTAGTTTGAGCTTCCCAGCAGCTTTGTTTACCTACTTAAGCCTCAGCAATGGCAGGCGCCCCTCCCCCAGCCTCGCTGCTGCCTTGAGGTTAGATCGCAGAGTGCTGTGCTAGCAATGAGGGAGGCTCCATGGGCATGGGACCCTCCTGGTCAGGTGTGGGATATATTCTTCTGGTGTGCCCGTTTCCTTAAAGCGCAGTATTGGGGTGGGAGTTACCCGATTTTCCAGGTGTTGTGTGTCTCAGTTCCCCTGGCTAGGAAAAGGGATTCCCTTCCACCTTGCGCTTCCCAGGTGAGGTGATGCCTCACCCTGCTTCAGCTCTTGCTGGTCGGGCTGCAGCAGCTGACCAGCACCGATTGTCCGGCACTCCCTAGTGAGATGACCCCAGTACCTCAGTTGAAAATGCAGAAATCACCGGTCTTCTGTGTCGCTCGTGCTGAGAGTTGGAGACTGGAGCTGTTCCTATTCGGCCATCTTGCTCTGCCCTAGATAGTTTTCTTTAAAAACAGTTTATCAAAATGTGTTGGAAAGAGTACATTAAATGTGTAACAAAAATATTGGGGACAGAGGCCAATTTTCCTTTTTTTTTTTTTTTGTATCTGAGGCACCTCCTTAGGACCTGTAGACAATAGTCATGCACTGTATGTTCAATTCTTGGGTATGGGCATGTAATTTTGAATTAAGAAGGGCCATTGGAGTCTCTCTATACAATATCTCGTTCAAAATTTCCTCATATCCTATTTCTTTATGAATATCTATCTTTGCTGGAATAGTTCAGTAAGAGGAGATCTATGTTGTATGATACAAAGAGACAAGTTCTTCAATTGTTGAAAACTTTCTCATTTGAATCAAAACCAGAAGCCCTGTAACTCCCTTGCAATGGTTTGAGTCATTTGTAACAGAAGAGAGAAAATCTGTTGCATTTCTATTTCTCACTGTTTTTAATATTAACAATTCTTATTTTTGTCTAAAGGCAATATATAGCTAGTTTCTTTGATAGTTCTTAGAGCAATACAATTTCTAGACCTTTTGCAATATGGAGGAGCTTCCTTTAACCCCAACCTCCATTTTGCCAATGCTTCCCTAAAAATGAAGAACCGTTAGTGAAGCTTGAGCTTCAGAAGTGATTTGACCTATGTAAAATGTGGCAGAACTATGTCCATTATGTCAACAAAATCCATATATTAATGAAGTCTAATTCTATTTGTACTACATTATGCCCTTCTATTCATTTCACATAGAGGTTTTTTAGGCAGGCTTTCCTGATCCCAAACTCATTAAATTAATCTTTTTGGAACTAAATTCAAAACTATAACATTTTCCCAGTTTTTTTAATGCTATTGATGATGAAGTATTGCTTCAGTCAGGAGGATGATTTTGAATCTAAAGTCAGCTATGGTATTATATATTTTCTTAGTTTTGTATGATCATAATTTTGATAAACATACTTTTGATAATATCCTTTAAATGTGGTGAATCACTGAGTTTTGCAAAGTCAAAGGCAGAATTGTGGAAACACCACATAGAAGACTATTTTAAGTTGAGGAAGAACTGTTATATGACATTTTAAGTGGCTGTCAGAGTAATTTTTCTACCAATTGTGAATCTATATATCTATGTTATCCTAAAACTCACATCCTTCCATTTAACAATAAGAATGTTATATAAGACTTTGAGAGAAGTTAAACAAAAAAACAACAGAAGCTGGATCTAAGGAATTCACTTGTTTCAACTACTTTACACAATGTTTACAATGACAAAGCAAACAAAAACACCAAGTGGGGGAAGGTTTCCCTAGTCAACAAATGGTGCTGGGATAATTGGCAAGCCACATGTAGGAACATAAAACTGGATCCTCATCTCTCATCTTATACAAAGTCAGCTCAAGGTGGATCAATGACTTAAATCTAAGACCTGAAACTATAAAAATTCTAGAAGATAACATCAAAAATACCCTTCTAGACATTGGCTTAGGGAAAGATTTCATGACCAAGAACCAAAAAGAAAACGCAACACAAACAGAGAGTTGGGACTTAATTAAACTGAAGAGTTTTTGCATGGCAAAAGGAACAGTCAGCATGGCAAACAGACGACCAACAGAGTGGGTGAAATTTTCATAATCGATAGATCTGACAAAGGACTAATATCCAGAATCTACAAAAAACTCAAATTAGCAAGAAAAAAAATCCTATCAAAAAGTAGGCTAAGGACATGGATAGACAATTCACAAAAGAAGATATACAAATGCCATCAAACATGAAAAGTGACTAACAAACATGAAAAAATGCCCAGCGTCACTAATGATTAGGGAAATGCAAATCAAAATCACAATGCGTTACCACCTTGCTCCCATAAGAATGGCCATAATGGAAAAATAATACATGTTGGCATGGGTGCAGTGAAAAGGGAACACTTCTACACCATTGGTGGGAATGTAAGCTAGTGCAACCACTGTGGGAAACATAGTTTGAAGATTCCTTAAAGAACTAAAAGAAGATCTACCACTTGATCCAGCAATCCCACTACTGAGTATCTACCCAGAGGAAAATAAGTCATTTATATGAAACAGATGCTTGCACACGCATGTTTATAGCAACACAATTCACAATTGTAAAAATGTAGAACCAGCCCCAGTGCCCATTAATCATCGAGTGGATAAAGAAACTGTGGTATATACTTATGATGGAACACTAATCAGCCATAAAAAGGGACAAATTAATGGCATTCACAGTAGCCTGGATGGGATTGGAGACCATTATTCTATGTGAAATTACTCAAGAATGGAAAACCAAACATTGTATGTTCTCACTCATAAGTGGCAGCTAAGCTATGAGGAAGCAAAGGCATAAGAATGATACAAAGGACTCAAGGAGAAAGGGTGAGAAGGAGGTGAGGGAAAAAGACTACAAATTGGGTTCAGGGTATACTGCTCGGGTGATGGGTGCATCAAAATCTCACAAATCACCCCTGAAGAACTTACTCACATAACCAAATACTACTGGTTCCCCCAAAATCTATGGAAATAAAAAATAACAATAAATAAATAAATAAATAAATAAATAAATAAATAAAATATTTGCAGTGACAGTTTTGGCATGACAAATCCAAACTGACTCATCAATTATCTGTTTAATAATACACTATAACATTTGAATATAATAAAACAACAAAACAGTCCTCTAATTCTCAATGTCCACTTTTTTGTTCATTAATATTTTGTTTTGGCAGAAGGTAGACCAGCATAGTTTCAAAGTATGTGAGACAGTTTTGTTTATTGTTTGCCACATTCTATTTGTAATTTGATAACCATTTTTGGAGAAAATTATGTTTTTCTTCAAGAATTACAAAATGTGGATAAATGAGTCCATAGTATACGGTACCGTATTTTTAGCAAGTTTTTAAAATTTTGTTTAGACTTCTTAAATTTCACTTTTTTAATGACAAGTAAAAACTGTATATATTTAAGGGGTGCAGAGTGATGTTTTAATACCTATAGTATATGTAGTTATTAGATCAAGGTAATTAGCATATTCATCATCTCAAACATTGATCACTTCTTTATGTTGGGAACTTTCAATATTCTCCTTCTAGCTATTTGAAACTGTATATTATTGTTAATGATAGCCACCCTACAGTGGTATAGAACATGTTTTATGTTTTTTTTTTTTTAATTTGAATATTTTAAACTTATTAGATGCTGAAAGACATTTTATACCTTGGCCTCAATTCTTTTTCATACTGTAAAATATGAACAAAGACTCCCTTGTGGGAGAGATCCATAAGGTTTTGCATCATTTTTTTTTTTTTAGCATGTTTTGAAGTTATCCTATTTTTAATTCAAATATTAGCAAGTGTCCTTTGGATTTTCTTTTCTTCCCCATACTTAAGGCTTATTTTATGTTTACCAACAAACCAAGCAATCAACCAGCCAACCAACCAATTAAAACAATAAAATCTCAGCATTTCTGTGAGTTCATTGATGGAGCATTTTGTGAGTTCATTTATGAGGCATTTTAATCTTACTCTGCTTCCTGATTATTGTGATGAGGTGAAGGTTTACAAAATGGTGAAGAGGACCACAAGAGAAAGAAACAGAAGAGGAGTATCCGTAATGTGTTCTTGGGTCTTCATATGTCTATTTTATAATCATTGCTCAATCTAAAGTTATGTTCCAGGGGCCTCAGACTAAGCCTTGGGAGTCCAAACTCTAAACAAATTGCCCTGGTATAGATGCTGAACTCTCTATTCTTTCCAGGTTTAGGACTGCCTCCAAAAAGAAGGTAAATGACTTGCCTCATAGAGTTACTACCTGTAATATGCAGCAGGAAAAGAAGGCAGGCAATGACTCATAAGGCTGTGAAGAGTGGAAAAAGACATATGGTGAAAAGGAAGAAGAAGAAGAAAGACTGCATGGATCTAATTAAAAAGCAGAACTTGAAAAATGCTTGAGAAACTGGAAATTCCAGTTATGCAGATTTTATTACTACACATGGTATGCTTATATAAAAATATCACATACCCCCCATAAATATGTACTACCGTTATGTATCTGTAAAAATTTTTTAAAAGAAGCAAAATTGAGTTCATCTATTGAACGTACTACAAATCTGTGTAACACTTCAAATACTTTTGGACTAGATTCCTTTAGGGATAAAGATTTTTGGGTCTATATGAAACTTGGCTTCTTGTATTGGCATTGCAAATGGATTTATCTGTGTTATCGTCGTTATTTAAACTCACTCATTCTTCCTCTTTCACTGTGCTTCCCATTTTGCCAAGAAGATTCACTTTCAATTACACATACATCATAACACTAAAACATTAGTTTCACTTGCCTTTGGTTAATAACTCACCTTATATTAAACATCCATCAACATAAAATCAGCATAACAACTTTTATGAATCCCTTTATCATCAGGACATTCTAAATGCTTATACAATTCACTCTCTGGATTCATAGAGGAACTTGCTT
Source organism: Rhinopithecus roxellana (assembly GCF_007565055.1). NCBI lineage: Eukaryota > Metazoa > Chordata > Mammalia > Primates > Cercopithecidae > Rhinopithecus > Rhinopithecus roxellana. Next base: position 70,520,726 of record NC_044569.1, on the reverse strand, counting down.
AATAGCCCTTAAAGTTACTATAAACCGTGGTTGCTTTCAATCATAGGAATATTATTCATATTTTCAGAGTGAGCACATTTTTGGTAATTGTTAAAGTTTAAAACCACCATAGGTGGTGGATATAGGTGTAGTTATCCTTATAATCCAAAAAATATTATTTTTTTTCGAATTGTCATGGAATCTTCAGAATTTTCAGCTTGCTTCCATTCTTCTAATCCATCTTGAAATACAGGTTTGAATGAAGAGACAGATACACATAGTGATAGTTTTCAATGGAGAGAATTTCCAAGTGTCCCAGTGTCTGGTTTGGCATGATGGTGACACAGGTGGTTATTTTGACTTGAGGCTGACTCATAGCCACCTATGGAATCTCACCTCAGTTGCCCCATAGTGAAGACCTTATGTTCAAGTGAATGTCATTACTGAGTGCTGAATTGGTTTGCAGGCAGTCAATGAGCTCTAACTGAGAACTATACGTAGACAAAGGAACGTTTCTGGAAGGACTAAAGGAGCAGGGAAAGGGATGGTGAGAGTCAGACTATGACATATTTTCCCTTTTTCTTTTTTCTTTTTTTTTTTTGAGACGGAGTCTCGCTCTGTCGCCCAGGCTGGAGTGCAGTGGCGCGATCTCGGCTCACTGCAAGCTCCGCCTCCCGGGTTCACGCCATTCTCCTGCCTCAGCCTCCCGAGTAGCTGGGACTACAGGCACCCGCCACCTCGCCCGGCTAGTTTTTTTGTATTTTTTAGTAGAGACGGGGTTTCACCGTGTTCGCCAGGATGGTCTTGATCTCCTGACCTCGTGATCCGCCCGTCTCGGCCTCCCACAGTGCTGGGATTACAGGCTTGAGCCACCGCGCCCGGCCCGTTTTCCCTTTTTCATTTGTGCCTAGGCCCATCCTTGAATGATGCTAACTGTTTTTCTTGCAATTCAGCAATGATGCATATGGAAATGGTGTAAGCTATTTAAAAATAATTACATTCATTGAAAATGGCAATAAATATAACAACAACAGATACAAAATGAATTTTAGATGCCGTAATTTTTCTTCCTGCCACTAACATTTTCACTTTATCTGGACTATTCAAAGAGTAAGACATAATTTAACAAAATCTGATCCCTATAATCAAGTTGCAATATTTCATATTCAGCTCAGTCCATATCTTCAAGATTGCATGTACAAATTGTATGGGAAGGAATAGAACAATATAAAAGAAAATCACATTTTTGCAATCATTCAATGCAGACTTGTGAAATGATTACTATTTGTCCACTGTATACATACTTGGATTAATTTTTATAGGAAAGGTAAGATAAGTTGATGCTGAGGACTTCATTTCTGAGGATTTCTTGGTTTAACAAAACAGCATATGAACAAGATATCATAATCAATAAAATACATTTGCTGCCTTGACACAAACTAGTGTGATGACCTTGGGCTAGGGGGTTAAGTCTTGAAAAAGGAATAAATACCTTTAGGAACTATTGAGGGGAATAAAATATCAATTAGAAATATTATAGTGCTCTAAGTGTATTTGTACTCCAAGTTGTAAAACAGGTCACAGCAGTTTTAAGAGTAGAAAATAAGATAGATTACAATGAAATCAATGGGCTGCATTGGATTGTTGTCTAAGAATTAAATGAGAGATATGGATGGTGAGTTCTGAATCTGTCAGGGGAAAGATCAGCTTTGTGGGGGCAGAAGGAAGAAGACACCCCAATGAGGTTAAAGTTTGAAAATGAGACAGTCTTTGAAAGCAGGGAGGGATTCAGAATAAAATAATAATATGAAAGCAATGTCATAAAGAGAGGTATGGTGAAAAAAATATATACAATATATGATGAGGGATAATGAGAAGACAGTAAAATATAAACCACATATAAATTGCTTATGCATAATTACTAAAGAGATAGAACCTGAAGGTATTTTTGATAAAAACTGACTCCTATCAACATCTTATCTTATCAAAATGGATATTTTGTTCTAAAATGCTATAGTGTATAGCACTGATATTACACATTGTGTATGAATTGCCATCAGCAGACCATGTATAAATGAAATTTGCTAGATTGACATTTATTTTGTCATAGCAAGCCCCAGTTTTTTCATTTAAATAGAATGATGAACACTGTCGACTTCAATAATTCAGAATCCAACAGACCTTATTCAGGGCTATTGCCATCAACAAGTTGAGAGACATTGCTCACCTTGTGTTCTATGTGTGGGACACCCCTGGGTTGAGGACTACACAGTATTTGTGGCAGTAGATACAGACTCTGACTATAGCATCTGTTTTATGATGTGTGTGTGTGTGTATTTGTATGAGTAATTGGAATGTCAAAGAAAGTGTTCTGGAATTTCTTGGGCAAGACATTTTCCCGGGCTGTTTAAAGATGTCATTTTACGTAACCTTCCCAAAATCTTTATTGGAAAGATATTATAACCCCCATCTAACAGATGAAGAAACTGAAGTTTACATTATTTCTTGTCCAAGTCACAGTTTTGCACTTGGTGAAACTGGGTTACATATGTAGATCTATCTTAAGTTTTGATATATTAGGGGCGTGTGTGTGTGTGAGTGTGTGCATGTGTGTTTGTGTTTGTAGTGTGCTTTCTTAGAAGGTGGGCTGCAATTATTACATGCAGAGCATTATTCCACAGCCTGAATAGGATTCCAAAGGACATAAAACAGAATTTGTCCTTACAGAATTTACTTAGAAGAAACAAAGGACAAAGAGATACGAAGTTTAAATTATAGTATCAGGGATTGAAAAGAAAAGCAAAGCAAAAGCAATGTATGACTCATTAACGAATGAATCTTTGTAAAACTTACTGTTATGAGGTTCAGTCTTCAAGGAAAGAGGGAATGTAGCATCAGCAATTCACTTATCCATATATCTAAGGACTCATTTCTGGGGTATTATATTGCTGTGCCAGACTTACAATCTCAAAATGAGCCAGAAATTATTTAAAAATTATTTTTGGTGGAGTGTGGTGGCTCATGCCTATAATCCCAGAATTTTGGGAGGCTGAGGCTGGGTGACATCACTTGAAGTCAAGAGTTGGAGACCAGCCTGGCCATCATGGCAAAAACCTGTCTCTACTAAAAGTATGAAAAATAGCAAGGCAGTGTAGAGAATGCCTGTAGTTTCAGCTACTTGAGAGGCTGAGGCAGGAAAATTGCTTGAACCCGGGAGGCAGAGTTTTCAGTGAGTCGAGATCATGCCAGTGCACTGCAGACTGGGTGACAGAACAAGACACCGTCTCAAAAATATAAATAAATAAATATCTTTGTTGTGGTGGTGGTTGTTGCTTATAACACCAAAGCAAGGCCTTCACTTAGTCTTTTGAATAAGGTCATTCTATGAAGGCTAGAAGTTTTATAGTAGATGTGGCCCTGCAAAGTTCCTCCTCTCCTGGGTCTTTATTTTATTCTTCTATTGCTGTTGTTGCTTTTTTCTTGCAAACATATTGCCCACATAGAGATCAGATAGGCCTGGCACAGAGTTTAAGTCAAATGCCACATCCAATAATGTGTGCTTACAATAATGTAAATATCTTGTACACTGGATGCTTGTTTCATGACTTGTCTCTTCCACTCAATTGTAAACTCTTTGAAGGGTAGGATTGTGCTGTATTCGTTTCCTTAAAATCTCCCATACCTTTTCTGAGAGTTACTAATAAATACTGGGTAAATAAATAAATGAACCCATTACTTTTATGTAATTGACTAGGCTTTTAAGCCACACCTGTTTCTTATTATTCAAGGTTTTGGAATCATCTACTTTTTTTTTTTATGAATCTCTGAAACACTGTCTGTGCCATAAATATAGTATGTAGCTATGTATCATTTTGCAACATTCTCTAATTTTTTCATATGCATGGGTTTGTCTTAATTGCAAAGCAGTTATTGGGGGAGCTGAGTCTAAGTGATAATCTTTCCTATATGAGATATAGGAAAACCTATATTTTATACCCTATTGAGACTTATACAATGTTAGATATATGGTAATTTCACAGTAAAGTCTCATTGATTGAATATTTCTCCCTCTCTTTATGTATGTGTGTATATATACATATGTATATATGTATATATCTTGCAGAGTGTCTATATAGAGATATAAAAGATATAAATATAGATACAGATGGATATAGATATACACAGATATATGTACTTGTTTATATTCTGTACAACTTGAACACAAACTTGATGGAATTTCAACTCACTATCATCTGAGAACATTTTACCTCACAATAATCAGCGCTGTTTGAATTAAAAGAGAGCAAGCAAATGAGCAATGCTCTTTGTTCAGTGTGACCCCCAAGAGAAACAATCCTCCTCAAATGTTTGGAATTCTGGGTTTTCATAAACTTGCCTGAAAAACTTAGATTTCTTTGATCCTAAGGCCCACAAATATAATGGAGAAAATAAGCAATTTGGTGTGCAGGACTGCTGGAATAAATGTGAATTAGAGCTTTGCGATGTGAGTAGCACTGTGTCTTTTTACGTTTATCCCCGCCATCGTGTGCTCAAATCACCTTATCTGGTAATACACTCATCCAATCACTCTTGCAGTACACATCTCCCTAAATATCCCCTGGCTTGAAAGAGAGAAATATTGTCATGATCAAATCTAGTACTCCAGTTTCCTTCAATGTACACTTTTACTAACTTCAAAGAGAATTTTGCCGAATGAGTGCTACAGTAATTATTCACTTCTGGGCCACAGGCATTATTTCACCAAGACAGTACTTTTCCAGACTGATGGACAGTATTTTTATGGTTGCTCATAGAAAAATGAAATCACTTACTACAATTTGATTTTTATGTTGCTGTGGTTCGATAGAGGTTAGTGTCAGCCACCTTGCTTTTAGAATTGAGCTAATATAAAACAGTTCAAAAAAGCTGGTGTTCTCACAAAGAAACAAGAAGAAATATAAATGTGAGTTCCAATTTTAGGGCAATCAAGGCTCTAAAATATACAGCCAAACTATGAATAATAAAATCTGTTTTTACAAAGCTGAACTTACTAAACACATATCTAATTTGACTTTGAGACATCATACTTTTCAAAGCTTTTGTCTTATAAATTCCCTTTTCTGTCTGTCTGTGCAATTCTCATCCCTGCTATAAAATTTGTCACTCCTGGCAATAGAGGCTTATTAAAATGAAGTGATGGCATAGGTAATGAATCTGAAAAGGCAAGGGTCACAGGAAAATGTCCTCCTAGAGCCAGCAGGGATGTGTGCTTGGAGTCCAGGGGCAAGGCTTACTGAGAAAGGATGCATGGCTTTGCTTACTCCTCCAGGTTCAGGATGAAAAAGCTAAATTGCTTTAGCATATAATCTCTATGCAACAGCACCACCAAATAGTATACTATTGTGTTATATTTTTGTCTATTTTAATATACTGACTCTTCCACTAGATTGAAAATGGTTTAAGCTTTGAAATCAGAGTTTTAGTTCACTGTGTTTCCGGTGCAAGTAACTTTACTTTGCGGACGCTTTGTAAAATTGGATTTTTTGTGAATATTAAATGAAATTCTCATGAGAAATCCTTGCAGAGTGTGTAGTTTATGGTGGGTGTTCAATAAATTCTCTATTTTTCTTTTTTTCCCCTGAAGTTCTTAGGATGGCTGGTAGTAGGTGTGTAGCAGGGTATTAAAATTACTGGTTCTAAAGCTGACTGCACTCACATCTAGGTTCTACCACTTATTACCTCTAAGTCTTTGGGCTTCTCATCCCTGTGTCTCAGTTATTTCACCTATCAACTGAGAATCATAAGACTTTCTATGTTATAACATTCTTGTGGACAGCCAATGAAGTAGTAAGTGTAAAATGCTTAAACATTGTCTTACTTAGTACATGCCATAGACGTGCTTGCTATTTAAGGGAGTGATTACGTGCCCTGGAGCATGGTGTCAGAGTTTGTGTTTGATGGGAGTAAGAGAGCTCTCATGTGCATGTGCCACTGTGGGTACTGATGGAAGACCACAGGAACTGAGTAGAGCCAAAATCCTTAACCAGGAAAGGCAAGGTATAGTAGTCATCACATTTTGCAAATAAACTGAGAATTCAAGATTTTACAAAGGCAGGCAATTGACATTCATTGAAAAGTCAAAGAAAGTGCAAACAGGAAGACTTAGAAATTGTCTTCTGAATATCATAAAGCATTTATCTGTTGACAATAGGCCGTGCATCAAATGGAACTTTCCACCTTTACTCCCTACCTAAGAAAATGGGGCTGGATCCAACCTGGATGTCCAGGTGAAAAGTGGTACCTCAAAAAGGTCCAGGGTCATTTTTGACAATTAGCTTTCAGTGAAATATGCCCCAAATATGCTTTGTGGTATGGAGAGAACTGGATCAAGGGCAAAGTAGAATTTCTAGCCCACAGACTCAGTTACCACCATACTGGATAAATAAGTTAAAAAAATTACTTTATAATTTGAGATAATGAGTCTGAAATTAAAGTTGGCTTGGGATTTATTAAAAAAACAAAACAAAAATCATACATTAGAAAGAAAATACTAAAGCCAGTCACAAAATTGCCAAACTTCTACTTGGGGAGGCCTTATCTAGTGTGGTGTTGAAAGGAGCCTGAGATGGATATTCTTAAAGGATGCCAGCCAAGATAATGTGGAAGATGTAGGCCTTCTAAAAACGCAAGGACTAGCAAGAGTAAAAATAGATGTGAAATGGTAAAACATCAGGATTCAGGTCAAAGTCAAGTTAGTGAATCTCTCTCTACTTCATCTTCTGCAGTAAAAATAAAGCCCATCTTTTCCTTCTGCCGCTTCTCTATGAACTGTTCTAAGAACCTCTTTTAAATAGACTATTTGATAACTGTATTATCACTTTGCGTTGTGTGAGGTTTGCATTCTGACAGAGGATTCTTAAGAAAAGGACAAGCATTTAAAATACAAAGAAGTGCCTGTATAATAGTAGACTTCTAAGTAGAGCATTGCCATTTGGGATAAATGTGGTCCTTCCAATCACAGACACGCTGCCTTCCCTTAAAGACCAGACCCAACTCAGGCCACATTCTTTTTTCTCTCACTGATCCCCTCTGCATGAGAGAAGAACATTTAGGTCACTTCAGCCTGTAACATTAAAACAAATGCTGATAGTTCAAGGTTAATAGATGCATAAAACAAAAGTAATTCTGTGTCAAAGCTGAGATGACAGGCGATTTGACTTGAGGCAGCCTTACAATCACTCTTTTACATGTGCTCCGTGCTGAGACCAGGCGAAGGCGTTATGTTTCTGACATTTACTTGTCAGGAAGGTATGACAATAGAGATTGTTTCTATCTTTGCTGCTCCCAGATGTTAACCTTCTAGCTTTAGTTTGTAATTGGGGTTCTGTGGGGCTTTAACATTTTCTATTGATTCAATAGAAGCGATAACATTTCCAATCATAAGACAGCATTATAGAAATATCAGGCAATTCACATACCAGAATGTTTGATAGCTGGGCTCACTGCATTAATTTCTGTCACCTTTGCCAGGAACCCTTTATCCTCTTTTTAATACTGAAGGACACCTGGGAGTAGTTGCTGCCACTTTTATTGTTCAATAAAGTAGACAAAAGTTTCAATTAACAACCAAGGGGCCTCTAGGAAATTGTGAATGAGAATATATTTTACTCATTTTACTATATTTCTTTTTTCTAATGTGCCATCTGTGACTTTGAGGCTATACTTCACTCAGCAAGCACACACACACACAGTCCTCCCAATCCAGTTTGATTTATACTAAAACATTCAGCCAAGGAAAGCCAAAAGGGGTTAGCGAGAATGTGGAGAAAAATTTGCAATAAAAAGAAAAGCTCAGGCAAATGCAACTGGAGGAGTGAATGTCTCCCCGTCTGTAGCACAGTGAGGCAGGAGGTGCACCAACTTCATGTCTCTGCCTTTAACCCTGAGACTGAAGTACCAAAGATTCCTCTTCTATTGTGTAACTAGTACCATTTGAAGAAAAAAATACATATATGGTATCATTCGTTTACTCACAATCTCATTCTTTTATGAAACACTTGTTTTCCTGAGGATTAAAATGTTTATTAACTATATTTTTAAAATAATGAAGAGAAAATAAATTGATATCTATAATGTGAAATTAAACATGTGACAATAGTATGATTTTTCTAGATGACCTGTCCTGCCTTACTTTAATACAACCATTTCACTTCTTCATGTACATTTTTGATTTCACTGCTTTCCTTGTGCTGTTTTTCTCTATTGTTACAATTTAAGCAAGCACTATCACTTTTCTGTCTTGCTCATCTGTCCACCCATGCCTGCATTTCACGAACAAGCTCAGTCTACCTTCTCGATGAGAAACCTCTTGACTGTCCTCTCTTTCCTCTCTTCTAAATTATATAAACAGTGATTTCTAACTCAAAGTCATAGACTCTCCTGAGAATCTGGTAGTTTTGTTATAAAATTATGTAATTGCTTTTATGAGTTAATAAACTTTATAATTGACCTTAAGGTAAAAACCCTTAAACAAAAGCATTCGTTGACTTGTACGAATGTTCAATATATAACTTGTCACTTCAGCTTGTCGATATCTTTGCTATCCTTCACAGCTCAATGTTACGTAAAATACAGATGTCAATGTCACTTTATTATAATTATCTAATACAGTCAGCCCTCCATATCTATGGGTTCTGCATCAATGGATTCAACTAATGGAAGATTGAAAATATTTGGAAAAAACATATCTATACTGAACATGTACAGGCTTTTTTTCTTATCATTATTCCCTAAAAAATACAGTATAACAACTGTTTACATAGCATTGTATTAGGTATTGAAAGTAATTTAGAGGCAATTTAAAATACACAAGAGTATGTGCATAGGTTACATACAAATACTGTACCATTTTATACCTGTGACTTGAGCATTCGAGAATTTTGGTGTCTGCCAGAGGTCCTGAAACCAATTCCCAATGAATACCAAGGGATGACTAAACATTAATTAAAACGTTAGATTAAAAAAAAAGTCAATTAGTTCAATTCTAGAAACTTCTACAAAGTGTACTTTAATTAATCAGCCTCATTTTGATATGGCTATTCAAATAATATTCAGTGGAAACAAACTTCTCTTTAATCTATATTTTTACATTTTGTTTTCAAATTTAACAAAGGGAACACTGTCAAATATTTGGTGGAAATCTGGACAAGAAATATCTACTGAGAAAGAAACTCAGCTATTGAAACGTGCCTTGTTGTAATAGCTACTCAGGAAGTTCTGCTTTTGTGTATGCCTTTGTTAGGCACTTACAAGCTAGCCCCTTAATAACTCATAGAACTGTGTCTGAAAGTTAGATTCTTCTTACTGGTTTATAGTTCATGATAAATTTGATCCTTCTGTTGAAAATGTTATTGATGTTTTCTCATAGCCTGATTTAGTATGAATGAATAAAGCCATGCCTAAGAGAAACTAAGTTAACAATGCCATTGAATTTGAAGAATAAGGGTTTGCTATTGTCATCAATATATAGAGATGAACTCCATGAAGAAACACTGGAAGTTTAGCAAAGCAAACAGAACATAGTTGCTACTTTGCCAAATTTCTTTATTAAATTATTATTTTGCCCACTGGATTGGTGAAGATACTGTCCACAGTTTTTGAGTTCTTTGGAACATTGTCTACCTTTATTCTCTCAGTGTGGTCAATGGGCCAGTACCATTGACATCACTTGGGAGCTTGGTAGAAATGCAGACTTGGGTACCAAATGAGAAATTCTGAGTCAGAGTTTGAATTTCTCAAGAGATTCTCAGGAGATACATATCCACATTAAGGCTTGAGAAGCACTGGTATAGATGGTCTCTCTGTCTTCCGACATATTCCCTTTAAATACCTCTACAGTCAAACACCTACCTAATCCATGCTTTATCTGACCAAGAATATCCGTAGTATATAAATTGTTCCGTTTATTGTCCAAACAATCCTCAACAAAAACAAGTTGCTCTACCAGATATCATTCTTATCTCATAACAAATTTGATGTTTGACTTCCAGAAAATCACCTTTAACCTTTAGTACCTGTCAGAAGTTAAAACCCTGGTAGTTCCTTTGACTTAATTGATCAGTTTTCCACCAGGCAGTGCTTTCAACAAAGGCTAGTTATAATGCTTTAGATATTAAGAAATTAAGGCTATACATCTCTAGGGTAAACCATATATGAAAAAAATTACTTAATATGGTCAGTGTTTGGGGGTTATCTTAAAGGCAGATAAATCACAGAATCATACATTATGAGTGTTCAAAGGGATCTTAGAAAACTACTTCTTAATTGTATTTTGCAGAAGGTTATGTGTGCAATAAATGTTTATGGAAAGAATAGAATTGTGAAAGGAATTTTGTGATGTAGCAATATAGATAAGCTCTTGTATATCAGATGGAAAGACTGTGTGGTATCATACCATTCAATAGTAATTTTATAGAAAATGGTCCTCTTTTTACTTTTATTTTATTTATTTTTTTAAGACAGAGTCTTGCTCTGTCACCCAGGCTGGAGTGAAGTGGCATGATCTCAGCTCACTGCAACACTGCAACCTTCACCTCCCAGGTTCAAGAGATTCTCCTGCCTCAGCCTCCCAAATAGCTGGGATTATAGGCATGCACCACTATGCCAGACTAATTTTTGTATTTTTTTAGTAGAGACGGGGTTTCACTGTGTTAGTCAGGCTGGTTCCAAACTCCTGACATCATGAAGTACCCCCCTCAGCCTCCCAAAGTGCTGGGATTACAAGAGTGAGCCACCACTCTCGTCTGGGTCCTCATTCTTTATGGTCCCTTTAGCTGACCTCTTTGACTTCCATCAAGGAGAGAGCTCTTCCATCTCAGAGGCTTTGTCAGGCAGGAGACAGACATTTCTCTCAGTCACAGTGTAGAAGCCAGACACCAGTTTTTTGAAACCAAACAAATAATGCAATTTGTCAGTCTGCAGATAGAGTGTTTCTGCCTTCAGATTCAAAATGGCTTTCATTTATTCATGTAAAAAAATAAGCATTTCAGTTATAGCTGTAATATTTACTTATCTGGTTTCCTCAAGATGGATAACAAACGCAGTCAGAACTTCCATGCATCAAAAAGATGCCATTTCATAAAATGGCAATACAATTCCATATTACAATAAAAACAGATACCATTCAAAATGCCTCAAATAGTTCCAAAAGCAATTATGGCATTTCAGAAGTAAACATTGCTTCCAAACTCATAATCACCCATGAAAATTATTTCACTAGGGTAAGTTAAGGAAGCAACTATTTATACATTTTGTGTCTTTCTTATTTTTCAGAGCCAACTATGAAAAAAGTGCTTCCAGCAAGTAGTGTAGTCCAGAGTGCAGTAGAACCCTTTGTCATTTACTTAGGAGCATATACCTGTTTTAAGCTGTGGCTCAAACCATTTACGGTAATAAAGGTATAAAATTCACATTTCATCCACAGGAACAAGATCTGACCAGTACCATCTGCAGGGGAATAGTGTCTAAGATTAGCAGTCTTATTTCTTTGCCTAAAAGAATAGCAGAATAAGCTCTTTTTAAAGGATGAAAAGAGTCATTCTTCATATCCTGTCCAGAATAATGCTGAATTATTTCTCAACTACAAGTAGTGTTTCATAAATCACAAAAAGAATAAATCTTATTAAATCAGTTGTAGATTACAAAAACCTAAAGGCAAGGTCCATTCTCCAAAGGACAATGCTGTCCTCACTGATTTTTTATCCTTTTACTTATTTAAAAGGAGACAGCTTCTTTGAAATCTACTTAACTGAAAAAAGAGTCTTTTTTCCTTTTTGCAGGAAGTCAAGTGGCAAATAACCATGGTGGGCCAAGCCATCCACTAAATATCTAAATATTATAATTCTTACACTTTGACACATGTATGTATAATAGAGAGAGTGTTTATACTGCATAATATGTAAATAGATAATTTTTACAATGAAATTTTGAAAAAAACTGTCATTTGTATTACATATATTCAGAAAATTAAAGAAACAATAATTTTGTATATTTTAAATATTTTGGAAAAGAAAAACAGTAATCTTACAATTAATATAAAGTAATAATCCACAACCTATTCTTGAATAGTCAAAATATTTTCTATCGCTAGTTCTTAATCTGATGCATAGTATGTTCAGAAAACTCTAGTTTTATGTTTCAGAAAAAATAAACTCACTTTTGAATGTCACAGAACAAAATATGAATGCAAAAGTTATGGTTCTCTTAGCTGTGTGAACTTTGCACATTACAAATAACACATTCAACAAGGTAGATATTTTATAGTCTGCTAGTGATGAAAAATTCAATATGCATATATTTATGCATTGAGTAGATTTACAGCCAACACGCCCACTGCCACTTGGCCTCAGTTCACTTTTACGTCCTTGAAAAGAACACATTTCACACATTTTAAAAAACATTTAGAAGATTTAAAAGCATTTGCCAATGTCACAAAGCAACAGCAAATGGTATACGCATCTCTAATAAGTTAGCCTAGAAATACAGAATATAAAATGTGCAATGGGTATTTTGTATTCTGAACTGAAAAGCTTTCTAACTTTGTTGACTCTCATTGAGGGTAAAGACTGGCTTCAAAAATTTAGGAATGAGTGGAGTTCATTTTGCTCCAATCTGGCAGTAATATGCTGCCATTTGACCAGTATTTGAGAAGTTAAGCTTTACTGAGGGTGTTCTTCCACAATAGGAAATGAGTGGCAATCAGTTTAAGCATCATTTTGCACAGCACAAAGTATACTTTTGCTCACTTTGAGATGGTCATACAAAATGTAACATGACAGAGAACAATATTATAAGGAAGATACACCACATACATAACTGGTACCAGCATATAGAAAAACATGGTGGTAGGAAAAATGTTTACTCTGTCTGCTTTTACCCATGCAGTGATTTACCCCTCAGGATTGCCTGCTGTTTTTTTTGTTTTGTTTTGTTGTGTTTTTGTTTTTCCTGTAATGTTCCCCAGTTCCATCTGCACCTAGAAAAAATGCCTCCCTCATTCATGTATTCAACAAATATCACTAAGCACCTTCTATGTTTCAGTCACTGAACTAGACTTTAGGGAGGCAATTACGAGCAGGCTGGACAAAGTCTCTGTCTTAGGTTTGTAGCATAATGAAGAACACACATAAGTAATGGGTCTTTAGAATACTGGGTGTGATTAATGCAATGACAGGAGAAGTACCAGGTCTTATGAGGGCCCATTAAAGAGGTGTCTAACATAAACTTAAAGACAGAGAGGAGGATTCCCTGAGGAAGTAGCATTGAAACAGACAGGTTGAGTAAGAATAGGAATAGTCCAGATAAAAGGAGAAAAGAAGCATATTCCTTGAAGAGTAGTTGGCATGCGCAAGAATCAGAAGATTCTGAGAGAACATAGTCCAACTGAGGAAATGAAAGAAATTCTGTATGGCTGAGTTTAGTATATAAAGGGAGAAAGTAATAAGAGGTCATGGAGTAGGCACAGAGAAGCGTCAAAACAAAAGAAATATGGATTCTACAACCTATCCTAAACATGATGAAGATATCGCTAAGATAGGGGATTGTAGTGGAATGACATATTCATTCTATTTTAATTGTTTCCATTTGCTGTAATGTGGGGATTGAATTGGTAAAAGGTAAGATGAAAGGCAATGGGAGTGCGATTTTGGTCATCCAAGAAAATATGATAATGGCCTCGATAGAGTAATTTTAAAAAAAGAAGAAGAAATGAAGAAAGGAGGGACATAAAACTACATCCTCACAATGTAATTTCCGTGGCAACAAAGAGACTATTGAGGGTTATTAGGAGGCTATATCTTAGGATATTTTTGCCACAAGCTTTCAGAAGTCGTTAGTGTTGTAAATATCAGGAATGGAATTGATCTTTGAAGTTTAAATTTTGGCGAGGAATTTTTCAAGTCACTCCAGCTTAGTCTATGTTGTTCTTTTCCCTTTACAGAATTTTCTTCTACTTCCACATCATGTCTTTTAAGAAAAAAAGAAATATAATCTTCATTTTGATATGTGTAAATTAACATTGATGATGAAAATTCTATACGATCTCAGAGTAAAAATTATCTAGCTTTTCCAAAAGTCACTGGTGCTGCCGTGGGGTTTACCTAGATGGTAAAAGCTACCTAAGACTGGAGTTAGGGATAATTTGCATTCACTGAGTCCTAGCATGCACTTTCTATGGATTATCAAATTAAATAATCACAATAATTGTATGAGGTTATTATTATTATCTTTATTTTGTAAAGAACAAACAAGCTCAGAACTATTAATTAACTTGCCCAAGGTCACAGTTATTACCAGGAGATGGAAAATAGCATTTCAACTTGCAAGCAAATTTATTTTCTTTCTATTATCTTACCCTTCTATAGATATCCATAGGTGTTTCATGAAGGCACTTATGGTGGGCTTAAACTCTCCAAAAAAAAACAAGGAAGCCACCTCAGGCCAGTAAAGAATATAATTCAAAAAGGGAGAGACAGTGATGCTTACAGCACATGTGAAATACAGTGAGTAGAACAATTTGTTTGAAAGCAGAAGATCACATAGGGAAGGTCCTTCCAAATTGATGTCTTGAGAATTAGCCCTTTTTAGCATACAACATGCAGTCATACAATATTAAAAATGTTCACTACTCAAATGTCTTTGAAAAACCTTGGGTTGGATTACATCATCTAAGTTTGTTTTCTGATATAAACTTAGAATGCTTAGTATGTTGCTGTGCATCATGAATCTACAACACAAGGTACTTAATATGACACATTTTTTAAAGCCATTTATACATAGAAAAACATTTTCCTTGGTTCCACAATGCATGACTTGTGAAAATAAAGCCTCCCCTGATCCACCCCTACAAAGATATCTAGAGGACACATAACGACTGCCAAGGTAATGGTTGAGTAAGGATTTACTATGAAGAAATAATTAGAAGGTTTTTTCCTTCTGGTGTCAAAAACAGAAGGTTTCAGTATCCTGTAAATGGTGGAAATTATGTACTATGACTATGGACAATGTTGTCATTGGGGAAAGCTGTTTGGGTAAGGGGTACATGAGGGCTCTCTGTACTATTGTTGCAGCTTTTTGTCATTCAGAAATTATTTCAAAATAAAGCTTTAAAAATGTGGAAGAGTGAAAGATAACAATTTGGTTGGGGTTGGGGGTGATGAAATTATTATGAGCCTAGAACAGGCAGCTCTAAGTTGCATTTTCAAGATTTTTCACAGGTGAGATGATCTCCCATTGACTAAGAGAGCCAAGGCTCTTTCCATATTACCCTCTTGTAGAGAACTGGACTAGGAACCCAGTGGATGAAACCCTAAAAGAGATGATTCATTATTGTTTATTCAACTCATGTTTGTATCTGAATTGGATAGGGGTTAGGAGAACAAGCACAGGCTGAATCTTTCTCTAGTCATCCAAATAGTGTAAACAGATACGGAGAGTTACTGGGGAACCTTATAGAGAGGTTGGTGTTTCAAATGCTTAATAAAAATTATTAATGATGCTATGGAAACTTACAACAGTCATTTGCTCGATGGAAGTTGTGTCCATACTGTGTCACTCAAACTGAGTGAGTTTATTCACAAAAACTTTTTTTTTTTGTCAAAATCATTGATTTGCACTAATAACCAGGCTACTTAGTGATATTTTTTTAAAATCTATTACTTTTTCTAAATCTAAGAATTTTTTTCTCTTTTCAAAGAATTTCCTAAAGAGAAGCTGATAAATAACTGGAAGTCTGACATTCCTTCCCCTGCTCTTTTAGATTTGCTAACAGTCTCTGATTCTCTTGTGCAGAAGTGAGAACACGAGGCTGTTCCTACGGACAGATGTTCTAGTGCCATGCTTGCCACGTGGGGAGGACCAGCTGAGGACTAGTTCATTTTGATACCTGGAAAGCACTCTCCTCTCATATTTGTTTTCCTGTTTTACATTTTATTTTTTCTTCTTCTGTAGATCAGTTTTATAAGCTTTATAGTAAATTCCTTTCCATGGAAAGTTTGCACAAAATTCCAGTAAGTGAAAGAAATGCTAGCCTTCATAACATTCAATTCTAAATTTGTAGGAAATAATGTTCTAGTGTATTGCTCCTGTAATAATATAAATGCTAATCATTTTTAAAGCATTGAATTCCTTTCTTTAGTGAAGAGCCTTATAGTGAGATTCCAAAGGAATAATAGAAACACTAATTATTTTGATTAGCACAAAGGGGAGATTCTATTAAAAGTTCCTGTGTAAAATAGTTACTTCTTTAATTTTATTTATTTATTTATTTTTTGGCTTCTTTTAAGGTGAAATCCAAGCTTTATTCCAGGATTTTATTTTTTATGTAAATGATTTTACTCAAAATGCCCTCCCAAGTTCTTATTTTTAAATGAACCATATGTGAGAGACTGAATCAATATCTATTGTGTATTTCAAATCTCCATAATTGTATTGAATAGACAGAACAGTCAAGTGGGGAAATTGATGAATATTACTTTGGAAGAAGGAGCTGGCATTATTTGAAAATTTGTTTGGTATGTACGTGTGATATGTGATTGTTTAAAATGCTTTAAATGAAAGCTTCATTGAGTACTCTTTTCAAAGTACTTAGGGCATTTTTTAAAGAAAATCTGCAGACCAAAAATATGTCTATACAAAAATAAATGTTATGTGTCTCAACAAATCAAAAATAATCCATTATCCTGTATTTCTAATAAAAAATGAGTTGCTCAATGAAAATATAATTTAACCAGTACTGTAAAGGGGGATGAGGGAGATGGAATAACTAATAGTTAACAGAATTGACTCTAGAATCAGGTAGCCATGGATTAAATTCCAGCTCCACCACATTCTAGCTACGTGACTCTGAACAGGGTTTTTTCTGACTCAGTTTCCGTTACCTTATCTGTTGTGAAGATCAGACGAGAGAATTCATGCACAGAAAGCCACACATCTGGAGCACAGGAATTGATTATAATGTGTGTTACTCTTACCAGTAACCTTAGTTATATCAGTTAGCTAGATACACTATCACTAGTGTCCATCATTTGCTCTTAGTATGATTGTTGCTATCAACATGGTGACTACTTTAACATAAGCAAAGTCATTTCAACAGAGCAGTGCTTTATCCACTTTTTCACTTCCAATTTTTAAACACTTTCATTTTTACCGAGTTTGATACAATACCTAAAATACAAGTTGCTGTGCACCCACTAGGTATCAGGCTTTTTGATAGGAACCACAAAGACACTCGTCTCTCACAGGAGAGAGTGAGCTGCCATTTAGGCAAACCACACATTTTGGAAAATGTGGTAATGAAAGCATGTGCAGGGATAAGGAAATGAGGAAGAGATAGCTCTGTCTGGGGTGACAAGGAAGGAATCCAAGGGGAAATGACATGTAAATTGATCCTTACAATATGATGATGATACATTTCCCAGAGACAAAAAAAGGAATGGTAATTCAAGCAGGGGGTATAGTATGTGCAAAAGCCTGGAGGCTTGATAAAGCTGACCTCATTTATAGCATTCATTGTTGTTGTTAATTATTGTTGGAGCAAACATGCAAGATCAGAAAACAGTAGCACATGTGGTTGGAGAATTAAGCAGAGACCAGATTAGAAAAGGATTTGTGGATCATGATGAAAGGCTTAGCTTTACTCACTAAAAATACAAAGCAATTGAAAAGTGACAAGTGGGCTAGTGATGACTGTAGAAGGTCCTACAGAGAAGAAGTTGAAAAATGAGTGTTGGGAGGAGTACTTAAAGCTATGACAAGAATCTCAGGAAAAGACAAAGAAGAGAGTAATAATGGAATGATAGGCAAAGATTGAGAAAAAAAAAAAAAAAAAAACCCTAGAGGAAAATATAAACAAGCCACGGTGTTTGACTTTGCATCGGGGGTTTGGGAGCTTAAGAAATGAAGTGGGCACGCTGGCTGTCAATCAGTCAGGGGAAGACGAGGAGGGGGGATTTTGATTCTGAGAGTCCCGAGAGAGTGCACATGCAGGATCTGCCAGGCTAAGCCCTGCATTGGCTGATGCTCAGTAGGGTTTTGGCTATAGGTTTGCAGGCCTTGAGAAGAGGTCATGGCCATAGATTTAGCTCTGAGATATACTAGCAATCATTGAAACTCCACTGGGAAGGAATAAAGTGAAGGAAAGAAAGAAGAATGAGGCTGATACTGTTAGTATCACTAAAGTGGACAAGGTAAAGAAAATTGAGGCAGCCATGAAAATTGGCAAAGATTAAGCAAGGAAAGAGTCTCTAGGTGAAGGAAGTGGTCAGCAGATTGCATTTCTGTAAGGAAGGTCAGGGTAAAACATGTCTGTTAGATTAGCAGTTAGTGTGACCTCTATGAAGACTATTTCAATAGAAGGGCAGCGAGCATAATCCAGATTGTGACACTCAGTAAATAAATGAGGGGAACTGAGAATGTTGGCAATTCCTGAGCATGAAGTTATAATTCAGGGTCAAAAATGGCACTAACATAGCTAACCTGGACCAAGGCCACACAAATGTAGCAAGGGCTATGATAGATCTCAGTGTACTTATCTTATGGTCACCATAATAGGAAATTGTCCACCAGAGCATAGCTCTTCTCTATCCTCTGCTATTAAGGAAGGCTAGAGAATAAAGGTAAATGTCCTGACTTCCAGTATCAATCAAATATTTGAGTCGCTGGTTACTTAACTATCAGTTATCAACCTGAAAATGGTTGATCTGGAAATATTGAGATCTACAACCACAGTCCCAGTTAGAAAATTCACATGTGAACCAAGTTTGTCTTTCCAACTTTCCAAACTGCTCTGTTGGACTACAAGGGTAAAGTACATTATCTCTTGCTATTTCATTTTTATTAAAACTGTTTGAACTTGGAAATGAGGCCTGATGGTCCCATTTTCAGACGGCTGAAGGTCACTGGGTGTTTCTGTTCAAAAAGAGAAAACAATGTGTAACCCCTCTGGCACCATAATCAAAAGAAATAGTGTGGTGATTACAGTCCTGCACTGAGCTGGCGGCTGCTACAAATACTAGAACCGCATTTGATAGGATCCTGTATTACCTTACAACAGAGTATCATTTCTTACAGTTCCAAGGTCAATGTCTCTTTCTCAAATAACATTTCGGACCTATAATTGTTCATCTACATGCTAGCAATTATGGGGGAATTGATCAGCTAGTAATTAATGCCATGCTATTACACTTTTTAATTTGTAGATTATGCAGCTGAAAGCATTCTCACATTTTTAATTTGTATATTATACAGCCGCAAATGTTTACAATGCCCTTTTTAATCTCCTTACACTACCACCGCCATTATTCACTATAGATTAATGATACCCCGGATGCTGGGGTTTATTTCATTTACCGATCTTACCAGGAGAGCAGTTAACATTACTTTGCTCTATTACTTAATGTCTTACTGCAGCTGCTAGTGAGCATTGGTTACCCTTTAAAATATTACCAGCCAGTTATTTTTTTCCCAACTTTTTTAGCTCTCTTGTCACCAACAATATGACTCTGTGGTAATATTATACTTTATTTCCAAATTTATCTCAACTGGTTCCATCAGAGATATTTAAATAATTCATTTTGAATAACACAAATGACCTGAGCCCCTCCTTACCCAGTCTTGTCGATTTAAGAGCCTATTTTAGGTTATGTGACTAATATAGAACTTTTTTTCCCTCCACCTACCTTTTTTTCCCATACCAGTGAGCTGGATGAATTATAAAGAAAATTGCAAATGGTACTGGAATTCTTTTCAATTAGCCAGAAATAGATATTCTCAATACTGGTTGGACATAATAAATCTTAATATTTTAAGGTGATACAGCTGCCTGTGGCTGGGGTTATTATGGAGCATACATTTCCCTTAGTTTTCCTTAAGGTGATCTGCAGTTTCAAGGGGAGTGTTGTATCTGTCTTTTTGATAAGGCATTGAGACAACTTTAACAATGGCACTGCTGTAAGCCATCAGGATGTGCAACATCCACATCACAGCAGAATTCTAAGAAACACATCATGTGTAAAATACTGTATCAGTTACTGGGCAGAATATACAGAAATGAAAGAATGTCTATCATCAAAACATTTGTATTCTTTTTTTTTTTTTTTGAGACGGAGTCTCGCTCTGTCGCCCAGGCTGGAGTGCAGTGGCATGATCTCGGCTCACTGCAAGCTCCGCCTCCCGGGTTTACGCCATTCTCCTGCCTCAGCCTCCCGAGTAGCTGGGACTACAGGCGCCCGCCATCTCACCCGGCTAATTTTTTGTATTTTTTTTTTTTTTTTTAGTAGAGACGGGGTTTCACCGTGTTAGCCAGGATGGTCTCGATCTCCTGACCTCGTGATCCACCCGTCTCGGCCTCCTAAAGTGCTGGGATTACAGGCTTGAGCCACCGCGCCCGGCCTGTATTCTTTTATGTAAGAGTGATGAAAGAAATACGTAAAAAATTAATAATAATCCATATATAACTGAACTACAGGAATGAAATAATTACATGACAGCACAATGAGAAAGGTTTCCCAATGCTTGTGATAAATGGACAAAAAGCTTCATAACCAATTAGAGGAATGGCTTTTCAGACAAAGGAGAGAGTGAATCCAGGAGGAACAACTTGAGCTGAGCTTCCAAAGAAGGAGGCATCAGAATAAGATGAGAGCAGAGAGAAGAACTTCCCCTGCAGAGACTGCAAAATGAATAGGTGCTTCAAGTGATCAATATTTGTTATATATTCAAGGGACAGCAAAGAGATGAATATGGCTTGAAGAAGGTTCTTGGTGAAGAATGGTAAGTGTTAAAGCTGGAGGAGAGATCCAGTCGTATGATAATTCTGGAACGCCAGTATAAGGATTTGAGGCCTCTGCAGGGTGTTTTTGATGGGCATTTTAATGATGAATCTTTATTTTTATTATAGATTTATTCACTTACAGAAAACTACAAATGCATTTTTATTATATAGACATACTGCATACTGGTGAAGTCTTGTTTTGCTTGTTGCTAATTGTTATTGTTTTTGTTGAGTGTCATTATAAAAGCAGTATTTTGGCAAGAGTAAAATGGTAAAGACTGATGTCAAAATCATTCAGGAGGCTGATGAATTTAACTCAGGTGTGTGATGATAAAATTGTGAAGACTGACAATATTTGCCAGCAGTTTCTAGGCACCTGGCATAGTCCACCTTTCTCCTTCCTTACAATTCACCCCAAGACCTTTAATCACCTCTCCTCTCTGTTCCAACTCTGAAAATCCTATCCACTTTTATGGGTTCAGAAATGGAATCTTGCATCAACTCTTATTAAAAAGAAAATTTATTTTTTTTCTGTTTGAATGTAATAATACAAACGCATTTGAATGTAATAATACAAATGGATATGTCTCGTTTCCTAAAGTAAACTATTATAATCATTATAATAATCATGGTTCAGGCATTATATTAAGAATTTTATACACATTATTTTATTTCACTTTATTTCTATTAATATAATCACCTCAGAGGTAGGTCCTTTTATTTCATTTTTAATAATAAAGTAAACCCAGGTTTCCATTTACACAACATAAATGACAGAGTCAAAATGTAAACTCCAGTCTACCAATTGTATTCATTTATTTGCTCATGCATTTGTTCATTTATTCATTCATTCACCACTGACGTTCATTAAGTTTATACTTGATACCAGACTTAATTCTGTGCTAGGAATACCTTATAAACAATTACAGCTGGAGTCCCTGTTGCTTGGTCTTACAGCTGAGCAGAAAAAAGGTATATTCTGTTGAACGTTGAGCAACTCCTACTCACAAATTTTAATCACCAAGTCCTTTTTGAAGTCTCCCCTGTGTCTTCAAATTTATTCTCCTCTCCCTGAATGGAATGTAGGTAAATTCCTATGATTTGGGGGTGATTTCATGTAATAAATATTATCTTGTAGATAATGAATAAGTAGAGATACAGTAAGAATCAAAACCTTATATTTTCTCTAAAGTTATGATCTCTCCTGTTTTCCAGCTTAGCAGGCTACAGGCCAGTGTTTCACAATAGGAGGTGAGATTCCTGGCTGGTGCCTGCAGGACCCTGGCTTGTGGATGGCTTCCTCCTCTTCTCTTCCCTCTTACCGACTTTGACTTATGCTGATCCTTCCAGGGTCAGAGTTTGGAAGGGAGGAGCCTAAAGGTGATTGTAGACCTCACCCGACTAAAATGTGAGATGGCTGCAATCTCTGTGGGCCAGGTAGGTTGGGGAAACTGACTGTAGCTCAAGTGGGTCCTAAGGAGAGCTGTGGTCCCCTTGACGTGGCTGGTTCACTCCCCTGAAGCTGATTGCTCAAAGCACCTTCCTTATCCCTTGACCTCACACAGGGACCTTTTTCTCTTTTCTATTTAGTTCTTTTGGTGGCTGGTAGAACATCTGAGTGGATTTAAGGGGACATCATGCGTCCCAAGGGGTGTGCTTTTTATTCGTCCTTTTTGTTTTCAAAGTCCGGAATTACAGATCACCCAAGGCAGCCAGATACCTTTCTTCCTTCACTTTACTCTCAGAACAGGTATCCAGCCCCTTTTCTTATGCCAAGATTCTCTCACACACAAATCCAGTGGGCTGGCAGTGTGTGTAAGGGACACATCTTGACTCTCAAATAGGTTTCTATGGGGCTTTTTGGTTTTTAATTTGAGATATTCAGGAAAAGTATGCCTATCCCTACCTTATTCTGAAGGAGGTAGTATCTTCCATACCCAGACTTTCTGTAGCATAGTGCTTTTCTAGGCCACTCAATCTTATCTTACAGCTGAAATAGCATGGTTCCATAAGGCAGCAAACTGTTTCCTATAACCTTCTTTGCAAGTCCTGTGGATAGGTTCACACCACACTTTAGAATGTGGCATTTACTGTCTTAGAACCCCAGTTCTAGTGTAATTCCATGCTACACAGACAAACAGAAAAAATAAGGTCAAATAGTGAGTGCTGATAAGAAAATAAGAGACACCAGTGTAAAATAAAAGGATGAGGAGGGCAGTGTTTGAAGTTGTGGTCTGGAGAACATCTTATAAGAGATAGTATTTAGCAGGAACCTGAGAGACAAGTAGAAACTCATGCAAAGATCAGGGACAGGCACATTCTATGCAGAGAGTTAAAAGCTCTGATGCAGTAGTCCGTTATCACATTGGTATAAAGAACTGCCCAAGAGTGGGTAATTTCTAAAGATAAGTGGTTTAATTGACTCACAGTTGTGCATGGCTGAGGAGGCCTCAGAAAACTTACAATCATGGCAGAAGGGGAAACAGGCATGACTTACATGGCAGCAGGAAAGAGAGAGACAGAGAGAGAGAGAGACAGAGAGAGAACAGGAAATACTACCATTTATGACAGAGAGAGAACAGGAAATATTACCATTTATAAAAACATCAGACCTCATGAGAATTTATTCACGATCACAAGAGCAGCATGGGAGAAAATGCCCCCATGATCCAATCACCTCCTATCGGGTCCCCCCACCCATGACACCTGGGGATTATAGGGATTAAAATTCAAGATGAGATTTGGGTGGTGACACAGAACCAAACCGTGTCACCTGACAGTACAATAGATTGAATGGTTTAAAGAGTGGAAATAAATCCTGTAGGTCTGGAGCAAATTCTATAACAGAACATAGGCTGTGGGACAATGTTCTCCCCAATCATGCATATATAAAATTACCTGGGAGGCTTGTTAAAATGTCAATTCCTGGCTTTCCTCCCAGAAATTTTGACTCTATAGACCTGGAGTGATGCTGATCCCAGAGGATACTACTCCTGCTGAGTGGCAGTGCTATACGATGTAAGGTCAGAGGAATAAGCAAAAAGTCAGAGAAAGTAGTTTGGATTTTATTTTAATTCACTGAGAAAGTTTTGAGGCACTGGAGGGACATCATCTAATTTGAAATTTTAAAGATGATTGTACTAGTCCGTTCTCATGCTACTATAAAAGACTGCCCGAGACAGGGTAATTTATAAAGGAAAAAAGTTTAATGGACTCATCATTCTGCAGGGCTGGGGAGGCCTTAGGAAACTTACAATCATGGCAGAAGAGGAAGAAAGCACTTCCTTCTTCCTATGGCGGCAGGAAGAGGAAGTGCCAAGCAAATGTTGGAAAAGCATCTTATAAAATCAGCAGATCTCATGAGAACTCACTCAGTATCACAAGAACAGCAGCATGGGGGTAACCGCTGCCATGATTCAATTACCTCCCACCTGGTGCCTCCCATGGCATGTGGAGATTATGAGAACTACACTTCAAGATGTGATTTGGGTGAGGACACAGCCAAACCATATCAAAACAGCCAAACCATATCAACTGGTAATTTGGGTCAACTACATAAGATGGAGTTTGAGAGTAGATTAATCCAAAGTTAAAAATTCATTTTATTTACCTCCAAGTAAACCACTTTGGGTAGCAGCTTCATTCCCATGCGTGGGGGACAAAGGTGCTTAGAACAACTCAAAGTCTTTGGCCCAGAGTAAATAGCACAATGGCCTCAGCTTTTGTGTCTCTACGTTGCTCAACCATATTTGTTCTTATACTTCACAGTGAACATCAAGATCAGGACCAGAACTAAGCCAATTAATAAAAGTAAAATACACGGAATTTTTTTCCTATTTTTCACAAGAAGTATGTCTGTGGGTATGGGGATCCTAAGAAGAGGACTACATGTAATATGTCATAATCATTTTAGGGTCACGTGTCAGCTTCATACATCTTTCTTCCCTCTCTTCCATTGTAAACTTGCCATCCTCATTGGCTCTGATGACATGACTCTTACTGTGCTTAGAGATTTAGCTTTATCAGCAAAATGTGCCAGTATATTGAGCTAGTTAAGGAACTAGATCATATTAACCACATGGAAAAGTTCTGGAACTTACCAGTTTTTTAAGCTTCCCTTAAAAACATGTTAGGTAACTAATTATCCAAGAGAGGGCAAACGACACATTTTTAAAGGACACCTCTGCAATTGTAACCCAATTCCACTCCATTGATACATTCTTTTTTCAAATGACTTAAAATTCTAAATTAGGGATATAAAATTTATATGAATAATGTTATTTGGTGCAAATTTACTCAACCTGAAATTTTATTCTTAAGTGCCAAAAAGCTCAATATTATGATCAAGATGAAAAAGAAAGTAGTTGCCCCAATCATCCAGATTTTTTCTCTAAAATTCTATCTCATTAAAAACTATATGGAAATGATTTATATATATATATATTTTTATTTACCTATTACTTTCCTTTCAAATGGCCAATCAATGATTATTCTCTCAGTTAAATCTTGACTCAGGAATTATTAAGAACTAGCATAAGAGCTTGTAAGATTTAAAAACTCGGGAATCAATCTAACTCTTCTGCTGAAGTAGTAACTGCGCTGTGTCAAAGTCTCAAATCAACAAGACAAAACAAAGACAAGAAATGAGAGTTAATATAAACCATTGAGTGTTATAAAGGAGGGTGTTTGCAGGTTTTAAAACAAGAAGTACTTCAAGTAGATAGTAGAACAGGAAGGTATTGCTTTTGAACTTCAGTTTTCACAAAGATAAAGAAGTACAACATATTAAGACCCTGACTCTGCATCCCAGGCATTCCTGGACCAAACTGAAGGTTGGACAGCTATTTCTTGTGACCCAATAACGAGATGCAAGTGAACTGGGGAGGAAGAGAGTTTTTATTTCTGCGACAGGTTATAGGGAGAAGGCCTGGAAATTATCACCAGACAAACTCAAAATTACAAAGTTTTCCAGAGCTTATATACCTTCTAAGCTATATGTCTACGTGTAACTGTGCATTCATCTAAAGACGTAAGTGATTAACTTATTTTAATCTATAGCTAAGATCTGAGTCTTGAAGACCTTCCTCCGTAGACTCAGTAAATTTACTTAATCTAAATGGGTCCAGGTGCTGGGGTGATTACCCTTAGCTTGCCTCCTACTAAGTCATGGAAGTCTGGGGAGTTCCTTGTAACCCCCAATAAACTTGTTTGTGGAGACCTGGGGCATTTCTTCAGACCCCCAATAAACTTGTTTAATCCTGAATGGATCCTGTTAAGAATTTTTTCATTATTTTGTCATGCTTTAAGGCCTAGGAAAGACCTAGGCAAAACTCTTGGTGGGCTTTTGTTACATTCCAGCCTTTGTATAAAGGCACTGGCTTTTTTAAAGCTTTTAATATATAGCTTAACCATTCAGTCAGCACTGAAACAGTTGTTATGGAGGTCTGTGTTACTGAGACCTGGCCTGCCACAAAGGGACTTGATTAAGAGTAGCTGGAGCTCAGGGCTAACTGGCCTTTATGTGCCCTGACACTAGTGTCTCTGGGTAGAGCAAAGTAGACATGCATTTCAATCTAGAGTGCCCTTGGCGTTTCTGGTGCCTGGCCATGGGATGAAAACATAAAATGAGAGGGATCCTTGTTTTATCCCATTTATAGAGATAAACAAAAAGGAAGTTCTTTGTCAGTGAGAGCTCTGCAAAAAAAAAAGAAGCCTTTGGCAGAGTTCCTCCAGGACATGTCAAGGAAGAGAAACACTGATTGAGTATTCTCAATGATCCAGAACCCAGAAAGGAGACCTCTGTTAGGGGAGGAATATTTCCTGTGGGGGGTGTGTGTGTGTGCATGTGTGTATGCTTGACCTGGATGAAATATTTCTCAGTTTATCAATCTTCTCTTTTAAAAGTGACTTTTCAACATTATCAAAAAATGGTCCAAAGGACAGGTGGTAATTAAATCTTTGTGCATTTATGGTAGAATAATATTAACAAGACGAAAAATGAGTTTGCTTTTTCTTCATGTAAAATCGATGTCATTTACAGGATTGTCTTTCGTCCTAAGGTGCTATTTTTTATATTTTTTTCATTATTAAAATACAACTTATTTTATTTAAAAAATCACTACAATATCAATAATTTTAGAAACACCTTTGAATTATAACGCACTTTCAAATTATTTTCAAAATATTTTACACATATTCACAAAAATATTACTTAAAGGACATTTTATTTTTTATTTTTATTAAATGAAGTAATAAAGAAGCTTTCATGAAGTAGTTAAGATGCTCTTCTTTTCTTTTTCTTTTTTTTTTTTTTTTCCTTAGCCATACCCTAAAGAATAGAAAGAGGTAGATGACTGACTAGAAGTGAAGAAGAAGAACATTCCAGGAAGCATTAACCTAATGAATAAAGGTAAAGAAAGGGCTTTGCATGTTTAGAAGAAAATGAGTATTTTAGCCTGGCTCTAACAGGTTCATGGAAGAAATAAATGAGAGATAAAATGGAAAGACTAGATAAGGCCAAATTCTGGATGACCTTAAATGTCAAGACACAGATTCTGAACTTGTTTTGTTGTTATTTTATTTTATTTTTTGAGACAGAGTTTTGCTCTTGTCGCCCAGGCTGGAGTGTAATGGCGCGATCTTAGCTCACTGCCACCTCTGCCTCCCAGGTTCTCCTGAATCAGCCTTCCGAGTAGCTGGGATTACAGGCACACACCTGTAATTTTAGTACAGACAGGGATTCACCACATTGGCCAGGCTGGTTTC
This sequence comes from Rhinopithecus roxellana, assembly GCF_007565055.1. Taxonomy (NCBI): domain Eukaryota; kingdom Metazoa; phylum Chordata; class Mammalia; order Primates; family Cercopithecidae; genus Rhinopithecus; species Rhinopithecus roxellana. The sequence continues at coordinate 70,493,155 of NC_044569.1, read as the reverse complement.
GAACTCCTGACTTCAGGTGATCTGTCTTCCTTGGCCTCCCAAAGTGCTGGGATTACAGGAGTGAGCCACCGTGCCCGGCCTGAACTTTATTTTTCAAGACTAGAAAAGATTGACGGTGATTCAAGAATGCAAACCCATAAAACCAAAATTGGCAGAGTTAAAACGGAACTTTATTTTTACTTTCTTCTTTTCCTTTCTTTGCAGAAATGTGTCCAATGCCACACAAATAAGATGGCATCATGGCTTAGCCAATGGAGCTCTGAAACTTGGTTACAAAGAAAGCCCTGTGTCTTTAAACTTCTGGCATGAACTATGTGGATTTCTAAAGTGTTCCCAACCACAAAGACAACGCCAAATGAGCCGAGTAAGAAAAGGTTCTATGGACCCCTCTAATGCCACTGAAAATACAGCCATCTGACAAACGGTCTCAGTCCATTTCAGAGATAACCCACTTTGGAATTAAGTCATATAAATTGTTTTCCTAAAATTGCATTCACCTCAGGCTGTTCCCTTATTAAGCCCACTCTCACCTACTTCTGTCTCTCCTACTGTCCCTCACCTCTGTCAGATTGATCCAGGATTAATGACTCCAAACTCCGATGGCTCCTTCTTATGACAGTAAAAAATTAGCCCCTAGTGTAGCCACATACTGGGATGCCTCATTCAGTCCAGACTGGAAAACACTTAGGTTACCATTTTGTCACTAAAATCAGTATATGAAGAAAGAATTTTACCCACTCAACTTTTAGCTTCTCTGATTTGAACTTGTGAAGTTTTCAATTATGATTCATACCAACAATGGGATTTTTGGAGCATCCCTGAGCCCCTTAAATTGGTTTCCTTCTCACCCTCTCCCATCACCTCCTTTCCTATTGAGATTAAGGAATGTATAAAATACAACCTGTTATTGCCAAGGGGGATTACTACTATATATTATCACTCACAGCTCATTAACCTCGAAGCCCTGCTAACTAAGAAAATCCTCTCTAATGAGGTTTCCCTTGACTGCACTAAAGAACAAAAGGTCTAAAAGTTTTCCCTATTACCAATGTTCCTCAAATTATTGCACTGTAATTAAAATGTAACTTTGAGGCCAAAGAAGAAGGGGAAAAAAAAAGCTTTAAATTTGGTTTAAACTCTAAAAAAGACCTTGTAGAAAACTTCTGCTTTGTCCTTCAGTAGCATCTTAACCATAGCAAACCATTCAGGTTGGGGAGGATAATTTTTCTCAGAGCATCTGAATTGGACCTGCATTACTCAAGACAGGGAGACATGGATCTAGATGACACAGACTTTAATACTTTTATAATATGGGAAGTAAAAGTGAATTTCTCACCTCAGTGATCTAAACATACTAATTCTCTTGCTGCAATACTCCCTTAGATAATAGTACAAGTCTATTTTCCTTGGCTGAGAAAAACTTAGTAACTAGAATTAGTATTAGTAGACTGATGGGTTCTAATGCATTTCTTATTCAGAGCCCTAGAATCAGGGTTATTTGTATGGTTGTATCGCAAGAATCTTGCGGAGTAGAGATGTAGATTAAACAAACAGAAGGAGCTGTGTTCCCAGGAGAAATTTATAATCTGGTGAAGTAGCTAGAATTAAGTATCCTCACCTCTGAGCTTTGAGTTTTTAAATGCCCAAAATGCAAATAATAATTACCTCTTTTAGCTTCCTCAGAAGCCTGATTTATGTGTGTAGCATGTCCTCGGAGAAACAGACTAAAGAGTTAGGGACTCTTAGGCTGGAAAATAAAGGCTGAGAAGGGAATACAACTACTGTTTCTAAAATGGCGAAGGGAACAGCTTGAGGGAATACAGCCTTGACCACTGAATCCTGGAAGACTAATTAACAAGCCTAGGCTTTCTTGAAATTCAAACAGTTTAAGTTTAAGACAGTACAGATAAGTCTTATTACACAAAGGATGAGTAAACACATGACATTCAGTAAGCAAAAATCATTGCAGTTTGAAAAGAGAAAACTTCCAAATTCAGATCATATGTTCATAATAAAGTTCTAGGGGACTAAAATATCTAAAACACATCCTTGGTCTTTGAATTTAAGTCAAGAAGTAAAACCTATGGACCATCCCATAAGGCAGCAATAAAATTCTGGGATATTAATAACACTGGATTTATTCATAGTTAATTTTCATGTTTTCCTTGAAATTGCAGAAATGGTCTGCTGAGAGATAATGCTAAAGCAATACAACAGATATCTTCAATGTGTGCCCATGATGGGAAAAGGTGAAAAATAAAACAGGGGGTGGACATGCTAAGCAGTGATCATTAACACCACTGCCTTCATGTTCACAGGTTCTTTAATTTAAAAAAAAAATTTTTTTCAAAATACAAATAGATAGCTTGTGTTATTTGTGCTATAACAAATATTTAAAATGCATTCTTTCCTACTTTCAAAGAGCTAAAAAGCCACTGCATTTTATGAAATACAAGAGGGTCATAATCCCAAAAGCATCTATTGTAGTCTCAATTCTAGCAGGAATCTGTATTAATATGAGAAACTGATTTGTTCATGCAGGCTAAAATGTCTTCACGCTACATTGGACATAATAATATCCATCTTCCTACATCATCAGATAATTAAAAAAACTAAATATAATAAACACCATCAAAGTGCTTTGAAAAGTAAAACACATTCTAAAAACACTACACAAATGCAAATTATGTGTATTAGTGACATTATTATTATAATTTGGAAAATTTCCCTTTGCTTCACACATGCAAGTATTTCATGTTTAAAAAAACAAGGTTGGGCACAGTGGCCCACAGCGGTAATCCCGGCACTTTGGGAGGCCGAGGCCGGCCGAACACGAGGTCGGCCGAACACGAGGTCAGGAGATCGAGACCATTCTGGCTAACACGGTGAAACCTCATCTCTACTAAAAATACAAAAAAAATTAGCTGGGCATGGCGGCGGGCGTCTGTAGTCCCAGCTACCAGGAGGCTGAGGCAGGAGAATGGAGTGAACCCGGGAGGCGGAGCTTGCAGTGAGCGGAGACCATGCCGCTGCACTCCAGCCTGGGCGACAGAGCGAGACTCCGTTTCAAAATGAAACAAAAAACAAAAATAGGAACAACTACAAAAAGCAAACACAAAACCTTTTTATGCCATCTTTGCCCTTTGGACAAATTGAGTCAATGTTTATGACTAATTTGATCTTGAGACTCTTGGAACCGCAGAGTCATTGGTTAGAATATCGCAGGATTATCTTGGGTAAACCCAAGGTTTGTGAGGATCGTGCCAATAACTCTTTAACCGAACTGAATTGAACACCTTGTTAGGATAATATATTCATAATTGCCATTTTGCCATTGGAACCCTGGTGCATGGTGTGACTACTAGGGATTTGGCAAGATGGGGCTCCTCCACCAGGAATGGAAAGTGTGCCTTCACCAGAGGCCCAGGACTGTAACTGGAGTGATTCTCTGATGTGTCAGTCATGGTTTCTGCACTCTAGCTGTTTTCAGTTTTCTGCAGTAACAACCAAAAACCAGTATATTATTAGAATCCAAGATAAGAAATTATGTCATTGAGGACTGATTTTTTTTTGTAAGACAAATTTTAAAGAGTTAGAAAATGAAGAATTTATCAGCTTTAGTAATTTGTGATAGACAGTGGTAGAGGGAGCTAGCAGACCTTCAGATATGTTTGTCCTTGTTCCTTGTTTTTCCTTCCACGGTGAGGGATTGCAGCATGAGGCAGACACACAGTTGGGGATATTTCCCAGCCCCCTTGCATCCAGGGGTGGCTGTGTGTCTAGAAGCAGAATGGAGGCTTCTTCCAAGCCCTGGAACCACACCAGACTTGACTTGCAAGTCTTGTGTCATTAGCACAAGACTTGCAAGTCAACAGGGGAAGGTGGAGCCAAGTGGTGCATGGGTCCTGGGTCTCTGGATCACAGCAGAAGGAAAGCAACCACAGACAAGGAACCCCTCTGCTTTGGTCTCCTACCTAAGTAAGAGATACTCTTTTATTTTATTAACCTGGCATATTTGGGGGTTTATTTGTATAGTATCTAGGTTCCCCTAACCAATACATGGGTCATTAAACACAAAATAAGTTGGAAGTAATTGTTTATTAGATAAATTCCTCCCCCAAAAAATTGTTGCAAAAAGAGTTAATTTTCATAGAGCAACAAAACACAAGCCAATTTACAAATTGATGGTTTCAGGGAAGTATCTCTTTCTTAAAATGCTTATAGCTGCCATAAGAACCTAGGCCCAATCCAGAATGTAATTCTTTTCACAGCCTTCTGAGAAGCATATAAGTAGAAAACTCCCAGTTAGCATCAGGGCTTGTGTTCAAGTACTGGCAACCCCAACTCTCTAGTTTAACCGCAGCGCTCCTTTGAAAGGCTTCCTTGAGTCCTGGGAAGAAGAGTAAGATAGTCACTGAATGAACAGTTTAGGATGGAGGAGGATTTAATGGGAAAAGAGGCAGATGATATAAGTCCTGTCCTCCAGGAACTGAGAAAAAGATAAAGAAATAAATAATAAAATATGGATGTTTTTGTGCAGTTTCGGGGGAGTAGGGGTTGAGGTGTCGGTTGCTTTAGAAATGGTTTTTCTAAGAAAAGAAGTGCTGCTCCTCCATTCTCTGGTACTGATGAAAAGGTACAGTAGTGGAAAGTTCCAGAATTTTTAGTGTAGGACCAAGAAGCACTTAGCGTCTGCAATTACCTCATAGAGCCAGCTCCTTGATATGATTGACTTATTATTTAGTAGTTAAGGAGCCCTTGATAATTCCAGAGAGCTTTCTAATGGCTTGATCATATGCAACCCTTAGGGATGTCTGTATTAACAAACTATCAATTAAAAACAAATTGTATAGACATATTTGCATGCACTCAATTATATGCACATATACATATATGTAACATGTAGTATTTCTTTACATTTTAAAACTTTTTCTGTCATTGTTTATAAATACCTAAATTGAGTCATGATCTTTTATTGATGAAGTATGTGAGAACACACACACACACATACATACATTACTAACTGAGCATATTTAGTTTCCAGAAAGCTACTATAACTTGGCATTGAATATTGAGTTTACCAGTCGGAACAAATTGCTGTTATTTTCCTCTGTGTTAAATGTTTGCTCAGTGGCACAAAAAGATGTGAAAGCAAGTGCTGGGGGGAACGACAAAGCATTCCCCATAGTCCTTTGTGATTTTATATTATCACCCAAGGAGAGGATGTATATTTTAGTCTTCATCTGAAACAATACTGGGTTAGTCTCAGGAGAACAAATATTTGTGGGAATCTCAAATTCACCCAGTCTAGCATGCCACACATGGTTCAGGTCTCAGGAAAAGAGAAGATTGAATGCTTTCACCTAGAAGGAATGCAACATTCTCAAATTAAATTATGGTGATGTTCTTTCACCTACACACACACACACACACACACACACACACACAAAACTACAATCAATGTTCTTTTTGTAAATTTTCCATTAAAGAGCAGTGGAAATAATAAATATCAGTAGCGAAAGAGGCAACTGTTATATGATGGAAGGACTTTAAAATATAATTTTCCCTTCACCTTCACTCCCATAGACAAATGGTTTCTTCTCTTCTGCACACCTGATCCTTTATTAATGTTGGCATCTTTAAAAAAACAGCACTAATATAGACATCTGTCCCCCATTATCAACCTCCCTCCCTCACAAGATTGTTGTTATTTTGAAATGAGATCTAACAGGTATGAGACCTTCTCCGTTTTTACTTTTAGAATCAGGACTATATGACTTACTGCTCTCTCACAGGTGGAGAATAGGGAGTGCAAAAAGCAAGATTTAAAAGTGTCAGTTGATGATTTATGGAAATAAAACCATGCAAATATACATGAAAAAAATTATTTGATGCCTAAAATACCCCGATAAGTAATGGCGTAAAACAATACACATATATCATCTAAGTTACTGTTAGCCAGGAGTCCAAGAAGAGATTATCTGGGCCTTCTGTTTCAGTGTCACTCACAGGCTACAATTGAGTCCTGGAGTTGCATCTGAAGGTTCAACTGCAGAAGAATCTGTTTCAACCAAGCTCGCTGACCTGGTTGTGGGGAAGACTTGCAGACTGTTGGAGTGAGAGCCTCAGCACATGGCTGGCTATTGGCCAGAGGCTGCCCCCAGTTCTTTACCTTACGGGCCTCTCCAGCACAACAACTTATTCCATCAAAGTCAACAGAAAAGAGTCTACCAGTAAAATGAGAGCAATGGTCTTGTATAACTGAAGTGACATCACATCTCTTTTACAATATTCTATTCATTACATTGCTGTGTCTATTCATTACATCTTCCCACACTCAATGGAAGAAGATCACACAGGACATGGATACTTGGAGTCAGGGATCATTTTAAGTCATGCCAGAAGCTTCCAGATAGAAATATTACTTGCTTTTTTGTAATAATTTTATATTTTTCTCTTTAAAATTCATTGGCTGCTAAAATTCAACAAATAAAATGTTATGTTTACTTTGTTACAAATGTAAATTTAGAACTATAGATTTTTCCCTACATTCAAATTCTAAACTCATGCATTTTATACATAAAAACAAATCAGCAAGTCATCATAATGGATTCACCCGCAAAAAGCCACAGCGCTATATGCTATAAGGAAGCCTGGAGACATGACAGTGTTCCCACTCCCTTAAGGAGTTATAATTGAACAGGAAATTGAATTTTTATATTTTTTAACAGTTAAGTAATACTATAAGATGTTGAAAAATCCTGACTGAAAGATAAATTGAAGAAAAGTATAACAGATGTATTAAATGCTGTGATTTCAGAATTGGGACAAATCTTTATGGGGTGGAATGGTCTATGACACTCCATAGACGTGGGGAGACTATAAAACTAGATCATCAAGGCTATGCGGTATTTAAAAATGAGAAGAGGCCGGGCGCGGTGGTTCACGCCTGCAATCCCAGCACTTGGGGAGGCCGAGGCGGGTGGATCACTAGGTCAGGAGATCGAGACCACAGCGAAACCCCGTCTCTACTAAAAATACAAAAAACTTAGCCGGGCGAGGTGGCGGGCACTTGTAGTCGCAGCTACTCGGGAGGCCGAGGCAGGAGAATGGCGTGAACCCGGGAAGCAGAGCTTGCAGTGAGTGGAGATCGCGCCACTGCACTCAAGCCTGGGCGACAGAGCGACACTCTGTCTCAAAAAAAAAAAAAAAAAAAAAAAAAAAAAAAAAAAAAAAAAAAAAAAAAAAAAAGAAAAGAAAAGAAAAAAGAGAAGAGGAGACAGAATATTCCAGATGGAATATGTAATATGAGCAACAGCAGCCAGAGGTAAGGATGTGCATGGTGCCCTACAGAGACAGTGAAAGAAGGGCCATTTTGACTGCAGCCAAACGTTCATACAAACAAGTAGTAAGTGGTAGGATAGAAAGTTAGTGCAAGTTCATTTTGCAGAGTATCTCAGAAGTTAAAATACAGAGGTTTGACTGTATTCTACCAACATTGTGGAACAACTGAAGGCTTTTGACAAGAAAAAACATTATTGGTGGCTTCAACAGATAATACTCTGAAGGATGAACTGTTATTTGAATCAGAATAAATATTTACCAATATGAAAGGCACAGTATAGTGTTGAGAAAGATGTCTTTTGGTGTGCGATAAAGAAGGCTGATGTGCAATAAAGAAGTAACTCTGCCATTTGATGTTTGTGTGGTATTGCAAAGATAGCGAAGCTTTGTAAGCCTCACTTTTCTCATCCACAAATGGAGACAATAGGACCATCTACCTTGTTGGCTTTAAACAAAAAAGATAGATTTTGTAATCTTAAAGAAAATCTGAACAGAGTTAGTTTTCAGTAATTATTGCCCATTATCATCACCACCGTCATCATTATTATTAACATCATTTTAAGGAGTTAGGTAGAGTTAGGCATTAAAGAAGTAGATAGCTAATTAATTAGACATTGGGCAGGCAAAATTCAGCTTTCTATGTGGTAGAACTCAGATGTTAATAAGCTGACTAGAAATGAAAAAAAGGTGACTCCCACACCCGATTTTATCCTTTTTTTTTTTAAGTCTCAGACAGAACTTAGTTTAAGTTCTAGCTCTGCCTCCTTTCAGCTGTGTGGCCCTGATTCACACAGGTCATCTCACTTACTTCAGCCAGGCCGTATTCTGTTCTTTCACTTGTGCAAATATAGCCCACCTCACTGAATAAAGTATTCTTTGTTGGAACAAGCATTCTTTGTTTAACCAGAAAAATATGCATCTTTCTCAAAATAAATGGAAGCAACTCTTTATATCACTGGGTATATTTTTTGATAGGTTCATATGCTGTTATATAAAAAGTCGTTTGTAGTTTAAGGCTGTAACCATTTCTGTTTCTTTACACATATTGTTTTCTTATATTTCTTATTTTTCTTTTCTTTTTTTTTTAAAAAAAGAAAAAGTAATGTGGTTCAACCTGAAGTTAATTTGAAGCTCAAAATGTCTTAAAGCAAGTAGATCATGTTCCTTTTCTGGTTCCTCACACTGTTTTGATGTACCCCTTTAGGAATAGCAGCTGATATAAAGTGGTTTGTTTATTAGAGCAGAGAGAAAAATAAAAATGAAAGAGGTAAGAGAATGAAGGAAGATGATTTCCCTTGATTGAAAAAGTTACCATCTCATAAATACTTGGTGGGAGTGGATTTTTGCTGTTAGTATGGTTTTGTGACCAGAGATAGAATAAAAAAGAGTGACCCAAGGCCACTCCTTGAAGGCGTAGCCACTCCTCTGGTACTTCCTCCAGCCTGTGTGTCATAAAAATAAGAGTTACATTCTAAAGATTCATGAGATGTGGAATTGATATTTCTACAACTTGAGAAGGGAGATTTTCAAATGGTATTTCTGTTATAGTTAATTTAGGTAATATGTTAGGGGTTTTGGAGGTTTTTTGTTTTTTTGGTTTGGTTTTTTGTTTTGTTTTTTCAGAGATGTCTCACTCTGTTGCACAGTCTGGAGTGCAGCAGTGCAATCATAGCTCACTGTAACCTCAATGCTGGGCTGGGACTATGAGAGTGTGCCACCATGCCTGACTAATTTTTATTTTATTTCTTGTAGGATCAGGGTCTCCTTATGTTGCTCAATCTGGCCTTGAACTCCTGGGCTCAAGTCATCCTCTCACCTTGGCCTCCTAAAGTGCTAGGATTACAGGCATAACCCACCATGTCCAGCGTAGGTATTGTTAGTGAAGAGACAATAAAACATCTTTGCTTCACTATGTTTTACCAAAAGATTTGTTGAATTTCTGATTCACTATATTGACTCCAATAAATAATAACTGTAATGCTCAGTACAGTAATTATGAGAAAATATTTCTGAGTTTGGTATTTTGAGCTATTTAAAAATAGTTTCCCAAGTCCAAGTATCAGAGTTTGTCTTCCTACAGGCCCCATTTCTTTAGCACAACTGAAAAACATTTTTCCTTCATAAAGATTATGCTATTGTTGTTCACCATGCATTTGGAATGTGAGGTCATGTTATGACTTATCAGGGGAAAAAAGTTGCTAAGAATACTAAAAAAAAAAACAAAAGTAAGCGTTTACCAAGTATTGTATCATAAATGTGTGGCAGAAATGTCAACAATAACTCGTTAATGAAAATTTGTCAGGCACATACAGAGAGGTAAATAGAGGCAATCTGTACTGTGGCTTGATAGATAAACTTCTTTAGGTCTAGGTGTCTTTGCTGTAGCTTTTTTCAGAACTCTCCTGATTATGTATGTAACCTACGTTTAGGCGGCCATCTCCAACCCTTCCTGATGGCCAACTTTGTCTCCTTCCCCTAATTTCTATTTCCTATAAAACTTTCAGTCAAGATTATATTTATTGAGTTCTCACCTGTGCCTGAAAACTGACCTGAATAAGTGTCCCCTTAGTTTATTATTTCATCTGAGTTTTTCTCATCCTCAGTTTTTCTCATGTGTCAGAGTCATTTTGTTGAATACAACGAGAAAGGAAAAATGTAAATAATTCCGGCCGGGCGCGGTGGCTCAAGCCTGTAATCCCAGCACTTTGGGAGGCCGAGACGGGCGGATCACGAGGTCAGGAGATCCAGACCATCCTGGCTAACACGGTGAAACCCCGTCTCTACTAAAAAATACAAAAACCTAGCCGGGCGAGGTGGCGGGCGCCTGTAGTCCCAGCTACTCGGGAGGCTGAGGCAGGAGAATGGCGTAAACCCGGGAGGCAGAGCTTGCAGTGAGCTGAGATCCGGCCACTGCACTCCAGCCCGGGCGATAGAGCGAGACTCCGTCTCAAAAAAAAAAAAAAAAAAGGAAAAAAAAGAAAAAGAAAAATGTAAATAATTCCAAGCAGAAGAAACAGCAGGAACCAATGCACAGATGATGGGATAAGTTGATATAACAGGGAGGCAACCTACCCAGATTGAGATGGATGAAGACAGAAGTAGGATGAGATAATCATAGTCATAGTAATTTTATTATCCCTCACTATCTATATATTATAACGGTACATTATGGTTAGTTGGTTAAACTTAGAATGCTTGGCCTGACTTACTATTCTTGAATTTGTTTAGGGGTTAGAAAATTCATCACAACATTCTTTTCATAAGCGAAAGGAATATACCAAATACCTTTTCTGTGCTTACAATAGCACCCAGATATTATCAGAATCCCTGGCAGTGCTACTCCAAGGAGGTGCCCTAGCAGCCTATCCTTTCAAAATGTTTTGGTATGATGTCAGTTGAAAATTCAAAAGTGACTCTGGTGGCCATTTGCCGTCTGAGCATCTGATGCACATCTTTTTTGATGGGAAAATTGTTTTGGGAAACCACGGTTAGGACCTCAGTCCCATTGGAGATACCTGAAGAAAGTTCCGGAGATTGCAGATTGATGAATCTGAATAATTTGAGAAGGAAGCCCACCCATGAAAATGGAAATAGTTACTTTTGAGCTAAGAGAGAGCTACTCTGTTTATGTCACTGGATAAAAATATACTATGGAAATATGAGGAGTTGAAAAGCTTCCTAGACCAATGTCTTGAAATCAGCAGACAAAAGTATTTAAAAAAAGAAGTAAATATTATTGTTTTCTACCAACATCAGTGTTTTAGAAAAATGTATTGCAAAAATAATGACAATGTCTTCTCTCCCTGAATTTACGAGTCTCATTGATCCTTTCCTTTGGTCAGTGTATCCAAAATCAAATGAAAACTTTATAGAAGATTTTTCTATATGACAAACCAATTTTTCACTTTTTAAAATCTGGCTGTCAAATATATAGATTCCCATGTCACTGTTAGGAGAGATTGCCCAGAATGTGAAAGATTACTTAGGTACATGAGAGTATCCTGAACTCAAGCACAATGAACAATTCATCAAGGCCTTCCATTGTCCTAGTTTGACAATGTAAATTTAGCTAGGAGAATATTCAATTCTGAAATAATCACTTCAGCATGTATTACAAGGGTCAGCAAACTAAACGGCCAGGTAGTAAATATCTAAATATGTAAATATGGCTTTGTGGGCCATATGGCCTCAGTCTCAACACTCAATTCTGATGTACTAGTATAAAAGCAGTCATAGACCACTGGTAAACAAATGAGCCTGGCTTTGTTCCAAAAAATCTTTATTTATAGACATTGATATTTAAATTTCACAGAATTGTCAAGTTCCAGGAAATTTCTTCTTTTTTTAATCACCTAAATTATAAAAAATATACTGGGCTCACAGTCTGTTTGAAAACAGTAAGCAGATTTGGCTTGTGGTCTATAATTTGCCAACTCCTAGTATATTATAATTCAGTGTATTCTAAATTTTTTAAAATTATTTTACTTTCTAAAATTTCATTTTTTTTAATTTTAAAAGATTAAAATGTTATTTCTGTACCTCCTATGTGGTTATAAGAAGAAAAACTAATTTGGGTACATTATATAATAAAAAACAAGAAGTATGCCTATGCACAAAAATAGCTTTTGTAGGTAAAAATGAAGCTAAGATCCTGAATGTTGACACGACTGTGGGCCTAAAGTAGTTGTTGCAATTAAACCCATCTCCAGATAAGAAAAGAAATTACACAGACTTCTTCCAAAAACCACAGTCATAGTGTCTCACCTAGGAGTTGGGAAAATATTCCTTAGGTATCAGAGGAAGAAACATCTGTGTGACTGGGAAGAGCCCAGATTGTCAGGATGCCTCTAGGTTCAGCTTTGTTATTACCCAGTGAGATCCATGTCCTAAAACACAGAGTCTCTCTTGGCCTTCGTCTTGATTCAGAAAATAAGATATACTCTTTATTCTCCAGCAGGATTCTTGTTTGAGGTCTGGTGTAATATAATTCCTTTCATTGGATGTTTCAGAGAATGAATACATTGCTTAGTTTCCTTCTCATAAAATCTGTTTTCTTATCAAGGCAATCTTCTTTTAAATCACTATAGCTTTTATATGTTGTTTATGATTCATCCTATTTATCTGGCAAACTCTATCTGGTATTGCCATATCATAAACCTTGTAGGATGATAACACAAATAAACATGCCTAATTCAAGGTTGGGCAATTAGCAAATGCTCAATAAGTGTTCCTTAGTTTCTATTTTGACAACAGTGTATTTCAGTATTCAACAATGAATATTCTACATGCCTTAATACATTTATAATAATGATGACTATGATTAAAACATTCCTTCTTCTTTAGCTTAAGCATTTCAAGTGTGTGTGTGTGTGTGTGTGTGTGTGTGTGTAACCAGAGAAAAGAGATAACATAATATAGTCTGGTGAAACAGTGGCCTTTTATTTCCTTTATTGTTTAATAAGAATCCTTAAAAAGAAATTTGTCTTGGATTTTCCAGGGCTTGTCTAGTTTTTAATTTATTTTTTTCTTTCTCTAGTCCCAATCTCACAGCCTGGATAAAATAATCATAAAACAGTTTATTCTAGTCCTTGACAACTTTATACTAGATTACAATAGGGTGACCCATACAGTACTTGAAAATGTAACAAAATTGGGCTTTCCATATCTATAGAGAAGTTTTTTGAGTTGGGCTTTACTTCAGAGGCTTTCTGTCAGTGTTTCAGCATTTCTGTATCTGCTCTTTGCTTTCCTTTTATTCTACAAATAGGACAGGGTTCAGAAGAGGTCATAGTCTTATTTTCTTTTGCAGCATTTTGCCCAGTCTAAATATATTTCTGGATTACAGTGGGTCAAGAACCCCATGAATTTCTAGATTTGATAAACTAATGTTTAACGAAAAAAAAAAAAAAGAAACCAATAACATCTGAAAATAAAGCTCTGTCGAGGCAAACTATCTTTGAGGAAGAAAAAATATAATTTTGCATCTTGTAACATTTTTATCAGCCATATAGTTACCATGATCAAGTATAAGGGAGGAACAGAGAGTAAAAGTTAATAGAACCTCATTAGAAGATATTAGAAATGAAAAAGAAGTATGCCTTTCTAAAGTATATTGTAAATGCAAATGTGAAATCTGTAAGAGTTGGAGGAAATTGAAAAATATATCCTGCCATCTTTTAGGGAATAAATATGGTTAAATTAAGAAAACCAATTAAGATATAAAAAACAGCAGGCTTGATGGTTTCAAGGCAAGAGATAGCAGATAAAAAGTTTCAGGAAAAGACAGATCTTAGCTTGCAGCAAAAAAAAAAAAAAAAAAAAAAAAAAAGAAAAGAAGAAAAAATAGCATATGAAGTTTGTCAGCCTTTGCAGAAAGTAATAGGAGTTGAAAGCGTAAAAATGAAATGATCAGAGAAAATGAATACGGACCTTCAGAGTAGAAAGATTGGGAAAGTTTTCCATGAGTTAATAGAGTGCCACAAAGAGAAAGAGACAAAAAGCAAAAGGTATATTGATGATAAATTTTTGGCAAATACCCATGAATGAATTGAATACAATAAAAATTTCCAAGTGTTACTACCTAAGAGTTATGGGATGTTTCTTCCTCAAAGCTAAGTTGATTTTTTAAAAAACTGAAAACATTTCAAGTATCAAAATAGATTCTAAACCCTATCTATTAAAATATATGCAAATGTATAACCCAAAATACCACCTTAAATTATAGGCTTATGGTTGATCATACAAGCTAAATCAATTCCATTTGAAAAATCTGTGCTAGAAATAATATTGATATTTAAACATTCATTCACTGTGGTAGAATGTGACTAAAGATAGTCTCAAGTTTTTTGATATCATTCCCTTTCAGAGATGAGGGTTTATGTCCCATCCTTCAATCTGAGCAGTCGTCATAACTGCTTGATCAATAGAATATAGCAGAAGTGACATGCTACTTTCTAGATTCAGTCCTTAAGTACCAGATTGTTTCTACTTCCTGTTTCTAAGAACACTCAATCGGAGAGACCTAAACCACCAGGTTAGAAGTCCAACTACCCTGCTGAAGAGAACACTGGGAGATAACCCAAGACTCCATGCAGAGGGAGAGAGCCTCACATTGGCCCACTCTTCCTGCCATCCACATCCTGGTGCTAAATGCGTGAATAACCACCAGGTCATCCTGGCTGTCAGTTCAGTGTCAATTGAGCATGGCCCAAGTTCCTGAGCCACAAAATGACAAGGTAGAATAAAATCACTGTTGTTTGAAGTCATCAAGTTTTGAAATTATTTCTTGCTCAGCAGTTAGCAGCCAGAATTTAATTAGTTCCTAGAAGTCAAGTGCTATGGCAACAAAAATCTGAGACATGGAAAGTGAGCAAGAGAAAAGGGGTTCCCTTTTATGAAGTGTCCATACATTTGTCAACATTATTCAGTGACAAAATGGGAAATAGAGAGGAGACTTAGTGAACTCATGGATTTTACTGGATAGATTTTCAGGACAAAATGTAGAAAGTTCTAAGAGACTAGTTGCCTATGATAAAGTATGAGGAGAAAAATGAAGGAGCTATTAAGTCATTGAGCAGAATTTAAAGGATAAATGAAGGAAACAAGTTTAAGGGTCTAATATGGACTGTTTCTTATTTCTAATCTCTATGAGAAATAGATTCTTAAAGTAAGATATGATTTTAGGGTGAACACCAAATCCAGTGGGCTGTCAAAATGGGATGGCTTCATTGTAAACGTCTCCCTGACATTACTAAAAGAGTCTTTTATTTTCAGAACTCGAAAAGTTTTAAGGGCATGCCTAATAGGGTTCCTAATATTCCTAATATTGTGCCTTGTAGTTAAGTAACAGGTTTTCTAAGAATTGCAAAGGTGTTTTCTCACAGTGGCCTCACTGGAGCCCTTAGAAGAGTATATCTCGAAGAGATTGGCATTGAATAGATTTTATCTAATGTAGTGGATTATAATTGATCTGTGGGAACTCGACCAATATTTTATTAATTATGCTAGCATGAAATAAAAGGTACATAGAAAATACAAAATAAAATGAGGCTTTGGGGCTCTTAATTTACAACATCAGAAGTTTAAGAAAACCACTCAGCTACAAACATGGGGTTTCTAATAGGAAACAAAGGGATCATTCAGAGTACAGAGCCAAGAGCCATGGAAAATCATTCTCAAACGCAAGGCTGAACAATAATTAATGAACTGATGATATGTATTTAGTTAGGTTCTAGAAATGCTATGAACCAGTGACTTCCATGTGTCTAATTCTTCTCTTTTTAAATGGGGCAGTCTATTGCTGTCATCCTATCTCCCATTATATTTTGTGCATGTAGGGTCAAATAACTTCCCTGTTGCATCACAGGATGTGAAGAACAGCCACTATGCTGCAGGAAAGTTCCAGCAGCCTCATGGAGAGACTTATTTGTAGAGAAACAAAGGCCCCAGCCTAGCTCTCAGCTGACAGCTATCACCCACTTTTCAACCATCTGTGAACCATCTGTAAGTGGATACTTCTGCTTAAACTGCCTCAGCTGATGCCATGTGAACCCAAGATGAGCCATCCTCATTGAAACCTGCCCAAACTGATGATTCAATAAACAAAGTATTGGCATCATCTTACACCACTGAGTTTGTCATATAAGAATAGGTATCTTGCACAGTCTTATGAGGTAGAGAACAAAATGAATCTACCCTCTGCAAGATGTTTCCTTGCAGAAGCAGGAACAAAGAAGGCCATAAAAGCAAACAAAACTCCTCACAGGCAACACAAACACAATTCAGGAAGTAAGATAAATGAGGCATTCATATCAATGTAAATTGCATGATTGTTACATAAGCACATACAATATTATAGCTATAAGCATCAGTAAGATGATTCAGAAGTTTCATAATGTTATTTTTGAAAAGGCAAGGCATTATTATGGCAAAGTGGAAACTTTAGGTTGCTGTCTGATCTTCCCAAAGATCTGATTATCTACAGACAACATTCCATCGCTACTGGGTGCAACAGAAGTAGACATGACTTGAATTGAGAATAAAGAGTGCTTACCAGAATAGAGAGAGAAAAACAAAACACTGCACTGTCAAGAAGGAAAGGTATCATAAGCAATCCTGGTGCCAAAATGTCTTTGGTTGCAGGTACAAAAGATAACTTTTGACTTGAGAAATACTGTTTACTTGGACAGATGACAAGAAATTATTTAGGAGCAGGGATTAAATAAAAACGGCTAGGAAATAAGATGGAGGCCCTTGAAATTTGTGAAAAATAAGAGTGGATTGGATCTGTACCCTTGAACAGTTAGAAATATATCATATCTGGAAGTTTAGAATAGACGTATTTTATACATGATATATCTCCTGATACTATTTTCTTTATAAGTATGTCATTTTGAAGATTCTGAAAATAGAATAAAACAAAGAATTACAAATTTATATTCATTAAAAATGCTAAATCTTTAAAAGCTTCTTATTGGCAATTATAATGGCATAGTTTCAGAGAAGATTGCAGGGCTCTTCATAGTCATACTCTCCCAGTGCTGCAAAAGTGCCTTGAACTCTTTCTAATACCAACATTCACCTTTTGGGGGGAAGCTAGATCTTATTTTATTACATAATCTGAAGTACATTCAATGGGAGTTATGATGAGTTATACCTTTAACTCAACATAACTTTAAGGAGTTATATCTTAAAGTATGTTGAGGAACATATTTAATTAGGAAAAACATTTAAATACAATCAAAGCCAGTCAGGAAAGTAAATGTAAACACAAACAATACACCCGTACTGTGGCAATAGTCACTTTGAATTCACTTTGGGCTCTTTTAGGAATAACAGGCCATTGAAATAGCCTCTCACCACTATTCTTGTTGAGTCTATTTTTATGAATAGATGAAATGAAAAAGCCCTCAGTTAAATTTAAAACATGTGATTTTATTACTGAAAATAAAATAAATTAGATTTCCATTTATGAAACTACTCAAGGGTCTATATTTAAATCAACTAAAGAAATCTAGATGTTGTTTTATATTTATGAATTAACAAAACTCATTACATATATTAACAGAAGAGCGATGGTTTGTAAGTTCAAAGGAAAAGGTTGTCTTCTATACCATCATCATACTCATATGCGCCATTCACCCCAATTGAGTGCGCACTGTCTCAAATACTTCCACATTTCTTCCCCAGTAGCTGTGCTACACCTGGAATTCTTTCATCATTGCTCTCTATGTCCCTAGGTTACACGCAGATTTTTTTTATTATTAGTATACTTTAAGTTCTAGGGTACATGTGCACAACGTGCAGGTTTGTTACATATGTATACATGTGCCATGTTGGTGTGCTGCACCCATTAACTCATCATTTACATTAGGTATATCTCCTAATGCTATCCCTCCTCCCTCCCTGGTCCCCACAATAGGCCCCGGTGTGTGATGTTCCCCTTCCTGTGTCCAAGTGATCTCATTGTTCAATTCCCACCTATGAGTGAGAACATGCAGTGTTTGGTTTTCTGGTCTTGCAATAGTTTGCTGAGAATGATGGTTTCCAGCTGCATCCACGTCCCTACAAAGGACACGAATTCATCCTTTTTTTATGGCTGCATAGTAGGCCATGGTGTATACGTGCCACATTTTCTTAATCCAGTCTGTCACTGATGGACATTTGGGTTGATTCCAAGTCTTTGCTATTGTGAATAGTGCTGCAACAAACATATGTGTGCATGTGTGTTTATAGCAGCATGATTTATAATCCTTTGGGTATATACCCAGTAATGGGATGACTGGGTCAAATGGTATTTCTAGTTCTAGATCGTTGAGGAATCACCACACTGTTTTCCACAATGTTTGAACTAGTTTACGTCCCACCAACAGTGTAAAAGTGTTCCTATTTCTCCACATCCTCTCCAGCACCTGTTGTTTCCTGACTTTTTAATGATTGGTGTGAGATGGTATCTCATTGTGGTTTTGATTTGCATTTCTCTGATGGCCAGTGATGATGAGCATTTTTTTCATGTGTCTGTTGGCTGTATGAATGTCTTCTTTTGAGAAGTGTCTGTTCATATCCTTTGCCCACTTTTTGATGGGGTTGTTTGTTTTTTTCTTGTAAATTTGTTTGAGTTCTTTGTCAGTTCCGGATATTAGCCCTTTGTCAGATGAGTAGATTGCAAAAATTTTCTCCCATTCTGTAGGTTGCCTGTTCACTCTGATGGTAGTTTCTTTTGCTGTGCAGAAGCTGTTTCGTTTAATTAGATCCCATTTGTCAGTTTTGGCTTTTGTTGCCGTTGCTTTTGATGTTTTTGACATGAAGTCCTTGCCCATGCCTATGTCCTGAATGGTATTGCCTAGGATTTCTTCCACAGTTTTTATGGTTTTAGGTCTAACATTTAAGTCTCTAATCCATGTTGAATTAATTTTTGTATAAGGAGTAAGGAAATGATCCAGTTTCAGCTTTCTACTTATGGCTAGCCAATTTTCCCAGCACCATTTATTAAATAGGGAATCCTTTCCCCATTTCTTGTTTTTGTCAGGTTTGTCAGATCAGATGCCTGTAGATGTGTGGTATTATTTCTGAGGGCTCTGTTCTGTTCCATTGGTCTATATCTCTGTTTTGGTACTAGTATCACGCTGTTTTGGTTACTGTAGCCTTGTAGCATAGTTTGAAGTCAGGTAGCGTGATGCTTCCAGCTTTGTTCTTTTGGCTTAGGATTCTCTTGGCGATGCGGGGTCTTTTTTGGTTCCATATGAACTTTAAAGCAGTTTTTTCCAATTCTGTGAAGAAAGTCATTGGTAGCTTAATGGGGATAGCATACACCCAGATTTCAGACTCAGCAAGTGTTACTCAGACTCTGAATGACCTCTTCTGGCCACTCTTTCTTACAGGATTCTTCTTCTCCTCTAAAACCCTAGAACACTATGCCCATATTATACATATGTCATTATTATTCACTAACATATATTTATTTGATGGTTCTATGCATCATTTTTCCAAATGTATACAAGGAACACATATTTCTGAAATGACTAAATTATCATTGAATAAAAATGGACCATATTTAATCAATCAGGAAATATTTATTGAAAATCTACTCAATGAAATTGGCAAGTAGAACATTTTTCTTGCCATAATTCTCACCTATATCAATTACTATATGATTCCTTAGTAGTGTAAAGAGTTCCTTTTCTTCATAGTCTAAGACATCCTGAGCATAGTCCTTTCCTCTGAAGATCATCAGTTTGGAAAGATACGAATATTATTTTATTGGTGGTTTGATTTCTCTTTCTTTGGTAATAGTGAGAGTGACCATTTTTAATGTATTTGTCACTATTCTCCATTCCGCCACACAGGCATTCCATTTTATGACTACAGGAGAAAGAAAGAAAGAAAAAAAAAAAACCCTTCTCCTTTTCTTGCTTTTGCCTATACTCTAGGTTTTCACTAGATCTGTTGCGACACCTGCTCCCCTAAGAGTCACTACCCCCAAAGATTGCAGGTTTCCCACATTTCTCTAAAATCTCATCAACTTTCATTGTCTCCTGGGCCCTCTTTGGCTGATGTGTATATTGAGGATTTTACCAGCACTAGGAGAGTAAGATTGCCTTAAAGTCAAATGAATGTGAAAAATTTCCTATAGGCAAAAAAAAAAAAAAAAAATCAAGTCAGTAGTAGGTAACTAAACAATACTCTTTAATATATGGGTGGGCAGCAAAATCAATCTGTTAGAAAAAGAAACAAGTCATAGCTTGGACATTTAAAAACTAGCTTAGAATTTTAACTTAGCATTAGCGGGTTTTGATTCTGAGCTCCCTTTTTGCTAAACAGTGACCATGTTAATACCTGCTCAATTATTCTTACAGGGTTCTTTGTAAGAATCCAATGAGGAAGTATATGTGAGGTTAATGTTGCAGAGTCCAGAAATTTAAAAATATATTTTACGCGATAAATGTTTAAGTATTAAATGATTAAAGTAAAATCAAGGAAGTGTAAATTGGAAGGAAGAGTGACACAAAATCTTTACTTTGGCTTTTATCTTTTCTAAGTTGAGAAGAAGACACAAAAATTAAAAAAAAAAAAAAATCAGCAGCTTGAACTATGAACTTGTTTACTCTTAGTTGTTCCAGTGAAACACAACTTTCTTTAATAGCTCTCAGTGGGAACTGGGAACATTCAGTGGGGTATTTGATACTTTTTAATGATAGTTATATCACTTAGAATTTTTAACATCCTACACCAAGGTTGTTAGTTTCATTTCAGAACCATAAATGAGGACATGATATCTTGTGTTCTTGGCAGAGCTGGGTACTGATGTCTTCAGTTGCTGTTCTCTGGAAGTGAACCTAAAGGGCATCCGTGGAGCAGAATTATCTCAGTAAAGTGTATTGCCATTTAGTCTTCAGGGATCAAGAGAAGGTGTGCCATTCCTCTGTTCTTTTCTCTAGAGTCTGAACTAACATTATCATTCGGGGAATAGATTTACCAATTAGGCCTGAACACAAAATGCTATTTGCATAAAGCAAATCTTCAACTGCTCTTTTGGGGGGGACATGTGGACTTGTGCTATTTTCTATTGCATCTCTAATGTGATGCTGCTTAGTAGCAGCCTCCAGGAGGAAGACATGCTGGGGAGGGTTGGAATTGCCCAGTTTGGTAAGGAAAGTAATTCAAAGACACATCAGGAAATCCTGGCTTCTCACTGGATGTGTGTTTTATCAGTTATCTCTGCTCTAAAAATAAAGTAAGGAAAAGACAGTTATAATAGGGGGAGGGTTCTAAAAAAGTCAGTCCCTTTAAGAAATTAATGTGCTGGCATCTCCTGCATGTTGCCTAGGGAAAATGATATAATGCAAAAAGACCACAGAATGGATACTTAGCAAAGAAGGCATTGGAAAAAATGTACCCAGGATAGAATCAGCCTTAATCATTGCTTTTCAACATTTTTCATAAGAAAAACTGTTTCCTCAAGTTTCAAAAAAAATGGAGTAAAAGAAATCAAACAAGAATGAGGTAAAGTATTCCAGGGTTTATACTAAATAAGGCTGTGGTAAAAGTCAAAGTTGCTAGCAAAAGGCAGAATCACTTAAATTACAGGGGAGAAATATTTAGTGCCTGGATAGAAAATTCTCTTCTTCACCTGGCAGGCAACGACTCCTTGTACTGCTTGATTGTGTTAGGAAGTGACTGGGTAAAAAATCACAATGAATCAAATTAGCAAGAAAATCTAAACATGGGACTCATCACTGCTCCAGCCCAGGAGAGCATTACTTCTACAAGAAAATTCTGTCTCCTGAGGCTTTCAAAGTGAAAATACTGAGCTGTTCAACAGGACACTGTTCCTTTTGGGCCAGACAATGCCAACCATTAGACTTGGTTTCACATTGAAATATGGGGGAAAGACACTCTTTCCCCACTATCTAATATCTGGTCACCTGGATTATGAAGCAACATAATTTATGTGCCTCTAATGAAGATTACACTTTCAATTTCCATCTGCAGATACTTTCTATATAGGAAAAAAAATAAATTCTAGGACAAAACTGGGAACAGATTACTCATTACAGGCAGGTTGTTCTAATTAGGGAGAGAAGGCATACACCAGTGGGTCAATGCAGCAAAACAAACAAAGTCGATGTCTTTATCCATTGGAGGGCTCAACAGAACACCTGGCTCCATAAATTTCAGCGAAATTCTTCCTGTTTTAATTAATGTTTGAATGAAATTCAGAGATAACTATTATCTTCAAATTTCATGTAACTTGGCACCTGCAATATTGAATTATTTTTCTTACCAATTTCTTTTTTTTTCTAAATTTACTGATAAAACGTAAAAGAATATTGTGTGTGTTTCAAAGTCAGAAAGTTGGGAATTAAAGAAGTTTCCAATTTTTTGTTGACTGTTAGAAGAAATTAGTTTATATTGAATATTAAGTGTTGGTATGCTAGAGCCAACTCTTACCAGCTGGCAAGGACTGATTGTGCACGACTCTTCCAGCTCTGCAACATGATGTTACTTTGGTAGCTTGAAATCAGCCAAAGAGAGAGTACTTACACCACAGGAATTGGCAAATAATATAAGTTAGAGCTTTTCCAGTAATTAAATGTTTACCAGCCTCTAACTGATGATAGGAGATGGCAAGTAGAAGGAATCAGATATACGAATTTCTGAAAGCTGATGGAAAGACAATGCAAGCTAAGCAACCTGAATAATATTCAATATAGAAAATTCTAGTATCCTTCAAACATCAAAAATTCAATTAATTTAATTTAATCAGATCAAACAGTGGACAACTACACAGTTATAAGAAAAAACTACGTATCTTTATATTGCATTATATATCATTATATAGTAGTTTTCAAAGCACAGTAAACAATACATTAATTGCTGCATAGTAGCACTTGTAGAGTGCTACTATAGAGTTACTATTATCCATATTTTATAGATGAGGAAACTAAAGGTCATTAAGGTTAAATGTTGCCTATGGTCATATAGCTAGTATATGCCAAAAACAAGAATAGCAGTTTTCAGTTGATTTTCCTGCTATTGATTGCGAGAGAAAGAGTTGTATATAATGACCCAAATGTTTTCCTAGAAGGCAGCTATTATCATTCAATATTATTCTTGGCTCATTTTATTTTCTTAAGTATTTCTGAGAAGATGAGCCACAGCCCCAAGCTCATTCCTCTTCTACTACACACGCTCAGCTTCATTGAGGTTCCGCACTGGTTGTCCACCAGATGTTCAATGTTATCTCCCCACTGAAGGTTGTGACAAAACCCCAGAGAGTAAAATGACAGCAATCTGTCAACCAGTCATCATTATACTTTTTTTTTTCATTTTCCATTATTCTCCACCTTATGTCACTGTTTTTAGTGTGTAAATTGCTCATTGTTTATTTCTGCTCATTTCTTCCATCAGTATTTTAAATTTTAACGACATTTAACTGCTGAGTATATTTAGAGTAAAACTATACTTTTCTTCATTGAAGAGAGAGATAACAAGGAGGTATCCAATACTCTGAGAAATGCAGAGGTGCAGGGTGTTTTGCCACTAACATGGGACATGTGATAAATACCCTGATTCACATTTTAATGCCATCAGATCTTTTTATGAAAATTATGATATCCTGGTTACTTATCCACTAAAAGTTTCACAATGTAATTGAAAAAGGTTAATTTGAATCATCCTGCAAGAGACCAGAATTTGGGTTGGTTGAGTCCTTAGAAGTGTAAACTGTTATACTGTTAAACACATTTTTTGTTATCTTCTCCTACATGATTTCTGTTTCTAAATCTAATACAATAAATCAGCAAATTTTACTAACCAAAATTAAATGCCACCCTCTATGATAAGTGCAGGTCCAACAAGTATGACCAACAAAGGTCCTACCCTCAAGGACTTTATGGCCATGTCCTAAAAATATTATTTAAAAACTATTTATAATAAAATATAACAGAGACATCAGAGAAAGAAAGAAAATGACTATGGGATAACTGAAGAGAGAATAACTAATTTTTAGTAACAACTTCAAAAGTCTTCACAGAACTAATGATATTATATCTGAACATAGAGTTTTGAAGGCAATTTTTCTATATACATGAATTAAGAAGGGTGCTCTGTGTATTAAATAATATATGGCTAAAAGTCACAGCGGGAATGAATGTTGTTCTGCTGAAATATTCATTTCTGTTACCTGGTACAATGGCAGGAGATAAAAATTAAAATATAGTAAAGTACGAACTGAGAACAACTTTGAATGTTGGGCTAACATTTCAGAAATTTATCTAATAGGTGTTGCAGGCTCCATTAGAAAATTTTAATCACTCTTGTTTATGTGAGTCCCACAAAGGATCTAACTTTAATCTTATTTTGATTCATATTCTGAATATTAAGTGAAAACAGAAAATGTCCTTTGTTGAGTAACTCTTGAATAGAAACTTTGTTTAGTTAATTTATATCACAAATATTTTTCAATACTTCATCAACATTCTCCTAGGGAATAAAGTATACTAAAGGACAATATAGACAAGTTTCATGACAAGACAGACAGGACTCTTCTTGCAATAGCTAAAACTGTTGTGGGTGTTAACCTGGCTGTACAAAATGATTCTGGCTTAAATATTCAGGATTTAAGAAAAGGTTTGGAATAATAAAAAAGGTGATCTTTATGATTACCTACCCTATTCCACTTGGTATTTATGAACTCAGATTTTTATTACTGAGTCATAACCCTTTCATGACTAATTTTCAAAATCTATTCCTTATTAGAGGTATTGAATATTACCAAAGTATTAGCAAATAAGTATTTTTGGATGTCTTTACTTATCAGGTCTTGTACTTATTAGTAATTTAGTTAATATAACCCTGTAAATTAGGTATAGGTTGTATTATTAACTCTATTCTGTGTTACAGAAATCCAAGGTTTTGAGTAATGAGATAAATTAGCTTCTTTTCATTACTTATTACTGAAAATAAATTCAAACTCAAATTTGTCTAGACTCTGAGACCAAACCCTAACACATTATGTATTCATTTGTGTTTAGTTATTTATGTACCAGGTAGAGAGGCAAAGACAGTATCAATTGGGATGGGAGTAGGTCTTTCTATTTTTACCTGTTTTAGCCCATTTGTATTGCTGGAAAAGAATACCTGAGGCTGGGATTTTTATTTAAAAAACAAAACAAAACAAACAACAACAACCAAAAACAGATGTACTGCATTCACAGATCTACAAGCCCTGCAACTGATGTGGACTTCAGACTGCTTCCACTTACGTGAAAGACAAAGGAAAGCCACATGTGCAGAAATCACATGGCAAGAGAAACGAGAGAGAGATGAGGAGGAGCAGAGGAGGGAGGTACCAGGCTCTTTCTAACAGACAGGAACTAATAGGGGAAGAATTCACTCGTTACTGCGAGGTTGGCACCAACACATTCATGAGAGATCTGCTTCCATGACCCAACACCTCCCATTAGGCCTTACCTCCAACATTGGAGATTAAATTACAATATGAGGTTTGGAGGGCCAAATATCCAAGCTCTAGAACTGTACAAGTACTAGTCATTACATAATTGTTAAATTTGAACTAAAGACTTACTAATCCACCCCTAAAATGTAGAAATAATATGAAATCTGTGTAATGTGATGTTTGCTATCTTCTTCAGGAAATGACACATAATTTTTGCAAAACTAATCAAATTTATTGCATCAAGTCAAGTCTTTATCTTCCTTTTGATAAGAAAACTGTTTGTGTCTGAAAATATTCATATAATCTTACTCATTTGATGAAATCAAAGCCATTCCTGTTTGATTAATACCCAAAAGTTAAACTTATTTCTGCCAATTAAGTAGAAATTGTTGCTAATTAACAACTTTTTTAAGAGCAATGATCTTGATTATATTGCACTGAAACAACTACATACACCTAAATGAACAATTATAAGAAAGGATATGGCTTCTCAGAAAACATGAAAATTTCACACAGATTCAACATAACTGTTTTGATCCTAGAAGGAAAGTGAAGTTTCACATAAATGTCTATTATTATTTTTCAAAAAACTTTGGCTATGCATGTATAAAGTCAGAACAGCTAGATAGGTAGATAGATGTTCAAAAGATGAAAACTCAGCAACTGAAGTATACAAGGATAGTTTTAAGACTCTTATGAACAGATCACCTTTTTAACTAATATTTATCATATTTTATAAATATGCAACTTTTTATAAGGCATTAGCTGAAACCTTATTCATAATTCTCTTATGTCTCAGTTCCTTAAAATTCTACAAACATCAGAGCAATTCTGCTACTGCTACTGAGGATGGGAACTTGAAATGGCATTTTGAATGTAGATGGAAATTGGGTTTGCCAAGAAATTCTTCTGCTTACCCATTCACTGCAGACAAAGATTTTTGTGTGGGCATTGTAGCATTAAAAAAGGGAAGTGTAAATTTAAACCTGCTGTATTGTGATCTGTGATCATTATCAGTAAGAACACTAGATATCCTGGAAACCAAAATAAAATGTCTCCACTGGGCTCATTACCTGAGATCTTTTTGTTGACCTTTTCTTGAGTTTTCCATCATTTCCTCATCCGTGATTACATATTATATCTGTTCCCAATCAGCGGCTGACCTCTTAAGAGACAAGCTAAATATGTAGAATTTTAGCAGCGACCAGAGTGTTGTCTTAAAACCACATTAAAATGAGAGCAGTAGAAGAAATCAATGGGTTCCAGCACGTGAGATGGAGACCCGACGTTGAATCTGCATTAGCTGCTAGTAGGTCTTTGGTGAACGTTACTTCCTTTTATCCCCAGAGATATCCTTAACCATGGAAATCAGGTCATGTTAATTCCATTTCATGATCACTCCAGGAAAGGACACAATGTGTTATTCTCATTGCTGGACTCCGCAGATTCCATTGCATGCATTAACCTTCATGGTATTTGTTGAGTTATTCGACTCTTTGTATACCATGAATAATTTCATTAAATATTAAGAATTTACCCACACTGTATCTTTGTGTATTTTTAAATATTTACAATTTGTAATACTGAATAAATATGTAATAGGTGGGTCAGGGTTTCTAGGATTTAATATTGCTTAAACCTGTCATGTATTATAACCTTTTGGAGCTTATGTAATATTCAGCTCCTTAATTCAGCGTCAGAGCTGTTATCATAGGTTGATGGGAAAATAACAGCCATGTTGGGTCTCTCCAGTCACTAATAATTCCTATTTTGATTTGATTAGCATATAAATGTTCCTGGATTTATGCAGTGTCAGGGGAAAATGTATTAAAAATACTCCTCAGGGTTCTCTCTTTCTCTCATTTTAATCAGGCAAGAGAGAAAGAATCTTGTCATGCATGAAGCCTAACTTGCTTTTGTTCAAATCCTTGATTTATGGAAGTTTCCAGAAAAAAAATTTTGGTAAAAGATAACATCAAAGAAGACTTTATTTCATACTTTATGACCAGGGATCATTGATAAAATAAACTTTTTATTGAGTTTGTTTTTCCCAGAGAGTCCATAATGTGATGGAGGAGTGGATAAAGATTCTGCTCATAGACACAAATCAACTAAGCTCTGGCCAGACCACCTAACAAATTTGTAAAGCTTCCTCTTGGAGTAATCCTAAATAATGACAGCCCAGTTAACCAAACTATAGGATTAGGTTTGCACATATTTATCTTTTTCTAATACACTGAAAAACCAAAGATATCTATTTTGCCTCTGCTACTATTAAGAGTGCTCCTCAAAAATGTAACCAATACAAATGTTGATATCACAAAAGCATTATTATAGTCATAAAGCTACAGCCTCCGAAAAAAAAAGAAAAAAAGGAGAAAAAAAAAAAAGCTCAGTATTCATTGTACTAGAAGAAAATGAAAAGGGAAAGGAAGAGAGTCAATGCTTAAAGTAATCATGCTTTATTAGATTAAAACAATCAAGCAGACGCAAAATACCCCTATCCTGTGAGTGAGCAACATGGCTCTCATCACAGACTCAGCCCATAAAAGAAACCTTAAAAACAAGAACTTAACCAAAATACTTGAATTTTTAATAATATAATATAACTTAAGAGACATTAAGACTCATTTACCTAGGGGGGAGTGACTATCAATAGATATACGAGATCACAAAAATTATAATTCACATCAAAATAAAAGGCAAAAAATCAAGGATGAGGATCAAAATTAAAGTCTAGAAAGATATGCTTAGAAGAAAATGAGTTATTCAGAAGTTATGTTTTTTTTTTTGAGACGGAGTCTCGCTCTGTCGCCCGGGCTGGAGTGCAGTGGCCAGATCTCAGCTCACTGCAAGCTCCAACTCCCGGATTCACGCCATTCTCCTGCCTCAGCCTCCCGAGTAGCTGGGACTACAGGCGCCCGCCACCTCGGCCGGCTAGTTTTTTGTATTTTTTAGTAGAGACGGGGTTTCACAGTGTTAGCCAGGATGGTCTCGATCTCCTGACCTCGTGATCCGCCTGTCTCGGCCTCCCAAAGTGCTGGGATTACAGGCTTGAGCCACGGCGCCCGGCCAGAAGTTATGTTTAAAAAATGTTAAAGTTATCTCACCCTTGTCAAGTTAAATTTATATTTATCTTATCAATTTTACACGTGTATGTGCCCTTTTTGATTGCTGATTATTTTCAAAATCATCTTGATCTGAACACATTTCTAAGATCAAACTTTTAAGGCTCAATAATTTTTATCCCAAATGTTTTGTTATCTTGAGTTTTACCTTCTTGACACTGTTCAGCGTACATTTTGTATACCATTCAGACAGATATTTGCTGCCTGCCCCTTTATGCAATCATCTCGTTGATTTTTCTTCTTGCCATTTAGAGCACATGTGTTTTAAAAACCTTAGCCCTTTTTACCAAAAGAACTACATTGTCCTCATAGGCTACTCCTACTTAACTCTTATCAGAATAATTTTAAAATGTGATCTTTTCAATTATTTAATGTAATAATCAGAAATTTGTTCATGATAATTTTGCTAATCTTTTGAGATTTTTTTAAAAAATTAAAGACATGTAAAATTGCCTACCATTTATTTGAACACTTAATGATTTGCCTTAGGTCCAAGTAAAATTATATTTCTTTCCTGGATATCAGACTCTAGATATCATAATCACTTTCTCACAAGATTTCTATAATATACATGCTGTCAACTTATCCCTCCATATTATGCATGATTAGGGTGAGGTCCCCTATCATTTCTTTTGTCTTTCTGGAAGACAAAATTGTCAATTAGTACACAGAGAGTTTGTCAGATTAACCAGGGTACAGTCTAAATCGAACACTAGGCAGACATTTTATAAATATTTACTACATGGATTATAAAGATGCTTATGTCATAATTTTATAATAAATAAGAAGGTGAGTCACCAGCCTGAGTGACAGAGTTCGAGACCAGCCTGGGAAATGTCTAAGACTACATCTCTATCTAAAAAAAAAAAATAATGCTTTCTGCGTTTTCCAGGATATAGGGAGCAGCCCACAATATGTGTTTAGATGTTATCTTGCAGCTAGACTCGGCAGAGTTTAGGCTATTTTCCTATGTATGGTTTAATTCATCTGCACAAAATTCTAATCATATTGCACATAAAATTCTGCATCCTTTTTTTTTGTGTGAGACAAGGTCTTACTCTCATCACTTAGGCTGAAGTCTACCTTCTTATTTATTAAAAAATTATGACATAAGCATCTTTATAATTCATGCTGAGTTTATTTTATTCACAGGAAATATCAGGAAGATTCTTGGAAAAGCTTTTTCATGATGCTAGCTGGAGATTGGAAAGAGCAGCCACCGCCAACGTTCACTGGGACTTACTCCCCCATCTGTTTGGGAAACGAAAAGCCTTAAAGGTAAGTGAAAGAGCAATGAAACGTGTATATTGTAGGCACCAGTGAAAATCAGTTGCAGCTGGAAGAGAGAAATGGCAGCCACCACCAAAACTGCATCCAGAGTTTTCTGGCTTACTTTTTCTTATGGAACAAAAAACCTGACTCCGCAGCGGGAAGGGAATCAAAAAGGTAGCGTGTGGGCTCTTTTGGAAATACACGGCAGCTGGAGAAGGTAAGAACAGGAAAAAAAAGTTATTTCCTCAGGAGAGATGAAGGAATATCTGCTAAACTCAGCAGTGCATCTGGAGAAAGGGCAAGAATACTTTTCGGGGCCAGGATGCTGAGGGCTACGTTCACAGTGCATGAATAAAGCTAACAGTTAATCGGAATTTTAGAGGCCCACCTTCTTTTTCTGTCCCCTCCCACCACACTAACAAACACTAAGTAAAAACAATATAGAATACAATTGAGAGAGTTGCAAGGCAAGGATTCGCTCTGGGAGCCTCCTTAAAATGGAAATAATCAAAGTCAACTGGGGACACTAAAGTACAAATAGAAAGCAGAGTTCAATCCCAGTGTGACTTCTGACAGGTGTAAAATAACTTTCCAGACTAGGGCCTAAAAAAATAATATAAACTCATATCCAAACATAAAATTATGTAACTAAGACTACTGCTTTATACAACATGTCTTTCAATCAAACATTGTGAAGCATATATTAAATGACAAGGAATAAAAGTAAAAGAAAACAACCACCAAAACCAGATTCAAATATGACACGGATATTGGAACTATCAGAGAGAGAAATGAAAATGATTATTATCAATATGTTAAGTTTTCTCAAAGAAAAGAGGCAGCAAGCAATATCAGGTCATTTGTTCAGATTTGGAAATTATAAGAAATAATCCATTGGAAACACCAGAAATAAACAGACATGTGAAATCAGTAATGGATATTAAAATAGTAATCAGTGGGCACTTACAGAGATGTGAAATAGTCACAGAAAGAGTCAGTTAACTTGAAAGTCAATAAAAATTTACCCAAACTGAAATATAAACAGAAAAATTAGTGAAAAATTAAAACTAACAGAACAGACCAACCAAAGCTATGGGGCAATATCAAAAGGTCTAACATGTCTTGGTACACCAGAGAGAAAAGGACAGAAGATGTATTTGAAGAAGTAATAGTCAATAATTTCCCAAAATTAATAGTGGACTCCAAATAGCCAATCCAAGAAGTTGACAGAACACCAAAGAGATTAAATTAAAAATAAACAAAAACTAATCACAGCCTGAGAATATCCTAATCAAACTGATGAAAATGAAAGGGAAAGAGAACATCTTAAAAATAACCAGGAGGTAAAGGGTAGAGGGGAGTCACATTATTTACAGTAGAAAGTGAAAAATAATTACATCAGACTTCTCAACAGAAACTGTGGAAGCAAGAAAAAAATGGAGGAACAACTTTATGTCCTGAAAGAAGTAAAAAAGCCTGTTAGAAATTCTATACCCAGTGAAAATGTTCATTAAAAATTAAGAAGAAATACTATCTCATCAAGCAAAAACTCATTGAATCATTGCCAGTAGATTTGATCTACTGAAGATGTTAAAGAAAGTTTTTCATGTTGATGAAATATGATGTCATAAACTTGTCTAAAGAGCATCAAAAATGAAAAAAATTTAGGAAAAGAAAATATTTTAGTCATTTGTAAATTAATGAATAAATCATTGGAAAAGAAAGTATTTTTAGTCATTTATGATTTAACTGAACAATAAGTGTTCAAAGCAGAACTTGCAACAGCAGTGTGTTTTACATAAAACAGAGATGTATAAACAATAAGAGAAAGAAGATACACTGATACATAGATTGTTGCACTGTACATAGAGCAACATGATATTATTCAAGACTATACTGAGGTTATTTAAAAATGAATATTGCAAAACTCAAATCTAGCCCCAATAAGCTTTTTAAAATAAATATAAAGAGTAAACAAGATAAAAACTAATTATAAAAGGGATCAAATATACTCAGAAGTTACAGAAAAGAGGAAAAGGGAAGCAAAGTACAAATAAAACACAGAAAATAGCCAGCAAGATTAATTATATATTAATCAACCATACAAAAATTACTTTAAATGTGAATGATGTCATGCATTAATTTAAAAAGATATATACATATATATATATATATATATATGTAATGAAATAAACCAAAAGAAAGCTGAAATAGATATTTGCTTAAAACAACTATTTAAGCAAAATAAACTTCAGGAAAAGGGCTATGATCAAAGATAAAGTAAAATACTACAAAATAATAAAGGAATCAAGTTATCCAAGAGGCAATAAAAATTCCAAATTTGTATAAACCTAAAAACAATACTTCAAAACACATAAGACAAAAACTGGTTTTATTTATTTATTCATCTATTTTAAAATTTTTTCAAATGTTTATATTTATAGTATACAACATGTTTTATTATTTTTAAAATTAACATATATACATATTTGGAGGTACAATATGTTGTCTTGTACATATATACATTTTGCAATGATCAAATTAAAGTAATTAACATATCCGTTACTTCAAAGGTTTATCACATTTTGTGTTGAGAATATTCAAAATTCTCTCTTCTAGCTCTTTGAAAATACACAATAAGTTATTGTCAACTATAGTCACTCTACAGGCCTATAGTACAGTAGAATTTATTCTTCCTATATAATTGTGATTTTATATTATTTAATCTCCTTATCCCCTCACTCCCATGCATCCTAGTCTCTAGTAATAGTTATTCAACTTCCTATTACTGTGAGATCAATTTTTTAGTTTTACATGTTAGTGAGAACATGTGGTATTTACCTTTCTGTGTCTGCCTTATTTTACTTAATATAATGTCCTTTAGGCTCAATGATTCTGCTGTGAATTAAAGGATTTCTTTATTCTTTGTAGCTGAATAGTATTTAGTTGTGTATATATGCCAAAATTTTTTATCCATTCATCATTTAGTTTGATTCCCTATCTTAACTATTGTGAATAGTGCTACAATAAGCATGGGGATACATGAATTTCTTTGATATAATGATTTTCTTTTCTTTTGATAAATACCCATTAGTGGGATTGCTTTGGTAATTATATTTTTAGTTTTTTTAGAATTCTCTATACCATTTTCTGTAACAGCCGTAATAATTTACATTACCAAAAAGAGTGTAAAAAGGTTTTCTCAGCATCCTCACTACCATTTGTTTATGTGTGTGTGTGTGTGTGGTTTTGATTTGCATTTCTGCAAATCAAACCCTGATGATTAGGGGTGTTCAGCACAACAATTTGTATGTCTTCTTTTGAGGGATGTCTATTCAAATCATTGCCCATTTTTCTATCGGATTTTTTTTTTCTTTTTTTTTTTTTTTTTTTTTTTTTTTTACTGTTGAGTCGTTTGTGCTTCTTGCATATCCTGAATATTAATCCTGAAGTAAATGAATAGTTTGCAAATATTTTCTCCCATTTTGCATGTTCTATCTTCAATCTGTTGCTTGTTTCCTTTAATCTTCAAAAGCTTTTTAGTTTGATATAATTCCATTTGTCTATTTTTGCTTTTGTTGTCTGTGATTTTGAAGTCTTAATCATCAAATCTTTGCTCGCACTAATGTTCTGAAGCATTTCCCCGGTTTTCTTCCAGTAGTCTCACTGTTTCAGGTCTCATATTGAAATCTTTAATCCATTTTGAGTTTATTTTTATCTCTGGTGTAAAACACGAGTCTTGTTTCTTTCTCTTGTATATAAATATCCAGTTTTTCCAACAAGATTTATTAAAGAGATGTCTTTTCTCCAATGTGTGTTGCTGGTGTTACCTTTTAAAAAATGTAATTGACCAGAAATATGTGTACTTTTTATTTCTGAACTGCCTATTCTATTCTGATGGCTTATTTGTTTCTTTTTATTCCAGGACCATATTGTTTTGATTACTATAGCTTTGTAGCATATTTTGGAGGTAGTGTGGTGCTTTTAGTTTTGCACTTTTTGCTAAGGATAGCTTTGGATTTTGGAACACTTTGCAGTTTCAAATTTTAGTTTTTTTTTTTTTTTTTTCCTTTGAAGAATGTCATTGGTATTTTGATAGGAATTGTAATTAAATCTGTAGATTGTTTTTGGTAGTATAGTCAATTTAACAATGCTAATACTTTCAACCCATGAACATAGAATTTCTATTTGTGTGTGTGCGCCCTCTCCAATTTCTTTTATCAGTGTTATAGAGTTCTCTTGGTAGAAATAATTCATCTCCCTGGTTAATTTATTCTTAGGTATTTTATTTAGTTTGGGGGGCTACTGTAAATGGGATTTTTTTCTTGACTTCTTTTTCAGGTAGTTTGTAATTAGTGTATGGAAATGCTACTGATTTTTATGTTAATTTTGTATTCTTCAATTTTACTAAACTTATTTATTAGTCTTAAAAATTGTTGAGTGCAACTTTTAGGTTTTTCTAGATATAACATTTTTGTCTGCAGATAGGGACAATGTGATTTCATTCTTTCCGATTTGGATGTCCTTTTTTTCTCTCTCTCATGCCTAATTGCTCTGGCTAGGACTTCTAGTACTTCTTGAGTAACAGCAGTTAGAGGGAGTATCCTTATCTTGTTCCAGGTCATAGAGGATAAACTTTCAGCTTCTTCCCATTTGGATGTTCCCATATGATGTTAGCTGTGAGTTTCTCCTACATGGCCTTTATTGTGTTGGGGTACATGTTTTGATACCTAATATTTTGAGTTTCATTATGAAGGCATGTTATTTTGTCAAATACTGGTTCTGCATCTTCTGAAATGATCATACGGTTTTAATCCTTATGTGATGTGTTACTTACATCAATTCAGATATATTGAACCATGCTTGCACCCCTGGGGTAAATCCTGCTTGATAATGGTGTATAATCTCTTTAACGTGCTGTTGGCTTTGGTTTGCTAGTATTTTGTAGAGAATCCTTGTATCTATGCTTATTAGACAAATCAGTCTGTAGTTTTCCTTTTTGTTTTGAACTTGTCTGGTTTTGGTATCAGCAATGATGGCGTTGTAGAATGAGTTGAGAAGAATTCTTCAAATTTTTAAAATTCTTAAAATTCTTAAAATTTTTGGGATATGTTGAGAATAGTTGGTATTAGTTCTTTAAAGTTTTGATAGAATTCATCAGAAAAGCCATCCAATCCTGGGCTTTTTTTGTTGTTGTTGACAGACTTTTTATTATTGATTCAATTTTGCTATGCTAATGGTCTATTCAGGTGTTCTATTTCTGGTTCAGTCTTTGCAGGTTGTATGTGTCCAGGAATGCAATGATTGTCTCTAGGTTTTTCAATTCGTTGGCACATTATTGTTCATAAGTTTCAAATAATACTCTGTATTTCTGTGGTATCAGCTGTAATGTCTCCTTTTTCCTTTCTGATTTTATTTGGGTCTTCTCTCTTTCCTTCTTACTTATTCTACCTAAAGTTTCACCAACTTTGTTTATCTTTTCAAAGAAACACATTTTTATTACATTCATTTTTTTAGTCTCAATTTCATTTATTTCTGATGTGATCGTTATCATTTATTTTATTCTACTAATTTTGGATTTGATCAGTTACTGCTTTTCTGGTTTATTCTGGTACATTGTTAGATGATTTAAAATCTTTCTAATCTTTTTTTATAGACATTTATTGTTATAAACTTCTATCTTTGTACTGCTGGTGGTCTATCCCATAGATATTGGTATGTCTTATTTACATTTTTATTTATTTTAAGACCTTTATAACTTTTATTCTTAATTTTTTCACTGACTTATTGGTTATTCAGGAGTATGTTGTTTAATTTCTATTTGTTTGTGTATTTTCCAAAGTCAGTCTTCTTATTGTTTTCTACATTTATGTATTACATATTTTGTTTCTAAATTTTTTGTTATAAAATACACGATGTCATTTATATTTTTTGAATTCTTGACAATTGATTCGTGGCCTAAGATATGCTCTATTCTGGAAAATGTTCTGTCTACTGATGAGAAGTATGTATATTCTGCAATTGTTTTGTAAAATGTTCCATAAATGTCTGCTAGGTTTACATGGTGTATAGTGGAGTATAAATACAATTTTTTTTTGTTGATTTGCTGACTAGATGATCTGTATAATGCTGAGAGTAGAGAATTCCAAATATAGTTCCAAAATATAACTGAAATGACATTTATCTCTCCCTTGAAATCAAACAATATTTGCTTTATATACGTGGGTGCTCTTGTATTGGGTGATTACATTTACAATTATATTCCTATTCTAAATTGATCCTTTTATCACTCTATAATGACCTTCTTTGTCTCTTTTTGTAGTTTTTGAGTTAAAGTCTATTTTATCTGATATAAGTGTAATTACTCCTGCTCACTTTAACTTCTGTTTGCATGGAATATCTTTTTCTATCACTTAACTTTCATTCTGTGTGTCTTTATATATGGAGTGAGTTTCATGTAGGTTACATATAGTTGCATGTCATATTGTTATTAAGTCAGTTTTTATATTTCAATTGAATAATTAATCTGTTTTCATTTAATGATATTATTAATTGGTGAGGATTTACTCCTGTCATTTTGTTAAATTTTTCAGGTTGTTTTGTATACCCATTAGTGTCTTCTTCCTATCTTGTCATTTACCTTTGCGGTTTGCGAGTTTTTCACAATGGTAAGATTTGATTTCTTTCTC
This sequence comes from Rhinopithecus roxellana, assembly GCF_007565055.1. NCBI lineage: Eukaryota > Metazoa > Chordata > Mammalia > Primates > Cercopithecidae > Rhinopithecus > Rhinopithecus roxellana. The sequence continues at coordinate 70,456,763 of NC_044569.1, read as the reverse complement.
TTCCTTATTTGTCCATCTGCTCTACCTGTGACTTTTGTACTTTTCATGCCTTCCTAACAGAAGTTATCATCATTTCACTACTAGATGTAGGATTGCATTCATAATAGTTTTCAAGGCCAGCCTAGTTGTAATGAATTTTCTTTGTTTCTGCATATCTAGGAAATAAGTCATTTCTTCTTTTTTTTCTGAAACACATCTTTACTGGATATAGTATTTTTGTCTAGAAATTTTGTTTAGCATTTTGAATATATCATCTTTTATTTTTCCTGGACTGTAAGGTTTCTGCTGAAAAATCTGCTGTTAGTTTAATGGGGATTCACTTACATAAGACTTGACAAATTTATCTTACTATTTTTAAAATTATCTCCATATCTTTGACTTCTTAAATTTTCAGTATAATGTGCCTCAGAAAGGACCTTTTTTCATTGAATCTATTTGGAGACATTGAGCTTCCTAGATGTAAATGTCCATATCTCTCTCAAGTCTTAAGAAGGTTTTAGCTATTATTTTATTAAATTGGTTTTTAATGACTTTTCTCATATCTTTCTCTTTTGGAACCCTTATGTTGCAAAACTTTGTTTATTTAATGGTTTTTTGTTTATTTAATAAACAAATTTATTTATTTAATAAACAAATGTTTATTTGTTTATTTAATAAGTTTTGCAGGCTTTCTCTGTTGTTTTATATTTTTATGTGTGTATGTTTGACTGAGTTATATCAAAAAACCTGTTTTCAAGTTCAGGGATTCCTACTTCTGCTTGAACTATTCTATTGCTGAAGGTCTTGATTTTATTTTTTATTTCATTAATTGAATTATTCAGTTCTAAGATTTGTTTGCTTCTATTTAATGACATCTATCTATCAAATTTATAACTGATATCGTGAATTGTATTTCTGACTTTGTTAAATTATCTACCTGTATTCTCTTGTATCTCAATTAGTTTTCCTAAGATCATTATTTGAGCTTATTTTCAGTCATTTTGTAGATCTCCTTTTCTTTATGGTCTATTAATGGAGAATTGTTGTGTTCCTTTGGAGCTATCGTGTTTCCTTGCATTTTCAGATTTCTTGTGTCTCCACACTGTTATCTGTGCATCTAGTGGAACCGTCATCTCTTACAATTTTATGGTGTAACTGTCATAGAGAAATGCTTTTTCCTATAGATGTGTCTATAGTGTACATTGGCTAGGTTTCTTGGGCTTTAATTCTGGTTAGGTACGGCATTGTAACGTCTGTGTAATTTCTTCATCTGTTATCAACATAAGTGATGCTTTTAAGTACCTCTGTGGCCTAGACTTTGAGTGTTTGTGAAGGTAGTGGAATGACTTTGCTGGGGCAATGGTCACTTGGAAGGTTATCCCTAAGGCCCTGGGCTGGGCATGTGCTGCGTGCAGCAGCTTTGCTAGTCAAAGAGGTGGGTTCATCAGTGGAGGTGAGCACCAACAGGGTTACTTCTCACGCCCCTGATGAGAGGTGACAGTGTGCTAGCAGCCCTCGGTTGCTCTTGGTGCCTCCTTGGCCCCATGTCTGCTCTGGCCACACTAGAGGAGACCTTCAGCCCGACGCTGCACTATGAGGGCCCCTCTCTGGGGCTGGTCCAGGCCGGAGTCAGCTCCCTCTGCTCTCTGGGAGGTGTGGAGAGACAGGCGGGGCGGGAGCCGGGGTAGCCAGGGATCCAGGATGGCCTGGGCTCTGCGGCCCATACTCAGCTCAGCTGGCTGGCACCCGCTGGGCTTGATCAGGGGACGAGCTCCCTCTGGGCTGCTGGAATGTCCGGGCTAGGTGCTGCAAAGTCCCCTAGTGAGTGTGTTTGAGAGGTGAAGCCAGCTGGATTTCTAGGTCAGGTGGGGACTTGGATAACTTTTCTGTCTAAAGGTTTGTAAATGCACCAATCAGCACTCTGTGTCTAGCTAAAGCTTTGTAAATGCACCAATCAGTGCTCTGTGTCTAGCTAATCTGGTGAGGACCTGAAGAACTTCTGTGTCTAGCTAAAGGATTGTAAACTCACCAATCAGCACTCTCTGTCTAACTAAAGGTTTGTAAACACACCAATCAGCACTCTGTCAAAATGGACCAATCAGCTCTCTGTAAAATGGACCAATCAGCTCTCCATAAAATGGACCAATGAGCTCTCTGTAAAATGGACTAATCAGCAGGGTGTGGGTGGGGGCAGATAAGGGAATAAAAGCAGGCCACCTGGGGCCGCCAGCAAGTTGCTGGGGTTATTTTCCAGGCTGTGGTAGTTTTGTTCTGCTTCTCACAATAAATTTTGTTGCTGCGCACTCGTTGGGTCTGTGTCTGCCCTGCCTTTATGAGCGGTAACACTCAGCGCCAAGGTCTGCAACTTCATTCCTGAAGTGAGGGAGACCACGAACCCACCAAAAGGAAGAAACTCCAGACACATCTAAACATCTGAAGGAACAAACTCTGGACACACCATCTTTAAGGACTGTAGCATTCACTGCGAGAGTCTGCGGCTTTATTCTTTAAGTCAGCGAGACCAAAAACCCACCAATTCTGGACACAGTAAGGGGTGCCCATGATGTTCAGCACTGCTAGTGGAGAAGGTATGGTTATAAGCAGAGGTAAGGAACTGGTGACCTGTCCTCAGGCCCTGAGGGCCATGAACATTGGTTTCTACAATCTTGGGAACACACTCCCCACTGTGCTAAACCTCCTGTTTCTTGAGGTGCAGGTTACTGCATGACCTTAGGTGCCAAGATTTCAGTCGTACTGCTTGTTTTTAACTAGGGTCATGGCATTGCATCCTCTTATGTGGGCATAGTGAGATGATGGCAGGGCCTCAGGGATATGGAGACCCAGGGGCTGCTGGTCCCCAGAACAGAATGCTTTCTAGCAGTCTCTGTTCTCAAAATGGAATAGCAGCTTGGGTCCTGTGGAGTGGGAGGGAGCCCAGCATGGCTTCCTTTCTTCAGGCAATGCTGCCACATGGATTCCAGGCAGTTTTGTGTACTCAGCTGAGGGCGTGTTAGGACTGATGGACTCTTTAAGATTCCAGGCATTTTCAGTAGTTAATGGTGTCTTCTGGGGGTCTCCTACTATTTCCTCATAATATGGAGTGTTTTTGGCTACGAGCTGATCCTTGGCCAAGTGCTTTACTTCCCTCTTTATCCTGCCATCATGTGTTTCTGTGCTTCAGAGCGTTTTTCTCACTTCCTTGGTGAATTCCAGCATTCACCCTTAGATACTCTACTCAAAGTCTAGTAATTTACCTGTTATTTTGTTTCTTCTTTTTCTAGATGAGTACTAGATACCTGTAGTCAAACATCTTAGTGGTGTCATGCCAACATGTTTTGATATAGGAGTACATTGTGGAAAGTCTAAATCAAGTTAATATAGTTATTACCTCACATATTTATCTCTTTTGTGGCAAGAACATTTAAGATCTGTATTTTTACCAGTTTTCAAGCATACTATGTATTTTTTAACTATAATCACGTTTTGTACAATAGAGCTAAACTTATTCCTCTTGTCTAACTGAAACTTTGATCCATTTAATCAACATATCCTCCTCCCACTCCCAACCCCCAAATCAGCCCCTGGCAACCACCATTCTACTCTATTTCCATGATTTGAAATTTTTTAGATTCCACATAGAATTGTGATCATGCATTATTTCTCTCTCTTTGTCTGGCTTTTTTTTCAGTTATCATAATTTTCTGTAGGTTAATTCATGTCAATGCCAATGATAGAATTCCTTTTTTCCTAAAATTAGATAGTATTTTACTATGTACATATGCCACATTTTCTTTATCTATTCATGTATTGATGAACACTCAAAGCTGATGTTTGAAATAAGAAAGATAAACCCAAAATTGTAATAGAAAACTCAACATCTTTCTGTCAGTACTTAAGATAATGAATGGGCACCACATCAGTAAGAATATAGGTAATCTGAAGAGCACTAGCAACGAACCTAGTTTAATTGGCATTTGTAGAGCACTCCATGTCAGAGCAATAGAATACACAAATGTTTCAAGTGTACCTGGAATGCTCGCTAAGATAATCTTCTGGAAAATCTAGATGTTAAGGAAGTGAAAGTAGAAAAAAGAGTATCTTAAGAGAACACACAGGAGACAATATGAAATAATTTCTAATGGTTAAATCAATAGCAGATTAAGCAACAGAATAAATACAGAGAGTAATGAATCATAATTTAAAGATTTTAAAATTATATATTATAATTGAATAAATAATTGAGTAAAAAATTAGATAATTAGCATGGAATAATCTCTCTAGAAGAATTTCAATAAATATAGAAAGAATGAGGGAAATAAAAATAATTATTGGAATACTGCCGTAATAATTACTTCAGGCAAGATCCACTGATGAAAGCTAACATTAGGTAGAACTTGAAAGGGAGATGGGAAATTTACATATCCTTAATTTCTCGTAATAGGTATTCATAACTGAGGCAGTTTTAAATATGTTCCTAAATTCTTTGATACATCTCCCACCAGGAGGTGGAGCTGAATTTCTCTCCCTTTTGTTATGGTTCAGACTTGGTGTCTCAATAGCACGATACAGAGTAGAGAAGGAGAAACACAGTAACTTTACAGTGGAGTAATCAGGAAGATACCACCACCACAACCAAGTGTTTAAGATTAACATAGCCAGCAGTAAGCCATTTTGATATTATGTGCTAGTTGATATGTATTTAGAAGGGCACTTCACCTCTTTGGTAAACTTTTAAAAAATCCATAGCCACCATCTAATCAAGAGAAAACATTACATGAAACCAAACTGAGGAATTTTCTACAAAACAGCTGACTGGTGCTCATCAAAAGTGTCAAGCTTATGACAAAAAACAGAAAATACTGAGAAATTGCCACAGACTCCAGGACACTAAGGAGACATGACAGGTAAATGCTATGTGGCATTCTGAATTGGATCCTTCAAAAGGAAAAGGACAGGCAGAAAAACTGGTGAAATACACATAAAATATATAGTTTATTTAAAAGTAAAAAAAAAATACTATTTTAAACTCCTCTTTAAATTTAAAAGTATTTCAAAATACAGAGTTTAATAAAATGGCTCTCAGTTTCACTAGAAATAAAGGAAATGCAAATTTAAAACATACCAATAAATAGACAGTTTTAGCAAAGTTTGACAATACTAAGTGTTGACAAAATTACATGGAGCAATTAGGACTTCTTTTAGAAGTTCCAGAATCATTCTTCCTTCCGATTAAGTAAATTTATGCATATATCTAGAAAACTGTTAAATCTAAATGTTATGCTTACTTATGGCCCAGAATATCTACTGTTAAGCATATACATAACATACACCCATGAGTGCCTATGTGTACAAAAAGGGACTCATAAAAAGGTCTGTAGTAGACAAAAAAAAAAAAAAAAAAAAAAACTAACATTAAACTCCCAAACAGTAGAATAAATAAATAATATTTTCATTCAAACAAGGCTTTTACTCTAGTAAAATCAAATAAACTAAATCTTAACACAACATAGCTGTGTCTCACAAATATGTTCAGGAAAGGAACGCAGATACAAATGAATATATATTGCATTTTTCTATTTAAATAAAGTGAAAAACAGTCAAACATATATGTTGTAATTTAAATCAGGATAGAGGTTATCTTCGGTAAAGAAGGAACAGGCTCTGATAGAAGAGAGGACATTCTGGGAAGCTGGATAACATTTTATTTCTTTATCTGTGTTGTGGTAACATGGTTTACTTAGTGATAAGTTATTAAGTTGTCCATTTATGAGTGTGGATTTTTCTGTATGTGTTTCATACTTTTACAAATATGTTTTTAAAAATACATGAGTGAATATAAGATTAACAGAAATCAAATGCATAACTGTCAAACCATAGTAGAAAAAAAATGTACAAATAATACAGACAGGCTTTGCATGGATCTAATATGCATGAATTTCAGTTACCATGGCTTAGTTAAATAAAATGAGATCCTATAACATGATTTAAATTTTATTTGCCACATATATTAGCTGTGAGTAATTGCATAAAATACAAACTTTCTTGCTGGCTCTTCAGGCCACAAATCACTACATAAATTATGTACATCATGATCAGTGGCATCATGTCACTTCTTTCAAAGTCGGCTGAGGGTGGTTATTGCACATCCGTTATTAAGTTTATGCACAGAGAACAAATGTGTAGTTTTGTTTTCTCCTTGTTTCTGAGTGTTAAGCTGTGTGTAAAAAATAAATAATCAAAAGTGAGAATTGAACAACAAAGATAAAAGAGCAGCAACGGAACAAAACTTATGTCGGGAGGGAAATTTGAATTAATGTAAATAGAGTTATAGAAGAAATTGGTTATCAGGGAAATGTTGACACTGGTATTCTTTAAGAGATTCTAGATAATGCAGTCAAAAGAACTTAAAGACAAACAAAATAAATTAGGAAAGCAATAGTGACAAAAGTTGGAGATGTTCCATAGGAAGTGAAATCGGCAAAAAGCTTCATATTAAAGGAATTCTAGAAGATGTTTCACTATGCTAAAACACAAAGTATAAAATATTGGTATTCATGACAGAAAATACGTTCACTCAGTTAAACTCAGTTTACACAATGAGAAGGCAAGTACTGGTCGAACTATTCATATTTTTGCAAATAAAAAAATACTTTAATTCTCAATGTTTTCAGTGTTTGAAATTACAATGTACTGAGCAACTATTAGTGTAACTTTTAGTAGCAATTCATGTAATTTTTAATTTTTTCTATACATTTATAATGAACAGTTTTGAATTTCTTAATAAAAATTTATAGGAGACAAAATAATTCTAATATTTTCCTTGATTATTAATATTACTTGCATAGTTTCAACCAGCACAGTCATTTTTATAATCTGACCCTACTGTGCTAAGCAAAATATCTGATATAATGAGACACAATGAAATAAAATATATGTCCATAAAACATGCAATATATGAAAAAGACAGCAAAGCCTAAATATATAGTAGTAAGAAAAAGTGTAAACGGGTCACTCATTATAACTCAGAGATTCTTATGTTAAACTTGAAAGTTTGGCATTGTACATTTTATCCAAAATGTAAGAGACATCATGCAAAATATTTCAAATAAACGGATACACACATATATATATATACACACATACATATATGCAGCAATGGAAACCAAAAGAAACCTAAGGTAGCAATATTAATATGACATATATTAGAATTAAAACTTAAAACATTAATAGAAAAATGTCACTTTATTCTTCAAAAAAAAAAAAAAATCATAAAATTCCGATAATACATTAGGCCACAAATACCAAATTCAAAAGATTTGGTGCAAAGAAATGCCATTCTTTGATCATACACTCTAAATTTTGAAATAAACAACATACCAGTTAGTGAAACGTCCCATGTGTTTTTTAACTTTAAAAATCTGTAAAATCTATGTCAAGAAGAAATCATAATGGAAATAACTTGAATGAACTAGAGTGTCAGTTCTAGATTACAAGCCTACACTATTCAGTTGTGTATAGGAAATTTGTCAACTTCAATGCCTTTATTAAGGAAAAAGAATGAAAATGACGAGTAGAGCTGATTAAAAAACTTTATTACACAATTTAGCTGATAAAATACTTTACTACACAATTTAGCACAAAGCTTTAGTGAAATGAGGGGTAAGGAATATATAAGGCAAATTGAATGTTAATGAATAAATAAGAAAGTGAAGAATAATTGGGTAACTGATACTTACCTTAGAAAAACACAACAAAGTGAAACCAAAGCATGAGTTGGAAGAGAAAGGATTGGAAACCAATTAAAAACAAACCAATAAGCAACAAAACAATTTGTGCCGCAGAACCGTAGTAAGGTCAGGAACTCTGAGGTTCACAGTGATGGTTGGGGATAAAGAAGGAAATTGACTGAAAATTGTGTAATAAGAGGCAGTTAGATAACCATAAATATTCTTCAATACCAGAAGAGGACTGTTGGTTGAATACTGAAGACTGATGTGTAGCGGAGTACAAATGTCTTGTCTTATGGAAGATGAAATCAGAGAGTGTCTAAATGCAGAAAGATGGATGCTTTATCTTTGAGGAAACTGATCAATTCTGAAGAATGTCAAACAGATGCTGACATTGGTAATTAACCAATAAATTACCCACATATTTATTTGTTTACTTCTTTGTTTCCTTCCTTCTCTCCTTCCTTTTTTTTTTTTTTTTTTTTTTGAGACGGAGTCTCGCTCTGTTGCCCAGGCCGGAGTGCAATGGCGAAATCTCGGCTCACTGCAACCGCTGCCTCCCAGTTTCAAGACATTCTCCTGCCTCAGCTCCCCCGAGTAGCTGGGACTACAGACAGGGGCCACTACATCCTGCTAATTTTTTTTTGTTTGTGTTTTTAGCAGAGATAGGGTTTTTCCATGTTGGTCAGGCTGGTCTCAAACTTCTGACCTCAACTGATCTGCCCACCTCCCAAAGTGCTGGGGTTACAGACATGAGCCACCGTGCCGGGCTTGCCCACATATTTATTTGCCCCATTCATACACACAGAGCTTTGAAGATGTCTTTGAGTATCTCACTGTTAATGTATATATTTTTTTAATTTTAAAATTTTATACTTATGTTTCTGTTATCAATAATTATTTTATGGAGAAATTGTTGAATACATAAATAAAATAAATAGGAGCAACTAGTGGAAATTAACCAATTGACCTTTTGGGTTACATATTTATTTCTAGTTTGGCTACTAAAAATCTATACTCTTAATTTTGACCATTAGCTGAGCTAATATAATTTTTCTCATGAACATGCAGATCTAAGGATTCTAGGCCAGGAAACTTCTGCATCTAATTTGATGGTTAATTTTAATGTATCAACACTACTAGGCCATGGAGTGGCCAGATATTTGATTTAACATTGTTTCTGGATATATCTGTGGGGGTGTTTCTGATGAGACTGACATTTGAATTGGTAGAGTGAACGTAGAAGCTTGCTCCCTCCAATCCACTGTAGGCCTGAATAGAATACAATGGCTGTATAGAAAGAATTATCTGTCTTCAAGCTTGGATATTGGTCTTTTGACCTTAGAATCAGACTCACCTGGAGTTTACACTACTGGCTCTACTGGTTTTCAGGCCTTTGGACTTAGACTGAAACTATACCATCAGCTCTCCTGGGTCCCCAGATTTTAGACGGAAGATATGGGAGCCAATTCCTTATAATATAAATATATGTATATGTTCTGTTTATCTTGGGAGCTCAGACCATTAAGACTAATAGATCCAATTTTAATAAAGCCTAATAATCATGTACACAGCGTCTGATATGCAACATCTATCTAGGCTTTATAAGATTTCTTCATAGTTACTGCTCATATTCTCAATGCGACTTTCAATTATTTCTTCAACTAATTCTTACTCCTAACTCTCTCCTCTTTCCTTCACCATTACAAATTTTACATATTATTTAGAACTCTGCTCACATGTTCCCACTTTCATAATGAGGAAAAAAAAATAAGAGCAAACAAAGTTTAAATAAATCTGAAAGACAAACTTTTCTGCACAACATTAAGAAATTTCCTTTCCTGGTTTCTTCATCTCACACTGATATCCTCCTTTTCTGACTTCTTTAATAGTTAGATATTGGTCCACATGATTCAATGATTTATTTTATTTCTTCCTGTGTTTTTGGTAGAAGTTGCTACTTGTTTTCCAGTATACATTCACTTCTTGTTTGTTGGTAATGAAATCAATTTCTATCTGGTTGCATGGTCAACCAGATGAAAATTACATTTCCCAACCTCTTTGCAGCTATACCTGCCCATGTGACTATGTGTGGTTCAATCAAATATAGGAATTGACGTATAAGACTTCATGGAGCTTTTTTAAAATGAAGAGTCAAACCTTTCTATTTCCTTCCACCACCTGCCTCCTCCAGCAGGACCCATCCTTGACCATGAAGTTGGAGGCCACATCAAGGAATGGTTATACAGAGAACTGGAACACTTCTGGGTTTTTCCAGTGTATGGAAATTCCATCCACTTCCCAGACTGCTTTATTTTTTAAAGAAATCCCCCTTTTCTTTAAGCCGCTACTTTTTAGCTTTTTTTCCTTGAATCCAAAATTAAGCCTGATACATACTACTTTGTAATTGTTTTATGGGTTTTTAAATGTATTTTTTTCTCCTTTGTAAAAGTTTAAGCTGTTTAAGTGACTATTGTACCTCTCAGAGGGGGATGGAACTCAATTCTCAGTTTCATGGTAATAATCAGTAAAAACTCATTAGATTGATTAATTAGATTATTAATGATTAATAATCACCATTCTGCTCCCCTGAATACCCAGGGGCAAGACTTCAAACTGGCAGACTTGTGAACTAACCCCTCTAAGCAAGTTTATAAATCATTTTTAAGGTTTCCATTTGTCTGTGAAGTTTCACAGCACTGTTTTTAGACAATGTTAGACTATAATGTACAAGTAAGAGTCACCTACTTCTCAAATACATTAAATCCACATAATAAGTATTTAACTCCCTACCAAGTTCTCTGTTAAGAACCCAAATGGCTATTTGTGTCTCTGTTCATATATTGATACAGCAGGATTTATTGATTTGTATGCTCTGCTTATCACCATGACATTAATCCTTATTAACACTAATGCATCTTACCATGACTGTAATTAAGATTCACCAGGATAAAATTGAGATTGGGACAATTCTTATTTTTGCTTAAACTAGCTTGTCCATTCCCATTTGTTGGACTTTTCCTATTCATTTATTGGAACTGTTGCTTTTCATTAAATTTGCAAAGCAAAGCTTCATTTTGATAGAATGGTGCCTGAGAAAATCAAAATGTATTTTTTAAATTCATTTACAAAAATAGAGAAAAATGAGCATATGAAAGGAATCAAGTAGTATTATTAATGTTATTAATAATAATCACTTTGAGGATTTTTTTCATATCTGGGGATTTTAAAGTCTCAAATTATGTTAAGCTTGAAATATAACTGCTTGGGTATTGAATGGAGGAGACAACTGTAACTTTTACATCTTGGAGTGTGGGGTCAGAGGAGGACTTTAATGTGACAATATGTCAGTTTCACAATGGGATTCTGGAAGCTGAAATGCACTATAGACTCACTTTTAAATTAGATCAACTCACCGTATGTGGGTTCCTTTTAATAAGTAGTGATGGTATCTTGAAATATGTATTTCCCAAATCTAAACTTTTAAGTATGTGATCTATGCTATATGATATTACACAATAAGAGGACTTGTAGAGATCATCACACCCTCTCAATAACATTCTCTCTAAACCGTTTCCACTCCTGTAAGATTTGCATCAAGAATTCCATAAGAAAACCATACCCGAAATAAATTATGCCTTCTGAACATGAGGACATTATTATCTTACTATTTGATACTCAGCTATGAAAGGAAGATTGCTTCCCATGATGGTGCCAAAAAATGTTGAATTCTCAAGCAAGATCTTTATCTCAAGAGATATTCCATTATATTTGTGAAACAATATAAGAATACTTGTGAAAATGTCTGAAACCACTCAATTTGTTTGTCTTTGCTTTTTTCTGTTTTATTGTTTGTATATGAGATCTGTTTGCCATGTAATTAAAAATTAATTTTATTTTCATTTTCAGTAGTTAGCACATGCATCTAATACCAAAGTCAAAAGATAAAAACAGGTGTACGGTATAAAGAAAATTAAGCCTTCTTCCCATCCTTTTTTTAGGTAATCTAATTCCACTCTTGGAAGGCAACCATTGTTACCAGTTGTACAGCTATACTTTGTGTATATCCAGGTATACATAGATTAATAAAATTGCATTTACTAATTCAAAGAGCATGCATTTTAAACAATTTCATTAGATGTTGTCAAATTGTACTCCACAAAGACTGCACCTATTTGTATTCTACCAACAATTTATAAGAATACTCATTACCTGGTAATCTCACCAACACTTTGAGTAATAAAATATTTTGTTATTTTCCAGTAGAATAAGTTTTAATTAGTGCCTCATGTTTCAATATGAATTTGAACGGTTTACTTGGCCCATTTTTATTATTGGTTTCATACATAGTCTTTTGCTTATTGATTTTTATGAGATTAATTTATATCTTAAAAGCTGTTCTTCTATTAAGGAAATTAAGCCCTTTTCTGCACTCTGAGTTGCAAATATTTTATAGTTTATTATTTGATTTTTTACTGTATATATGGTTGATTTGAAGAATTTAGATTTTTTTATGTAACTAAATTGTATCCATATGCCCCTTCATAGGCAGTACTTCCAAAATCCACCCACAGACCAAGAACACATTTGAAAAACTATTACATTTCTCTAGGACTTTTACATTTCTTATCTTACATTTAAAATTTTGATCCATTTGTACATTATTTTGGTATTAACCTGAAACAGAAATACAGCTTATCACTTTTTCAGATTATGAATAAGCTATCTCCAAATCATATATTAAATAATTGATTTTCCTACTTGTTTGTAATGCCATCTTTATAGTATACCAAATATCAATTTGATAATCAAATGTTAAGCTAGTACTGAAGAACATTTGCTGTGGTCCAGTCCACCCTCAACACTTTATGTATGATAACTCATTTTATTCTTAAAATTATCCTACTCAAAATTCCTGTGTATGTCTTCATATGTAGAACTGGTTTTTACTGGCTCCTAAGAGAAAACTGTTAAATTTCTAAGACTTACGAAGCCAGTTCTTAAATATAGTCATTTAAAATCAAATTATCAGCATTAATTTAAGCAAATTATACCAAAAACAAAATTAATATTTTCAAATTTCCTATCTAAGAATTTTTCTATTATTTATTCTCTTAAGGTGATGCACAACTATAGATCTATACAGCTGTTTCTAATTCTGCTTTAGGTAACATCAAGTATATAGCTTGGAATTTATCATGGTGGAGTATTTAAGTCATAGAAATTTGCAAAAAATCAAAGCTTTTTTTCTCCTCTGTAAATACATTGTTAACAATTACCATCACACAATTATGTGTAATTATGTGATGTTTATGTTTAATGTATTTCTATCTATGTATGTGCAATGCACCTCAATGTTTATACACATGTGTATATGCATGTGTGAATATGTGTCACATGTGGGTATATGTGATTCATATACTCTATGTATAAGAATCGTATATTTATGATTGTCCATACATTTTAAGATGTTCAAATCTGTTTGCTTATCTGTTTGCCTATTCATCTGGTATTACCAACCAATTTTAATTATTGTAACTTTATAACATGTTTCAATATTGCATGAGAGAGTTACAGACTATTATTCTCTGTGTTCAGAATTTGTTCATCCTGTAAATGTTTTTAAAATTATCTGTATTATTTTTCTTTGTTTTCATCTAATTTTTCTGATAATTGTGCTATTTTAAAAATTGTGATTGTTAAATTCATAAATTACTTAGGAAGATTGGTGTGTTTATAGTGTAAAGTATATTTACCAGGAACAGTATTTGTTTTCATTCACTAATATTTTCCTTTGCTGTACTCAAAAGCTTTTCTGAGTCGTCTTTGTTTTTCCCCTGCACTCTCTCTAAATCATGCTGGTGCTGTACATTCCTTCACGATTTGGTTACATTCTCCTTTTGAAAGTTAGGTCTATTTTTCTTGTTTGTTTTGTTTTCAAGCCTAGAAGTTGGTAATGGGGGTAGTAAATCACTTGGCTATTTTCTCTTTACTTCTATGGCAATTTGTCTGTTTAGATTTTATTTTCTGAGTTCAGCTTTAATAATTTTATATTTGTCCTGAAAATAATTCATTTTATGCACACTCTCAAACAGATATGAGCCAAGCAACCACTGAACAGCAGCAGTGAGCGCCCTGCCTGCAACCTCCAGGAATTCTGCCGCCAGCATCTGCATCTCTTTGCATAAGGCCTTTTTCTAAATTGTGGAAGACAGACTGTAAGTGTCTGGGAACGCTGGGAGCAGCATTCAAGCAATGACTGATAGAAGTTGGTGTGTATATATCCCAGTTTCCTCACCCCATGAATGAGGTAAATCTATGGCTTGTGCTTTAAATGCTTTCTCAGGTTAAGCTCTAGTCACCTACCCATGGTGATAGCTGTATTGATCACAATCTTTTATTGACTGTTTTGTCTTTGCTTTATCCCTTTGACACAAACTGTCCTGAGCCTCACAAATAAACTTCTTGCACCAGAATATTTGTCAGAGAATTAACTTCTAGACAAATCCAAACTAACATATAGATTGAGTTTATCTTTCATTCTGTATCTCTGATTATTTCTCTAAATTTATGTTACTTTTGTTAATATATCAACTTACTCTGTCTCTTGTCATTGTTTCATAAAAATACATATTTTAAGGATTTTAAACTGAGGGAATTCCTGCCCTGAGAAAGTATTAAAAATGATTAGGGTGTCTTGATTGTCACTATGACAGAGAAGGGTGATATTTACTTCCAAAGGCCGGGGATGCAAAGTGCCCTTCATTTATCATTATACAGCCTCATAAAACAAAAAAAAATCCCCTCTAAAACACCGATGGCAACCCTGTTGAGAAGTCTACATTATTAGGTCTTCCGAAGAAACAAAGTGCTATTGCTTTTCTGTTTTTTTAATTTAATTTATTTATGCTTTAATATATGATCTTTTTTTCTTCTGTTTACATGGGACTTACTTTTCTATTTGGAACATGTAAGTGAATTAATAGGAGTTTTATTTGCATTTTAAATGATAAAATCCTTTTTTTTTTTTTTTTTTTTTTTTTTTTTTTGAGACAGTTTCACTGCTGTTGCCCAGGCTGGAGTGCAATGGCACAATCTCAGCTCACTGCAACCTTTGCCTCCCGGGATCTAGCGATTCTCCTGCCTCAGCCTCCCAAGTAGCTGGTATTACAGGCATCTGCCACCATGTCTGACTAATTTTTGTATTTTTAGTAGAGACAGGGATTCACCATGTTGGCCAAGCTGGTCTGAAACTCCTGACCTCAAGTTACCCACCCGCTTTGGCCTCCCAAAGTGCTGGGGTTACAGGCAGAAGTCACCACGCCTGGCCAAAATCAATTATTTTAGTCTTGCTCTGTCATCCAGGCTGGAGTGCAGTGGTGCCATGTAAGCTCACTGCAACCTCTGCCTCCCAGGTTCAAGTGATTCTCCTGTCTCAGCCTCCTAAATAGCTGGGACTACAGGCATACACCACCACACCCGGCTAATACTCATATTTTTAGTAGAGATGGGGTTTCACCATGTTGGTCAGGCTGGTCTCAAACTCCTAACCTCAAGTGATCCACCTGCCTCGGCCTTCAAAAGTGCTGGGATTACAGGCGTGATCCACCATGCCCACCCTGATATATCAATTTATATTCAAATATTCAATGCCGGGAACTTTTTTATTAACTGCATCTTACAGTTTGTGTTTATTATTCTAATTTTCCTTTTTTTTTTTTTTTTTTTTTTTTAAAGAGGCATGGTCTTGCTCTGTCACTCAGGCTGGAGTTTACTGGTATGATCCTAGCTCACTGCAGCCTTGAACTCCCGAGGACAAGCAATCCTCCTGCCTCCTGAGTCATTGAATAGCTAGAACTACAAGCATGTGCCATTATGCCTGGATATTTTTATTTTCTTGGAGAGATTGGGGGGGGTCTCGCTATGTTGCCCAGGCTGGTCTTGAACTCCTGGACCCCAGTGATCTCCCACCTTAACCTCCCAAAGTGATGGGGTGACAGACGTGAGCCACTGCACCGAGGCTTATTCTTATTTTCTAACTATAAAAATTTATATTTACTTTTTTGATTACTCTTAAGATTTTTTAAGATTATTTTCAAAATTTTCCATAAGGTAAATTTGTGTTGTTGTCATTGTGCTGCTTATTACTAATATTAACTTCTAATTTTATTGAATTATGATTATAGAATAAACTTGGTAATACTTCCACATTTGAGAAAGTCCAAGATTTTCTTTGTGGTTTAATATGGGTCACTTTCATTGTGATTCTTATTACTTAAAAATAAAATGTATTTTGTTTCATTTCAAATAAATACTGTTCTTTAAAGTATTAATCATACTGTATACTGCATTTTTGATACATTAGTTACACTCCCACATTAATATGTTGTTTCAACTTTATATATTTTTATTTCTTCCTTTCTGCCATGAACTGAGAAAGGTTAAGATTTTTTAAAATGTATTTTTGTCTATTTGTCCCTATCTTTGCCTTATACATTATCTTGACAATAATAACTTATTAGCCTTGTTTGTGTATTTTGCTCTTTGTCATTGTAAAGTATCTTCATCTCTTTTCATATTTTAACCTAAATTCTCTATTTTGATAGGGTTATTTTGTTCATTTTTTTCTTTTTAATTCCATTTGTGAGCAGAACATTTCTCCATCTGTTTTTTCTTTTAACATTTCCAAAGTCTTGTGGTTTTTGCAGTCTTTTGAAATCAGGACTTACGTGAATTATGTTCTATGATCAATTATAAAATGCTTTATCTTTTACCAGTTTAGAACATTTATATTTATTGATATGACCTACATACTTTATTATAATTCTATCTTTGTATTTATATTATTCTGTTTTTAAAAATTTTGTGTGCAGTTGTGCTTGTATCTTTATATTATTTTATCTGTATTCTCTTTATGTTGTCAAGCATATTTGTGCTTTTCTGATAAAATTGAAGTTTTGAATTTTATTATTTTAACTGAATATAATTTTAAAATATGTATTTAATTAAATATAATTGTATATATTTATCATGCACAACATGATGTTTTGCATCATAGATATGGTGTGAAACAGCAAAACTGAGCTAATTAACATGCATTACCTCACATATTTACCATTTTTGTGATGAGAACACTTAAAATGTAATCTCTTAATAATGTTGAAGAACACAATATAAATCTTTACTAACTGTAGTCACTATGTTGTGTCATAGATCTCTTGGACTTTTTCCTCCTATCTAGCTAACATTTTATATCCTTTGATCATCAACACCCAATTCCTTTCCCATCTTTAGGAAAGCACCTTTCTACTCTCAGTTTCCATGAGTCCAACTCTTTTATAATTTTCATATAAGTGAAATCATGTGGAAATTGTCTATGCCTGGCTTAATTCGCTGAACATAACGTCTTCCCAGTCCATCAGTGTTGCCACAAATTATAAGATTTCCTTCTTTTTAATAGCTATATAGTATTTTATTGTGTATATACACTACATTTTCTTTACACATTCATTCATTTATGGACACTTACGTTGAATCTGTATTGTTGACTATTTTGAATAATGCCACAATGAACATGGAAATGAAGATATATTACTTCACCATACTTAATTTCTTTTGAATGTATATCTAGTATTGGGATTGCTGGATAATATGGTAGTTCTGTTTTGAATATCAGAAGGAACTTCCAAATTGTTGTCCATAATGGCTATATAGTTTACATTTTCACCAACAATGTGCAATAGTTCCTTATTCTCCACATCCTCACCAATACTTGTTACCTTTCATCTTTTTGGTAATAGCCATTATAACACATGTGAGGTCATATCTGATTGTGATGTTAACTTAACAATTCTCCAATAATTAGATATGTTGAGCATTATTTCATATACCTGATGGATATTTTTATGTCGTCTTTTGAGAAGTGACTATTCAGTTCCTTTGCCGTTTTTAATTATTTGTTAAATTGTGATGCCTTGTTTGAAGTCCTTATATATTTTGGATATAAATTTCTACTGGATGTATGGGTTGAAAATATTTTCTTCCATTCCATAGGTTGTCTCTTCCCTCTATTGTTTCTTTAGCTGTTGAGAAGTTTTTAGTTTGATGTAGTCTAGCTTTTCTATTTTCACATTACTGTCTTTGCTTTGGGACCATATCCAAAAAATCATTGCCCAGACCAACGTCAGAAAACATTTTCCCTGTGTTTTCTTTCATTAGTTTTACAGTTTCAGGTCTTATAATGAAGCCTAATATCTACTTTTTAAATGTATGGTTTGAGATAAGGGTTTAATTTCATTCTTCTGCACGTGACATCCATTTTTCCTAACATCGTTTATTGAAGAGACCGGGGTTTCTCCATTGCAAGTTCTTGCCATCTTTGTTAAAAGTAAATTGACTATAAATGTGTGGACTTATTTCTGAGCTCTCCATTCTTTTCCACTAACTTGTTTTGTTTTTATGCCAGTAACATGCTATTTTGATGACTTTGGCTTCGTAGTACATTTTAAAGTTGGGGAGTGTAATGTCTCCAGCTTTGTTGTTTTTCCTTGACTTTACTTTGTCTATTTGGGTTCTTTCGTGATTACATATGAATTTCAGAAATGTATTTTCTATTTCTGTAACACGTTATTACAATTTTGATACATTGTATTGAATATATTAGTGAAGACATTGGGTCCTGGGCGTTTCTTTGTTGAAAGGTTTTGGATTATGAATTCAATTTGTTTACGCATTACTAATCGGTTGAAATGTTATATTTCTTCATATTTCCATCCTTGGTAGTTTGTATGTATGTAGGAATGCATATATTCTAGCATGTCCAATGCCTTGTCATATAATTGTTCATAGTAATCTCTCGTGATCCTTGTATTTCTGTGATATCTGTTGAAGTGTCTCCTTACTTCTGATTTTGTTTATTTGCATCTTCTCTCTTTTTTCCTTAGTCTAGATAAGGATTTGTCAATTTGTTTATCTTTACAATAAAACAACTCTAATTTCACCAATATTTTCTATTTATTTTCTGGTATCTAGTTTATTTCTGCTCTGATCTATATTATAGCCTGCCTTCTATTAATTTTGGACTTAGTTTGTTCTTTTTTTCTCTACTTCCATCAGGTATAAAATTAGCAATTTATTTGAGATCTTTCTTTATTTTTTATGCATGCATGTTTACTATATTCTTCCCTCTTAGAATTGCTTTTTCTCTATTACGTATGCTTTTGCATATTGTTTGTTCAATTTTATTTGCCTCAAAATTTTTTTTAAATTTCCCTTTCCATTTTATTTTTGACCCATTGATGATTCAGGAGCATGTTGTTTAATTTCCATGTATAGAGTTTTTTAGTAGTTCCTCCTATTACCGATTTCTAGTTTCATACCATTTGGTTGAAAAGATACTTGATACACCTTCAGTCTTCTTAAGTTTAAGACTTATTTTGTAGCCTAACTTATAATTTATCATGGAGAAAGTTACAGGTGCAATTCAGGAAAATATATATCCCTCAGCTTTTGGATGGAATATTGTGTACATGTCTGTTCCATTTGAAGTAAAGTGTACTCTAAGTCCAATGTTTTCTTATTGATTTTCATCTAGATAAACTATAGCTGAAAGTGAGACATAATAAGTACTGTATTATTATTATATTATCATCTATCTCTCCCCTCAGATCTATTAACATTTGCTTTATAGATTTAAGTGCTCTAATATTGGGTCCATATATATTTATAATTATTATATGTATTGATGAATTGACCCTTTATCATTATATAATAAAATTTAATTTTACAGTTTTTTACTGAAAGTCTGTTTTATCTGATATAACTATAATTACCCGTGCTCTCTTTGGTGTCCATTTATGTGGAATACATTTTTTATGCCTTTACCTTAATCCATGTGCAACGTTAGATGTGAAGAGGCAGCATGTATTTGGGTCTTGTTTGTTTTTATCCATTCAGCTACTCATCTTTTGATTGAAGACATTTGTCCAATTACCTTTGAGATGATTATTAAGAAGTAAAAACTTGTCCATTTTGTCAGTTTTTTGGTTGTTTTATGGATCCTTTACTCCTTTCTTCCTCTCTTCTTGTCTTCCTGTGTGATTAGGTAATTTTCTGTAATGGTATGCTTTGATTCTTTACTTTTTAACTTTTGTGTATTCACAATAGGTATTTGCTTTGTGAATACATAAGTCTCACATAAAACATCTTATAGCAGGCTATATTATGTGGATAACATAACTTTGATTGTATTTAAAAAACCCGCTATTCTTTTACTCCATGTTTGTCTACATGTTTTATGTTCTTGATGTCACAGTTTAAATCTTTTTTATATTGTGTATTTTTTTACAAATTATTGTGGCTGTTATTATTTTTACCAGCTTTGTCTTTAAACCTTTATATAAAAAATTAAGTAATTTACACACCACGATTGGAGTGTTAGAGTATACTGAATGTGACTGTGTACTTACTTTTATCATTGAGTTACATATTTTCATATGTATTTGTGTTACTAATTAATGTATTTTTATTTCAGTTCAAATAACTCCATTTAGCATTTCTTATAAGAAAGATCTGGTGGCAATGAACTACTTCAGCTTTTGTTTGTCTGAAAATGTTTTAATCACTCCTGCATTTTTAAAGACAGCTTTACCAGGTAAGGTATTCTTTGTTGGAGATTTAAAAAAAAAAAATCCTTCTGCACGTTGAATACATTATTCCCTGGCACCTGGCCTGTAAGTTTATGCTGAAAAGTTCACTGCTAGCCTCATTGAAGCTACCTTATATGTATATCTTTTTTTTTCTCGCTCTTTTAAAAATTCTCTCCTTGTCTTGAATTTTGACACTTTGATTTTAATATTTCTTGATGTACTCTTCTTTGATTTGAATTTGATTGGAGATCATTAACTTTTCTTCACCTGGATATTTGTGTCTTTCCCCAGCTATAAACACTTTTCAGCTATAATTTATTTTAGTAAGATTTCTTCTCTTTTTCTCTCTTTTCTTAAACTCCTATTCCTAAAATAGTTGTGCTGTGCTCAATAAATCCTGCAAGCTTTCTTCATTAATTTTTTTTTTGAGACAGAGTCTCAATCTGTCACCCAGGCTGGAGTGCAGTGGCATGATCTTGGCTCACTGCAACCTCCACCTCCCAGTTTCAAGTGATCCTCCTGCCTTAGCCTCCTGAGTAGCTGGGATTACAGGTGCATGACACCTTGCCTGGCTAATTTTTGTATTTTTAGTAGCGACGAGGTTTCACCATGTTGGTCAGGCTGGTCGCAAACTCCTGACCTCATGATCTGCCTACCTCGACCTCCCCAAATGTTAGGATTACAGGCCTGAGCCACCGTGCCTGGCCTCTTCTTTCTTTTCTATTATTTTCTTTTTGTCTCCCGTGACTGTATATAAAAAAAAAAAAAAAAAAAAAAAAAAAAAAAAACCTAACCTTTGAGGTCAGTTTTCTTTTTTCTGCGTAATCAGTTCTACTGTTGATGCTCTCTATTGTGTTTCCATTTTATTCATTGCATTTTTCAGATCCAGAATTTCTCTGTAATTTTTAAATGATTTTAATATCTCTGATGAGTTTATTATTTTGGCTCTTAATTGTTTTCTTGATTTTATTGAATTGTTGCATTGTATTTTCTTGAAGTTCACTGAGTTTTGTTAAAATAATCATTTTGAATTATTTATCTGGCAGTTCACACAGCCCCATTTATTTAGGATTGGTTACTGGTGTTTTATTTTTCAGTTTGTGGGTATCATATTTTCATGATTGTTCTTGATACTTGTAGCACTGTGTTGGTGTCTTTGCAAAATTGAAAAAGTAGAGACTTATTTCAGTCTTTGCACACTGGCTTTGTTGGGGAAAAGCCTTAATCAGTCAGCATATCCAGGGATTCTGGGCAGCCCATCTGAGAAGATCTGTGAGTGAGCTTGCTGCTGGAGTTTTCAAACAGGTTGGCACAGTTCCTGGGTTAGCAGGTGGGTGTGCCTAGAGCCTGGATCCACTGGGGTGGACATGTTTATATGGTCCATGGTAGTGGTCCTGCAGCCTGAGTCCATGAGGGTAGGCCTAAAGCCCACATCTACTGGGGTCAGGCTGAAGCCTGTGTCCACAGGGGCCAACTTGGTATTTGGGTAGTCCCTGAGTTTGAGTCTCCAGAGGCCAGTCAGGCCCTAGGATTGGTCTCATGTCTGGTCTGCTGGGATGGGCCTGAAGCCTGGGTCTACTAGGGTGCATCTATACCCTAGGCTGGCTGAAGGAGGTCTGGGTCTTGGGGCCACATGCCCTGACGTGGAGCTTAAAGCTGGTCTGTGCTAGAGCAGGCATAGATCTTGGGTCTGTGGGAGCTAGTCTGGAACCTAGGATCCTGTGTGCTGGCCTGGTGCCTAGAACTTATGGGGTTGGTCTGGAGACTGGGTCTGTGAATGACAATCTGGAACTTGAGTCCCTGAGGAAAGCCCTTGAGCCTGTGTCTGTAGGGCTTCAGGCAGAGCCAGGTTTTATCAGAATGGCCATGGATGTTGGGTCAGCTGGAATGTGGGGCCATAGCGCCTGGAGAAGGAGGCTTGCTTAAAGTTTTAACTGGGTCAGGTCTGGTTTTGGGATCTGAGTTAAAGTTCAGTGCTCATTTTCTTCTTTCCCCAAACATAGGATTTCTTTCTATATACTGTACTGTCTGGGATGGGTTATATGGGTAATGTATAATTCTCCTTCCTACCCTCTTCAATGTGTCTTCTTATTTCTGTGATATACTCAGGTACTGTAATCTCTCACTTGATTTCCTTAAATTTTCATGCATGGATAGTTCAAATTGATGTTTTTGTGGTGGGATAGGCACTGGAAGATCCTATTCCACCATTTTGCTGACACCTGGACTATAGAATTCTGGATGTAAATATTACACATGTGCTTAACTCTTTAAATAACGTTGATCAATTCTATTATTTAGGTATAACAGAACAAGCATATATCTATTCTTCCTTTATACTTCATTCCATTTTTAGTCTTATTTTCCAAGCCGAATTGGTTATTTCCTGTGGTTCATTTTTTTATCTTCAAATATGTCCATTTTTTTATATTTATCTGTTTTATATATGTTGACCTTATATGTACTACCTTTCTGTTTCACCTTCTCCTGCTATTATTGTTTTTTAATTTCTACATTATTAGAATTAAAAAAAAAAATGTACTCTGTTGTACAACCATTGCACTTCCTTCAGTCTTAATTATTTAATAATTAGAGTTGAATACATGGCACCATTCCATTTGCTATCATGTTTTTGCTATTTATTGGTTCATTAAAGTTTGTTCTCCAGATATTTCTTCAGGAATGACTAAATGGTAACTACATTGTCACATTTCTTCAATTTTAAATTTGCGTGTTTTTTGCCTCTATACTTGAACTATTATTTGGGTATGTAACAAATTTTGGGTTATGATTATTTTTCCTAAATAGCTTTTAGACATTATTATATTATAGAAATGGAGCAGGCACAATGGCTCACGCCTGTAATCCCAGCACTTTGGGAGGCCGAGGCAGGCTGATCACAAGGTCAGGAGTTCGAGATCAGCCTGCCCAACATGATGAAACCCTGTCTGTACTAAAAATAAAAAAGTAGCCAGTGCAGTGGCGGGTGCCTGTAATCCCAGCTACTCGGGAGGCTGTGGCAGGAGAATTGCTTGAAGCTGGGAGTCAGAGGATGCAGTTAGCCAAGATCACGTCACTGCACTCCAACCTGGGTGACAGAGCAGGACTCTTATCTCGGGTCGGCAGGTGGGGCGGTGGAAGGAATTAATTGTCTGATACCAGGGTTTGATTTCTTTTCTTCCTGTCAGTATGTTCAAAACAACTTTCTTCATCCCTGAAATTTAGTAATTTTATGAGAATTTGACTTGTTAATTAAGCATTTTATGTCAATTATTCCTGGGATAAATTATGCCTTTTCAACTTGCTGATTCCATTTTTTTTTTTTTGTTTCTGGAAAAAGGCTACCAAGATGCATTTTTACATATTTAATTCCATATTTTTCTTTTAATAAATGCCAAAGTTGCAGAGAAGTTGAAATAATTCAATTAACAGCTATCTCCATTTTATTCACATTCACTAATTGTTAATGTGTTGCCACATTTGTAATCTCTCTTTCTTTGTTCCTACTAAACCACTTAAAAATAAATCTTTCACCCCTAGGTACTTTATTAATGTTGTTTCTAACTACAAGTATAACTACTATCTACAAAACTTTATTAACATTATATGCAAAATATTTAATATCAATTTCATAACTAATAAGTTTTCATAATCATTTCTTCAATTTTTTAAAATGTCTTCTATAAATTCATAGTTTATTTTGTGCTAAAATTCAGTCAAGATAGGTCTATATATTTGTTTTTAGTTGTCAAATCTCTGTGCTTTTTCAATCTTGACCAGTGTCCCAAACATTTTTGTCTCTCATTACATTTGGTAATTTTTGAAGAATTCTGACCAATAATCCAGCAAAAAAATCCCCTACTTTTATCTTGTATGAAATGAGGGTTTTTTTTAATACCAACAACCAGGCTAAACATTTTTGAAACAAAGTCCTCATAGATGTTATGTACTTCTCATTCTATCACATTAGGAGGCTTATAATGTTTTTATTTATTCTTACTAGTGATATTTAAATTGACTACTTTTTAAAGGTAACATCTGCTAGACTTTTTCATATTAACAATGCTACTGATCTTTGTAATTCAAATGCAATCTGTACTAAAGTCCTCTTCCCCCAAAATAAATGCTTTTTAGTATCTGTTGATACTAAATGCAATGAATGTTTTAGCATCTATTTATTATCTATTAATATGTCATGCCTGAGGCAAATATTTTATGTGTGGAGTAGGAAACATGTTGCAAAATCGTTACTTTCTTTCTAATTTTCTCATTTGTTCTACTTTCACTGTCGGTTTTAAAATTCAGAGCTCTTCTTCCTATTTTTTTCTCTTTTCTTCTTTGATACTATATTGACTCTTATGTGCTTTTCAAGAATTATTCAGTGTATTACAAACATTACCATTAAAGATTTGTAATGTTCTAATTGTCAAAAATGAAGCAAATGTTTGCCCCTTTTAATATATATCCATTGGTTTCCTAGAACTCCCCTGCTTTCTGTCCATTTTCCACCCCTTATTTAATATGAAGCAGACATTTTTTTCAGGAAGCCCTTGTTTCCTTCAGGGAAGAATGGTATTCAGAAATGAATATATGGCTGTTAGGTGTACACACAGTAGACCCTTCTAGTGGATAGAGTTAGGTGTTTCTTAAATCATAATAGTGATTGCTCAAGTTCAAATCTATTTGTACAGATTTCTTTGTCTATTTTCTCATTCTATGTTTTTATCTCCTTACAATTATAGTGAGAACAATGGTCCCTAATACAGGTATTCATTTGATCTATCTTGTAATGAACACAAAATTGTTTTAGAATTACTGCAGAAGTACCATCACTAAGAAAAAACATTTTGGTAAGATTTTTTCCTAAATCTTTTTGTTCTTAAAATATGTCACACGAAGGATGGATAGTTACAGAACTGTGTTTCACAAGTTACTTGAATCATCTTCATTCCTGTATGGTTATATCATAAAATTGAAATACTGTTTTATTCATTTATTCTGCTTGTATTGAGTTTTAATGTTTTCATTCCATTCATATATATATATATATATAATTTTATATATATATTTAAATATATATAATTCTAACTTTTAAACAATATAATTAACACAAATGCATTATTTAAAAGTTAAAATTTTATATAAATTATGTATTTAGAAAAGATTAATTCATGCTCCTCCTACTCTGCTGTTACCCACACCTCATAGGTAACTACTTTTAAATTTTTCCCATTTATTTTAAAAGAATAACCAATACATTATATCACTTTCCAATGAATTATGTAGATACTTATCAATAGTGTATGTTGTAAAGCTTTTCAACTTCTGCTAATCGACTAGGTAAAATATACAAGTTTTAGTGTACATTTCTCTTGTTTTAAGTAAGGTATATTTCCTATGTTTATGGGTAATTTGTACAATTTTTTACATTGAAATATGTATGTTTTTTCTTGAAATATATATGTCCATGTTCTTTTTATTCATCATCTCTATATACTGAGTTTTGCTAATTCTTTTATTTCTTTGTATATCGTGAACATTATTCCTTTATTATATAAATTGCAAATAATTTCTCATCCGTTTGTCATTTGTCTCTTGACTTTGCTCACATTGTTTTATTTCCTTGCAAATGTTTTTTATTAATATGTAATTATTTTTATCTATTTAATAAACTGGATTTATAAATTTAATGTAGCCATCCACATATGATCGGTTTTGTTTAGTAAAAAAGATTAAAAGTAATCTCAGCAGAGTTTCTTGTTCATCTAACCTGGCTGCTCTCCTCCCCCTTGTCTGTGCCACACAGACACCTAAACATATCTTTTTGATGTTTGATTTGAGTTTCCAATGAAGTTTCTAGAGAAAGATCCTGCAAGACAATGTTAATCTCCCATTTTTTTTTTTATGTCTCAAGGGTTTTACATTCTATTGCCAGCTCACACTGTACTTTCACCAGTTTGGCAAATATATTAGCTGAAATTTTCTTCCTGGTGTCAGGTTATACTACCCCAAGTGAGAAAGGATTCCAGTCTCCTCATGCCTTCAGAAAGACTCCTTTTACATTGGGCACAATTTTTTATTCTTCAGTGATTCTGGAAAAAGCTTTCAATTTGAAGTTAATCTGGTTCCCTTCCTTTTCCTTTATTTGATTTTGTTTTTTTTCTTTTTTTTCAACTTTTATTTTACATTTAGAAGGGTACATGTGCAGGTTTGTTACCTGAATACATTGCATGATGCTGAGGTTTCTTCACAGACGATATTATTTTATACTTAGAAAACTCCAAGGAGTCCACCAAAAGGCTCCCGGAACTGATAAATGACTTCAGTAAAGTTTTGGAATATAAAATTAATGTACAAAAATCAGTAGCATTTCTATACACCAATAATGTTCAAGCTGAGAGTAAAATCAATAATGCAATTCCATTTACAGTAGCTATGAAAATAAACATATTTAGGAATACATCTAAGGAGGTAAGAGATCTCTATGAGGAGAACTAGGAAACACTGTTAAATTAAATCATAGATGACACAGACAAATGGAAAAGCATTCTATGCTTATGGATTGGAAGAATGTGGTTCCCTTTGGCTGTAAGGGTGGAAGTGACACTTTTTCCTGTCCCTACATTCTGGGACAGAAGACAAACTCTAGGATAATCTCTTTTAATATCTTCTCTATTAAATTGTAATGGAAAGAAGACTTAAACTCCTAGAAAGACTATCGAATACATACATATACTGTCTTCCTTCAGTATCCATGAGGTATTGATTCCGGAACCCCCCCCCAGATACCAAAACCTGTGGATACTCAAGCCCTTTATATAAAATGGTATCTTATTTGTGTGTAACTTACAAATATCCTCATGTATACTCTATATTACTTACAATACCTATGTAAATACTATATAAATGTTATACCATATTTGTATTTGCAATATCCTTTAGTTTTATTGTTTTGATTTTACTTTTTGAATATTTCTGATCCACGGTTGGTTGAATCCATGGATGTAGAACCCACATATACAGAGAGCTGACTGCTATATATATCTATATCTATAGATATAGATATATACAAACACAGACACATGTACATACACACATATATATCTATATGCATATGTATACTAATACGGTTTGATCTCCATATTGTAAGAGGTACTTATATAGATAGAGCTCAATATTAGAAGTGGGTATCAAGTTGCAGAACACTCTACAAATATATATATGTTTGATAAAATGTCATTCTATGTATGTATATATAGAATATTGTACCACATATGTCTGTATGTAAATGCATAGACTGTTAATCTAAATCATGGTCACAAAGTGTAAAATAGTAATTAGATCTAGGGAAAAAGGAGGTAGTCTGAATGAGGGAGTAGTCAAAGTGGACATCCTTTTTCTTGTACATTATAACTGATAACTTTAAAAAAGAGAAAAATTGTTTCCAGATATTACTTCTATTTATATTATCTGTAGTGATAGTACAGGTGATAATAAGAACAAAACACTCTGGATATTTGTTGTAGATGTAGACAAACTGGTTATAAATTTACATCAAAGTTGAAAAAAATTAGAATGCCAAAAACGTTTTGAAAAAGAACAAAGTGGATCACTCACACTACCTAAGTTTATTTTATAAAGCTAGTATAACCCAGACAGCATGGAACTATAAAAGGAAAGACATAGATCAATGAAACAGTAATAAGTCTAGAATTAAAACCATACAAATGCAATCAATTGTTTTTTTGACAAATGCAAAGGCAATCTCATGGAGAAAGAATTAGCTTTTCCAGATTATGATATTGGGGCAATCAGATATTCATCTACAAAACAAATCAAAATCAGACTTAATCTATCTTTCAAGGCTAATGTAAAAATGAACCCAAAATAGATTACAGATATAAACATGAAACTATAAGAAATAAGAAAATTGATATGACCTTGTATTAGATAGTCCTTAGATATGACACCAAAATAAAAATTTGTAAAAAATAAATTGAAAGCCAGGCGCGGTGGCTCAAGCCTGTAATCCCAGCAGTTTGGGAGGCCGAGACGGGAGGATCACGAGGTCAGGAGATGGAGACCATCCTGGCTAACACTGTGAAACCCCGTCTCTACTAAAAAATACAAAAAACTAGCCGGGCGAGGTGGCGGGGGCCTGTAGTCCCAGCTACTCGGGAGGCTGAGGCAGGAGAATGGCGTGAACCCGGGAGGCAGAGCTTGCAGTGAGCTGAGATCCGGCCACTGCACTCCAGCCTGGGCGACAGAGCGAGACTCCGTCTCAAAAAAATAAATAAATAAATAAATAAATAAATAAATAAATAAACTGAAAAATTAGACTTTATAAAAATTGAAAATAGAAAAACTCTTGTCTGCAAAAGCATTTATCAAGAGAATGAAAAGATCATTTATGGACCAGAAGAAAACATTCACAAATCATGTATCAAAGGACTTATAATTACAGAAATAAGCAGGCCAATTTAAAAAACATGGACAGTCTAGGTGCAGTGGTTCATGCCTGTAATTCTAGCACTTGGGGATACTCAGGCCAAGGGATTGCTTGAGGCCAGGATTTTTTGAGACTAGCCTGGGCAACATAGTAAGACCTCATCTCTAAAAACAAAATTAAAAATTAGGCATGATGCTGTTCTAATAAGTAGTGAGTAGTAATTCTAGCTACTCAAGAGACTGAGGTGAGAGGATCACTGGAGCCCAGGAGTTTGAGGGTGCAGTGATCTATGATTGCAGCACTGCACTCCTACCTGGGTGACAGAGGAAGATCCTGTCCTTAATACATATATGGACAAAAGATGTTAAAAATCATTTGAAAGGGAGGATATAAGTATGGCACATGAGCATATAAAAAGATGCTCAACATCATTTGTCATTTTGGAAATGCATATAAAATGGCAACATGGTACCATTTTTAAAAATTGAAGAAAATGGAAAAGAAATGCTGACAGATGTAAGAAGTGACTGGAATTCTTGTATATTGCTGATGGAAATGTAAAATGGTGTATTTGGAAAATAATTTGGCAGTTCTGCCTAAAGTTATACTGACTTTACCATTTGACACAGGATTATTTTTTCAATTATTTGTCCAGATGAAATAAAAATGCATGTCATGCAAATACTTATACAAAAAGTTCATAGCAATTTTATTTTTATTCTTTAAAAACTAGAAGCAAACCAAGTGTCTTTCAATAAAACCAGGATGTTTTTGATGTACACAAATACATACAAAATGGTGGTGTGTGTTGTGTGTATGTGTGTGTGTGTGTGTGTGTATATATATATAGGAATACTATTCATCAATAAAAAGAAAAGATGATAGTTATCATTTAACACAGCAGTTGCATTTCTACATATGTGCCCAAGAGATATAAAAACATGTCCACAAAAAACTTGTAGTGAATGTTCATTGCAACATTATTCATAATAGCCAACTATTCTTAAAAATTGGAAGCCATTCAAATGTCTATGAATTGATAAATGGCAAAATAAAAAGGAGTTTATCTGTACAATGGAATGTAATTTGGCAATTAAAAATAAATGAAGTACTTATACATGCTACACATGGATGGAACTTGAAAACATTATGCATCCTATGTGAAAGAATCAGCCACATATTGTATGATCCTATTTATATGAAGTGACCAGGATAAGAAAATTCACAGGGAAAGAAAAACTGATGGTTTTTCAGAGTTGTGAGTTTCATGAAGGAAAAAGTGGGAAGGGTGTGAGAAGAATGGGAAATGACTGCTAATGTTTACAGGGTTTTCTTGGGGACTGATGAAATTTTCTAAAATTGATTGTGAGGATTGTTGCACAACTCTATACATAGACTAAAAAATGCTGAATTGTACCCATTAAATGGGGCAAATTGTATGCTGCTTGAAACTCAATAAAACTTCTAAAACAATAAATGCAATCTTGATAAATGCAACAACGTGGTTAAGTCTCAATAGGGTCAATAGGGTTGATCCCAGGAACCCACTCTTTTAAAGTTACATATCATATAATTTAATTTAGGTGACATTCTTGAAAAGATCTATGGTGATAGAGAACAATTCATTGGTTCCAGGGGGTAGGGATTAGGGGAGGGCTTTATGATAAAAGGACAGCATGAGGAAATTATTTTGGGTGATGAAACTGTTCTGTATCCTGCTTGTGGTGGTAGTTACACAAATCTAATCATGAGTTAAATATCATAGAATTATGTAACGAAAGAAAAATTTTATGCTACATATTTTTTTTAAAGGAAAAGGAAGAGAAACACGACACAAAACATCAATATGCAGAAGATAAATTTTATATTTTTCTTATCTGAGGGTAGTATTTTTTAAAACCTTTTTACACTTTTAACGTGTTTATCTTATGTCCCCAATGAACATCTATTTAATGAGAAGTTGTCAAACATCACACTTCACTTGGTAAGGGAATCTTACCAAAACTAGCCTGACAAAACAAAAAAGACCTGAGTCCATCCTGGGCATCCTGACGTATACCTAGGTTTTTGACACCTGACTGGGCTTCTATATTCTGCACCCAGAAGCTGTTAACGGCTCTTCTGACATAGTAATTGTTACTCAATGCCAGCCTCATTGAATAACTCAACCACTAATCTGCCCATCTGTCTTATTCTGAGTGGAACATATCCTATTTCCACTATAAGAGTCTTAAAGGTAAAGAAAAAGGATGTATACTGCAAGTTTTAAATCCATCTTATTATCCAGCTAAGGAAATTAGATGATCAGTTTATCGTAGCTCAATAATTAAGTTATGTCTGCTCCAAAATCTCTTTAAAAATTAAATCAGCATTAAGGCTGAGAAGATAGTTGGTGGAATTAAATACTTATAGTACCACTCCCATCTTATTCCTTTCTAATACAGGTAAGGTCTAGATTTTGTCAATGTTTTTATACCTTTCACTGAATAAAGAGGATTACCATTTCTAAAATTGAATAATTTTTCCTCGAACTACACTTTGTACCTGATAGATTCTTGGAAGTAATATAAGCATGTGATTATGCTGACTTTAAAATAAGGTGTACATCTCTGATGTGAGCTTAAACACATCTATTTAGATGTATGTTCATATAAGTATCTTGTTTTGAGTAAGTTATAATGGAGTTAGCATAATACAGTGGACTACCTTAGCTTTATTTTTCCAGAATTTCAGTTTCCTCATATAGCAAAATGATGGTATCATATCTACCTGGCCTGCCTACCTTATAAAATCATTGTCTCAATGTTTTTATTAATATAGTATGTGACCATTCAGTCACCCTTGCCAGAAGCTAGGGCCTCATGACAGAATCTTTTTTTTCTTTCAATCCTCTAAAACCATGAGATCAGACATATGAAGGTATCTCAATGTCCCAAGACCATCATCTGCCCATACACTCCTCTGCATTCCTTTGCACGCTCAGATAAGGCCTTCATTCTTAAATGGATTACTATAACTTTCTATCTAATTATCTTATTGCAAACACCTTATTTTATTTTTATTTTTTGGAAATGGAGTCTCCCTCTGTCGCCCAGGCTGGAGTGCAGGTGGCACGATTTCGGCTCACTGAAAGCTTCACCTCCCGGGTTCACGCCATTCTCCTGCCTCAGCCTCCCGCGTAGCTGGGACTACAGGTGCCCGCCACCATGCCCGGCTAATTTTTTTGTATTTTTAGTAGAGACGGGGTTTCACCACGTTAGCCAGGATGGTCTCGATCTCCTGACCTCGTGATCCCCTCGCCTCAGCCTCCCGAAGTGCTGGTATTACAGGCGTGAGTCACTGCGCGTGGCCTGAAATAAGTTTTTTATGACCACCATAATCTCACATTATCACCCCCATTTTATCTTCACACTAATGATATGATGGTCTTCCTAAAGCAGAAATCTAAACAGGTCTTCTGATCTCTTTAAATTCCATCAAAGTCTCCTTGTTGGGATAAAGCTCAAACCCCTTACACTAATCACGTTTTAAAATATAATAATAAATCTGACCTCTGGTTGCCTCTGCAGTTTCATTTTCCACCAATGCCCATATAAGCATGATTTGCTCAAATCCAAATCAACCACCTGCAATTGAATAAAGACAGAATCCTATTTCACACCTCTGTAGCACAAACTATACGTTTATATGTTATGCTCAAAATGTCTATCTTGCCTCTCTATATCCCTCCTTTTGTTTTCCTAATGCCTACAAGTGACTAAAAAAGTCGTAACTATTCTTTGGGAGCCTGAGGCAGGAGGGCCACGAGGTCAGGAGATCGAGACCATCCTGGCCAACACAGTGAAACTCCATCTCTAATAAAAATACAAAAATTAGCCAGGCGTAGTGGTGCATGCCTGTAGTCCCAGCTACTCGGGAGGCTGAGGCAGGAGAATTGCTGGAACCCAGGAGCCAGAGGTTACAGTGAGCTGAGGTCATGCCACTGCACTCCAGCCTGGTGACAGAGCGAGACTCAGTCACAAAATAACAATAATAATAATAACTAATGAAGATCAAAGTACTATAAAGATTTTCCTGACCACCATACTAAGGTAGAGGACTCTTACCTTTACTTCTTGAGTACTTTATCATAGCTCTTATTATACAGACTTACTGCCTTTCTTCCCTCACTACACTGTAATCTTCACAAAGGAAGCATTACCTCTTTTTTTTCTTTTTAACCTGTGTATCTAGCACATGACATCGTAGTTTATATATTACAGGTAATCTATAACTTTTGATTGAATAAATGTTATATGTAAAAGTATTTTATCAACTACAAAAAAATCATCAGAATATAAATCACTGTGATCATTACCACCCACAAGTTAAATGTTAGGATAGTGTAATATTTTAGTCCTCTTCCTAAATATGAGAGCCTTTTCTTGACCAAAAGTGCTAATTATGCCATAAAC
Source organism: Rhinopithecus roxellana (assembly GCF_007565055.1). Lineage (NCBI taxonomy): Eukaryota > Metazoa > Chordata > Mammalia > Primates > Cercopithecidae > Rhinopithecus > Rhinopithecus roxellana. The sequence goes on along the minus strand of NC_044569.1, from coordinate 70,423,507 downwards.
CAGGTTCTGGCTAAATAATATAAAGTATTGGGATCTCATCTCAGATGTGCTACTTACTCATTTGTTGTTTGATTTTGGGGAAAATACTTAGTATCTGTGAATCACAATAACATCTGCAAACTGGCAATATTAACTATTAATTTACAAATTTGTTATTAGATTTATGTATATTTATATATCATTGGATGTGTCATATAGGCAAATGGAGTTGGTACAGTTTCTCTTTACTTGAAATATAATATCTAGGCACACATGAAATTGTAGCAGCTATTATTGTTATTTAAAAATAAATTTAGAGGAATAAATAAGAAAGTTTCTGCACATTTGTGTGGCAACTTTATATTCCATGTATATTTGTGGCTTGGGGCATTGTTCATAAAATGAAAATATATGGTACCAGATACGGGTGCTGCCAGATGTCACATTCTATCCTTAAGATATAAGAAGAGGAAAAAATTTGTGGAGAGCCGAATCAAATCATCTATATTATTTATTGATATACATACTACTCTCCCATATGCACCAACTGGTCTAGGTATTGGGTTTATTTTTATAAATGAACTTGATAAATAATTGAATATGATATTCTGTCCTGTCCCTGCTATTTTGTCCTTAGACTCTTGGGGCATTAAGAATTCATGCCTCTCTTGACCTGCAAGCTTCTACTCCTATTCCAGCAGCCCTGTGTGGTGTCTGAGAAGAGATTTGCCACTCAAGCTGAATTGTGTGGTGTTTTTCTGATATGCAAAATGTTGGCCCAGTGGAAGCCTCTGGACTCATTTTCATTAGTGATTTAAACACATTTGGAGAGTAGGATGGGGTGGGCAGCAGATTATTTGCCTTTCAGCATGGCAAAACCACCTTTCTTGTCACTGCTCACTGGCTCAGAAGAAATTAGCCGCCTAAGTATGTAACCTCTTCTGCTTTTCAGTGGGCTGATTTGTGCTCATATTGGGTTCCTGGGATCACCAGTGAGGGTCAACTCTCCCCTGATTAATCAGGTAGGACAGAGCCCCTAAAAACAGAGCTGGTCCTTCCCCTAAGCACCTTGCTCCAGAATTTTGTTCATTTTGAGTATTTATTTCCACCTATCTGGGGTGGTGTGCAGATAAGGGTGTCAGCTAGCTTTTAAAAATATTAAATAAAGCTTGTCTGAATAAGTTATCAGATCCTTTGCTACTTAATTTTTCAGTATCTATGAACCTGCTACCGACATATTAGAAATGGGAAGCCTATAACTCCCCTAACTGGTGTTAATGAATCATGTTTCCATGTCCTTGAGGTAGGGTTTAGGGCTCAGCTTCACTTAGTCCCCTGGTGCATTGCATTGTCTTAACCTCCTTTAGTTTGCAAACTACAGAAAACTCCTGGAAAGTCATAAGGTTAGATATGTTGTAGCCTGCAGTTAGAAAGTAGTCATTGTGGAAGAGCTCAGACCAGCAGGGATGATATTCCATAATGGTAAATATTGCCTTGGATATTAAAAATATGAGAGAGACAAAGTAACACCACTTAGAGACAGAAAGGTCTGGATAATTTCATACTATTTGCAAAGGATAAAACCAAAAATTTCTTTCCTCACGTTCCAGAAAATAATTTAGCTCTCTCTCTGCAGCAGTTACTGTCATTTATCACTGTCTTTCATCCGTAAAGAATTTTCCACTAAATAAATTTCTTTAAAAAGCCCAAAATAATACATTGGAAAAAATTTGTTCAAAGTCCATTTGAACACCAATCATACTAATTCCCAACCTGTTCCTGAGATTGTTGGAGATCGGGCTTCTGTGTTGGGCAGATCTGTTTATCAAGTGAGCCAAGCAACAGCAGGGCCTCGGCTATTCAATTCTTCTCTAAGGTCCTGCAGTGATGGTCACTGGTCATGGGCTGCCTGACGGCCTCTGCTGCTGTCTGCCTGCACTTCTCTAGTCCTCACCATCACTCCACCCACTCTGTTTTTCTGTCCAGTTTTTAAACCAAATATATATATACATATAGATGTGTGTGTGTGTGTGTGTGTGTGTGTGTGTGTGTATCATTTTTTTCCCCTAGTTCTCATCTATTTTTGATGTACCTGGGGTTTCACTTTGCTGAGAGTGGCGGATTCCCCCACACAATTCCCAAAGATTTTGATACAAAGCTGGGGGTTGGGGGTTGGTCAAGAAATTTGAACTTTTTTTTTTTTTTTTTTTTTTGAGACGGAGTCTCGCTCTGTCGCCTGGGCTGGAGTGCAGTGGCCGGATCTCAGCTCACTGCAAGCTCCGCCTCCCGGGTTTATGCCATTCTCCTGCCTCAGCCTCCCAAGTAGCTGGGACTACAGGCGCCCGCCACCTCGCCCGGCTAGTTTTTTGTATTTTTTAGTAGAGACGGGGTTTCACCGTGTTAGCCAGGATGATCTCGATCTCCTGACCTCGTGATCCGCCCGTCTCGGCCTCCCAAAGTGCTGGGATTACAGGCTTGAGCCATCGCGCCCGGCCGAAATCTGAACTTTTAATTGTCATTTAAGCTTATTCAGGCATGGTGATCTTGGGAACATACTTGGAGCAACATTGCTGTACAGAAGGAAAACCTGTTATTTTTTTAAAAATTACTGTTATATATTTAAAGTATACAATATGATGATTTGATATACATATACAACATGAAATTATTATTATAGTCAAGCAAATTAGAATATCCTTCACCTCCCAAAATTATCTTGTGTGTGTGTGTGTGTGTGTGTGTGTGTGTGTGGTAAATGCACAAAAAAATCTCCTATCTTAGAAAATTTTCAGTATACAATATTAACTATGGTCCTCATGCTGTACATTAGATCACTAGACTTCTTCATCTTACATAACTGCAACTTTGTACCTTTTGATTTGCATTTCCTCATTTCTTCCCCTTCTCTGCCCCTGATAACCAGTGTTCTACTTTCTGTCTCTGTGTGTTTGGCTCTTTCTAAATTCCACATATAAGTGATATCATGCAGGAGTTTTTATTTCTGTATCTGGCTTCATTCCTTTAGCATAATGCACTTCAGGTTTATTCATTTTTGCCACAAATGGCAGGATCTCATTTTTTAAGGCTGGATAATATTTCATTACACACACTTACAATACACACACACACACACACACACATACACGCATAAACACATACATCACAATTTCTTTTTGCATTCATTCAATGATAGACTCTTAGGCTGTTCTTCTATTGTGGTTATTGTGAATAATGCTGCAATGAACATAGAACTGCATATATCTCTACAAAATATTGATTTCACTTCCTTTGGATATATGCCCACAGGGTGGATTCCTGGACCATATGGTAGTTTTCTATTTTTAATTTTTTGAGGAAGCTCTATATTGTTTTACATGTCTACTAATTTACATTGCCATCAGCAGCATACAGTGTTTTCCTTTTCTCTATACCCTGGCCACACCAGCAGTTTGTTATCTCTTGTCTTTGGGATACTTGCCATTCTAACAGGCATAAGGTGTTATCTCATAGTTTTGATTCACATCTCCTGGGTGAGTAGTAATGTGGTACATTCTTTTATCTACTTCTTGGCCATTTTCTTTGGAATAATGTGTATTCAGGTTCTTGGTCATTTCTTAATCAGGTTAGCTTTTTATTATTTTCTTTTGCTATTAAATTTTGTGAATTTCTTATATTTTTAGATATTAACCCCTGATCATCTGTATGGTTTACAAATTTTTTTTTTTTTTTTTTTTTTCCCAGTCCATAGTTATTCTTTTTATTTTGTTGATTTTTGTTCATTGTTTCCTTGGCTGTGCAGAAGCATGTTAGTTTGATGTGGTCTTACTTGCTTGTTTTTGCGTTTATTGCCTGGGCTTTTGGTGGCATATTTAAAAATTTATTGCCAAGGCCAAAGGCAGAGAGATTTCTTCCTGTGCATTCTATGAGTTTAACAGAGCAAATCTGCTTTTTTTTTTTTTTGCAATTACTAATTTTGTCAAGATGTTGCAAGATGATTTATATTCATTTGATACTCACAAAACACCTGTGAGTTAGGTATTATTAACTACATTTCTCAGGTGGGAAAAAGAAAACGAGATTCAGAAACTTTAAGTACTTGCCCAAGGTTACACAGTTAGTGCACAGCAGAGCCGGGATGAAAACCCAAGTTCGTCTGATTCAAAATCCACCTCTTTCCACCGCGTCATGCTGCCTCCTCAGGTAAGACGTTGCCAAGATGTTTGCCAATGAACCTGGCAACCGCTCATGCTGGCATTCTCCCTCTCTCATCTCTACATCCTTCTGTGCCTCCATAAGGACTAAATGCCCATATATTTTTGGGCTTTGTCCCAAATAACGTGGATGAGGCCAAAGAAAATTGAAAATACATTATCTGCTCTCCAGGATTATGGATTTTATTGGCAAAGACAGGTGTCACACGTAACAGTTATTTACAAAGAGTAAATGACAATAATGTGATCATGACTTGGGGCTAACTTGGTTTTGAGATAAATAGTGCCCTATTTTTTACTTGAAATTGATGTTGATGTTATGGAGATTTCCTGTATAGCAATAATGGCATGTGTCAATGTCAAAAAGTACAAGTTTCTAATTCTGGTTTTACTAGCAAAATCTCTAAAATACTGTATCCCCTAAACTTTATGGAGCACATTACTTCTGAGGGAATCCTTAAAAAATTGAATAGCATTTTGTAATGAAAATCCTAATATATTCAAGGTAAACATTATGTTAAGAAAATACTGATCACCTTGGACTGAGCTGATGAAAACAGAACCCTCTCTGGCTGCAAATACAGGAATTTAGTCACAGGCAACAAATGCAGTTCACATCAAGAAACAGAATCAATGATGCAGAATCAGTACAACAACCTAGAGTGTTAGAATCTAAAGAACACAAAGTAATAAAATGACCTGAAAAAATGCTATGAAATAATTATGAATAAGATACAAATTTAGAGTTGAACTCTAAAGAAAGATAAATGTAAAAATGCTAAAATTGAAGCAAGCAATCAAGGCAAAAGCATTAATGAGAGGTGGAGAACCCTAATATTTATAATAAGCTGTAGGGTTTAAAAGCTACAAACTGGTATTCTAACACACAGCCCAGGTGCAAAAATCAATAGGAGTATGAGCCTGAGTAGGGTAAATAAATTAGAACTGAACCTCTTGCATAAATCCTAGGGTTCCAAATTCTCCCCATCATTTTGGGGAAATACTGTGTGGACACTGCATGGGGGTATTGAGATTTCTGCTTGGGAATAAAAAATTTATTTCCCAGCTACAGCAGACAACTCTCAAGCTCTTTCAGGAGACTGCCTCAACTAAAAGAGCCACTTTGACCAAATGTATACCCCTTTACTGGGCTGGCCCATCTTCAGTGTCTGAGCATAGCATTCAGGAAAAAACAAAAAACTGTAAAGTCATTCCACCTCCAGGGCTTCTTACAGGAGTAGGCTAGTTATCTGTTGATAATGCATAGCTTGAATTTTGCCTCTGTCCAATATTGAGTTCTCTTTCCTTTCATAGGTGTTGATTCCGAGAGCACTCAGTATGTCTCTTCCTACGGAATCCCTCCTGCAAAATATGTCTATTAGAGAGCTCAACCTAAAGGGACTCACAAAGGTACATGCAAGCTTTAATTTTACTTTTTATCTTAAAGGAAGAGGAAGAGGAAGAAGAAGAAAAAGGAGGAGGAGGAGGAAAGAGAAGAAGGAGGAGGAAGAAGAAGGAGGAGGAGAACAAGAAAGAGGAAGAAGATGGAAGACAGCGGGATTAGTAGAAGGAGGAGGATGTGGAGGATGAAGACTAAGAGGAGACGCAATAGGCAAGAAAAAGATGAGAGGACGAAAGAAGAAGAGGAAGAAGAAGAAGAGGAGGAAGAAGGAGCAGGAGGAGGATGAGGAGGAGGTAGAGGAGGAGAAGGAGGAGGAGAAGGTGGAGAAGGAGAAGGTGGAGAAGGAGGAGGAGGAGCAGGAGGAGGAGGAGAAGGTGGAGAAGGAGGAGGAGGAGCAGGAGGAAGAGGAGAAGGTTGAGAAGGAGGAGGAGGTAGTGGAAGAGGAGGAACAGGAGGAGAAGGAGAAGGTGGAGAAGGAGGAGGAGGAGCAGGACAAGGAAGAGAAGGTAGAGAAGGAGAAGGAGGAGGAGAAGGTGGAGGAGGAGGAGGAGGAGAAGGAGAAGGAGGAGGATAAGGAGAAGGAGGATAAGAAGGAGAAGGAGGAAGAGAAGGAGAAGGAGGAAGAGGAGAAGAAGGAGGAGGGAAAAATAAGTGACGTGAAAATGAAATCTCAGGACAAATGCATTGCATTACTTTTGGTCTGATTTCACACTATCCATTTTCAGTGAGTGAACTAAAGCTATTACATTGATATTAAAGTTGTTCTATGATAAACTGAACCCAAGTAGATACAGGTAAGAAAATTCTGTTAGGAACTTTTCATATGTCAGGGCATACAGGACTTTCAAAGAATAAACAATGTCAATAAAGAAAGTTACAAAATCAAAAATTCAATATTACATGAAGGCATTAGAAAACTGACAATGTTGAATTTTATCTCAGTCTTGTATTACTAGAAAATAGCAATGGTCAAGAGATGCTTTCAGTCCTCTGTGTTCTGAGAAATGGCTAACTGGAAAGGACTACTCTGTTGCTGTGCATTCAGAGAAAAAGACCTATGCCTATCTTTCCTCATGACTCCCATAATGTCACCCTCATTTTCTTTGAGAAGCCACTCATAAATGTATAATAACTGTTGTAACATCCTGAAAAAAAAAAAAAATCTTCAATTGTCTGGTGCAGTTTGTCTTTCACAATCTTGATACCATGACTCAGGTAGGCTCTGACTGTGCCTTCATAACACAATGAACTCGCCTCAAGTAAATGAGGCCTCTTGTAACTCTTTTTTTGTGCTCCTGTAGGTCTAGAACTCAACAGTGAACTCAGCTCTTTTTATGCTACTGACTCTTTTGTTGGGTGATAGATAATTAATTTTGGGTCCTGATTTTTTACTTGATTTCTGGTGCCGGCGTCTTTTGGCTTTATTATCTAACCATTTGGATTTTTCTGTAAATTGATTGAAGGTTTACAGAGATCTTGTATCTATTGGTAGAAAGACAGAGAACATGGTTTGTTAATCTTTTCAGTTTGTCTCTTTGTTTATTTTGAGATCAAATCAATTGAGAATTACATGCCTACCAGGAAGTATATATATGAATTGGTAAGTTTGTATTTCTGTGTTTATGCTTGACAAAGGACTAATTTTAGAACTGAAGTTATAAATTTCCTCTCCTGTATGTTTGTACGTTTATGTGTCTCTAACATAGAAAGGCCTTCATTTTATGTGTATATAATATTTTCTCTCCTCTAAATATATTTCCAAATTTGATTATATACTCTCTGAAAAGAAGTTCTATTCTAGTAGGTATAGAAATAAATAAACACTAATGTGACTTGGAAGTTCCAAACTTCCTAAGAAATAAAAAAATCAATAAATAAAGGTTTTCCTTGTAATTCAGAAATGTTTTAAAAATTCAGGTTTACATAATTTAGGCTAATCTTTGGTTAGATTAGCTTAATATGTTTTGCTTAATAATTGCAGATGTATCTTTTCTGATTTGTCAGTGTTCAATACAATATAAAAATAGATTTTTATTTTACCTACTGATTAAATAAGCTAGTGTTACTTCATAACTAAGCTTGTGTTGTTTATTAAGTATACTTAAAAAATAAGCTAGTGTTACTTCATAACTAAGCTTGTGTTGTTTATTAAGTATACTTAAAAAATAAGCTAGTGTTACTTCCATGGAATGCCTAACATTAATAAAAAGGTAAGTTTATAAAGTCACATTAAATCATTATTCATCGTTTTTCTTTATTTTTGAGACAAGAGTGTTGCTCTGTCACCCAGGCTTGAGTGCAGTGGTGCGATCTTGGCTCACTGCAGCCTCTGCCTCCCCAATGCAAGCAATTCTCCTGCCTCAGCCTCCCGAGTAGCTGGGATTACAGGCGTGTGCCAGCATGCCCAGCTAATTTTTCCATTTTTCATAGAGACGGGATTTCTCCACGTTGGCGAGGCTGGTTCCTGACTCCTGACCTCAGGTGATCCGCACACGTTGGCCTCCCAAAGTGCTAGGATTACAGGCGTGAGCCACCGTGCCTGGCCAGTTTTGTAATATTTCATCTTGATGATAATTTGAAAGATTTTTGGACAACTGAAAAACTTGAAATGATACTAAATTGAGTTAGTGAATAGATATTCATCATATACCTAGATTATGTCTAAGATAGAGTACTGAAAGTTTAATTGCTGAGCATAATTATAAGTTTTTGTATACAAAAACAAATATATACTTTTTGTTTCACTTTTATATGGGGAAGATTGGCTATAGATCTTTGGGTCTGATAATGAATATGTTCATCTTGCTACTTTGAAAAGTTGTACAACAAGGGGTGTGTATAGATGTGAAAAGTTGTAGAGGGTTTGTGAAAAGGGAATTTTATTTATCATGGTCCAAGCTGGTTAAAATTTGATAGTTTTATTTACAGAACTTTCAAAAGGAATTTAGTATCAAATGTTATAGTATTGAAAGCTAAAATTTGTTTTCTTCTCTGTTAAGATGGAAAAAAAGATTGGATTAGTGGCCTACCATTAATAAGGGCCTATAAAAGGTATACTTTACCTTCTGTGTAATTTGCCTACACAACAAAAATTCTGTGTCTTACCAGAATAAATTTTTATGGTTTGTTTATTTTAATATATCCTTGATTATTTAAGTAAACAGGTTTCTCACTTAGGAAAGAATGAAAGTTATTTCAAAATAATGTTATCTCCTTTGTTTTCTTTTAAAATATTTTACTGTCATTTTGATTAAATAGGTTATAAAGTATTATTGCACAGCCATCCATCATCCTATATTAATCAAGTGTTCAAATCTCCTGACAACTTTTGATATTTTGCTTTCCTCAAATCCAGTCCTAAATGATATCTTTTGCATCTGAAACTGTCCTTCAGATATCCCAGAGGGCTCTTGGAAAATCACAAAGATTTGTTCTTTTTCCTTGTAATAAAGAGGTGCTAGAAATAATTAAGTTTATTTGATATGTTACAATTGAGTATGGGCATTGTCAAATCAGAATAGATATGTAGCCTTCCCTAGGTTAAATTTGTATGAGTGAAATTATATTAATATAAATAGTTCAGAAATTGTATGCTATATGAGAAGTTTCTAGAGATTTGTCCCTGGCCATGATATCAGTCTTTTTTTTTTTTTTCTTTTTTTTTTAAACACAATCTCGCTGTATCACCAGGCTGGAATGCAGTGGCAAAATCTCGGCTCACTGCAACCTCCGCCTTTCGGGTTCAAGCGATTCTCCTGCCTCAGCCTCCCAAGTAGCTGGGACTATAGGTGGGTGCCACCACGCCGAGCTAATTTTTGTATTTCTAATAGAGATGGCATTTCACCATGTTGGCCAGGATGGTCTCCATCTCTTGACCTCGTGACCATGATAATCATCCTATTTATCAGTCTTGCTGTTTTTCCTGATATTACATAAAAATGGTATAGTTACCAGTCATAAGTTGTCATTTTAAAAAATGATAAGTTAGTCATATCTTTACTTCTTTAATGTAAATCTAGCATTTTCTAGGCCATTGGTTTTCAATTGAGGATTCACAGCAGTGACCTATTTTTATTTAATATATAGATGTTTAAGAACTACTCTTCACTGACTGAATGTCTATACTTGATGTTCTTGATAGATTCTAGAATAGTCTTAGTGTATGAATGGTATATTTGGAGCATATTATGTATCAGGATGATTTTATGTTACATTTTAATTTTTCTGTGTAAAAGTTATCTAATTTAAAAAAATTTAGATATCGTATCTACTATTTTGAAAATGGAGTTAATCAATATATTTGCAGTTATTTTGCCTAAAGAATGTTTGGATTCGTTTTGTCTTATTTCGCATGCCACAAAAACGAGATTTTTCTTGTCAATTCCATTACAAGTTGAGCATCCTGTTCCATTGGTCTATATCTCTGGTTTGGTACCAGTACCATGCTGTTTTGGTTACTGTAGCCTTGTAGTATAGTTTGAAGTCAGGTAGCGTGACGCCTCCAGCTTTGTCCTTTTGACTTAGGATTGTCTTGGCAACGCGGGCTCTTTTTTGGTTCCATATGAACTTTAAAGCAGTTTTTTTCCAATTCTGTGAAGAAACTCATTGGTAGCTTGATGGGGATGGCATTGAATCTATAAATAACCTTGGGCAGTATGGTCATTTTCACGATATTGATTCTTCCTATCCATGAGCATGGTATGTTCTTCCATTTGTTTGTGTCCTCTTTTATTTCACTGAGCAGTGGTTTGTAGTTCTCCTTAAAGAGGTCCTTTACATCCCTTGTAAGTTGGATTCCTAGGTATTTTATTCTCTTTGAAGCAATTGTGAATGGAAGTTCATTCCTGATTTGGCTCTCTGTTTGTCTGTTACTGGTGTATAAGAATGCTTGTGATTTTTGCACATTAATTTTGTATCCTGAGACTTTGCTGAAGTTGCTTATCAGCTTGAGGAGATTTTGGGCTGAGACAATGGGGTTTTCTAAATATACAGTCATGTCATCTGCAAACAGGGACAATTTGACTTCTTCTTTTCCTAACTGAATACCCTTGATTTCTTTCTCTTGCCTGATTGCCCTAGCCAGAACTTCCAACACTATGTTGAATAGGAGTGGTGAGAGAGGGCATCCCTGTCTTGTGCCAGAGTCCTCAGAAATAATACCACACATCTACAGCCATCTGATCTTTGACAAACCTGAGAGAAATAAGAAATGGGGAAAGGATTCCCTATTTAATAAATGGTGCTGGGAAAATTGGCTAGCCATAAGTACAAAGCTGAAACTGGATCCGTTCCTTACTCCTTATACGAAGATTAATTCAAGATGGATTAGAGACTTAAATGTTAGACCTAATACTATAAAAACCCTAGAAGAAAACCTAGGTAATACCATTCACGACATAGGCATGGGCAAGGACTTCATGTCTAAAACACCAAAAGCAACGGCAGCAAAAGCCAAAATTGACAAATGGGATCTAATTAAACGAAAGAGCTTCTGCACAGCAAAAGAAACTACCATCAGAGTGAACAGGCAACCTACAGAATGGGAGAAAACTTTTGCAATCTACTCATCTGACAAAGTGCTAATATCCAGAACCTACAAAGAACTCAAACAAATATACGAGAAAAAAACAAACAACCCCATCAAAAAGTGGGCAAAGGATATGAACAGACATTTCTCAAAAGAAGACATTCATACAGCCAATAGACACATGAAAAAATGCTCATCATCACTCACCATCAGAGAAATGCAAATCAAAACCACAATGAGATACCATCTCACACCAGTTAGAATGGCAATCATTAAAAAGTCAGGAAACAACAGGTGTTGGAGAGGATGTGGAGAAAGAGGAACACTTTTACACTGTTGGTGGGATTGTAAACTAGTTCGACCATTATGGAAAACAGTATGGCAATTCCTCAAGGATCTAGAACTAGATGTACCATATGACCCAGCCATCCCACTACTGGGTATAAACCCAAAGGATTATAAATCATGCTGCTATAAAGACACATGCACACGTATGTTTATTGCGGCACTATTCACAATAGCAAAGACTTGGAATCAACCCAAATGTCCATCAGTGACAGACTGGATTAAGAAAATGTGGCACATATACACCATGATACTATGCAGCCATAAAAAATGATGAGTTTGCGTCCTTTGTAGGGACATGGATGCAGCTGGAAACCATCATTCTTAGCAAACTATCACAAGAGCAGAAAACCAAACACCGCATGTTCTCACTCATAGGTGGGAACTGAACAATGAGATCACTTGGACTCGGGAAGGGGAACATCACACACCGGGGCCTATCATGGGGAGGGGGAGGGGGGAGGGATTGCCTTGGGAGTTATACCTGATATAAATGATGAATTGATGGGTGCTGACGAGTTGATGGGTGCAGCACACCAACATGGCACAAGTATACATATGTAACAAACCTGCACATTATGCGCATGTACCCTAGAACTTAATGTATAATAAAAAAAATAAATAAATAAAAAAACAAGTTGAGCATCCTCATTCACAAATTCAAAATTGGAAGTGCTCCCAAATCTGAAACTTTTTGAGTATGGATAAGCTGCCACAAGCAGAAAATCTCACGCTTGACATCTTTGCTTTCTGATAGTTCAGTGTACACAAAGTGTTTCCTGAACTAAATTATTAAAAATATTATATGAATTACCTTCAGGCATTGTGTATAAGGTGTGTATAAAAGATAAATGAATGTTGTCATTAGATTTGGGTCCCTTCTTCAAGATATCTCGTTATGCATATGCAAATATTTTAAAATCTGAAAAAATCCAAAATCTGAAACACTTCTGGTCTCAAGCATTTTGGAAAAGGAATATTCAATCTGGATCCTTGTAATGAGCTCTCATCAGAGAATGCCATTACAAAAATAATTAATGAGTTTGACACAGTTATTTTAAATCATTTTTTATCTACAGATAGCTTTGTGTTTGATTGTTTTATTCTGGTTCTCTCCTGAAAGCTCTTGCAAGCTACAGGCCAGAGTGCTTCATTTGTGATAACAGCTCTCTCAGAACACCATAGCAAAGTATGCCAGATACTTGTAGGTGCAGGCTTCTAATAGCATCACTTAAACAAGTTTGAAATCTAACCAACAGACTAAGTCAGGTTTTCCAGGCACTTGGTTGAGAAGCTGATGAATTCATAATGTTGCTAACTCAAGATCTAAGAGGGCAGGAATTAATTACATGGGTTGAATGAAATGATGAGAGATGACTGTTCTTTTTGTTAATGTCCTATTTTTGTTATTTAATGAACTCCTCTCTTCATTTAAGCCCTCCATGACTATCTCTAAGCTATCTATAATCCATAACAAATGAGTAGACTACTTTTGTACACAAAAATAAAATATTTATAGCTGATACCATTTCTCCCTATTTGATCATTTTCAGAATCATGAGAATTATAGGACAGATTTGGCAGTAGTTAAATATTCTCTTAAATACAACACAGAAATAAACTAATGAAACATTTGGAGAATGGTGAAGAATACCCTCAGTTCTGTACTCACATTGCCATCCCTAACACTTTTCATTTGTATGTGGATGATTTTTTTTTTAAATCTCAATCTCCTATGGCTTTTTGCCTGAAGGCATTCCCTGGCCACTGGAGTATGTCTGAACCATGCACAAAAAGCTGCAAGTGTCAAAGAATGAATAATGTCCGTGGCAAGTAGCCTTCAGTAAATATTATTAGTTGGGAGTTTGTGCACAAATGCCACGTTTTGAGGTATGTTCAATAATGCCTCCCTAGAGGTCCCTAGAAGTATTAAGCCTCTGTTTCCACAGTAGTAATCTACTTATTATTTTACCCTGTATTAGTTTCCATTCTGTGTTACTCTACTAGGGCTGCCATAACAAAGAACCACAGATTTGATTACTTAAGAAATATAAATTTATTATCTCACAATTCTGGAGGCTAGAAATCTGAGATCAAAGTGTCAGCAGGGTTGGTTTCTTCTAACGCCTTTCCAATTGGCTTTTATGTAGCTCTCTTCTTCCAGAATATTCACTTGGTCTTCCCTCTATATGTGTCTATCATGAGCTGAATTGTGTACTCCAAAATTCATATATTGAAGCCCTAACTCCCGGTACCTCAGAATGCGACTGCATTTGAACGTGTGACCTTTAAAAATGTGAGTACATTGAAATGAAGCTGTTATAGTGGGCTCTAATTCAATCTGACTGACGTCATTATAAGAAGAGGGAATTTGAGCACACACAAAGACATTAGGGATGTTTGCACACTGAGAAAAGACCATGTGCAGACAGTGAGAAGGAGGCCATCTGCAAGACAGAAAAAACAGGCCTCAGGAGAAACCAAACCTGCCAACACCTTGATCTTGGACTTCTAGCCTCCTGAACTATGAGAAAATAAATTTCTGTTGTTGAAACCAACCATCCAGCCTGAGGTATTGTGTTATGGCTCTCCTAGCAAATAACATTAGGTTGGCCCATTACTTTCAATGGCAAAAACTGCAAGTACTTTTGCACCAGCCTAATATATCTGTGTCTTAATCTCCTTTCTTTATAAGGACACCAGTCAGGTTAGATTGGAGCTCCTCCATATCATCTCATTTTACCTTAATTATCACTTTAAAGACCCTGTCTCCAAATACAGTCACATTCTGAGATACCAGGAGTTAGAACTTCAACATGACATGAATTTGCAGGAAAATCAATTCAGTTCTTAGCACTTCACTTCTGAATTTCATGCTCTCCTCTCTCCTATTTGTGTTTCCCAGGGATTATTCCCTAAGAAGCCAGTTGCAATTAATGCTTTCTCTTAGACTTTGCTTTTGAGGAGTCTCAAACTAAAGCAAGTGGTTAAAAGGCCTGGGGGAGAAAAAGAAGTTTAAAACATTTTCTGAAAAATTCACAGAACAGGAGACTGGAGAGAATGAGAAGGAGGTATTTAAAAATATAGTGGTATAGAACTTTTAAAAACTAAAGGAAAACATGGGTTTTTAGATTAAGGATTACACTGAGTTCAGAGTAGAAAAAACAAAAGCAATCTCTTTGTAAATTCATTTTATTAGTTATAGCATATTAAATTGCTCTATAAATAGACCCTAAAATACAAGAACTTAAACTCACAAAACCATCCAGGGAAGGTGCTCTAGGATTATTTGACAATATATGGACTCCTACTCCTGCCATTCTGTATCTCCACCTTTGCCGTGGATTGCTGCCATCCATAACTAGCCAGAGGATAGGAAAGGTCAGGAGGAAGACGTGGCTACTTTAAAAGCTAATTCATTGTAGAGAATTATATTCCTCAGCCACACTTAACTGCAAGAGAGGCTGGGAAACATGAACAATTTCTGCCTGGCTACAGTAATATTATCATAAAAGCAGGAAATAATAGATTTTGGTAGACACCAAGGATTTCTGCCTCACAACATGATGACATTACAGAATGAAAACTGCAAAGGCAAAAACCAAGACAAACCAAAAAAGAAATGCTAAAAATGTATCATGTATCACAAGGAAAAACAGATTACACATCACCCCCAATTAACAATGGTTCAACTTAAAATTTTTTGACTTTATGATGGTGTGAAAGCATTAAACATTTAGTAGAAATCGTTCTTCTAGTATCCATACATACAACAATTCTATTTTTCAGTTTCAGTATAATCAGTGATATTCAACAGCAGATTTTCAACATTTTATTATAAAATAGGCATTATTATAAAATAGGCTTTATGTTAGATTATTTTGCCCAACTGTAGACTAGTAAGTGTTCTGAGCACATTTCGGGTTAACTACGCTAAGCTATGATATTCAGAAGGTTAGGTATACCAAATGAAATTTTGACTTACGGTATTTTCAACTTACCAATGATTTATCAGGAAGTAACATGAGGAAACTCTGTATTTAAAAAGGGGCAGCAATTCAGTGACAAGATAATTTGTATTAAAATCAATTCTAAAAATCCTGAGTGATAATCTCATTTGTAAATTCCACACTTAATACTCAAAAGTGAAGGTAAAGCATTTATACTAATAAAGACATTATTATATTAAATATATACTACTGAAAGCACAAATGCATAGTAATAATAAAAAATTTGGAAGTGATTAAACAAGTTGGATTTAAAATAGTTGAAAACAATAAATACTTTTTCTATGTAAAGAATTTGTATGCTACAGCAGTTGAACATGGGTCAGTCGGTCCTGAGAGATGGGCGAGCGCCGTTCCGAAGGGACGGGCGATGGCCTCCGTTGCCCTCAGCCGATCGAAAGGGAGTCGGGTTCAGATCCCCGAATCCGGAGTGGCGGAGATGGGCGCCGCGAGGCGTCCAGTGCGGTAACGCGACCGATCCCGGAGAAGCCGGCGGGAGCCCCGGGGAGAGTTCTCTTTTCTTTGTGAAGGGCAGGGCGCCCTGGAATGGGTTCGCCCCGAGAGAGGGGCCCGTGCCTTGGAAAGCGTCGCGGTTTTAAAAAAAGAAAGAAAAAAAAAAAAAGAAAAAGAAAAAAAAAAAGAATTTGTATGCTGTTATATTGATGGGTACTTCTTGTTTCACATAAAAGTGTTTGAATTTTTGTCAAATGATTTTCTGTATTTCTTGAAGTCATTTTATAATCATTCTCTATGTATCAGTATATTTTCTTATATTAAATCCCTTTTCATTCAACTTAATTCCTCTGACATTTTAAAAATATGTATCAAAAATAGACATCCAATAATCAAGAATAACTTCTATTCTGATATATGTGCAAATATTTGCAAATAATTTATCTCTATATTAGATTATAAGAAAACAATAAAAAATTAAAACAATAAGATAGAAACCAGAAAAAAATGATAATTAATAAATTTTAAATGTACTTCTACTAATACTCCAGAGTATAAAATCTCCATTAAATACCCTGGGAATAAAAGGAAAATAACAACAAAATAGTTATAAAGGGTTTTAAGATGGCATACTAGGGGGATTGGATGCCTCTCTTCCTCCAGAATGAAGAACAAATTAGCGAGTATATAATAACACTTGAAAGATAGCATTTAAGCTAGTAAACTGGAATTCAACAGAGAAATGAGAGAAAACACTTGAGGCATGGAAAAGAACCAGGATTGGTTGGAAGACTAGATATGCTCCCTAGTGCAGGGAAAGGGTATGTGAGAAATTCAGAGTGAACCCATGGTGGACTCCTGCAACCTTAGCTTTAGGAGAATTCCTCAATCCTCACAGTCCTCACAGAACCTGAGCATAGTATAGGTAACTGCCTAGAGACATTGCAATGGCATTGCTCCAGAGTGAGAGAGCTTACCCTTGGTCCCACACGTTTCCCAAGTCCTAAGCAATTGCACCATAGTGCCACTTTGAAAGCCCAGCACCTATCACATTGCATCCTGCCCTGGGGCCCAACAGCCTCTAAATCTCCACATGCATGGATTCACACCAATATTTCCCCCATGTTCACACAGAGCACTGCCAGTCTCTGAGTACAATGCCAGTCGGACCCATCAGAGTGGCAGAGTACCCAGCACTCTAGCACACACAGTGTCCTGTACCCCAGGGAATGAGCGGTGCAGTACACCAGTGAGGCTGCCTTTGGGAAGAAGGGAAGCAAAATGCAAGCTCCATAGAGCCTGAGAACCACTTACCCAGAATAGGTACCACAGATAGTAATCATGCCTTCCTCAGAAGCATGGCTGCCTCGTACATACCATGAAGACAGACTCTGCTGCCGTACCCCACAACTGCTGCTGTTGTCACCAAGGACTGAGGCATACACAACTGGCAGCAATCCTGTCCCATTCAGTAGCAGAGGACTAGCTTTGCTTGTAGCCATGCTGCTGCTGCTGTCACCACTGCTACCACTGCCAGGGGTGAAAGCATGCACTCCCTAGAGCCTGATAACTGCCTGGTTATGGCTGTAGCCATTGTCAGCAATTCCACTCCCTTCCAGCAACAAACTCATAGCATACTTGCACATGCCCTGAGGACAGGCTCCTCTCACCCACCAACCTATCACCTCCATTGCTGCAGCCACCTGAATACTCTATCAATGGGGTCTGGTGATAATCCCACCCTGACCAGCATAGCCAGTGCCAGAGCACACCCACTGGGGGCCTGAGGACAGGCTAGTGGGCCACTGGGCCTGGCATGGCCCCCACTCCCAGTACTCAAGCAAACCACCCAGGAAACTGAGAATAGTCCCACTCTGTCCACTACTACTGGTAACTGTGCACTCTTCCTGGAGGCTGAGGATAGGCCCAGATAACCTTCACAGATGGCATTCACATGCAAGCACTAACTAGGAGCCTGGGGATTGGCCCACTGAGATCCTCACAGCTACCACTAACACCAATGTGTGCCACTTGGAGCACAAGAGTTTTCTCACCACTGTTACTGCCATCACCTCTACCAAACACAATACTCAGAGAACCACGGACCTGCTCACCCACCTGGTCAGCCACTGCCACTGGTGGAAACCAAGCAAGCCCTCTCAAGGCCCAAGAATCACCCCCTGTGGACCTGCTAAAACCAGTTCACACATGTGCTGCATGGGGACCCCAAACCAGGTATGCTCTGGGTGCTGCTACAATCAGTGGGGCCCAAGGACTGGACTACCTGGTATCCCTATCCCGAGCAACATCTCACCACAGCCTCCAAAAACAACTGCAGCCTACACTACTATGAAAATTTTAGACACTTTTGACACTGCCTAAGCTAAAGAAATCATACAGAAACTACAGTACTGCACATAGCCAGAATCGAACCTATAGTTTCCTACCCAACAAACACCATCGATACATCTTTAGGAAAAATTCTTACCTTTCAAAAGCCAATCCAAAAAACTGGAAGTGACTATTACAGCAGATGTGCAGATATCAACATAAGGACACAAGAAATATACAAAAAAAGGGAAATATGACACCTGTAAAGGAAAACACAATACTTCAGCAACAAATTTGAATAAAAAGGAAATTTATTAACTGCTAGAAAAAGTAAAATATTAAAAAAGCTCAATGATATATAGGAGAACACAGATAAATACAAAGAAACCAGAAAACAATTCAGAGAAGTTTACCAGATAGATAATATAAAAGAAGGACCAAACAGAAATTCTCTAAGTGAAGAATTAAATGATTAAAATTTAAAAATTTATTAAAGGCTATAAACAATAGTCTAGGACAGGCAGAAGAAAGAACTCAGAGATTGAACAGAGGTCTTTTGGAATAACCCAGTTAAAATAAAGTAAAAAAAAAAAAAAAAGAATGAACAAAACCTACATATTATGTGGTATACCAAAAAGTGACTAAATATATCAATTTCCAGAAGTGTGTTCCAGAAGACGAAGAGAAGTCGAATGCCATAGAAAACCTATTTAACAGATTAACAGCTGAAAACTTTCCAAGTCTAGCAAGAGATATATACATCCAGATACTTTGAGATTCAGAAATAGATACAATATAAAAAGGCTTTCTCAATGGCACATCATAGTCAAAGTGTCAAAAGACAAAGAGAGAATTCTAAAATCCACAAGAGAAAAACACCCATTCATATACAAGGGAACACCCATCAGAGTAACAGCAGATTTCTGAGCAGAAACCTTACAGGCTAGAAGAGAAGGGACGATACAGTGAAAGTGCTGGGGCAGGGGGTGGAGGGGAGAAGAAAAACACTGGTAGCCAAGAATATTATATCCAGCAAAGTTATCTTTTATCAACGAAGAAGAAATAAAGTATTTCCCAGTAAGCAAAAGCTGACCAAAAGCTGACAGCATTCATCACCATTAGACCAGCCCTACCAGAAATGCTTAAGGGAATCCTACACTTGGAACTGAAAAAAAAGGTATCTGCCGTTAGGAAAACACAGGAAATTATGGAATTCACTGATAGAGCAAACACACACATGAGGAAAAGGAACTCAAATGTTACTACTTCAGAAAACCACCTAGCCACAATGACAACAACAGAGAAAGAGAAGAACAAAGAAAATACAAAACAACCAGAAAAAAATTAACAAAATGATAGAAATAAGTCCACCTATCAGTAGTAATCATGAATGTAAACAGCTTAAATTTTCCACCTAAAAGATATAGTCTGGCTAAAAGAAAAACAAACAAAAACATTACCTAATGATATGCTGCCTACAAGAAACTCACCTGTAAGGACACATATAAATTTAAAGGGATGAAAAAGATATTCCAAACAAAGGAAAAGAAAAAGTTACCAGGAGTAGCTATACTTATATCAGATAACACAGAATTTAATTCAAAACAGTAAAAAGAGACAAAAGGAATCATTATATAGTTATAAAGGGATTAATTCATCAAGAGGATACAACAATTATAAATACATATACACCCAACAATGAAGCACTGAGGTATACAAAGCAAATATTATTTAATCTAAATGGAGAGGTTGACACTAATACAATAATAGTCAGGGATTTCAACACCCCACTCTCAGCATTAGACAGAGTATCTAAGCATAAAATCAACAAAGAAATGTGGGATTCAAACTACACTTTAGACCAGATGAAACTAACAGATATTTAAAGAACATTTTATCCAATAGCTGCAGAAAACATATTCTTCTCATTAGCACATGGAATATTCTCCAGGATAGAACACATATCAGGCCACTAAAAAGACTCAACAAATTTAAAATATAAAAATTGCATCAAGTGTCTTGCCAGACCACAATGAATACAACTAGAAATCAATATACAGCAAACTTTTGAAATACAACAAATACATGGAAATTTTAAAAACATGCTCCTGAATGACCTCTGCATCGTTATTTCAGCGATGCAAGGATGGTTCAAGTTTATAAATCAATAAACATGAAACATCACATCAACAGAATAAAGGACAAAAAAATGATAATCTCAATAGAAAAAGAAAAACATTCAATGAAGTGCAACATTTTTTCATGATAAAAATTCTCACCAAACTAGGCATAGAAAGAACATACTTCAACATAATAACAGCTATATATGACAAACTCACAGCTAACATACTGAATGAGGAAAAACGGTAAACCTTACCTCTAAGAAAAGAAACAAGACAAGGATGCTCATTTTCATTACTCCTATTCAACATAGTATTTAAAGTCCCAGCCAGAGCAATCAGGCAAGAGAAAGAAAAGACATCCAAATTGGAAAAGAGAAAATTAAGTTGTCCCTCTTGAAAATGACATAATCTTATATTTAGGAAAATCTAAAGGCTCCACCAAAAAACTCTTAGTTTGATAAACAAAGTCATCTGTAAAGCTGCAGGATACAAAATCAAAATAACAAAAATCAATTGCATATCTACATATCAATAATGAAATAACTGGAAAAGAAACCAAGAAGGCAATCTCATTGACAGTCACCACAAAAGAAAATCTAGGAATAAATATAAGAAGATGAAAGCCTCT
The DNA here is from genome assembly GCF_007565055.1 of Rhinopithecus roxellana. Classification (NCBI taxonomy): domain Eukaryota; kingdom Metazoa; phylum Chordata; class Mammalia; order Primates; family Cercopithecidae; genus Rhinopithecus; species Rhinopithecus roxellana. The sequence goes on along the minus strand of NC_044569.1, from coordinate 70,402,501 downwards.
ACAAGGAAAATTACAAAACACTGATGAAAGAAATTGAAAAACACACAAAGAAATGTAAAGACATCCCCCACTTAGGGATTGGAAGAATTAATATCATTAAAATGCCTATACTGCTCAAAGCAATAAATGCAATCCCTATCAAAAAGTCAACATCATTTTTCACATAATTAGAAAAAATAATTCTAAAATTTAAAAAAAATCTTGAATTGCCAAAGCAATTCTCAACAAAAAGAACAAAACTGACTTTACAGTACATTACAAAGCATAGTAACCAAAATAGCATGATATTAACATAAAAACAGATATAAACCAATACAGCAGATTAGAGAATCCCAAAATAAATCAACATATTTACAGCCAACTGATTTTCAACAAGGTGGCCGGAAGATACATTAGGGAATGGACACCCTTTTCCATAAATGCTGCTGGGAAAACGAGCTATCCATATACATAATAATTCAGCTAGACTCCTATCATTCACCACAGACATAAATCAATGTGAAATGCACTAAATTACTTAAACGTAAGATCTGGAACTAAAACTACTAGAAAAAAAATAGGGAAAAAACTACAGACTATTTGTCTAGGCAAAGATTTTATAGATAAGACTTCAAAAGCATGGGCAACAAAAATAAAAATATACCAATGGGACTATATTAAACTAAAAAGCTTCTGCATAGCAAAGGGAACAACCAGCAGAGTGAAGAGACAGCCTGTCAAATGGGGGACAATATTAGCCAACTATTCAACTGACAAAGGATTGATAATCAGAACATGCAACGAACACAAACAACTCAAGAAAAAATAGTAATAATTACATTAAAAAGTTTGCAAAGGATATAAATAGATTTTTCAAAAGAAGACATACAAATGGCCAAAATGTATATGAAAAAATATTCAATATCACTAATCATCAGAGCAATGCAAATCAAAACCACAATGAGATGTCATTTTACCCTAGTTAAAATGGCTATTAGTAAAAAGAAAAAAAAAATGCTGGTGAAGGTGTGGAGAGAAAGAAACTTTTATACACTGATGGTGGAAATGCAAATTATTATATCCATTATGGAATAATTATAGTACAATGATTTCTAAGAAACCAAAAAATTAGAACTACCAGATGATCCAGCAGTATCACTCCTGGGTATTTATGCTAAGGAAAAGAAATCAGTATATTAAAGGAATATCAGCACTAGCAAGTTTATTGCAGCACTATTCACAGTAGTAAAGAACCTAAGTGTCCATCAACAAATTAGCATGTAAAGAAAATGTGGTATATATACACAATAAAATATTTCTTAGCCATAAAAAAGTCCTTACATTAAGTGAAATAAGCCAGGTAGAGAAAAACAAATTTTGGATGTTCTTACTCTTTCGTTGGAGCTACAAAGGTTGATCTGGTAGAGAAAGATAGTAGAATTATAGAAACCAGAAGCTGGGAAGGGTGTGTGGGGGTGAAAGCAGGATGAAGAGAGGTTATGTAATGTGTAAGAACACATAGTTTAAATAGGAGTAAGTTCAATGTTTGGTTGCATTGTAGGGTGACTGTATTTAACAATAATATTTTACATATTTCTAAACAGTAGAAGAGAGGACTTGAAATGTTTCCAATACATGCAAATAATAAATATTTCAGATGATGAATATTTCAAACCCTCTGACTTGAGCATTACATATTCTATGTTTGTAGGAAAATTCCACATGTATCCTCATATAAATGTACAAGTATTATATATAAAAAATTTTTTAAAATAACAGATTTTTAGAAAATAATAACACAGACATGCTTAAGTCAATGGACTATTGTTAAAGCAGTGCTTAGAATAAATTTTCCAAAATTAAATATCTGTATCAATGAATTAAAAATAAATTAAACATCCAACCCAAAAATCCAAAAAAGAATAAAATGATAAGTGAAAAAGAAACAGGAGGAATATATTAAGAAAACTAAAAGCAGACATCATTAGTAGAAAAATACATAGCTTTGGCTGGGTGCAGTGGCTCTCACCTGTAATCCTAGCACTCTGGGAAGCCAAAACTGGCAGATTGCCTGAGCTCAGGAGTTCGAGACCAGCCTGGGCAATATGGTGAAACGCAGTCTCTACTAAAATACAAAAATACAGGCATATGCCTGTAATCCCAGCTACTGGGGAGGCTGAGGCATGAGAATTGCTTGAACTTAGGAGGAGGAGGTTGCAGTGAGCTGAGACCACGCCATTGCACTCCAACATGGGTGACAAGAGTAAAACTCCATCTCGGGAAAAAAAAAAAAAAAAAATTATAGACAGTTCCATAAGGCAATTCTTTCACGTCGATAAATATCAGATAATCCAAAGAGGGGGGAAAAGCATAAAAATGTCCAAATTTATATATAAAGCAAATATATTTGGAAACAAAAACATGATCAAGAATTAATACAATATAAAACTAATGATAAAACTCAAATATCGATATTGTTGTAAAAATATAAACAAAAATAATGTAACACCTTATTAAAATAATTTTGAAAAAGTGTGATTGATTTTAGGAATGTCAATTTTTTTTTAAATATTAGGAAATCCTATACAGGTTGGGCATTGCTAATCCAAAAAATTCAAAATCCCAAATGCTCCAAAATCTTAAACTTTTTTTTTTTTTTGAGATGGGTCTTGCTTTTTCACCCAGGCTAGAGTACAGTGGCATAATTATGGCTCACTGCAGCCTCAATTTCCAGGCTCAAATAATTCTCCCATCCAACTCAGACCACAGGCATGTGCCATTATGCCTGGCTAATTTTTTGTTGTTGTTTTGTTTTGTAGATGTCATCTTGATATATTCCCCAGGCTGGTCTCAAACTCCTGTCCTCAAGCCACTCTCACCCTCTGTTTCTCAAACTGCTTGGATTACATGCATGAGCCACTGTGCTCAACCTGTAACTATTTAAGTGACAATATGATATCACACAAGTGAAAAACTCCACACCTGACACCCCTGTTTTCTGATGGTTCAATGTAAACAGTTTCCTGAAAAAAATATTAAAAATATTGTATAAAACTACCTTCAGAGTAAGTGTATAAGATTTATATAAAAAATAAACAAATTTCAGGTTTAGATTTGGGTCCCTTCCTTACAATATGCCATTATGTATGTGACTGTGTCAAAATTCAAAAAACACCTGAAATATTCTGGTCCCAGATAAAGAATATGCAACCTGTAAAATACTTTATTATATTAATAAATTTATTTAGAAAAATTAAATAGTCATTCCTATAAATTCTAACAAAGTATGTGACAAAAGTTAATATACATTCAGCATAAAATAATTCACTAAAATAGAAAGAACTTAAGAACTATGACAAACATGTTAGAAAATCTTTACCATAAAGTCTTTGCCTAAGCCAATATCCAGAAGGGTTTTTGTGATGTTATTTTCTTGCATATTCATGCTTTCACATCTTAGATTTAAGTCTTTGACCCATCTTGAGTTAATTTTTACACAAGGTAACAGATGAGGATCCAGTTTTATTCTTCTACATGTGTTTTGCCAATTATACCAGCACCATTTGTTGAATAGGGCGTCCTTTCCCCACTTCATGTTTTTGTTTAGTTTCTCAAAGATCACTTGGCTGTAAGTATTGGCTTTATTTCTGGGTTTTCTATGCTGTCCCATTGGTCTATATGCCTATTTTTATACCAGTACTATGCTGTTTTAGTGACTATGGCCTTATAGTATAGTGCGAAGTGAGCTAATGTGATGCCTCCAGATTTGTTCATTTTGCTTAGTCTTGCTTTGGCTATGTGGGTTTTTTTTGGTTGCATATGAATTTTATGATTTTATTTTTTAGTTCTGTGAAGAATGATAGTGGTATTTTGATGGAAATTGCATTGAATTTGTAGATTGCTTGTGGCAGTATGGTCATTTTCACAATATTGATTCTACCCATCCATGAGCATGGGATGTGTTTCCATTTGTTTGTGTCAACTATGATGTCTTTCAGCACTGTTTTGTAGTTTTCCTTGTGGAAGTCTTTTACCTCCTTGGTTAGGTATATTCCTAAGTATTTTAATTTTTTTGCAGCTGTTATAAAAAGGGGCTTCATTCTTGATTCTCAGTTTTGATGCTGTTGGTGTATAGAAGGACTACTGATTTGTGTACATTAATTTTGTATCCTGAAATTTGTTGAATTCATGTATCAGTTCTAGGAGCTTTTCAGGAGAGTCTTTAGGGTTTTCTAGGTATGTGATCATATCATCAGCAAACAGTGACAGTTTGACTTCCTCTTTAACGATCTAGACGTCCTTTATTTCTTTCTACTATCTGATTGTTCTGGCTAATACTTCCAGTACTGTGTTGAATAGAAGTGGTGAGAATGGGCATCCTTGTTTTTTTCCAGTTCTTCTAAGGGGGAATACTTTAAACTTTTCCCCATTCAGCATTATGTTGGCTATGGGGTTGTCACAGATGACTTTCATTACATTAAAGTGTGTCCCTTCTATGCCTAATTTGCTGAGGGTTTTAATCATAAAGGGATGCTGGATTTTGCCAAATGCTTCTTTTGCCTCTATTGAGATGATCATGGGATTTTTGTTTTTAATTCTGTTTATGAGTATATTGCATTTATTGATTTGTGTATGTTAAACCATCCCTGCATCCCTAGTGTGAAACCCACTCGTTCATGGTGGATTATCTTTTTGTTATGCTGTTGGATTCAGTTATCTAGTATTTTGTTAGCTATATTTTGCATTTATACTCATCAGGGATATTGGTCTGTAGTTTTCTTTGTGTGTGTGTGTATGTGTGTGTGTTATGTCCATTCCAGGTTTTGGTACTAGGGGAATACTGGCTTCATAGAATGACTTAAAGAGGATTCCCTCTTTCTCTATCTTGTGGAATAGTGTCAATAGGATTGGGACCAACTCTTCTTTGAATGCCTGATAGAATTCAGCTATGATTTCATCTGGTCATTGATTTTTTTTGTTGGCAATTTCTTTATTGTCATTTCAATCTTGCTGCTTGTTGTTGGTCTGTTCAGAGTTTCTGTTTCTTCCTGATTTAATCTAGGAGGGTGTATATTTCCAGTAAATTACCCACCTACTCTAAGTTTTCTAGTTTATGCACAAGGCTGCTATTCATAGTAGCATTGAATGATCTTTTTTATTTCTGTTGTATCAGTTGTAATATCTCCCATTTCGTTTATAATGGAGCTTTTTTTTTTTTTTTTTTTTATCTTATCTCTTCTTTACTTGGTTAACCTTACTAATGGTCTAACAATTTTATTTATCTTTTCAAGGAACCAGCTTTTTCTTTCATTTATCTTTTGTAATTTTTTTTGGTTTCAATTTCATTTAGTTCTGTTCAAGTCTTCATGACCAAAAACCCAAAAGCAAACACAACAAAACAAAAATAAATAGACAGGACTTAATTAAACTGAAAAGCTTCTGCATAGAAAAAGAAACAATAAGCAGAATAAACGGACAACCCACAGAGTGGGAGAAAATCTTCACAATCTGTACATCTGACAAAAGGACTAACACTCAGAATGCAAGGAACTCAAATTAGCAAGAAAAAAAAAACAATCTAATCAAAAAGTAGGCTAAGGAAATGAATAGACAATTGTTAAAAGAAGATATACAAATGGCCAGCAAACATATGAAAAAATGCTCAACATCACTAATGATCAGGGAAATGCAAATCAAAATCACAAGGCCATACTGCCTTACTCCTGTAAGAAGTAATCAAAAAATCAATCAAATCAGAAACATAAAAAATAATAGATGTTGGCGTGGATGTGGTGAAATGGAACACTTCTACACTTCTGGTGGGAATCTAAACTAGTACAACCACTGTGGAAAACAGTGTGGAGATTCCTTAAAAAACTAAAAGTAGAACTACAATTTGATCCATTAATCCCACTCCTGGGATTCATCTACCCAGAGGAGAGGAAGTCATTATTTGAAAAAGATACTTGCACACCCACATTAATAGCAGCACCATTTGCAATTGCAATAATATGGAACTGGCCCAAAGGCACATTAATCAACAAGGAGATAAATTGTGACACACACACACACACACACACACCATCGAATACTACTCAGGCATAACAAGGAACAAAATAATGGCATTCACAGCAACCTGGATGGGATTAGAGACAATTATTCTAAGTGAAGCACCTCAGGAATGGAAAACCAAACATCATTTGTTCTCATTCATAAGTGTTAGCTAAGCTATGAGGATGCAAAGGCCTAAGAATGATACAATGGACTTTGGAAACTCATGGAAAGAGTGGGATTGGGATGAGGAATAAAAGTCTCCACACTGGGTACAGTGTATACTGCTCGGGTGATGTGTGCACTAAAATCTCAGAAATTACCACTAAAGAACTTATTCATGTAACCAACAGCACCTGTTCCCCAAAATCATTTGAAATAAAAAAATAAATTAATTATAAAAAGAAAAACTTTAAAACATTCTTGAAACAAACAAAACTATATTCAAGGAAATGGAAATAAATCTTGTCTTTGTATATAATGACCTAAAATAGGTCAAGAATGTTTTAGTTACTTTATAAGTTAAGCTTAATCTCTCTAAAAATGTCATTTTTTTTTTGCTGTTAACGAATTGTAAAGGTTGTATGTATATATTTATCTATATCTAATATCTATATAGACATAAGAGTCTGAATAGCCAGAAATCCTTTTATAAGCAAAATGATATGTTCGAGTAGAAAAAAACAAGATATTACAGAGACTTTAAAAAGAGAAAATAAAGTGCAATAATTGTGCATTAATCGGCAGGCAGGCTAAAGAACTGAAATAAGTTCAGACATAAAGTGTACACTTGAGAGCATTTAACAATTTGATTTACAGTGCAGTTTTCTTTGAGAAGACAACTTCTCAAAAACAAATGATGGTTCAATTATTGGACAACTGAATTATTATTAGGAATAATATAAAACTGTATCTAAATATTACACCATATGTCACATAAATTTCAAATAAACCAGAAGTCTAAATGGAAAAATAAAATCATAGGAGCAAGGCACAGTGGCTTGCTGCTTGGAGGCTGAGATGGGAGGGTTGCTTGAGGCCAGGAGTTTGATGCCAACCTGGGCAAATAGCAAGACACTATCTCTGGGGAAAAAAAAAAAACTTACAAAGAAAAAATACAGAAATATTAGAGAAGTTGTGAGAGAATTATGCTATTGTCTGGGACAGAAGAAAACATGACTCAAACAAGAAGTTAATAAAAGAAGAGAGAGAGATTTGACTACATATTTTTAATGGAAAACTTTTAAACAGCAAGAACACCACATACAAAGTCCAAGAAAAAAAAGAAGCAGAAGATATTTTCAACTTATATCACAAATAAAGAGCTCATATCCTTATATACCAAAACTTCTAAATATCAAGCAAAAATATGTCCAACAATCTAGTATAAGATGGGTAAAACATAATATTCTATGGAACTCAAATTCTTTTTTTAAACTTTTATTTTAGTTTCAGGGGTACATGTGCAGGTTTGTTATATAAGAAAATTGCATGTTGTAGGGGTTTAATGTACAGATTATTTCATCACCCAGATAATAAGTATAGTACTTGATAGGTAGCTTTTTGATCCTAACCCTCTTCCCAGCCTCACCCTCAAGTAGGCCTTGGTGTCTGTTGTTTCTTTCTCTGTGACCATATTTACCAGAAGTGTAGCTCCCACATGTAAGTGAGAAGATACGGTATTTGGTTTTCTGTTCCTGTGTTAGTTTACTAATGATGATGACCTCCAGCTTCATCCCTGTTGCTGCAAAGAACATGATCTTGTTCTCTTTTCTGGCTGTGTAGTATTCCATGGTGTAGATGTATCATTTTTTTTTAAAATCTAGTCGACTGTTGATGGGCTTTTAGGTTAATTATATGTCTTTGATATGGTGAATAGTGCTGTGATGAATGTGTGCATGTGTCTTTTTGATAGAATGATTTATATTCCCTTGGATATTTACCCAGTAATGGGATTGCTGGGTTGAATGGTAGTTGTAAGTTCTTTCAGAAATCACAAAATTGCTTTCCAGAATGGTTGAGCTAATTTACATTCCCCCTAGCAATGTATAACTCTTTTCCCAAAACCTTGCCAGCATCTGTCATTTTTTGAGTTTTTAATTATAGCCATTCTGACCAGTGTGAGATGGTATCTCATTGTGATTTTGATTTGCATATCTATAATGACCAGTGATGTTGAGCATTTTTTTACACGTACGCCTTCTTTTGCAAAGTGTTCATGTTCTTTTCCCACTTTTTGATGGGGTTGTTTGTTTTGTTTTTGCAAATTCTTTTAAGTTCCTTATAGATCCTGGATATTAGACCTTTGTCTCATGCATAGTTTGCAAATGCTACTGATGTAAAATAATGCTACTAATTTTTGTACATTGTGTATCCTGAAACTTTGCTGAAGTTGTTTATCAGATCAGGGCACTTTTGGGCAGAGACTGTAAGGTTTTCCAGATATAGAATCACATCACCTGCAAACAGGGGTAGTTTGACTTTCTCTCTTTTTACTTGGATGTCTTTCATTTCTTTCTCTTGCCCAATTGCTCTGTCTAGGACTTCCAGTAATATGTTAAATAAGAGTGGTGAGAGAGGGCATCCTAATCTTTTTTTGGTTTTTAAGCAGGATGCTTCTGGGTTTTGCCCATTCGGTATCTTCTTGGTTGTGGGTGTGTCATAGATGACTCATTATTTTGAAGTATGTTCTTTCAGTGCTTAGTTTATTGAGGGTTTTCAACATGAGGAGATTTTGAATTGTATTGAAAGGCTTTTCTACATCTACTGAGATAATCATTCAGTGTTTGTTTTTAGTTGTTTATGTGATGAATGTTGAAACAACCTTACATCTCAGGGATAAAGCATATTTAATTATGGTGGATTAACTTTTTGATGTGCTGCTGGATTCAGTTTGCTAGTATTTTGTTGTATATTTTTGAATCTATGTTCTTCAAATATATTGGTCTGAAGTTTTCTTTTTGTGGGTGTGTCTCTCCCAGGTTTTGGTATCATGATGATGCTGGTCTAATGGAGTGAGTTAAGGAGGAGTCCCTCCTCTTCAATTTTTAGACATGTGAAACAAAGGCCAAATTCTAAAAGTTTGAGAAACATGTTCTATTGGCAAGGCTATGGGAAAGTGGGCTATTTTATATATTGGTTTTTTGAAAAGACCAACAACATCATTGTTACACATTTAACTAAAACATCAAAAAAAAAAAAAAAAAAAAAAAAAAAAGAAAAGAAAAGAAAGGAAAATTGCCCAAATTAGGAATGGCAGAGGGTACATCACTGCAAACCCTACCAAACCTATAAGGATTACAAGGAAATATTATGAACAATTTAATGCCAACAAAGTAGGAAACCCAGATGAACTGATTAAATTCCTAAAAAGAAATAAATTAATATAAGGTGAACCAAGAAGAATTTGAAAATCTAAATATATCTGAACAAATAATGAAATTGAAATAGTAATTAAAAACCCTCCTACAAATAAACACCTAGGGGCCAGATGACTTCAGTAAAGAACTCTGCAAAATATTTAAAAATGAAATAATAACAGTCTTTCTCATGCTCTTCCAGTAAATGAAATATGAAAAAATTACTTCCTATCATGTTCTATGAAGTCAGTATTATTCGGATACCAAAGTCTGATAAAAACTTTATTAAAAAAAGAGAATGAGAGACAAATATCTCTCATCAATATAGAACTCAAAATCCTCAAACAATATTAATAATAACAAATACAGCAACATATAAAAATGATTATACAGTACAATCAAGAAGGATTTATCCTATCAATGTAAAGGTGATTCAAAATCTGAAAACATCTAAGAAAAACCTACAGCTAACATCACAATTAATGGTGAAATACTAAATGATTTTCCTGTAATACAAGGAATGAGGCAAAGATAGTCACTTTTGCCTTCTTTATTCAACATTATACTAGAGTTTCTAGCCAAAGACATCTGGAGACTAATAAATAAAAGGCATTCATATCAAAAAGGAAGAAATAAATCTATCTTTATTCTCAGATGACATCATCCTGTATGTTGAAAATTAAGCAATCCACAAAAAGTAACCAAACCACTCCCCTTTACACAGACAAAAAGATCAGCTATTAGAACTCATTAAAAGTTTCAGCAATGATGCATGATACATAATACAGCCATTGTATTTCTATATTCAATCAATGAATAACTAAAAAGTGGAAGTAAGAAAAAAATTCCACTCTCTATAGAATCAAACAGAATAAAAGATTTAAGCATATATTTAATAAAAGAAGTACAAGACTTGTAGTCCAAACTCTATAAAACATTGCTGGTTGAAATTAAAGTCTATATGGAGGGAGAGACATTCCATGTCTGTGGATTGGAAGACTTACTATCATCTACCATAAAGATGGCACATCTTCCCAAATTATTATATAAATTCAAACAGTCGTTATAAATATCCCAGTAGGCTCTTTGTTTGTTCTTGCAGAAATTCACACGCTAATTCTGAAATTTACATTTTAATATGAAGGACCTAGAATAGCTAAAACTATACTGAAGAAGAAAAACAAAGTCGATTGGCTTCTGAACTTTAAAACTTACTGTGAAACTTCGGTAATCAATACAGTGTGGCATTGATATGCAGATTTGAGTCTAAAGTCTAGAAATTAACTCTTACACTTCTAGCTAATTCATTTTTGGCATAGGTACCAAGACAAATCAATGGAGAAAGGTAAGTCTTTTCAACAATTTCGCTAGGACAATGGGACATACATGTGCAGAAAGATGAATATAAACACTTAACTTGCATCATACACACACACAGAATTAAAATGTATAATAGAATTCAATGTAAGGCTATCTCAGAAAAATACATACAATACAATTCTGATTACATTGGGTTTGGCAAAGATTTCTTAACTACAGTATTCAAAGCAAAATCCATTGAAAACAGATAAAACTAAACTCCATCAAAATAAAAACTGCACTTCAAAAGACATCATTACATAATTGAAAGACAAGTTTGACTGGAAAAAATATTTACATATCACAAATTCAATAAAGGACTGGGTCCAGAATTTGAATTTGAAGAGACGTTTAACAAAGGAAGGTAGATAAAAGGTCAATAAGAAGGTAGATAAAAGGTCAATAAGAAGGTAGATAAAAGGTTAATAAGAAGGTAGATAAAAGGTCAATAAGAAGGTAGATAAAAGGTTATGAAATAAGGTTCAACATTACTAGTCCTTAAAAAAACACAAATTTAAACTAAATGAGACACTACTTCACAATAACTAGAATAGCTATACTTTAAAAGACAGGCAACAAGTATTGGTGAGGATGTGGAAATGTCATAACCCTCATATCCTTCTGGTAGGAATATAAAATAGTGTAGTCACTTTTAAAGAAAATTTGAGAGTTTCTTAATAATTACATAGATTTATCAGAAAACCAACAATTCCACCCATAGGTATCTATCCAAGAAAATGAAAACATATTTCTGCAAAAAGAGATAGTCACAAATTTATGGTAGCATTATTCAAAATAGCCAAGAACTGGAAAGAATCTCACAACTGGTAAATGGATAAAGGAAATGAGATAAATGCATAGTCTAGGACGCAATTGAACAACAAAAAGGTATGGAGAGCTGAAATATGCCACAATGTGATGAACCTCAAAAACCTGCCAAGTCTGGGACTGGCAAACTTTTTCTTTAAAGGGCCCTATAGTAACTCCTGTAAGCTTTGCAGTCTATAAGATTTCTGTTGCAGCTACTCAACTTTGTCCTTGTAGAAAAAAAGATAGTCATAGATGCTATGTAAATTAGTGGGTGTGGCTGTAATCAATACAATTTTATTTATAAAAGAGTTAGGCAGGAATTGGCCCATGGGTTGTAGTTTGCCCACTTCCGTGCTAAGTGAAAAACTCTAGATGCAAAAGGCCACTCCTGTTTGATTCTCTGCATGTGATATTAAGAAAAGGTGACTCTAAGGACAGGACTTGACAACAAAAGGCATGCAGGAAATATGTTACAGGTGATAACATGTTTTAAACTTGGATTTTGGTGTTTGCACAAAACTGTAAATTTTCTAAAAATATTTGAGTTGGAAACTTAAAATTAATTAATTTTATGGTGTACAAATTATGTCTCACACATGTTTAAAAAAAGATCTAAAGTAAATGTGACAAAATATTTGCATTTGTTAACTATGTTTAATAGATCTTTAGTTGTAATATCATTTGGTACATTCTTCTATGTTATTAAAATGTTTCATAATTAAAATGTGAAAAGGTAATTATGTTAGGTTCCAAACCCTCATTTTGAACACAAGTAAATTAAGGCCCAGAGAAGTTACATTATTCATTTAGAATTACATAACCAATTAATGCAGAGTCAAGACTCACATGCAGGCCTCCTTATGTTCATTTTTCACACTGCATTTCATTGCTTTATTCATATAGACAGAAAGAAACGTGGAAGCAAAATAGAATATTCTGTTTTCTGTTCTCTATTTCTTTTCTTAATTTCTCTAGGTTGATCTGATCCATAATAAACTAGCCCACAGAAATAATAGTAAACCCTTAGTAGTTCAGAGAGGTAAATATAAACAACAGATATGGAAATGGTGTGTTCTGGGAACATCTTTGATATTTGATCAATCTCTGTAAATACTCCTTGTTAATCTAATAAAACGTTGGAATGACATCATCTTTACAGTATTCTAGATTTTTTTTGGTTATTTTCCTTCAAATACTTAGTGGGAGCTTAGGTATGATTTCAATGAACAAGATTCACAAGGATTAATATATTTTAAGCATGTGCAATCTTTACTTATTTAGAAATAATTTTTGGAAAATCTGTCAACTTGTTAGGAAATGTTAGCATTTTTTTATTTTTGTGTGTGCAATTCTTTCATCTTTTAAATCCCACCACCACAACCAACTCACCACAAAAAAAAAAGAGGAGCACCTCAATTCATTCCTGTTTCCATATGTTTTTAAAATTTTAGAATTAAATGTCAAAATATACCAGAACACTCAAACAAAAATTTGATGAAAAGTTCAGTACCCACAATGGTTATTTCTTATTATTCATACTGATTACGTTCCATTTATATGTTTGTCTTTGACATTTCTTTAAATAGGGAAAAGTCATCAGTGTGATCTATTTCTGTGTTGATTTATATATCTTGTCTCCTTGTTGGTTCTAGGATACTGACTTCACTTCTCATGAAGGACACCACAGATTATTAAGTTTAGTAATCTGTATTCCATAAATTTTATGCCCAATCATTTTTTTACAATTTTGTAAGTGGTTTGGTTGCAACATTTCCAAATGTGTATTAGTCTTTAAGAAGGAAACATGAAGATTTGGCAAAAACATGAATCAATGTTTGTAGACCTCAGCAACTGTTTCTCCCACTGAATATACTCAGAGCTATGCAAAGGGAATGAGATTTGGGCATATTTGGAGCAATTTCCCATTCAATGCCTCTCATCCCTCTCTATTGGAAAGCAAAAATACACAACAAAATGAAACAAAACAAAAACATTAAAATCAAATATATGCAAACCATGGGAATGTGTACAGGTGGTCAAGAGGAAGTATTTTAAATTTTATAGAACAGAACCAAGCTTATTTAGTGCCTAGCTGAGTTAACTGGGATAAAATGCTGCTATTTATGCTATTCTATTAGGTTGGATTTGAAGTTATTACTGCAGGAGATTAGGTCAGAGTAGGCTACAAAGCCAGCCAAATTTCATCTAAGTTGTTTATTTTCACTTCTCCTTTTAAACCGTGTATGCACATATGTATAAAATCGCCAACTGCACAGGAGATTTCACATTGCCTTTAAATTGCTCTCATTTGCTAAAGGTACTTAGTAGCCTGGATAGCTGAATCTTTGTGATTTAGCCCTCTGTCCTAACAACACTTTGGTACAGCTAGAGGGCAATCTTTGGACTGCACTACACAATGAGCACTGGGACTTTGGCTCCACTTTACATGGTAAATAAGCTTTAAAATATTGGGTCAGGTAAACTAGCAGTGGCCTTTAAAGAAAAGTTAAAAACAAACACAAACATTACTTTCATTTTCTGGCAAATTTTAATTATTTATGGGGAAGGGAAAAGTGTCATGAATTGTGGGCACCACATAAAGTTGTTTATTGAATGATTTTGAAGAGGGAGCTTCATGGGAAATTTACAAGTTGGGGAGATAGTTTCCCCAAGATAGATAATTTTTTCTCCCCTTGAGTTAATGCATACACCTGAAAGGAGAAAATGCTCTGAAGAAAGATAATGAGGAAGGTGGTAGAGAATAATTCTAGCACATACATGCCAACAGTTTTTGTCTCATGACATTTGTCTCATTAACTGTTTTGCATCAAAAAGAATAGTGTTCAATTTAGTCATTTCTATTTTTTCAATAGTTTCAATTATAATATTTACCATATTTTACGAAGTTCCTTACTCTATTAAAGACACTGTTTGAACTTTTTAACTGTATTAATTTATTTATTTCTCCCAATGACTCTAGGAGGTAGCTATAATCTATTGTGTCTTTACAGACAGCGAAACTGAGGCACAGAGAAGGCAAATATCTTACCTAAGGTCATCCCAATCTTAAGAGACAGACACAGGATAAGCACAGACTTTATTATTTAATTTTATCTTTAAAATATGTTGAAACTTTGTTATAATAAGAAATATATGAAAATAATACATTATTAATTAGCTCTAAAGGCAACATTCAAAGGATCATTCCAACCATGTTTGATATGATGTAGGATTTTTTGGAAGAGGTGTATCATCTCAGGTTCATTTAAATAAAAAAATAATAACACTCCTGTAGATGCATAAGGTTTCATTTCTTTTTAAAAACAAAAGTTGCATCACTTTAGTCATCCCTTTGACAGTTGTAAAAGTGGTTCTTTTCTGGGAAAACATTCTCCTCCAGACCATCCTTCACCTTCTACCCCCAATACACACACACACACGCGCGCACACACACACACACACACACTATTCCAACCTATTTGTGTCAAAGTATGTGATTACTAGTGTCAGATTTTCATGCAAACTCATTTGCTCTGGAAAGACTTTTGAAAAGAATCCCACCTCACCCCATTCAGAAGATTTTTACCCTGCAATTTGTCACTGAATTGAAAGCCCAGGAGGACACTGAGATGGACTTTCTCTTTCTTACTCAGGTCTGAAGGCTGCCCTGCATCTGCCATCCACCTCAGCAGGTCAGGCAGTCAGCATGTACAAGTCCAGATTCTTTGACCTCCAGCTAATCAGGAAAGAAGCAGGATAATGAGAGCAGATTAATGCAGATCTGGAGTTAAGCCTGTCTGGACACTGAGCTTCCCACTCTGGTCAACAAAAAAATAAAACTCTTTCAAGGGTGGTAGGGTCAGTACTTACTGTCGATCTCTGTAGCTCTCAGCTTCCAGCCCAAACCCATCATATTATGTAAACACTATTATTCATTATAAACTTGCTCAGCTGTTCTACAACACAGCTCTGCAGTATTTGACTTTGTGACCTATTCTTAAAGTGACTTTAGGGGTTGACCCCATGCTGTGTGTAGAGAACTTTTTTTTCCTTTTATTTGTTAAACTTATTTCGGTCATTAACCTTTTCCACAACCTTTGATCTCCTGCTTCCACTGGTTTCAGAATTAGAGACAGAAATAATTGACCTGTTGTCCAGAGCCATGCTAATAGAACACTCCATAATGATGTCTTCTTAGAAGCAATATCTCCAGTTTGGGATAAACTATTCTAACCAAAATTTTGCCTTAATGTCCTCTTCAGTAGGGGTCAATTCAAGCACCCCAACTTCCCAGTTTCTTGGCCAGTCATTCCACATTTTTCTATGGTGAGGGAAATAATCACACCTTTGATAGTCTGGGTCATATTCTCTGTTCTTAACTTTGCTTTCTGGCCAAGTTTTCTGTAACAGAGAAAAGGGGAGATATTTTTTAAATAAAGTTAAATGAAGTCACCTTTGGTGGCCAAAATCCCTGGCTGAGGAGGAGGCATCCAAAAAAGAAAAAATGTACTATAAACAGAACGGAAAGGGCTCAGTCATGCCCACCCGCATATAGGCCCATGGCAGTAGGCCAGGCCACTAGAGTCAGACACTGCATGCCAGATCTTTCCTTCACCTAAAAGACATGCAAATATCCTTTGAAAGTGTGCACACAGGAAATTTAACAAAAGCACAGTATCTTTTTCAAAAATTTCCATGGTCACTGGGCCACGTTCTAAGTTGGCGGGAGTAGTGGGAAGAACATGCATTTGTCAGTACCAGTTGGTCAATAAATATTTACTGGATACAAGTATTAGTAAAATTTTAGTAACTTTGAATCACTCTAGCCTTCAGTTACAGAGTGATTCAAAATTTCTAGGCTTCAGTTACTTCATTTAAAATTAGGCAGATGCACAAAGACTAATGATTCTCAAATATAGAGCCCAGAGAAACAGCATCTACATCACTTTGAAACTTGGTAGAAATGTTCATTATCAGGCAGATACTTTGGGGATGTGTATTAACCTCCGTATTTTGGAATTCACTTTACTACTGAAAAACCACTGGGTTTCATCTCCCTCTGTCAGCTCACACGTCTATACCTCATCTACCTTCAAAGTAACTCCCAGCTGGCCTGTAGTCAATACAGCCTTTAAATATTGTTCCAGTTCAAGCCAAACCTCCAGATTCTCAGTATTCCCAGGGGAGCTGTGTCAGTCCTTTATTGTGTTATTCTAAAACATACCTGAGACTGAGTAATTTATAAAGAAAGATAGTTTAATTGGCTTACGGTTCTGTAGGCTTTGCAAGAAGCAGGATGCTAGCATCTGCTTCTGGTAGACGCCTCAGAAAGCGTATAATCATGGTAGAAGTGTGCCACATGACGAGAAGGGAGCAAGAGAGAGATAAAGGGGAGGTCCTAGTCTCCTTTAAACAACCAGATTTTGCATAAAATAATATGAACTCACTTATCACCAAGGGGATGGTGCTAAGCCATTCATGAGGGATCCACTCCTATGATCTAATCTCTTCCCACCAGGCCTCACCTCCAACATTGGGAATTACACGTCAACATGAGATTTGGAGGGGACAAATATCCAAACCACATCATTCTCCCTATGGTCCTCAAATCACATGTCTGTCTCACATTTCAAAAATATAATAATGCCTTCAGAATAGTCTCCCAAAGTCTCAACTCCTTCTAGCTTTAATTCAAAAGTTCCAAGTCCCAACTCCAAATTCTCATCTGGAGACTAGATTCTTCCATATATGAGCATGTAAGATCAAGAACAAGTTAGTTACTCCAAGATACAATGATGGAACAAGCATTGAGTATACATTCTCCTTCCAAAAGGGGAAAAAATAACCAAAATAAAGGGATGATAGACCCTATACAAGTCTGAAACCCAGCAGGGAAGTCATTAAATATTAAAACTCCAAAATAATCTCCCTTGACTCCATATCGCTCATCCAGGGCACACTGGTGCAAGGGGTGGATTGCCAAGAATCTGGGCAGCTCTGCCCCTGTGACTTTGTGGGGTGCAGCCCCTATGGCTCATCTCATGGGTAGAACTTGAACATCTATGGTTTTTCTAGGCTCAGGGTACAACCTGTCGTTGGTTTTACCATAGTTGGGTCTTGAAAGCAGCAGCCCCTTTCTCACAGCTGCACTAGGCAATGACCTGGTGGGGACTTCAACCCATATTTTCCCTTGACATTGCCCTAGTAGAGTCTCTCTCCAGGGGCTCCTCCTCTGTGGCAGGCTTCTGCCTGGGCACACAGACTTTCCCATACATCCTCTGAAATCTAGATGGAAACTACCAAGCCTCCTACACTCTTGCATTCTGTGTGCTTGCAGAGTTAACACCATGGAGAAGCTCCAAGGCTTACGGTGGCTTGCCCTCTCTGTAAAGTGGTAGCTGGAGCTGTACCTGGGGCCCTTGGAGCAAAAGCTGGAGCCAGAGCATCCCGGATGTGGGGAGCAGTGTCTTAAGGCTACACTGTAGTGGGGCCATGGACATGGCCCTGTAAATCATTTGTTCTTCCTAGCCCTCTGGGCCTGAGGGTAGACACTGCCTAGAAGATCTCTGAAATGCCTTCTAGGCCTTTTCCCAATTGTCTTGAATGGGGAAAAGGAACACTTGGATGGAGCACTTGACTGCATTTCAATCACGCTAATCTCTCCAGCAACTGGTTGCTCTGCAGCACACTCACATTCCTCTCCTGAAAATGCACGCCACAAGGGTAGCCTGTGAGCTTTCCAAATTTTTATGCTTTACTTCCCTTTTAAATATAAGTTCCAACTTTAAGTCATTCCTTTGCTCCCACATCTGATCACAGGCTGTTAGAAGTAGCTAGGCCACTTCTTGAATGCTTTCCTCCTTAGAAATTTCTTCTGTCAGATACCACAGGTCATCATTCTTTAATTCAAACTTCCATAGATCCCTAAAGCATGAATACAGTGCAGCCAAATTTTTTGAGGGTGTAATACACATGGCCTTTACTCCAATTTCCAATAAATCCATCATTTCCATCTGAGAGCACATCAGCCTGAACTTCACTGTCCATCTCTATCAGCATTTTGGTCACAACCATTTAACCAGTCTCTAAGAAGTTTAAAACTTTCACTCATCTTCTTCTTCTGAGCCCTCAAACTCTTCCAACTTCTGCCTGTTAACCCAGTTCCAAAACCACCTCCATAACTTCATATTTTTATAGCAATGTCCCTCATCCTTGGTATCAATTTTCTGTGTCAGTCCATTTCTGCATTGCTATAAGGAAATACCTGAGACAGGATAATTTATAAGGAAAAGAGGTTTAATTGGTTCACAGTTCTCAAGCTGTACAGGAGCCAAGGTGCAGACATCTGCTTCTGGTAAGGGCCTCAGGAAGGTTACAATTATGGCAGAAGGCAAATGGGAGACAGTGGCACATGGCAAGAGAGGGAGCAAGAGAGAGAGAATGGGGAGGTCTCAAGCTCTGTTAAACAACCAGATCTTGTACGAACTGACTGAGTGTGAACTAATTACCAAGAGGATGGTGCTAAACCATTCATGAGGCATCCCCCTTCATGATCCAGTCACTAGGCCCCACCTCCAACATAGAAAATCACATTCCAACATGCAGCTTGGAAAGGACAAAGATCCAAATGATATCAGGAACCATGGAAAGATGCTAAAGATTTGATTTTAAGTGTGTGGATGTGGAGGTATGGATGTGGATGTGTGCTGGTGTGTTTGTGATGATGGTAAGTTTAAATAATTTATTACACAAAATCTATAACAACAATAATTGCCTGCTCTGTTTTCTTATACACTCAATCTTTAACCAATATGGATTTTAAAAGTTTACTTTTCCACTTATACATATTCTTGAGTCAGCCTTGATAATTACCAGATATAACGTCCCAAAGCTCACAGAGATAGTTCTCATTTCCTCTGGAATTATATAAACCATTTAGCATTATTGAACTAGGAAGCCAGAATCCTTCAACTACCTTTATGGACACTTCAGGATAGATGATGCAGTTGAGCTATTTGTAGGCCTTGAAGGGTTCCCATCCTTCTTGGCTTGAGATGGGTTTTATGAGCCTGTTCCCATTTAGATTACTGGTTGGTCATGCCATTAGAAAACTAACTGAAGAAGTTTAGAAAATAGCTTAAAAATCTTACAATTTTCATAATCTAGAGATTGTCGGTCTAAGTTTAGTAAGTACATAGTAGCCATTCAACACTTAAAATGTTTATTCTTTGATCCCACATGTTGAGGATATCTTAAATTGTTTTTGTAAACAACAAAACTGCAGTTAAAAAGTAGTGCTTAGAACTCACATGCCATTTCTTCCTGCTTCTCCCTTTTTATATCATCTTAAACCTCATGCATTTCTCCTGAATGACCTGGACTTCTAGTTTTCCCTTCTCATACTACAGTGCACGATCAGTCTCCCTTTGGCACATTCCACATCCCATCTAGATATCTCCATTTTCCTTTCCCTTGTATACTTTGTATCTGGAGAATTAATTCTTTTCCTCCATTCTGCATTGTCAGCTTTGTTAAACATTAACAGGTTTTCTAATTTTGTCAATTTCTTTATTCCAGTAAGACTTGCAGAACCTCACTTTATATGGGATATCGTTCTCAGTGATGGAGATAACCAGAAAATCAGAGCATTGCAACATTAACTGCAGAAAAAGGTGTACTTTAGACAAGGAGGTCAGGGAAGAATGCCTTTCCTGTTGGATGACTTTTTAGCTAGTACCTGAATATTGAGAAGGAGTCAGTTATGTGAAGATCTTCGAATGACAATGCAAAGAAGTAGAAATAACAAGGCCAAAGTTGTTGAGGTAAGAATAAGCTTCTCATGTTAAAGGAAAAGCAAGAATGCTTTCTAGGGGCTAGATAATATTGAGTAGGTGAGAGTGAGTGAGTGGTAAGGGTTAAAGTTCCAGGCTGTGGGGCATGGTAAGTGGTTTGAATTTTATTCTAAGCACTTGGAAAACTGCTGGAGATTTTAAAACAGTGGCATAATTTGATTTAAAGGATCTCTTGGGTTACTGGTGGAGGATAGATGGCAAAGGGGTAATGAGGAAAAGGTGAGACAAGTTAGGAGCATGATGCAAAAATGCAGACAAGGCACAATAATGGCTTGGCTAGTTTGATAGCTGCAGAAATGGAAGTGGCTAGATTCTGCACATATTTTGGAGACAGGGTTTCTAGGCCTTGCTGATGGATTAGTTGCACTACAATAAAACAAGTGAGCTACATCCCAGGGGAATTAGCCATTTAAAGGAAGACTCTTTAAACCTAAAATACCTCAACTCAGAAGAATGCATTGCTAATGCTGCAATTCTATTTAGGGGCATAATAGGGCAAGTGTCCTTTATAATCACTCAGATAACACCCATAGGTGAACTGAGTGCACTATTTAATGCTCAGTAACTCATTTAAACAAATCCAGGCTTTTCCTCAGCTGCATGGCAAACAAAGGTTAATTATGTTTGCTAGATGACTGCAATTTACTGAGAACATAAATAAATAAATAACAAAAATAATGAAAATAAATAACAAAAAGCCAAGTTACAAAAAACAGGGGGAGAGATAGAATGAGAAAGAAGAAAGAAAGAAGAAAGGAAGGAAGGAAGGAAGGAAGGAAGGAAGGAAGGAAGGAAGGAAGGAAGGAAGGAAGGAAGGAAGGAAGGAAGGAAGGAAGGAAGGAAGGAAGGAAAAGAAAAATGGTTGCTTGTCTGTTTGTTTTTGTATAGCAGGTTGATGCATGTTGGTTCGGGACATATCGGTCGTATGTTCTTTGAACACTGTGATATGCCCACACCCATGAACTGGATTCCACTGGGAGGTGGTTTGCTCAGGAAAGAAGCAAAGCCTGTTAACTTCATTTGACCTTCTTATCACTTTCAAAATAACCACAATAACAACAGCAAACGAAGTAGCAGCAGCTATAAAATCCCCTGGCCTGACTCTCCCTCTCTTTTATTTTATTCCCCTCCTATGGCAGTGAACACAAAGGACAAATCTGTCATTAACTATTTGCAAATGATCAGCTATTCACTGCAGCTGTTTGCTCACCAGATCGCCATGCCAAGCACAGCTGCTCAGATGTGCTAGCCCAGTTTGGCTGGGCCACTCACCACCTACTCACAACTGTCCCCAAACTGCCTCCAGAAGAACAGGACAGGCCGAATCCCAATCTGGCAGCATGAGCTGTGGTTTTCCACTCCCCAGGGATCTCCACACTTCCACTTCCCGGGGCCATCTTGGGCCACATGGTGAGACTGGCTAAGAGACACTTGAGGAGCAGCCTTACTTCCTGTGGATGCTGCTGGTCTGAGGACTGAGAGCTGGTAACTATGCAGCGATTTCTGGTCACTTCCTAAGAAAGGCAGCCTAACTCTGCCTGGGTCCTCTGGTTGCATTTTTAAAAGCAAGCAGCTTTGTGCTTTCACTTATTAATTTTTGCCAGCTTCTAAAGGTCAATGACCTGGCAAGCCGAGATTCACAAATAACAGGTGCAGAGACTCCGCCGCCTGCCTCCGTGGGACATCGCTCTGTCACTTTTATTTACTGAATCAATCCACCAGTGTCCAGCAGGAGAACAACAGCTAAATGGCCATTAATTGTGGGCTGATGTGCAGATGAAACAAATCTCCAAAGGGACTGTAAACCTTTGTTCCTTCACCTCCTCCTGCTCTTGCTATGGGATTAGCAGTAAATCATTCAGCAGCCTCATCTCCTTATTATAAATTTACCATTAGGGTCGTCCCAGGTGAGATAGCACTAACCTCTCTCTTGGTCTCTTTACCTCTCCTGTGCCTCCCTCCCTCCTTTCCTTTTTTCCTTCCCCTCCTCCTCTTTTCTTTCAGTTTTAAAAAAAATCTTTTTCATCTCTCCTCTCACAATTTTTCTGTCTCTATTCTTCCCTCTCTCTTACATAGATACATTCATTCCTAAACACAATGGCCTTCTATTAAAGTTACTTCACGGTCCCAGGGACCATCCTTTTCTACCATCCCCTCATCTGTCTGCCTTTCTCTCACATGTGTATATACAGATACACAGTAAGCATACAGCTGGGATTCCTATGGAAGACAAAAAAAAAAAAAAAAAAAAAAAGATTGGAAAAGTTCCCTTCAAAAGGAATACTTTCTCTCCCCTTCCTTTCTGTCGTTATTCTTCAGAAATTTTTTTAACTCCTCAGAGCGCAAAAGGAGCTTAATTAATTAAAAGTGTAAAAGGGAATTTGAAAATAAGCAATAGACAGAGAAGAAATATAATGGATCCGTGCTCTGTGAAGGAGTGTAGGAATGCACTGCAAGATTTTTTTTTTTTTTATTGTCTCTAGGACATGCACAGCACTAACGTGGCCCCTGGTGGCCAGCTCTGGGTGCAATTTGATTTGAAGCCTCTTGCCCTAAAATGAATCCCTAAACTGGTCTCTACTTTGAATGAGTGAAAATCTAAAATGGTTTTCAATACATGTTACATCTTTGTATTAAGCATATTTTTTCCATGTGCCCTTTAAAAATAATGTATGTTTTATGTTAATCGGTCTTGTACACCTTAACATAAAGTCCACCCACTCCCTGTCCCATGTTCATAAGAGGATGGAGGCAGCAGAATAGTAGTTATAGAATGGATGAGAGTGGTGTGATTAAGCAAGGCTCTAGAGAAGACACATCCTCAACAGAGAAATGGTGGAGAAAATGCAAGAGGAAGGGCAAAAAAAAACTTTCCATTTTTCAGACCAGGGCTAAGAACAAGTCTGGGAGTACGTGCCAATAACTCCAGTCTCCAGATTTTAGGAGGGGTACAAGCCATAGTTGCTCGGTGATCACTGCTGTTAATTAAGTCCAATTACAGATGGACAAAAGCTCAGCCTCAGTGAGTTATTCATTACATATATTTTTGTAGATGCATAGCATAGCACACTGCATGGGACACAGGAGGCAGCAAAACTAACTTGCAGAAGTGTAGTAAAATATTGATAGCTAAGAGTATTCACAGATGGGAGTTTCTGGTTACTGAAAATTCCAGGGTAACTAAAGAATAACTGGATTTTAAAAATTCATATTGAGAATGTATATTTAATGTTTTTTCCCTAATAATGTTTACCTAATGTGTTGGAAAGGAAACATGGTGTAGTTATAAGAATATAGTCTCTAAATCTAGGCAGCCTTGGTTTTAATCCCACTTCTCCCATGTTCTAGTTGTGGGACTCTGGATATTTTGAGCTTTCATTAATTTATTCAGCAAACACTAAGAGTGTATAGCTTCTAGAGCTATAAGAGGGAATAGAAATTGACAATGGCCCTGCTTCCATGAGATGAACAGCCTAAAGGCAAAATCCTGACTCTACAAAGTGCTAACGGGCACATGAGGCCATGAGACAGGGTAATTAGGTTTTGACCTACTGGAGGAGAGTGGTTGGCTAGCAATATTTTCGACCTCTGAGCTGTGGGATATAAATGGGTTACAGGTATATTCAGAATTTGATGCCATCACCTCAAGGGTGATTGGATGAGCTCAGGTTAGATGGAGTCCCATAGACAGTTGCTTCTATCCTGAGCAGTGCTCTCGTTTTACTCCAGGGTGCTTTTTGACACCATAAGGTGAAAATGTTTGGGAAGAACACCATTGAGGAAAACTTCATTGAGAAGTTGCTCATGTTGCTAACATTCAAGTGATGATTAAGAGTTAAGGAGTTCAGGACGGCATCGAGTGTGGGTTCTGAGAAGAGCATGTTTGCTGTCCGAGAGCCAAGTGATTCAGCTTCTCCAAGGATATTGGAAAGTCAGCATGAAAGGAATGCAGAGTAAGATGAAGCAAGGTAAGGTGTAGAAGGAGGATGAGAAGAGGCCGAGTTCTGAGGCCTCAGGCCCCTATTAGGGTCACAATGGAGACATGAGCCTCAGTGCAAGGCTAAGGGTTTTAAACAAGGGCATCCGGCAAAGACTCATGGAACTTTTTGCAGTCTCATAACTGAGACGTTGTGGGATGTTATCCACGTGCCAGTACAAGCTCAGTTGCAAAGTAGCTTTGGGACCTAGAAAACACCTTCAGTCCTCAGTTTCCTCATCTCTAAAATTACAGATTTTAAGCCTCTTTTCTCTAAATTGTATCTAGCTTTACAATTCTGATTATCAAATTTATTCACAAAGATCTAAAGAGTACAGAAGATTGATTTGGGAGGAACATCATAATGTATCACAGAATTTACCTGTTTTTTTGTTGTTGTTGTTGTTTGTTTCTTAGTTTTGTTTTCTAAATATATATTGGCAATTAATAATTGCACCACTTGACTTGATTAAAAAAAAAAAAAAAAAAGGAAAGTAAGTTTGAGACTTGCCTGGCCAACATGGCAAAACCCCATCTCTACTAAAAATACAAAAATCAGCCAGGCATGGTGGCGCATTCCTGTTATCCCAGCTACTCAGGAGGCTGAGGCAGAAGGATTGCTTGAACCCAGGAGTGGAGGCTGCAGATTGCAGTGAGCCAAGATCGCGCCACTGCACTCCAGCCTGGGCGACAGAACAAGATTCAGTCTTAAAACAAAACAAAGTAAAGTAAAATATTTTTGTAGCTGTATAGTGTTATTAACCCACTTATGCCTACCTTTCCATTATTGGAATGCTAAGCATGTAAGCATGTGGGAATTATTTACATCCTACTGCTCAAGGTCCTCACCAAGGTCTGATTTTTCACTCAGGCAAAAATTCAAAAAAGTACAACCTCCGGCATACATTGGTTAATGAGAACAGACAAATGTCTAGCTTTCAGTTGAAGATTTATTCATACAATTAAGCAAATACAATGCATACAGTTTCTCAAACTTCTTAAAATATAGGAAAAGAAGTGAAATTCCAAACATAGAGTATCTCCTTTCAAGTGTTTTTTAAAAATCTCTTGATTAAAGCCAATCACAGAATTATGGGTAGTCAAAGAAGCTGGGAACATTTAAGGTCCCAGAAAAAAAGAAAACTCAGCCAGACTTTCATGAAAACCACCCAGCCCTTTGAAATTTGTGTGCGTGGAGTAGATCCAGGTTCTGCTCAGAGATGATCTATGTCTGATCCCCAGTTGGATATCCTGAAGTTGAATATGTTTCTAATACACTTGATTATAGAAAAGCTTTTGCTAAAAGAAACCATTGCAAATTTTACAAAATAATAATAAAATGTGAAATAGAACACAATGACAAGCTTTATGAAAATCATACGATCATTTTGAAATTAAGACATCTTGCTTACTAAGTAGCTTATATTCAAAAGCCCCTCAACCTCCTTACTGATAGTATAATTCTATTTTCTTGTTACAGAAGGAACAAAAAGTCATGTTGGCATCCTTACTGAAGAAAAAAATGTGATTTGTCTCCTATCTTGCTCCATGCTACAACCAGCTATATTTAACTAGAAAACCTACGAGTCTTGTTGTGGAAACCATGAATTTGATAGTTCATTTGTCAACCAGATTGTTAGGTTTTTATTATATATCATGTCCAGGGCTGACAGAAAAGACAGACAAAGTTTCTATCCTTACGAAGTTTATAAACTGATATCTAAGTACTAGGCATGGAAAACAGTAGGTACTCTGAGAAGCAATGTTTAAGCTAAGACCTGACATAAAAGTCCAGGAGTAATGCCTGAGAACCTGAGAACTCAGGAAAAGTTTCAATTTCTCGACAATATGGGAGCCAGTCAATCTTGAACTTTTGTCTTCATTTCAAGAACACCATCCAAGATATGCAAGCTTTACCAAGTTTTTTTTTTTTTTTCCCACAGTGAGAACTGTACTTGTAGCACTTTGTTTAAAATCTCCTGGGTATCTTCACAAGTGTTTCAGCCTCAGCACCATTAAGAGATTGGACATGAATATTCTCTAAATCTTTGATCATTTCAAGAGGGTACGATGGGATAGGAGGAGTCTTTCATGCTGGAAATTCTTATGTCATTGTCCAATGTAATACATAACACACCTGTCATCTTCACAGGAAAAAGCCTTGTTGCCTTTTAAAAATTCAGCCCTAAGGGTCTCTCTTGTGATATGTGACCTAGAAGACAGAAAACTCGGGGGATGCTTTAAGTGAAGGAATCCTGGGTTTTATTTCTTTTGGATGTAACCACCTCCAGAGCTGGGGAAGGAGTTGCTATTTAATTAGAGAGATTAAATCGGAAACATACTTTTCTACTAACAAAAGAAAAACCCTGCGGCTCTGGGGAGTTCTGGGTGTCTTTACCTTGCCCAGAAGGCAGGATTTTCTTCTTTAAAATGACTCCACCATATATCTGGATCTGGGTTCTGTATATTCACATTGTTTTACTCATACTTAGGAGTTAACTGCTCAGTGTCCAGGTGATTGTGGACACATTTTCCTGTCTATTCTCACTGATGTAGTTCAGTTTATAGTAAAAGGACTCTAGATTGCTTAATAGAACAGCTGCAATCAAAGTAACTTTATATAGACAAGAGCAAAAAAGAAAACCACTTATTTTTATGGAATTTAGGGGATTCACAGAGGGATTTCAATTTGAGAAACCTATTTGCCATTGACACTTTCTTTTTCCATCACTAGAGAAAGGAGCTACATGAGATATATAAAGACTATAAGTAAGAATCAAACATAAAAGTTTGGTTGTGACTAGTCATGCCAAGAGGTTTGCGATGTACTTTGCAGGCCACAGAGACTTAAACCGGCCCCAATTGTCCCATAGAGCTGATATTTATGACTTCTTTTGAATAAACATAGAAATTGACCCTCCCAGTCTTAAAACTTGAGAAAGTTACATTTGTCTTATCCAGGTTCCCCCCCCCCCAACAGGAAACCAAAGATCAGGCCTCCCAGATAGTATCAAGGAAATGAAACTTGCCAGATTACCACATCAGGATAATAAGGTGCCAGACTCCTTATTCCTCAGGATTGTCTCCTTACCCCTCTCTAATTTCTGTTTTCCCTCATATGGTTACATTTCTTCCCTGCTACATAATTCCTAATTTTAGTGGGTTGAGATGAATTTGAGACTGATCTCCCATCTCCCCTGCTGTAGGACCTGAATAAAGCCTTCTTCCTTAGAAATACCCATTGTCTCAGTGATTGGCTTTCTCTGTTGTGAATAGTTGGACCAAGATTGAACCCCTGGTGTTTTGGTAACAAAACCCATACACTGTTTCAAATAGAAGGTCTTCATGCTTTGGCCTTGTTTTTGTAACAATCACAAGATCTGAGCCAAAATCCAATACGATGGATGTGAGCACACTTCCATAATATTGTTATAAATGAGATCCTTATGCTGAATGGAATTTCAGAGTAACCTACATAGTTTGGAGGAAACTGAAAAGTTGTAATGCCTACCATCTTACTGCATTAGATAGATTTAATCCCTATTCATTGTAACCAGTGCAGCTCCAAAACATGTACTAATCATTCAACACTGCATTTCAACTTCAAATCCACCTTTCATGCTCTTTAAGAGTTTTCATTAGATAACCTCACAAAATCTATCTTCAGCTAATGTTCTTGTCCCTAATATGTCTGATGGTCCTGTCCTGATTAAATCTTTGCAGTCATTTTAATTTGCATGTTTTTTTTTTTTTTTTCAAATTTCCATGCCTTTGGATGTAGTTGTTCCCTTTGCTCAGAATTTCTTCTCTTTTCTCCTCTATGGTTCTTATCAAATTCAAACTGCTATTAGGACCCACGTCAAACAGTACTTCTATTGTAAGAAACACCCCTGGATACCTCAAAAGGCTTAATACTTCTATTTCTTCATAAACATGTTTGTCACCCATTATAGCACTTCATTCATTTAACAAAAATTTTTGATCAAGTGTTATGCAACAGGTACACTGTTAGCACTTAGGATACCATGACAAACACTTAACATTGCAGGGATTTTTTAATATATTACTTCCCCATTATTCTGTGGATATCTTAGTGATGAGCTCTATGTTAGTTATCTATATATCTCAAGGACCTAATATAGTTCCTGTTATTCAATAATGTGCTCAGTAATTACCTGAGTTAAAAATTGATTGAAGAAGTATTTTTTCATATGCTTCTGATTCTGAACACAGTAATACCATCTGCATCCCTTGGTATCCAATGACCGCCCTCTCAGAGCACTTTGTGTTTCCAAGAGTTTGTAAGATCATTCATTCATGCATTTATTAAATCAGTTTTGAGCACATAATCCAGATATTTTTGTTATCCTTTCTTTTTCTCATAACGTCTCTCTCGTTCCTTCCCCTCTAAACCATTTCCTTAGGAGTTAGCCATTGTGACCTATATTTTTTTAAGAGGCAAATTAAGGAGCAAGAGGGGGCTAGAAAGAACCTTTCACAGATCACATATTTTCATTGTACTATAGGACTACAAGGAGTGGTGAATCAGAACATATGTCATTCATATTTTCTGTTAGACTAGTTGGGGTTTAAAGAAATGGGAAATTTTAGATTTCAGAAGATTTTACATGCTGCTTAATTCCACATCCTACCACGGTCTTCTAGTTTATCTCTGATAAAGCTTTCAGGCTCCCTTTGAATGCTCCAATAAGTGAGGCTGCACCACATTTCGTGATTTAAAGTCGTTTTTGCAGTTGTTGTTCTTATATTGATCCAGTCTGACCTTTTATAACTTCATGGTGCTGGAAAGCCATTGTAGTAAGTAATAGTTAACATGTAACAAGTTGCAAATTATTTTAGGAAAGTAAAAACTCTTGTCTTAGAACAAGGTTGTTGAGGTAAACTTAAAAGTCAGTGTGCCAGTGTCCAGGATGAATTCTTACCCTATTTTTGCTTCTATGTGACCCTTTGTAAAGGGTGGGGGATAATAGCCCTGGAAGCAATTAGGGACTCTCTTTGCAACTTTCTGCTCTGTTGCACCACTGGAAGCTCTAACTCACCCCCTCCGGGTAATTAACTTGCCTGTTGGATCTTGGCCATTGACACGTTTTACTTTCCTAGTTTGTGTCAGTTAATCAACACTTACAGAGTGCCTGCTGTGCCAGAACTCTGTGCTAGGCTCCACAGAAACATTCACTAACAGTGGCCATAGTAGTCTTGGCTCTTTTTTTCTAGGAACTTGCATTAAAGAAGAGGGAAAGAAGAATATAAAAGGCAGCACTCAATTTCTCATTCTTAGCCTTCTTTCTATGGACTTTGTAGTGCATCCTACTGAGGACAGCAAAATAGCTCTTCCAGAAATCTCCAGGGATTAGGTTACAATTAATTTTCTTAAATATTTTTAGAGCTACAACCACACTATTATTTCCCTTATTTGTGTGTGTGTGTGTGTATATATATATATACACATATATATATATATATACACACACACACACACATACATACATATATATATATGTATATATATGACTGGATGTTCTGACTCTATAGCAAAAGAGCCAGGTGTGTGACCATGTTTGACTCCGATACTGAATTTGTTACTCAGCAGGGATCATATCTGTGTTAGAGTCCTTAAGCCAAGGCCCATGGATTCCTAGCTTATCTACAAATGGGATGCATGCTTTACACCTCCCCCCAATTACATGAAAATGTATGCATATGCTAAATTTTCAGGAGTGTGGGGGTTCATCACTTTCATCAGAAAATAAATGCCATGTAATATGAGTTACACAAAACCATGAGAAACAGGTGAACATGAGCAGCCCCTACTCCATTTCCAGCCATTGTCGTATTCAAGTAACTAGGTTTCTTCTGTGGTGGCTTTACCTTTCTGCTCTGTGCTTAAAATGCAGAAGAAGACAAAGTGAAAACAGAACATAAGAAACAACAAAACTTTCTGTAGAATTGTTTACTTACAGTTCTGAGTATATGGGAAAACTTTTTTTTTTTTATAAGAGCTATTGAGATTTTCCAGACATAAGTAAAATATTCAGTTGAGATTAACTCTAAGTTCACTATAGATTCAGGGGTTAACTTCAGGGTCACTATGATAGGTCAAGTGGTGCCCTATCAGTATTATTTATCAGCTGAATATAAATACAGGTCTTTAAATTGAACAATAGCTGAAATGAAATAAAAATATGGAATTGTGGTTAAAGATAGTAACTGAATGGGTCAAGTATCAAAGCTTTGTTTCATAGATTTTTTTGTAATCCCTCTGCTCCTTTATTTCTGTGGCCTGTCAGTTGCTCTGGGGAGAGAAAGTTTCCTGCCATGAGTTTTCACTAGGAAAGAAAGAGAGAGAGAAAGGCAGTTAAAATGCTTTTGAGTTCAACAAATGTGTCCTGAGAACCAAATGGAACAGGGTGAAATCCTAGCTAAAACCCGTGGGGAATAATTTGTTGCTAGCAGCATCTGGAAAAGACGTGTGGCAACGGCTGCAGTTTTGTTTAGAGAACAAATGGAAAAAGGGCTTTAAAAAGGTAGGTTTGAAAGGGAGGGAGTAAATGACGGAGGCCTCGAATGAGTTTGGGGATTTAGGAAAGAGATTTAATAGACTGAATAGCAGATCACAGCTAAAGAAGTGAAAACCTGGGCGAGAGGCATCAGTAAGAACGCACGGTGTTAGTGCATGGACTGTGAACCTAAAGCAAACTCAAATTAAATAGTTTATTATTCCTCCGGCTGCTTCTACCACTAATAATGTGTTTTCCCTCAAGAACTGGGTATTTTGAAAATCCATATTAATCATCGAGACCAGGGCTTGCGCTTATCCCGTGGTTGGCCAATTGTAGAAGTCACTTTCCTTCTCGGCCGGCTGCAGCTTTCCAGGAGGTGGTGGAGGCTGCGGCAGCCGCGCTGGACCGCGCTGGACCCGGCTGCAGGGGGGCCGTGGCCAATGGCTAGACCCTGACTGTTTTGGGTCATCCCGGGCAGAGCCCGCTCACTTCTAGACTGCTTACTTACCTGCCCTCGGCTCTTCTAAGACTCACATTTCAATTACAGGAAAGGGGGCGCCTAAAAGGCATAAATAGAAACAGAGAATGCTCTGTCTTCAATGATTTGTGCTCACCATCCTAACTTTGTGTTTTTTTTCCCGCTCCCATAGCTCTTCAGAGTCTGAAAGGATGGAGAAGATAGGGATCCGTAGCCAAGATGCGGTCCCAAGGCCCCCGTGACCTCATCGCCATGGTCCAGCTGAGGCCAAGGGCTTCCCAGGCTGCTCGGGCGTGGCACTTGGCTCTTTAGGTCAATCCTCTGAGAATAATTATTTTACTTAACTTGGGAGGCTCTCACTTTTCCTTCTAGTTTATGGGGGCAAACAGTGGCAAATAGTGAGGGGAAATTAGGACACAGCCACAGTTCACTTTTGGGTCCTTGTACCTCCCTTTTTATCTCTCCCTAATTGTGGAGCACTTGAGCAGTTCTTCCTTCAGATTCATCTTAGGTTTACTGCTAAGGGATCCCCAGGATGCTTTCCTGAGCAGAAACTAGGCTGGTGCTAGCCTTCCTGTGAATATTTATCTATTACAGGAGATTCAACCTCAAAGGATAGCTATCAATTATTGAGAAGAAAATATAGCATAGGGTTTCCTGCCTTCATGGATTTTGGGGTTGAAGGATCTAGGCATGAATGTGGCTCCCCTACTTGCTAGCTGTAACACTTCAGGCAAATCATGAAACCTCTCAGTCCTTCAGATCCCTTGTCTGTAAAATGGGTTGTTGCAGAGAATGAGAGATAATATAGAGAGAGTGCATAGACTAGAGATAGAATAATGTCTCACTACATGTGTATTACATGTGTGTACCTATTAAATATCACAACATTGCCATTTCATTGTGTTCCACGTATTGTGTAACATGTATACACAGTTCCTTTTTCTAACAATGTCACATGATATGATTTCATTTATGATTGGGCTTACACATTAGTAAGAGGCAGAGCTCATATCTGAATGTCAGTTTTCAGGCTTCGTGCTTTCACCACTATGCAAGTATTTTAGTTACAAAAAAAATTCTAAGATTTAAAGTTCCGTCATGATGACAGATGACGGAAGATATTTTAGATATCTAATAATATTTTAGATATCTGATAATAACATTTTTCTTTTTATTTATCTCTTTTTATTACTTTGGTGCCAGGTATTATGTGAAATCATCGATATTTCATTTTATTGTAAACAGAA
The DNA here is from genome assembly GCF_007565055.1 of Rhinopithecus roxellana. NCBI lineage: Eukaryota > Metazoa > Chordata > Mammalia > Primates > Cercopithecidae > Rhinopithecus > Rhinopithecus roxellana. The sequence goes on along the minus strand of NC_044569.1, from coordinate 70,369,866 downwards.
CATTACAAGGCATCTTTGATTATTATTCCCATTTGACAGAAAAAGTGGCTAAAGTTTAATGAGGCTTTTAAAACCTACGGTTACTGAGCTAGTAAGTAATAATGAGGAAATTCACAGCTCTGTTCAAATCTCACGTTCTTACCCAAGGGTCTCCTGTGAAAATGGTGACCTCTGCATGCTCAAAAGAAAATGATTGAAAGGAAATAATATTAAATGGCAGTCTGGATTATTGATTATTAAAGAAACTCAGAAGTTCCTGGGCAATGACATTTAATAAAACAATTTGATAAAACATTGGTGTTGAATAAAAAGGAGAGTAATAAGATAATAAAAAAAGGAGAATAATAAGAAGTTCAGATTCAGGCTTTTTTCCTAATCTTCTGAAGCACCATTATCATCATCCTAATATTCTGGAACATCTCTGGAGCCATCATCATCACCTTCACAATAAGTTAATGAACACTGCCCTTTATATTCTAGAATAGCTACATGCACAATAACTGATTTCTCCTTCACTATGTTATCTTTGAGGCAGTGTATTATTCCCACTTGAGAACTGAGGAAATGGAGACAGACAAAGGGTAAAGGACTTGTCAAAGCTATAAAGACATGATCCACATCTCTTGATGACTCACTCCATTCTCTTAACACTTCTCATAGTCCACTTCTGAGAAACATACCCCCCGAATTGAGCATTTCTCTCCTGCATTTCCCCATCAATAACATCCAATTATTGGCTGGGACTTAAAGTGTGTATATGGATGTGAAAGGCAAACAATGTGTCAGAACAATAATGATAAAAATCTATTTTAATTATTCTCCTTTTTTATTTTAATGCTTTCATTTAGCAAACATGCTGTAGGCAATTGCTCTGTACTAGGCAGAGTTTAGTTGCAGAAATGAATACATATGATAGCATGGTCTCCAATTTCAAGGATTTAAAAGTCCACTTGAAAAACTGATATAGGTATAAATCATAGTACAGTAATAGAGTTGTAAAGCAGGGCTTGGAAACACTAGGGATGAAAAATAGAGTCTGTCTTAGAAATCTAGGAAGACTTCAGAGAGGAGAGGGTATTATATTTGGGATTTGGGATTACCAGTAATTCACCACGCAGAGAACGGATATGGGGAAATATACTTAGTATTAATAGTGTGTGCAAAGGAAGACCCATATGTGTGACCATTACTCAAGTCACCTTTCTTGATTAGAAATTCCTCAGTGTTGTTAGTGCCTGAATCCATGTGACCACAGTCAATCTTACTTGGTTCCTCCAGGTAAAGATTTTTGGGAAGAGTACAGGCTGAGAATGGAGAGAATTCTCAGTTCTGTATTTCTGACTTGGCACTAATTAGCCATGTGGCCTTAGGGAAGTCATTTTACTTCTTAAGACCTAGGTTTTCTTATTTGTTAAAAAAAAAAAAAAAAAAAAAAAAAAAGACAGAGAGAGAGAAAGAAAGAGTTGGTATAATGTCTCTAAAATTTTTTAGTATCAGTGCATAATCTTCCAAATCATGACAGAAGCATTTGTTTTTCCCACCCAATTCTGTGGGTGAGTCTATGATCATCTGGCCCAGGTGTTTTTGTAATTGTGATAAATTGAACAAATTCTGAATGTTCAGTTGTCTTCAAAACTCATCTTGCCACCTGTGTGGTAGGTTGCCTTTCCAACAGTGGTGGAAGTAACCACCCACCCACTGACCCAATTCTATTATTGCCTTAGCTATTTTAGACATGAAATTTTAATAGGCCAATAAATTTTTCAGAATAGAGAGGCTACATGCACACACATACTCACACACATGTATATAAACTTAGGAATTAATTTATCTCCTCTGAAAAGCAAAATGTTAGAAATGTTAGCACCCACAGCAGGTGCTTTCTATGGTGGCACACCTGACTTGTGCCTCAGAATTCTTTGGACTTTGTTGGTTAGGCTTTCTAGCTTGCAATTAAACAATAAAGGGAACTAATACCCCTTTCAAGTTATCCTGAGAAAAATGAACCAAATTATAAGCGTACCTTCATGATCTGGAACTTAGAGTAAGTAAACTATTCAGAAACTGACAAAACTGTTATAAACGATTGCTCTCTATTTTTCTCTTTTATGTACAATAAAGTCTTTCTTTCTTGTATATTTAACTCTTGTTCTCCCTTTCCTTTTCTATAGTTGCTTTCTTTCTTTTCTCTTTTATTCTTTTGTATAAATATATACTTTGCATGACTATCAAGATATACAGTTCTAACTCTACTTCAAGATTTGCAGCTTCAAATTCTACCACTTGCTGTCCATTCTTGCGTCTCATAATTTAATTTTATGAGAAATTGTACCATGACATACTAATGTTGCGCACCATCTTGCATATGCTTTTATAAAAAGTCTACTGGGGTACATTTCAATTCCTTTCTCCAGAGCCAATCACTATGATATAATTTATGAAGTTATACATCTTGATGTCCCATGGAAGAATGAATTGGTCTATGGTAAGAATGATCAGGATATGGCACAAAACTACTTGGAAACTTGCAAAGTCCCTGATGTAGAAAGCCACCCAGGACAAGTGGAGAAGACAAAGAGCCCCTGGTGGTTGGGACAAATGAGGAACTAAGAAAAAAGTGCACTAGAAAAAAAGTCAAGCTATACTGACTTATTTCAATAAGGAGGCCTCATGGAAAAGAGTAGCTGCTATTGGATAGCCCACTGATGAATTTTATGGTAATTCACTGTGATTCTCCAGTTCCTATTTGTCTTTGCCCTAGCAACAGTAAAATAAGTGAGAAATTTTATTTATTTATTTAGCAATTATTATTGAGCTTTGAATCCATACCAAGCATAGGTTTTCCCATTACAGCATGCTTATTATTTGAGGTGGCTGTGAAATAACAACAAAACCTTTAGATGAATGCTAGGGATGCTAATTACTTGAGGGTGATATTGTGATTGCTGAAAGTACAAAAGGAGGAAAGAGGCTTGCCTTGAACCAAATCACCTGACTTCTTTCCTCCCTCTTTCTTCTGTCCTCCCCTCCATACCATTTGGTATGACCAATTTGCACCATGACCAACGCTGCTATCACTCCTAGCCTCTGCAAGATCACTGAGAAAGATACATGCACAGAAGAGGAAACGTAAAATGAAATAAATGTATATTACTATCTGGGGTTTGAGCTTTCATTGTTTACTCAACAGGATCCCCTATTTGGTTAAGCTAGATAGATGAAGACTTCATTACATCTAAGCAAGCTTAAAAGTCTGTACTTCATAATCAAATCCAGAACCAAGACTTGCATTTGAAATTGTACCACTACAATTGAGAAAACTAACATGCAGTCCATACTAACAGGTAAAGGAAGAAGCCAGAAAATGAGAGTTTATTACAGTGACTATATTAGACTGGCCCAGATCACCCAGTAGGCTTTTTAGAAGAAACATTCATTATTCTCCAATGAGTAGATATGGTAGACTTTCAAGGGAAAAGACTCTTGAGCAAGACCCTGAAGAATGGTAAAAATTGAACAAGCAGAGATAAGAGGCTAGAAAATCCTAAGCAAAAATAACACTGAGGGAAAGGCACAGAGTAGCCACAGCCCTGGAGAATTTACAGGACACAGAAAAGAGTTTAGTTGGGCTAGAGCTAAGAGTACATGGAGGGTGACATAAGAACAAAGGTAATAGAAGCTCATGACACTTTTGAGTCAGAAGGAAAAACACTATTAAAGTTCCCCATCAGGAAGACGGGGCATTTGATACATATAACTGAGCAGTGATTGGAAGTAGAGACACCAGTCAGGAAACCACTGAAAGGATACAGGTAAAAAAAGAAGTAATGAATCCTACTCAGGCAGTTAAAATGAAAAGCAGATGTTGGATGGGAGGTATTTTATGAAGGCTGAAAGAAAAAAAAAACATATTTTAAAAAATATTCAAAGAAGAGAGTTTAAATCTGAAATCCTGGGAAGAGTGTTGCATCATTACTTGGAAATAGAATGACCAATGAAGGAAGAGTTTTCAGGTAAAATTATATATTCACTTTTAAATGTAATGAATTGGAAAAGTCTGTAGAACACCCCAGATAAGAATTCTTGCAGAATATTAGAAATGTAGAAATATAGTTCCAGAGAGAGCTTAGCGTTGCAGTATTTCTCATAGAGGTAATTTTTAAATTTATAAGACTGGCTTATACTTTTTATAGAGTCAGGGCAGAAGGACCAAAAAGTGAGGAGGAAGCAGATCTTTTGGCAACACATATATTAAAGTATAGAAAGAAAAAGAAAAGAAAAAGAAAAAGCGAGAAAGAAGAAAGTATGCCGGGCGCGGTGGCTTAAGCCTGTAATCCCAGCACTTTGGGAGGCCGAGACGGGCGGATCACAAGGTCAGGAGATCGAGACCATCCTGGCTAACATGGTGAAACCCCGTCTCTACTAAAAATCCAAAAAAAAAAAAAAAAAAAAAAGAACTAGCCGGGCGAGGTGGCGGGCGCCTGTAGTCCCAGCTACTTGGGAGGCTGAGGCAGGAGAATGGCGTAAACCCGGGAGGCGGAGTTTGCAGTGAGCTGAGATCCGGCCACTGCACTCCAGCCTGGGCAACAGGGCGAGACTGCGTCTCAAAAAAAAAAAAAAAAAAAAAGAAAAGAAAGTATAACACTGGAGAGCAAAATGTTTTGAAAAGTAAGTTGGTAGGTACTGAAGGACACAGAAAAATTTAGGATGTTGGAGAATCAGAGAAAATAAGAAATATATATATGTGTGTGTGTGTGTAATACAGAAATATTTAATATATCAGCTTGTTATTTTATTTCAAATTATATATATATATACACACCAAGAACTCAGAGTGCTGACTAATGGGGGTAATTGACCTCTGTGTTGGTCTCCAGAAGATACAGCCTGAAGTACACTTTATTCCACAACTCATATTATTTGTGTTAAGATCATGCATATATATATACACACACATACATATATATACATATATACACACATATATATACACATATATACACACACACATATATACACATATATAAACACACATACATATATATACACATATATACACACACATATATATACATATATACACACACACATATATATACATATATACACACATACATATATATACATATATATACACACACATATATACACACATATATGTGTATATATATGTGAAAATACATATGACATCTAAAAGTGTAATGTTTCAAAAAAGCAATGCGTGGCTTAAATAGTAAGAACAAAAGTCAGATTGTGAAGGATTCAGAAATCTGTGATCAATAATCAGTGTAATGTGTGATTTCATCTGCCTGCCATCTGCAAAGAGGCCGACGGTATGGAGATAAAGAACCTGCCAGCAACAGGAATCTGTGATTTAATTCACTTCATGGAACTGATTTGAATCGAGTTCAGGCCCATACTCTTCTACAGTGGTTGACAACAGCAATACAAAATTGATTTTAAAGTACTTAAATTCTTAACAAAAATAATATGCGCTGTGGAATAAAGTGTGCCACAGGCTGTATCTACGGACACCAACACGGAGTTCAATTACCCCCCTTAGTCAGGACTCTGAGTTCTTAGCGTATATAAAAAAATCCATTACGTGTTTTTGAGATAAAATAACAAGCTAATTTATTAAATATTTCTTTTTATGATTTAAAAAGATGTTGGCTTTATTTTAGCATACTTATTGGTATTTAACAGCTAGTTCTAATTAAATTCCAGCAAGAGCAAAACATTGACTGAAGAGTGAGGGTGATGATGATGATGGTGGATCATTGCTAGAATTACAGGACCACCTACCATACTTCAAGTGCTTTATGAGATGATGTTATTTTCACCTCCTACTTGGAGAAGAGAAAGGATGCTGTGCTTTTTCCAGAAAGCTTGTATTTGGTAGGGCCATTTCCCTGTGAGCTCATTAGCCTTCAACAAGCATGCCATTATAGCAGTACTATTTAGCACTTCCCATCCTCAAAGTACTTGGCAAATATTAGCTAATTAGTTCTTCAAACTCTCATGAGAGTTTTCTAAGTATGTATTGTTCTTGTTACCTTGTCACAACTGGAGTCCAGCCGTCTACATAACTTTTCCAAGGAAGTAGAGGGCATCATTGAAAGAGCCAAGACTCTAACTTAGAAATATTTAAGTTTTGGTGTTGTCATTTGGTTCCAGGCCCATGTGTCTCCCTTTCTATGGAAGACATTTACAATGAAGCAACTAGTCATGTGAATCTTAAAGTATATCTGAAACATAACAGTATAACCTTCATTTGTTTTATAAGACTAACATAGCATTCCTCCATTCTCCCTTCTGTGTTACTAACACACAAGGTGAAAATTATATTTACATATTACTGGCTGGGTCTTGTCTCCACCACTTTTTACCCCAGTTTTGATTCAGTAAAGGATTCAACGAAGGAAAAGTTTACAATGAAAGCTACTGTAGCACTCAATCTTAATAAACCTTCTTCACTTTCAACTCTGAGATATAATATTATACATAAGCATTCATGTAACTTTATATAACATTCAAGGTGCCTTCTTTCATATTTCTGATCATAATAACTTTCTTTATAAACCTTATAAAACTGGAAGTTTCTCTCCCAGTTTTATTGTTGTGTATCCCAGTTTTATGTCAACACCAATTGAAGTAAAACAAAATTGTTTATATTCTTTTTTTGGGGGATGGGGATGGGGACAGAGTCTCATACTGTCACCAGGCTGGAGTGCAGTGGTGCAGTCTTGGCTCACTGCAACCTCTGCCTCCTGGGTTCAAGTGATTCTCCTGCCTCAGCCTCCTGAGTAGCTGGGACTACAGGCGCCTGCCACCACGCCTAGCTAATTTTTGTATTTTTAGTAGAGATGGGGCTTCAGCATGTTGGCCGGGATAGTATCAATCTTCTGACCCTGTGATCCACCCACCTTGGCCTCCCAAAGTGCTGGGATTACCGGCGTGAGCCACCACACCCAGCCCTGTTTATATTCTTAGCATGTCATCTTCGTGTAATTTTTCTTTGCCAATAGTGCTGTCTCTCTCCTGGTTGCCTGAGCCCTAGACTTTGGGTCTACTACTTATTGTATCTCTCTTTAAGCTCCCACAAAAAGATAAATAACATCAAATCTTTTCTTCATACTCTGGTGGAAAGTACCATTTTTTTTTCTTTTTTCTTTTCATGGACACTCACTCGATACAAGCTCATTGTAATAGGTTCCTGGTTTGCATTCAAAATACTTGAACATATTTAGGTGAGCAAATCTTGTATTTCACTCAATGGGAATAATCCTGTGTTATTCTAGCAGAGACAGGTGGAGGTAAGGCAGATAAACTGATATCTGAAAGCTCCTCACTTTCCAACATCTCTTCCATGCTAAATGGTGTAACCTCAAATATCCAGGTGGGTAGGTTCCCAGGCCAGCCATGAGAATTCTAACAGTCAGATATAAAATAAAAAGCAAAAAATAAGAACAACAAAATTAACAAAGAAATAAACCAACAAGTCATCACCACAGCCAACAATACCATGAAGCCAGAAAAACAGAAGCTACTGTTCCAGAAAATTACCTATGGGTCTGTTTGCAGGACCCAGCTCCTGAGAAATGGGATTCTCCTAAGGTAGAGAGAGATGACAATGATGTATTTAGTCCTTGTAGATGTGAGTGGGTAGTTTTTTTCTAGCATAATTTCTAACCTATTTATTATTTTCAATGTTTTACTTTCTGTTTTCTGTTGTTTGGGTTTTTTGTTTTGTTTTATCCTGGATTTTTGTTATTTGTTCATTTAAACTGGATTTCAACTATTGCTTTGTATTTTCATCCCTAAAGAATCTTATTCCACTGTGAGGCCACTGGTAGAGCAGTCTGCCTAAGGTAACTGAATCTTAGTTGATTAAGATCCCATTGGGATTGAGGATTAGTGCTTGTAAAATCAATTCACATCTCTGCAGAACTAGAGAAAGTGAGCTGGACCAGCTGTATGCTCATGACAGAACACTATTTTCTTTATTCTTTTATTTCTACCTTTCTTTTCTTTTGTCAGCTTCTTGTTTATTGACCTTTTGTGGAGAAACAACACCAAGAAGAAAATGGCAGTTATTTGGGCAATTTGATTATGTTGGTTGCTTTCTTGTTAATCAGCTGGTTATGTGTGTTTTCATAAACATTCACTGTATTGCCTGCTTTCTGATATAGCTTTGTTCTACTTTGTTAGTCCTATGTCAGCTATTGGAGCATATGTTCTTCAAGGAATGATAAGCTATTGCAGAATTTACCATAACATTCACACTAAATGGACCTGCACAACGTTGTAGATTAGCAATAAATTCTTATGAGATGAATAAGTGATATTGTAGAGAAATCTACTATGTAAGCCTAATCTTTGCTTATTTCTTTCCTTATGAATTATAACAAAGGTAACATATAGAAAAAGTACTTATATTTAGGGAACTTGGGGGAGAAGGCTAATATATACATATGAGTTAGAATATATTAAATAACATCTAGAAAATATCTTGATTGTGTACAATGGAATACATGTCTGTGTAGTTAATGAATTTGAGACAGAAGAGGTCAGTGTGTGTTGTTTCAAAGAAAAAAATTATTAAAAGATAAGAATAAAAGACATAATCCAGGAAATTAAAATAAAAATCAATTTCTTCTTTCCCCTTCAAAACAGTTATTTCATCTCTTATAATATCCTGTATTTATTCATGTTAATCAGCCCCATATCTTCATAGATATCCTATGGTATTGCTATTATAGGTAGATATGTGTGCTTATAAATAGGTTGCAAATTATGTTCATTCCTTTAATATTAATCTAGAAGCAAAGAGGGCTGCTGTTATTGTGCATTATTATTCCTGCACAAGAGATGACAGGAGAGGCAGAAACTATCTGGAGCTTGGTCTGAATTGCAGTTTTAAGCACATCTGATGTAGTGCATGTCTGGAGGTGGCATTTCTAACCTTTTTATCAACTGGGTTCCATGGATCAGAATAAATGATAACAATAGCTCACCGCCTTCTGCTGGACAAATTTGCTACTTGAAAAATGATCAGGGCCCTATTAAGAGAAGCCACACCGCCCTAATGGGGAGCAGATCACAGACCAGGTCTCTTTGCACCTGTCTCTCTCTGCATGAAGGGACATGACCTTGCCTGTCTTTTTCCCTGGGATCAGTTGAATGATAGACTTCTTTTCTTTCTCTGAATTGTTACAGCAAGAGGAGAGGAAAGATTGCAGATTTTTTTTTTCTTTTTCTTCAGAAAAGAGACGTGGCCCATTTTAACATCCCCATTATCTATGTATCTGTCCACAAAAGCTCTATTTGAAAAAACGCTATGGTTTCACAATGATGACAAGCCCTTTCCAATTCTACTTTCCCTATCCACAATATACCTGGGGCTCCATTTTCATACTTGGAAGGGCAATGCATTTACTAACTGCCCCCAAACCTTCCCTACACTGACCCACCCCTCAGATTTTGCTCTGGTCTTCCCTTTCATGAATCATATCCTCTCCTTCCTTTTATGTCTACATATTGTAGTTCTCCTTCAAGACATAATTCAAATTCTACATTCTCTCTGAGGCAATCCTTGCCCATTCAAACTCACAATACTATCTTCTTATTTTGAACCAACTATATAGTATTCTTGAGATCCAGTGTAGAAACTGAAACTTATTATCCCATGTTCATTTATTTATGGTGCAAGACCTGATCTTGCTACATTCTATTTTATTTTCACCCTTCATTCCCTGTGCCTTCTTTCATGTTCCCCATAATTATCCAACTTTATGTGTTTCACCTATAACCTTAAAAATGTATGTGTATATATCTGTTAACTTTTTGGAATTTTATTTTGTGAGATTATGAATCTTTAAAAATTATGTTAATTGTATTATACAATATTCCTTTCCTTTCTTACATAGTATGCTGCATTAAGTCATTAGAAAATAATATATTATAGGTAGATAGACTGATTGATAGATAAGTAGCAGATAGCAGAAAGTACAGAATAGACAGATAAATCATGGAAAATCTCAGACTCATTTTCAAAGCTCCAGACATGTGTGAGAAGAAAGCAATCGAGCCCACCTCTCTTCTTCACTGTGTGGTCCTCATTTTGAACTTCAAACAAAGAAACACATAAACAACAAATAGAGAATCCTTGGCCTGGAAAGGTCAGTGTTTCAAGAAAAGTTACATGACTCAACAGAGAATGAACAAATGAATGATGCATTTGGTCCATTCTTACTGAAATATAACAACCACTGGGCCATAACATTTCTCTCCTAGGTTTTTGAGCAAGTCGGTGTGTGTTTGACCACACTTCCGGTATACGTGTGAATGCCCATAACTGACCCTTCCTTTATCCAAGGCTGAAATAAAGGTTAAAAGTCTGAGATTTTCAAATATGGACATTACTTTCACTTAGATTGAGGCAATGGTTATCTTGTGACTTTTGTGCACCCAAAACACATTTGCCTTTGTGGGCCTCTTCTTCCTTTAAACAAAACAAAAGAAACAAAAAATTTAAAAGGTCAACAAACCAACTGACAATATACATTATATTTCATGACTGTCGCATAAGGATGAATGTAATAATCCAGTTTCAATTCGTTATTATACATTCATTATTGCTGTTATAGTCAGTATTATTCTGATTTTAATATAACTTTATATTAAAATATTTTCCTGACCCCTGAAAATATCATGGGCTCTAGGCACTTTGCCTACCATATTAAATGAATTAGCTGGTCCTGAGTGAGGGAAGAAGGTGAATTATCTATTACTCGAAACATCAACAATTCACAGTAATGCTTTAGTGTTTTTAAAACATTTAGGCATTATATTCACTGGTATTAAAAATAACTATGTGATACGGAATCATGGCACAATTTTTACAAATCTGGACACTAAGGTTCTGCCAGTTGTGTTACTGCAATAGAAATGAATAAGCAGTCTAATGCTACAAGAACTCATGCCCTAGTTCCTGAAAGTCCAGTGCATTTTTTCCCCATTAGAGGATCAGCATTAACTTCAGAGTGTTTCTGTTTAATACTTGGCTAATTCATTTTATCGCAATTTAAATTAATTAATCACTCCTTTCAATAAGAAACACAGGCTTTATTTCCTCTCTCATTTATGATTTGTCAGATGTGTAAATCTACATATTTATTAAATAAACATATCATAATGAATAAATGAAGACAAAGATAAAGAGCATTTTTTATGAGACTATCTTTGTCTTTAACAACTGGCACCACCACTCCCTTCATACCTTCCCCATCAAAAAAATGGAAGCAAAAATGCTAAATTTACTTGGAAGAGTTTAGTTTTGAAAAATTGTGTGCACCTTAAAGCTTAAGATAGTTACGGGATTTAACTATTAGTGTACTGTGTCTCTGTATACAATTTATTTTTGTAAAATATCTGGACACTGTCAGTTTTGTCCCTCAATGAACGTAACACAAGTTTCAACATTTTGAGGAGTGTTTGTAAAAGTGAAGGTCTTCCTGCTGTTTGAGAGTAGCTCCTTTGTCTTTGTGGGGAAAACTACATGTAGTAGAGTCTCTAGCCTCTGTAATGCACAGCACCCTTCATCTGTCAAGCTCTTTCATTTGAAAGTAATAAGCAGCCAAGAGTTTGAAAAACTAAATCAATTAAGAATATTTATGCAGGAAAACTATCACTAAACACCTCCATTCACTCATGTAATGAGATTGGCATCACGATAAAATTCTTGTCTTGTAAGATAATGATCTTATGGCTTTTTCTGGCTCTTAAGCCAAAGATAATTGGGTTAATCTCTGCGGGAAGTCCATCTGTTTTCAGTAAACCATTTTAATTGTGGATGACTTTATTTCAGAAACGTGGAAAAGGTCTTGCCACTCGCTTCCTGATCCTGGGATATTACAAGAATGAATGTCAAAATTCAAAATGTAGAGGCATAGAAAGATGTAGATGCAGTGACATTTTCTGTCTGCGAATAGTGTGATATTGGCAATATTTTGTGTTTGTTGGTTGCTTTTCATTAAGGATTTAAACATTAAGTTTTTGATGTTAATACTTGCACAGTGTTACTTAAAAACGATAAAGTATTAATTTTGCAAAGGTAACATGAGATTGTGCATAGGAAGTTATAAAACTAAGACCATAAGGGTGTATTCTCAAACCTTCCCTACATAGTGCCACATATGTAGCACTTGGTCATATATAACAATATATTGTAGTATCTTCTAATTGTTTCATGTGTGAGAATCCAATTTGTCCAACTCCATTTTGCAAGCTCATTGAAGATAAAGGCTAGGAATATGCCTTGTCTTTTACACCAGGCATATGTTAGATGCTTACTACACTTTAAGATATTTAGTTTTTGAACAATGGATTAATTCATATTTGAGTTAGATAAGAACTAATCTTTTAAGAATGCAATGAATTTTACATGGTAAGTTAGAGAAAACTGACAACCATATTTGCCTAATTTTATGTTTTATTTCCATATATATTAGAACATTGTTGAATGAATATAGACAGATACAAAACACACACCACACATACACACACATGCACACACACACTTTCTCCCTTTCAGACTCTCCATCTTGCCTGGTGGATTTGAATCCCAATTCTACCACTTATTAGTGGCAACAATCTGACAGCATCATTTTGATGACCAAAAGACTTCAATGCTGTAGCATACACTGTGTGTGTTAGCCATTGCTGTAGTCATTGTTATCACTTGACAGTTATGCCTATGGAGAGCAGCTCCAGACATGTTGCCAAGAATGCCCCTCCTTCTCTTAGTCTTTGTCTAAATGGCAGGAAGCCAGATTAAGAAATGTACTTTTGACTCTTGGTTTCCATCACTAGCCCATTCCGTTTCCATGAAGCAGCTTCTGCTTCAGTAAAACAGTTCTACACCTCACATTTTAGAGTTAGGAGAAATTCATTGTTCTCTCTTCCTTATTTTACATTTTAGAAAGTAAAACCCAGTAAAGATGTCATATGCATGACAGCATGCACATCTGCGTGCTGTTATACTAATGCAAGTTAGGGCTTTCACAGAAAGAAGATAACAAAGAACACAAGATACAATCTTTGGCTTCACCCATGCAGTATATATTTACTGAGCATCTGCCATATGGCAGGCGCTAAGCTGGATGCAAAACTAGAGATGTCTTTGCCATTCTTTGCCACTTATAGTCCGGGGGAAGAAACAGCCAAGACTCAGAATAACACCAATAAAAATACCATTACAACTCTGACCAGGGTTATGAATGAGAATTACTTGGTGCTGAAAGAATGGATCACAGAGGTGTATAACCTGGAATGGGTGCCCAGAAGAGGCTTATTTGAGGTAAAAACAATTAAGCTGGGATTTATGCTGGCTACTTGGAGGCAGGTGGTGGTGGTGTGCAGGAAAAGTGTTATTTGCAATGTTCCAGAAACAGACAGCATCATAGGAGAAGCCTTTGTGATGAAAGGGAGCAGAAGATGTTTGGGAGACTGAAATAAATTGAACAGACTGAAGTATTGACTAAGGATAACTGTAAAAATACATACCTCCTATGGCTATATTCCGTAATAACTTAAGTGTACATTTTAAAATAACTAAAAGTATAATTGGCTTGCTTGAAACACAAAGGATAAATGCTAAAGGGAAGGGATAACCCATTCTCTATGATATCATTATTTCACATTGCAGGCCTGCATCAAAACATTTCATGTACCCCCAAAATATACACCCCTACTAAGTACCCACGTAAATTAAAAAAAAAATAGAGACCAGACCCACCAGGACTTGAGGCCATGGTAAGAACAGTATAGGAAGGCCAATGAGTGTGCATTTTTTTCTGATAATCAATTGATTTAATTTATTAAATATGAAATTGATTATCTTAACTATTTGGACATGTCATACACCAGTGGTATTAAGCACATTCACAATATTACTAATACGTAACCATTGCCACTATATATTTCTAGAACTTTTTCATCACTTTAAACAGAAACTCTATATTCATTAAATAATATCTCTCCATTTCTTCCTTCTCCCAGTTCTGGTAACATCTTGCCTTACTTTGTTTGAGCTGCTACAAAAAAATACCATAAACTGGGTAGGCTATAAACAACAGAATTTTATTCTCACAGTTTTTGAGGTGAAAAGTTGAAGACTAAGGGAGATTTGCTGTCTGATAAGGCCTGTTTTCTGGCTCAGGAACCTTCCTGCTATGTCTTTAGATGGTAGAGGGAACTAGGGTTTCTCTCTCAGGCCTTTTTTTAAAGGCACTAATGTCATTCATGATGATTCCTTCTCCATTACCTCCCAAAGGCCCCAATTCCTAATACCATCACCTTGGGAAACTACCAGATGAATTTTGTGGCGGTAGGAGGTGGGGCACAAACATTCAGCCCACAGCACTTTTTTCTATTTTCTGTCTCTATGAAGTTGCCTGTTCTAGGTACTTTATGTAGGTGGATGATTCAATATTTGGAATTATTCAGTATTTGTCTTTTTGTGTCTGTTTTATTTTACTTAGCATAAGGTTTTCAAAGTTCATTCATGTTTCCCCATGAACATGTCCACAGAGTGAGAGAATAAAATCAAATTTATGTTTCTGAATTTGCCTCCAGAGGCAGGGTGGGGAATATAGGAGATGGAGGCTGTTGGGATGCTCATGATGAGGCTATAGCAGTGGAGGGAGATAAAATAAAATTCATGGATTCAAGAAATAATTAAGAAGAAACTGTTTATTTATTGTCTTCTGTGAGCTTACCATCTATTTGAGGGACATGCAGCATGTGCAAAGCATAATGAAGCTAATTGATTATAATAATTGTAAGACTATGTATAGAGTCACCAGATACCAGTTTAATAGAGCTGTGACTAATGAATAGATAAAGAGCAGTTCAGGTGAGAACACTAGACATAACGTATGACACAAGGAGAGAACGAGAAGAGACAATGTCATACAATGTTAAACCCAGGAATTCAGACAAGATTCATAATAGCTATAGAAGTTCTGATAAGAGAAAGGTGAGTGCGAGACGGAGTAATCCAGGGCACTTCCTGAAGTAGACAAGACCAAGCAAACCCTGGTTTAGAGGTAGGAAAAGGAAGAGCTTGTCCCAGTAAAGACAAAGAGCATTCAGAAAATGCCAAATTGCTGCACAGCCTCAATAAAAACTTAGAAATGGATGAGAAGTCGCTCAAGGAAAGAGAGGCAATGTTTCCACATAAATCTAGACAATAATAAATAATGCAAGAACAGCAAATCAATTTGGTGAAAGACAATCCTTCTCTCAACTTATCCCCAGTATGTTCTAAAATGGTCGACTTAAACACTCTTTTGTCCTGAAATGACTCCGTGGGGATCAGTGGAAATCTTTTAATTTGGAGCACCGACCCCAGCTCAATGTGAAGACGAGTTTCCATTTTCTAACAAAGTTTAATGGACTTGAAGGTCTAGAACAAATAGCCAGAAAATAAATGTTTTCTGTAACATGCTGGAAAACTCAGATCTGAGTGTCAAAAAGCTGGATCTACTTCACATGCCGGGAAAATTGCATTAGTATCTGGAGCAAGTAATATCAGTAGGTGACGAAGATAAGTAATGAGGCAGAAAAAGAACAAGAAGAAGACCAGATTTACAAAGCAATCCATGGTGAGGCAAGATATTGATTTGAAATTACAGTTGATTACACTGGTAGGGGGCAAAGAAGGCAGCATTTTCTCAGATGTTGTGAACAAGTGACATTTCAAAGCACTTTTCATGTGTTTGAACTCAGACCTCTCATTGGGCCCCGTGTCGGCACAGAGAGAAGAGAGAGAGGTAATTGAGTGAGGTCAGCTCTCTTTGTTTAAGAGAAAGAAAAAAAAATTTCTTCCTTGTTAGGATGTCCATTCAGGGCTTGAATACCGACAGACGAAAATATATTATCATAAGACCACAACAGTTGCCTTTGGCTTTAACTACATACAAATTTCTCCATAACTTTATTTAGCTTCTTTATCAATCAGTCTACTAATCAGTCAGTTAGAAATTACATGCTGGGTATACACAAGAGCAAACAAAGAAGCGGGTCAGGCAGATTATATGGCCACCTCCAGAGAACTGAACACAGAACTCAGCATTATAAGTCCAGTGAATGGTAGGAAAACAAGCATTATAAGGTTTAAAAAGCCAGTATGGACTGATGAGATCAGAAGTGTTACAGGCCAAGTAGACTGTGAACAGGTTCTCGAAAGATGAGTAACATTCTATCAGGCACAAGGGAGAGAATGTCCTTTCAGGAGGGGAAGCTTGTGAGCAAGGAAAGGGGGACAGTGACATTGAGGGCTTGCTGGAATCACACACTGTTCTTTCAGGTTTGGAGGGCAGAATAAGACTCCATGAAGCAAGGGTTAAACATTAGGCTACACAAAAAAGCATGGCTATATTATACAGGCATGTGGGGCCCCAATGATTTTTGAAAAAGCTATAGATTTAATACATGGTGGTATTTTAGTAAGTTTGACTAATGGGAAAGGAGTAGGTTGGAAGAGAAGCTAAAGTCAAAGGATTAAGAGTGGCTACTTCAGCAGCGGTTCAGGTATGAAAGTTTAACAACTTGATTTATGGCAGAACAAGTCAAGTTAAGGGAAGGGGCAAAGAGCTGGGGCCAGAGAACATGGCAAACCCTCCCAACACGGGTGGACTCAGGCTCTGACCTCAGATTCAATGTGTTCAGCGACCTGTCAGAGACCTGCTCAGGAGTCTTAAATTCAAAGTAAAAGCTTCAGAGGGCTGGGGTAGGAGGGGAAAGAGTCCACTCCACAAGCAAAGCGTTTGGTGCTATGCAACCCAAGGATGCCTCTGGAGTTGAGCCATGTTAACGCCCTGGAGACAGAGCCAACAGAGTTTAGGGAGGTCAGGGGTGGGCTTAGCAGGCCTAGGATCATTCAGTGGGGGCAGAAGAGGGTAGAACCGTGGTTACATGAAGAAAAAGAGTCACAGTAGTTGCCTAGGGCTTAATTTGTGTCAATGAAAGCTGGTTTCTCCTGGGGACACCTAACACCTCTCTGTGAAGTTGTCTCTTATCATGTAAGTACATACCGGATTAAGGGTGTTGATTCCACAGAAATAGATAATGATGGGTTTTATTTAATGAAATTGTTTCCTGAGAGTTTGCTCTGGCTGCCAGAGGACCTCACATTCAAGAGGACTCAAATTATTCTCAAGTTTAGCTGCACTTTAGAATCATCTCATGGGCTTTTGCAAAGATGGTACAAGGTTCTCCCCAAACAAATTAAAACAAAGTCTTTGGGGGTGGGACAGCAGCATTTTTTTTTAAATTGCACAGATGATTCAAAGGGGCTTATAAAGAGTCTACATTCATTTTTGTTTCAACATGAATTACTCACATCAGACTTTACCTTGGCACTTGTCAAAAAGAAAGATCTCTCGAGATCTCTGGAGGTGGGCCCAGTAATCCGTGTTTCTGAAAAGCACTGCATTTTGAAACTGGCTGTATTATATGTGAATTCCCTTGAATGTTCCCAGTTGATGGGTCGTAAGTAAGATCTGGAAGAAGGTCCTTAAAATGAGATGTTCCTCTCGGGCTTTACTGTTGAATTCTGAAACAGCAAAGACAGCTGTAAACCTCTTCTTCGAAAAACTATAATATCACTGGGTCGGGAGGTTACATCCTACATTAGCTGTAGAAGAGCTTTCCCTAAAGCTGCCACATCTTTTAAATAAATGATGATTAAAATCTTTGTAGTCCTGAAGATATTAGTGAACCTGATCCTAAACAGTTGTATCTGCCAGCATTGTCACCTACAGACATTTACTGAGCAGCTTCCTCATGTAGGGCACTGAGAAAGGCCCTGGAGATACCATGTGTGTTAAACACAGTTGTGACCTAAGGGATTTTGGAGCCACATTAGGAAGGAAAGCCAAGCATAGAAAATAGAAAAATGTCACATTTCTAACTTTATATTTTAACATTTTAAATGTGGAAACTGGAGTGAAGGAATTGGTTTATTTAGTTATTGTTTCCATTTTATAGCAGCCATACTTGCCGTATCCTTTGATCTTATATGCCCTGCAAATATAACCTTTCTCCAGCCAGGGCAAAAAATGCATGGTTTCTCTGAATAATTATGGCTTTAAAAATGTAGAGATTTATTTCTGAATAAAGAGTTCATAATCTAATAATTTTAGCCAGTAGAGTCAGCAATCTCTGGGTGCATCTGTTTGTTATTGTCAAAACACTGATCCAAGAACAGGCCTTGTACTTCACTTTTTGCACCATTTTGAAGTATATTAACTTTATCATATTTATATACATGTAATTTTCCTGTCACAGAATCAAATTTCTCATTCAGGTTTTTGGTCCAATGTTTATGACCCAGGAATTAAAAAACCTATTGCCTCATCTTTATCCAGTCTAATTCTCTTTGCTTGTACTTCTTAGCATGCTTCAATCACCTTTCCTTCCCCACATGGTTAGCACACAATCTCCTACATTCATGAAGCTACTTAACAATTATTTTATATTTACTGCCCACTGGAATCTAAATCATTATCATTATCGTTAACCAACTGCTCCGAAGCATGAACCAGTCCAGTGCATGCACTGAGCAGAGAAAATGGTTCCCAATCATGAGCAGCAAGCAATGGCCAGATGAGCTCAGTGCAAAAGGGGACACGGTGGTTGGATCCCAGCCTAAGAGCGAAGAGGGAGTTGATATCTATTCATGCCCCCAAAGAGTTGATGGAAATTTAAAAATAATGTTTAGCCAGAATTTCATTTGGCTAATGATAAGAAAACAATGTCAATCATTTGAAGTTGATTTATCTAATCTGAGATGATTGGATAGCCCTGTCAACAAATTTCCCAATCATAGAAATGTCCTGTCCTAAGAAAAAGTAGGATGTAAACTTCCATTGCTCATTGTAAATGCTATTTATGAAAAGTTATTAAATAAATGACCTGAACAAAAACTACCTGCATGGATTTTTGTTGTTTGATTTTTGTTTTATGTTTGGTTCAGGATGACATCGGTTACTACTGTGAATCTCTCTCACAAAGATAAGTAGAAGTTTGTATCAATGTCAGGCAAAACAAAAACACTACACATTTTCTCTCTCTTTCTGTTCTTCTTTCTCTCCTCATCTCCCCTATCTTAATTCTGTAGCTTCCTGAAGAAACACACATACATATGTATACATACATATAATTTTTTTAAAAGAAGGAGTGTATCTTTAAATAAATACAGTGAATCACTGTATAGGGTTATTTTAGTTTAGAATTTTTGCTTTTGTTTTTGTTTTCCACAAGACATATTGTCCTCATTCACTTCTACAGAAACCTACTGAGACTCATGCTAAGCACTGAGGGTAGGCACCAACAGGACCTGGACTCCATGAAAATCATGTGAACAGAATATAAGTAAATATATGACTTACCTTTCCAAAGCACTTACATATCAAACAACTCATGAATATCTTATAACTCAATTTTCATATTAACATTGCTTCTGAGAAAGCAGTGTCCCATAAAGGAAAGATTCTTCCCTGTCTTTGTCAGCTGGGGCCTCTAGAACAAAATTTTGCAGACTGGTGGCTTAAAGAGCAAACATATATTTCTCAAAATTCTGGAAGCTGAGAAGTCCAAAATCAAGGTGCTGGCAGGTTCAATGTCAGATGAGGACTTTCTTCCTGATTTGCAGACATGCGTCTTCATGTTATTTGCTCACATGGTCTTCCCTTGGTGCATGTAGGTGAATGCAGTGAGAAATCATGTGTCTCTTCCTCTTGTTATAAGGGCATTATTCCTATCATAAGGATCTCACTCTCATGACTTATTTTAGTTACCTCCCACAGTCCTCCCCTTCCAAATATCATCATATTGGGGATTAGGGCTTCAACATATATAGTCTTGGGGGGGATATATGCATTTGGTCCATAAAATTGCCTAAGTATCAAAAGACCAGAAAGTTTGCTTTTTGATCTTGGGCAATCCGTGACTTCTCTGGTTCTCAGCAGTCATGTATGCTGAATTCAACTGCCTTACCTATCTCATGGGCTTGTGGGTGAAGATTCAATTATGTTTTTAAAAATAGAAACATCTCAAAATTGCTTTTAAAAAGAGATTATAAAGAAACAAATACGCAAATGCTTATTAAATACCTTTTTCAATGATAAAATACATAAAGCATGACTCCTGATAGACACACATTTTTGCATGGTCAAGTGAGAATCTCAACCTCCAGCCCATATTTCCTTACTCTTAGATCCAACGCAACTTTATTGCACATCAGAATTGAGACTCAGGATGGCAAACATATTTTCCTTTTTTTTTTTTTTTTTTTGTTTACTCGGCTGTATTTCTATGGCGTGTTCTCAGCTCACTGCAATCGCCTCCTCCTGGGTTCAAGTGATTCTCCTGCCTCAGCCTCCTGAGTAGCTTGAGTAGGATTACAGATGCCTGCCACCACGCCCGGCTAATTGTTTTTTGTAATTTTAGTAGAGACTGGGTTTCACCATGCTGGCCAGGCTGGTCTTGAACGCCTGTCCTCAAGTGATCTGCCCGCCTCAGCCTCCCAAAGTGCTGGAATTACAAGCGTGAGCCACCATGCCCAGCTGGCAAACATATTTTCTATCTCATTCCCAAGGTTTGGACACTGAAGTCAATATTATAGTGAGAAGCCTGTGTTTTATTAATTTTTTCTTAGTTTTTCTTATTCACTATATGATCCTTTTCAAAGAGAAGACCAAAGACTATTTTGATTACTCATTTAATAGTTGAGTAACTGAGGAACTGGCTGAATAACTGGCTAATACCCTCTTCTCCAAATTTGAGTTCCAGTTTGCTAAAGAAAATTGAAGAAGATGAGAGTCATTCAGACAGGCATTTAAAGAGTAAATATTAAGCACTTTCTGTATGATTAGCCCAAAGACGAGGTACTAGGAAAGATATTGCAATCTCTCCACATAGGGAGAATAGAGTTAACCTATAATTTGTTTCAGATGTCAAAATTGAAAACTTCAAACATACACTAAGAGGTCATGAAAAGGTTTACTACTGACATAATGAGGCTTCCTGGGGAAAGGAGAGAAGGCCTCCCAAGTGGGCATGAAAATGGCTTGAGTGAGCAAGAATATAACACAGGCTCGGAGTTTTACTATGATTGGGGGTAGGGTGGAAGTGAAGATTTCCTTGTGGGGGCCGGTAGTTGCGTAATTTGAATCCTATCTGAACCAAAGGAGGAAGGATCTAGACTCTCTTACCAACTTACCCAATGTTGAGTAGAAGTAGAAGAGGGAGAGGTGAGGCTTAAAAGCGCTCAAAAGTCAGAAATCGAGAAAATGAGGCCAGACGTTTTATTACAACATGTTATATCTTGTGCCCAAGAAGTATTAAAAACAAGTCACAGGCAAAAATATAAAATGACAACGATCCCAAATGCTATTAATGTCAACTAGCTATCATTTAATTTTCTAAGCATGTTTCAGATAATAGGTAAATAGGGACTTTGAAGATGGCCAAATTGTGAACTAGTGTGGTCATAAAATGTTCCAGAAAGCAGGTGAATTAGACAAGGCTTAAAAAGTGGTTAAGTCTGACTAGGCCGAAGGATAGGAAGAGGTTGTTCAACCAAATGTCCTTCTCAATCTCTGTTGAAAATGTATCCATTTTTTTTTCTTTTCTTTTTTGTTTTTTGTTTTTTTTTAAACAATCTAAGTATATGACAAAATCAGCTTTGGACAAAGTTTGTGGTAGAATATATGGCCCACTGTGCTTGGAATTTTCAGACAGGGACAAAGAAAAATAGATTTTAACTTTTGAATTGAGTATTTATTATTTTTGTGATTGCTTTATTTTTTGCTCCATTCATTTTCCCTTTGCACATTTTGTTCAGTTATTCTCACAGATAGGTGGGAAGGTGGGTAGGCATAGATGTCCAAACCATAAAGCAGCTTTCCCTGGGGTCACAGCAAATCACTGCATAAATCAACATACATGAGAATTTCATCGTCTCTCAGCCTCAGGAGGACTTTTGAAAACTGACATACTGGAGCTTTTCAAGTCGCCTTTGTATAATTTGCAGGGTATTCTCAGCATTACTCCCTCACTACTTCCTACAGAAATGTTAGAAAACTTCAGACAGCTGCTTTTGCCTTTGAAACTTTCGGATCTTTTTCTACCCACGGCTTCGTTTTTGAACCTCAACTGCCACAAGCAGCCTTATAAACTGGATCGCCAGAGCTCAGGAACAGTGCACCCTCAGTCAGTCAAATATGAAGAAATTTTGCTGAAGAAACCTCCTAGTAGGATCCCCCTACCCTACAATGAAGATTTGGAAAGGACTCAAAACTCCTCCCTCTTCTCTCAAAAACTGGGCCCACAGGGCCTTGAACAATTTGTAAAACACAACAAAGGGAATCAAAATAAAAAACTCTATATACCCTCTGGCAGGGTTTTATGCATTCACACACAATTTCAGTGGGCATTCTGTAGCTCTATGGGAGAAATTGAGCTTCAAGGAGACTCTTTCCTTGTTTTGCTTTTTAGAGAAAGAAGCAGTTGCAATTTTTTGAGGTATAAGTTGAGAAAAAGTGTGTTTTTTAAAAAACCCTACTTTATTTTAGCTCAGATGATCAGTGGAAGAGTGAGGTGAAAGAAGATAATGGGATTCAAGGAGATAACTGAGCTCAAGGAGATGATGGGGTAACACCTCGTTGATGGGAAAGTGCTACATTTTTCAAGTGAGGATCCTTACATCTGGGGATTCACAACATTCCGGTCTTTTTCCCTTACCTGTAAAAGAGTGGCTATAGACTTGCTAAGGTTCATTCAGCAGATACTTATTGGCACTTAACTTTGCTACTCTACTTCCTGAGAATACAAAATTGAATGTACTTATTTTTGGTTTCAGGAATATCCCAATTGTGGTGTGTGAAGAGATAACTGAAAAATAGTTTGATAAATGTATGAAGAAATCTGGGTTGGTATGAAGGGCAGAGAAGGAAGTCTATTAGGAAAGAAAACAACACAATGATGTGCCATTCGCATAAGTCCAGCAGAAAGATTATTGCTAAAGGACTCACAAGCAATAGCGTTGTTCCCTATGCTTTACTGAGAAAGTGGAGATACACACACACACACACACGCACACACACATATGTATATAGTATTTTAAAGAAATGGACTTGTAACCATAAAAGTAGAAAATAATAATGTCAGAAAAATGATAATACATTCCTACAGCATTTTATCAAAATCTTTCTATAAGACAATGTGACATTGTGGTTATTGATATTCCTGTTTCACAAGAAAAAATGTTTATCGAACATGACCACAAATTGCATTAAGAATTTAACATTTTGATTTCTAGGTTTCCTACTTCTAGTTAAAACTCTTCTTAGCAACTCTAACTTCAGCTGGGAAAGGTTTTAACAGAATAAAGACAATAGGAAGGCCCAGGTAGAAAGGACGGATATGAGCCAGTACCTATTTAAGGAGAGGTAACTTTCGGTAATTTGATTACGTGGGAAGCTTAGAAGAAACATTGAGCTGATACTGCCATCCTAGTGATAAGTACATCAGAAATAGTTTCCAATCGAGTGATAAAATATACAAAGTACAATGAAACAACAGAATACAAAACAATAGTACAAAGTAAATAATAGGATCATAACATCTTGAGCATATTGATACGAAGATCCAGAAGAGTTAGAGAGATTGTCAAAAAGTGAAAAGGTGGGGAAGGTTTTAATTGAAGAAGAAATGGGCAAAGAGTTAAAAAGTACAAAGATTATTTTTTTCTCAAAAGTAGCAGAAATGAAAAGTGGCAAAAATAACCAATATGCTGAGATTTTAAGTGGACAAGATAGAAATAAAGAGTTCATTTTAGATAGTAAAAATATCCCCAGCTAGTTTAGAAGTTGAGGCATCTGCTAACAGTATAGTTGACAAGAATGGGGTTTAAGAGTGGGAAGTGGCCGGGCGCGGTGGCTCAAGCCTGTAATCCCAACCCTTTGGGAGGCCGAGACGGGCGGATCACGAGGTCAGGAGATCGAGACCATCCTGGCTAACACGGTGAAACCCCATCTATACTAAAAATACAAAAAAATTAGCTGGGCGTGGTGGCGGGCGCCTGTAGTCCCAGCTACTCGGGAGGCTGAGGCAGGAGAATGGCGTAAACCCGGGAGGCAGAGCTTGCAGTGAGCTGAGATCCGGCCACTGCACTCCAGTCCGGGCGACAGAGCGAGACTCCGCCTCAAAAAAAAAAAAAAAAAAAAAGAGTGGGAAGATTACAGAGGGCTTGGAATATTTAATACTAGGAATGGGGACAAAAGGACATAACTGAAAGAACTGAGAAGGAGGTGAAGACCAAACTTGGGTTGGATAGAAAAGATGAAGAAAGGAAGTGCTGTATTGGGTATTTACAATTATACCCAATACAGCAGAGTACATGAGAATAGGAGATAAGTGTCCTCATTTGGGGCATTGTTTTGGATGAACGTGAAAAATATTGAATGATGTGATAGTTAAATGGGTGGATAGCTGAGAGAGTAAATGTCAGCATTAAGTTGAACTGAACGAAGTACTTCTAATGGGGGAACAAGAAACTGGGAAATTTCTTACAGTAAAGACAATAGAAGTTTAAGAATGGAATTAATGAGTGTAGGTTGTAATAATAATGATATTATGTATTATTATTATTATTATTTAGGCATACAAAATAATATATCCCAAAGACAATATCTGTAAAACATAGGTGGCAAATATCTTAGATATAAAGAAAAATGATAGAACCACAGTTATAAAAAAAGTTTAATGCACTTTTATGGGAATTAAAAGACCAAAGAGACAGAACCTAAATATGGGTATATGGAAGTTCAACTGCAGAACCAACACACTCAATCTATCAGATATAACTATTTTGTAGTCAACAAATCAAGACCACATATAATTGTGTGCATATGAAAGATGTAAAATCTCTTGTATCCTTAGTCAAACTGGAAACCTCAACACCTTCTTGAAAGTAGAGAGTGGATAGTCTGAACTCTCTGACCACAATGTTGCACAGATAGACATAAACCAAATAGTAATCACCATGTGACTTAACCACTTCATTCTTCAAAATAACCCTTGCATTTTGCATCAAGATGTAGAGATGTAGCTAAAGATTTAATCAAAAGAAAATGTGTAACCTTATAACTTATATTACTAAGTAAAAAAAAGTTGAAAATAAATTATGCTGTCATCAACATAAGCCACTATATATAGAATAACAATATTAACCAAGAGAAAATAGAAGAAAATTAATAACATCATTGACATAAGCCACTATACATAGAATAAAAATATTAACCAAGAGAAAATAGAAGAAAATTAACAACATCATTGAGGATTAACAAATACGACAATGAAATAAAAAACATACTTGATTAATAAAGCTTGTTCTCCAAAAACTAACTTAAACAGAACTTTGATTATGAAGTTAATTATATATATGTTAATTATATATATGTAATATGTGTGATTAGAAATAGGATTTCTCTATCTGATCCCCAAATAAAGAAGTCATTTAATTACAAAAGATTACATGTGAATTTATATTTATAAATTTCAAAATTGATATGATTTTTAATAAAAATATAAAATATAAATAAATATAGAATATAAATAATTAAATTGCTTCAAGAAGAGGCAAAATATCTAAATATATTAAAAAGAAAAAAAATACAGACAACTTTCATTGAATACTTGGCATCTTAATGCCACCAAGACCAGACAATATTAGAATGAGTTCTAATTTTCTAGGATAAAGTTTAATTCATTCAAATATTTCAGGCCATAGAAAAGATCCCAAAGATTCCAGTTTGTGTAAGAGGGCTTAAAACTTGAAGCACACACACATACACACACCATGGAAATCAAACCATATGCCATT
This sequence comes from Rhinopithecus roxellana, assembly GCF_007565055.1. Lineage (NCBI taxonomy): Eukaryota > Metazoa > Chordata > Mammalia > Primates > Cercopithecidae > Rhinopithecus > Rhinopithecus roxellana. The sequence continues at coordinate 70,343,912 of NC_044569.1, read as the reverse complement.
CTCACTTATGAACTAGGAGGCAAAAACTCTGACAACAAATAGTAACATTGGGTTTGTATATCGTGTTGCACATATATTTCACAAGTATTAATATTTTTTGACTAGCCTTCTGATTATAGGTACAATATTTACTCCTTATTCCTGGGGGATACATCCCAAAACCTCCAGTTGATGCCTGAAATCTTGAATAGTACTGAGCCCTATATATACCACTATATATATCATGTTTTTTCCTGCATGCACATACCTATGATAAAATTTCATTTATAAGTTAGGTACAGTAAGAGTTTAGCAAACATAATAAAATAGAAAAATGATAACAATATACTTTAATAAATTTTGTGAATGTAGTCTCTTCTTCTCTTTCGCACACAAAATATCTTATTGTACTATATTCTTCCTTGTGTTCTGTCAATGCAATAACCCAGATGGCTACTAAGTTATTAACACATGGGTAGTATAAGCAGTGTAGATATGCTGGAAAAATGGGTGATTCACCCTTAGAGTGAGATGACACAAGATTTCATCATGCTACTCAGAATGGTACACAATGTAAACTTATGAATTGTTTATTTCTGAAATTTTCCATTTAATATTTTTGGATTTTTGGATTGCCGTTGACTGTGGGTGACTGAAACTGGGCAAAATGAAACCATGGATAACCAAGAACTACTATATAGCCATTATTATTCTTAATTTCTAAGTAAGAAAGGGAACTGACTTAAAGAGAGAGAGAGAGAGTGATCTTTTTGATCTCCTTCAGGAGGCAAAATAAGGAGCTAGAATCTCAGTGGTGTGGTTCAGAATCTACTTTAGTCTCCAAAGTACTCAGTCCTGTGGTGGGTATGGGGAGAAGGCAACAGGCTACCTAGTTCAGCTGGATGTTTTACTCTTACTGATGGCATCAGACAAAATATTGCCTATCAGACATCAGCACAGGTGCACTGACATTGGCTAACATGTATTTGACACTAGCTGATTTAAGACAAAACCAGAATCAAGTCATAAAAGATGGGACACTGAGGGACCCATGCCACAGTGGATGGGAAGAGGCCTACCTGGTGATCATTTTAATACAGCACCATGTGAAGGTGTTGAGCGTTTTCATAGATATGGATGGATAATGGAAAGAACTGAGGGGTGCAACATGTTAACTCCTTAGCTGAGAGTTTAGCGGAGTTACAAAATAAACATTTGGATCAGGAATTAGGAACTTTTATTCCTTTATTCAAAATATTTATAATAAACAATCACTCCACATGTCATGCCTTACTATAAATTTATGAAATGCATGTGATTTTTACTCTTGTGGACATTGAAACTGATAACGAAAAAGTGAGTAATAGATTTAAAGCAAATAATTATATTTAAAAATACCTAAAAATACCTAATGACATTTCATTCTGGAACTGGCTATTGGGCTAAGAATCAGCTAACTCTTGGACACGCTTTAACTCATGACACTCTTCAGGGACTATTTACATTTTCTAAATCTATTAATATATTTTCCACTGCAGAATGAAAGTAACAATATCAGCAGGGTGAACTCTATTAAGGTACTAATAAAATAACGTGTGAAAGCAAATTTAAAGCAAGTGGCATTATACTCCAGATAATCAAAGACAAATATGCCTGAAGATTATAAATTGTAACTTTAAAGACATGTGGTGATAATATTTTATTTTTTTAATCTAGGGAATAAACTAATTGCTATTAACATTATATCACTATGGAATCATTAGAAGATAATTACACAAGGATAAAGAATCCATTGTCGAGTAAGCTATACATAGGCATTCCTCATTTTACTGTGCTTTGCTTTATCATGCTTCGCAGATATTGTGCTTTCTTCAGAATTGAAGGTTTGTGGCAATCCTTCATTGAGAAAGTCTATTTCCAATATCATGTGCTCACCTCCTGTCTCTGTGTTCACATTTTGTAATTCTCATATTTCAAACTTTTTCCTTATTATATTTGTTGTGGTGATGTGTGATTACTGATATCTGCTGTTACTACTGTAATTGCTTTGGGACACCATGAACCATGCCCACATAAGACAATTAACTTAATTGATAAAGGTTGTGGGTCTTCTGACTGTTCCACTGACTGTTTCTCCCCTCCACTTTCTCTCCTCATATGTCCCTATTCCTTGAGACACAACAATACTGAAATTAGGCCAATTAATAATCCTATAATGGCATCTAAGTGTGCAAGAGAAAGAAAGGGTAACACATCTCTCACTTTAAATCAAAAGGTAGGCCGGGTGAAGGGGCTTACATTTGTAATCTCAGCACTTGACAGGCTGAGGCAAAAGATTATTGAGTCCAAGGGTCGAGACTAGCCTGCACAACATAGCAAGGCCCAATCTCTAAAAAAAAAAAAAAAAAAAAAAAAAAAATTAATTAGCTGAGTATGGTGGTGCATTCCTGTAATCTCAGCTACTTGGGAAGCAGGAGGCTCTTTTGAGGCCAGGAATTCGAGGTTTCAGTGGGCTATGCTTGCACCCCTGCACTTTCGCCTGAGTGAAAGAGTAAGATCCTGTTTCATAAAAAAGGAAAATTGATCAAAGCCTAGAAATGATTAAACTTAATGAGGTCTAAAGCTAGGCTTCTTGTGCCAAACAGCTATGTTGTAAATGCAAAGGAGAAATTCTTGAAGGAAATTAAGAGTGCTACTCCAAAGAATACATGGATGATAAGAAAGCAAAACAGCCTTATTGCTGATATGGAGAAAGCTTTTGTGATCTGAATAGAAGATAAAACCATAACATTTCCTTAAACAGAAGCCTAATCCAGAGAAATGGCCTAAATCTCTTCAATTCTATGACAGCTGAGAGGTGAGGAAGCTACAGAAGAAAAGTTGGAAGAAAAGTCAATGTCTGGCCTCAAAGCTTCAAAGGTCAGGCTGGCTCTCTTATTACAGGTTAATGTAACTGGAGACTTTAAGTTGAAGACTGTACTCATTTACCATTCTAAAAATCCTAGGGCCCTTAAGATGGATGCTAAATCTACTCTGCCTGTGCTCTACAAATGATAACAAAGCCTGGATGATGGCTAACCTATTTACAGCATGGTTTACTGAATATTTTAAGCTCACTATTGAGAACTATTCAGCAAAATAGAATTCTCTCAGAATATTGCTGCTCATTGACAATACATCTAGTAACCCAAAAGTTCTGATGGAGCTTTACAAATAAATTAATGTTGTTTTCATGCCTGCTAACACTTTCATTCTGGAGCTCAACGGATCAAGGCATAATTTCAACATTCAAATCTTATTATTTAAGAAATACATTTCATAAGGCTACAGCTGCCATAAATAGTAATTCTTCTGATGGATCTTGGCAAAGTAAATTGAAAACCTGATGGATTGGGTTTATCATTTTGGACACCATTAAGAACATTCCTGATTCAAGGGTAGAGGTCAAAATATCAACATTAACAGGAATTTGGAAGAAGTTGATTTCAACTCTCATGATAACTTTAACAAATTCAAAACTTCAATTGAGGAAACAACTGCAATGTGATGGAAGAGTACCACATTTGAAGAGAATCAAGAGATCTCTCTCTAGCAAGAGAACTAAAGAAAGGAGTGGAGCCAGAGGATGTGACTGAATTGCTACAATCTTATGATATAACTTCAGGAGATGAGGAGTTGCTTTTTATGGATGAGCAAGGAAAGTGATTTCTTGAGATAGAATCTGCTGCTGGTCAAGATTCTCTGAACATTGTTGACATGGCAACCATGGAGTTATAATATGACATAAACATGGTTGATAAAGTGGCAGCAGGGTTTAAGAGGTTTGACTCCAATTCTGAAAGAAGTTCTACTGTGGGTAAAATGCTATCAAACAGAACTGCATGCTACACAGAAATGTTTAGTGAAAGGAAGAGTCAATCAATGCAGCAAATTTCACTGTTGTCTTATTTTAAGAAAAGGCTGCAGCCACTCCAGCCTTCTGCAACCATGACCCTGAGCAGTCAGCAGCCATAAGCATGAAGGCATTACCCTCCACCAGAAAAAGGATCCCAACTCACTGAAGATTCAGCTCACTAGTAGCATTTTTTTAGTAATAAGGCATTTTTAACTTACAGTATGTATAGTTTTTAAAAACATAATACTACTGCATATTTGATAAACTATAGTATAATATAAACATAACTTTAATGTGCAAAAAAGTCCTTTACTTGTTTTCTTGCTATATTCACTTCATTGTAGGTCTGCACCAAACCCACAATATCTTTGAGATATGCCTGTATATATATACAAAATATTAAGAGAAAATAAAATGATTTATTTGTGGTTTAGTAATTTTTATCATTATGATTTTTATTTATTTTTAAAATTGTGGTCACCTCACAAGTTATCCATTGTTCCTTGTAGGGAAGATTAGATAAGGGGTTAGAAGATGAGAGTGGAATTCAGACTAATTGGCAGCTAATGTGTTCATGTGTCTCAAAAAGAATTGAGAACAGTTGTTAAGAAACTCTCATTCATGTCATCTAGCACTAATTGGTGGTAAAACAATCCACATATGGAAATGAAATTAGAAACCCAGGGGAAAAGAAGTCCAAGCTAAAATGAAAGCAAACTGCATAGCAAACATTACTTACATTATGATATCAAATAAAGGAAAACAGTACCAAGAAATTAGGCCCACATGAGCAAAAAAGAAGAAATTTGATTTCTATTTGCATGCCAACATTTCTTTTACTTAGATGCAAACCTATAAGCCTAACATTTGACACTTCTAGAATTGCTCTTTCCCATTAGTTTAACTGTTTACATCTTAAAAGCAAACAAATAGAGTTTTAAAAATAATTTGATGAATATAATTGTCTACTTATAAAATTCTATGAATATCTTAATAGTATACTCAGATGAGAAATGAACATTGTAATGAAAACTGCAAGATAGAACAAGGGAGAAGTGGCATTTGTTGTTCTAAACGGTATTTAGGATAGATATTTGAGCAAGGTTTAAGCCACAAAATCTTAGAATTTGGAGAGAACATCCTTGCCTGAGCAGAGAGTAGGGGGCACTTCTATAACTTTACCAACAGAGGATAGGGAGTATGCACCTAAAATACTCCAAAAATTATCATAGTCTAAAGAATGACAATAACATTTCACATCTACATAGTATTTTGCACAACTAGGCATTCTTTCCTGCATGCTAGTTTTTATTTTCAAAAGTATTAAGCCATAAGAAAAACTGTGGAATACAGAAATTGAAAGTTGTTCCCACGAAGAAAATCAGAAAAAAATCAGATATTGTACTTATGTTACTGCTTTTCCTACATTTGATTTTTGTTCGTAAATTGATTTACCTTTTTAGCTACTTCTATCCTTTTATAATTTTTACTCTTCCTAAAGTTGTTATTAATAACAGTCAATTAAAATGTTTTTATTTTAGTATTTCCCCATTTCTCTTTTTAAATAAATTTATTTTCTTTTAGTATAAAAAATGCATACTACAAAAATGTTGATAATATGAAAAGAACAGAATGAAGAGGAAGACTCTCCTCCAAAGAAGCTTTTTTAAATTTCTTAGTTGACAAATAATTATTGAAACATCACTATGTACCCCGTAATAGTCATGGGGTACATAGCGATGTTTCAATACATATAATGCTTAGTGATCATATCAGGGGAATTAGCATACTCATCATCTCAAACATTTATCAATCCTTTGTGTTGGGAATATTCAATATCCTCCTTCTAGTTATTTGTAACTATATACAATTGTAAACTACAGTTACTCCTACAGTGCTATAGGACACTAGAACTTACTCCTTCTAACCGTAATTTTGTAATGCTCAAAAAATCTCTCTTCCTATCCCTGTTTTCTCCCTACACTCCCCAATCTCTGGTGAATTATGTTTTAATACACTGGTGCATTTACTACTCAGTTTTTGTCTGCACATGTCTGCACATTGGTATATGCAAAATTGGACCTATAAAGTACTGGAAAAATAATTTATATTTGCCTTATAAATGTCATCCAATATTATTTTAAGGTATCTAATTGAAAAACAAAAAAATACATTGAGGAGAATTTTTAAACATTTTTCTCTCCCTCCCAAAAAAAACGTACTTATAAGCTGAAGAACATATCTAACGAGACTAAATCTAATGGGACATCTGAACTTGAGGTTCGTATCATTTAAGGGATAATCCTTTATTAGTTTGTAACATCACTTTCTACATTTTGATTCCCTAATATTTATTCCACTCTCATTTGTCTAAAACTTTGTTAAAAAACTGTGTACTATAGTGATCAGTATGCCACAACTAGCTCACAGGAAATCTTCCAATTATCTTACATTTTTGAGAGAAACACAGTATCAACTGTGATCTACCAGCTCAAAGTTGTTCACAGTTTGAGGTAGTTCACGTTAGATCACACACATATCTGTATAAAATTGTGTTTGTTCATGGATTCTGTGATGTAAAACAAATATTGCATGGCAATCAATTTGCCACAGAAAATAAGGATAGTGGTAAATCCAATCTGACAAAGGATTGGGAAGTTGTACTACAGGTGGAAAAATGCCTGTAGTAAGCAATGGCGGCTATTTAAGAAGGAAATAGGGCCAGGAGTGGTGGCTCACCCCTGTAATCCCAGCAATTTGGGAGGCCAAGGCAGGTTGATCACCTGAGGTCAGGAGTTCGAGACCAGCCTGACCGTAATGATGAAGCCCCATCTCTACTAAAAATACAAAAATTAGCCAGATGTGGTGGTGGGTGCCTGTAATCCCAGCTACTCGGGAGGCTGAGGCAGGAGAACTGCTAGAACATGGGAGGCAGATGATGCAGTGAGCAGAGATCTTGCCATTGCACTCCAGCCTGTATGACAAGGCAAGACTCCGTCTAAAAAAAAAAAAAAGAAAAGAAAAGAAAAGAAATAAAATACTATTTTTGATGTAAGTTTATTAATTTTTTCAGACAACTACTAAGTTTTAAAAACATAAATACTCCTTAAGTTATTTGAACTTAACTTCTTAAAAAATAGACCATTCCGGTATTTATTTTGGTAGGGGTACAGTGAAAAAATTAATGAGAAAACAGATTGCCAGTGCCAGAAAATAGTCAGAGCCTCTGGCCTAGAGGTTGACAAGTACTATATTTCAAAATTATTGATGAAGAATAATTATTTCAATTTTTATGAATTTAATATCTATTTCTAAAGCTCTCATGTGAGATAATACAGTTTGGCATAATATTCTGAATTGTAAACTCTAATTCTCTAAACACTATGGATTCATTTTCAGTATTTTAAAACACTGAATGAGGGGGCATTCAGAACATAAAATTATATTTAATTTTAGAAACCTCATTTAGTATTAATATTGAACTTTTACAGAAAATTACTGACCGAATGGTAATGGTATAGTATGTCACTTAATTCTAGAAACTTAAGATTTCTCTAGAAGACAAGCTTTTAAACCTAGAATTTGTTTGTTCACTGAAAAAGTATATATTTTTGTATGATATACATAGGACATTTGTGGAAATGAAGAGTAGCTTTCACTGGTTTTTCAGTCAGTTCCCTGATCAATCCTACCTTCCACTCCCAATAATTTTTTTCCACCTAAATCTAAAGCTTTATAGCTGCGAAGTCAATAGTTATACATTCTGTTTTATCTGATTTATTATGTTTTCCATAAACAATTTTATTTTTTGTTTCCTTCATTATAAACTTATTGATGATAAGTAAATTTAATAAAAGTCAAGCTTTTTAAAATCCTCTGGTTTTCTTTATTGGATGAAAGTAAATATGGAGAAGGAATTATCACAATATAATCTTCCTGGTGAATTTAAACACTGTATATTCTTCCTCTGTGGCAAGGTCAGTAGCAATCTTGGAAAATGAGAAGCTTGAAATAGACTCACAAAAAGAAAGGATACTGTAGACGCAGGCTGTTTCAGAAAAAGCAATGTGCTATTCTACACTTTGATCTTTAAAGCCAGTTGTCATCCTGCATGGGTTCTGGAGACTTTGTGGTTTTGGCAATGTCTATGCTACTAAAACTCAGCATGCTGGACTCATTGAGATTCATTTAAATTACTCACTTGGGTTCCCAAGCGCCTGTACTTCAGTTTCATTTTGACTTTCAGGCATCACTGAACCAAAAATAAAAAGCAAAGAACAGCCAAAACCATAGCATCTCATTTCATTTCAAGATTGAATTTGGGAATTTGCAAGAGAAATGATTTTGACACACAGGAATGCTCAGTATTGTTGGGAATGCTTGTAAAAACCAAGAACCTTTTCAGGAATTGAGCTTGATGATTTGGTTGATAAGAAAGTGAAGAAACCAGGTAAATATCAGGTGATTATTACCCGGTTTGGGGTTTTGCTGCAAACATTTTGCAGAGCTCTAACTGTGATGTGCATTAGTCACGCTACTGGAGCAGAAAATCAATAAAACGAGGTTCCAAAAATAAAATATTCTTTTGGAATGTTGCTCTGAACTAATTAGCAATGAGTCATTTAAAAGGACTTACCTGTCATTAGGGTGAAAAAAAGGTATTTACTAAAATCCGTTTCCCGACAAAATATTTTTTGAGATTGAAAAGAAAAAAAAAGATTAAAAACTTTGATTCACAAAGTGACTTTTATTTTGACAATAAATAACACAGAAGTCACATTGTGAAATGAGAAACTTAATCATTTTTCTGTCATGTTATTTGTCAAAACATAGAAGAAAAAATGATAACTCATAAATAAAAGGTAACTTTATTTTGTTATTTTTTTTGCTATTTGAAAGTTATGAAAAAAAAGAAGCTACATCTGTTGATGATTTTGAATCACAGAACAGATTGAAAACAGATCACAGTTGCTTACTTCTTAATATTTTTTAAGTTAAATTTTTTAATTTTCTGAGCTGTCCAAGTAGATAAAAATTATTTTTTAATAAAATAGTTCTTGTATTCTCTAACTTAAAAGTAAAATTTACCATAGATTGTGTAGATATATGGCCTTCACATTTAAGAATTCTATCTCGTAATAAATATACTTAGATATACAAGTATACATCCACATATACACAAGTATACATCCATATATATGTCCTAATGTTCTATGGTTAATAGATGACTTGGATTTAGCATCATAAACTGCTTTAAATAATTTTAGATCAGTTAGATTTGCTTAGTCTGATCTGATTTTTTTTTCCATTTTAGGAAATTGTGTTTAAAATATGGAATTTCCATATGGCTTAGAAATAGTTGAAAGAAATACAGATATTACTTTCTAAACATTCCAACTAATAAAAGAGATGAAGTCTCAGACATAATAAAACTTCAGATAATTGTATTTAAATACTTAGATTTGAAATTGAATTCTTTACACTTGTCTTCAGATAACAGCAGTGCCTGTAATATATTCTGAGAATTTGCCACTTCTCAAAACAAAATCACAACTATTGAGCAAACTGTGAAACTGTGATTACTCAAGAGGTAAATATCTAACTGTTATTTTATCTAATCAGTTATTCAAATCATCTCTAGGACTCATCAGGTCACTTCTCAATCTGATAAAAACAAAACAAAACAAAACAAAACAAAATAAAGCTTAACATAAATCCCTCTTTCCATTTACTCTTCTCCCATTTCCTCTCTCTTTTTTTTTCTGCTTTCATTTCCCCCTCTTCCTTTGACCCTATTTCTCTGGGGAGCAGTTTCTGTTCTAATTCCTCATTTCAGGCATTTGGACTTGGACTTGTTGAACCCATTATCACCCCCATCCCACCATCAAACTCAATATGACATCTCTGCCCTGTGTGTGTGCACATCTGCTGAACCATGCTGATGTCAGGGAATCACTCAATCCCTGGTACAAGTGCAAAAACAGAAAAAGAGAAACAAAGCAAGTCCAGGAGAGTCATCAATTGGAAGGTTTGGGCAGAAGGGAATTCACACAATGAGCTCAGAAGGTAGAAAATAAAATAAGATGAGTTGGGGTGGGTAGGCAATTGAGCACAGTGTGACCAGGCAGTTAGTAGGGAAAATCCCTGAATTCTGAAGCTATTTCTGATAAAACAGCTGTCGTTTCAAACTTGGACAGCAAGAAAGCTGTCAGGGCACTTATCAAGCCTGAACATCAGAAGGCACATTTTTATTCTCCCATTCACAATTATTTAATTAAAAAAATAGCACAATGGACCATACTAAATACATTAATTCATTAGTTTATACTAGTAAAAAATCAATTAAAGTACTATTAAAAGACTTGTGGGTCTATGCGAGAATGGTCAACTTGTATCTCATCTATTTTAAAATGTCCTTTGTGTACTGGCTTCACAATAAGAATGGCTGCCAACCTTTTTGAACACTCAGTGGTATCAACTGCAAATCAGCTTCTCTTAGGATAAAAGATAAATTTTATAAACTTATTTTTAAACACAATTTTGAAAGAACTCAAAGCCTGAGAACTGACAAATTAAGAATTCACTATCTAATTTATTTTAACAGAATGCACCAAAGTATCAGAGGATGGGGAAAGAGAAGCAGAGAAAATAGTGCCTTATGAGCAGGGAGAGAATGAATATACAAAGCATAAATTGCATCAGATTAAGGGTTACAAAATAAACTTATGAAAGAGAAACTCTATGGAACATATTTGGTTTTTAATTTACCATTTGATATAGGATATTATACCTGTTTGCTTGAAAATTAGTTTAAAACTATTCAGAATTTCTTAAAAAGTCATTTCAACTAAGAATTGACTAAGAAAGAAAAGATAAACTAATGACAAATGGTAATATATGCATTTGGGGAAAGTGCCAGTGCAAAATCCTGCCATAATATTTTAATGAATTAGAAATACATGAGATTGTGGATCAAATTAAGCTGGGGTGATCCTAAATCTCTTAAGACTGGAGAAATTTTCTCTGTTTGAAAATCTGACCTTTCCTTCCAGTGTTATTTTTTAATGTCTGTGATTTCATTCTAACTGGTTTTGCCTTGCATGGAGGTGGACAGGCAAAGCTAGGTGGAAGAAGGAACTCAGGAAATTGTGATCAGAATTCATGAACTCCTTATGAGACTCATTTCTTTATCGGTTGGTGATCTTGAAAGAATCACTTAGATTTCTGGTATCAAAATGTTCTTGTATAATATGGGAAAAACAATACCTTTTTTTTTTAAACAAAAGTTTTTATTATTAGGATAAAATAAGCAAAGAACTATGCAGGCCCATATTTTAAAGTACATGAAGAGAATTGCGAGTAGGTAGTGCTACTGAATAAATTGTATTAGTTTATTTCCCCCCTTTTAATGTATGTGGTTCATAATGCTCATTTTTCAGATAAGGCAATGAGAGCTGAAAGACACAAAGACTACTGTTTAAGGAAACCTGCTTAATTAGTTAGAAGTCCACAGGATATCAAATATCCTCAATCCTAGGCCAGCACTCTGCATTTTCCTATTCAATCTTTTGTTTTTACTTGTTTACTTTTCTCTAAAATGTTTTTTCTCCCTCAGAGCTCATGATGAATAAAAAAGCATTGCATTTTCTTCACATTAATCAGTCTTAACATCACAAGCAAAAGTCTTCACACAGTAACATTCACCTATAAGCCACATCTACTTGAATGTTCCTAACTCAGGTCAACATCACTGTTAAGAAAAAAAATAAATAAATCTTGGATTTTTTTTCATCAGTCTTAATTTTCTTTCAAAAGCTTACATTATAATGAATATTATGTTTATACTACATAAAAGAAATGCTTAAATTTACGTATAAACCTCTCTCCTTTATCAACATGTTTTCATGAAACAATTTGCATTCTATTGATTTTTGGATAAATTTTTTTTCATTCATTATATTTCTATAAATAATACTGAATTCTAACCTCATCACATATCCAATTGTACAGTGGAAATGTGATACATTTTAATGGGTATCTTTTTAATGTCAATAAGTTATTTTCATGCATGACTTTCTGTCTTAATACTTTCATCTTTTAAAACTGACCTTATCCACCGCTGTAGGAAAGATGCCACCACAGAACATCACAAACATTAATGACCAAGAAAGCTAATTTATGTTTGTTAATTTTTAAAACTCTAGTTCTGAGGATAAATGATAGATCTGAAAGAATGTGTGCTGAGCAAGTTTATTTTATTTTATTTTCTGACATTGAGGAAACATAATTACTTATCTGAAATGGATAAGATGTGATACAAATATGAGATAAATATGGTTCTGCTTCCATGTGGTTAAATACGGTTCAGCTCTTAACAGACCACAAATGACCATAAAATCTGAACAACACACACAAAATAAATTACCTGAAATCTCTGAAGAATAAGAAAAACCAGGTTGATTTTTGGTGACTTAAATTTTGAAGAAAAGAGCAGCGTTAAGTGAGTTTTCCATTGGTACAGCTTTAGAGGAAGGTCAAATCTTAGTCATGGAGCAGTGTAGCCTGGCGTGGCTAAGACTCTCGGAAAACCTGTTGTCTATGGTTTGAAGAACCAGGGTCAACGCACTTACCAGAAAGTAAACACTGGGAATATCTTAAAGAAAAGAAGCAGAAAAGCAGAGACCCAAAGTCTTTGTAAAAACTCTGTCCATATATCTGGCTAATCTCTATGTTATGAATGACAAAGCTAATTCAATGCAACTTGCAGATAATAAATGAATTAAATTTCTTTTTCAGTTGCCGATTTTAAGTGAGATATTGCAAATTTAGTTAAATTAATTTCTTTCTTTCTTTTTTTTTTTTTTTGAGACGGAGTCTCCTTCTGTCTCCCAGGTTGGAGTGCAGTGGCGCGATCTCAGCTCACTGCAAGCTCCGCCTCCCAGGTTCACGTCATTCTCCTGCCTCAGCCTCCCGAGTAGCTACGACTACAGGCACCCGCCACCTTGCCCGGCTAATTTTTTTGCATTTTTAGTAGAGACGGGGTTTCACCGTGTTAGCAAGTATGGTCTCAATCTCCTGACCTCGTGATCCGCCCGCCTAGGCCTTCCAAAGTACTGGGATGACAAGCGTGAGCCACCGCGCCCGACCAGCTAAGTTAATTTCTTTACAAATTAAATCACCCCTGTTTTGGAGGAGTAGAATACAATCCAGGGTTTCTACATACTAATAGTCATAATATCCAGGGTATAATCTGCAGTTTCCCAAAACACAAGCAACAGGAAAATGTCACTTAATCTCAAGGGCAAAGACAATTAACAGAAGGCAACTATAAGATGACATTAGACTTATCAAACAAGAAGAAACCATGATAAAAATGAAATGAATGAAAACAAGATAAAAATAAAAAATTGCTAAAACTGAAAATCTTATACCTGAAAAAATAAAATTAAAAATCCTCTAAATGGGCTTAATAATGTCAATTAAAATGAGAGAGGAAGCTGTCAGTGACTTTGAAGTTAGATTAAAAATTATCAAATCTGAAGAAAAAGATTTTAAAAAGACTAAAGAAATGAATAGGCCCTGAGGGTCCTGTGAGACATTATAAAAAATATCTCATATAATTGAAGTTGGAGTGTCAGAAATAAGGAAAGTGAAAATAACGTAGAAAATATTTGAAAAAATCATCACTTAAAATTTCCCAGATTAGGTAATGAATATAAATTTTTAGATTTTAAAAGTTTAGTTAAATCCAAACAGAATAAATAAAAAAGAAAACCATGCCTAGGACCAACATAGTCAAATGATTGAAAACCAAATATAAACACCGAATTTTTAAGTAACTAAAAAGGAAATGACACATTCATTATCTATAAGAAATAAAAACTAAAATGACCATAGATGTCTCATCAGAAATTGTGAAGCCTAAAAGCCAGTGAGACATTAGAGTGCTGAAATAATAATAATCATAGAAACTTAATCACAAATTCTATATCCAGAATACTAACGTTCAAAGATAAATGCAAAATTAAACATTTTCAGGTAAAAGAAAACTAAGGCAATGTAGTGAGAGCATACTGACCCAAAAGAAATGTCAAAACAAAATCCTCAGGGTGAAGGAAAATAATAGCAAAGGAAACTTGGATCTTCAGAAAGAACTTTAAAAAACTGGAATTCATAAGTACATATATGAATATAAAATAACATTACTTTCTGCAAAATAATGATAATTATTTAAAAATATTATCTAGGGCTACTTATGATATAGAAATAATATATATGATAATTATAACATACATAATGCCAGAAGGGTGTTAAAGTAACCTATGTTGATACAAGTGTCATCATTTAAAGTAAAATGGTAAAATATTAACTCTAAATAGTCTGAAAAATATTAAGGATATATATTGTAATTTCCCAGAACAAACACTGCAAAATAATGAAAAGATGTAGATATAAAAATAAATAATTGCATTGAAATAAAATTATAAAAAACATTCAAGTAATCTTAAAAGAAGGGAGAAAAAGAAAAAAAATGAAAAAAGGCAATAAAAAGAAAACAAATTTTAAAAATCCAGCCATATTAATAATTCCATAATGAATGTTATGGACTAAACACTCCAACTAAAAGACAGCATTTATCAATATGGAGAAAAAAGATAACCTTCAGCTGTAAAGATTCAATTAAAAGAGAAGAAATGGTTCTGAGCATAGGAAATAGACAAGGCCTATTGCAGGGAAAGCTTGGCTACCTTACCACTACTCAGGTGAGAAAATTCATTAAAGGTCACCCAACCCATTGGTGAGCTTGTGAGTCATTAACGTCCCCATTTGTATTTTGCAATAAAATCTAAAGAAGTGTAGTTGAACATGGGCAATTGATTAAGTACCAACATACAATAACAGAATAGTCATTAAGAACTAAGCTTTGGAGCTTGACATTTTAACTTTCCAAATTTCAGTTTTCCTCTGTACAAAATGGCAAAAATAATATATTTTTAGAAGGCTGTTACTAAGGTTTAAGTAAATAAAATGTTTGTAAATTACTTAACAAAGAGCTGGATATATAAGAACATTTGGTAAGTGTGTATAATCACCATCATCATCATTGTCACATTCATTATCAATACCATCATCAACATCAACATCACGACCATTGTCACTGGGACTGCAATCAATTTCACATGATGTTCCTACTTTCAGAGTTTCAGGTTGAGTGTTTATTGTTACTAGTCTTTCCTTTTGGTTTCTAAAAGAATATCCTCTATTCTTTCAGGAAACTCCAATGTTTGCTGAACAAATTTGGATGGCTTTTGGTTTCTTGAGATCATCTAAGACCTGTATAAAAGTCCCATTATCATAGGAGTTATTAAGATATTATGTTAGGCAGCTAGAAAGGGTAAAAGAGTCCACGACAAGGTCTTTTCTTTTAATAAAAAAGCAGCCCCCAGAACATTTATTTTCTTAACAGAAAGCAGCTGGAAAAGCCAGAGGTGCAAGCATAGATATGCAAGCCAATTGCAGGTGTCTAAGAGCCAGGTATACCCAATATGACGGTTCCGGCTCCCTTTTCTTTGTCACCACGTGTGCGGGTGTCATGGGACAGCAAGGTAGAAGCCGCATTTGCATAATAAAAGGTTAGCTTGGGAGACTCAGTCTTTTCATGGGCTATGTGAATGACACACCTGGTCAAACCATTCCCCTGGATCCTATGTAAATCAGACACCACCTCCTTAAGCCTCTCAATATAACCGACTGCTTTCTGCTGCAAGTGGGGTTATTCCATTTGGAGCCCTCCTCCCCCGGTATGGGGGAGCTGTTCTCTTCTTTCTTGCCTATTAAACTTTTTACTCCTTAATCCATTCCACATGTGCGTCCATGTCACTAATTTTCTTGGCGCGAGACAAAGAACCTTGGGTGGTTCCCCAGACAACAGAGCCATTTCACCACTTTCTCTTCAAAATGTACCCTTAACTAACATCCACAAGTAGATTGTCCCTATTTCCTACGCATCATACTTATTCTGATATTTTCTCATGCTGACTCCTTCCTTTTTAATAACCTCTACTCCCTCTCTTTATATCAGTAAAAATCCTACTCATGCTTGCTTCAAAAGTTAACTAAAATGAGTTCTCCTTCATTAACTGATATCAGTCCCTGTTTGTTCTCATGAATTATTCCTTTTTCTGAAAGGTTTTTCTGTTAAATATACCTGCATTACCATCTAATCATCGTGCATGAACATACTTTTAATTGTTCCATAGCTGTTGTCTCTTTGCCACGTCTTATACCTCAACAAAAATGGAAGTCTCTGAAGGTCATCATCAAGTTTTTGAATTGTGTCTTGTAAAATTATATTTTATAGCATAGAATAGGTCCTACAAATAACAGTTTATAGTTATCCAATAGTTAAACTAACTAATTTGGTAAGTACTGCCTTTCATCCATGGAAGATCTAAATACAATATACAAGGTGAATTAATCAAGTAAGGAGAATGCTAGGGAAAAAATGTAGTCAGGGATGTGAAAACTTCAAAGGAAATGAATATTCTTTTAAGAAAGATAATTTTTTAAAGGTCTCCAAGAGCTGATTACCATTGGTCCTCTCCATTAGGTATCTGTATATACTGTTTTATCTGTATCTGTTTATATTTTTGTTTCTTTTAACAAAATGTAAGTAGTTGTGTTGGAGAGGAATACTTGGGGTTTGTTTGCTTGTTTATTTATTTGAAACAGTATATTTAAAAGATTTTTTAAATTGTACTCAAAAGACCTGGACTTACTTGGCCACTGAATTATATATAAATTTAGACAGGTAATTAAACTCACAGAGCATCACATATAGAAGAATGAAACTGGATTCCTATCTCTCGCCATATACAAAAATTAACTCAAGATGATTTAAAGACTTACATCCAAGACCTGAAACTATAAAAATTCTAGAAGAAAACCTAAGAAAAACTATTCTGGACATCGGCCTAGGCAAATAACTTATGACCAAGAATGCAAAAGCAAATGCAACAAAAACAAAGATAAATAGATGGAACTTAATTAAACTAAAAAGCTTCTGCACAGCAAAAGAAATAATCAACAGAGTAAGCAGACAACCTGAAGAATGGGAGAAAATATTTGTAAACTAAGCATTCCATGAAAGACTAATATCCAGAATCTATAAGACACTCAGATAAATCAGTAAGAACAAAACAAATAATCCCATTAAAGAACGGGCAAACTACATGAACAGACATTTCTCAAATGAAGATATAAAAATGTCCAACAAACATATGAAAAAATCTTCAACATCACTAATCATTAGGGAAATGTAAATTAAAACCACAATGAGATACTACCAGACCCCAGCCAGAATGGCCATTATTAAAAAGTAAATAAACAATAGATATTGGTGCAAATGTAGTTACAAGGGAACGCTCATACTGCTGGTAGGAATGTAAATTAGTCCAGCCTTTATGGTAAACAATATGGAGATTTCTCAAAGAACTAAATGTAGATCTGCCATTCAATCCAGCAATCTCAATACTATATATCTACCCAAAGGAAAAGAAGTCATTATTTAAAACACACACCTGCATGTGTATGTTTACAGCAGCACAATTCACAATTGCAAAGATATGGAATACACCTAAGTGCCCATCAGCCAATAGGTGAATAAAGAAAATGTGGTATACATACACACACACACACACACACACACACACACACACACACACACTGGACTACTACTCAAACATTTAAAAACAAACAAAACAAACAAACAAAATGATGCCTTTCGCAGCAACTTGTATGGAACTGGAGGCCATTATCCTAAGTTAAATAACTCAGGAATGGAAAACCAAATACCGCACATTCTCACTTATAAATGGAATCTAAGTCAAGGGAAGCAAAGGATGGAAAGTGATATAATAGACACTGGAAACTCAGATGTGGGGAGAATAGGAGAGGGTGAGGATTGAAAAGCTAACTGTTGGGTACAATGTACACTATTTGGGTGACAGGCACACTAAAATTCCAGACTTCACCACTATACAGATCATCTGTGTAATCAAAAACCACTTGTACCCCTAAAGCTACTGAAAATAAAGTAAAATAAAATAGATAAACTCACAGAACCTGAGTTTCCACATCTAGAGAGAAAAAAAGTTATAAAATCTAACTGGACCATATATGTGCACTTATATTATGTACTTTGGAAAATTAGATTGTAAAATAAAATTATTTTTAGCTCAACCATCTATAAAAAAACTAACATTTTCTTAACATTTGATATAGGAAGCATAATCCTTCTACTATCAATTATTTTAAATAATGAACCAAAACTTAATGGCTTGCTTTGGAAACATTTTTATATCTAAGAGAGCTCAAGTTCAGTGTACTTGTAAAAACTATAAATAACAAATGTTTGCACTTATTTGACGCAGTCTGAGAAGTTCACAGTATTCTGTAAGCTACTTAATTAAGAAAAGCCAAAAAAGTGACACTTGGTTAAAATAAGACAATATTTTATCCAGGACTGATAAACTGTATTTCTTCACTCTTTGAATTCAAAGCCATAAACTTTTAAAATGCCACCTTTTAATACCAAGAATATCCTTCTATCAATAAAATCCAAGGAGTTCTTTTTAAAAAGCCTCATGGACTAGGCTTGCCTAAGGTCATTCATTCTTTCACACTGTAAACTAATTTTTAGAAATGACATGTTTTACTGAAGGCTGATAAAAATGAGGTCTTTTGATGGGAGTTCATGAATATAAAGAGGTTAAACAAACCTCACAAGAGTTTCAAACTCTTGATCTTAAGCTTCTTACTACTGTATTTTAGTCCTTTCATAAAATAATTCACAGGCACTGCAGTATTTATAGATGTATGAGTGTGTATAAACATGTACATATCGATATATGAACATAAGCAACTGTACTGTCCATACATATCAGAGATGGCTTTTTGAGGTGAAACACATATTGGCAAATCACCAAATAAAAAGTATTACTGCTTTTTATACACATGAATTCAGTGAAAAATGAGAGGTGGCATATATAAAAATGGTAATGAGTCAATTTTACCTAAAAACAAGATTTTTAAATAGATTGTAATACACCTATCCAATATAGCTAACATAATCTAACATTCATCATGATGGGTGAGATTTAACACTTTCACAAATTGGAGACTGATGGTTGTTGTAAAACAGGCTTATTTTTTTGTTTGTTAGTTTGTTTTTCCTTGATAGAATTAAGGTTTATGTATTCTCTGGTGTCCTAGTCTATTTTCTGTTGCTATAATGGAATACTTGTGATTGGGTAATTTAGAAATAGAAGAAGTTTATTTGACTCATGATTCTGGAGGCTGGGCAGTATGAGGGCATGGTAGCAGCCTCTGGCAAAGGCTTTGGTACTATTTCCTAATTTGGCAAACAGCGGAAGGGCAATTGAGCACATGCAAAAGAGATGGGCTGAAACTGCTTTAAAAACAACCTGCTCTCGTGAGAAATAACTCTGTCCCATAAGAACAAATTCACTCCTGTGATAATGGCATTAATCCAATCATTAAGGCCCTCATGACTTGTATTAGTCTGTTCTCACAGTGCTAATAAAGTCATACCCAAGACTGGTTAATTTATAAAGGAAAGAGGTTTAATTGACTCATAGTTCAGCATGGCTAGGGAGGCCTCAGGAACCTTACAGTAATGGTGGAAGGGGAAGAAAACATGTCCTTCTTCACATGACAGCCGCAAGGAGAAGTACAGAGCAAAGAGGGGGAAAGCCCCTTATAAAACCATCAGATCTAATGAGAACTTACTCACTATCATGAGAACAGCATGGAGGTGACCATCCCCACGATTCGATTACCTCCCATCAGGTCCTTCACATTGAATGTGGGGATTATGGGTACTATAGCTCAAGATGAGATTTGGATGAAGACACAGACAAACCATATCATTCCATCCCTGGTGCCTCCCGAATCTCATTTCCTCACAATTCAGAATATAATCATGCCCTTGCAACAGTCCCTGAAAGTCTTAACTCATTTCAGCATTAGCTCAAAAGTCCAAGTCCAAAGTCTCATCTGAAACAAGGAAAGTTCTTTCTGCTTATAATCCTGTAAAATAAAAAGCAAATTAGTTACTTCCTAAATACAATGGGGTCACAGGCATTGGGTAAATACATATGTTCAAAAGGGGGAAATTGGCTTAAATAAAGATGCTATAGGCCCCAAGCAAGTCTGAAATCCAATAGGGCTGTCATTAAACCTTAAAGTTCCAAAATTATCTACTTTGACTTCATGTTTCACATCCAGGTCACTCTGATGCAAGAGGTGGGCTTCCATGGCCTTGGGAAACTCGTCCCTGTGGCTTTGCAGGGTACAGCCCCACTCTCAGCTGCTTTTGCAGGCTGATGTTGTGTGTCTGTGGCTTTTCCAGGCACACTGTGCAAGCTGTCTGTTGATCTACCATTCTGGGGTCTGGAGGATGGTGGCCCTCTTCTCATAGCTCCACTAGGCAGTATGCCAGTGAGGACTCTTTGTGGGGTCTCCAACCCCACATTTCCCTTCCACAGTGTCCTAGCAGGGGCTATCCATGAGAACTCCACCCCTGCAGCAAACTTCTGCCTGGACATCCAGATGTTTCCATACATCCTCTGAAATCTAGACAGAGGTTCCCAAGCCTCAATTCCTGTATTCCACATACCCATAGGACCAACACCACCTGTAAGCTGCCAATGTTTGGGGCTTGCACCCTCTGAAGTCATGGAATGAGCTGTACCTTGGCCCCTTTCTAGTCATGGCTAGAGTGGAAGCACCTGGGACACAGGGCACCATGTCCTGAGACTTCATAGAGCAGGGACCCTGGACCTGGCCCAGGAAACTATTTTTCCCTCCTAGGACTCCCAGCCTCTGATGAGAGGGTCTACCATGAAAGTCTCTGACATGCCTTGGAGACCTTTTCCCCACGGTCTTGGTGATTAACATTCAGCTCCTCATTATGTATGCAAATTTCTGCAGTGGGCTTGAATTTCTCCCCAGAAAATGGGTTTTTATTTTTTATTGTATTGTCAGGCTGCATATTTTCCAAACTTTTATGCTCTGCTTCCCTTTTAAACATAAGTTCCAATTCCAAACCATCCCCCTCAAGTTCAGAGTTCCATAGATTATTATGATGGACAAAATGCCACCAGTTTTTTTGCTAAAGGATAACAAGAGTCAGTTTTGCTCCAGTTCCCAAGAAGTTCCTCATCTCCATCTGAGACCACCTCAGCCTAGACTTTATTGTCCATATCACTATCAGCATTTTGGTCAAAACTATTCAACAAGTTTCTGGGAAGTAACAAACTTTCCCACATGGTCCTGTCTTCCTCTGAGCCCTTCAAATTGTTTCAATCTGCCAGCTACACAGTTCCAAAGTCACTTCCACATTTGTGGGTATCTTTACAGCAGCACCCCATTCTACCAGTACCAATTGACTATATTATTCTGTTCTCACACTGCTAATAAAGACATGCCAGAGACTGGGTAATTTATAAAGTAAAGAGGTTTAATTGACTCACAGTTCAGCAAGGCTGGGGAGGGCTCGGGAAACACACAATCACGGCAGAAGGGGAAGCAAACACATCCTTCTTCACATGATAGCAGCAGGGAGAAGTGCAGAGTGAAGTGGGGGAAAAGCCCCTTAAAAACCATCAGATCTTGTGAGAAATCACTCAGTATCATGAGAACAGCATGGAAGTAACAACCCCCACGATTCCATTATGTCCCAAAGGGTCCCTCCCATGTCATGGGAGTGAGGCTTATGGGAACTACAGTTGAAGATGAGATTTGGGTTGGGACACAGCCAACCCATATCATGACTCAATCACTTCTTAAAGGTCACATCTCTTAACATTCTTACACTGACAATTCTGTTTTTTCTTTTCCTTCCTTTCTTTCTAGTTTTGTTGTTGTTGTTGTTGTTGTTATTGTTGTTGATTTTAGACGGAGTTTTGCTCTTTTTGCCCAGGCTGGAGTGCCATGGTGCGATCTCGGCTCACTGCAACCTCTGCCTCCTAGGTTCAAGCGATTCTCCAGATTCATATTCATCCTCCCAAATAGCTGGGATTACAGGCGCCTGCCACCAAGCCTGGCTATTTTTTTTTTTTTTTTTTTTTTTTTTTTTAGTAGTAGTTTAGTTTTTAGTTTCACAATGTTTTCCAGGATGGTCTTTATCTTTTGACCTCATGATCCACCTGCCCCGGCCTCCCAAAGTGTTGGGATTACAGGCGTGAGTCACAATTATGTTTTCAACACTTAAGTTTTGGGGGACACATTTTAACCAGAGCAACTGGTGTTACTTAATAGCTATTCATGATGCTATAGTTTATCACTGATTAGAACATTTTTATAATTAATTTTTCTTGGGTGTGCAGGCCAGAAATCTAAAAGATACTCTCAATTTTTCATTTTCTTGAAGTACACTTCTAATATACCAGCAAATGCTTGCACCTCCATCTTAAAGCTGTATCTTAACTCCATCCAAGCCTATTCACGTCTACCTCTGCTTCCACTGGTTTAAGGCACCATCGCTGTTCCTTAGAATTCAGCATCAGCCTGCTACAGACTCCTTGTTGTAATAGTTCTCTCCCTGAAAAGTTTATTTTTTTCTCTTTTTACATCCAGAGTG
This sequence comes from Rhinopithecus roxellana, assembly GCF_007565055.1. Lineage (NCBI taxonomy): Eukaryota > Metazoa > Chordata > Mammalia > Primates > Cercopithecidae > Rhinopithecus > Rhinopithecus roxellana. Next base: position 70,321,374 of record NC_044569.1, on the reverse strand, counting down.
ATTCTTATACAAAATTATATTAAGCATGTCATTCCCCTGTTGATAATCTCTAGTGGTTTTTCATGATAATTAGAATGAAATCCAAAATCTTCACTACTGTTTTATGGTCTAGCACTTTGCTAGTGTTTTTTTTTTTCTTTCTTTTTTAATCACTTTCTGTTCTGTCATTCCTCTCTAGCTGTAATAAAATGTCCTTGCCTTTCCTAAAACAAGAATTTTCCTAACTTTGGACCTTTGCACTCTCTGTCTCTGTCTGTCTGTCTGTCTGTCTCTCTCTCTCTCTGTCTCTCCTGTTCTTGCTATTATTTCATTCAGGTCATTATTAAATTATTGTCTTCTCAAAAAGGATTTATGTTACATCATGAGGAAATAGTTTCTCCATCTGTCTGCATCTCTTTTTCTTGATTCATTTTTCTTTAAAGCAACTCTTAATCATAAATTAATATTTTATTTTTTATTTATTCACTTATATTTTGTGTGTAATTTCCATAAGGACATTGAATGTTCTGTTTTGCTCACTAGCCCTATCCCCAGCATCTTATCAGTAGGTACACATAAGTATTTGTAGAATGAACAAATAAATTAACTTTCATCCTCTCAATGATAATTCCAAATCAAATAGCTGAATATATGTATGTGTATATATGTATATACATATATACATATTTATACATATATATGTAATATACACATATATGTATAAATTGTAACTTTTTATTCCATATTGTCAATGAGAAACAAAACTATATAACCATATAAGCACCATTTATCAATTTATATAATTTTATCATGTTTCTGTTCAATATTAAACTAAAACATAAGAACTTATTTGTGTTGCATTTTTCTAATATTTTTAATTATTTTGTTTACTTTTACATGAGAAATATCAAACTCTGTCTTCCTTAGGATATAGCTGCTATAATTTCATCAGTTTTCTCAAATATATTTTATTTTAATTAAATGGGAAAATGTTCACTTTAGGTTTTTTATAATCCTGTATCTTAGATTTCCAGGTTTTTATTTTGGTTTAAATATTAATCATGTACATAAGTGAGGTCCTCAGATTACTTTCTGACTCCTGTTTTATTGTCTTAGGATTCAAACCCTATGTCCAAACTTCTTCATTTTGCAGACTTTTTTTTCAGGTTCATTTTGACAAAGAGGATGTGATTAATCTTATTAGTTCTTCTGAACAACTAGACATTTCTCTGCATATTTCACATGCTTCTTATGCCCTTGATCTGGATATGAGACCCATCACTTTTAAATATTATAGTATTCAAATCACTTCATATCAACATGCTGTAGTATTTTGTAGCATTGGAAGTTATTCGTTTAGGTGGAAAATGGCACTTAGCCAGTGTGCCTAGTGCAGATGCTCCTAACTTCCTTTAAAAATCAACTAAAATATTACTCAAAATCAAAAATGCACATGAAAGCCAGTAAGGGGATGTAAATATTTTAATTTTTGTATCGCAAGGAAACACATATAATAACAAACAATTTGCTACCAGAATAGATGAGTAAGAATTGGATAACTATATTAAAATTAATAATTAAGAGGCTTTCAATGCTGCATCCCTGCATCCCTGAAATAAAGTATGTACAAAAGCAAGAGGATAAGGAGAAAATTCCTAACTCACAAACTCATTGTCCTTAGAGCAGAAAGGCAAGATTTATGACAAATAAAAAAAAAAAAAAAAACGGTGTTATATCTGGTCCCGATATTCTGAGTGTCCACCGTACTGCTCTTCTCTTGCTGTCACCTTTTAATATCCATTCAGAAGATGCGACTCATTGAAAACCAGCAGAATGAATAGTGTGGGAGAGGAGGAAAAAAATGTACATCATTACTGGAAGTAAATATTCCCATAAGTAGAATGTTAGAGGAAATGGATACATATGAAGAACGTGATATTAGCACATATAAGAAATACCAATTTTTCATTAGTTTATTGATTCCGACTACTGAAAACCATGGAAGTAGAGTTAGAATATTATCCTCTATCAGCTCAGTAGGTCCACAGTAGATAAATGTTTGCCAGCACTTACGAATCTAGTGAGTAACTGTACACATTAACAATGTGCTGGGTGTGAATTAAAAAAAAGAAATTCAACCATAATCAAAGTATTAATGAATTATTAGAGGCTGATAGGTGAACCTGTATTTCTGCCTCTGTCTGTCAGCAATGAGACAGTGCCCCATGTCTCTATTGGAGCAATTTCAGAGATATCCATCTGAAACTGAAGATTTAAATAAGATTCAGAGTTTCCCGACAATAGACAGAAATGTTTCAGGTTTCGATAAAACAGTCACCCATCGTACAAAGAATCAGGAAGAGCTCAGACTGAAGGACAAAAGAACGAACAAATGAAAAAGCCAATAGATTGCAATACCAAGGTGACAGAATGTCTGCATATCAGAAAAAGATTTTAAAGTAATCATGTTAAAAATCCTTCAATGAGCAATTATAAATATGGATACAACAAGTGAGAAAACAGCTTCAGCAAAGAAATAGAAGATGTAGAGAAGAACCAAATGAACTTCTAGAGCTGAAAAATATATACTTATAATAAAAACATCAGTGGATGGGCTTGCTAGAAGAATGGAGGCTACAAAGAAAATAATAATGAACTGGAAAGTAGAGGAATAGAAAGTATCCAATCTGAAGATAAAAATTACACAGTGAATAAAAAACAATAAATAGACATGAAACTGTGGAACAATTACATAAGCTATAATATTAATACATTGTTAGAGTTTAGTATATGAGAGAAAGTGAGATGAAACTGTAAAAGGAAAACTAATGATTGAAAACTTTAAATTTGGCAAGACACATAAACCTTTTTATTCAAGAAACTGGGAAAATTCCAAATAAGATAAAACCAAAGAAACTCCAGTCAAGATAAATTATAATTAAACTTCTGAAAACTAAAGGTGAAAAATATTCAAAAGCAGCCAGAGCCATAACTACATGACAGGAAAACAATTTGATGATAGCGGATTTCTCATTAGGCAACATAGAGCCCCAAAGGAAGTAGTACACTGTTTTTCAGTTTGTGTATGTGTGTTGGGGTGTGTGTGTGTGTGTGTGTGTGTGTGTGTGTGTGTCAGAGAATGTGAAACAGGAAGAGCTCTCAACTCAGGATCCTATCTCCAGGGAAAAGATCTTTCAGAAATGAAGGACAGCAGTATATTCTCAAACAGTGGCTAAACAAATTTCTTTAGATGGAAAGGAAATGATAGAGGAAAAAGTTTTGGAACATGAGAGGGGAGAAAGAATACAGAGAGATAAAATCCGTGTAAATAAAATAGACTTTTCTTGAGTTTCAGAAATCATGTTTGATGGTTAAAGTGAAAATTATAACAATGTCTTATATGATTCTAAACACATTTAGAGGAAATATTTTAGATAATTATATTATTGTCTAAAGGAAAGTAAAGCAATGTAAAAGAGGTAAGGTTCTATACTTCACTTAAACTCGTAAAATTATGAAAATAATAGACAGTGATAAGTTATATATATAGTAACACCTTGAACAACCATTTAAAAAGCTATACAAAAAGATACATTCAAAAACACTAAAGAAAAGTTTAAAAATTTTAGAAAATGTTCAAATTATCTATAGAAATGCAAAAAAAAAAAAAAAAAAACCACCAGAAACAAAAACCAAAGAAAACAAACCAATATTAGATGAAATGCATTAAGACCTCAAATATGAATGATTACATTAAGCACAAATGGTCTAAACATATTAATTAAAAGGCAGTGATTGGGAGAATGGATTAAAAGATAAGATCTGACTATATGTGACATATAGGAAACTCACTTCAAATTAAGAATATAGGTAGAGTGAAAATGAAAAAGTGAAAAAAAATGTTTCATGCAAACAGTTATCAAAGGAAAGCAGGAGTGGCTACATTATCATTAGATAAAGCAGACTTCAGAGCAAATAAATTTACCAGAAGTAGAGAGCAACATGATAAAAAAGTCACTCCATGAAGAAGATGAAGACATAGCAAACTTAAAGTTTGTTGGGTATGCACAAACAATATAGCTGCAATATATGGGAAACTAAATTTATAGAAGTGAAAAGAAAAAGAGAAAAAACCACAAATACATATATTACATGTTATATTTATATGACACTTACACATATATAAATACATGTGGAAAAATTAATTTATCCCTGGCTCTCATCAGTTGAGAAAACATCTATCCCTAAACCAGCAAGAATATAGATGAAAACATCAACTTAAAGTATTACATTGTCATTTGTAGGATAACGCACCAAATTCAGAATAAATATTCTTTTGATTTGCCCACAGAGCTTATATTGAAATAAACTGTAGTATGAGTCATGAAATAAAGTTCAACAAATTTAAAAGTCTATCTCTGAATGCTTTGAAAGCAAAAGAAGTTTTGAATCAACAAACTATCATGTTTTTAAATGGGGAGATTAGATACTATAAACATAAAAATTCTTCCCACATCATATAAAAATGAGTTCAAAATTTTAACCAAAACTCAGTCAATGTTTGCTTATTTTGCTTTTTAAGGACTTGAATATACACTTTTGAATTTCATCTGGAGAGTGTAATGGTCACACAAAATATTCACAAAGATCATGGATTTTCTGTCAAAAGAAGTTGGATTCTCATTCTGACATCACAACTTATTTCTGGTAGTTTCAGAGATACCAATCTTTTCTAGGTTTGTTCTATACAATGTATATAATTGGAATAATCACTTATAATTTACAGTGCAATTGTGAGAATTAAACATGTAAAGCATTTAGCACCTACAGTTAGCACCAATAAGTAGAATTTACTTCAGATTCTTTTCAAAGCTGGAACAGCAGCTACTAGATTTTAAAAGAAATTGAAGAAATTGTTGCCCTTACGATAAAGACTAAAATTTGTACTTGATTCATCTATAGCCCGATTTTTTGGAAATGTATGTCATGGATTTTTCAATGCTTAAATGTAAAGCATGTAACAAAGATGTGACCTCTCACTTCTGCTTCCGAAGAGAATGTTAGTGTATTATCTAACAAACTCTATTCAGCATAATTTTTGGCAAAAATATCTTCAACAATTTTTAAGACATTTTTGTCATTAAATCTGGATTTAGACTGCCTTGTAAATGCATATGCAGTGTCTTGTGAATGCTTTTGCAGAAGATATGGAATCTGGATTGAGAGGATAAAGCATTTCCCATCATGCTGGAAAAATTAAAAGGCCATGAATGACAAATTTATAGAATTGGTGCAGTGCAGCCTGGGTGAAACGCTTCCCAAGATTGTGCTTTAAAATCAAACAATTCAAATCTAGGCAATATACAGTCAGACCAATGTCTTAGCAGGTTAGATTTTCCTTCGTGCTAGTGGAAAGGGCATCTACCAGTCCTGGAAATGTGGGCTTAAAGAAGTGAGACTTAGTCCTAAGAGAGGAAATAATTTTCTCAATTTGTGAAACTAAGAAATAGAAAGCCCTGAAAAATTTAAAAGACTGAGGAAGATTGTTGGGGGATACGGTGAAAAGAGAATAAGTTGAGTCAGGGAACTGATATGGTGAGAATGTGGCCAGAACTATGTGACAGTATTTTTTTATTCTACTCCAATAAACGAAAAACTCTGTAAAGTTTTACTGTTTCACTCAGTTCTCTGTTAGGCTGTGGGAAATCGGAGATGGATGTAATATACAACCTTTATTGAGTCTGTTGAGACCTTCTATTGCCTATATTTAGAAAATATGCTTTCAGTCACTAAACAGTGATTTCAACTGGTGTTACCAAGTTCCTTGCCTCACTCCAATCTTGTGCACATTTGACTGATAAAAGCATGGATACCACAGGTCGCTTTAGTTCTCTATCCCTAGCCACAGATGATAGGTAAGAGAGATAAATCAATCCATATGAGACCAATGGAATTTATAGGTAAGTTATTTTAACTTGAGCCCAATCCCATTCTGGTACTAGTCATAATGGCATGACATAGAATCTTTACTCTTATTTCAGTATTTTAAAATCGGTTTCCTTTGTTGCAATTACAAAAATTATATGATATAATATGTTAACAAACGGAGAAACTTAGACACAGCAAGTAAGGGGCAGAGTGGGCTGGAATTTAGGGGTCTTTACTCTTAATTTAGTCTTTTTTGAAAACTCATACTGCTTCTTGACAGAAAATAAGAAATATATTTTAAAAATAAAAGTAAAACCCTAAGATTGGTTTGTATTTGTTTCAAATTTGGAACAGAAAGGCATAAATTTATTTTTTATCTTGTGCTAGGCCTATTTAATCATTTTTAGAAGAGTTATTCATCTCCTCAACCCCTTGCCTGGTTGCTAAAATAGAAATTGGTACCTGGAAGGTTATCAGTCTAGTGCTGAACCATGACATTTCTGTGTGTTCATTTAGGACACACCAATTTATGTAGATACATTAGACACTTCTGCCACAGCTCCAAGTTATTAGTATGTTCTGCAAAACTGAACATCTCGGTCAAAACAGATTGTCTTAAAATACATAAGAGATTCTGAGGAAAACTTTTGAAAGTCATAAGTACTTATTAGACATTATCAATGTTAAGACTTAACTACAGAGAAACCAGATGTAGAGTTTGGTAAGGGAGAAAAGGAATGAAAGAAAAAAGAGGAAGCTGAAATTCCCAAATAAATCCTTATTATCTGAGGAAATGAATTAAAAGAGAGAAAAATTTTCAGGCTATATTCAATAGCAATAATCGGGACTCATAATGCAGGGGGACCATTCGTTGTTGGTTATGGAAAATCTATTTTATAATGTGCTCTGAAGTTGGACTGTACCTTCTTTCTCTTTGCTTTCTTTTGTGATTTAGTACATAGTTTCTCTATGATACTGCCCCTCGGTTGTATGCATTTGACCAAGGGCGTCCTGAGAAGGCTCAGCTCTGTCATTGGAGTCCCTGGATTTGTGAGTCATGCCGTGACTTCTTTCTGTGATGCATTTAACATCTCTGTCCCTTTCCTCACCTTCCTTAACATGAACCCAATTAAGGGAACTTTTTGCTTGATACAGAAAGATTGGGCTTGTTCTGAAGCCTGCGTTCTGTCTAAGTGCTGGTGGCATTACTTTAGCATGTCTAACTAGTACAAAAAATAGAATTCTCTCCTCACAGAGGTGTTAGGAAAATTAATTAATGTTTATGAAGCACCTCAGATCCTTGGATGAAAGACCCTAAAGAATTCTCTCATTTCAATGTGGTATTATTACATCATCTGATCCTGTGCTGAAGCACAAAGATAAAAATAGTCCTTGTAAGTACAGTAACCCTGCTTTAACTCTGGGAGAGAGGTGTACTCAGTTCAGGGTCTGGGAAAAGAATTTGCTAAATATTTTCAGGGAATATAAGACCTCATACAAAGTCATGAACTGTGCAATATTCTTTAACAAGAAAAGTTTCCATTCATATGCTATTTCATGGGTTGAGACCCTATTTCTTCTAGAAATATGAAGACAAAGCACCTAAACTTGTTTGCTTCTCTTTCAAAATTTGATGGCAAAATAGTATTAGCAATTCAAGTACAAGTATAAATAACTGGTAAAGCTTAAACTGATACTTTTAGTGCAAGTACCAGTTCACATCATAACGTCCATACTCAAAGGGAAAAAATAAACAGTTTAATGGAGGAATTCTCAAATTAGGGAATTAAAGAGCATTTTGATTAATTAAAGCACTTTTACAGCCCTTCCTAAATTCATAATAAGTTGTCTCACACTGCATAAAAACAAGTCAGAGTTTTGGTGGCTAAAAATTAATTGGAACTTAAAATTTTCCTCTCCTAGAACAATGATTTTCACCATGCTAGGCTCTCTTATTTCAAGTCATACGAATGGCACCTGCTTTAGATTGGCAAAATTTATTTACTCACAGTACTTTCATTAAGGAAAAATAATAAAAATAAACTTATTAACTGTATTAGAAATTAAAGCTACACAGGAAATTGCTCAGTCGTTTTGCCAGTCAGGACCTCTGGCCGGCGATGCACCTCGCCTTGCTGCTGGAGGTGCCTTACCCACTCTGTCCCCAGGGCTGAGTCTAGCTGGCACACTGGCTCAGACCACAGCTGGTCGGGCGCAGGCACACACAGCCCGTATTATAGCTTGTACCCTTGTTTGGTAACTCCTGAGCTCTTGTCCTGTGGCCAAGAAGAATAAGGATACTCTGTGGGTCCAGGGTTTTTGTGGACTCAGAATGGGGAGTGTGTGCTGATTGGTTTGTGAGTATGCAAAAAAGGTTAAAGGGAAGACACCACTCAAAGGTGGGCATGACTGTAGTAAACTAGGAAAGGATAGGCATATGTAAAATAGGTGAAGGGTGGGGATCAATCAGAGGAAAGTGTGCCTAACAGGAAGGCAGGTTCTCAATCTTGTCAGAGGAGTTAACTTGCAGGTTGGCTTTCAGGCTGCAAACTGTCTTCCGTTTGGAGGTGGGCTTTCGCCTGGGATCCACCCCTATCTGCCTAGGCATTTGACTACCTCCTATTGAAAGGTGACAGCATGCTGGCAGCCTTCACCCTCTCTCTCAGAGCCTCCTTGGCCTTGGCGCCCACTCTGGCCACGCTTGAGGTGCCCTTAAGCCCGCCGCCCCTCTCTGGGCTGGTCGAGGCCGGAGCCAGTTCCCTATGTTTATGGGGAAGTGTGGAGGGAGAGGCGCAGGCAGGAACCGAGGCTGCCGCCACTCTCTCAGGCGAGCGCGGGTTCCCGGTGGGCACGGGCTTAGCGGGCTGCACTCAGAGCGGCCGGCAGGCACTGCCAGCCAGGGCAGTGAAGGGCTTAGCACCCCAGCCAGCAGCTGCACAGGGTGCGCCAGGTCCCCCAGCACTGCCCGCCCGCCTGCACTGTGCTTGAATTCTCTGCTGGCCTCAGCTACCTCCCCACCGGGCCGGGCTCTGGACTTGCCGCCCGCCATGCCCGAGCCCCTCCCCTGCCCGAGCCCCCTCCCCTTGACCCCCTTCCACCTCCTCACCCCCACCCACCCTCCACCCCCACCCCCCACTCCCAGCCCCCTATGCCTCTATCCCCCTCTGCCCCCCCACCCCCCTCCGCCCCCACCCTCCCCTTGGCCCCCGGCCCTTTCTCTGCTCCCACGCAGACCGTGCCTCAAAGATGGTCGCTGCCCCATCCTCTGGGGTGCCTGGTCCCATTGTCCATGCAAGGGCTGAGGAGTGCAGGTGCACAGTGCCAGATGGCGGGCAGCTCCAAGGCAGTCCTGGTGCAGGACCCACTAGGCAAAGTCAGCTGGGCTCCTGAGTCTGGTGGGTACTTGGAAAACCTTTATGTCTAGCTAAAGGATTGTAAATAAACCAATCAGCACTCTGTGTCTAGATCAAGGTTTGTAAACACACCAATCAGCACTCTGTGTCTAGCTCAAGGTTTGTGAAGGCACCAATCAGTGCTCTTTGTCTAATCTAATGGGGACTTGAAGAACTTTTTTGTCTAGCTAGAGGATTGGAAATAGACCAATCATCACTCTGTATCTAGCTCAGGGATTGTAAATGCACCAATCAGCACCCTGTCAAAACGGACCAATCAGCTCTCTGTAAAATAGACCAGTCAGTTTTCTGTAAAATGGACCAATCAGCTCTCTGTAAAATGGCCCAATCAGCAGGATGTGGGTGAGGTCAGATAAGGGAATAAAAGCAGGCTGCCCAAGCCAGCAACAGCAACCCACTTGGGTCCCCTTCCACATTGTGGAAACTTTGTTATTTTGCTCTTTACAATAAATCTTGCTGCTGCTCACTCTTTGGGTTCACACTGACTTTATGAGCTGTAACACTCACTGCAAAGGTCTGCATTTTCACGCCTGAGGCCAGAGAGACCACGAACCCACTGGGAGGAATGAACAACTCCGGACAGGAGGAATGAACGACTCCAGACGTGCCGCCTTAAGAGTGGTAACACTCACAGCAAAGGTCTGCAGCTTTACTTCTGAAGCCAGTGAGACCATGAACCCACCAGAAGGCAGAAACTCTGAACATGTCCGAATATCAGAAGGAACAAACTCCGGACACACCATCTTTACGAACTGTAACACTCACTGCGAGGGTCTGCAGCTTCATTCTTGAAGTCAGTGAGACCAAGAACCCAATTCCAGACACACTATCACTATCAAAAGTAGCATTATAAGTTCATTATTATATCTCAGGGATTGTAAGATAAAATTTAAGCTCACCATCAACACTATCTCATTTAATTCTCATGCTAATCTGATAAGTATTTTTTCCTATTTTACAGATGAAGAAATTAAAGCACAAAAAAAGTGGAGAAAGTTAGCAAAGATTACAGATGGGAGGTGGTAGAGGCAAAATTCGAGTCAGGCTATTTGACTTCCTATTTCCTAAAAATACAGTGGGGCTGTGTAGCATCATGAAGGTTTATTTAATAACTAAACTATGAGTGTGAGAAATTATAGGCCTTTTGTAAAGATATGATTCTTGAGAAATGCATATTTAAACAAAATATGCAAAAAGAAAATGCATTACTGCTCTCCCTTTAGTCAGTGGTACACCTCTCTGCATTTCAAATATATTGGTCTCTATGAAGTAATAGCATGGCTTTTTGCCAAATGAGAACTTTAGAGCTAACAGCAGGACAGGCTGTGAGCCCGCAGACAAAAGAGGACTGTTCATGCTTGTGTTATATCTGGGTCTGTTCCATCTTAGCCAGACAAAATCATGTCCTTGGATCTCTATTTGAAGAACTCACAGTTGGCATTCTGTTATCGATTATCTGGAGAAGTTTGGTGATCTCCCCACAAGGAATCCTGGGGTTGGACTTATGACCTTGTCATGAAGACTAAGCCTTGTTCTTCCCCTGAAACAAAAATAAACAGATGTGTCTCCCCTGGTTAAATGGGGTGTAAAACAGCACTTAGGCTTGTCACTGTTCTTCCCAGTATTCATCAGCATTGCGCTATTAAATAGTGTGCTCCCAACTCAAGCAGCTGCCAACAAGGTAGGAGGTGACAGGCTCTTGGATGGCAAGATGTGTTTTCAGATGGGAGTAGTCAAGGCACCAACATGAGCAACCTGTAGGAGGATTTAGCCATGGGACTTTTATTTTCAGGGTAATGAGACACAGGAAAGGGCCCACCTATGTGGACTGGCATCCAAGAATGAGAATCTAGCAGTGAGATTATACTTAAATAAATCTGTATTTTCTGAAAAAAAATTGGGAAACTTGCTTGACTTCCCCATAGATCTACTTATCACACGGTGATAAATCAAGATTACTTCAGAAGCTGTGTGGCACTGGAGACCTGAGTAGCAACATTGCCAAAGTGATCAGCAGCAGAATGGGGTGTCTGACCTCATGCAGTCCCATCCCTTTGGCTTTCTTGCCACAAGCTTAGGGAGTGTTATTCTGATCCTGCTTTTGGACAGAAGCCCAAGGAGACACTGCCCTCACATATGAGAAGGACTAACAGAATCAGAGAAGGAAGTGGGGGGGAGAGAAATGTCTTCATTTCAGTCCTTTCTGAGTTTTGTGTTATGTGCACCAACACAAAATAAAGTCTAGGAAGTTACCTGCAGAACATGATCAGTAAGAACAACCCCTTGTCACAATTCTATAGCTTCTGTGTCTTGCATGAACTATTATGAAGATTCCCATTGATTGAATTTGCCAGAAAATTTAGAGATATCTATTGCAGTATGTGCTGCATGATGATAGGATTAAGATGCTAATTAGTGATAACAATTTTTCAGTAGTTAAAATGTCAAGGTTGAAATTCTTAGATTATCTATAGGTATCCCTACCATGTTCAAGTTTTTGCCAATAAAAGATCAATCTTTCAAAATTTCTTTTCTGGGCATGGTGGAAGTATGGAAGAAAATAAATACAGAATATGGTCATTGAAATAAAGGAACTTACAATGTCTTGGAGATAAACTACACAATAATATTAAGACATAAGTAAGGATGGAAGAGAAAAGGAAACAATATAAAAAGTACTTATCCTAGGCCACAGAGCACAGTGGTTCAGAATTTGGACTCAAGTAGTGTTAACAACACAGCAATAAAGGCTTCCTACTTGCTATGTATTCTTCTGCAAATTACTTTTAGCCAATGTTTTTTCATCTGCAAAGTGAACATAATAGCCTCTACAAAATAGGGCTATTGTGAGGATTACATGAAACGATGCAAAAAATCATTGATGAGTACCTGGCCCATAGTACATATTAAGCGCATATACAAGATTATTGGCACTAGTATTACTATTATTTCACCTTAGATGAATTATAGGTAGATGGTTCTATAACACTAAGAACAAAATAATACTTGAAAAGCTTACTGATGTTATCTGTGCCATTTAAAACTCAGGTTCAGATAGTAATAACAAATCATCTTAGATATGCCTCTACCTCAATCTGGATACTTAATTTCCAACTCATGTCAATTCCTGCTCATATATGTTTCTATTTCAGACACAAATACTGAAATGGACACACATAGACATACTAAGTTGTTACCTGAAGGTGCAATCTAAAAATTTACCCTTTATTACTTAGCTTATACATATTTTCTACCATACCTATAAGGATCATGTGTTGATATGCATTGTTTATATAGTGGGAAAACAAGAAAATTTGTTGAATTATTTTCCTTCTCTCCAGTCTTACTACTAATGCCCTAGTTCGTGTTTCCATCATCTTCAACCATGCTATTACAGGGACTTCCTTTCTGATTGTCCTCCATATAGTGATTTTGGTGGAAACTACCAATTGCAACTCCATATAATGCTACAGTCTTGGAAGACATAGACCATGAGTTACTCACTTTATTTTTATTTTTATTTTTGTTTTTTTGAGACAGGGTCTTGCTCTGTCACCCAGACTGGAGAACAGCGGCGTGATCTCGGCTCACTGCAACCTCTGCCTCCCAGGTCCAAGAGATCTCCTGCCTCAGCCTTCCGAGTAGCTGGGACTACAGGTGTGCACAACCAAGCCCAGCTAACTTTTTTGTATTTTTAGTAGAGACGGGGTTTCACCATGTTGGCCAGGGATGGGAGCTACTCACTTTAAATAATCATTCACACAACTCTAGCACAGGATATTGCATTTGTCTCTCTCTCTCTCTCTATCTCTCCCTTATCTGAATAAAATAAGTAAAAGAAAATGGGACGTATTTTCTCATCAAGTTAGAATATTTTCCCAAAAGACAATAGATGACAGGGCATATGTAAATTCACAGTCTCACACTTAAAGTGAGTTTCCGTTTTGAAGTTCTCATTTTTAAAAAATTAAAAATTTCCACCTCATAGAAGTTGATTGGTAAAAATTTACTTTCCCTAACTATGTTTAAATTCCTTTGAAAATGAAATGAAATGAAAATACTCAAAAGAATTACATTACATTAACTTTGAATGAGAAATAATCAAGATTTCACTACTTTTTTCCTTGTATAAAGTGCCTGTTATACTGTTGAGTATCAGGCCCTGGAATACCTTGCTGCCAAAATGCAAACAGATGTAGGAGGGCACATTGGGAACCACAGATTATCGAGTGTGGCTGAAGAACTATTTTCACACCTCTCCCAGCCCTGTCTTCACCTGTTTATGCAGGAAACAGACCTGTGGATTTTAGTTAATCTGGTTCCATGCCAATGGATTCCCAGTGGCTCCAGACAACTGCTTTCTCATTTGAAGCTCTCTTCTTTTTCTCCCAGATTTTGGCTGACAGTTGCTCAGTTTTGGCTCCTGACAGGATATCAGAGGCCTCTTGGCAACGGGTTGTCTTAGTTTAAGAAAAGTTTAAAAAGTTAATCCTTTCCTGTGACTACATCTTTAAGAAAAATAATTAGAAATAAGGGTGCCAGTATTTTAAAGAAGGGAGGGACTTCTATGTAGTCACTCTAAGGAAGATATGCAGACATTTGGTTCTCCCCATGTTCGAATGTGAGGAGGGAAAGCAGACACCTAGGTATATGTCCATGACCATCAATTAACAAAACCATACAGCATGACAGCATCTAAACCATGTCTTGTAACTATTTTCATACTCACTAAATAGTTAAGTGCTCTGACAATCCCAGGTTAGTGTATTAAGTTACAATTTCACTTGTGTTGAAATCTAATACATAAATGAGAATTAGCTTGAACCCCTATGAAGCTGAAAACTCTCAAACTTTGATGCTTTATAGGTTATTCTGAATAGGAGCTAACAATACACTGTATAAAAATATAGGCCAAATTCAACATCTCTATTTCTCACATCTTCCCTGGCATAAGAAACAGGGCTGTTGCCTTCCATGGAGTATGGCAACTAGTGCCACAAGGGTTCAGTTCATCTAGTTTATCTCACCTCTGGTGTTTTATTCCAGACAGGTGATGTGACATTTGTAGGACAGATGTCCACATTCACTGTTAGAGGCTCTCTGGATGAAAAGAATGTGAATGATGAGGCACATAGTTTCTTTCTCTTTTTCCATTTCATTGGAGTTAGAATATCCCTGAGGAAACAAACAAAAACATGCTGCTAGACATTCCTAACTAAGGCTCTAGATGTGACTCGACTATGTTTTAATATTTCTTGTAAGTACGTCTTCAGGCTTTAAGGGACATCCCATGGGTGGGGAAAGGAAGAGGGAGGATAAGATGTCTAAGAGAAGATTTAAGAATTTTTTTCTTAATGCTAATATATGAAGACCAAATTGACGAAGTGTCAAGAGGTTACAAGAACAAGATCAAAGATCTCCCAGGACCAAAGGTTAAGATTGTGAGCATCTTGATAATGTTATTTTGCCATTTTTCCCTTTATCTTAGGGAAGGTGGTTCAGGAAGTCATATTTATATTGTCACTTCTGACATTGTTGGAAACTACTTCCCCCAGTTTGAGCCAGACTTGGATGTAAAACTTTGCTGTACTCTCTAAACATTGGAGGTAATTCCTCAGCAAAATAAAATATTTAATATTCTGTGGTTATGACTGTGTCTTAGGCAACTGTTGTATGCTATGGCCTGCCTACCCTTAAAATGCAATGTCTTCAGAGCATTTTGAAAGCCAAGAAGTAGAGCATCAAGGTCATTGAAAGAGTACCAGGAAGCCTAGCCCAGAGATCAGCACACTTTTTGTTTGTTTGTTAGTGACCCATACAATCTCTAGGATACCTATTCAAGTCTGTTGCAGCACAAAAGCAGCATTAATACATAACACATGGCCATCACTGAACTCCAATAATCTTTATTTATAAAAATATATAGCCAATGGAATATAGCATGATGGCTACAGTTTGTGAATCCTGGGTCTAGACTCCTGCCCACAGTGTATTTGTAGTACAATTAGGCAGGCATGGAAGCATGTAAAGAGAAAAAGGCAAAAACATAAGGAAAAAGAAATCTTCAGTATAGATAATAAGATGTGCAAAAGTTCAGCGAAGCAAGCAATATTTGAGAAGAAGAAGAAGAGGAAGAAGGAGGAAGAAGAAGGAAGAAGAAGGAAGAAGAAGGAGGAAGGAGGAAGAAGAAGGAGGAGGAGGAGGAGAGGGAGGAGAGGGAGGAGAGGGAGGAGAGGGAGGAGAGGGAGGAGAGGGAGGATGAGGAGGAGAAGAAGAAGAAGAAGAAGGAGGAGGAGGAGGAGGAGAAGGAGGAGGAGGAGGAGAAGGAGGAGGAGGAGGAGGAGGAGGAGGAGGAGAAGGAGAAGGAGAAGGAGAAGGAGAAGGAGAAGGAGAAGGAGGTCACACGGAAGCCATTGGATAGAACCAGTGGTGTGCACTTAAATTCTGTAACCCTAAAACATGCTTTCATTTTAGGTTCTTCTCAAAGCAGACCATTTTCCTGGTAACTATTCCTCATTACAAAGGAGGGTACATTTGTATTTAGAAGAGGTAGGAGAAGATGGGCTAGAAGATAGATACAGAAAATCAAAGGCTTCTAAAATTTAAGTTGATGTTTACATAAACTTTAAAGTACCTTAATATGAAGGTTGTGTAATTGTCATTTTCTCCATTTTGCCCATTTCATATCAAGTTCTGGGAGTCTCAAAGTTTGATGTTGTGTTGTTTAAGAAAAATATGTATGATGATTTCTGGAAATATTTTGGCTTTCTGTTTTCATTACTGGCAAATGTGGAACTCTTTTTAAACTAAAAATCAAACTTATAACTCCAAGCAAATATTGTGGCCAGACACATTTATTTTTGATAAAAAATGAATGTCAATTTAATTGCAAATGAGGTACTCTCCTTAGACTCCTGGCAAATTGCAATCCTGACCCTCAGTGCTGGAAGTTTTGGGGTTTTTGTGCTGGATTTTCCTGACCTGGTTTAGAAAATAATGTCCCAAGTTTCACCCAGCAATATTTAAAAAGACATCCTGTGCAGATGGTTTTATGGAGATGTGAATAAAAATGAGTTGAAAATATCTCACAGCAGCTGTATTCTCTCATTCAGAGCAACCAAAGATTTCAGAGATAACGCACAAAAGCAGAGGACTTGGCCATTGTCATTACTGGGGAGCTAAGTTTCCTATCATGGAAGTTTCTTTCCCTTTAAGTGATCAAGATGGGTCTTTTGAGGTCAAAGTTGAAGTACATTAGTGAAAGATTCTGCCCATTTATATTTAACCTGACCACAAAAGATAAAAAGATTTTAGACTATGATATGCTGACTCATTCTCATTCCCTCTCTCCATGAACACTGAATTTATTTGCAGCAGTATGATTTTCCTACTCAAAAACTGCGTCCTCATTGTCATTTAAATGTTAAAAAGGGAAACCAGATGCTATAGTTATTAACTTTTGGAATCAACTATAATCTTCCTATTAAATTCTTCCATCCAGGTACAGGCAATTATTTGCTTGATCTAAAGGTACAGAAAATGCAGGCACACAGGGTTTCAGAAAGTCCAGTTTAATAAGACAGGTGGGTAACTAATAATGTGGAAAATTACCTGCAGATTGAGGATATTGGGAATGACTAATGGCCAAAACTAAGCGAGTAAATTAGTTGCAAAATGATACCATTTGCAGTAGTTGTGTGAACGGGGGACGGGAAAGCACAGTGGCATGTGGCAGTGAGTGGAGCTGAGCAGAGTTTGAATGCGGCCCAGAGTCAGGAAAGCCTGCCATTAGCTTATGCCTCTCCCCCAACCCCCACTCCTTCAACTCAACTAGCCTCAGGCTCTTATTTATTTATTTTTGCCCATTTGGCATAATCTGTGCTGTGACTGTATGGTTTAATAGTGCAGGCTCTAGAGTCTAGTTAGCTTTGTGAAGTCTAACACAAAGTCACTACCAAGGTCAAAGCCATCAGTTACAAAAACTTGAATTTGTTTTACAAACACAGTAGATTTCAGACAATTAAACATGATCAATATTTGTAGAAAGGGGCAAAAGTTGGGCTTTGGAAAAAATCAAAACAAGTTTAATTGTTGTTAATTAGTAAGGTGCTGGCATTAACCTCTTAGACAAGGTTGTTGAACAAATATAACATGAAACACCTTTTGTTGAAAAATATTTTGAATCGATATATAGTCTGAAAGTAAGTAAAGTCTTCCAATTGATAGATTTGGGTTATGTGCTGCTGTTTCTTTTCTCTTCAAATAACTGTAAATAAATTAATGACATGTTTTGCATTCTATGATCCCTTAAAATAGGTAAGACATACATCTTATTCATAGTGGGTCGAGTCTAGAACAAATTTGCAGAATTATCCCTTCTTTTTTCTTTTCCCAGAATTTATTTGAGATATCATCTACTACTAGCAGCACTAGCAGTTCAAAGCTGGTAATACATGTCATTTCAGTCCATTGCCTAACCTTACCACAGTGAACGAAAATTGAGTGAATTTTAACCAATAATATTATTATTATCCATTCTACAAACTGTGTAAATATGAGAAGTACTTCTCAGATTTAATGCCTAACTACTGAAGTGTTAGTTTTCTGGAGGAAATGGTAATTAACTACTGATGGTTTTCCCCAGCAATCATTTAGTGAAATATTTATTAATACATGTCCAGCCCTGTGTGTGGTACTGTAACAAGTTTAAGAGAAGCACAAAGCAAGATTTCTACACACTAAATATTTATAAAACTCACATGCCCAATTGCATAAGTGTTTTATGAACTGCTGCATTGTGTAATACATTTCCTTATGCTACACAATAGGAGACAAAACTTCTCCATAGTTAATGTGAAGCTATGAAGCACATACCTTCTTTATACTCTCAGTAATCAAAAAATATTTTTAGCACTTTCTATGTACAGCTAAGAAATTATCTTATATCCGGGCCACAGAATATATACACGTACATTTTGGTGCTCCAACCTAATTGATTTAAGACTCCCGGTATTGACTTTACCAGTAGACACCAAACTCTTTTTCTAGGTCATTTGGTCTATCTACCTAATAAAAGGGTCATGCAGCTTTATGAGTGTTTCATAATTAAATTATATATGAACTTTTGTAAAATGTCATGAAAGACCTCATATCAAAAACCTAAAAGCCGTAAATTCACCTCCCTTTTCCCTTTCCCTCCACAATGGTTGGTGATGCAGATGGGCAAAGAGGAAAAGATGTCTTTTGCCAAATTCTTCTCTTTTGTATTTCTAGTTATGAACGAAGGCATAGCACTAGAAGATTGGAGGCTGAATGAACAAAAAATTCTAGGCCTTCTGCAGCTGAGCATGGGCAATTCAGTTTGGTAGGGCAGTTTTAACCATTGCAATGAGCATGACATGAAGTAAAACTGCAAATTCTGTAGTGATTATTAAATATAATAACTTTAATACATACCTGCTTAAGACTTCACTGCTACGCAAATATAGCCATTTGACAAAATTGCACATGCAACCCTTAAATTTAGACAAATAAAAATGAACCAATTAATAAAATAAACTTGCTAGTCCACCCATTTGTTATGAATTCAAAATCTTGTACCCTTTGTAGTATATGTGCTTTGGGGCTGTAAAACAAACAGCAGAGAAAGGTAAAAAGGAACTAACATTTGTAAAATTATTTAATTTGTTAAAGGACTTTGATAGTATCTAGGGTTTTACTTCTAATGGTTGAATTCATAATTTTCTATCCAAAGCAGTCCGTTCGCTTGCCATTACTCCTGGTTATAGTTATTGATGCTTACCAACAGAAAACTATCTTGCTTAGTTATCAAGTTCTATGTATTCTATTTGTACAATGTCTCTTGTATCTAAAATTTTGTTTTAATTTCAATTGTCTTTTACTATAAAAATGTCCTGAATCTTCTTCCATCATTTATTTACATATTTTTAAAAAACTCAAGAGAATCAGTATTTCTAGAACTCATTTACAGCAATATGATTTTCTGATTCAAAAACTGCATCCTCATTGTCGAAAAAACAAAGTTCACATTTCTATCCAATCACTCAAAGTCGATGAAATTAATCTTTCAGGAAACATGTTTTCATCATTCTTTATCTGCACAATCTGGTTGAGAATAAAAAGTTATACACACACACACACAGACACACACACACACACACACATACAGTGTCAGGCACTGTAAAGAACCATATATATATATATATATATATATATATACATTTTCTTTTCTACCTCCCTTTATTCTTTTTCTCTTTCTCTTTCTGGAACATCTATGTTGTGGGTCTGTCTTATAGTTTCCAAAGAAATAGTGGCTGCCACTAAATGTTGTCTCTTCCTTTACCTGACACTGGCTGATTTAAACATGCACATGCATTATTTCTCCAATTCCAAGTAAGTAAGACAGGGTTACGAGACAGCAGAATCTGAAATTGTCAGCTGCTTTTGTAACTTTGGTTGGTATTATAAACGAAATGGGATTTAGGAGAATATAACTAGTTAGGATGACATACATCCTACAGGTGGCGCACAGAGAAGCACTCTGCCACTGTCCCTGATTTTTACCTACATATCTTCCCTTCTTGAGAGGAAAGGATATTTCAGCATGGTAAACGAATGGATTATATTATGACAAACCTTCCATTTCAGCCAGAAAAAAAAAAAAAATTGGTTTGCATTGAAGAATGTGAGATTTCAGAATTAATGGGACTTACTGATTCAACTGTAAGAGACATGGCACAATGAAGTAGGGACCCTGCAAAGATGAGATAGGAAGTGGGAGGCAGAACAAAGAGGGTCCCATGCACATGTAGGAAGCAAAATCCAAGTGAAATGAGAGGAAGCTTATGGGGATAGCAATCGGACTTTTTTTTTCTTTTTTTTTTTAAACACCTTCTGGACTTTCAAAGATTGCTCTGTGAGCTATGTCTTAAATGGGGGTTCTTTACAGTGCCTGACACTGTGGAACTGTTGTGGGCACTTTACATAGATAGGACTGACCCACACACAAAATTTGATTTGGCTGTCTGATGGCAGCACACACACACACAAACACACACATACACACACACACTGTCTAAAAGTGTATGCAACACAGCAAAACTCCGTCTCTATTAAAAATACAAAAATTAGCTGGGCATGGTGGTGTGCACCTGTAGTCACAGCTATTCTGGAGACTAAGGTAGGAGAATCGCTTGAAGCGGGGAGGTGGAGGTTGCTGTGAGCCGAGATCGCGGCACTGCACTCCAGCGTGGGCGTGACAGAGTAAGACTCCATTTCAAAAAAAAAAAAAAGATATGCAAATATTTATTTCTCATGAAATAAGGCTTTCTTGAGGGGAGCAGGTTATCTTTCAAGCAGATCTGAAAAGAGACTGAGAGACCAAGGAAAGGAGGCTGACTGGAGTTTATATGTTGCTTATGGGATGTAGCCAGTGTGAAGGTTCGCACACACATATTGGACCTTGCATGGTTTGAACTTTCCACCTGTGCCGAAGAAAAAGGTACCCAGATTTTTATATCAGCTTGCTGAGATGGGAGGCACAAGGGGAAGGGCGAAGAGTGAGGATTAATGGTTGTCAGCAGGCTAGCATCAAAAGAATCAAGTCAGATTCTCTATTACAGGGACAAAACTGCCTGGCAGTGGAATATTGAAGTGGGGATGGTGGTGATGGAAATGGTCCGCTCCAATGGGAGGAAGAATTTTATCATTGATATTGTTTAAAATTAGCGGTGCATGTTAAGTTGATAATTACATATCAACTTATAATTAGGCTTTATTGTTTTTTAAAATGTCTACAGACAGCATCCTATTAGTATCTGGAGCAACAAAATAGAGCTCCCATAGCACCCTCCCCAACCCACCTTGGTATATTTCATGCAGCTAGATAAACACAGAATCACTGTTTCTTGCATACTAGTAAAACACTTTTCTATTGCATCTAAGGCTAGACACTCAGAATAGGTCCCTGATCTTACAAGCCTATTCCCCACGGAAAAAGATAGCGTGGGACTTTTATCCTGAATCAAAAAAGAAAATGTCAGATGGTTTGGGTCTGTAGAAGGGGGCTGCATAGGGTTGGGGCAAGCATTTGAAATAGGTCTTGCACACTGCTACAAAAGCATTCGTCTTCCATTTACATAGAGGTGATATTCTCCACTTCCAAAGTCCCACAGATTTTCATTTCTATCTTGTGGCAGTTGTCATACCTTGCGTTGCATTATAGTTATATTTGTGATTTTTAATTTTTCCATAAACTTTTTATTTTGGGAGAATTTTACATTTCCAGAGATGTTCCAAATACATTACAGAAAGTTTTTGTATAACCTTCATCCAATGGCTCCTAATGTTAGTATGTGACATTACCACAGCACACTTTTTAGAAAACCAGTATTAGTATATTTCTTGAAACTACAGGCTTTATTTGGATTTCAACCGTTTTTTCTTACTATTTTTTTTTCTATTCCAAAATCTAGTATACTACATTGCATTTAGTCATCGCATCTTCTTAGTCTCCCCGATCTGCAACAGATTCTCTGTTTTTCCTTGTTTTTCGTGACCTTGACAATTTGAGGAGTACTGGTAAGATGCTTTTTAGAATGTTCCTCAATTTGTGTTTCTCTGATATTCTCACGGGTATTCTGGAGTTAGGAATTTGGGAGAGATAGAACAGAAAAAAATAGCTATTATTATCATAATCTGTCAGGAAGAGCTAGGCTTTCTTGCCATTTTGTTTATTTTTAACATGTCTTCTGCAGGATCATACAAAAACTCTTTGAGGTGAGGGAGAAAAAACTTACTAATTTTTGTATCCTTCCATGATAGGTTAATAAACTTTTTCCAACATACAACAGTCCTCTCTTACCTGTGAGAAATGCTCCAAGAACACCAGTGGATGCCTGAAACTGTGCATAGTACCAAACCCTATACATGTTATGTTTTTTCCCATGCAGTCATGTGCAATGTAAGGACTTTTCAGTCAGTGAAGTACTACATATACCACAGTGGTCACATAAGATTATAACACCGTATTTTTACCATGGAGTACTATGCAGCTATAAAAAAAGAATACAATCATGTCCTTTGCGGCAACATGGAAGGAGTTAGAGGACATTATCCCAAATAGAGTAACTCAGAAACAGGAAATCAAAGGCCACATGTTCTCCTTATAAGTGGGAGCTAAATAATGGGTACACATGAACATAAAGATGGAAATATTAGGGGACTGGAGACTGAAATGGGGGAGAGTAAAAAGGAGATGAGTGTTAAAAAATTACTTAACGGTACCAGGTTGATTATTCAGATAATGGGAAAACGAGAAGTCCAGTCCCCACGAGTACACAATATACTCATGTATCAAACATGCACATGTACTCCCAGAATCTAAAATAAAATAAAAATTTTGAAGAAGCTTACAGTACTACATTTTTACTGTAGTTTATGTATATTTAGGTAAATTTATATACACAATTACTTATCATTGTGTTACAATTTCCTACAGTATTCACTACAGTAACATTCTGTCCAGATTTGTAGCTTAGAAGCAATAGTATACCAGCCTAGGTGTGTCATAGAGTATACCGGTTAGGTTTGAGTACAATCTATGATGTTCCCACAAGAACAGAATTGCATAATCACGTGTTTCTATGAACATATCACCATTGTTAAGCTTCATCATTAAAATTAAGAGTATAATACATACTTTGTAGAACTGTGTAGAGTTTCAGAAACAAGCTATTTTGTTTGCAATGATAAAATTTAATTTATAAACTAGGCACAGTAAGAGATTAACGACAATGACTAAGAATATTACAGAATCATTATAACATTATGCCAGCATCACTACGGTTGCACTTTGGGGCCACTGTTAAGTGAAATACAGGTGACATACACGAGCATTGTGATAGTGTGACAGTCAATCTGATAATGAAGATGACTACTAAGTGACTCAGGCATAGGGCGTGTGCACAGAGCAGATACACTGGACAAAGAGCTCACATCTCAAGCAAGATAGAGTAGGACAGGGTGAGATTTCATCACACTACTTAGAATAATACACAACTTAAACCTTGTGAACTGTTTAATTCTAGCATTTTCCATTTAATATTTTTAGACTGCAATTGACCATAGGTAACTGACACCACAGAAAGTAAAACCATAGATAAGGAGGGACTACTGTAGTAGCTACTCAACACATGTTTACTAAATTAATGACTCTATTTGGGGAGAATATTAGGGAGCGTGTTATTTGAAATGAGAGATAAGAAAAATGAAGCCAAAGCCATAAAGTTTGTAATTAGTCAATTAGCACAAGAAAACAGATTTTTCTGACTTTTATATCTATGCCAAGACCAGTGATTCAAATTGTTTTCTATTGATACGTAGCACACTTAGTTCCTCAATTCCCAGAGTTTGCTTTTAAAAAGAAACTGATCAGTTTTCCGTTCAGGGAAATCTCAAAAACTCAGGGAAGCGTATCCTCAGGGTACTTTTAAAAGGTAAGGAACCTACAGTGTTAGCTGATGTTTTACACTGCTCAGATATATCCAGTTACAATTGGCTTTATGAGGTAACATTAAGTGGAGATTTCAAGATTGCTTCTAGTCCAGGAGGAGCAGACATTTGTGACTCAGGAGTCTTTTAACTTCTGCTGACTTGTACATGTTGCCTCATCTGCCTACATAGCATTTGCCCAGACTTAGGATTGAAACTGAAGACACATCTGGTCTCCTAAGGGATTCAGAATTGGGGGTTTAGCATTGATATTTTTAGCCCTTAACATACCAATTTTCTCCATCAGCCAGACTTTTATATGGATACATTCTTTACCCATCTGATATGAACTAGGAAACTAAAATAAAAGCTTCTCATTCAACTAGCAGACACACCGACAAAGAAGGCTGTTGTGAATGTGCATTTCTTGAAATACTTGCTATAATTCCCTTAAGTCCTATAACCTTCCCTGACATCAGTGAAAATTATTAGTTTTGTTCTTTGCTGTCATGTATCATGGTTACCTCTAATTGAAATGGAGGTGTTCCGAATAGAACAATCAGTTAAGAATCTTGCCAAGTGCCTCATTTGGATAATTTATAGCAGGATTCAAAGCTGATGAGTTTAGAGCCCATGAGTCCCTGGAGTCCTTAATCTTTGATCATATTTTGTGGTGGGACAATGCTTGATGAGACTGGAGTTTGAAGGTAACTGTTCCCTGTAAATGTATTTATCAAATACCAATGTTCCCAGCAAAGTGATTTGATATGGGGATTACCGATCACTGGAAATGAACCACAAGGAGTATCTTAATTTGAAGTAAGTACAGGCTTGATACTTTTTAATAAATTCCTGATGTTGAATAAAACGTACCACAGTTCTCAAGTTTAAATGACTTTTTTTCATCAGAGACAAGTAGGAAGTGGGAAAATGGCTAAGAAAGAAATGAGAAATTACCATCTTTGGATAAAATTCTGCTAAGAAATAACTTGAAAATGAAAGCAACAACAATAAAGTAAGTCTAGATGATGTCCAGGACACATTCTGTTGCAGAACTTTTCTTAGTTCAGTTAAAACCTGGGTTCTTGTCACACGACCAGGAAAATTTAGGCATGCAGGCACATTGAAAGGTGAGTTAGAGGAGGGTTTTATTGGGCGAAAAAGAAAAAAAAAAACCTCAGCAAAGTGAAATAGAGTCCTGCTAACAGGCTCTTGACCTCACAGATGAATCCCAGGCCACCACACAGGAACTCAAGAGAGCAGACTCCTCCCCTGCATTAGTGTGAATTCCTGTGGCTCTGCCCACTTCCCCCAGTGCGCGTGTCACGCTCCAATTTACTGTAGGCATGCCCAGACAAGCCCTGGACAGGCTCCCTCATCTGCACAAAAGCATCTGATATAAACACTTGTGGGGTGGGTAGGAGATTCTCTGGGGATTCCTTTTTATCTGCCTAGGCATCTGGCTGCCTCAATTCTAGACTACTGCTTCTTATGCTAGGCTTAGGGGTCTTCAAAGTAGAATACCCCTATTCCAGGAAATATGCAAGACAACCCAATAGGACATGAAAATAAATCATTACAACTTGTAAGTTCCTTTTATATCTTGTCCTTTTAAAATTTATATTTTTTGGCTTCTGTTTTATAATATATATAACATAATACCATAGGACTTGTGTAAATATGTACCGAAATAAATACACTTATATTTGTAGGTATATATTTCTTTTTTTTTTAACTTAGAAAGGTATGTGATGAAAAAATTTTGGAGAACACTATCAGACCATCTCCACATGGTTTGTGATACTGTGTGACTGTTCTTAACGGTAACATAAGAACACTAAATATTCATGTTTTCTTTATATGTGGATTTTTACTGTCCGTGGATGTACTATAAAGTTTTCTAAATCTGTGTATTCAGCCTGTATTATTTATTAGAATTACATAACTTAGATGGGCTTGTCAAACTCTGAAAAGTAATACTCCCATTGTTTATTACTTTTTTTTAATTTCAAAATTTAGTGCATAGGAATGCTTCCTCTCATTCTAGTGTTCTGGTTTGACACAAATTCCAGATTTCTTTTGTCCATTAAGTTGGTAATTTCATGAACTATGAAATAAACAGTTTTAACTTATACGTCTCAGAATGCTTTGCAATGTTACAGATATATGTATATGGCATTGTGTTCACAGTGTATGTCACCATCCATATTAAATAATGTTATGGTTTGAATTTTTGTTCTCTCCAAAATTCATATTGAAATTTAATCCCTAATGTAACAGTACTAAGAGGTGGGGACTTTATGAAGTGATTGGTTCACGAGGGCTCTGTCCTCATTAATGGATTTTTCCATTCATACATTAATAGATTAATGGATTAATGGGTTAATGGGTTGTTGCAGGAGTGGGTTAGTTGTCATCATAATGCTTCTGTTATGAAAGCCAGTTTATCCCTCTTACCCTCTGTACTCATGACCTCTTGCCATGTTATGATACAGAATGAGGCCCTCACCAGAAGCCAAACAGATGTGGCTGCCTGATCTTAGACTTTCCAACCTGCAGAATTGTAAGAAATAAACCTCCTTTCTCTATAAATCAGGCTATTCTGTCATAACAACAGAAAACAGACTAAGACAGATAGTAGGCCATTCATTTATTTAAAAATATTTGTGGAGTATCTGGTATGTTCTCAAAATGTGCTAAGATGTGATTTTTGGCTTCCTTATTAGGGAGATACATAACTTTAATTTCATCAACTGTGAACTATTAAACAGGGTTTTAAAGAGTAGTCTGATTTAGTTTAGAGGGCAAAAATTTCTTGAAGAAAGTCATTTGCAAACCAACAAAATGAAGACGATGCTCAAAACGATAATGTATAATGGAGATAAATAAAATGATATATATTATTTTGGAATACTTACAGGTATCAGACACTCTCCTGAACACTTTATGTGAATTAATCTATTTAATAATCATAAAAGACCTAAGAACTAGTTAGTATTGTTATCCCTGTACTTTAAGTGAGGAGATTAAAGAACACAAAATGTAGTAATTTGTCCATAGTTCCATTGTTATGAAGTAGTGAAGCTATGATTTGTGTACTCTCAACTTGACTCCAAGACAAATTTTTAACCACTATAATAGTTATACTATCAAACAGAACTAAAAGATGATGGGAATAAGGCTGGAGGCAGGTGTTGCAAGCACCAAGAAAAACATGCAAAATGTTTTGAATCATAAAGGACAGGGCATATGTGATTACAACCTACAAGAAGAATACAGGGGCTGAAATACTGAGAAAATGTTAGAGAGACATGTATGGAATAATGAAGTAAACACTGAATTAAATTGTAGTACATGTTAAGGATGTCCATTTATAACATAAAGGCAATAGGTAGCTCTTTAAGGGTTTGATGTTTGAATATATGTGGTATACAAATGTGCGTATATGCAAAGGGAGCAGGTATTCAAAAGATTATTCTGACCTCCATATTGGAAATGGATTGTCTGAGGTCAAAAGTGGAGATGGACCAATGTCAACTAGCCCGCTGCAGTAATCTTAGAAACAGACTTTGGTTGTATAAAACAGGGTAGTGATGACAAAAATAAAGAGAAGATAATCAGTTTTGATATTTTTCAGGACCTAAAATCAAATGGATCACTGATTTATTGGATATGAGAGATGGGGGAAATAAAGATGTCAAAGGAAACCTTAAAGTATCTGCTTTGTGTAAGTGGATAGACTGTTATTCCATTGTCAAGTTCAAAGAATACAGGAAGAATAACAAGCCATGAGAAGCCATGAGAGACACAAGAAAAGGCACTAGACTGAGCCATGAAGAATTCCAACTCCTTGGTTGGGAAGTGGAGAAGAAGACTGTGTGGGGCTGAGAAGCAACGTTCAGGGATGTCACAAGAAAATTAGAGTGTAATCAATGAAACTTTAAGAAGAAAGTGTTTTAAGAAGAAGGAAGGGGTCAATACTCAATTGATTGAATGTTGCTCAGAAGTCAAGAAATAAGGCAAACAGACCCCAGGTTTAATGTCATAGACATCCTCATAAAATTTGCAGCCTGATTAATGTGTAAAATATTCTAAACTTTGACTCAGGACTAATAGGTGTGCAATTTATAATCTAAAGCTTTTAACCTATTTGCCTGTAAAAGGAGCAAGAATTAAGAAAAACGATAACTAGAATAAATAAGCTGCCAAGCTCTTCCCAGATTTTAAGTTCTATGAGAGCAGAATGATTAGATTTCAGAAGAGATATTTATGTAAAAATAAAAGTAATAATTGATTAAATTGGGATTGTACTGAGGTTATCCAGGGAAATTATTTACAGTGAGAGAAGGAGAGGAAAAAATTCATAGTATTTTTGGTTATTCGTATCTGTGGGTTCTGCATTTGTGGATTCAACCAACTTGGGATAAAAAATATCCAGAAGGCCGGGTGCGGTGGCTCAATGCCTGTAGTCCTTGCACTTTGGGGGGCTGAGGCGGGTGGATCATGAGGTCAGGAGTTCGAGATCAGCCTGGCCAATATAGTGAAACCCCGTCTCTACTAAAAATACCAAAAAAAAAAAAAAAAATTAGCTGGGCATGGTCGCAGGTGCCTGTAATCCTAGCTACTCGGGAAGCTGAGGCAGGAGAATCGCTTAAAACTGGGAGGTGGAGGTTGCAGTGAGCCAAGATTGCACCACTGTACACCAGCCCTGGAGACAGTGGGAGACTCTGTCTCAAAAAAAAAAGAAAACAAAAATGCAGGAAAAAAAAAAAAAAAAAGACAACAATGAAAAATACAAATTTTAAAAACATAGTATATAACTACATAGCATTTACATTACATTAGATATTATAAATAATATAGAGAGGATTTAAAATATATGCCTAGGTTATATGCAAATCACACCATTTTATATAATATCCATAGATTTTTATTTTATCAATGGAGATCCTGGATGGAACCAATTTCCCTCATACTGAGGGAGGACTGCATTACAATATTTAGACAATAAGCAGAGGAATATAAAATGAAGGAAATAGAAGTAAGAGCTACAAAAATGGAAGGAAAATTTAAGTTTGGGGACATAGACGCCAAAAAGACAAAGCCTTTTAAGGAAAAGGGAGTTGTGAACATTGTCAAATCCTGCAAAGAAGACAATAAAGATTGAAGTTTTGCAATATGAAGCCACAAAGACTTTGTGAAAGCAGTTTTGGTGGTGCTATGGTCATAGATGCTATGTTGCTTTGCCTCAAATCATAAGAAAAATGAACTTTATGCAAAAAATAAAGGCACCATGTCAAGAAACTTGCCTGTTGGGTTATATTAGCCATTTCAGTACTGAGAGTAGACGTGCCTATAGACAAGAAGCTAAAAGTAACACATGTGGATAATCAAAGAAGGAGTTATCTGAAGAAGAGTTAACTTTTTCAGAAGGAAGTTTCCCTTCTCTGCATAAAAAAGGGAGAGTTGCATGTTTGGATAAATTATATTGTAATAACTGACTAGCTTGAATATTAGAGCAGTCTTATTATGTTCTTGGTTTGATTACAAAGTAACTATTCCTTTGAATTGACTGTAGCTCATTTTTTGTTGCAGACTCTGCCTGAGGCATCATAGAGCTTCAAGAAGGGTGTAGGCCAACAGGAAGGTACAGACATACATGCACACACACACACACACACACACACACACACACACACACGCACGCACACAGGCAGCAGATAAAATCTCTTTACATAAACAAATACATGTAGACCCACAATTCTACACATTTCTGAGCACAGCACTAAGTGATGAAAATATAGACAAAATGATTCAAGTATCCAAGGACAGTACACTGGTGCCCCTAACTTCAAGACAGTCAATCTACACAGTTAAAATAAAAATCATTAACCTGGGTATCTGGCAACATACAGACAAAGCAGTCTGACAAACCTAGACTTTCTATTTTACAGTTAATGGAAATTTGTCCTGTAGACACAGATGAGAAGATTCATTTTATTAAACCAAGATTTCTTCCCAACCTCTATCACAAAAATCTACACATTTTTATTTTTCTTGTGTTAAAATCTCCGTAAAAGGCCAATTTATCAACTCCCCAAGTAAGGGTGGTAGAAACCATAGGGAAAGAGAATGCCTTTTGTTTCTTGGCATAAGTACCCTTTTGAATTCACCACAGTGTGTGAGCACGCTTACAGTATTTTCAATATAACACTAGACTGTGAAAACAAAAGGCAGCGATCACCCTGAGAGAAATGCTATTGAGAATAACTGGAAAAAAGTCATCTTCTTCATGGTAAGATTCACAAAGTAATTCCATGGCAGAAACGTCAAGGTAAATATTTACTCCAAGTTCCTTCGAACCTGCAGAAGGCTAAAACCTTCAGTGTTTCCATTTTAGTATTTATCTCGGGCTTTTGTAAATTAGTTTTATGACCATCATTTCCCAAAGGGTCAGTATTTGAGGAAATCGCTACATTGGGACCACACTCTGATGCTGAAAAGAAACAAAACTTTTTTTTTTCCTTTTTTTTTTTTCCACAATAAGAAAAAAAAATCCCTGTCCTGGATTCCTCACCGAGCTGTGATAACTTGCATCGTATGGGAAAAATAAAAGCTGTTTAGCTATTTAGTTTGCAAAGGAAATATAAGGCAATCTTTTAGAGGAAAGGTTCAGAATGAAAGGGCTATGGCTAGACCACTGAAGAAGCAAACTTGAACATTGCGAAACATTGTGATTTCTCAGGATCTGACAGCACAAAGCTCCTGCGAGTGTTTGATTTCTCTTTCAGGCAAGGATGCGAAGAAGCTGTGTGATTTTAAAAAAGTGGTTTTGGGTTTTACTCCCTAGACCATTTCCCTTAAACCATGTACTTTATCTGAATATATTATAACAGGAACTGTACACAAGTATTTAGTTTATTTTGAATTTATCCAAGGGTATGAAGTTGTTAATTATTTATCAATCTAAACTTCAAAGAAAGAGCTTACTCTTATTAAGCCAAGTATGTCTGGGGCATCGTGTAGATGTGTGTGACTGTTTGGAGAAGTTACTCTTCACCATTCTGAAAATTCTTAAATCAGTGAAGTCAAAAGTGAACCATATTTTGGAAAAGAATGAATGCAGCAGAAATAGGGAATACAATTGGCTATAGCCTCCTCTCTGCTAGTAATCAGGGGAGACTGTGAAGAAAGAAATTCAAAGTTGGCTGTAAGGCAGCAGCAACAAGACTTAGGGGTCCATTTCGATGCACTGTTTATCTGGATTACAGTTGGTTACATCATGGCTTTTGAGGCAAAAGTTTAAGATAACAGCGTAGATAAGATCTAGGATTTGAATTGTGTCTTGGCCACTTAATATTAGTGTAATCTTGTGCAAGTTACTTTATCTCAATGAACCATGGTCTCCTTATCAATAAAACTGAGGTGATAATATCTACTTTATTGAATTGTTAAGAAGGTCAAAATGAATAAAGCTTGTGAAAATCCTTTGTAAGTGATAAAAACTACACCAATATTAGTAATATTACTTGTTGAAAAATCTCCAAATAAATCTCATCTTAAAAATTCTCCCAACATTTAAGGCTAGATCCCCAAACAACTTTGTTGGTAGAAAGTCCAGTGTCTCCTTCTTGTCCATGTATTAATAACAACGCCAATGGGAATACCAAAACTTAAAAGGAGTCTGTATCTGTTTTAGCCTTTATATTGGGAAACAACTGGCGAGACATCAGTGTGCTACTGCCAACATTTCTTGCTGTGACTTGGTATTGCTGTTAAAAATTGATCACACAGTCTGCCAGCTGGCGCTGGGTCACTGCTGATATCCCATTCAGATTGCCATGGCTTTGCAGGAAGGAAAACCATAGAGCTTTAATCTTTCCTTTACACGGGCTTCCATTTCCATTTCCATACCTCCCAGGGCAAAACCAGGCACCCAGGTCTCCATTCACTTCAAGTCCACTATCAACCACATCTGACCCAGAATTACCATTCTTTTCCTTTCCTGTCACCTCATGCTCTGCCTCGACCAGCTTGGTCGGAAAGACCCTAACCCAGTGGCGCTAGAGGAATTAAAGACACACACACACAGAAATATAGAGGTATGAAGTGGGGAATCAGGGGTCTCACAGCCTTCAGAGTTGAGAGCCCCGAACAGAGACTTATCCACATATTTATTAACAGCAAACCAGTCATTAGTATTGTTTCTATAGATATTAAATTAACTAAAAGTATCCCTTATGGGAAACGAAGGGATGGGCCGAACTAATTGCAGCAGGAACACGCCCTTAAGACACAGATTGCTCATGCTAATTGTCTGTGGCTTAAGAATGCCTTTAAGCAGTTTTCTGCCCTGGGCAGGCCAGGTGTTCTTTGTCCTCATTCCTGTAAACCCACAACCTTCCAGCTTGGGCGTTATGGCCATTATGGACATGTTACATTTGCTGCAGAGATTTTATTTATGGCCAGTTTTGGGGCCAGTTTATGGCCAGACTTTGGGGGCATTGCTCCCAACAATGCTCTCAGGAGTAAACAGATTTTCTCTTAAATTACTGTACTATGCATGTGCTCTATTGTCCTTCTGTGGGAGGCTAACTTCAGTGAATTTGAGATGATTTAGTTTTCTTACAATAGGTTCTAAAATGATTCCAATGAACTGTATGCCTTTCTTTCAGGAACAAAACCTTGAGCTATCGCCAGAAGATTTTCTGCCACCTTTTTCACTCAAGAAGAGAAAACAAACAAAAAAAAATTAAATAAAACCTTTAAATGTAATTATCCCTTCAGCAGGGTACATAGTTAATTCGGTTTGCTATAAATCAAGAATTTGAGGACCCTATATATTAGATGGGTAATGCAAAATGCTGTATCAAGCAAACCCTAGAATTTCAGTGGCTGAAAACAACCAACTTTTATTTCTTTTCATAAATAAATAAAGAATGCTACATGTGACACAGTGACAATCCAGTGTGACTCTCCTATCCAATAGGCCTGTGTTTTCTGCCAATGCATTAAGGCAGAGAAGGCATATTGGTTTCTTACTTGCCCGGCCTCAGAAGCTACACCACTTACGCTCACAGTCTGTTGGTGAAAACTACTCAACCTCTCCTAGATGCAGAGGGTAGGTACGAGGAGACTGGGAAATACATCTAACTGCTAACTGGCAACAAGCAAAAACATAAAAGGGAAGCATGAGTCTTTGACAGACTGCAGTGTATCTCTTCCACGTGGTATTTATGCTGCTTCTCTCTGAGTATTTTAAATTTTGTTCCAGAGTAAAACAAACACCAACTATTGTAACTTATCTGCTCTCCCATTTTGATGTAGCAAGAGAAAAAAATCAAATCCTTGGTTCCAAATTTGGCAATAGACATCAAGCCTAATTAGTGTAGCTTGGAGGGGGCCTAGAATCCTAAGGAAGCTCTGGCCATTGAATTCTGAATTTTGGGTTGCATGTCCTACGAGGGAAGATGTTACCAAAAGACTGAAAGTCAGAGAGAAACTAAGCAAGACTGATGCTCACTAACAATTCCTATGTCCCAATTTTGTGAGAAACATTGAAAGGTATTAAGACTATTTTCAATGAATTGATTTAAATTAGCGTATATTTATTAAGATAACTAGTTTGGCATTTGTATGCTTTAGGTGCTCACTGCATTCACTATTAATAAAATGTGTGAAAATTTCAAAATGCATTATCAGTTGTTTCTCTAATTTGTTTTCTGATAGAAACATAAACAGTATATGAACTCTAAAAGAATTCAGGGCAAGTGGAGATAACAAAGGACATTTTTCCTTCTAGTGCTTACATTCTGTTGAATAACTGAGAGATGTTTCCAAACTCATTTCTTAACCACTTGTGAGTTTTTTTCTTTTCTTTTTTTTTTTTTTTGAGACAGAGTTTTGTTCTTGTCGCCCAGGCAGGAGTGCAGTGGCACAATCTCGGCTCACTGCAACCTCAACCTCTCAAGCTCAAGTGATTCTCCTGCCTTATCCCCGAGTAACTGGGATTACAAGTGCCCATTTTTCTCTTTAAGTACTCTGCACTCTTTCCAGGCTTCCAGGTTCTGTGCTTAGATTCCGTCTGCTGGACCTTCCCTTTTCTAGCCTGCTGGCATAGCTGACTCTTCTCATCCTTTAAAACTGCAGTTCCCAATATTTTTGGCACTAGTGACTGATTTCTTGGAAGACAATTATTCCATGGATTGTTGGGGATGGTTTCAAATGATACTGTTCCACTTCAGATCATCAGACATTAGATTGTCATAAGGAGTACACAACTCAGATCCCTCGCATGTGCAGTTCACAATAGACCTCTTGCTACTGTGGGAATCTAATGCCACTGCTGCTCTGACAGGAAGTGGAGTTCAAGTGGTAATGCTCACTCACCAGCTGCTCACCTCCTCCTGTACAGCACGTTCCTCTTAGGACACAGACCAGTTTCTCGTCTGTGGCCCCAGGCTTGGGGACCTCATAAAAGCCTAAAATTTTCTCTCCATGAGCCTACTATCTAAAGTAACAGCCTTCTAATCTTACCATTGCCCCAGAAACTTTCCAACAAGTTTCCATCCTGTTAGTTTCCTCTTTGCATTTATATGAACATCCATAAAGATCAGCAATTATTTAGGCAGGCATCAATCTCTGGCTACATATTCAAATATTCAGTTTTTCTGGAAGTGTAACTTTCTGCTTTGTTCTAAAATAAAACTTAATTCCTGTTAAGAGGGTTCTAGGTCCCATTTCACTAGATGGCAGAAACACTACTTCAGTACATTCGGGAACACCCCTGCCTATTCCCTCCTCGCTGTCAGAATCCCATTGAAACTAAATTTTAAGGGTTCACCAAATGCCCTTGGAGAAATGTCAGGATGTGGTGTGTGCGTGTGTGTTGGGGGAAGGGAAGGGTGGGATTTTGTTGTGCTTTTCTGTGAAACTCCTGAAGCTAAACTTTGGGACCCCAGTCATGACCTTGAACTCAATTTTGTATTTTTCTATTAAAAGAAAAATCTTCAAATTGTGTAAGAGGCCCCTCAAAACCCTAATCTGCCCCTGATAATATTATTAGAAAGGCCATAGAGCTAAATGCTGTATTTTACACTAGTTTATTCATCCATACAAGTATCATTGTCATTTTGGGAGCTTCAAATTGAAAAAAAAAAAAAATGTAGGTTTTAGACAAATGGATTGTTTTGATATCTTTGTCACTGGAGGGATAATTTTTGACAATTCTGATGAGGCATTTATCCCTCAAAAAGCAAGCCTGTGTGACCATGGTGGCTGTGTTTGAAAAGCTGATGGACTGTCATGCAAAAGGGAGGTGAAATATGTTTTGATAACTCCAAAAGAACAAACTAGACAAAGAAGAAAAGGAAGAAGGAAGCAGCATTATGAGGAGACCAGATATGTGCCGGGGACTTACGTTTCATCATTACATCTCACACACTGAGAAATGCATGATAGGTATCATTCACACCTTTCTACAGGGTAGAAAACTTCGGAAGGATTAAAGCTTCTTCCCAAGGTCACTCATCTAGTAAGCAGCCAAGCAGACACACTCAGTTCTTTATGGGTCTTATTCTCTCCAGGTATCATCCCTGTGGGATGTGCCTGCAGTAGTGTGATATGCTTAAGAACAGCACTGTTTTGCATTATAAACATCGCAGGTACATTGTTAATAATAAAATAATGATGTTCCTTAGATTTTAGGTGGATTTTATATTCCAGACATATTTTGGAAACATCCCACATATTTTGGCTGAATGACCAAACAAACAGACCAATGAAACAGAAACACAGGTAGATGTCTACACATAAATTACCTTTATATGAGTGGGAAGGGGGAAAAAAGTCTGTATTGTTATAAGGCCACCTGTGGCCATAGGAGAGCCATTGTGAAGAAAGATCAAGGAAATAAGACTGGATTATAGAATGTGAGTGGAGATGACAGTGGTGGGAGTCTTGTGGCCAGGGAAGAGAAGGCTGCTTTAAAAAGAGGGAGAGAGGAATAGTGGGAGCAATCTAAAAAACAAATTCACAATGGGAAGTATAAAAATAAAATAAAATGAAGCTCTTCCATTATTTTGAGTCCCATAAGAAACATGCAAAACGACTTGCTGTCAGAATGAAACTCTTGAGTGTTCCCATCAGAACTAAGTTACATTAAACAGGAGCAGCTCTCATGGTATTATGCTGCTGTCATTTCTTGGTAAATCCATGTCATTAGCATTGATTTCTTGAGGAGAGATTAAAAGAGGTTTAGTTAGGAGAGTAAGGCAGGAGTGGATATTATCCAAGCCAATGCAGCTCTGGGTCTCAAAGATGACATTTTCCTCTCTGCTTCATTAACTTGCAGAGCTTGTTGAGCTTTGGCTGTTTCTAATTAATTCTTTTACTGGCTTTTTTTTGAATGTGTATCATCGCTGGCAAACCATATAAGATGAAGAAATCTCTCTAAGGTTTTACCCTTTTAATTATTATTTTTATTGCTTAAATGAAGCTCCAGAATTGCAAATGTTGACATTTTGGTTTATTCTAGTCATTAGAGTTTTCAAAGGGGGGAACAAAAAGGAAAAAAGAAAGAAAGAGGAGAAGGGAAAGGGTAAGAAGGGGAGGTAGCGTTGAGCTGGGGAAATGAGGTGAGGTTGGTTCTCAATTGCAGAGACAAACATTGAAAGGGGAAAAACAAACAGGTTTGTCAAATGTGACCTCCATGATGGTTTTGGCCTTTTAAAAAAGAGCAGGAAATGAAATATCACTAGACGTAATTCCTACTGGTCTCTTACACCAGCCGGTGCTCAGATTAAACAGGGCTTTCTGTTGTCTGTGCCATTTGCTTTGATTTGAGTAAGTAGCTCCTAGAAAATATGCTACACGTTTTTTTTGGTCACTGTTGCTTCTGTGTCCATTTCAATATTAGAAATAAGGATAATAACTTTGGAAAAAACAAACATCAATCAAAGCAAATTAGTTAACAAAGCAATTTGCTTTGGTGACCCAGAGAGAAGTTTCTCAGAAAAGCCAGCCCTGGCAACCCTGTCACTTTCAGCTAATATTAATTGAACATCTATGAAAAAAAAAAAAAAAAAAAATTATACTGGACATGTGTCTAAACGCTGGAAGATGTGTGTATGGGAGGAGTGTTATAAAGAAGTTTCAGAAAAAGCTCTATTTTAGTATTTTACACTGGGTTTTTAAGATAAGATAAATTGAAATAAAAACAACACCTGCTGTTACCAATAGTTTTCTTCCCAGATATTGAAGAGAAATCTGATATACGAGTCTGTTTTTGTAGTTGAGGTATTTTTTTTCTATAGAAATGTGTTTTATACATGGTGTTCATGTTCTCTAACTGCTCACAAAAGCCTATTTAAGTGGTGATGTTACTGAACTATAGTAATGTCCTAATAACACTATGGAAACTAAACACAAAGCACAGCAATGTTTCTATGGGTTAATGCATTCAGAATTTACATTTGCATCTCCAGGAATGGGTCTCCTCCCTCTGTGATGGAAGGGAAGTTATCTTAGCTGCAGGTCATTAGAGTCCCTTTCACTTTCATTCAGAGCTTCAGCAAGGCATGGGCTGTAGAGATGTAGGCACAGAGGCAAGGTGGGGAGGTGTCGGAGCATCCTGGGGAGGTGTTCTGAAAACCTGGGGCTTCTGGTCTGTACTAAACCTGGGAGTGTGGCTTGTCCCAGCCAAACCTTGGCTGCTAGATTGTTTTTCATCTGTGTACCCCAGGGAAATGCTGGGTTTCCCTCTTGAAATCTCCCAGGATTGATCTCACTGCTTTTCTCTCTCTTTTTATGCCATTCTGAAGGGGTTGTATACTTCCTTTAAGAAGTTTTTGTGCTTTGTTAGTTTGTTTAACCAACTTATATGAAAGCTAAGATGATAGGTAAGAACTTCCTACTCCTGTGGAACTCCTACTTCCATACCCATCTCTTCTTCCTTCTCTGCTTCTTCTCATGTTGTAGCTTAGAATGGAGAGAAAAAGACTAAATCTAGGCAGAATAATTTACATTTCAAAGAACCAGCAGAAACCACTCATGCCCTCCCTACCCAGGAAAGGAGAAAATTGAGGGACAATATAAGAATTTAAAAACAAGCAGGAATAACTAATATTTATTGATTGTATACTGTGTGCCAACTGGTATTTTAGATAATGTATATGTATCAACTCATTTAATATTAACAGTAATCCTAAAAGTAAGTACAATTATTATCCTTGGTGTACAGATGAGAAAACTAAAGCAATACCTAAGATCACAGAAGTTCACGGGTAATGACAGATTTTTACACAGGGTTGAGGGGGATTTAGGAGGACAAAGAAGACTGCTACTGAGAGGACCAGCATTGGGACTAGGACACCCAAAATCACTATGCAAAGATACGTCTTATGAAGATAATTTTCTATGTCCCTCCAGCCTCCCTTTTGTATTAATCATCCCCTACGTTCAATTTAGTCCCTCCTAGTTCAAATTAGCTCTAAATTCTAGCAAGTTAAGACAAGGGAAGATTTTTAGATCATCATTTCAGGTGTGCAAGAAATAACTTTTACTCATTTGTTTATAACTTAATTTCATTTTTAAATATAATTCCCTATTTCACCAGAATTTGGAGAATATAGCTTCACTGTTCTTGAAGTCTCCCTAAGGTGATGTAGGATTCTAGGATCTTATTTACAGGTTGAAGTTTTGAGAAAGTGATGACACCCTATCATCTGTCCATGTAGGCTACCTCAGAGACATCCATTATCCCTGAATACACAATCTCTTCGGGTTCCCAGGCTCCATGCAGCCTCAGATTCACGCCTGGGGACTGGGAATTTTGACTGAGCCTGATAATCCCATGTCCAATGCGCACATACCCTACTGTCATTCTATTTAGGAAGCCTTGACATTAACCAGCAGTGCTGCCCAGATTCAGGGAATGGAGCCTTGTGGCTTTGGACCTCCATATTTCCAACAAAGCTTGGGGGAGTCTCCTATCACAGGGAGGCGCACAAGTGGATTTTCCTTTGCACATTTATTCTTACTACTTCTTTCAGACCATATCCTTATATCACTTAATCTTTGAATACATTCTACCTGTTCTGAAAGATTTTGTCTTCTGGGAAAAAAAAAACATTCAAAAATATCTGTAGGCTCCTCTAAACTTCCACCCTGAGCATGTTAACAATGGAATCAGAGAAGTCATTGTAAAAAGGGAAGAGAAAAGGGGTTGATGAGGAAGACACAAAAAAAAAAGTGTTACTTTAATGTTAATATTTCAGATTGTTTACCAGTCACAGTAAGAATGAGAAGGGATTCCCAGGCAGAGGTAAAAAGGAAGTGTAAAAGAACATCTAAATGAAACAAACTCCATGTGGCAGCAACAGGTAGGAAATGAGGATTTCTGCAGCCACAATTTCTAAGAAGGAAGAGTAGACAGTCTCTACCCATTATGTGTGATTTGGGTTGAGCCAAGAAGTTTATTAAGGCGGGAGAACACAGTCAAAGGAGCCCTGAATAAGCATAGCTCTCACACATGACTTCCTGTTCTGGCCCCACCACAGACCGATGAAGATAACTTGTGAATGGAGGTTAGATTTCTTCCCCAGAACAGGGAAGTTTTATTCTTGGATTCACTTGCTTCCTTCAATTTCTGAACCTGTAGTATGTGTATGCAGTATGTGTGAACTTGAAAAAGATGGCCCACCCTCTTAGATATTGCAAATAAAGATGTCAATCTTCTTAACTGGGAATTATGAAATGATAATATTCAGTGTGTTTCCTTTACTCAAGGAACTGACATTCTCAAGGCTAAAAAAAAAAAAAAAATGACCATTAAAAGTAAACTCAGGAAAGCAAAACATTGTTTTCTTTGCTTTTCTGGCCTGATTGTAACTGTCACCCTCCCTTGCTCTTATTCCTGGCATGAGCTACAAAACTTATGTTTTAGACTTCCCCTCTCTCTTGTTCCTCTTTCTCATCTCTGTGAAATTAGTCCCAGTGAGACCATGGCCATGAGTACAAGTGTGTAGATGACCCACTGAGGAGCTTGTGCAGCTTCTGCAGCTGTACTAATGAACCTATTCTCTAAGTACAGAGCCATTGGCATAGAGCAGTCGCGTGTTTCTATACAGCACAGATTAATTTTCCAGGGTTACTGAACGGTCCAACTCTAAATTGTTTACTTTCAATTGTCTCAGGTGCTGGGCTCTGTTGTTCAGCTCCTTCTTAATAAAACCCAAGAGTTCCAGGCTTCAAACTGCATCTGCCTTTTTTTTTTTTTTCTGTTTTTCGTATAGTTCCCTTTAAGTATCTACAGTTTTACAAGGAGACCTGGCAAGAGTGGAGGATTTTTCATCAGTCAAAGTTATTTCTTTTCAATAGATCTTGAGATTGTGTTTAATTATTTTTCACCCGTGTGTTTTTATTTTATTTATTTATTTTGCCTCCATTGGGAAGCAGAGGAGGATTAGAAAAGAGGATGAATCTGCTTGTACTTGGATGTGTTCTTACATAACCATCAGGTGTACTGGCAAAGGAAGATACTGAGTTTGAAGAAATGCTGGAAAGCAGTATCCGGAAGAAAATAAATTAGAGATTAAAAAATGTCTGTTTTTTTTGAGTCAAACACCTTTGACTTTCATGAAGATCATAATGAATACAATACAGAAGTAATCCAGTGTTGATAAGTGCTTCAGTTTCGGAGGAAGGAGGTAAATAGGTGACTGGGGGGGTGAAATTTTCGGGTGAGTTACACTTCTTCCAGGCAGGTGGCTAAACCTTGACAAGCTGCCAAAGCAGTTAATAGCAGCCACTGTTGCTCAAGGCACTCTTCCATGCTTTTAACTTTTTCCAAACTGAAATATCTTGAGCAAAAAATGCTGGCAGCAATTGCCATCAAGAGGATTGCATACGTGACAGAAAGAGAGTTTGAGTAAGTGTCTGAGCCATTTGAGGCAATAGGTGGGCCTTCTGGTGATAGAGAAATGGCAAGGAACAAGGTGAATGGGAGTGGCTGCATGAATATGAGTGTCTCGGGAAAGCAAAGAATTTGCTCTTTAATCTTCCTAGAGGTTACATACAGAGTGAAGCCCTAGTAATCTTGAAAGCAGGGATAATGCTCATTATTTTACTGGAGCATTTCCAGTGTCTAGTATATAGTTATTAATATTGAACATTGATTGAAAAGGTGGAATAGGATCCAACTGGAGTCAGAATGGAAAAAAAGGGCATAAGTCAGCTGAATTAAACGGTGACAAGCTGTGAGTAGTTCCACATTGTCTTGAAAGCTGGAGCTCCTACTGTGGAGGGCTGGCTTCTAGTTCCAGCTCTGCTGTTACTTGAGCCTCTCCAAACTTTAATATCCTCATCTGTTAAACAAAAATGACAACAAAAGAATAATTTAATCATGTTTAATGTAACTTCTGTGTGTGATATTGTATTTTCAAAATGGCAGCTTCTCAAAGAAGAAAAGAGGAGTGTATCATAAAGTTTAAAAATAATATAGAAATGTAAACATTGCAGTTAGAAATTTTTAGTATCATGTAGGTTACCTGTCCACAGGGGAAGGTGAGCTTTGCAAAACACAACCCCATCTTCATTAACATTAACATGATTGAGAATTTCTTTTAAACTCAAGCAATATAGAATTTTACCTGTAAATGTTCCATGTCAAAATGAGAGCTTTAAGCAAGAGGAGATTTAAGAGAGTATGGGAGCTTTGCGTGGGTTTTGCAGGACTTATATTAATAGCTTTATTTATTTGTTTCATTAGTGTCTGTAAGATTATTTGTTGGGAAAAAATTGCCCTGAGTTTTTCTCCTTGCCCCTGTTTTCTGCTTTATTTACTCTCTCGGGAAGCGTATGTGAATTGGACACATATTCTTATAGACTGACTAAGGAAAATCTTAGTATGGAGCTTGGAACAAAGATGAAATAGTATCTTCTTTTGGAAGCCTAAGAATGCATAGGGAAGACTAAACATATGGCCACCAGGATAGTATAGTTAAAAGTTACTAAGAACAGAGAGGAGCCCTAGAAAACTCCTTATCTTCTCAAGCAAACTGCTTTACCATGGGCCAAAATATTTTCCTCTCAACATCACATTCTAATAGCTCAAATTCATACAGCAGTGTAAATAAAGGGTAGCCAAA
This sequence comes from Rhinopithecus roxellana, assembly GCF_007565055.1. Lineage (NCBI taxonomy): Eukaryota > Metazoa > Chordata > Mammalia > Primates > Cercopithecidae > Rhinopithecus > Rhinopithecus roxellana. Next base: position 70,279,397 of record NC_044569.1, on the reverse strand, counting down.
TATTCTACAAGGTTAATTTGTACAGGGGTTGGTGGAGCAGTACATGCCACTCCACAAGGTCCATATGATTAAAACTTTAGATCTTTATCATAATCTTTTTATAAGCTAGTCCTAAAAAGTTTATGTAGGAACTAGTCAGTGTATTTATTTTATTTACTTTAATTTGTTTTATTTTGTTTGAAAGTATTTATATATAATCTTAACAGGAAATATAGATTAAAATCATGATATTAATAAAGAAACACGGTACTTGGAATTAGATTTAAATTTAGACGACTTCCTTTGGGCAATTCAATATCTCTCAGCTTTATTTTTTGTTGTTGTTGTTGTTTGGTTGGTTTTATTTTATTTTATTTTTTATGTATTTTTGAGACGGAGTCTCACTCTTGTCGCCCAGTCTGGAGTGTAGTGGCCTGATCTCTGCTTAATGCAATCTCTGCCTCTTAGGTTCAACCGATTCTCCTGCCTCAGCCTCCTGAGTAGCTGAGATTACAGGCACGCACCACTACACCTGGCTAATTTTTTGTGTTTTTAGTAGAGACAGGGTTTCACCATGTTGATCAGGCTGGTCTCGAACTCCTGACCTCGTGATCCACCCATCTCAGCCTCCCAAAGTGCTGGATTACAGGCATGAGCCACAGTGCCCAGCCTTCTTTAAAAAAAAAGGTAAAATAAGGGAGACAAAAATAATTTCCATGAAACTTTTCAGTCCTAAACTTTTCAACAGCCTATAATTAAGAATTAAGTTATATGTACAGCATTTCAGATTCAAAAGAGCATCATCCCCTATTCATGGGATACTCAACATTCAGTTTGAGACTGTAGAAGATGTGGTTGTAGAAGTAGGGTTGAGTCGACCTATGGAAAACCCTAAATCCTGGAACAGGAATTCCGATTTGTTGAACTTAATTTCATCATCAACCTAATAGCATAGAACGCACTTCCTGGAGAAGATGAATCTGAAAGACTAAAAAAGTGTTGATTATTTGTATGATAATTATTTTACCAATCTGGCTGCAGTCCTCACAGCATTCCTAAGATAGGACTCTATTATCATTTCTCCCCTTTAGATAAAAAATTATAAACCAAAGTGTCAAAGCATCTTTTCCTACATTCTCCAAGCAAGTTAAGTGACACAGTCAGGATTTAAGCCCAAATTTCACAATCAGACTTTTAAAGCTAAAAGAATGTTGACAGTCATCTACTTTAATAATCAAAGTATAAGACTACTTTGACAAAATATGTGGTTTAAGAATCTTTTACTTTAAATAACAATAAAGGCATATTTAGAAGAGAGATTTTGCAACTATATGACCAAAAGTTCCCTTACCAAAATACTTTTTTTTTTTTTTTAATTCTGACATAACCTAAAAAGGGCATTCTCTAGACAAACAATAACACTGTCAAAATCTGTTTTCTTTTATCTCACTTCTTTTTTCTTAACCATTGTCTTTATTTGGTAGTAAAAATTCTTCCTGCATCAAGTATTAGTACCAGTTTTTTTTCAGTCAGACTAATCAATAATCTCTACTTCATGATGTCTTTCCTTGGTGACACAGTCTTACTTATTTTTATTTCTTAGCATCCTATAAGTAAATTCCATGAGTGCATCATTAGCCTGTTGGCCTTGCCATTGTACCATCACTTTGAGGAAACTGAGCTACTACATGGTGTGTCTCTCCTCTGTGGAGAGAGTCGCTGGGTGAGGACGAACAGAAGCTTCCCACAACAGTCATGTAAGGAACCACCTTGGAAGCAGCTCCTCCAGCCCCATCAAGCTTTTAGATGACTGCAGCCTCAGATGACATCTTCACAGCAACATCACAGAAAGACCCAGAGCCATCCAGCCATGCTGCTCCCAAATTTCTAACCTACAGATTATGAAATAACAAAATCTTACTATTGTTTTAGCCTGTTCCCTGGCCACATGTCGGTTACTTTTGTGTATCTTCTTTGTCTTCATCTTAATGTTGGTGTTTCTCAGCTCATCATCATGGCCCCTTTTTCTTTTCCAACTGTACAATGCTTTGGAGACATCTCTTCCATTCCCATGATTTCAGTTACCACCATTATGTTGGTGTTTCCTAAATCTGTATTTTCATCCAAAATGTGTACTCTGATTTATAGATCATATATCCAGGTTCCTTCTGGATAGGGTCACTTGGATACCTCAAATTCATGTCTAAAATTAATTTCAGTAACAACATTTCTTGCCAAACATATTTCCCAAATGGGTATTCACGATTTTGGGTGATCACTTTATCATTCAATCTATCATCAACATTAGAAACTGGCAATTAATCTCAACTTCTACGACATATATAATGAATGTCAGTCCCTTCTGGTATTTCTTGCTTAATATCTTCTTCATTTACTTTATGTTTTTCATTCAAAAATTACTGAGGTATTTAAAAATGTTATGATTTTATTCAGAATTATTACCGTATCCCACTAACTGGTCTTCCTGACTCTTGTCTTATTCTTCTCCAATTCAGTCTTCATTGTGCTAAAAGGAAAATCTGGTCAAATCACTTCCCTGCTTAAACATTCTTCAAACCATTCATGATAAAACATAAAATCATTATTTAAGATATCCAAATTATTTATAATGTATCAATTTCTTGGCCTATTTTGCCTGGTTACAAACGACACCAAAATTTAGTGGCTTAAAACAAGAAAGTTGTTTATGTTGCTCCACATTAAGTACAATTTTTGCAGGGCTAGTCACAGTCAGATCACCTCTACTTTACTCAAGGTCAGCTGAGGCAACTGAAGGGCTCTGGACTGGATTCATCTGACGGAATTTATGGGGGCATCTGGGTCTTTCTATGATGTTGCTGTGAAGATGTCATCTGAGGCTGCAGTCATCTAAAAGCTTGATGGGGGACTGGAGGAGCTGCTTCCAAGGTGGCTCACTTACATGATTGTTGTAGGAAGCTTCTGTTCGTCCTCACCCAGCGGCTCTCTCCACAGAGGAGAGATGCACCATGTAGTAGCTCAGTTTCCTCAAAGTGATGGTACAAGGGCAAGGCCAACAGGCTAATGATGCACTCATGGAATTTACTTATAGGATGCTAAGAAATAAATGAAAATAAGTAAGACTGTGCCACCGAGGCAAGACATCATGAAGTAGAGATTATTGATTAGTCTGACTGAAAAAAAACTGGTACTAATACTTGATGCAGGAAGAATTTTTACTACCAAATAAAGACAATGGTTAAGAAGAAAGCAGTGAGATAAAAGTGTATCTGTTGGTCAATGTTGGCTGTTGGTTGGGAAGACTCACAGAATTGGGTCAGTCAGTAAGAACACCTGCTCAAGGACTCTTCAAGTTGCTTCTTGGCTATCTCATAGCACAGTGAAAAATATTCATGGATAATGAGAAAGTCAAGTGGAAGCTGTGGTCTTTTTATGACCTATCCTCAGAAGCCAGGTATAATCACTTCCTTTATACTCCATTAATTTGAGAAGTCACAACCCCTCCCAGGTTCAAGGGGATGAAAAAAGACTCTGCCTCTTGAGGGGTGAGTAGCAAGTTTCTGGAATTCCATGTGGGACCAGAAATACTGCTCTTGCTGTTTGAAGAATTCAATCTGATGCACAGTACCATTGTTTAATTCACTGCTCATTGTTTTGATATTGTAATATTTCTGAATTAATTGCAATTTTCAACAGAGATAACATGCTTGATATAGTTTCCTCCATAGATACTCATCCCTTTGAGTGCATTGTCTGTCAATCACTTCTTTCTTATCCCCTATTCATCCTTCAAGATTTAGTTTGGCTAACATTTTATCTTAAACTCCCTCCTTATATCCCTGGCCTCCAAAGATCGCTCCTCTGGGATCTTTTAAAACTCTGCTTTTAGTAATATCTTCTTTCTGTTTTCCCAGTATTATATTTTACTAACTTGAATACTACTCTGTTTCTTCTGTTGGACTCTAAGCAATTTGAGGTCAGTTCTACATCAAATTTGTTTGTATATGTTCTTTGTTAAATGCCTAAAAATTAGTAGGAATGCTATAACTTCCAGTTAAATATTGAATGAATGAGACTGCAGAGATACTTTAGGATCCTACCGCCAAAGACCTTGTATGTCAGACCAGTGTTCAGAATGTATCCTGGGCCAGTCTACTAAATCTTTGCCTTCGTGAATTAATGATGAGCATTTATTTTGATGGCATTAATCAAAGAAGGATGACAGAACTAACATCATGGCAGGATGATATAGGATAAGCCAAGTGTAGGAGGTAGGGTGTTGCTGATGATCCATAAAAGGACAACAGCAACTGTCTCAAGCAAGGTATTATATGCAGGTAGAGAAAAAGATTCAATGAGCTTTAAAATCTAGTTGCAATCGTATGATACATTAAGCATTTTTTTCTAAAGGGCTGTGGCTACACTGTCAAGACAATTTCTAAACTAAGCAATTCCTGACCTGATTTTTGGAAGTTGATGAGTCACATACTTATAGACTTAGAGGCTTTACTGGTATAGGTCATTTGTAATGCTCAGTGCTTGTAGTTTAAATTAGCATGGCTTTTACAGATCCCTTAATGTGCATAATCTGACCCAATAGTGAGATGGTTTTAAGAAAGATAGAGTTTGGGGAAAAATATATATGAAACGAGTTTTGAAGATTTCCCAAGTGCTAGCAGACTAATTTGAAGGACCTTAACTGAATTCTGATCAGAACCTCTCCAAATATCTCTGTCACATCTAAATGTGGCCATCTGGCCACTCCATTGTAATATTTTCAAATTGTGACCAGTAATGGAGATGCTGAATTTGGGCTCAAACCCGACTTTACTCTGTAAAAGAAAAATCGTCAATGATAGAAAGGAGAACAAGTTTGATCGGCATTTCCTTAGTAGAATCCGTGAACACATCAAACACATGATTTTATGTGTGTGTGAAGAAATAATGCTTTTATTCCAAATAACTGTTTAGCATTCATATATAGTATTTTGATGAAAAAATGATATTCAGTTAGAACCCATTGTGATCTACATAATGTAGAGATATAAAGAGAAATAGTTATTACTCTTAAGACACTAACATAATTTGAAATACAAAATACATAAGAAATTAGAATCCACAGCAGTGCCTGATCATCGTATATAGCAGTACTATTGAAACACTAAACTTAAAAGACGTTTTGAATAAAAGAGAACCGAGGCTACTTCAGCCAAATACTATACATAATTTCATCTATCATAATAATGCTTTAAGGTATTATCCCATTTTCAGATGAGAAAATTGAGCACACGTGTTTGAAAAAAGCTCAAATTGGAGCTTGGTTCTCACTCCAGAGATATTTATTTTTCTAATTTGCCATCCTGTCACTTTTTTTTTTTTTTTAATGATAGTATGGAGTGACAGTATGAGCAATATAGACAGTATGAGTGATACACAAATGAATATTTTTGGAATATCACTTTTTTTTTTTTTTTTTTGAGACTGAGTCTCGCCCTGTCGCCCAGGCTGGAGTGCAGTGGTGCGATCGATCTCTGCTCACTGCAAGCTCCGCCTCCTGGGTTCACGCCATTCTCCTGTCTCAGCCTCCCTAGTAGCTGGGACCACAGGTGCCCGCCACCACGCCCGGCTATTTTTTTTTGTATTTTTAGTAGAGACGGGGTTTCACTGTGTTAGTCAGCATAGTCTGGATCTCCTGACCTCGTGATCCGCCCGCCTCGACCTCCCAAAGTGCTGGGATTACAGGTGTGAGCCACTGCACCCGGCCAGATACTTAATTTTTAAACAAACTGAAATCAGTTTGACTTCATACCCGAGGTAGAAAATTAGCCCAGCCTTGAAAGATGAGTAAGTTTGGAGAGGTGAAAATGCAGATAGTAAAATGGGGAGAAAGACACGGTTGAACAAATGCAGATGGGAAAGAATTCAGATTGTTGATAAGCAGGTCAATGGGAGTCAATGGGAATCCTTCCCCCCACATCAACGATCAAATAAATGAGTTGTTTAGGGCAATACAAAGGTAAACAGTTTGAAAGGGAGGTACTGCCAATGGAGGGTCTTGATACCAGTTGGTACTGTAAAAATCTGTATATTTTTTCCTGACAACATATTCTTTTTTTTTTCTTTTTTTCGCTAAAGGTTATTTGATATTACATAGTCTAGTGGATGTACAGTCTTTATATTGCACATGAACTGGAGATGAAATATTACTTTTAAATTTTTTAAATTAAGGTATTACAATTAATGGCAGCATTGAAATGAAGAGTAATGACAGATTCAAATGTAGGACTGCTTCCCACAAGGGCTAAGCCCACTCTTTGTAAGTCATCATGGAATCAAACCTTTCCCAAGCTATGTTTCTATGTCTGCCTTTTGGGAGGACTTGCCATGTAAAACATCTAGGTCAAAAGTAACTCGTTGTAATATACAGTGAGGGGACAAAGGGAAAGTGAGTCCAAGATTCCATTCTGGTCTCACCATTATCATCCACCTACCCTAGATCCCCAACGACCCCTACCAACTGCTGGGCCCAACAGTTCCATGCTATAACTACAGCAAAACATCCCACTTTTCAGTTCACAAAAACACATAAGTACCTTCAACTCTGGGGGCACTTTAGATACCTGAACCGTTCTTCTCTCCTTTCCTAACAGAAAAATCTAAAGTTAGTTAAATGTTCTTTGTTTCAGTAAGCTTTATTACCCTATTCTCCTACCTGAGTATCTTCATATTGGTGCATACCTATTAAAGCCTTTATCTATTGCATAACATTCACTTTTTCTCTGCCCAAATCTGAGTCCCTTGGAAATAGCTAATTTTGTTAGTTTTTGTTTTTTTTTTTTTTTTTTTTTCTGTTCTCATCCTCAGTGTTTTGCTGATGTTTTAGAATAAATAAATGTTCTGAAGTCTGTGAAAATCTCTGTATTTTATATCACAATGTTTGAGAGAAAGTTCTAATTGGTAAAAATACATATGAAATATAGAAGAAAACCATTCATTTATTTTTATTTTTAGTAAGATAATTTCTAAATGGCAATCTTAAAGAGATGAACTGGAAACCTGAGACCCTTAAGAAATATTATAGTTTTGTTGTCCATCTTAGGCAAAGTAAAAATGAAATCTGCTAGCCTGGGTTTTCCAACAGGCATGTATGGGAAGCAGGCAATGAGGAATAACAGAGAAGATGAAGGAAATTCCAGCAGGAAAGTAACATATTTAGCTCAAGCAGAGAGAGCTCTTAAGTTAATGAGAAGCCCTACACGCTCTCAACTTATGTTACTCGTGGAGGAACTGGGTATAGCTCTGTCTGGAGGCAGTGCAGGAAGCCACAGGATACCCCATCGCCACCCCTCAATAATCATATTGGTAGCACAGAGGCGCCTTTTTGATGTGGCTTCTGCCATGGAGCAATACAAAGACACCTAAATATGACTGACTCCAACATACTGGATTGCAGGCTCCCTCCTGGCTTCCAAAACATAAATGGCCTTTCAAGCAGCAGGAGCTTGGGGGACCAGGCTGGCTTTTGACAAAACTGTAGAATCAGCCAACCTGTCTTCGGCACCCTCCCATCACTCACTTCCATTTCCATGCTGTTTCCCTCTCCTGGAGCTCAGTGCTCTTTCCCTGATCATCTCTTGCCCTCAGGCAGGCAGTTATCCAGTTGCAGAAATATGGATTCAGAAACTGGAGTTCTCCTTCTCAGCCTACTGGCTAGGTTTCTTTGTTCAATCTTTGACATCTCTGTTCCTGGGATTTTTTAAAATACACACAAATAAGAGTGACACAGAGAGGACCTCTAAAGAATCTTCTGTCTCTTCTTGTTTAGGACATTATTTGAATTAATGGTGAAGGTGAAACTCTCACAGTAAAGCCAGCCCATTGGTGCATTGCTATTGGTTTAGAGTTAATGTACTTTATTTCTTTCTTTTCTCTTTTTCCACCACTAGGAACTGCCTTTGAAGCTCAGACCCACCGGTCTACTACTTCCACTCTTCATGCCTCTTCACTGGAGGAAATATAGGAGTCATCCAGCATCCAGGGAGGAAGCTCAGAGGGTGGGGATGAGTCAAAGGGACCCAACTGGGCTTGTTCTGTGGAGGGTTGAAGCCAAATCCACCAGCTACTCAAGGATCTGTTCAAAATTGGAAGCATGAAATAAATAGTACATCTTTATTGAGGAATGGAAGATGGGGTGAGAAAGTAAGTGTGGGGAACTAAATCACTGTGGGTAATAGGCCAGGGTTAAGAAGAAAAAGGCAGAGGACACAGCAGCTGGTCTGGGGTCCACAGCAATATTCAGGATTTTTCCCCGTATAGATAAAATTGCTGCTTCAGAATTATTTCTCAAAGTGAGCTAAGTATTTTTCTCCCATGTTGATACCTAGAACCAGGTTTCAGGACAACTTGCTGGTGGAGTGTGAGCAAGAACGGGTTAGATGGTTCTGCCCTTCTGGAGCAGGTGTCTGACCGCAGCAATTCTGGAGCATCTGAGTTTGTCCTGAAGCTACCTCTTTGAGGTGACAGATGACTCAGCCAGGGGCCAGATGGAACAGGGATTTTATAAGCCTGGCTTTATTTATTTATTTTTCTTTTCTTTTCCTTTTTTGCCTTGCCTTCACCTCTTCATCTTTGTTTCCTCACCAAAGTCAGCAGCATGATGTCACTGAGCCCAGGTTGGGAGAGTAGAGTCAAGGTTAAGGTATAGCAGAAGAAATCATCATGACTAATCTCTCTTCCCACATCACACTCGATGGCTTACTCTCCAAATGAAGAGCTATGAACATCTAACAGGACAAATAAGCCAGGGGCCTAGAGCTCAAGACTTTTTGGTGACTTAGGGATACAAGCTTAAATTGATAGTAAGGATGCCAGTCTAGGGCAAACATTCTCCTCCCTAGGTAGTCATCAGTTTGGCTATCTTCATTGGAAAATTGTCTTCAGTAGCTCTCATAAAAATGGAACAGGGTGCAGATGTTGGTTTGACAGTTCTGACACAGAAACACCTTTCTCATCTGGCAACCTAGATTCTCAGGGATTGAAGGAAGTTCATCAACACTTCATAAAGTTCCTTGGCAAGATTAAAAGTTGTTTGAATCAGGCCCTGTAGGTTGATCAATAGCTGCTGGTCTCCCTTTTCAGCACAGAGGCCTGCTTTTTTTTTAAATCTCTGCCAGGGTCTGAAACCTGATAGGGATCATCTTCATACAGCTGAAACAAATGTTCTATCATGCATGGTACTGTATTCCCTCCCTCTCCCTCTTTCTCTATGATCCAGTAACTTTGCTGTGGATAAGGTTGGTAAGACATCATCTGAATTAAGTAGTCAAATTAAAAATTCTGAGCACAGGCAAATGGTAATAATGTGCCAAGTGATAAATTACAATTAGAAGAACACAGTGTCTTTTCTGTGAAATTCCTTCTAAAAATACATAACCTGAATATTTTCATGAAGAAAAAATGTCAACAAAACTCAAATTGAGGACATTAACAAAATAATTGGCTTGCAATCTTCAAAAATATCAAGGTCAGACAAGTCAAGGAAAGACTAAGGAACTTTTCTAGATTGAAGGAATCTAAAGATACATTATAACTAAACCAACTCATGATCCTGCATCAGAGCCTTTTGCCAAAAAGGGAACTATTGGTACAACTGGCAAAACTTGAATGGGCATCTGTGTATTTGCTAATGGTAATATATCCATATTAATTTCCTGCTTTCCTGCTCTTACAGTGGTTATGGAAGAGAATGTCCTTGTTTGTAAGTGCAATTTAAATATTTGCAGACGATTGGCTAGCACATCAATAACTTACTCTCCAGTGATTCAGGAACATATTTTTGGCTTTGTTTGTTTGTTTTGAGACGGAGTCTCACTGTCACCCAGGCTGGAGTGCATGGTGCCATCTCGAGTTTAAAAAGCTAAAAAAAAAAAGTCTCTATTCATAGACATAATGGTTCCAGATGTTAAAGTTCCTTTAAAGGTCCCCTGTCCTTAAAAAGAGAGTAACTTATGTGGGGTTAATGTGCATTTATTTTAGAAAGCAAATATTTAATATTAGAAAAATAGAATATTTTCATCAAAAGACCACTGAATTTGGGTATCTGAGCCTTAGTTTCTTACTCAGCATGGGCAGAAGCATGTGTGACAGTTTACCCCTGACACTCAGCTTCCCTCATGTACATGGTTGACCACTCTCAAGCTTTGACAGAGAAATTTCACATTAATTGACAGAATTTAAAGTGCTTAAAATACCCCCACAGAAATAAAGGATCATTCATTTTTGAGAAAGGTATTTTAATTGATTTTTAGATAAATAAGAATGGATATGTTTTAACCTTCTTTCTAATGTAACTGAATTTATTTCTTTTATATTTTGCGTATAGACACAAACTCAGGTTATTGTAAGTTCTGTTTTCAAAAACAAATGGAGTTGCTCTGTTTGACTAACATTTAAGACGTGGGGCTTAACGGTAAAGTTGCACTCATCTCTCATTTGCAACACTGACAGAGGAATCCACAAATACTCAGATTGTCCATGTAAATTATGTGCTTTCCTAACCTCTTTGTTATAGAAGAATCATGGATTGAAAAGATGACTAAGAAAGGAAAAGAGGTTTATCAAACTAATTACATCAAAGGGAGGTGAAGTTACCCTGTTTCTGTTCTCAATCAGAAAAGTAATATTAGTCATCTGAGAAAAGTGATTCCCCTACCCACACTGCCAGGCAACCGCATATCTGCTTTTGGCACCATAGATCGGTTGGCATTTTCTAAAGTTTTATGGAAATCACATAATATATTATGTATTCCTTTTTCTTTGCTGGCTTCTTTCATTCAGCATAATTACTTTGAGATACGTCCAGTTTGTATATATTGATAGTTTGTTTTTATTGCAGGTAAGTATTACACAGCTATACCAAAATGTGTTATTTCATTTACCTCTTGAAAGACAACTGAGTTGTTTCCAGTTGGGGGGCTCTTAGAAATAAAGCTTCTGTGAACGTTCTTTTACAAGTTATTGATGATCATATAATTTTTTTCTTTTCGTTAAACATCTAGAGATACAATGGCTGAATCATATGGTATGTATATGTTGAACTTTTTAAGAAACTGTCAAAGTATTTTCACTGGCAATGTATGAAAATCCCAGTTTCGGCCGGGCGCGGTGGCTCAAGCCTGTAATCCCAGCACTTTGGGAGGCCGAGACGGGCGGATCACGAGGTCAGGAGATCGAGCCCATCCTGGCTAATACGGTGAAACCCTGTCTCTACTTAAAAATACAAAAAACTAGCCGGGCGACGAGGCGGGTGCCTGTAGTCCCAGCTACTCGGGAGGCTGAGGCAGGAGAATGGCGTAAACCCGGGAGGCGGGGCTTGCAGTGAGCTGAGATCCGGCCACTGCACTCCAGCCTGGGTGGCAGAGCAAGACTCCGTCTCAAAAAAAAAAAAAAAAAAAGAAAATCCCAGTTTCTTCACATTCTCACCAAACTGGATATACCTCAGCCTTTAAAATGTTTGCCAATCTCACTATTCACAATAGCAAGGACTTGGAATCAACCCAAATGTCCATCAGTGACAGACTGGATTAAGAAAATGTGGCACATATACACCATGGAATACTATGCAGCCATAAAAAAGAATGAGTTTGTGTCCTTTGTAGGGACATGGATGCAGCTGGAAACCATCATTCTCAGCGAAACTTGGTTTTGCAAGAACAGAAAACCAAACACCGCATGTTCTCACTCATAGGTGGGAATTGAACAATGAAATCACTTGGACTCTGGAAGGGGAACATCACACATCGAGTCCTATTATGGGGAGGGGGCCGGGGGATGGATGACACTGGGAGTTATACCTGATGCAAATGACGAGTTGATGGGTGTTGACGAGTTGATGGATGCAGCACACCAATATGGCACAAGTATACATATGTAACAAACCCGCACACTGTGCATATGTACCCTAGAACTTAAAGTATAAAAAAAAAAAAAAAAAAGTTTGCCAATCTGACAGGTAAGTAGTAGTAAACTTTTATGGTTTCGATTTTGCATTTCTCTAATGACTAATGATGTTAAGAGTCTTTTCCTATGGGTATTTGCTTTTTATACACAGTCTTTAGTGAAATACCTGCTGAAATATTTATTTTTTAAGCTAGGATGTTTGGTTTATTATGGAGTTTCAAGAATTATTAATATAGATGTAAGTCAGACATTGTACATATGTCTTGTAGATATTTTTACTGAGGCCATAGATGGCCTTTTCATTTTCTTAATAGTAGCTTTTGAAAAACAGAAGTTAATTTTTGTGTGTAATATGAGACATGTATTATTATTTTTATTATTATTATGCATATAACTATTCAATTGTTCCAGCATCCTTTATTGACCTTCTTCGGTTTCCAAAAAGATAAAATGCAAGTCTCAATTTCATCAAATAAATTTCCAAGTTGCATTACCATTATATATATATATATATATATATACTTTTATTATATCAAATACTCTTTACAACTGTCTTCTGAAGCACTCAATTGAAATAGAAATGTATTACAGGATTTTGGCATGGTTTTATAAGGCAATATATAACTTATCTTTGAGAGTATTATTCTGAAATTAATAAACATTAAAAACACTATGTGTGTCTTTTTTCTTTCATATTATTATTTTTATTCTTTTTTATTTTTAATTTTTTTAAATCACCTTTTATATTCAGAGGGTACATATGCAAGTTTGTGATCTGGCTGTGTTATGTAATGCGGAGGTTTGTGCTTCTAATGAACTCATCATTGAAACAGTGAACGTTATAATAAAAAGGTAGTTTTTCAACCCTATTTCCTCTCCCAGCCTTCCCTCTTGCGAAGTTTGCAAAGTCCATTTTTAAAATCTTTATATGTATCCATTTTTAGCTCCCATTTATGAGTGAGAACATACAGTATTTGGTTGTCTGCTTCTGAGTTATTTCATTTAAGATAATGGCCTACAGCTCCATCCATGTTGCTGCAAAAGACATGGTTTTATTCCTTTTATGGCGGCATGGTATTCCATGGGTATATGTATATTCATACTATATATATTCATACTTTATATATGATATAGATATATCTATGTCATACTTTCTTTACCCAATACACTGTTGATGGGCACCTAGGTTGATTCCATGACTTTGTTATTGTGAACAGTGCTGCAGTAAACACAAAACTGCAGGTACGGGTGTCTTTTTTGAAACAATTACTTTTCCTTTGGCTGTATACCTAGTAGTAGGATTGTTGGATTGAATAGTAGTTCTATTTTTAGTTCTTTGAAAATCCCCATACTGTTTTCCATTGGAGTTGAACTAATTTACATTCTCACTAACAGTGTATAAGTGTTGCGACCTTGGCAACATCAGGTATTTTCTGAGTTTTTAATGATAGGCACTCTGACTGGTGCAAGATGATATCTCATTGTGGCTTTAATTTGCATTTCTCCGATGAGTAGCGATGTTGAGCATTTTTTCATATTTTTGTTGGCCGCTGTATGTCTTCTTTAGAGAAGTGTCTGTTCATGTTCTTTGCCTGCTTTTTAATGGAGCTATTTGTTTTTTCTGCTATGTATGTTTAGTGTACTAAAAAATCAGTAACATACTGTTATCCACAAGAGTATGCCCACAGTAAATGCTTTTAGACTGTTGAAATGCCATGGTTTTTATGCATGAACTGAGTGTTCTATCTCTTCTTCATGGTCAGAGTGTCAGTCACAATTCTAAAATGCCTCAGTGTTCCTGTGCTTAGCAGAGTTAACTGAATTTTATTTCTTTATTTGGGATTTCAGATCCTCAATAGTTAAATAGTAAACATCATATGTAAAATTTAAGTGAAGTTTTTAAGAAACAATATACAGGTTTAATGCAGAGATTGCATGATAGCCTTAATGGGAACTTTTGTTTTTTTCTACTTTTCTAGTAGAATTTAAGCTGGCTATCTACCCAAATCTTGACTTGATCAAATCTGAGGAAAAGAAGGGGTATTTTCTTACTTGTAGATGGCACTTTGTATTTTACAAAATAATTACACATATTAACCCATTCAATAAACATTACACACAACAAATATTGTCTATATTGTCTTACTTAATTTCCCTACTGCCATACAAGTGGGACATAAACAAATCATATAACTACAATAAATATACACATTATGTATATACTATATACATCTTCATATTCACAAGTCTTGAACTGACATTTGGCATTTCATTTAATTATGAAGGAAGGCAACAAAACACAGTTCTGTTAACAATATCTTGACTTTTTCACCAACAGAAGTCACGTTTATTTTCAAATCACATCTAACTTGTTGCAGACATCCCAAAACATAGCATCTGCTAATCATTTTAATATAATAATTGTGGTTATTAAACTGCCTTCTAGCTTGCATTTTTAAATGTGTTAAATATATATATATATATATAAATATACTGCTATGCCACACATATATTGTTTTAGTTGTAGTTGTTTTTTGTTTTTCTTTTTCTCAACAGAGTCTTGCTCTGTCACCCAGGATGGAGTGCAGTGGTACAATCCCGGCTCACTGCAACCTCCACCTCCCAGCTTCAAGCGATTCCCCTGCCTCAGCCTCCCGAGTAGCTGGGACAACAGGTGCACATCACCACACTCAGCTAATTTTTTGTATTTTAGCAGAGACAGGGTTTCGCCATGTTGGCCAGGCTGGTCTTGAACTCCTAACCTTGTGATCCACCCGCCTCGGTCTCCCAAAGTGCTGGGATTACAGGCGTGAGCCACGGCGCCCGGCCGGTTTAGTATTTCAGTAACTGTATTTCAGTATAATTGGTTTATTTTGAAATCCTATATATTGAGTTATAGCCACTACAAGTTTTAAATGCATTTATTTCATAACATTTAATACAATTTTATACTGAAAAGAAACCCAAACTGCCAAAGGGGTCTACAGAGTAAGAATGCTTAAGAATTCCTAAAATAGAGTTATATACAGGATCAAGTAAAGACATTAAAAACATAGTGTTGAGTGTTGAAAGAACAAACTTGGTTGAAATCTAAAGTGCAATACCATTTAAGTCCATTGAAAAATCAAAGTCACACCACATTAAAAATACATACAAACAAGCAAGCATACATATATTAAAGAGAGGAAAGTGACGAGTAAATGCACATGTGGGAGTGGGCCTTAGGTCAGGTATATAAGATAAAAGTGATGAAATAAAGATCATGTAAAAATCTATGATGCTAGGTATCTGCATAGGAAGGTCAAAAAGGAAAAATAAAATAAAGATATTTATGTTGGTTCGAGACCCATCACCTCTAGTAAGCCACTCAATATCCAAAAAAATCCTTAAGAGAGAGTAGTCCTTTATCTCTGGATTTACAACAGTCAGACTCTACTTATGTAGGATAGGAAGTATTTCTCTCTCTCTCTCTCTTTCTCTCTCTCTCTAAATAGCAAGGGGTCTAACATAGGGATGCTCTTGGAGTTTCCTTTATCTGCTCTTATCAACGGAGCCAAGAATTTTTTTTTTCTTTCCATCACCACTTTTCACTTCATCAACATTTAAAGCAACCCTGCTTTTCTAAAATATGTGGGGCTTGTCTTCTCAGCACAAATGGCCTTTGAATGGCATCTTAAACAAACCAAAACAGTGTTGATCCATGCGTGTGCCTGTACATTGAGGCAAAGTGTAAGTATATACTATTTGTGTACCACAGATCACATTCTGTATTCCATATGTATTCCCCACAGCTCTTCATTTCAATCCTGACCACATAATGCATTGCTTCACAATATTTGTCAACTGAAAATACATTAGAATTGTTTGACAGCAAATAAGACATAATTTTCTTTGTATAAATTATGGATTTACATCTTTGACCATGGGAAAGCCATATAAATACTTCCATACGTGTCAAAATTTATTTTAGTAGATTTGAATTAGTATCCTATATTCTCATTATTTATCAGAAATATGCCCTTTTCTCATGAATTTCATGAATTTGACCCATGGCAGTTTATCTTAGGACATTTTATTGGCATACTAGTTTGTTGGCCACACTTTTCCCTTGACAAAGCTGGTTACTCTGCATTCAAATGTTTGTCTTGGAAGCTGATCAATGAAAACACTTGGAAATATGGTGGGGAACACACACTGGGGCCTGTCTGGGGTGTGGGGAGGGGGAGCATCAGGAAAAATAGCTAATGGATGCCGGGCATAATACCTAGGGGAAGGGGTGATCTGTGCAGCAAACCACCATGGCAGACATTTACCTATGTAACAAAACTGCACATCCTGCACATAAGCCATGGAAATTAAAAACTTGGGGAAAAAAAAGAGTGTTTCATCTTTCTCTATATGAAATTTACTACTTTTAATTCACCAGAATATAAGTGCAATGAGGACAGGGTTTTTATTACTCTTAATTCTCTTACATATCCCCACTGAGTTATTCCTCAATAAATATTTGTCGAAGCAATTATATGAGCAATAAAAGAAAATATAATGTAAATTACATTTATTTTTTAAAATTTCCTTGTAGTTTATATTTCTGTTAAGTTTCCCATAATGTGTAAGGTTTCCCATATAATTTTCTAATAAAATATTTTAAAATATCAGTTCATTTTTTTCAGTGGTTTCCTTGCTTACAGCCTAGCAATTCTTGACAAACTATGGTGATTATTTTTAAAACTTATTTAGGAGCTGATAAAAGCAGAATAACATTACCATCCCTAATTTGTTCTAATTATTTAGAAAAGAAAACTTATCACAATTTACTGGTTTAAATCACATACTGTATGCTGCTCGTTTAAAAAATACATTAATTCCAGTGAGTAAATAAGCAAATTTTCAATATATTCTGTCAATCATTACTTAATATTTAAACTCATGCGGAGATATCTCTATATTGTACTTTTATAATATTTTATTCTAAAAATGTTTTCCTATCTGTTGAAATTAAGAATAGATATTTTATGACTAATTTCCATCATATATTGAATTCCCAATCCAGACCTTTTAATACCTGTATTACTTACACACAAGTCTTCTGTCATATAAACTAATCACATTGCCTACTATTAAAAGTTCTTCCCAAAAAGTGATTTTGGCAGACTATATAGCTAACCAACTATTAAAATCAAAGCTATATGAATTATATACATTCTTTAAAAAATAACGGATTAAGAATATTAAAGGAAACAAATCTACGTGCATTTCAGGGTAACCAATGTATGTGATTTATTAGGATTTTTAAAGAGTGTGGGACAATGTTAAATCCAGTTATTCAAAAAGGATGAGAAAATGAGAATAGAAAACAAAAGTGTATGAGCTCCTAGAGAAAGTGGATAATTTAATTAGAAATGACTGGACAGAAAAGTTCCATTGTGGGAGGGACAAGAACAGTGGCAAGAGATCAGTTTTATCAGGTCAGCTCATTGCTTGCCAATCTTATTTAAACTTCATCACTTTCCAGATTGGAAGGGTGAGTTTCTAATTAGCTCCTTTTTCATCAGTCAAGGCTCAATCTCTCTAAACAATCTTTGGGTAATGATCATATCCCCACTTTGATCAACTTTGGGGAAATTGCAGAGCCAAATATTAAACAGGTGCTTATGAAATTTTGCTCAACCACCTGTTCTCTAGACCCCTGGCTGACCCAGTTAACAAAGATCAGTGTACTTCAATTAGTCCAAGTGATACCAAATATAACCAACCCTTAATTAACAGTGGGCATTTTTCTCTCAACCTTGCAATCTGATTTTCTCAAATTAATCTTGAATACATTTTATATCTCAATGAAAGAATCAAAAAGAACCTGTACCTTGAACCTAAAATAATATATGTATAATCTTGGCTACAATAACAAGGCCTATAATCCTCCCCCACTTAATTTACTATTCATTTAATTTGTTCATATTTTATTTGCCTTGGGGCTAAAACAACTGTTTGTGTAGAACTCTTAAAGCATTTTCCTTATGCTAAAAATAAATGTCTCAAACTTTGCTGTCCATAAGAATCATCTGGGGAATCAGTAAACAAGCAGAATCCCAGATTCTAGGTCTCACTTCAGAATTACAGAATAAACCTAGGTCGGATGTAGCCTAGGGATTGGTAGGTTCAACAAATTTTCTAGGTAACTCAAGTGTAGACCAACACCTGACCTGAGGATCATGACAACAAACTTTGATTTAGAAAAACCAGCTTTGAATGAAGCTTCTCAATTTTTCGTTGAATATTTATTTCATTGTTTAATTGTAAAATAATACTTTAATGTAGGGTAACGGGACTACTTCCAGCAAAGAAAAATCCCGTAAGAGGTAGATGAAAAATGTCTGGGACTTATAAACAAAGAGATAAGAGTAAGTCTTTAATTTTTCTCCATGCTCATCTCCAATTTGTTAATCCTTTTATTAATTGTAAAAAAAAAAAATCAGTTTCTATCATTTTCCATGAATATATATATGCATTTATTTATATACATACATGCATATAAATGTATATATAATGTGTGTGTGTGTATATATGCGTGTGTATATATATATGTATATGTTTTCCTGGAGAGTGTGTGTGTGCGTGTATGTGTGTATATACACACACACATGCTTAGTATATATAAGCACATTTGGAGACAAGATAAATGCCCTCTCTACATGATGGAGTTAAAATGTTGCAGTGGTTAAAGGTTTGTGGTCAGGAGTCTAATAGCCTGCATTTGAAACCTGGCTCTACTGTGTACCAAGCGGGCCAAGTTCTCTATCCTGTCTACACCAGCTGCTGCTTTTTCACCTGGAAAATAGGGTTAATGGTACATATTTATTAAGATTAGTGTAAAAATTGGCCAGGTGCGGTGGCTCACACCTGTAATCCCAGCACTTTGGGAGGCCGAGGCGGGTGGAACACGAGGTCAGGAGTTCGAGACCAGCCTGGCCAATATGGTGAAACCCCGTCTCCACTAAAAATACAAAAATTAGCTGGGCATAGTGGCGCACGGGCAGAGGTTGCAGTGAGCTGGGATTGTGCCACTGCACTCCAGCCTGGGTGACAGAGCACACTCCGCCTGAAAAAAAAAAGATTAGTGTAAAAATTAAATGTTTGGCTCATAGATATTGCTTCACATATGATTGTTTACTGACAGATAAGTGTTCTCTCACTTCTTTTTACTGTTTATGCCACTATGTATTTAAAATTTCTCTATTAAACTTGAAGTTTTATTTTTTATTACCTAGTATTGTAAGGGTATCATATGCATAAAAATTTCCATTTCTTAAAAAGGAATGTTTCTTCTTTAAGGGCAGGCAATATTTATCACTACCTTTACGGTAGCCAGTAGAAAGGCAAATGCTTAATGAAACGTGCTCATTAAATATGCACTGAGGTGAATTACAATACTAACCAAGTAAATTATATATGTGTGTATGATGTGTGTGTGTCTGTATATATTATCTACCATTCTACAACAAATTGTCTACAATTTAGCAGCTTAAAACAGCACACATCTATGACACATATTGATTATCTCAACATTTCTGTGAGGCAGGAATCTTGACACAGATTAACTGGGTTCCCTGTTTCAGGGTCTATAACAAGGTTGCAATCAAGCTTTGGGCCAGGGCTTCAGACTCCTCCAAATGCCTGACTTGGGAAAGATTCACTTCAAAGCTCACTTACATGGTTGTAGGCAGAATTCAGTTGCTCCCAGACTGTTGGACTGAGGACCTACCTCTGTTCCTTGCTGGTAATTGTGCAGAGGCTGCCCACAGTTCCTCACATGTGACTCTCCAGCTTACTTCATCAGAACAAGCAGGAAAGAAATTCCAGGAGGAGACTGCTGAAAGCAAGATGGAAATCAGTCTTTTGTACCCTAATTATGACTATACTTTATTCTAGGCAAGTCTCTAGGTCCAGTCTATGCTCAAGGGGAGAGAATTACTCAAAGGCATGAATACAGAAAGCAATGATAATTGGAAGCCTTGTGAGCTTATGTTAAAAATACCACTATAGGCCGGGCGCGGTGGCTCAAGCCTGTAATCCCAGCACTTTGGGAGGCCGAGACCGGCGGATCACGAGGTCAGGAGATCGAGACCATCCTGGCTAACACGGTGAAACCCCGTCTCTACTAAAAAAAATACAAAAAAAAACTAGCCGGGCGAGGTGGCGGGCGCCTGTAGTCCCAGCTACTCGGGAGGCTGAGGCAGGAGAATGGCGTAAACCCGGGAGGCGGAGCTTGCAGTGAGCTGAGATCCGGCCACTGCACTCCAGCCTGGGCGACAGAGCGAGACTCTGTCTCAAAAAAAAAAAAAAAAAAAAATACCACTATACATGTATGTGTGTATGGTAAGGCATACTTAACACTTTAAGTAGCCAGGAGGTGATTAATAGGAACTTTTTTTTTTTTTTAAAGTTCCAGGATACATGTGCAGAATGTACAGGTTCTTTTACATAGGTATACATGTGCCATGGCGGTTTGCTGCATCTATTGATCCATCCTCTAAATTCCCTCCCCTAGCCTCCCACCCACCAGCAGGCCCTGGTGTGTGTCATTTCTCTCCCTATGTCCATGTGTTCTCATTGTTCAACTCCCACTTAGGAGTGAGAACATGCAGTGTTTGGTTTTCTGTTCCTGTGTTAGTTTGCTGAGGATGATGGCTTTCAAGCTTCATCCATTTCCCTGCAAAAACATGATCTCATTCCTTTTTGGGTATGTACCACATTTTCTATCACTGATGGGCATTTGGGTTGGTTCCATGACTTTGCTATTGTTGCAATAAACATATGTGTGCATGTGTCTTTATAGTAGAATGATGTATATTCCTTTGGGTATATACCCAGTAATGGGATTGCTGGGTCAAATAGTATTTCTGGTTCTAGATCACTGAGTAATTATCATACTGTCTTCCACAATGGTTGAACTAATTTTCATTCCCACCAACAGTGTAAAAACATTCCTAATTCTCCAGCACCTCACCAGCATCTATTGTTTCTTGACTTTTCAATAATCGCCATTCTGACTGGCATGAGATGGTATCTCATTGTGGTTTTGATTTGCATTTCTCTAATGATTAGTGATGTTGAGCTTTTTTCATGTTTGTTGGCCATTTAAATGTCTTCTTTTGAAAAGTGTCTGTTCATATCCTTTGCCTACTTTTCGATTTTTTTTTCTTGTAAATTTAAGTTCCTAGTAAATTCTGGATATTACACCTTTGTCACACGGGTCGATTGCAAAAATTTTCTCCAATTCTGTAGGTTGTCTATTCAATCTGATGACAGTTTATTTTGCTCTGCAGAAGCTCTTTAATTACATCCCATTTGTCAATGTTGGCTTTTGTTGCAACTGTTTTTGGCATTTTTGTCATGAAGTCTTTGCCCCTGCCTATGTTCTGAATGGTATTGCCTAAGTTTTCTTCTAGAGTTTTTATGATTTTGGGCTTTATATTTAAGTCTTTAATCCATCTTGAGTTAATTTTTGTATAAAGTGTAAGGAAGGGGTCCAGCTTCAGTTTTCTGCATATGGCTACACAGTTTTCCCAGTATTTATTAAATAAGGGATCCTTTCCCCATTGCTTATTTTTGTCAGGTTTGTCAAAGATCAGATGGTTGTCGATGTGTGGTGTTATTTAAGAGGCCTCTGTTCTGTTCCATTAGTCTATATATATCTGTTTTGGTACCAGTACCATGCTGTTCTGCTTACTGTAGACTTACAGTATAGTTTGAAGTCAGGTAGCATGATACCTTCAGCTTTGTTCTTTTTGCTTAGGATTGTCTTGGCTATATGGGTTCTTTGATTCTATATGAAATTTAAAGTAGTCTTTTCTAATTCTGTGAAGAATGTCAATGATAGTTTGCTGGGAATAACACTGAATCTAGAAGTTACTTTGTGCAGTATGGCCATTTTCATGGTATTGACTCTTCCTATTCATAAGGATGGAATGTTTTTCCATTTGTTTGTGTCCTCTTTAATTTCCTTGAGCAGTGACTTGTAGTTCTCTTTGAAGAGGTCCCTCACTTCCCTTGTCAGCTGTATTCCTTAGTATTTTATTCTCTTTATAGCAATTGTGATATGGAGTTCACTCATGATTTGGCTCTCTGCTTGTCTATTTTTGGTGTAAAGGAATGCTTGTGATTTTTGCACATTGATTTTGTATCCTGAGACTTTGCTGAGGTTGCTTATCAGCTTTAGGCGTTTTTGGGCCGAGATGACAGGGTTTGCTAAATATAACATCATGTCATTTGAAAACAGAAACAATTTGATTTTCTCTCTTGCTATTTGAATACCCTTTATTTCTTTCTCTTGCCTGATTATCCTGGCCAGATCATCCAATACTATGTTGAATAGGGGTAGTGAGAAAGGGTATCCTTGTTCCTTACTGGTTTTCAAAGGGAATGCTTCCAGCTTTTGCCCATTCAGTATGATATTTGCTATGGGTTTGTCTTAAATAGCTCTTATTATTTTGATATATATTCTATCAATACCTAATTTATTGAGAGTTTTTAACATGAATGGATGAATTTTATTGAAGGCCTTTCTGCATCTGTTGAGGTAATCACGTAGTTTTTGTCTTTGGTTCTGTTTATGTGATGGATTACATTTTTTGATTTGCATATGTTGAATCAGCCTTGCATCCCAGGGATGAAGCTGACTTGACCATGGTGGATGAGTTTTTTGACGTGCTCCTGGATTCAGTTTGCCAGTGTTTCATTGAGGATATTCACGTAGATGTTCATCAGGGATATTGGCCTGAAGTTTTCCGTTTTTGTTGTGTCTCTGCCAGGTCTTGGTATCAGGAAAATGCTCGCTTCATAAAATGTGTTAGGGAGGAGTCCCTTGTTTTCAATTGTTTGGAATAGTTTTAGAAGGTACCAGCTCCTCTTCGTATCTCTGGTAGAATTTGGCTGTGAATCAGACTTGGTCCTGGGATTTTTTGGTTGGTGGGCTATAAATTACTGCCTTAATTTCAAAACTTGTTGATATATTCAGGGATTTGACTTCATCCTGGTTTAGTCTTGGGAGTATGTGTCCAGAAATTTATCCATTTTTTCTGGATATTCTAGTTTATTTGCATAGATGTGTTTATAGCATTCTCTGATGGTAGTTTGTATTTCTGTGGAGTCAGTGGTGATATCCCGTCTGTCATTTTTGTTGTATCTATTCAACTCTTCTCTCTTTTCTCATTTATTAGTATTGCTAGTGGTCTATTTTATAATTCTTTTCAAAAAACCAGCTCCTGAAGTCACTGATTTTTTTGAAAGGTTTTTCGTGTCTCTATCTCCTTCATTTCTGCTTTAATCTTAGTTATTTCTTGTCTTCTACTATCTTTTGGATTAGTTTCCTCTTGCCTCTCTAGCTCTTTTAAATATGATGTTAGGGTATTGATTTGAGATCTCTCTAGCTTTCTGATGTGGGCATTTAGGGCTATAAATTTCCCTGTTAACACTGCTTTAGCTGTGTCCCAGAGACTATGATACATGTCGATTTGTTCTCATTGGTTTCAAATAACTTCTTGATTTCTGCCTTAATTTCATTATTTACCCAGGAGTCATTCAGGAGCAGGTTGTTCAATTTTGATGTAATTGTGTGATTTTGAGGGAGTTTCTTAATCCTGAGTTCTAATTTGATTGCACTGTGATCTGAGAGACTGTTATGATTTCCATTCTTTTGCATTTGCTGACGAGTGTTTTACTTCCAATTATGTGGTCGATTTTAGAATAAGTGCTATGCGGTGCTGAGAAGAATGTTTATTCTGTTGATTTGGGGTGGAGAGGTCTGTAGATAACTATTAGGTCGACTTGGTCCAGAGTTGAGTTCAAGTCCTAAATATCCTTGTTAATTTTCCATCTTGTTGATCTGTCTGATATTGACAGTGGGGTGTTAAAGTCTCCCACTATTATTCTGTGGGAGCCTAACCCTCTTTGTAGGTCTCTAAGAACTTGTTTTATAAGTTTGAGTGCTCCTGTATTGGGTGCATATATATTTAGGATAATTAGCTCTTCCTGTTTAATTGATCCCTTTACCATTACGTAATGCCCTTCTTCATCTTTTTTGATCTTTATAAGTTTAAAGTCTGTTTTGTCAGAGACTAGGTGTGTAACCCCTGCTTTTTTTTTTATTTTTATTATTATTATTATTATTTTTTTGCTTTCATTTGCTTGGTAAATTTTTCTCAATCCCTCTATTTTGAGCCTACGTGTGTCTTGGAATGTGAGATGGGTCTCCTGAATATGGCACACCTATGGGTCTTGACTCTTCATCCAATTTGCCAGTCTGTGTCTTTTAAATGGAGCATTTAGCCCATTTATATTCAAAGTTAGCATTGTTAGGTGTAAATCTGTTCCTGTCATCATGATGCTATATGTTTTTTTGTTTGTTTGTTTGTTTGTTTTCACACTCGTTGATGGAGTTTCTTCATAGTGTCATTGGTCTTTATATTCTGGTGCATTTTTGTAGTGGCTGGTACCAGCTTTTCCTTTGCATATTTAGCATTTCTTCCAGGAGCTCTTTCAAGGCAGGCCTGGTAGTAATGAAATCCCTCAGCATTTGCTTGTCTGGAAAGGATTTTATTTCTCCTTTGCTTATGAAGCTTAGTTTGGCTGGATGTGAAATTCTAGGATGAAAATTCTTTCCTTTAAGAACATTGAATATTGGCCCCCAATCTCTTCTGCTTGCAGATGTTCACTGTTAGTCTGTTGGGCTTCTCTTTATAGGTGAAGCCCATTTTTCTCTCTGGTTGCCCCCAACATGTTTTTTTCCTTCATTTTGATCTTAGAGAATCTGACGATTATGTGTCTCAGGGTTGATCTTCTTGTGGAGTATCTTAGCAGTGTTCTCTGTATTTCCTGAATTTGTATGTTGGCCTGTCTTGCTAGGTTGGGTAACTTCTCCTGGATGATATCCCGAAGTATGTTTTTCACTTTGTTTCCATTCTCCCCGTCTCCTCCAGGTACTCCAATCAATCGTCAGTTTGGTATTTTTACTAAGTTCCATATTTCTTGGAGGCTTTGTTCATTCCTTTTCATTCTTTTTTCTCTAATCTTGTCTGCATGCCTTATTTCAGCAAGGTGATCTTCAAACTCTGATATTCTTTCTTCTGCTTGGTTGATTCAGCTATTGATATTTGTGTATGTTTCACAAAATTCTCCTGCTGTGTTTTTCAGCTTCTTCAGGTTATTTATGTTCCTCTCTAAACTGGTTGTTCTAGTTAGCAGCTCCTCTAACATTTTATCAAGGTTCTTAGCTTCTTTGCATTGGATTAGAACATGCTCCTTTATCTCAGCATAGTTTTTAATTACCCATCTTCTGAAGCCTACTTCTGTCAATTCATCCATCTCATCCTCCACCCACTTCTGAGCCCTTGCTGGACAGATGTTGCGATCATCTGGAAAAGCAGCACTCTGGCCTCTTGGATGTTCAGTGTTTCTTCATTTATTCCTTCTTATCTTCGTGAGTTTGTCTAGTTTCGATCTTTGAGGCTGCTGACCCTTGGATGGGGTTGTTGTGGGGACTTTTTGTTGTTGTCAATGCTGTTGTTGTTGCTTTCTGTTTGTTTGTTTTTCTTTCAATAGTCATGTCCCTCTTCTGTAAGACTATTGCAGTTTGCTAGGAATTCACTTCAGGCCCTATTCATCTGGTTAGCTTCCATGCCTGGAGATGTCACTCAAGGAGGATGGAGAAAATCAAAGATCTGTGCCTGTTCCTCCTTCTGGGATCTCTGACCTCGAGTGGCACAAACCTGATGCCAGTAGGATCGCTCCTGTATAGGGTGTCTGACAACTACTGTGAGATAGTCTCACCCAGTTGAATAGCACAGGGAAGAGGACCCGTTTAATGAAGCACTTTGTCCTTTGGAGGTGTGGTTCACTGGCGGGAAACCCACTTGTCTGGGCTGCCTAGATTCCTCAGAATTACCAGGAAGAAAGGCTAAGGCTGCTGGTTCACAGATATCTGGTACACAGATAAGGAGAGATACTGTGGCCTCTCCTCCCTCTAGGGGCTTAGGCCCAGGGAGATCTGGGTTCTGTCCCTGAGCCTCTGGCTGGAGTTGTTGCAGTTCCTGCAGGGAAGTCCCTCCAGTGAGGAAGGATGAGTCAGGGTCAGGCCTGAAGAGGCGCTCTGGCTGCAGTCTGCCACAGCCAGTGTGTTGAGTTGTGAGGGACACTTTTTGGTACCAAGCCATCCTGCCTCCCCAGCTCCAGCAGGGGAAAAGTGTGGCCTGGAGCTATAAAGATGGATGCCACCCTTCCCCTGCCCAGTGAGCTTAGCGTGTTAGGCAGTTGTGAGTCCCAGTGCTGGCTGCTGCCCCTCCCCCAAGGATCTCAACTGACTTAGACAGCAGGCAGTCACAGCTGTGTTGCTGATCGCCCTCCCCTTGGGAGCTCTGCAGGCTTAAGCAGATTCCAGCTGAGAGGCTGATGAGAATGTGCACAGCTCCGAGGTGGGAGCCCTAGGCCCCAGTGATGTGGGATTACCAGTGGGATCTCCTGCTCTGTGGGTTGCACAGTTCCATGAAAAAGCATGATTTCCCTGGCTGGGTAGCATGCTCAGTCTCCACCTCTCCTGCCCCATATCGCTCTCAGGTGAGTCGCTGCACCACTCTGCTCTTTCTTCCTCTCCGTGGATCACACCAGCCGCCTAGTCAGTTCCAATGAAAGAACCTGGATAGCTTGGTTGCTGGTGAAGAATTCACACCCTAATGATGGTTCTTTGATCGCTGCTGTTTCTAGTCAGCTATCTTGACCCCAACCCAATAGGTCGTCCATTCTTCTAAAGCATTTATTCTCAAATTCTAGTCTATCTTCAGAATCACCTAGAACCATCTACAGAGTTTCTGATTCAGTAGATCTGGTGTGGGGACTGATAATTTTACGTGTATAACAAGTTTTCAGGTGATGCTCTTGCTGCTGGTTTGTGACAAAACTTCGAGTAACCCATGTTTGGAGCATATACCAGGTCTTACTGTACAAAGATAACCAGGACTCACCTCCTATCTGTAGTGTGAGCTCATTTTTCAGTCAATCTGGCAGACTTCCTTCTGTCTGCTGAAAGAACTACCTATATATGCCAACTAGGTCTATTTCTGAAAGAGACATTAAGGCTTCATTGGGTAGAGGGGTTTTCTTTATTAGCCATATTCCTGATGAGTAAATTAATGGAGTGTAGAAAAAGTATAAGTAACCTAACCCTTGCCCGAGTTTTAAAAAAATAGTTAAATTTAGGATGAACACTAAAGAATAGAAGAATTCTGAGAGACAGAAATGAAGATAAAGTGAGTGACCTAGTAAGATCACTCTTTTGTTGTCTATTGCAGAACATTCTTGACCTCCAGATTAAAAAGGAGAAAGAGAAGGAGAACAAGGAGGAGCAGGAGGAGGAGGAGGAAGAGGAGGAGAAGGAGAAGGATAGGAGGAGGAGGAGGAGGAGGAGGAGGAGGAGGAGGAGGAGAAACCTAAAAGACCAATTAACACCATGGAAAGCACTTTGGAATTGCTTTCTAAACTTGCTATAATGAAAACAAATGAACATTTTGATTAAATAGATATCATTAGGATGGCATGTTATGATCTCAACCCCTGGTTTAATGATCTTATTAAGACCAAGAAAAATTCATTATGGACTCTCAGTTAAAATAATTCACTTTACAGAGCTAAGGAAAAAAGACTACCTGTTTGCTCAGGAGAGAAAGACTGTCTTGAATGTAAGAAAAAAAAAAAAAAAAAGAAATTCAGCACTGAATAGTGTATATAACTATATTTCGAAGTGGGGAAAAGTGTAGTCAAAGACAACAACAGTGAAAAGCACAGACCGGGGTGGAAAAAATGTAGGTCATGGAGGAGCCTTTGCTTTCAATCATTATTTGCCATATTTTGCCTCAGCCCATCCACCCCAAAAGGAGGAACTGTGTGATGATGTGATAGGGTAGATAAACTGGGATAATTACAACCTCATCACTTTTACTTGGATTAAGGAAGAGGATTAAGACAAAATTGTCAAGGAGTGTAACGAAGGCACATTACAGACAGGAAATCAGGAGAAGCAGTGATGAGTGACTGGAAGAGAATAGCCTGAGAACCAAAATAGGAGAAGGAAGTGGAAATGGAATGGATCAAAATTAAATCAGGGAGCATCCATGAGATTCATAAAGAATGCTACATGTCAGCAGGAGACAGTGTTTGCCCCCAAAATGCTATCATTGAGACCTGTACTATAAGGACTAGTTACATTGAGAAAGATGATGGAATGTCTTTTGGCTGAAGTCTTCACCTAAATATTTGAAGGAAAAAAAATAACCTATTAGACTACTGAGGAACTCCCACTTGAAAGTGTTTAAGATCAATTCACTTAAAACCTTAAGGACAAAAATTTAACAACACTGCCTGTGGCCTTGCCAATGGCAATCTATTTTCTGTGTCTTGTCAGGGGACACTGAAGGGAGGTTATAGCTAACTGCTGGCAGTCTTCTTTCATGTCTCTCTCGAACACAATACTTCAACCCAAACCATTTTGACATTGCTTTATCTGTTCAGACTTGACTACATACAACATTAAGACCTCAGCCACATGAACAGAGAAGGGAAAAGATAGAGGTTGAATCAGGCAAGATGGATAGAAAAATTAGACTAACTGTAAAGCAGCCCCTTTAGAGTAGTCAACTACTGTGCCAACTTTGTAAATTCTGCTTGATTAAAGAATTAACATCTGAGAATGTTCAATGTAGAGTGAGGTCCAACCAGGAAATTATGCTCAAACTCAAACCAATGGGATGCTACACGTTTTTATTATGAGTGGAAACAATGGCTTAGGTTAGAAAGCAGAGGATGATAAAATACAACTAGAGGATATAAAATGAGCACAATGTCAAAACTCTACCCTTTGAATAGAGCAATAAATGAGGATAATAGCTCAATCAAAATAACTGGGCCACATGACAGAAGAGTATATAAAGTTTGTGACCTTACATACTGACAGATGCTAAGGTTTTCCCCTCTGGCACAATGGAATGGTGATAGGTTTGCTGTCTAGAAAACTGAGCCTGTTGATATATTTTTGCCCATTTCCCACCTAGTTGAGATGGAAAAAGCATTCATGGGTAAAACCAGCCGGATGGGAAAGGCAGTAGTTGACAGAACACACTACCACATTTGATATAGGTCATTGCCTCTGCTTCTTTCTGCTGATGGGACTTCTCCTCTGCTAAACTAGACAGTCCCATGTGTTGTGTAATTATTTCTTCCAGTCACTTGTAGATTACCTTGTTACCATTTCCTTCACAGCCAGGTTGCAGAGGGATCTTCTGTCTTTCCTGAAGACTGAATTTCATAACAATCTTCCCAGGAGACCTTGTGGTACAGTAGAGAAAGCACAAGTTTTAGAGTCCAGCAGAAATTGTATTTAAATTACATAAATGCTATTTGGGTTCTGTGTTTAACCTAAGGCTCAGCTCCCCATCTGTGAATGGATATAGTATTGTCTATCTTAGCGTGTTATTGAGATAATTAAATGAGAAATAAAACATTTAAAATCTCTAGCTCACTGGCTGACACTCAACAAGTGTGAATTTCCTCCACTCCACCCTATATCATCTTTACCCTTCTCTTACATAGGGTTTCATGGGACTAACCTTCTGCCGGTTAATGTACTCCATCTTTGTGGTCCTCCATGGCATCTTACCTTCAAGCACAACACGTGCCATTGGGCACTGTTTTACTCAAGGATGGCCAGGTGTGTGCCTCTAATGGCTCATGGGGAAAAACAATCTCTCTGTTTAATCAAGGGTGTCATTACCAACCAGATGGTTGAATATCTAGAATTAATCAGTTATTGGGTACCTGTAGAATTTAAAAAACACAAGGCTGCTAAGTTAAGACAGCCTTGACAACTTGTATATACCTTGAAATTTTGTATACACATTGGCAGACGTAATATAAACTTTACATCATTTTCATCTTATTATAGAGTTGATACTAATTGGATCTCACTAAGCCTTGACTCTTGCTAAATGATGCAAATATAACCTATTTTCTTTCCCTTGCCAAGGTTTTTTTCTTTTTTTTTTTCTGTTGTTGTTTGTTTTGAGGTGTTTTATATTATTTTGTATTATTTGATTTTGCCATATGACGGTTACAAAGAGAAGAGGCTAAAATATTCTTGAAAATGAATCAATAAATAATTTCTGTTGTCTCTTAATCAAATAACATGAGTCAGGATGTTTGCATTTAGAATGTTACTGTGGCATTGTTAAAAATAATATAAATTTGCTGACTGGTAGCTGTGTCTCAGGGAATATGCCAAGTCTGAGAAGAAGTAACTTTTAAACATTTAGGACTATGTAAAAACCTGAGTAATGCTTGAGAAGTAGTCACAGAGCTGGGCTAGTCAATTTAAATCAAAATATATAAAGGAGGTCCCAGAACTTCTTTTGATAGGAGAGATAAAAAGTTTACCTACAGAAGTAGGCGTGTTCAGTTTCAATGGAAATATGGTAAGAAGCATTCAGAGACTCTAAATCCCTACTAGAAGAAAAACTAGAAAATAATTATATTATGAGATAATAGTAAGACATATGGGCATCTAATGAGGAAGCCTATTGAACTGCATACCAAAGAAACCAGCCTCTCCTGGTGATAGGGCCCTCAGAATAAAATGAAGAGGAAGCTCCTAGGTAGGAATATCATCAAGTTGGAGAAATCAGCATGGAGCCCTAGTTGTCTTATAAGCAGGGCTTGAGCTTTCAGAGAGTATTATTTTGTTGTTTTTCCCGTTGAAAGTTTAATGCAGTATCTCCGGAGTTTCATATTGACTCAGAGAACCCGCAAAACCTCCTGGACTCCTGGGTGGGGCCAGGATAAGACTTTTCAGCAGGAGTGAGCCCCTGAAATTGAAAGGGTATCAGGGGACTATGTAGGAGTTTAGGTGTAAAGCTACTGGGATAATTTCAGGGTTCCTCTTTCTCTAGAAGCTTTAGGAGAAATGCAAGCGAAAAAATATTTCTTGAGTTATTGACATAACACCTAAGGACAAACAGTGTCACAGTACCCTCTGAACATAATATTTATGAAATTCCCCTTCACATTGTATAGTGATCCATTGATAAGGAGGAAAATTATTATATGTCTCTTCATAAAGTGGCCTGAGTGGTAAAGAATAAAAACATGAGTATCTTATTTCTACAAAATATATGGGCTATTTCTGGATGTAAAAAATCTAATTTTTTTAAGGTAGCACTATCTCATAGAAATGTAACACATGGCCCATATGAAATTTTAAATTTTCTAGTAGTAACATCAAAAATGAAAAAAGAAACAGGTACAAATTTTAGTTAATATTTGACTTAGAGATAATAGCAAATTCATATGCAGTTGTAAGAAATAATATATTAAGATCCCTGTACCCTATATCCAGTTTCCCCCACAGATATCTTAGTACAATATCACAACCAGGATATTAATATTGATACAATCCATGAATTTTATTCTCATTTCCTCAGTTTTACTTGTACTCATTTATGTGTGTGTGTGTGTGAATTAGTTTTATGCAGTTTTATCACATTGGTTCATGAGTCCACCACTGCAGTCAATACACAACAGTTCCTTCACCAGAAGCATCCTTCCTGCTATACTATTGTAACCACAACCACATCTCACTACCTCTCCTGTCTCATATTTCTAACCTCTGGCAATTACTAGCCAGTACTTCATGCCTATAACTTTGCCTGGTACAGTTAATTAATTTTAATAACACAATTAATTTAACCTAGTATATCCAAACTATTACCATTTTAACATGTATCAGTATAGAAATATTAAGATATTTTATAACCTTTATATAATACCAAGTCTTTAAAACTGAGCTGTATTTTTATAGTACATATCAATTTAGATTAGTGATAATTTGAGTGCTCAATGGCTACATGTGTCTTATGGCTACTGTATTTAGCTCAGATCTAGGAGATGGATTTTTGCCCTAAATCTACCATGTCATCCAATTTAGAGGTGTAAAATCTAGGGAAATGTAGAAACCAGGGAATGTTGGAGAGCTGAAAACAATCTTAATGTTTAGCATTAGGAATCTTATGTAAAAGGTGGTACAATACCCTAAAAACATTAAAATTATGTTTACAAAGAAGACAAAATAACCTGATATAGGGTGACTACATATTTCAGTTTGCCTGGGACTAAGGAGTTCCTTGAGACATGAGCTTTTCACCGCTATATAACACCATGGGAACCCTAACGCTAACTTGATGGGAAAATCCTTGTAATGGTTAATATACATATGTACATATGTAATACATATCAATATATGCATATAGATATGAATGATTTGTATATGTTCCATACACAAGAGATCAGCAAAAATATTCATAGAAAAGTATTTTAGAAACCAATGTAGTAAATAGGGAATCATTTTTAAAAGTAAAGCTGAGGTATCACATTAAAATAATTGGCCTATGCAAAGCAGGCATAGAACAATAGGGACTTGGGAGGGCTCTCAATTTTTTCATTGTAGAATGACAAATGGGACTAGAAAATCTTAACATCTCCTCCACTTCTAAAATTCTGCAATAATAATTCCAAATAAGCCTTTGTACAGCCCATAATTACTACCAAAATCAGGAAGCAATTTCAATATTCATGAAAATGTTCATAGACTATCTGTGAAGCAAATATGACTTTGAAAGACAGGTGAATTTGGTCTATGCAAATGGAAGAAGGGAGGTAATTCCCAGAAAATGAACAATAAGGAACTCAGAAATGAAACAACTGAGCTAAAGTCTTTCTAGGAAACACTTCAAGCATGAAAAAAATTATTCTAAAAGAATTTTATTGATCACCCTTAAATAATTTCTCTCTGTATTAATAACTGAAGTTTACATTTGCCAAATATTTTATAAACACAAGTTATGAGTTTAAGGGAAATGGTCACTTGTTTTAAAACTTATTTTGGTTTAGATCACATATCATTCAAAGTCTTTATCTATGCAGATAATAAATAATAAATAGCTTTTGATGCTGGTGGGAGATGTGGGAAAGGGAAACTTGCCTTTCATTATTACGTCAGTTCCAAAAAGTTAATTCTTCTAGTACACTATTGTTCAAGTTAATGTTTTTATCTAAAAAGACTTTGATAACAGTCATAACAAAAGTTTCACTGGTACCCGGACAAGTCATTCCTTCACTGTTTCTGTGAAATAATGGTACCCAGTTACTTTTTCAAAACATATAAAGATATTGAATCTTCCTATCCATGATCACGGAATGTTTTTCCACTTACACGTGTCCTCTCTTATTTCTCTGAGCAGTGGTTTGTAGTTCTCCTTGAAGAGGTCCTTCAGAAGCAATGTGGAAAGGATTCTCTATTTAATAAATTGTGTTGAGAAAACTAGCCATATGCAGAAAACTGAAACTGGACCCCTTCCTTATGCCTTATTTAAAAATAAACTCAAGGTGGATTAAAGACTTAAACATAAGACCTAAAACCATAAAAACCCTAGAAGAAAACATAGGCAATACCACTCAAGACATAGGCATGGGCAAAGACTTCATGACTAAAACACGAAAACCAATGGCAACA
This sequence comes from Rhinopithecus roxellana, assembly GCF_007565055.1. Taxonomy (NCBI): domain Eukaryota; kingdom Metazoa; phylum Chordata; class Mammalia; order Primates; family Cercopithecidae; genus Rhinopithecus; species Rhinopithecus roxellana. Next base: position 70,245,856 of record NC_044569.1, on the reverse strand, counting down.
AAAGCCAAAATTGACAAATGGAATCTAATTAAACTGAAGAGCTTCTGCACAGCAAAAGAGACTATCATCATAGTGAACAGGCAACCTAGAGAATGGGAGAAAATTTTTGCAATCTATCTGTTTGACAAAGGGCTAATAATCAGAATCTCCAAGGAACTTAAACAAATTTACAAAAAAAAAAAAAAAAAAAAACCCTATCAAAAAGTAGCTAGAGGATATGAGCAGACACTTCTCTAAAGAAGACATTTATGGAGCCAACAAACATATGAAAAAAACGCTCATCATCACTGGTCATTAGAGAAATGTAAATCAAAACCACAATGAGATACCATCTCATGCTAGTTAGAATGGCGATCATTAAAAAGTCAGGAAACAACAGATGCTGGAGAGGATACGGAGAAACAGGAACGCTTTTACACTGTTTTGGGGAGTGTAAATAAGTTCAACCATTGTGAAAGACAGTGTGGCAATTCCTCAAGGATCTAGAACCAGAAATACCATCTGACCCAGCAATCCCATTACTGGGTATATATCCAAAGGATTATAAATCATTTTACTATAAAGACACATGCACACGTATGTGTATTGTGATACTGTTCACAATAGCAAAGACTTGGAGCCAACCCAAATGCCCATCAATGAAAGACTGGATAAAGAAAATGTGTTACATATACACCATGGAATACTATGCAGCTATAACAAAGGATGAGTTCATGTCCTTTGCAGGACACAGATGAAGCTGGAAACCATCATTCTCAGCAAACTAACACAAGAAGAGAAAACCAAACAGTGCATATTCTCACTCATAAGTGGGAGCTGAACAATGAAAACATATGAGCAGAGGGAGGGGAACATCACACACTGTGACCTGTCCGGGGGTGGGGGGCTAGGGGAGGGATAGCAATAAGAGGAATACCTAATGTAGATGATGGGTGCAGCAAACCACCATGACACGTATACACCTATGTAACAAACCTGCACGTTCTACACACGTACTCCAGAACTTAGAGTATAATAAAAAAAGAGGAACAAAAAAAAAGTATAAAGAGAAACAGACAGAGACAGAGACCTAAACAGAGACAGAGATAGGAAGGGCAAACCTTGAAATGAAGCAATTTAGTTAGGTTCTAAATCGTGAGCAAGAGAGGAAAAGAAAGATGAGGAGTGATGATCAAGGTCCTAAATTTGGAATGAGATTCATATGTGGGAAGTGAAAAGACTGGCTTCTCTAAGTAAAAGATTCTTTACAAAGTTGGAATGACAGAATAGGACCAGATTGAGGAAGGTCACATCAATCTGAATGGTTTGGAATTTATCTTCTAGGTAGTAAGAAAGTACATGAATTGTACATGAAGTGACATCATGGGAGTGGCATTTACTCTCAGGCTGGTTTAATGCACTGCTTATTTCTCAAATCAGAAAAATTCTTCTCATTGACATTCTTTAAAATTATTTAAGAAGAGCCAATGCTGATAAAACAAATTCCTTTGGCCATCATTTTATCCTTGGATGAGAGTTTTTTACTCAATACATGCCTCAGTTTTAGAAAAATGGCTCCATTCATGGTAAGACATTTTCACTTCATTAATTTTGTTGCAATATTTTGGCAAATTTGAACACCTTAAATCATTAGAGTATATTTTGGTATATCACAGGAAACAATGTATTCTTAACGTTGGATAGTATAATACATAGCAGACACCACAGAGCCAAGTCATAATCCTTTACAGAACAAGCACGTTCAAACACGTTTGAAATTTCAATTAAATACCCCCACTGAAGCCCAGATCACCAGTTACCATTAGAAGGCAACAAGTCAAGCTTGAACTTTAGAAACGATTATAGTAGTAAAAATAACAGAACTCAAATAAAATTACATCTCCACCTATTCAACATGTGAATGAAAATTTAAGGTAAAAATCTGTAATTCTATTTATCCAGATGTGTGGATGATGCTTCTTTTAACATCCCAAATTCAAAAAGTAAAAATAACACATACTTTCTTATAAAATAAAAGTAAATTGTGATTAAGAGGAGACAAAGTAAAAAATACATGATTATTGCTTGACAAAATAACAGCAACAAAAAATTGTCTCCAATGAACTCTTTGGAAGAGAATTTCTTCCAGTTTTCTAGAATATTATGGCTCAACGCCTATATAAACACATTCGAGAATGTGTGCAAAATTCATTCAAAAACTTCATTAATTCCTTTATTCAAATATTCATTAAACATTCATTACATGTCAGGCATTGTACAAAGTGTGGGGATACAAGGATATAATACCATTTATCTGAACTTTGACAAGTGTGAAAACTCTGAATAATTAAATCCTATAGGAAGAAGTGTCTAGATTTTGAAATTAATGAAATGAAGTATGAATATACTGGATACATGAATAATACTGACACTTTTGTCATTAATTTAGAGAAATAAGCATTTGCAATATTATTTTCTGCTTATCTTCTGCTTACTGATCTAGCTTGAGAAGGGAGTAGCTGACAATGACATCTTACCCAATCCTCCCATTTTTTTCTTTGTAAATTACTCATTTCAACCCATGAAATAGGCTCCTATAGCCGTATTGTAAATACGACTCTACCCTTTCTTGACCACTCTTATTGGAGTGAAGGAGGTCACCTGATGTAGGAAAAGCAACTCCATTACATAGTCTTAGCCAATTAGATTTTCTCTTCTGGAAATTTCTATTGGGCCCCAAAACATAGCTCAGTAGCTATAGACAATAAACTTGAAAGAACATGTAATGTTGGAGATAGAGTGGTTGTGTTTGGGTTATGCTGAAATATAAGAGTAAGTAATCTGCAGGAACAGAGAACCCTGACATGGAAGAGATTGGGGAGGCATGTTTCCAGAAGTCATACCTCTGCTAGTCAAAATGGAAAATGGTCCATGGCCACTAAGGCATTGGTCGGCTGAGGCATGTAACGAGATAGTGAAATCTGCAGTCAGTAGGAAAAACAAACAAACTAGCAATTGGAAGTTTTATTATAGTGTCGCTATCATCCATGATCTTTAAATGGACTAAAGTGGACTATGGAAATATGCTCTCTGGGTTTTTTTCACTAAGTCAAGAATTGCCAACAATATCTCTTTAGAACTGAATCTCTTCATTCACAAGGTCACTTCTTCTAGGTGACATGGTTGTCTTTGACAGGCAGAATGACAGAGGTCAAGCATATGGTGTGTGTCAAACAGGTTTTGTAGGATGCAGAGGGAATAAAAACTTACTCATAAGTCAGTGTTACCTCTAGATGTGGAATACTTCTAGAAAGAAAAATTGGGTCTTCATTTTCTGTAGAAGAAATTTGCTCTTAAGCAACTCTGATATTAAAAAATCCAGGTGTGTTGGGTTTCCTTTACAAGAAGACGTGTTGCAGCATCTGCCTCAGGGCCAAATAATTTCATCTCAAGCAATTTATTTTCCAACTAAGAATGAATGAATATGTGGTGGTAAAAGTATGCTGGGTAATATGACAATAGGCTGGGCATTGAATTCAGTTCTTTCTGTGCCTGTATGCAAGAGGTTGGTGTTCATGAGCTTGCCAAAGGACATAGACACTCCTCCTCTTCTAAACATCTGTGGGTGATCCATTCCCCCCAAATGACAGTAACTGTCTTCCTGCTAGCTGGTTGGAGAGCTAGTGTGCCAGACTCTCACAGCTGTGGGGGCACAGCTGACTATCCATCTTCAAAATGCACCACATGCCAGTGGTTTGAAATAGCTTGGAAAAGTCACTTCATACAAAGAAAAGTTTATCTGAGAGCTGATCTTCTCATAGGACTATGTTTCACTTTCCCTTCCACTTCGGCTCAACAAGAGGGCAGCCCAGGTAGGAAGTACCTTTTATCAGATAATGACCTTGCCTCTGGGGACTCTTTCCATCAGATTTCAACAGCATGACTGAGTCACCTGGGCTGCATGCTTTGAGAAACATTCACCACCCAGAACAAAAGTCATCCTCATTTTCCAAACATGATGGCAGCTAGACATTTTAAAAATTACAGTTATGTCCCATAAAAACTTCCCCTATTTTTGCTCACAGGAAGAATATGAATTTATAGCAATTCGCATTTTGATATGAATGAATCGATTCTAGGTATTCATTTGTTTAACTTATTTGCTGCTATTTCAAATTCTATGTTATATTTTGAGGAGAACTCCTTATATTTATGTTTTAAATATTAATGTACATAGAATCTAATCATTTAGCAAAATGTGCCCCAAGGCATCCAAACAAGTAATAGGAGATATATATACACACACACACACATATATGTATATGTGTGTGTATATATACATATATATGTGTGTGTATATATATATAGGGGAAAAATAGGGGAAGGTTTTATGGGACATAACTGTAATTTTAAAAACGTCTAGCTGCGAGGGGTGGAGCAAGATGGCTGAATAGGAACAGCTCCAGTCTCCAACTCCCAGCGCGAGCCACACAGAAGACCGGTGATTTCTGCATTTTCAACTGAGGTACTGGGGTCATCTCACTAGGGAGTGCCGGACAATCGGTGCTGGTCAGCTGCTGCGGCCCGACCAGCGAGAGTTGAAGCAGGGCGAGGCATCGCCTCACCTGGGAAGCGCAAGGGGGAAGGGAATCCCTTTTCCTGGACAGGGGAACTGAGACACACAACACCTGGAAAGTCGGGTAACTCCCACCCCAATACGGAGCGTTAAGCAGGCGGGCACACCAGGAGATTGTATCCCGCACCTGGCCGGGAGGGTCCCACGGCCATGAGCCTCCCTCATTGCTAGCACAGCAGTCTGCGATCTAGCCGCAAGGCAGTAGCGAGGCTGAGGGAGGGGCGCCCACCATTGCTGAGGCTTAAGTAGGTAAACAAAGCCGCTGGGAAGCTCGAACTGGGTGGAGCTCACAGCAGCTCAAGGAAACCTGCCTGTCTCTGTAGACTCCACCTCTGGGGACAGGGCACAGTTAAACAACAACAACAAAAAAAAAAGCAGCAGAAACTTCTGCAGACCCAAACGACTCTGTCTGACAGCTTTGAAGAGAGCAGTGGATCTCACAACACGGAGGTTGAGATCTGAGAAGGGACAGACTACCTGCTCAAGTGGGTCCCTGACCTCTGAGTAGCCTAATGGGAAGACATCACTCACTAAGGGCAGTCTGACACCCCACACCTCACAGGGTGGAGTACACCCCTGAGAGGAAGCTTCCAAAGTAAGAATCAGACAGGTACACTCGCTGTTCAGCAATATTCTATCTTCTGCAACCTCTGCTGCTGATACCCAGGCAAACAGGGTCTGGAGAGGACCTCAAGCAATCTCTAACAGACCTACAGCTGAGGGTCCTGACTAGTTAGAAGGAAAACTATCAAACAGGAAGGACACCTATACCAAAACCACATCAGTACGTCACCATCATCAAAGACCAGAGGCAGATAAAACCACAAAGATGGGGAAAAAGCAGGGCAGAAAAGCTGGAAATTCAAAAAATAAGAGCGCATCTCCCCCTGCAAAGAATCACAGCTCATTGCCAGCAACGGATCAAAGCTGGTCAGAGAATGACTTTGACGAGATGAGAGAAGAAGGCTTCAGTCCATCAAACTTCTCAGAGCTAAAGGAAGAATTAGGTACCCAGCACAAAGAAACTAAAAATCTTGAAAAAAGAGTGGAAGAATTGACAGCTAGAATAATTAATGCAGAGAAGGTCATAAACGAAATGACAGAGATGAAAACCATGACACGAGAAATACGTGACAAATGCACAAGCTTCAGTAACCAACTCGATCAACTGGAAGAAAGAGTATCAGCGATTGAGGATCAAATGAATGAAATGAAGCGAGAAGAGAAACCAAAAGAAAAAAGAAGAAAAAGAAATGAACAAAGCCTGCAAGAAGTATGGGTATATGTAAAAAGACCAAATCTATGTCTGATTGGGGTGCCTGAAAGTGAGGGGGAAAATGGAACCAAGTTGGAAAACACTCTTCAGGATATCATCCAGGAGAATTTCCCCAACCTAGTAGGGCAGGCCAACATTCAAATTCAGGAAATACAGAGAACGCCACAAAGATACTCCTCCAGAAGAGCAACTCCAAGACACATAATTGCCAGATTCACCAAAGTTGAAATGAAGGAAAAAATCTTAAGGGCAGCCAGAGAGAAAGGTCGGGATACCCACAAAGGGAAGACCATCAGACTAACAGCAGATCTCTCGGCAGAAACTCTACAAGCCAGAAGAGAGTGGGGGCCAATATTCAACATTCTTAAAGAAAAGAATTTTCAACCCAGAATTTCATATACAACCAAACTAAGTTTCATAAGTGAAGGAGAAATAAAATCCTTTATAGATAAGCAAATGCTTAGAGATTTTGTCACCACCAGGCCTGCCTTACAAGAGACCCTGAAGGAAGCCCTAAACATGGAAAGGAACAACCAGTACCAACCATTGCAAAAACATGCCAAAATGTAAAGACCATCGAGGCTAGGAAGAAACTGCATCAAATAACGAGCAAAATAACCAGTTAATATCATCATGACAGGATCAAGTTCACACATAACAATATTAACCTTAAATGTTAATGGACTAAATGCTCCAACTAAAAGACATAGACTGGCAAACTAGATAAAGAGTCAAGATCCATCAGTCTGCTGTATTCAGGAGACCCATCTCACATGCAGAGAGACACACATAAGCTCAAAATAAAGGGATGGAGGAAGATCTACCAAGCAAATGGAGAACAAAAAAAAAAAGCAGGGGTTGCAATCCTAGTCTCTGATAAAACAGATTTTAAACTATCAAAGATCAAAAGAGACAAAGAAGGCCATTACATAATGGTAAAGGAATCAATTCAACAGGAAGAGCTAACTATCCTAAATATATATGCACCCAATACAGGAGCACCTAGATTCATAAAGCAAGTCCTTGGAAACTTACAAAGAGACTTAGACTCCCATACAATAATAATGGGAGACTTCAACACTCCACTGTCAACATTAGACAGATCAACGAGACAGAAAGTTAACAAGGATATCCAGGAATTGAACTCATCTCTGCACCAAGTGGACCTAATAGACATCTATAGAACTCTCCACCCCAAATCAACAGAATATACATTCTTCTCAGCACCACATCGCACTTATTCCAAAATTGACCACATAATTGGAAGTAAAGCACTCCTCAGCAAATGTACAAGAACAGAAATTATAACAAACTGTCTCTCAGACCACAGTGCAATCAAACTAGAACCCAGGACTAAGAAACTCAATCAAAACCACTCAAATACATGGAAACTGAACAACCTGCTCCTGAATGACTACTGGGTACATAACGAAATGAAGGCAGAAATAAAGATGTTCTTTGAAACCAATGAGAACAAAGATACAACATACCAGAATCTCTGGGACACATTTAAAGCAGTGTGTGGAGGGAAATTTATAGCAATAAATGCCCACAAGAGAAAGCTGGAAAGATCTAAAATTGACACTCTAACATCACAATTAAAAGAACTAGAGAGGCAAGAGCAAACACATTCAAAAGCTAGCAGAAGGCAAGAAATAACTAAGATCAGAGCAGAACTGAAGGAGATAGAGACACAAAAAACCCTCCAAAAAAATCAATGAATCCAGGAGTTTGTTTTTTGAAAAGATTAACCAAATTGACAGACCACTAGCAAGACTAATAAAGAAGAAAAGAGAGAAGAATCAAATAGATGCAATAAAAAATGATAACAGGGATATCACCACCGACCCCACAGAAATACAAACTACCATCAGAGAATACTATAAACTCCTCTACGCAAATCAACTAGAAAATCTAGAAGAAATAGATAATTTGCTGGACACTTACACTCTTCCAAAACTAAACCAGGAAGAAGTTGAATCCCTAAATAGACCAATAGCAGGCTCTGAAATTGAGGCAATAATTAATAGCCTACCCACCAAAAAAAGTCCAGGACCAGATGGATTCATAGCTGAATTCCATGAGAGGTACAAGGAGGAGCTGCTACCATCCCTTCTGAAACAATTCCAATCAATAGAAAAAGAGGGAATCCTCCCTAACTCATTTTATGAGGCCAACATCATCCTGATACCAAAGCCTGGCAGAGACACAACAAAAAAAGAGAATTTCAGACCAATATCCCTGATGAACATCGATGCAAAAATCCTCAATAAAATACTGGCAAACCGGATTCAGCAGCACATCAAAAAGCTTATCCACCATGATCAAGTGGGCTTCATCCCTGGGATGTAAGGCTGGTTCAACATTCGCAAATCAATAAGCGTAATCCAGCATATCAACAGAACCAAAGACAAGAACCACATGATTATCTCAATAGATGCAGAAAAGGCTTTTGACAAAATTCAACAGCCCTTCATGCTAAAAACGCTCAATAAATTCGGTATTGATGGAATGTACCTCAAAATAATAAGAGCTATTTATGACAAACCCACAGCCAATATCATACTGAATGGGCAAAAACTGGAAAAATTCCCTTTGAAAACTGGCACAAGACAGGCATGCTCTCTCTCACCGCTCCTATTCAACATAGTGTTGGAAGTTCTGGCTAGGGCAATCAGGCAAGAGAAAGAAATCAAGGGTATTCAGTTAGGAAAAGAAGAAGTCAAATTGTCCCTGTTTGCAGATGACATGATTGTATATTTAGAAAACCCCATTGTCTCAGCCCAAAATCTCCTTAAGCTGATAAGCAACTTCAGCAAAGTCTCAGGATACAAAATTAATGTGCAAAAATCACAAGCATTCTTATACACCAGTAACAGACAGAGAGCCAAATCAGGAATGAACTTCCATTCACCATTGCTTCAAAGAGAATAAAATACCTAGGAATCCAACTTACAAGGGATGTAAGGGACCTCTTCAAGGAGAACTACAAACCACTGCTCAGTGAAATCAAAGAGGACACAAACAAATGGAAGAACATACCATGCTCATGGATAGGAAGAATCAATATCGTGAAAATGGCCATACTGCCCAAGGTTATTTATAGATTCAATGCCATCTCCATCAAGCTACCAATGAGTTTCTTCACAGAATTGGAAAAAACTGCTTTAAAGTTCATATGGAACCAAAAAAGACCCCGCATTGCCAAGACAATCCTAAGTCAAAAGAACAAAGCTGGAGGCATCATGCTACCTGACTTCAAACTATACTGCAAGGCTACAGTAACCAAAACAGCATGGTACTGGTACCAAAACAGAGATATAGACCAATGGAACAGAACAGAGTCCTCAGAAATAATACCACACATCTACAGCCATCTGATCTTTGACAAACCTGAGAGAAACAAGAAATGGGGAAAGGATTCCCTATTTAATAAATGGTGCTGGGAAAATTGGCTAGCCATAAGTACAAAGCTGAAACTGGATCCTTTCCTTACTCCTTATACGAAAATTAATTCAAGATGGATTAGAGACTTAAATGTTAGACCTAATACCATAAAAACCCTAGAAGAAAACCTAGGTAGTACCATTCAGGATATAGGCATGGGCAAGGACTTCATGTCTAAAACAGCAAAAGCAACGGCAGCAAAAGCCAAAATTGACAAATGGGATCTAATTAAACTAAAGAGCTTCTGCACAGCAAAAGAAACTACCATCAAAGTGAACAGGCAACCTACAGAATGGGAGAAAATTTTTGCAATCTACTCATCTGACAAAGGGCTAATATCTGGAATCTACAAAGAACTCAAACAAATATACAAGAAAAAAACAACCCCATCAAAAAGTGGGCAAAGGATATGAACAGACATTTCTCAAAAGAAGACATTCATACAGCCAACAGACACATGAAAAAATGCTCATCATCACTGGCCATCAGAGAAATGCAAATCAAAACCACAATGAGATACCATCTCACACCAGTTAGAATGGCAATCATTAAAAAGTCAGGAAACAACAGGTGTTGGAGAGGATGTGGAGAAATAGGAACACTTTTACACTGTTGGTGGGACTGTAAACTAGTTCAACCATTGTGGAAAACAGTATGGCAATTCCTCAAGGATCTAGAACTAGATGTACCATATGACCCAGCCATCCCACTACTGGGTATATACCCAAAGGATTATAAATCATGCTGCTATAAAGACACATGCACACGTATGTTTATTGCGGCACTATTCACAATAGCAAAGACTTGGAATCAACCCAAATGTCCATCTGTGACAGACTGGATTAAGAAAATGTGGCACATATACACCATGGAATACTATGCAGCCATAAAAAATGATGAGTTTGCATCCTTTGTAGGGACATGGATGTAGCAGGGAACCATCATTCTTAGCAAACTATCACAAGAACAGAAAACCAAACACTGCATGTTCTCACTCATAGGTGGGAACTGAACAATGAGATCACTTGGACTCGGGAAGGGGAACATCACATACCGGGGCCTATCATGGGGAGGGGGGAGAGGGGAGGGATTGCCTTGGGAGTTATACCTGATATAAATGATGAATTGATGGGTGCTGACGAGTTGATGGGTGCAGCACACCAACATGGCACAAGTATACACATGTAACAAACCTGCACGTTATGCACATGTACCCTAGAACTTAAAGTATAATAATAAAAAAAAGAAAAAAAAGAAAAAGAAATCAAAAAAAAAAATGTCTAGCTGCCATCATGTTTGGAAAATGAGGATGACCTTTATTCACACACATGTATTTATATATTTACGTATGTATATATACATATATATGTAAAAACACACATGTATTCATATAGTGTGTGTATTCAGGCATATAAAGATACATATGTACTCTGTAACCTATACAAAAATACTGTTTTATTAAGTAGTATGACATTTAATGCCCTAATTATATGATTCATCTGGAGGTTTTACATAGATCTCCATGGCAATATCTCCCTACCTTTTTTTAAAGTGCAAATTAATCAATGCAAAGTGTGCAAATAACAAGGAATCGATGTAATTTCTAGTACCTTAAATTATGGCTAGGTTCATAAGATTGACAAATGCATTGATTGACAGTTCCCTAAGTTAACTGGTTCTTTGAAAAAATTGATGAATCTTGCCCAATAACAGATAGCTACTTCTTCACCCAACAAATGGCTCTTCTTATAGGCAAGAATGTTTTTTGATTTACCTAGTGAATATGATTTCTCAGTTCATATCTCAGATTATTTACAAATGCATCTTAATGTCTAGGGCTCATTTATTAATAGAATAGGAAAAGCAAAAAGGTTTATAATAAATAAGCATTTATATTTTGATTCAGATTTTTTTTTTTGGTAAAATTAAAAGTTCCATTATATGTAAATTATTTGGCATAGTGGCATAGTTTGTTTTGTTTTGTTTTGTTGAGACAGAGTCTCGCTCTTGTTGCCCAGGCTGGAGTGCAATGGTGTGATCTCAGCTCACTGCAACTCCACCTCCTGGGCTCAAGTGATTCTCCTGCCTTAGACTTCCTAGTAGCTGGGATTACAGGCTCACATCACCATGCCCAGCTAATTTTTGTATTTTTAGTAGGGACAGAGTTTCATCATGTTGACTAGGATGGTCTTGAACTCCTGACCTCACGTGATCCGCCTGCCTCCGCCTCCCAAAATGCTGGAATAACAGGCGTGAGCCACCGTGCCCAATTAGCATAGTGTTTTGCACAGAGAAAGCGCCAGTGAATGTTTGTTATTTTGTTTCATTAAAATGATGAGGTACCATGATAGCCATGTCAGAAAGGCCAAATGTCATGTTCTGCTTTCTCTGCGTTAGGGGAAATGATGAGCAGAGGGACTGAGAAAGAACTGAATATGCTTCACATATGGATCCATCAAATGGGTCCATGTATATCCCAAAAGACTCATGCTGGAGTGCAACAGAGGTAAAAGATCAACTTCCGGAGAGCAGAGAATCAGGCAAATAAATTGTTGATTTTAGGTAGATATGTCTGGAAATTATTTAAGAGATGGGATAAAAAACATGAACTGATTTAAAACTCTTGTAGTTGTTATCCCCATCTAAGTAATATTGTCTCTTCAGTGGTTGAATCTTTAAAGAAAAATGCCATGTTTTAATACATAAAATCTATTTTTGGTAATGAGATTACCGTTTTATTTACGTGTCTTACTTTTTGAAGTTTTACATTAGATATTTGAAAAATTAAAAGAAAAACATTTGTTTCAGTTAAAATATTAAAAAACCAGTTTTTCATACCAGTATATATAATATACTAGTCTAGTCTAAACACTAGTAATTATCTTATTTTATTCATAATAATTACTGTACTAAAAGTAAATGCACAGAGTATGTAACATTAAAAAAAGGCAAGACAGAGAGTTTTGCATAGTTTAAATAAAAAATTAGAGAATATCTACCTCTCTTTTTACACACATCAGGTTGACCAAATGTGAATTGAGAGAGATTATCAAAAGTATTTTATATATGAAAAATACGCTATTTATAAGTATCTTGTTTTAAAAACAATTGGAAGTGTGGGGCTGCTTAGGATAGTACTTTGGTGTCTAGTTCTATTAATTTCCTAAGGACAATAATTGCTTATATTTGTGTATTCATAATATTTCAAAATACTTGCACATATCTTATATTTTTCTGTTTCTCAAAAGAGTCATACAATATGGAGAATATTTATAATTAAACTAATTTTGAATGAGTAAGTGGAACCATAGGAAATGGACATAGTTTACAAGAGCTTACAGAGCAAATTACTTTCTAGAGATGTCCTAGGGACCTGGAAAGGGACAGACACCCCCAGGGGCATCTTCCCATCAGAAATGGAAAATTCTGCTTTGCCCCAACCTGCATCTGAAATACTGATTAATGTACTAGTTTTCTCTCTCCAGACACTTTTTCAGATAGCATCTGTCAAAAGCTGCCTTGGACAAAGCTCAGAAGGAAACTTGTGTATGCAAATCCTTTTCTTTGGAGAAGAGAGAGAGGGAGGGGATCTGTAGGACATGGGTGTCTCTTCTTTCTCAGACTGATATCTCTATCTCCATTTGAGTTCTCCTCTGAACAATGACGGATACTATCTCAAAACCAGCTTTTCCCTCCTCAGCTGACCTACAGAAACAATAACCACAACAAACTCCCAGTGAAAGGAGTGTGTCCTTTTCCTTTTGACTGATAAGGAGAGTTCACAGCATTTTCAGAATAAGCGGCAATTTTGTATTGTCTGTGTTAGGTGTATGCTGAATGTGTATGGGGCAATAAAGACGGGGATAAACAGAGGAGATGGGCCAAGGGACTTGCTTAGGAGAGAATTGGGCTGTCGTTTGAGGAAGAGGATAAAACAGATGGTAACAAAGGGTCTTCTCTTCTGAAAATCATCCTTCTTTAGTATGTTGAAAAACTTCAAAATAAGAAGAGCAGCTTTGCCTCTTTAGCACTTTAATTTTCTGTAATTATCTTTGATGGAACAGCTGATCCACATAGTCACCTCAGGTATTATCTAAGTGGAGACTGAATTACTTTTATACTACCACCAAATGTAAAAAAAAAAAAAAAAGAATTAAAAAATAAAAATTCATAAACTTTATTTTCACCACCATTTTTTTCCTTATGCTTGTTTGGAATAGTAACTACTTATTCTAATCCTGTTGAAACTGCCTTTCCACAAATATACTAAATATAAAATTTAAACACTTAGACAGAATTAGAAGATGCCATTGAGCAAAGCTGTGTTCATTATCTAACAAAAGAAAAGAAGTTGAGAAGAAAAAAAAAAGCCACAAATGGCAAGACTTTGAAGATTCTACTTGTTATCTTTTCCACTCCGGTGATTTTAGACTTTCCCAACAAATTGAAACACTGTTTTCTAAACAATAATGTAATGTCTTTTTGACATCACAAAAGAATGCTTTTAAGGCATAAAAAGTGCATTTCCCTTATGTAATCAAAAACAAAAACCCTATAAATTATAATGCAATGAACAGTTCAATTCCTCTATTGAATATATTTAAAGGTTATGTGCTGATTAAGCTCTTTGTCATTTGTGTTAACTGTCTAGTGAAAGCTTTCTGAATCTGGTTTAACCCATATTAAAATGCCCTAGTGGTAGCCCTGAAATAAAAACGTGGAAAAGTAATCTTAGCTTTTGTTCCCTTATATATTTTAATAAATGTTGTTGCATGTTTCTAATAACATTTACGTCTTACACAGAATGCCAAATGGTTGAGTCTTTCAAGTGAAATCCCAAGAACAAATTTACACATTAAAACGTAAAGCAAGTTGACAATGAGAGCAATGTTTTCCAGAGGAAGATGATGTGATTTTTCTGTTTCATAATAACTCTTCATAGTCATTTCAGTTTTACCTATAGGTAGGCTTTGCTAAGAGTTTGCAGAGTATCTTTATTTTCTCTTTGTTATCCTCTGCATGACTGAGAGTCTTAAAACTATCTTGTGCTTTCACAGATGAATAGATTCCACTTCTTTAACATAATCATTTGCAAGTTGATAGAAACATTTGCTAGATAAAACAGATGGAATGTGATTCAATCACCTTTGCATGAAACTTCTGCACAGAGAGAAAAACCCATCAATCAATCAATTAATAAAAATAAAGAGAAGACCCCGAAGTATTATTAGTGGGGATGCATTTACATAACATAAGATACCAGAGCACATTGCTGCAGTTTGTGAGGTGGCCGTATTTGAGACATCGTTAAATGAGGATAAAATAAAGGCATCTGACAACCAAAGGATGCCCGTTGACAGTACAACATCCAGCTTTCTAGTTGCCAACACTTTGATTTCAGGAAAAGGAACAGGGGACAACCATAATGTAGATTTAGTTTTCATACTTAAAAATGTAACTGTCTTTGGGAAACAAAAATGCAGCAAGCTCAGTTGATTATAGTTTAATAAGTCTAAAATAGAAAATTAAGCAAGAGGCTCCTTTCCATGATAAATGTCTGCTGCCCAGTTAAGTGGTAAAAGTGGAAACAAAAGAACATCCAATAAACATGGATATGTATAGAGAAGGATGAGTACATGGGGACAACTATCAATCAAGTTCATGGACTCTGTAAATTCGGACAGGTTCTTTAAATGATCTAGGTCTCACACTGTAGGTGTTTTGAAATACAATGAACCTGAAGATCTCTTCCAGCACTAAGATTTTTATTTCTGAGACTATCCCACCTGTTGTTGGGATGTCAAGTAAAATCTGAAGGTCTTCCTTGAACTGTGCCTCAGTCCCACAGCAGGGACAGAATTTTGGGCTGGAGAACCAGAGTTCCAACCATATGAAATATTTTTTTTTTTTTTTTTTTTTTTTTTGAGACGGAGTCTCGCTCTGTCGCCCAGGCTGGAGTGCAGTGGCCGGATCTCTGCTCACTGCAAGCTCCGCCTCCCGGGTTCACGCCATTCTCCTGCCTCAGCCTCCCGAGTAGCTGGGACTACAGGCGCCCGCCAGGTCGCCCGGCTAGTTTTTTGTATTTTTAGTAGAGACGGGGTTTCACCATGTTAGCCAGGATGGTCTTGATCTCCTGACCTCGTGATCCGCCCGTCTCGGCCTCCCAAAGTGCTGGGATTACAGGCTTGAGCCACCGCGCCCGGCCTCCAACCATATGAAATATTAAGGATGTTTTCCAACCCGGAAACTGTGCTACAGCCCTTCTTTCTCCACCCTAGAAATAACTTGCCATCTATGGTGTCTTCAGGCTAGGGATCTGTCTGGTTTTTAGACTGGATAAGTGAAATAAGCCTACCTATTTCAACAATGTAGATGACTCTGGAGCAAGTAAAACTTTCTTATTCCCCCTGAATACTCATTCTTTTGTGCTTATAACTTTTCTTCTACATTGTTTCTTTTTCCAGTTCCTCAATTCTTTCCATTCTTAATATCCAAATTTATAGAATATGTATGGTAGGTATTTCAGAGAAAATATCATATCAAGTAAGTCATCAACTCCTGTTTTTGTGTGAAAACAGATCTGATTTTAGTAGTAGTATAAGAAAGCTGACTGTTCTTCTGAGAAGACTAATAAAAATAAAATGAGCATTTAAAAAAATAAGAACTAGAGAAGTAAAAGAAATCAATTGATATTTAGCACATGGAAATGTTTTCTATGCTATTTCTCCTTTAAATTAATGCCTTGCTGATATGATAATGCACAAAGCACCATTGACTCTCATTTACTGAACATTTACTGTATGTTAAGGGCATGAGCTCTGAAGCCAGAGCACTTTTTTGGAATCCTCACTCTGCCACGTAGTGGCCTTCAGTTATTCATCTTCTCTGTGTCTTACATTCCATTTACAGTGTGGAAAGAAAGGAGTAAAAATAATATAGACCTCACAGGATTACTGAGAATGTCAACTAAAGTGATATTTATGAAACAGTTAGCATTGTTCCTGAAACAAAGGTAATATGAAAATATAATTAACAATTATCAATACTATTACTGTTATAATTATTTGCACACAGTATGTATTACTGACTTTAGTATTATCCTAGTTAATTCTCCTCTGAACTCTATGAGTTAAATACCATTAAAACCTTCATTTTAGATATGAGAAAAATAAAGCATAAAGGAAATAAGTATATTGTGGAAGGTTGGAAAATAAATGGTAAATCTCAGACCTGCTCAGAAATTCTCCTCTGTCCTGTCCCTCTTTGAGTTCTCTCTGGTTGGCCTACTCTTCACAATCCACACCTCTCATTTGGTCTCTGCCTAGGACTGTGGATTATACCAGTGAACCTGTCTGATTTTCAGAACTGTGTCTCTTTACATATGACCTGTTTAGTTTTGAGGACCATCAATCTAAAAGCGTAAGAAAAGAATTGCTAGTATTTCCTAGACTTCTTGAAAACATTTAAGTAACTCTTAAATATAATATCCTAGAATTCTTGAAAACATTTAAGTAACTCTTAAATATAATATCCTAGAATTCTTGAAAACATTTAAGTAATTCTTTTTCACTCTCAGAAATTTAATGTTTATCACTTGCCATTGTCCATAAATAATCAGATTATAGTTTGTCATTTTAGAAGATAATTCTACATGCATGTGCATGCACACACTCACACACACATTAAATTCTAATGGTGGATTTTTAGTTTGTGTATTAGGGTAGAAATTTGTGGTTAATTTTTATTTCTGAAATATCATTTGTTTCATTCCTGAAAATACTAGATAGGCTTCAATGCATATCAGAAATACTGAAATTATGTAATGTAACCATGAAACCCCTTGAAACACAGAAAGCTTTAAAATAGTTTCTTTTACCTGTTCTTGTTCAATATCCGAATGAAAATAAACAGTGATAATTCCCCTGCTCTTCCCAATTTTATGATTTGTCTCCTAGGGGTTGGTTGACAACTGCAGATCTGACCACCTCTTCCCCTACTGCTGTTTTGCAAAATGAGGGAGTGCTGGTATGTCTGAAGCATGATCACCCAGGCCTCCTCCATGGGCTAATAACCACTATGCTGTAGTAAAGAATTTGCACTACTTGTAGTCAAAGTCTACTCTGTCTTTTGATCTCTCTTTTTATTCACCAAGCCTCCTGCAATACAGTTCTTCAAAGTGTTTATAATTCAACCCTGTCTCTACTAAAAAAAATACAAAAAACTAGCTGGGCGTGGTGGCGGGTGCCTCTAGTCCCAGCTACTCGGGAGACTGAGGCAGGAGAATGGCGTGAACCTGGGAGGCGGAGCTTGCAGTGAGCTGAGATCCGGTCATGGCACTCCAGCC
The DNA here is from genome assembly GCF_007565055.1 of Rhinopithecus roxellana. Classification (NCBI taxonomy): domain Eukaryota; kingdom Metazoa; phylum Chordata; class Mammalia; order Primates; family Cercopithecidae; genus Rhinopithecus; species Rhinopithecus roxellana. The sequence goes on along the minus strand of NC_044569.1, from coordinate 70,228,174 downwards.
TGGGCGACAGAGCGAGATTCTGTCTCAAAAAAAAAAAGTGTTTACAATTCAATGCAACTCCCTTTCTTTTACTTTTTGTTCAATTTTTTAATGTTAGTAAAATACACTTACCATAAAATTTACCATTTAGACATCTTTAAGTTTACCATTCAGTGGCCTTAAGTACATTCATATTGTTACATAACCATCACCACCCTCTATCTCCACAACTTTTTAAACTTCCCGAACTCAGACTCCACAATAATTAGACAACTCCTTATTGCCTCCTCCTCCTAGCCATGTGAAACTGGCATTCTACTTACTGTCTATGAACTGGACTACTTCAAGTTATGTCCTACACATGGAATCATAGTTTGCCCTTTTGTCACTGGCTTATTTCACTTAGCACAATGTCCTCAGGTTTCACCCGTGTTGTTGCACGTTCTAAGGCTGAATATCATTTTATGTAGACAGTCATGTGCCTTATAACAACTTTTCAGTCAATGTCAGACTACATATACAAAGGTGGTCCCGTAAAATTATAATGGAGCTGAAGAATTCCTATCACCTAGTGACAAGGTAGCTGTCATAATATGGTAACACAATGTGTTACTCATGTGTTTGTGGTGATGCTGATGTTAACACATCTATCACGTTGCCGGTTGTATAAAAGCCTAGGACATACAATCATGTAAAATACAGAATACCTGATAAAGATTGTAAGTGACTATGTCATTGGTTTATGTTTTTACTACACTATATTTTTAATCATTATTTTGAAGTATAATCCTTCTATGTATGTGCGTGTGTGTGTGTGTGTGTGTGTGTGTATGTATATATATATATATATACATATTTAAAAAGTTAACTGTAAAACAGCCTTAGACAGGTCCTTTAGGAGGTATTCTAGAAGAAAGAATTGCTGTCATAGGAGATGACAGCTCCATGCATGCTAATTGTCCCTGAAGACCTTCCAAGTGGGACAAGATATGGAGGTGGAAGACAGTCATATTGATGATCCTGACCCTGTATAGGCCGTGGCCAAATGTTCGTTTGCATGCTAGTTTTTAACTAAATAGTCCAAAAATTTTGAAAAAATTAGAAGCTTTTTGAATAACTATTTAAAGAAAGAAAATATTTTTGTACAACTTCACAAGGTATTTGTATTTTAAGCTAAGTGTTATTATAAAAGAGTCAAAAAGTTTTAAAAGTTTTTAAAGTAAAAAAAAAAATGTAATAAGCCAAGCTTAATTGCCTATTGAGGAAACATAAATATTTAAAATTAATGTAGCCTAAGCGTACAATGTACTGTGTTTATAAAGTCTACTGTGTAGAGTATGCCATATTTTACTATTTTAATATCAAATGTTAATATATAATATATTTTAATATTTCCTCAGCTATTTCATGCTTATATTAACTATATTTTCATTGCTTATACAAGATTCTTATGGTGCCTCAAGAAGACCTCATGAAAAGTAATCAAGATGGAATTTAATGATCTGACTCATGATTTTTAATAGCACCTTCATCCTGGATAATTTAATAGTTTAACTGTAGACTTTCTGTGTATTTCTTCAATTGCTACATTAAAAATGTAGGGCACTCAAGTTAAAGATATAAGCAATTGCAAATATGTATACCAGTATTTGAGGTATGCTTTCTCTTTTCTCTAGTTACAACACAGGTGACCCTCAAAGGTGTTCTGGCTCCCTGAGAATTCATCTTCTCCATCTTAGAAATCTATTCCATGTCTGAAATCCAATCAAGAAGAAAAAGCCATACCTTTGAAGAGTACCCCATGTGAGTCAGCTGTAGTGAGAATATGACACAACTCAGAAAATAAGGAAGTTGGAGCTATACATGTGTGTTAATTACTCATTAGAACCATGGACTCATCTGGAATTTCCAGTGTGAATCATATTGACCGAAGAATAGGCCATCCACCAAAAGCTATTTGTTTGCTTGCTTTTTATTTTGTATGCAGTTTACAAGAATCAGGGGGGAAAATGAAATAAATATTAATGACAATAAAAATCAAGATTCTGCCAGACCGTTTACGGGGAAAAGCAACTGTAAATATGTAAATTGGAAAGGGCCACCAAAGAACTTCAGTGTGTCTGTTCCTCTCTGTCTCTGTCTTTCTCTCTCTCTCTCTGCTTTTAAGAATGCTCCTCCCAACTTCAGCAATCAAGGCAAAAGTAATCCCTCAGGGAATTCATAACTCTCTATCAAACAAGGTAGTTTTCACTTTAAAAGGGAACATTGGTTTTTCAAATTGGTAGACAGACAGACATATAATGAAAGTAAAATGGTCCATACAGTTACAGCCCCATCTCACCACTCACTCACACACTTGTGATTCACCCTGGGTAAATAGGATGTTTCCTCAGTGGTAATTTAAACATTTGCTGCTCCCACTTCCGAACTTGCTATATGTCTTCAATCACATTTTGACTATGAATGGTTTGGAGCATCTGAACTTACTGGTTTCCATTGTTAGCTTTAAAAGTTGTTGTATAAATCTCATATATGTAACAGCATTCAAATGATGGCAAAAAAATAGTAACACAAAATCGCTTATTAATATACCAGAATTTTGGATTAGGAAAAAATAAACATAATGCTACCTTCAGTGCCTCATCTGGAAGAGTTTCTACTTCTGGAAAAAGATGTTAGGGAAAGTACTTCAGTTGACTGCCAATCTAAACAGTCAAGTTAGATAGCAAGGACCCTACATAGTGGCATTTCACTCTGTCTCTGTCACTCAGAGGCAATCACTGCATCATAAGCTAATAGTTCTGACAGTTTCTTCTTTAAAAAAAAAATAGTAATAATGGCTACCAACCTTCAACTGTTCACTATTTTTCTGAGAAAGACAATGCAGCTTAATAATCTCTGAAGTCTTCTTGAATGATACAATATTGAGAATAATCACCATTGAAATGTGGACATTACCAATAGTAATATTATAATAGTAATATTAAAGCAGCATAGATACTACCTGAGGAGATGTAACACAATTAAAAACCAATGTATATTTTTTCTTTTTTCTTTTTTTTTTTTTTTTGAGATAGAGTCTCGCTCTACCGCCCGGGCTGGAGTGCAGTGGCCGGATCTCAGCTCACTTCAGCTCACTGCAAGCTCCACCTCCCGGGTTCGCGCCATTCTCCTGCCTCAGCCTCCCGAGTAGCTGGGACTACAGGCGCCCGCCACCACGCCCGGCTAGTTTTTTGTATTTTTTAGTAGAGACGGGGTTTCACCGTGTTAGCCAGGATAGTCTCGATCTCCTGACCTGGTGATCCACCCGTCTCGGCCTCCCAAAGTGCTGGGATTACAGGCTTGAGCCACCGCGCCCGGCCTATTTTTTATTTCTAAGTCTATATCCATCCATATGAATTCTACATCTTGTGTTCATTTTGTTAAACTAATCCAACAAACATTATTTATCCCTAATAATGCTTCTTTCATATGTGCATGTCTACTCATAAAATGCTACAAATAAGTATTTAAGCATCAGATTTAAGAGTATGATTAAGGAGCTGGAAATATGTTTAAAAATTCCTCAATATTCTAGAAGTTTACATCTATATCACTTAAAATCCTGTCAAAACTTTGAAAACAAAATGTAAAAATTTCTTGAACCTATCCTTAATGTTCTTATTTTACTTGTTCATGTAAATTTTGTTTAACATTTTAATTGAAAAGTAATATATGCCTTCTCTGGATAAAAAGGAATATATTATTTATTGTAGAAAATGTAGACCATCAAAAAGGCAGAGAAAAACAAATCAGTACTGTGTTAGTCAGTATTCTCTAGAAAACAGAGCCAATATGTAAGAAGAGATTTACTATGAAAAATTGGCTCGTATGATTATGGAAACTGAAACATTCTGTGATTTTCCTGCAAGCTGAAAACTCAGGAAAGCCAGTGGTACCATTCAGTCCGAGTTTAAAGGCCTGATTTGGGTGATGCCCACTCAGAACCACATCTGGAAGGGTAATCTACTAAGTCTATGCAAGATTTAAATGCTAATCTCATGTGGAAACAACCTCACAAATACACCCAGATATAACTTTGAACTCATTTTGACATCTCTAGTGGCTGTTAGGCTGTTGATTTTTACCATAATTGCAGGCTGATTTTCAAGACTACCATCAGTTCAATGCGGGTGGGTGGTGTGGAAACAGGGATCATAAGATGCTATTAATCTCACTGTCCTTTTTCATTATTATTATACTTTAAGTTCTGGGATACATGTGCACATCGTGCAGTTTTGTTATATAGGTATACAAGTGCCTTGGTGGTCGCTTTTACACTGTTGGTGGGGGGTGTAAATTAGTTCAACCATTGTGGGGGTATAAATTAGTTCAATCATTGTGGAAGACAGTGTGGCGAATCTCACTGTTCGTAAAATAATCAACTGTTTTTCTTGAATTACTGCTTCTTCAATTGTTGTAAGCCTCTTGTTCATTTCCAGAGTTCTGAAAAAGTTGATTTGTATAATCTTGCCAGTTTTCTTGTTTTAATGGATAAGAAAATTTTGGGGGGTCTTTAATTGATCATTCTTGCTGACCACACATTTTGCTTTATTATTTTTATTTAATTTTTCCTAGTTTTAAGTATGTGACAAACATTTTATGTATTCACATCATACAATGTGATGATTTATTTGTACATGTTGAAATGATTACTATAATCAAATCATTTAACACATCTATCACCACACATAATTAGCTGTGTGTGTGTGTATGTGTCTATGATGAGGAAACTTGAGATCTCTTAGCAAGTTTCAAGAAAGCAATAGACCATCATTAACTATAGTCACTAAGCTGTGGATTAGATCCCTAGAATTTATTCATCTTGTAACTGGAAGTTTTCACCCCTTGACCAACATCTCCCCAATTTCACCCACTCCTGGGCCCTAGCAACCACCACTTTATTCTCTGCTTCTATGAGTTTGAGTTTTTTACATTCCACATGTAAATGAGACCATTTGTTTTTCTGTTTGACTTATTTCATTTAGCATAATGTCCATGGTTATCCATGTTGTTGCAAATGGCAAGATTATTTTCTTTTTTATGGCTGAATAATATTCGTGTGTGTGTGTGTGTATGTATGTATGTATCACTGTTTCTTTATCTATTTATCCACAGACAAACACTTAGATTGTTTCCATATCTTGACTATTATAAATAATGTGGCAATGAACATGGGAGCAAAGATGTATCTACAATATATCCTTTAGATATACAAGAGATATATACCCAAAGGAAAGGAGATCAGGACTTTCTTTCCTTTGGATATATATCCAGAAGCAAGATTGTCGAATTATATGTCAGTTCCATTTTTAACGTTTGAGGAATCTCCATAGTGTTTTCATAATGGCTCTATCAATTTATATTACTACCAGCACCGTGCAAGTGTTCTCTTTTCTCCATACCCCAGTCAACATTTGTTGTCTCTTGTCTTATTGATAATAGTCATCTTAACAGATGTAAAGGATTATTTCATAGTGGTTTTGATTTGCACCTCCCTGAAGATTACTGACACTGAGGGCCTTTTCCTAAAGCTATTAACCATTTTTTATGTATTCTTTGGAAAAAATGTCTATTCAAGTCCTTTGCCCGTTTTATAACCAAATTATTACTTTTTGTATTATTTAGTTGTATTTTTAAATATAATTTAGATATATTAAAACCTTTTATCAGATATATGGTTTGCAGATATTTTCTTCTATTCCGTAGATTGAATTTTCATTTTGTTGATTGTTTGCTGTTCAGAAGCTTTTTCGTTTGATGTAGTCCCACTGCTAAATTTTTCTTTTGTTGCCAGAGATTTGGTATCATATCCAAAAAAATGACTGCTGAGACCTCTTGCTGTATTTTTAATAAACACTCATTTTAACTTCAATATTAATTGATGACTGTTTTGTATGTAAAAATTGGCATTATAAAAACATTTCTTTTCAAAATGTATCTGGGAAAGGTTGTTGATTTTATTTCTGTAATTAAAAATCAAAAACATAAACTTTCCAAAATGTAATTTTTTAGATATCTTTAATGCATGGTCCTCCTTGTTGGTTAAATTGTCTTAGTTTCTGTTGTTTTTTTGGTGGTAATTATTAGATGGCAATAACCACCCACTGATATTCTCACAGACTTTCTCAGAGCCAAAGAGATGTCCCCCTTCTCAAACAAGATATAAGCAAATTACTTGTATAAAAAGCCATAGCACAGAATGAGCAACCTGCTTTAACTAAGGAAGGGGCAAGGCTGATAACCAGTGGAAACCACAAATCAAACCTGCATTCACAGACAGAACCTCATAGAATCACCGAAGTAGAGAGTAACCAGACTCCAAGAAAGAAATCGTATGTGCACATAGGATTAGGTAAGTTTTATTGTTTTTCTTTTTAATAAATAAAGAAAAGGAAATAACTGTATTCTTTGGTGGGCACTTTATAGCTCCACTTTGGTTAGGGGTTGCTTCCCCTTTTCATCTTTTTTGTTCAAAAATATGAACTTAGGAAAAGCCAATTTCATGTGCTGTTAATGTAATTCTCAACAATAAAACCTTACTTCTACTCATGCAAAATGAAATTACCCTTTCTACACCCTTCTTATCTGTCAAATAAACAATTTTTACCCCAAAATAAACTCTGAAGATTTTTCCTATATCCTCATTTTGCAGCAAAATTAAAAATAGACAAGAAGTAATATATTGTGATGAATCTAGCCAGTCCTGCCACTTAAAGATGTTAGTACAATGACCCTGAAAGCCACCTTCTCAAGATTCACACCTCCAGTGAGATGATAGCTTTTTATGGGGATATGTGGTGTTAACTCTGCATTTAATGGAGTATGTAGAAGCATGGTAATTTTGGGGGGCAATTATGTAAAGTAAAATTACCTACAATGTTTTAATCCGGCTTTGAGAGGTTTTATGTACCTCTGTCTCATTTTCTTCAGCGTTCTTGACAGAAAAAAGTCAGGAAGATGAGTTTATGAAATATGAAAATTTGTCAGATATTCGCTTCTATATAGTATTTTACATAAAATACTGTATATATTGATTAATATTAAATATATTTAACATATAAATATACAGTATTTTATATAAATATATTATATAATACATGTTATATTTAATTATATAATACATATTATATTAATATATAATATAATATTTAATATTAATATTTAACATATAAATATACAGTATTTTATATAAATATATTATATAATGCATATATTTAATTATATAATACATATTATATTTACTATATAAATATACAGTATTTTATATAGAAATACTATATACTTGTACATATTAAATATTATATATTACATAATATATAAAATACTATATAGTTATAATACTATATATAATACTATACCACATAGTTATAATACTATATATAATATATACTATATAGAAACTATAAACTATTATATAATTATATATTATATTAATAGTATATAATATACTATATATTATATATGCAGTATACATTATAGTATAGTATATTTCTATATATTATATACGATATACTATAATATTATACTATATAGAAACGGATTCTTTCCCATTCAATTAAATGTTGTCCACATGCTTTCAAAGTATTTTAACTAAGAATGCACACCAAATATGTACAAACAAGTAAACATTAATATGAAATATTCAAACTTCTAAAGGTCCAAAGTTCTTGTTCTCCCTATAGCCTTCAGATGTGGGGACAGTAGAGAAATCTATACCTACAAGTGTGTATATGTGAGTGTGTGCATACATTTTAAATACAGGGCTTTGAAAAGAGCTGTTCAATAGATACTCCTTTGCTAACCTATATTGGGGCAAAAAGAGGGAAAAATACTCAAAGTATAATTTTAATTAAATGTAAAAGAACATAAAAACACAGATATAAAATAAGATACATAAAATTATATGGCAATAATTCTGAAAATTTAGAAAAGGTCAATAATTTTCTGAAAACATCATAATTAGCAAAATTAAGTTCAGAAAAACAGGTAACTTGTATAAACCAGTTGCCTTATGGAGACTGGAATGGCAATTAAAGTCTGCCAATTACACGCCCACCAACAGTGTAAAAGCGTTCCTATTTCTCCACATCCTCTCCAGCATCTGCTATTTCCTGACTTTTTAATGATCACCATTCTAACTGGAGTGAGATGGTATCTCATTGTGGTTTTGATTTGCATTTCTCTAATGACCAGTGATGATGAGATTTTTTTTCATATGTTTGTTGGCCGCATAAATGTCTTCTTTTGAGAAGTGTCTGTTCATATACTTCGCCCACTTTTTGATGGGGTTGTTTGTTTTTTTCTTGTAAATTTGTTTTAAGTTCCTTGTAGATTCTGGATATTAGACCTTTGTCAGATGGATAGAGAGCAAAAATTTTCTCCCATTCTGTAGGTTGCCTGTTCACTCTGATGATAGTTTCTTTGGCTGTGCAGAAGCTCTTTAGTTTATTAGATCCTATTTGTCAATTTTGGCTTTTGTTGTCATTGCTTTTGGTGTTTTAGTCACGAAATATTTTCTCATGCCTATGTCCTGAATGGTAATGCTTAGGTTTTATTCTAGGGTTTTTATGGTTTTAGGTCTTAAGTTTAAGTCTTTAATTTATCTTGAGTTAATTTTTGTATAAGGTGTAAGGAAGCAGTCCAGTTTCAGTTTTCTGCATATGGTTAGCCAGTTTTCCCAACACCATTTACTAAATAGTGAACCCTGTACCCATTGCTTGCTTTTCTCAGGGTTGTCAAAGATCAGATGGCTGTAAACGTGTAGTGTTATTTCTGAGGACTCTGTTCTGTTCCATTGGTCTATATATCTGTTTTGGTACCAGTACCATGCTGTTTTGGTTACTGTAGCCTTGCAGTATAGTTTGAAGTCATGTAGTGTGATGCCTCCAGCTTTGTTCTTTTTGCTTACGATTGTCTTGTCTATATGGACTCTTTTTTGGTGCTATATGAAACTTAAAGTAGATTTTTCTAATTCTGTGAAGAAAGTCAATGGTAGCTTGATGGGGATAGCATTGAATCTGTAAATTACTTTGGGCAGCATGTCCATTTTCATGATATTGATTCTTCCTATCCATGAGCAAGGATTGTTTTTCCATATTTGTGTCCTCTCTTATTTCCTTGAGCAGTGGTTTGTAGTTCTCCTTGAGGAGGTCCTTCACATCCCTTGATATTCCTAGGTATTTTATTCTCTTTGTAGCAGTTGTGAATGGGAGTTTACTCATGATTTGGCTATTTGTCTATTATTGATGTATAGGAACGCTTGTGAATTTTGCACATTGATTTTGTATGCTGAGACTTTGCTGAAGTTGCTTATAAGCTTAAGGAGATTTGGGGCTAAGATGTTGGGATTTTCTAAATATACAATCATGTCACCTGCAAACAGAGACAATTTGACTTCCTCTCTTCCTATTTGAATATCCTTTATTTCTTTCTATTGCCTGATTGCCCAGCCTGAAATTCCAATACGATGTTGAATAGGAGTGGTGAGAGAGGGCATCCTTGTCTTGTGCCAGTTTTCAAAGGGAATGCTTCCAGCTTTTGTCCATTCAGTATGATATTGGCTCGACCACTGTGGAAGGCAGTGTGGTGATTCCTTAAGGTTCTAGAACCAGAAATACCATTTGACTCAGCAATCCCATTAGTGGGTATATACCCAAAGGATTATAAATCATTCTACTATAAAGACACATGCACATGTGTGTTTATTTCAGCACTATTCACAAGAGCAAAGACTTGGAACCAACCCAAATGTCCATCAATGACAGACTGGATGAAGAAAATGTGGCACATATACACCATGGAATACTATGCAGCCATAAAAAAGGACAGGTTCATGTCCTTTGAAGGGACACCGATGAAGTTGGAAACCATCATTCTCAGCAAACTAACACAAGAACAGAAGGGATAGCATTAGGAGAAATACCTAATGTAGATGACAGGTTGATGAGTGCAGCAAACCACCATGTCAGTGTATACCTATGTAACAAACTCATATGTTCTGCACATGTATCCCGAAACTTAAAGTATAATTGAAAAAAAACTCTGCCAGCTAAAACAGCCAAAGAACGGGTGGTTTTACTATGAATTTTAAGTTTTAATGATTATACAATTTTAACAACACTTTAACGGTCACAGGTGTTATAACACAATAGATATTTTGTGAAGTCATTTTCTGAAGGCAGTGTAATTTCAATTAAAAAAACTAACAAAAATAAAACTAAAAAACAAAAATAATCTTTTAGCAACACAATCTTAATTATAATTTTATATGGAATTATTTGTCATGTAATATTAACAGATATAATGTAATGGTATATAAAAATGCTATGCCAAAATATTTATTCCAGAAACACAAGAATGATTGATTCAATATTAAGAAATCAAACACGGTGAGATGGCTGATGCCTATAATCCCAAAACTTTGGGATACTGAGGCCAAGAGGATTGCTTGAGACCAGGAGTTGGAAACTGGCCTGGTCAAACTAGTGAGACAACCATCTCTACAATAAATAAAGGCCAGGTGCGGTGGCTCACACCTGTAATCCCAGCACTTTGGGAGGCCAAGGCGGGCAGATCACGAGGTCAGGACATCAAGACTATCCTGGCTAACACGGTGAAACCTTGTCTTTACTAAAAATACAAAAAAATTAGCCGGGCGTGGTGGTGGGCGCCTGTGGTCCCAGCTACTCAGGAGGCTGAGGCAGGAGAATGTTGTGAACCTAGGAGACGGAGCTTGCAGTGAGCCGAGATCAGGCCACTGTACTCCAGCCTGGGCGACAGCACGAGACTTGTTCTCAAAAAGTAATAAATAAATAAATAAATAAATAAATAAAATTAGCCAGGTGTGGTAGTGTAAGCATGTAGTCCCTGCTGTTGTGCTATTTGGGAGGCTGAGGCAGGAAAGTCACTTGAACCCAAGAGTTACAAGCACACTGAGCTATGATCACATCATTTAACTGCAGTGTAGGAGACAGAGTAAGACCCCGTCCCAAGGAAAAGGAAAAAGGAAAAAGGAAAGTAAAGGAAGAAAGAAGGAAGGAAGAAAGAAAGGAAGAAGGGAAGAAAGGAAGCCAAACACTGCATGTCTTCACTCATAAGTGGGAGTTGAACAATGAGAACACATGGACACAGAGACGGGAACATCACATGCCGGGGCCTGTCGGGGGTCAGGGGCCAGGGGACTGATAGGAGAAATACCTAATGTAGATGACGGGTTGATGGGTGTAGCAAACCACCATGGCATGTGTATACCTATGTAACAAATCTGTCGTTCTGCACATGTACCCCAGAACTTAAAGTCTAATTAAGACAGACAGACAGACAGAAAGAAAGAAAAAGAAGGAAGGAAGGAAGGAAGGAAGGAAGGAAGGAAGGAAGGAAGGAAGGAAGGAAGGAAGGAAGGAAGGAAGGAAGGAAGGAGGGAAGGAAATACATAAGGAAATTGGAGGTGAAAAAGATAATTAAATAGCAAATACTGAAAAGCAATTATTCATGGCATCTATCACTGAACAAAAGCCCACAAAATAAAACACATGCACACACACACACAGGCACACAAAACAAAGCAAAAGTCTCCAGGTAAACAGAAATGTAAGTGCGGCATGTTAATTTTTATAAATACTTTTTGTTGTATGATTAAATATTCTTTTTCATGGAGGAATGATGCAATTTTCATTAAATCAGCAATAAAAAGGAGAAGCTTTCCATTAACTATGATATTTAATCATCATGGTTTTAGCAATTCTAAACCAATCATTTATTCATTCAACAAATACCAATTGCAGACTTGGTATGTACCAGACACTGAGAATACTGCAGTGAGTAAATGATCCTATCTTGAGTTCTTATAAAACTATTTCTTCTAGTGAGAAAAACAGAAAATAAAGAAAGAACAGAAGATATAAGACAAGTGCTATGGTGAAAACCAAAACAAGAAAACCAATCTTGCAAATGTTTCTTAAAATTAATATATAGATATTCTTCAACCTATTAATAGATATCCACTCCTGGAAATCTATTTCCCACAAACAAAAAGTTCCATTAATGACAAAATAGCAAACACAATTAATGTCTACACAAAAAATATAAAGACTGAAGAAATTGTGGCAAGTTTTTTCCAAGGAGTATTATTCAATCATTTAAGTGAATGAATTGGATTTCTACCTTTTGACTTGAAAAAAAAAAATTCACCTTTTCTAATTAAGAAAAGGAATAAAGACACAGATAGAATATTCTATTCTTTTGATGGAACAAATAGTCAAGGCAGGCAGATAACTTGAGGTTAGAAGTTCGAGAACAGCCTGTCCAACATGGTGAAAATCCGTTTCTACTAAAAATATAAAACTTAGCTGAGGGTGGGGTCTCACTCCTGTAATCCTAGCTACTCATTCAGGAGGCAGACGCAGGATAATTGCTTAAACCTGTGGGCAGAGGTTGCAGTGAGCCGCCACGACTGCACCACTGCACTCAAGCCTAGGCAATGGAGAGAGGTCCTGTCTTAAAAAAAAAAAAAAAAAAAAAGCAATAACAAATAAACAACTATGTTGTCAATGTGTGTGGTTTATAGATGTATCTATATACATAGATAGATGCCTATTTAAGATTATATGAGGGTTAGGAGAACATCTAATAGATAGTAAACAATGGTAACCTGGTGGATGAAGTTAATGATTGTGAAAGTAAGCAAAACAACAAAGCCAAAAAATCCAGATAATAGCAGTATGGTTTAGTATTTGTCCTTTTACGGAGTTTATGAGGATGTGTGAGAAGATTGTTATGAAATGTTCATAGTGGTAGTCTCGGGATGGTATGATTTTAAGTTGTTTTCCCATGTATCTTGTTTGCTATATTATTAAATAATAATAATTGAAATTAAATACAATCCCACTAATTTGCTGATGTGGTACAAATGAGTTTCTGATTTTAGTGCAATATTTCCTGTAATGTAACGTGTTACTTAAGAAGTTCTTGCTCTGAAGAGTGAATAAAAATAAAAATCTATGCTGCCTGTATTAGTCCATTTTCACACTGCTGATAAAGATGTACCCGTGACTGGGCAATTTACAAAAGAAAGAGGTTTAATGGACTTATAGTTCCACGTGGCTGGGGAGGGAGACTTCACAATCATGGCGGAAGGGAAGGCAGAGCAAGTTACATTTTACATGGATAGCAGCAGGCAAACAGAGAGAGTTTGTGTAGGGAAACTGACATTTTTAAAACCAACAGATCTTCTGAGATGTATTTACTATCATGAGAAAAGTATGGAGAAGATCCACCCCATGATTCAATTACCTCCCACTGGGTTCCTCTCAGAACACATGGAAATTGTGGGAGTTAAAATTCAAGATGAGATTTGTGTGGAAACACAGTCAAACCATATCACTACCCAAGAGAATACTTCAAGAAATATGTATTTTTCACATACCTTTAACCTACAATGAGATTCCAATCTGGAAGCTCAAACAGAGAGAGGAGATATTTTGTCCACCCTTGATGTCCCACCTTCCCTTCAGCCTTAACAAGACCAAATTAAGCAGAATAGCTTTATAAGTTGAAAAATCAACTTGCCTTTGCATCCCTTTAAGACATTCCAAGCATGAATTTCAGTTACAGAATCTGTTACTCCAGAAATGGCTAGAGTAAATCATGCTGTTTAAGGTGAAAAATATAGCCTGCACACCACCATTGCTCTCTTGCTGCAACCTCAGTTCAGGTTTTTTTCTTCCTCATCAAAATGCAAAATACTGTTTGAAAAATTAAGCTAGGCTCTGAGTGTTTATCACGAAGTATATTTGTATTGTCAGCTCTCAGATGCATTAGGCAGTTGGCCTAGTCTGAGCAGATTCCTCAGTGTTTACAGATCACCCACCACCTTGAGAGTTAACAAGAGTGTGCCAGCAGTCTACCCACAGGGGAAGCTCCATGAATACACATCACTCTCTCCCACTCATGACTAATACTTTAGTTGGTTTCAAATCGTAAGTATAATAACAACCCCACATTAAAAGTCTGCACATCAGACAAGCTGGTGGTTATTTCAGGCTCCCAATTCACCTACCATGTTTCAGAGAAGAGAGACCACGAAGCAGATAAGTCCCATGTCAGACACAGTCCTGGGATATGTATTCATCTGTAACTTTAATGAGAACCTCTCATGATAAAATCCAATATGGTACCATGCAATGTAATACAATACAAAGCAGCACAATACAATACAATACATTTTCCCTTGGTTGTGAAAAAAAGTGTTTAATAAGAAATCTATTTCTTTAAATCTTACATTTCTATAATGTAAATGTTTCTTAGGGTAGTGAACTGTGAGTAAAGTATCTAAGTAGTGTAAGTAAACAATAGTCATATCCTGAGAATAGTCAAAATCAAACAGTTTTTTCTGAGCAGGGATTTTTCAATCTCCACATGGGTTCTGCACACAACTCTGAAGCAGGCTGCATTTGTTTCTAGCTTCCATTTCATCCAGTTCCCTTGTGATGTTAGTTTAGGTGTTTTCAGTGTCCTCATAATAATAATAGTAGTGTAGAAGTCCTGTCACTATGTGATTGTTTGTCAGCTAATTATAAAAGACAATTATAGCTCGAAATCTATTTTAAATATACACAATCATGTATTTATAACTTTTTAAAGATTTTAGGGATGTTGCTACCAATTCCACATTTTTTTATTCTCTAAATTTGATCGAATTCTTCTAAAGATCCTGCTCAGAGATTATTTTCAAAGACATATTACATCACATTTAATTAAATTAATGCTGACATAAACACTTTTGGGATCCAGCCCAATTTAATCTTGGTAAGTATAGAATTTACCTGGTAGAAGCAGAGAAGCACATGGTTTAGAGAGAAACCCACCGGTCTCAGCCATTGTGTGAGCATTAGTCCACAGGTTGATGGGGAATGAGAAACATCAGTTAATTTAGAAGGTAGAAGTCACTTCTGAAAGAGCCTAGTACAGTAAAAGGGTAAAAATCATAATAATAATAAAGAGCATATATTATGTATTAAGTGCTGTGCTAAACCTTTTACACATCCAAAGCCTTTTTATATTAATGGAGCTAACTCTTCGCAGTTTGATATCCACATTGCATTCCCAATAACTGCTCTTGGTCTAGACACCATTCACTAAAACCCACATAAACTTATTCACATCCACTTGCAAACATTTTTTTTCTGGTTAATAGTGAAAAATCTTATTTTTGTTTGCTTTACATTTCTTTTATAATTTCAGTGGACAAGACACTGAAGAATTCGAAATTGCATCTCACTTCCCAATCAACACATTGAAGAACAATCTACATCAGAAAGCTTGTGCTGGCATTTGGAATAAGAAAAGATAGAACACATTTCTGAAATCTGTTGGATGAAGAAGAACCAGGCAAAGACTCAAGTCAAGGGCAAGGGATTTTTTCAGTGGGGTTAAATTAACTGTAAACCTCATTCTCTTCAAATAGGATCTCGCACATATTCTTTATTTTTCTTATATAAACGTAAAATGCAAAAATATAATTGTTCTATTTTGTGTAGAGCTCACCAAGAAAAATGAGCTTCTAGAAAAGAAAAAGCAATTTTGGCAGAGGGCAGAGAAGGTCCCCTCCCTCCGGTGGAAAGAAAGGCCATCCTTGGAATCGTCCTACAAATGAACTATGTGTCTTAGATGGCACCAACATCCTTCCCAGTATAGCATCCATATACAGAGCTTTCACTCAAGAATATTTTGAGTGGCATCTACAATGTCACTGCAAGTAATGGTATGATTAAAAGAATTAAAACCAACTCAAGATAAATCAGACATTGTAACGATATCCCCTATGACTCATCACTGCAAAGTTAAGAAGGCTGGACAGGATTCAGGGAAGAGAAGGGAGAAAATTCTTGATGTCTCAGGGAAGAGAAGGGAGAAAATTCTTGAGGTAAAGGATGATTAGGACCCTAGGAAGTGTATCAGGGCTTTGAGGCACAACTGATAGAGGAGGAGGCCAAGATTGTGGTGATTAACCCCATTTATCTGCTGCTTTTAGGAGAGCCATTCCAGTTTTCTTATATTTTAAGTATAGATAAGAATTTCTTTTATGTCTACATTAAAAAAGAAAGAAAAATGAAACCACTATTACTTAAATAAAAAATCAACACTCTTATCCTCACCTCTCATCTAAGAATTACTTTAGAAACTTGTTAAAAATGCAAAGACCACACTTCTAGAGATTCTAGTTCACAGATCTGAAGTGGGCGTCCAAAAACTTGTTTTGTT
Organism: Rhinopithecus roxellana; assembly: GCF_007565055.1. Lineage (NCBI taxonomy): Eukaryota > Metazoa > Chordata > Mammalia > Primates > Cercopithecidae > Rhinopithecus > Rhinopithecus roxellana. The sequence goes on along the minus strand of NC_044569.1, from coordinate 70,211,893 downwards.
GTTTTCTTTGGTTCTTTAGTTTAAATAAATCCTTTGGTTGATATTGATAAAGGTGGTCCCAGACCACACTCGGAGAAATACCTCTCATGAAGCTCTATGTTTTCAAATTAAGACTAATACTCATCTCCCAACACTTCCAACACATGTTACATCCTGAAGCTCCCCTTTATCTGATGCAGATCTTTTTGCCTTCTCTGGACATAAAAGAAACCTTATTTATTGGCTACAAACAAAATCAACTCCCACCATTTTACCAATAAGAGAAATCTATCTTCATGAAGATTTGTTATTTGTTTGTGTATCTTTTATATAATAGAGGCTTTGCTTATGAATACTTATATAATTCTGTATCTCTGTAATTGAGATTGTGCCTACGTCATTTCCAAATAAATTCTAATATATTTTATACTGTTTCTGTCTACATATCCATATTGCTATGATGATATTGAGAAAAATCAATGTTTTTTGTTTAGGTTTCTGGTTACCTATTTATCTAACACACATTAGCGGTTTTAAAACCTTTGTATAGCATGATAATTTTCATATAAAATTGCAATAGGGATCTCAATATTGGAAAAAACACATAAATTCCCTAGAGATATTAATTTTCAGTTGTTGAAAAGGCCCATCTCCATGGGCATGCTCAAACATCCCCATGGAACCGTAAGTTTCTTCATAGAACAATTGGAAATTATTGCCTACGATTTTACAGCTTCTGTATTTCTATCTGAAAAATGGGCTTTGCCAGCATGCTGCTTCTACACAGGCTTTTCCAAGGACATTCAGTTAAGCTGTACATAATGCCAAGGATTTCCAGTGAGTCTGGAAATAGCAACACATGAGAATTTCTTTTTTAGTCAATGTAAATCATAAACTTAAATTCTCTCTTGCTCGTCCTCTGCCCACCCTCTTTTGCTTTACGTCCACATGTGTGAGTTGGGAGAAACACATAAAGTGGACTGTTCATTAGGAAAAGAAAACTACAGCCCTTAAATCATGAATTTATGCAATTTTTAACTGTTTTTAACAAGCACAAAATGGTTCACGGGAATTATGCAAGTATAGATCATTTTAATTTGAATCGTGGAATCATAAAAGACTCAGTTCTTTCATTTTGTGCCTTCAAGTCAGCTACTTTGATTAAAAAATAATAAAGCATGAGAGCCGTAGGGTCCTCACAGGTTCTCGGCACTATCATGGCTCCCTGATCTTCCGTGCTAATTCTCCTCATTAATATTAATAAAAGGCTGATAGGCCATTGCAAAGCATGATACGAAAAGCCAGCAATTAATTGCTTGTAGTAGTTTTATGCTTATTTTGCACAATGAAAATAATGCCTGTGGACTGACTATCAGCAAATCAATAATATCAACGGTGTTGAAAATGAACACCTTTGGTTTATTTTTTATACATGTCCCTTAAATCTGAGAAACATAAACATCCAGTGATTTTTTTTTTTTAATTTACAGACTGAAAAATAAAGTATTTTATTTTATCTGGCATTCTTCTACTTGGGGAGATGAAATGCCATGCATATACACATGTATATTTCAGATTGTCCAATCAGTTCAATTAGTACATTCTAGGTTGTTGTGCCCTTATTTAGAAGCAGTTGAAAATTAGAAGACTGAACACATGGTGAGCTGGATAAGCCATTTTGGAGACTGTAGATCAATCTTTTCAATTGATTTGATACATTAACCAGTTTTACTGATTTTTAAAATCATTTTATTAATCAATCACCTGATATTTTAAGGTCAAATTCCCTTCTTGTCAGATGAGTTTTAAAAGTTCTATTCAGGTTTAAAATGTCCTAGATTTAGAAGCAATAAGCATCCCTTCTTCTTACCAGAGACTGGAGAAGAATACTTCTGCTTCTGGTTTCTTACTTATGAAAATTGCATAAGGTCTGCTATAACTTTATCACTAACAAATTTGTGTTAAATATATAAGTTTACTTAGACTTTTTCCATGTTGGGGCCCTATTCCTTTCCTCTGACATTCTACTTTGGTGTCATGACACTGATTCCTTTGCTGTACCTCATAAATCTAATCATAGGTGTCTAATCAATAAATCAAGTTGTCTACATATGTGCATACATATTGTTTAGAAGAAAACACATCGAATAAATGATTTTCATGGAAACATTTTCTAAGAAATGTAGCTTTAAAAATATGCATTTTTAATAAAATAATCAACATAACAACTATGCACAGACAACATAGTTCGTTTAAATATCATGGTACTCAAAATAACTTGACCCAAAATTCTGACACGAAATCAATAGGGTAATAAAATGAAAATTTTAATTCAGCAAAAATAATGTTCTTCACGTGGGATCGCTTCATGTCAGTATATGTCAATGAGGGTAACCATTTCTAAGTACAAGAATAGTTACTGAGTAGAAGTCTGTATCAGTTGCAAGCCAAACTGCCAAATTAAAAATGATACAACTCCAATATAAGAACTGGCAATACAGGCTTTCCGTCACTTGTTCACGTGTTACTTCAATTCACAACCAAACAGAGCCACAGAGTAAGGAACATTGTAGGATGCAGAGAAGAGTTATTTGCAAAGAGGGAGGACTGAGGCAAATACCAAATTTTCTCAGCATCTAAATGGTGTAGATTTATAAAATGGTCATCTAAAGATTGTTTGTCTTTTATATTAAAGTTCGACACTTCCAAGAGGTTACCATCAGGTGATTCACGGCATTGCAGATTTAGAGCTTTGACTCACTCATTGTGTCTTAGAGATAAATAGTTATGAATCAAACACTAGATTTAAAGTCCTTTAAAAAAACATAACTTTATTAATGCATTAAGCAACTCATCACAATGAAAAATGTTAAAATACAGAAAAGTTATAGAAAGCACCACTAGCAATGTGACCACTTTTTTCTATTCTTCTATAATAGAAAATAAATCACTAATTCTTCACTTATTTATCTACATTTCTGCACTTTCCATAAACATTGAGATATTTTTGATATAATCAATAGAAAAAATTGTGTACATATGTTTATATACACAATCTGTGTATATATATATAGTGTGTGTATATATTTATATTTATACACTGTGTATGTATATTTATATATATACACTGTGCATGTGTATAAATATATGTATATAGATATACATAAACCATAGAAAAAACTGTGTATGTGTATGAATACATATATACACATAGAGTTTATATACATATACACACACAGTTTTTTCTATTGTTTATTCCCACAAACACACACACACACACCCCACACACACTTGAAAATCTAAAATCCCATCTCCAATAGCAGAAGGTCCCTGTGAAGTGCTTCCTAGTGTTATTGAAAGCTGCATTTTAGTCTAAGTTTCCTAAAATCTAATTTAATTTCTAAGTGTTTTAGAAATTAAGGTAAAAAGGAAAACATTTTATGGTGTATAACTTTCATTTTCTTATAAAGTATAATTTGAAAATTAGTCTCCAGAAATAATTTTTCCTCCCAGAAACTAAACTCAACTAAATCCATTAATCCATAATCTTAGATTGCACTATTTCTCAGAATGAATTTTTAGAGGGTGTGAAAAATTTTTTGGATTTGTTAGAGATTCAAACATTTTTAAAGCTGAAACTAATTTCGAAGGCCATCTATTTCTACCTATGTTTTATGAACAGGTGAACTGAGTCTATGAAAAATAGATAGTTTTTTTTCTAAGAACATTCATCTGATCAGTAGTAGAAGCTCACCTGGAAGTCCCTGGTCCCCGATCTTCATTATATCCCTGTTTTATCCTCCCTTATTTAGTCTTAGATCTTGACAGTGCATCTCAGTGTCCCCGTCTACTCAGCTTGTTCTTCTGTCTTCCACTTGTCTTAAGTTATGGCTAGTAAGTCACTGCAGGTGCTTTTATGTAACTGCTCCCCTTATTAGATTGCGGCATAACTCTCCTCTCTCTCTAGCTAAGCAATCTCAACTCATCTTCCCACAAAAGCATTTTTTTCTTTTACTTTTAGATTCTAAGTCTTGCCTCTTTCTGTCTTCTTTCAGCTGCATTAAAACATACTGGCTTCCCCCTCCTAGACAGCCCACCTGCCCTGGGCCCAGATTTTTCCATTTACTATGATCATTACTGTATTTTTACCCAAATGGGTGGAAGCCTTTACTAGTAAGCCTATGTATAGATTGCCTATGGAATGGCTTAGTATTGTTCAGGACAAATATTAATACATATCTGAGACATACTAGAACTCAAAGTGAATTGTATTAGCTTCTCTTATATCTACGCTTCACTTTGCCATGAGAAGACCAAGTTAATATTTCAGCATTCAGTAAGTGTGATGATGTGTAGCTTACGTTTAAGGATATCCACAGTGGAGAATAATACAAGCAGTAAAAGACCTACATTATCAAATAGAAAACTAACTCAACAAGGTAAGATTTAGATATATGCCACGAAAAAGTTGGCAACTAAATATTATGCAGGAAGAGAGGAGGGGTCTGTTACTTTTGCTGAAGGTAAAGAGAATATTTACAGGTTGCATAATTTTTTCACAGTACTATTTTCAGTGATTAAAATGACAGTTACGTAAGATTGAGTTGAAGTGCCATTTCTTCCTATCTTCCAATGGAAGCAACTTTTTATGCCTCTCTTTCCCATGAAATGTTGAGATAACTGTGATGATACTAGCAGGCTTTTTGTTTATCGTCTAATATTCTCTTTGGATTTTTCCATTCTATTGTTATCTGAAGATGTTTGTAAGTACTTAATGCATACAACACGGCTCCGATATGGACTGAATGTGCTGCCAGTGGATAACATGTAAGGGACAGCCTAGATCAGGGGTGTCACATCTCTGTGGGCCAAATAATATCACATTTTCACTCTTTTTAAAAATGTCACTAAATGAAGCTTTCAAGATCCTGAAACAATAATGACTGATCAAAATGTGGTCATCATCTTTTATTCTTTCTCAAATGTGGCACCAAATAACACCTCGTTAATACCTATATTGCTCCAGCTTTTGTCGTAACAGTAGTATGTTTTAATTGCCTTAGCAAACTTGGCCCCAAGGTTAACACATAACCAAGGAGTTATCTTGATGTAATAGTGTCTGCAGGGACCAATAGAGGAACCAGCCAGAGTTAGAGCAGGAGATGGAGACTGGAAGAGGGTTCTTGGCTTTTTATTATTTCCAACGGAAATATCTAATGAAGCAGTCTTTGTTGGTCTGTTTAACCTATTTTTCAGATCTTAAAGATGATTTTTATTCCTAATGTATTTATAAAATATGATAGACAAAATAATTTAAGCTACGGAATTTGCAACAGATGGTTTGCAAATATGTGTTCCATTTGTTTCTCACAGATAAGCCCTTCTAAACATGTCTTTCGTGAGCCTCACTGAGGCAAAGTCAGGGTCAGTGTCAGTCAACTTCACCTTCCTAACAAAATAGGGAGATCATGGAGAAAGTGGTTATGGCTTTAGATAACTTAGAAATTTTCTGAAAGTTTTTCCTTGCACACACGCACACACAGTACTTCCAGAGAAAGTTTTACTTTTCAAATGCACAGTGATAACAATTCTCCTATGCAGGTATATCCAATTTAACTCTTGCTTTTGCTGGACTCTTTTATTAAACGCAATGGGTTGTTTAGGAGGGGACATTTTATAGTTTTGGTTTCCTATAACTTTGACAGGTCATCTCAACAATGTCAAGAATGCATAAATGAGGGAAATCAAAGGGTAGAGAGAACACAGAGATGAGGGGAAAAACTTCAACACTGTTACAGTCTGCCCATTTCCACTTTAAGCTAGCCTTACCTACTCAATAAAGTGTTCTGTATATAAAGCAAAAAAAAAGTTTCATTCAATTGTGAATAGAATGAATCAATATTTGTGCATGTTGCTGGTGGGCAGATCACCTAAGGTCAGGAGTTCGAGACCAGCCTGGCCAACATGGTGAAACCCCGTCTCTACTAAAAATACAAAAATTACCAGGGCATGGTGGTGCATACATGCAACCCCAGCTACTAGGGAGGCTGAGGCAGAATTGCATGAACGTGGGAGGCTGACGTTGCAGTAGGCTGAGATTGAACCACTGCACTCCAGCCTGGGCAACAGAGTGAGATCCTGTCTCAAAAAAAAAAAAAAAAAGAAAAGGAAAAAGAAAAGGAAAGAAAGAGATATATCAGTAGACAAATGGTGCCTAAGGTACCTAGGAGGGAGCATGCAAAATGTTGTCTGGGAGTCAGTTTCCTGGGCAGATCTTTCTGTAGATTATAAAAATAGTCTTCAGTTTTTTGCACGAGTACATGTTTGTCCATGTACCACTCACAGCACAAAAATGAGTTTTAACTTTCTTATGAAGTGGGGAGCAGAATTTTGTCTCTGCAAATGGTTAAGTAGTAATCGCAATAAATTCTAACAGCTAACTCCTAAAGGCCCCCTTTGACATTTCCTACTCTAAACACAGGTCCAGTTCAGTACACAAAATTGGTGACTGTCCTCTTGTTATGATATTACTTCTTCGAAATTCTTCTCCTACTAGGTTGTCTCATTATGTGAAGTATCATTGGATGCCCTGGTGAAGAGAGTTACGTTAGGATAAATTTCCTCCTTTAATTAATGCTTTACCTGCACTCCTGCCCTCTTTCCTCCTCAGCATACTGGTTGCATCAGATGCGCCCATTCTTTCATAACAAATTTTTATCCTAAGCATTTACATTTCCTCAGGTCTCACATTTGAAAAACACTGCAAAACAGAATTCCTCCCTTGACTCACACATTTCTCCATAAAGCTTTATTTTTTATCTCCCCTTTAAAGTCAGAATTTTCCAGGTGTCAGAAAATGTCACCTCTACTTTCTCATCTTCCATTGCATAATCACCTATCCCACTGAAATTCCATTCTGTTCCCACTCTACCAATAAATCTACCCTTTTGAAGAATGCCAGGTACCTCCTTGTTGCTGAATCAAATGGGTATTGATCTCAGTTCTAGCATTACTTGATTTCTAGGTTACATTTGGCATTGTTGGCATGTCTCCTCCTTTTTCCAATACTTTCTTCCTGTAGCTCTTGTAACATTTCTGATTTATTTTCTTTTACTACATGTGACTGGTCCATCCCAATCTCATTTGCAGGCTCCTCTTCCTCTGGGCATTCATAAAACTCTTAACGTTCTTCAAGGTTAAATCCTAGACCCACCTTTCTTTTCACTCTTTACATTTTCCTTTGTCACATTCAGCAATCCATAAAGACAGGGAAAACAATAGGAGCAGTTGGAAGACAGCAAGACAGCAGTGCAGGTGAAGAGATTTGGAGACTTAGAGGGAGTTATGTTATTTGCTGTATCTCTTCTATTTATTGAGATAGAAAATATGATAGGAGGACTGGATACAATGGTTCACGCCTGTAATCCCAGCACTTTGGGAGGCCGAGGAGGCCACCTGAGCTCACGAGTTTGAGACTAGTCTGGGGAACATAGTGAGACACAGTTTCCAAAAAGAATAAATTTCTGTTTTTTAAAAATTAGCCAGGTGCAGCCCTGGGGTTATGGTTGCTACTTCAGAGTCAGTCACCCCGAAGCTCTATATCACATGAATGGTATAAAGAACACAGTAGGCACTCACTCAATTTTGCTTAAAGAATGAATAGATGAAATTGTGTTGTTTTTATCATTGCTGCTGTTGTGGCATATATAATACTTAATATGACCTTGATTACTCTGAATTCTCATCCTGACTCCTTGAAATAATGAAAGCTGCAGAAAGTTCACTGTTCGGAGAACGAGTAATGTTGTTCTTAACCTCCTGCCCACTCCCCAAAAAGTCATCCTTGATTCTGCTGGGTATTTTGTTATCACAAAGAAATGCATTTAATCAAATACTTTCTGCACATGGGACACAGATAGTCAATATGTGGTAAACAAGTTTGTTTCAATATAAAGCGGGGACACTGTGTTTCGGAGAAATGCATTGATCTCAAATGGCAGAGTTAGTCTTCTTTTGTGAGAAGAATCTTTCAAATAAAGCTAGTTAAACGTTTGAAGGTGTCAACACTTTGATGTTTCAAAGCCTCAATTATTCAGGTACCACAGAGCTGAGCATTGTATGTCTGCCAATGTCACATTTAAAAAGCTCAGATGGCTAAGATGCCATGTTCTGTTCAAGTCTTCTGATATTTGAAATTAAGAGAAGAGCCCTTTCATTTCAGCAACTCCTAAGGCTTTCCCACTCTTCATGCTGTCGCTCTGAAACTCAGCATTCATTAAATGCTTGCTTGTAATTTGAATACATTGTTAATAGAGTGGACAACTTCCGAGGTTGGAAGTTCAACATATACTCTAGGGCAGAGGAAAACTTTTGATAGTTCTGACTGAGATTGGTTGTTGAATCAAGGGTCTGATTTGGAGCCAGAGTTGTATTAGACAAGTTATCCAAGAGGAGTACATAGAATGCTTTTATCCTTTGCAGCGTCTGCCCAAGCTACAACCATGCTTCAGCATATGGCGTTCAAAAAATATGCTGCCCTCCTCCCAGATGGGCTTGATAATCTTTCTCAAGAAATTAGTGCAAATACTGTGATTTTCTAATAACATTAAAAAGCATTGCTTTATAGCATTCATGTGATGTAAAGCTTCGGGGCCACTGGCTCTGAAGTAACAACCATAAATCCCAGGGCTGCACCACCTTTCGTATGCCAAATACTTTTATATAAATTCCTAGTGTAATTTGTTTCAAAGGTAGACTTCCCTAGCCTCAAAGCATCTGTCATTTGCATTGGTCTGAAGTTGCTGAAAATGACATTTGGATTGAATAGACCTTGTGGTAAAAATTAATTTTAAGTATTTTGGGGGAAATAATACAAGAAGCATATTAGATGTGTGTTCAGTCATACTGACGAATGAAGTTGTGATCTCCACCTTTTACATTCAGTCCCCTGAAAACTCCAGGTTTTAATAGGTACTGAATAGGAAATTGCTTGATCAGGAAATTTAAAAAGTATCTACACTAAACATTAGTGTAAGATGATTTCTCCCAGACACAATTTTCAAAAATGCTTAAAAGTAAACATTCAAATTATCTATCTATACTACCATTATTTTTTGATGCCATACTTATGTCTTTTCCAGTCCGAGATGCATTTTCCTACCTTTGAGGCTCTGCTCACCATAATGCTCAGACCCACATCAGCTTCTCTGCTGTGACAGACCTCACCTACTCTTTGGGAATATGCTAGAATGAGTCTTCTATAAAGGATTTTCTTACTATCCAAACCAGAATAATCTCTCCTGCCTCACATTTATATTACTTACCATCCGCTGCATTTATTTGGTATTAAGGCATCCATTGCCTTGTGACATCTGTTCTATTTTTGGCTGATATTGCTGTTGACCTTTCTATGTACGTATCTTGTCTCTCTAACTGGATGGAATGCTCCTTGAGGACAGGGTCATGAATTGAATCATAGATTCTTACACCTTGAAGAAACTTTAAAGATCAAACAGTTCAACACCTCATTTTATAAATGAGAAAAAAAGAGTCTGCTAGAAGTTAAATAACTGATTTAAGGTCAAACGATCATTTAGTTAGAGGGCCGGAAATAGAGTTCCTGGCTTAAAATATCTTGCTGTCCACAGTGTGCTCCACTATAACTTTCACAATGTATTAGAGTTGAAATGGGCATTTGTAATCCAACCTCCTCAATTTATAGAGTGGGAAACCGAAACCCAGAGAGGCTGTGAAATATTTGCCTATGCCATATATTGAGTTAATTCTAGCAGTCCTGGGGCTACAATTCAGATTTTCTGACTGTTAGCACAATGCTTTGCCCACTGACCTAAACTCCCTTCATCTTCTGTATTTCTCAAAGTTCTGTATACAGAGTAAATACCTATTAAGCATCTACTAAAATTTATACATAAATGATGTAATTGTTTTTTATACACAACTTGAATCTCCTGAGACAAAATAGAGTGAAAAACAGAGAATGACTAGCTGTATGTAAAAATGGATAAATTCAGGGATACCAGTGTTTGCTGAAAAAAATATGCCGTCTTTCCTGTAGCTTTTTCTGGAGTCAGATCCTCACCTTTGTTTATGCCAGCAGGTCTATTTTTTCACAGAACCCTCAATCTGTTTAGGATTCAGGTGGGGTTATCTGTTTTTTTCAACTTATCTTCACCCAGTGGTTTTTGCTTAAGTATGAAGAATTCTTACTTTCCGAATCTCATATGCAGAAAAAGTCTATACCAGGAGTACATAATCTTTTGCCAGGTAAAGTGCATAAGAGGGCGCCAATTGTCATCACCATGACAATGCACTTAGCTGCCAGAAACACCTAAAGTTTTCAGAGTTTTTTTATATTAACATCATAAAATGAAAACCCCATCTTTTCAACTCCCAAAAATCCATCACTCTTTCCACTTAAACTTGATTTATAAATTGTGTTTTGTTAATCCCTTATGTTTAATAAAACTGAATACTGGATTCAGAAATTTACTGTGATCCTGAGAAGGAACTGCATCTTATAAAAAGAAGCAGCTCTGTCACTGATTAACTGGGCAATTTTAACCAAGTCATAAATATCTCTGGGCTTATTCCTTCATATGGCTAAAACAAACAAAAACGGACAAACACAAATGCAAATGTTTGACGAATGGATCTCTGTTCCTTCTCTCTTGATAGGTGGATCAAAATGGTAGACTGAAGATTTAAATCTACCTTCCCACTTGACAAAAACATTGAAAATGGTAGAAAAGTTATTTTATACATTTCAATCCAAGGAGTTCTAGTAATAATGAAAGTTATATTTGGAATGCCAGAGGATATTAAGAGATCTTGGAAGATAGCAGCTAACATTTGTGGAGGACTTACAGTTGCTTTATCTAATTAATCTAGCACAGCAATTGCATGAGGCAGTAGCTGTTATTCTCATTTACAGGTGAAAAACTGTAACCCCTGGGTTTGAAATAATATGTCCCAGAGTGTACAGTGAGTTAGTCACAAGCTATGCTTTGCAGTCAGATTCAGGTATCAGAGCCTGTACTCTCAACCCTTGTTTCCAATTGTCTCTCAGGGACAATCTTTGGACAGTCCATGTGTTCAGGCTGCTGTAGAAAGGAGATCAGAATGACCTAAAGCTTCCCTCCTCAAAAAAGAAAACAACTTCAACGTAAGAAAGTGTCCAGACTCACACTATAAAGAACTAGAAGGCAGGTAGGAGGGTGGACTGCTGTGGATACAAAGTGGTTAAAACCGACGTAATCATTAACAATTCTACTTGAAACCTCAGGATGCTAGATCTAAGCCTGATGTTTATCTTCAGTGAGCATATTCATTTTCTTTATTCCGTTCTCAGTTGACATTCTGTTTTCTGTGCATTACATCCTGCCACCATTTTCACCCATCTCTTAGTGTCCTCTACCTTCCTTTGAATAATTTACTGAAGAATAATTGAGAATTCCAGTGTATGCCCATCATTACACTAGCTTCCAGCTACAAGAAATGCAAAATAAATATGAGACAAATACAGAATTCACAAATGTTATGATTTTATCTGGAGTAAGAAAGCCTTTGCTAGAGGACAGTTGCACTGTGGCATGAAAACTTGAGTGAGACCTTATGTTTTGATTGGTGGTGGTGGTGTTGTTTTTGAGATGTCACTCAGGCTGGAGTGCAGTGGCACAATCTTGGCTCACTGCAGCCTCCACCTCCCAAGCTCAAGAGATTCTCCTCCCTCAGCCTTTCAAACTAGCTGGGAGTTAAGATACGTGTCACCATGTCCAGTTAATTTTTTGTACGTTTTAGTAGAGACAGGGTTTTGCCACGTTCTCCAGGCTGGTCTCAAACTACTGATCTCAGATGATCCACCCTCCTCAGCCTCCCAAGGTGCTGGGATTACAGGCGTGAGCCACGGCACCTGGCCTGTTATGCTGTAAATTCCATGATTGGAATATTGATCCAAATGACATATAATCATGTCTCTGATATTGAGAATCACCTAACTGGCTGAGGCTTAGTTACTTTATTTGTGAAATGGGGAAACTGGACTGGTTTATCTCTAAAATTTATCCCTTCAAGTTTTTGTTACATCTTGAAGGCACCATTTTTATTGTCTCTATTTAGTTGCATTACATATAAAGTTTATAGTAGATAATGTTCAAAGTTTTTGGTAAAGTATTTGGGGTTCCTCAAATAAATTGCAATTTGCAGAGGCTGAGCTCTTCAGGAAATGCCTTGCCATTCTGTAGCTAAAATTAATTTTTTCTAATGACTTACTTAGGAGAAGAGGGTTTTGCTTGACTCTTTCAAGTGTTCTTTGCCCAGTGAGGGGAACCTATAATTTTTAGAATAGCTTAGTAGATGTTGAGAGCTTGTTTTCCTTAAAGTAAATGACAGAGTTGATGGATGCATCCTCTAAGGTCTATGCTGCTTATTGATTACTTCGTCTTTAAATGCCCAGTATATTCATGTTTATATCCATTTCATTTTGGCTTCAAATGTCTTAGTCCTTCGTTCCTTTATCTTGATTTGTTCTCCCTTTCTCTCCCACATCATATTTAGTCTCGGAGCATTCTTAAGTCTTAGCTATTGTTTTGGCACTACTCAAAAGAAGTTGAGTGGAAATTTGCTCTTTTCTATTGTAATTATCCTTGCTCAAAATCTTTGATGCCAGATCCTCATATATTTCATTTGTTTATATGTATTATTATGTATAATGAATAATTTTGGATTCATAGCATTCACATTATAGGTTTTCATTTTGAGGTTCACCTGTATCAAGTGCTTACCTTCTATTACTTTGGATTTAGACACAGGAGCATGACACATGTTTGCTATAGCTGTACATGTACTTCAAGGTTTGAAGTCTTGCTGAAGATAATTTTGTTAAATTGAGTTTATTCTTTATTTATTGTTAATGGGAGCCATCAGAATAAAAGGGTTTATTTGGAATGACAAGAAAGAGTATTTGACAAAATTTCCAGCTTAAGACTATAAAATAAATCCCAGGGAATCATAATTATTAAGTATTAATATATTTCTTCAAAACTGATTAGTTCAACCAGGCAGTGAATTCCACACAACCACTAAGAGATCCCTTAATACTCTGTGGCTAGTAATACAAAACCATGACTTGGCATTTCCAAAAATAATTCAACACCAAGATTTCAATTGCTAATCAGAAAAATGGTGAGGATTAAGATAAATTATAAACTCATTTTTTCAAATCTCTTGCATTTCTATTTATTGAATCCATGCTTCTGTGTACTAACAGGCTTAATTTGTCTAAACTAGAGTCCATCTACAAATTTACCCTAAAAGAACTATTTAAATAGAGAATAGAGATATTTGTGATTTATTACATCCTCTCTCAAAAAAAAAAAAAGCTTAGTTAATTAAAAAAGCTCCGGGTCACTATAAGTTTTAATTAAGTTTTAGCCATAATTTTAGATTGTTAAAAAGGCCAGGGGAAGGTGGAAAACAAATATAGCCAGCAAGCTAGAGCCACTTTAATACTCCTGGTTTATTAAAATCTATTCAAGTCTTTGATGGTCTATGAAATCATAGAGTTCTATCAGTTATGATCTCAAAAGATTTCTGAAACATTTTTTAAGCAAGAAGTAAGCAAATTATGGGCTTGTCTTTTAAAATGTGTTTTATTATGTCATTACTTCAAATAATGTCAGTAACTCAGTACCAGTTTGAATGGTTATGGAACATTTGTAATTCAAGGGGGTGTGATTATCATTGTATATTCTGGTATAAAAAAAGACTTTAGCCAGATTACTTTTTATCGGCTCATGAATTTAGATGCAGTTCTTTTAGTTCCATAATGCAGCTGTCTAGGGGTAGATATATGCAACTCTCCAGATTGGCTGCCATTGAAAAGTTGTAGTCTGAAATTTGATAGTTCAGGGTGGGGAGGCATTGCAGGCTCTCATGGGGAAAACATTTTGAAACAAATAGCTACAACAATGACAAAAAAATGAGATTTGAGTCAGCTGTTTCCCAGGTGATATTTTTGTTCTCCATCTATACATATAATACAGCGGAAAAAAGCAGCCCTCTTTGTGTTTATTTCTACTGCCAGTCTGTATATGATAAATGTCAATTTCTCCAAACATCCAACAGAATAAGGCCTCCTTGACACTAAGAATCATTCACTTAACTGACAAATTCATGCTCTCCATTTAATGTGGCTTTATTAGCATTAGCAGTCAGCAATTCTGAGTCCATTGGCTGATAAAGATGGACTTTCACTAATGCTCACTTAAGAAAATAAAACCTTATCTTCAAAGGCTGAACAAGCACACTGTATACTCTTTTTTAAAAAAGGCGTACAACAAGTAAAAACAGACAAAGAAACAGATTTGATTACACCCTCTGAATCAGGAGTCCCCAGCCTCTCAGGCTGCAGACTGATACTGGTCTGTGGCCTGTTAGGAACTGGGCCGCACAGCAGGAGGCGAGTGGTGGGCAAGCTAGCATTACCACCTGAGCTTCGCCTCCCATCAGATCTGCACTGCCATTAGATTCTCATAAAAGTGTGAACCCTACTGTGAACTGTGCATGTGAGGGATCTAGGTTGTGCACTCCTTTTGAGAATCTAATGCCTGATGATCTGAGATAGAACAGTTTCCTCCCAAAATCATTACCCTCTCCCCTATCCATGGAAAAACCGTCTTCTATGAAACCAATCCCTGCTGCCAAAAAGGGTAGGGACCATTGCTCTGAATGATGACAGAGCACTGGTACAATGGAGGAGGACTGAGGTTCACAATTCGTTCAGCTATGGTATCTTTTCAATTTAAAAGTTTTCATGCAGTATTCTCAATCATGACTAACCACAGGTGTGCCAACTAGAAAGTAAAACTATTGGAATTATTGATACTATAAACTGTTAAACAAACAAACAAAAAATCACTGATACTCACTAAAGCATAGTAAAGAAGATTTTATTCATGACCATAGTGATAGGTATAGGGACCACTGCAATAGGATTTTGCAGAGAAATTGGTCTCAACACCAAATACAGCATGGGGAGGTAGGAACTGATAGTCAAGGCGCAGCGTAGGGGTCAGTGGATAGAAAATTACTAAGAGGAAACATCGGGGGTAAATGGGATTCTGGCTAAACTGACCTTCAACAATCTTGCTAAAGACAAGTGAGGATAATCCTCCATATTTATATCAACCTGTACAGTATAGTCTGCTACACCCCTAGCCTATTGACCCTCCTCCATTACTGAAAACCTATATGGAAACCTTTACAGGCACAAACCTATACAGCATGTTACTATACTCAATACTTTAGGCTGTAGGAGGATGAGGAAACTAATTAGATATGAAGAGTGCTCAGATAGCAAGAGTGAGATGTTCTTGCTAAGTTAACTTGGCAGGTAGATTGAAGTTTGCTCAAAGGATCTTTGTCAAAGTCACATATGAGAAAGAGAAGTCATAACAAGACTACCAGTGAGACTAGACTGTAATAAAATAAGACATCAGATGTGTGGCTTTAAGGCCTTGAAATCCTCAATCTGAGCCTTCTTTGGCATACTTTTCCCCCATCTTTCCTCTCCTTGTAGAATCTAGTAACCTTCTGTTCTTACACTAGATGAGAGATATCTAACGAAGGCCCGATTGATGGGACAGGTGAACAAAGCCTGCAATTTTTTCTGAAGGGCAATGGAATTTGCTGCATAGTAGTAGCTGGGAAATTAAAAAGCAAGCAGTAATGTCAAAGGATAGAGCCTGAATGTGAGCAAAGAGGTAGAAATCACACATGAGAAGAGAAGAGCAAGCTCTACTGCCAAAGGATATACAGTGATATGCCACATGACTTTTCAGTCAACAGTGGACTGCAAATACGGAATTGGTCCCATATGATTATAATACTATATTTTTACTGTATCTTTTCTGTTTAGATATGTTTAGATGCATACTCACCATTATGTTTCAGTTTCCTAAGATATTTAATACAGTAACACGCTCTACAGGTTTGGGCCAAGGATCAATAGGTTGTACGATATAGCCTGGGGTGTATTAAGCTATACTATACAGGTTGATATAAGATTAGAGCATGATGTTCACACAATGAAATCGCCTAAGGACACATTTCTCAGAACTCCTCGCAATCCTTAAGCGATATATGACCATAGTGTCATCGTTAAAATCAGAAAAGTTGGCCAGGCACGGTGGCTCATGTCTCTAATCACAGCACTTTGGGAGGCCGAAACGGGAGGATCACCTGAGATCAGGAGTTTGAGACAAGTCTCGTCAACATGGCAAAATCCCGTCTCTACTAAAAGTACAAAAATTAGCTGGGTGTGGTGGTGGGCACCTGTAATCCCAGCTACTCATGAGGCTGAGGCAGGAAAATTGCTTGAACCCGGGAGTTGGAGGTTGTAGTGAGACGAGATCGCACCACTGCACTCCAGCCTGGGCGATAAGAGCAAGACTCCATCTCAAAAATAAATAAATAAATAAACATCAAATCAAATCAAATTAGAAAAGCCATCTGTATTTTGTAGGACTATGTGGACTTTGAAAACAAACTATTTGTTTGTATGCAATTTTATTGGTTTGTTACTTTTTTTGCTATTATTAAGTAGGTATTTTGGTCAATGTTAAGAATATGTTGTATTATATGAAACTTGATCCAAACCTTGTGGAGTTATGGTATCAGCCCTCTCTCTTTTTAATTTTTTTTTTTTTTAGTTTTTGAGACTGGGTCTCCCGCTGTCACCCAGCCTGGAGTGCAGGGGAGTGAACACAGTTCACCACAGGCTCGACTTCCTGGGCCCAAGAGATCCTCCTGCCTCAGCCATCTGTGTGGCTGGGACCACAAGTGCATGCCATCGCACCTGGCTAATTTTTTGATTTTTTGTAGAGATAAGGTCTCATTATGTTGCCCAGGCTGATCTCAAATGTTTGGGCTTAAGTGGTCCTCCCACCTCAGCCTCTCAAAGTGCTGGAACTACAAGTGTGAGTCACTACACCTGGAAGCTCTCTTAAAAAAAAAAAAAAAAATCCAATTCACAGAGAGGAAGTGACTAGCTGGAGGCTCACAGCCAGTCAGTAGTGGTGGACATGCAACTTGAGTCTAAGTCCAAGCATTTTATTTTTTCCTCTGAGCATGGAGCTTGCTAGGAGGGATGGTAAAAAGTGCTGTCAGAGAAAATCTCTTTACAGGCTGGAATGCTTGGCCAAATAAAATGTAATCCCAGAAAAAAACGTTTAGTTAAAATACAAAGTACAAAAGCATATCATAAAGGTGGAAGACTTAAAAACCAGTATGTCAAAAATAAAGATAAAAGCCTTTAATTCACCACATGCTCAATGTATGCCAAATGTGCAATATACTTCTTAAAAAGTAGCTGTTCTCTAGATTAATGCACTTGGTATTCTAAGCATGATTCCAAGAGATTTGGTCAGGGAATGATGAAGAGGTAGTCAAGACCTGATATGGTACCTGACTCCTGGGCAAGATAGTGATGTAGCAAATGACCCAAATATAGAAACTATCTGTGTTGGTTTAGCCAAGTAGGAGAGTACAGCTGACCAGTACTATAAGGGAAAGGCAAAGTAAGGAATGGTTCAGAAAATAGCCAACATACGGGTTTCCAGTCATGAGGGAGGAAAATCCAGCTCATGGCTTGGATTCAGGAGACTTAAGAATATGTAATCCTCTTTTGGGGGATGCAATGTTCCTTCTCTACAAGTAACTAGGAGGGGAATGAAGGAAATGTCTCCATTCCAGAGTGATGGACAGAATAAGGCAAGATGGGAGGTTTTCTTACCCCTCAGTGGTAGTTGTGGTAGACTTCCCGTCTTTGAAACGATCTAAGATACCTGGATGAATAAATGTATATCAAGGTCTATGGACATTTCTATAAACTGTAATAACCCCAAGAGAAACCATATGTAACAACTTTAGGGGACCCTGGCGTTATTACCTGAATAAGTTGTCACATAAAATTAGGCATGATACAGCCAATTAAAATGCAACAAAGAATTTTAAGTAAAACTGTTGAAGAATCATCAAAGAAACAGCGTGAAATACTTATGTGGGAGAATAAAATATATTTATGTGTTTCTATGTCATTTAAAAGAAAAGAAAGTAACAAAACTCAGAAAACAACTTGAAAATCCTTTAGGTATGATCAGTTGTGATTTCAGCTGTGAAAGAGGGATCCTGTTAAGTCTTTTTTTATAAGTGAGAAGCAGATAAATCATTGTAAAACTATCTTCAATATAATAACTGGAATGTAGCCAATTTTTAGGTGGGGGCATTAAGGAAAAGATTGGAGAACCATGTAATTATGATGACAGAGGAAAGAAGATGAAGAAACAGAATTCTGATTTTAGCCTGCAGTAATAGAAGTATAACACCTATAAGAAGAGCAACAACTCTCCCAGTTTGCTCATATAGGTGAGATCACATTGGTTGCATTAATTGCAAGGCACTATGCTCATTTCCAATCTCTACAATATCATAAACCATGCCTGGTAGTGTTTTGGTGGCCTATTTGTCATAGCTGTAAAAAAAACCACTTTCTAACGGTTAAGCACATATATTACCTGGTAACGTATGTCTCAAAGGTTAGAATTAGACACACCATGGCATCTGAGACTTACTACCACATTTGATTGTATCTTGTGATGCCAATGCCTGTGTATGGCAGGAACTTAATACACTGCTCTCTCATTTCCTCAAGTTATTGGGAGCACGTGATACACACACCAACATCAAGCAAGGTAAGAATAACATCATGCTATACTTTTGTCTAGTTTCTTTGCATTTTTTAGAAGGACTACACAGAAAAGGTGATGATGATTAACGGTAGAATGAAATAGTAAATTTTTAGACACCATGACATGTTGCTGAAAACAAAAGTCCTTCAAAATGTCCCTGAAATGACCCCAAAGAGGTATCTAGTTCCTCTTGTTATATATAAAATGGTCCTAATAGAAACTGAGGCTGCATTATGAATAATGAGGCTGAATTTTAATAAAAAACATGTCTTTACTAATCTAAATGTCCATTCCATCAAGCTGAAAACAATGTTAATCTAAGTGCTATTCTCCTAACACTTGGAAGCCTTGATTTATCCTATTAAGATTCCTCTCTACCCTTTCAATGCCCTAAAATAACAGAGAAACTGTGTTTATTTTTTAAGCAAATAAGGAATTTTTTAATGCAATCTTTATAGGGAATGTTTCCATGTATTCATAAAATACAGGAAAGTCCCCACCATAATAAAACATCAACATAGTCTACAATTGTACAATTTAGGATATTAGCTGAAGGAATAATGTTCTTTTCTCAATTCAGTCAAAGTAGTTATAGGTTAAAAATTATATGCATAATATTTGGCTGGGTTCTTCAAAATATAGTATCCACCTTCAAGGAGCATAAACTCTACTTGAGGAAACAAGATATTATAATAAAATCAGGTAAATCATCATATAAAGTAGTGTAATAATAAATGTTATACGTAATTCATTATTCACAAAAACAACTAACCTAACATTTGCAGGGTCAAGAGCAAGCATACAAATGGAGACCCACATACTATGTGTGTAGGTATTTAAGAGGTATAAACTCTCATAACAACCCAGAGGGCCAAGTTTGAATTCAGGATTTTCAGAGTCCCTTTAGGATGCTGGACTCAGAGAGAGCCCACTAACAGCCCATCCTCTACTGCAGTCTTTTTTCTATGCACTGCTGGCTCTTCACCATACTTCAAGTGACACCTCTTCTGCCAAAATAAAGTTACTACCTTAGTTCACTTACTAAATCTCCTTCCTCACCCTGCACAAACCACTACTCTTTGGTCAATGCACATGCCGGTGGCAGGAGCTACATTATGGAAGGAGGGTCTGGAGAAGAGACCAGCTTTCTGCCTGAATTGAATACAGAAGCAGATCTCAAAAGAGCAGGACTTGTCCATTGCAAATAGAGCAAAACCCATCATCAAAACCATAGAAAGCTATTATTGCATTAGATACTGAGGCTGTAGGTGTTTTTCTTTTTAAATTGACTGACAAGAGCAGAGAGTTCATATTAGGAAACAGTGGCAATTAACACAAAAATTATTCTTTAATGATCCTGCCCATTAGCTATAAAATTTTGTTACAAAGAAAATCCTTGGAATTAAAGTAAAAATTTCTCCACAATCGAATTCTAGAATATGTTTTCTCCCTCACTGACCATTATTTTCTTGTCCCTTAAGACTTTTTTCTTTTCCTGAAAAAACAACATGGTATTTTACTTGACAATAAAATTTCGCACTTAAATCCAGGAAAAGCTTAGATAGATATGTCAATATACATTTACATTCTATATAACCTTTCACATAAGTTTAACTCACTATTTTTCACTCATGCAATTTTTGACCTTCACATTTTAAGTTATGATGTTTTTATAAGTCAAATATATATACCTCATGTACTATTTAGCAAGCTTTCCAAACCTTTACAGTTCATCTCAAATACTGACAAATCATAGAAACCTTTCTAATTTCCATGGAAAAATAAATGGGTCTTTATTCTCATAAAAATGTGTTTGACTAACACAAGAACAGAAAACCAAACACCGCATGTTCTCACTCCTAAGTGGGAGTTGAACAATGAGAACACATGGACATGGCGGGGGCGGAGGCATCAGGCACTGGGGCCTGTCGGGGGTTGGAGGCTAGCCGAGAGATAGCATTAGGAGAAATACCTAATGTGGATGACGGGTTGATGGGTGCAGCAAACCACCATGGGACATGTATACCTATGTAACAAACCTGCACATTCTGCACATGTACCCCAGAAATTATAATAAAAAAAGTGCTTGAATCATCCCATATATCTAAATACATCTTGTAACTATTGGACTGTAAATGCCTTAAAGGCGAAGATCATGTCATATATTCAAATGCCAAAGCACTTGACATAATCTCTGATATATTAAGAATAATTATCAACACAGTGTGTAGTTGTTCAATAAAAAGTAAGGATGATGGACATTTTAATTTAATCTTGGTATAATAAATGATGCCATAAACTCTTAAGTAATTAAGCCCTGTGGAACATACAAGGGTCATGGGGTACTTACTTCCTGAATTGCATTTCTTAAAAGTGCCAAGAAAACAGTTCATCTATTTATAATCAGTCTTATATTTAGCAAGAAATCCTAAAAGATTCTTCATCCCAGGAACTTAATAACTGTTTCAGTGTGGCTGTGGAGTTGGTTTGAGGGAGATCCCACTGTAGTTTATGGTGCCTTCTCTAGTTTATGTCCTATTTATTACTAGATTCCACCTTCTTTAAGGAAAACCACCAACAAACTGAATCACTGCCTGTCACTCTGTTACAAACTTCACAGAGCTTCAGCCATGACAGCAAACATCAACAAGCTCCATGAAGTGATTGGCACTGCCCATCAATCATGGCTTGGGTGCAAAGTGAAGGGGAGGTTTTTCTTTATAGTGAATATACTAGAGAGAAAACATGGTCATTTTGGGTGAATTTGTCTATAAATATCATGCCTCAATACTGTCAACACAAATGACTTCCACCTTCATTTTTTTTCTTGTGAATTGTTTGTTTTGCTTCATCAAAGATAATAAAATATTAAATGGCATAAACAGATTTCAGGCTAGAAGGTAGCAACTCTGGTGATAATGCTGTTAGAATGAGTATATTCAATATGAGAGAATCATACTTATAAGTTTAATTTGCTTCTGTTTCTGAATTTTTATGAAAATTGGATACAGGTATAAATTATCACAATGCAGCATTTTAAATTTCCAACTATCACTTTCCCTGAAGTTTGCCCGAACTGTATAACTTTTTGACAATAAGGACATTACCTCTTGTTGCTTTATATTACTTTCCTCTCTTTTACTTTGGCTGGGATCGAGATTTTTAAAGAATTTTCATTTCCTTTTGTAGGAATCAGTCTAGAATTTTGATTGGCCGAGTGTGGTGGCTCACACCTCTAATTCCAACAGTTTGGGAGGCCAAGACAGGCAGATGACCTGAGGTCAGGAGTTCAAGACCAGCCTGACCAGCATGGTGAAACCCCATCCCTACTGAAAATAAAATAAAATAAAATAAAATAAAATAAAATAAAATAAAATAAAATAAATAAAATAAAATAAAATACAACATTAGCTGGGTGCAGTGGTGCATGCCTATAATCCCAGCTACTTGGGAGGCTGAGGCAGGAGAATCACTTGAACCCAGGAGGCAGAGGTTGCAGTAAGCTGAGATCACGCCGTTGTACTCCAGCCTGGGCAACAACAGCGAAACTCCATCTCAAACAAAAAAAAAAAAGAGAAAAGAAACTGACTAGAAATTTAAACTGATAGCCAGCTTCTACCTTTGTCTCCATAATACCAAAATTACATAATGTAAAGATTCACAACATAGGAATATGAAACTACAAACTAACAAGTTTGTGTGTGTGAAATATGTGTGTTTTTCACATCCTGCTCTTCATCCAATTTCCAGCATGAGGGAGATAAGATGTATAAGACATAGAAGAGAGAATAAATATTTCATTTTATCAGTTTTGACATATAGTTAATAAGTAATTAATTAAATTTCTGGGAACATACAGCCATTTAAAAACAAAAGTAAAAATAGGGTCTAGAAATATTGACTCTCACTGTGGCCAGTTTGGCATTTTGCATTAAAAAGCTATATCAATATTTATTTTTTAAATAAACTTTTTTATGAGCCTAACGAAGTAACAGTCACAGTTTGAGTCCTATTGTGTAGGTATGTTAGTTTTTTCTCTTTCACTAATACAAACCGTATCACCCCTGACTATAGGGCTTACAAATGACAGGGGTAACACTAAAGATAAGTTAAGGTATAGATGACTCAAGGTCATTCTGTCACTACTGGATAAAGGTCCCCAAAGCCACCCACAACTGCCACTGGATCATTCACTTCAACTTCATATTCAAAGGAAAAAATATATAATATACAACCCTCAATGTTGTTTCTATACTATGTGGCCAAATCTACCATATCACTTGGGTCTCTGTCTATGACTGACAGAAAACTCTTAGCAAAAATAAACTTTTTGTTACTGAACGTACTTTTGACCTCTAGACCCTTTTTGGCCTTTGCATTGAAATTGTGTGTGTGGCACATGAATGAAAATCAGAGAGAACTGCAAGGTCATCAGGCTATGACAGAAAGCAAAACAGTATCTGGGAGAGGGAAGATGCTGAAACACAGGAAGCGCTGCTCTCTTCAGATAAACAGTCCCTCTTGGCTCTTCCCTTCCCCATCACCGTGACTGACAGGCATCGCATGATCTCATAGAGAGGAAGGAGATAAGCAACCAGGGAACAGGGAAAAACAAGTGTTTTTGGAAGAATTTAGTACCCAGCTATGTGATTTCTGGCTTGCTCAAATATGAACAAAAGAAAGGTAGTGGGACAAAGGTTAAAAGTGTGTCTTTTTCATACCAATAACTCTTTATTTAAAAAGAGTTTCTATAAACCCTTTCACTTATTCTCTAAATTTAAATGTAAAAGGTATCCAAGGCTCTGGTTTTACCTCAGAGATGTGAAGAGTGAAAAAGATCCTCGCTCCCACCCTTACAGCAAGAAACAAGCTGAGCAAATCATAAAGCAACAGCTTTTCTTGAATCCATCAGTTAACTAAGGTGGTAGTGTAACTATCCCCAAATCTTAGCGAAGATGGGCGCCTTCAGGAATCAGACCTTGAGCACTTGTTTACTGAGGACAGGTGCCTTAGCAAAGGGATGTTTCTGTTTTCTTTCAGATGTTTTCTCCCACAAATCCCACCAGGAATTCTCAGGGAAAATCTGGAAGAATACTGAGACAACTCCCCTGTGGTACATGGTGCTGGCTAGAGGAGGGGAACAGAGGTTACTGAAGAAAAACTGTTGGCACCGTTGTCCCTGTCTCCCCTACAGGACAAAAGCCTTTGACCACTTGTAGAAACACACAAAGTTGTAGAAGAGGAAAGGTGGGGGGGAACTTTCTGCATTGATCCAGCATAGAGGAGAGGAGAAGAAGGTGAATTCAAGAGGGGTTTACCCTGAGACCCAGAAATATAGTATTTACCTAAGACTGAAGCTAAATCAGAACATCAGAGAACATCCTTTCCTTCTCCCACTCTTCATTACCAGATTAACAAGCATACAGTAAAAAAGTCGTGAAATACAGCTGGGAGAGATACAAGAGGCACTTCAGGAATGCTTCCGGAACACAGTACAAAGGGACAGACCCAAAGACAAGCCTGAGGTGATGGCAGACATTGAGAAAATCACCTCTAGGAATACAGTACTTACCTTTAACATAAGAAATCATTAGAGGAGTATAAAATAAGTACACACACTAACTGTGCAGCAACAGGAAGTTTTGTTCATCTGCATCTATTACAAAAAATGTATCTAAGTATTTACTATGTTACGTAAGTTGTCCGATTTTCAATAAAAAAAAAAATCATAAACCATACGAGGCAGAAAACAAACACACTTGTAAGAGACAAAAAAAAAAAAAACCTCACCAGGTGTTAGAACAATCAGAATGTAAACTTTAAATAAAAGTTATTAAGATATTAAAAGTTCTAATGGAAAATAAAGACAACATTCAAAATTAGGAGGGCAACTGTAGCAGAAAGATGGGCACCATACGAAATAACCAAATGAAAATACTAAAAATGAAAAGCATATTAACAAATTATCTTCAATGACTTTATCAGTAGATTCAACACAGTTGATGGAAGAATCAGTAAACTTGAAGATATATCAATATAAATTACCCACAACAGAGAGGAGGGGGAAATGGTTTTTCAAAAAAATTATAAACAAACAGAAGAAAGCATCCAAGACTTGTGTATCCAAGCAATTCCAAATGCTTTAATATACATGAAATTGGAATTCTGTAAGAAGAGGTAGAAAACTGAGAAGACGAAGTTTCCAAAATTAGTGGCAAACCGCAACCCACAGATGCAAGAAGCTCAGAGAACTAAAAACAGAATAATCTTTTCCCTTTCCTCCTTATATAGCTAAGCATATCAAGTTCAAAACTGGTAAAACCACAGGTGAAAAGAAAATCCTGAAAGAAGACAGGAAAAGAGCACTTTACCAACAAAGTAACAAGTGAAATAATTATAGCTGGCTTTTCTTGAGAAATTATGCAAACAGGAAGATAACGAAGGGACATACTTAAAATGCTGAAAGCAAAAGAAAGGAAACATGACAAAACAAAACCCTGTCAACCTAGAATTCTCTAACCAGCAAAAATATTCTTCAAAAGTAAAGGAGAAGTAAGGACTTGCTTAGACAAACAAAAACTCAGGGAATTTATTGGCAGCAGTCTCACTCTGTAAGAAAGGTTAAAAAAGTTCTCCAGGAAGAAAGCACACAACAGAGAGAAAAGAAACTATACAATAAAAAAAGAGGCCTCGAAGTGGTACAAGAAAAGGTAAAATAAAATTTATTTATATAAATTTTTACTTAAATTTTATTTACATAAAATAAAATTTATGTTATACAAATATTCTAATATATAATCTTCTAAGCAAAAATAGACGATTTTTGCATAGTGTTTTACATAGTGTTTACAGCATATGTAAAAGCAAAATACATGAAAACAACAGCACATGGATATAAAGAATAGTTAGAAATTCACTATCGCAAAGTCCTTATGCTACATGGGAAGCAGTATAACATTATTTGAAGGTAATCTTAATTAAAAATATTTAAGCCCTAGGGTAAACATTAAAAAATAAAAGTAGGTATAAATAATAAGTTAGTAGAAGAAATAAAATCGAATATCAAAAATGTTCAATTGGCCCCAGGAGGGAAAGAGAAAATATTAAAAAAGAAACAACAGATGAAATTAAAAAATACCTAGCAAAGCAGATTTTTAAAAGATATCCAAATGAAAATGGCAATCAGTAGAAAGAAGTTTTTAAAGAAATCCCTAAGGGTAACACACAGGAATTCTGAAGTTTTATCTGTTATTTATTTTATTTTTTTTTCTCGGGGGGACAAGGTTTCACCTCTGTTGCCCAGGCAGGAGTACAGTGACTCAATCTCAGCTCACTGCAACTTTTGCCTCTGGTGTTAAAGTGATTCTCCCACCTCAGCCTCCCAGAGTAGCTGGGACTACAGGGAGTCACCACCAGGCCCGGCTAATTTTTGTAATTTTGTAGAGATGGGATTTTGCCATGGTGCCCAGGCAGGAAATTATCTGTTAATTCTTGTATAGACTATATTAATCTATTTTTTTCCCCATTAAATTGTGGCAGTGGATATTGTTTGTACCCTGTCAGGTCTGATAACATGGGAATGCACGTTTCCTTATATAATTTAGGAACACAGTATTTCACTACACCCAAATTATATTACTTTAAATAATATAACATGTCAAAAACTGTTCTTACAATAATATAGTATTTGAAACAGCTGTCGCATGATGTGACATCTGAGATCATATGTTAGCTTTGCAATGTACACGCTGTGTGTTATTGAAGATGCTCCTTAACCATTTTTAGCATGTTTTCTCAAAGGTAAAATGGAGATTGTAATATGTGTCTGTCAGGGCTGCTTTCAAAATTGAATTAGATCAATTATCTGAAAATGTCTCATACAAGTCATGGAATGAACCAACACAATCCTATTAAGGCTGAATTTAATTATTTTTAAATTTAATTTAATTGTAAATAAGTCTATTTCTATAAAAAGAGATAAATTGAGGCAGCTTTTGGGCTAGTATACTAAAAACGCTTCTCTCTCTTGGACACTTTTTTATTCCTTAACAAAGGATATAGCTAAAATAAGTGTGAGTGAGTTTAACTACTGGATTTATTGTGTTTAAATGTACATTGCTTAATTTTCCTCAATCATTGGATCATAAAACATTAGCCTTTGAAGTAAAAGGTTAATATTACCTTTTCCAGACTCTTTGTTAGTAATGAATACCCTCTATCAAATCTCTAATAGTCATTCAGCATCTACTTGAAGACAGTAGTAGTCAGTAACTTACTATTATATGGAGTTGTTCTATTTTGAACCATTATTAATCATTCATTTTCTCAATGAATTTTGCACATACACAGTGTAAAAATTATAAACGTGTAGGGAGGAAGAGATGGTATACTGGTTTTAATCATTGAGTCTAGAATTAATTCTG
Source organism: Rhinopithecus roxellana (assembly GCF_007565055.1). Taxonomy (NCBI): domain Eukaryota; kingdom Metazoa; phylum Chordata; class Mammalia; order Primates; family Cercopithecidae; genus Rhinopithecus; species Rhinopithecus roxellana. The sequence continues at coordinate 70,184,727 of NC_044569.1, read as the reverse complement.
AGAAAGAAAAAGGATGCCAGCAGGAAGAGGGAATGGCAGCAAGGGAAGGAATGAGAAAACGGCTAAAGGAGGGTAGGGGCCCTGAGTCCGGTTAGCACATTCAGCACTTTTATGCGCCTGTGATATTTGGTTTTGATATACTCAAAAATGGCTAATTCCTCACTAGTTAAACACAGTCAGAAGAGACCTGAAATAATATGCATTTAGCTCCAAGTTTGATTTCACCATTATATAAAATCTGGGCTTTCTGAACAATCCTGTTGTGAGATTAATCCTTAGATTAATGATAGTTTTCAATATAAGGACCTGTGGGCATGGATGTATACACAAGCATTCATTTTAGAAATTTATTTGGTTCAATCAAATATTTATTAAAAGTCTACCATTTGCAAACTAAATGCAGTCAGTCAAATGGTTGGTTAGTCCAGAAACAGCATCTTATGAGACTAATGATTTGATTAAATAAACTGGATCAGCTGGGGAGCTGGTACCATGTGCAATGAACAGTATTCATTTTTCCCAGAGGCACCAACTTCAGAGTTTGTGATGAACTTGCAATCCTAGAATCCTTTCAGAAATATAAACATTTTGACTGTACATTCACGAATCTATGAAGCCCATTTGAATTCATCGAGTCCTGTTAATTTTACCTAAAAATATGTTGCAACTCTGTTCACATCTCTCCACATCCTACACTCTAGTTACACAACATCATCTCCTTCCTGGACAATTGCATTATTTCCTACCTGGTATTGAGAGGTGACAACGTGCTAGCAGCCCTCACTCCTGGCGCCTCCTCGGCTTCTGCGTCCACTCTGGCGGCGCTTGAGGAGCCCTTCAACCCGCCACTGCACGGTGGGATCCCCTCTCTAGGCTGGCCAAGGCCGGAGCCGGCTCCCTCCGCTTGCCAGGAGGTGTGGAGGGAGAGGAGCGGGCTGGAACCCAGGCTGCGAGCCGCGCTCACAGGCCAGCGCGAATTCCAGCGGGTGCGGCCTCCTGCTCCGCAGGCCCCGCACTGGGAGCGGCCTGCCGGCACCGCCTGCCCAGGGCAGTGAGGCGCTTAGCACTGCTGACCTGGGTGAACCACGCTTGAATTCTCGCCAGGCCTCAGCCGCCTCCCGCGGGGCAGGGCTGCGGACCTGCAGCCCGCCATGTCCGAGCCGGGCCCCGCCTCCTCCATGGCCTCCCGCTCAGCCAGCCGGAGGCTCCCGGATGGGCAACGCCCCCGGCTCCATAGCGCCTGGTCCCATCAACAGCTCAAGGGCTGAGGAGCGCAGGCGCGGCTGGGACTGGCGGGCAACTCTGCCTGTAGCCCTGGTGGGGGATCCACTGGGTGAACCCAGCTGGGCTCCTGAGTCTAATGAGGACTTGGAGAACCTTTATGTCCAGCTAAGGGATTGTAAACGCACCAATCAGCACTCTGTGTCTCGCTCAGTGTTTGTAAGTACACCAGTCAGTATTCTGTATCTAGCTAACCTAGTGGGGACTTGGAGAACTTTTCTGTCTAGCACTATGTGTCTAGCTAAAGGACTGTAAGTGCACCAATCAGCACTCTGTGTCTAGCTCAAGGTTTGTAAAGACACCAATCAGTGCTCTGTGTCTAGCTAATCTAGTGGGGACTTGGAGAACTTTTATGTTTAGCTAGAGGATTGTAAATACAACAGTCAGCACTCTATGTCTAACTCAGGGATTGTAAATGCACCAATCAGCACCCTTTCAAAATGGTCCAATCAGCTCTCTGTAAAACGGACCAATCAGTAATCTCTAAAATAGACCAATCGGCTATGTAAAATGGACCAATTAGTAGGATGTGGGTGGGGGTCAGATAAGGGAATAAAAGCAGGCTGCCTGAACTAGCCAGCTGCAACCTGCGCCTGTGTGCTTCCAGGTTGTTGAAGCTTTATTCTTTTGTCTTTGCAGTAAATCCCATTGCTGTTCACTCTTTGGATTCATGCTGCCTGTAAAAGCTATAACACTCACCGGGAAGGTCTGAAGCTTCACTCCTGAAGCCAGTGAGTCCACGAACCCACCAGGAGAATGAACAACTTAAGATGGGCTGCCTTTGAGAGCTGTAACACTCACCACGAAGGTATGCAGCTTCACTCCTGTCAGCGAGACCATGAACCTACCAGAAGGAAGAATCTCTAGACACATCCAAACGTCTGAAGGAACAAATTCCGGACACACAATCTTTAAGAACTGTAACACTCACCGTGAGGGTCCCGGGCTTCATTCTTCAAGTCAGCGAGACCAAGAACCCACCAATTGCGGACACGGTATGTTTCCTTTAACTCTTACCTCCTCCTGTAGTTTCTTCTCATCAATGCATCCGGAAATGATTTTATTTAAAAGCGGATTTGATTCAGGTCCCTCGCTCTCTGCTTTGATTATTAAATGATTTCCCCATTGTATTAGAATAAAATCCAAACTGTAAAACATGGCCCAATGATCCTGCATGCTTGAGTCCCACATACTACTTAAGTATCATCTGGTGCCTCTGTCTCCCATGGTCACAATGCTTAAGCCAATTGGCTTTTCTTCAAATTCTCAAACATCCCCAATTACGTTCTGTATTACTTAGCATTCTTTGGAGAAACTGAAGCAATAGAAAGGATGGATGATAGATAGATAGATAGATAGATAGATAGATAGATAGATAGATAGATAATTTATTACGAGGATTTGGCTAATAAAATTGTGGAGTCTGACTCGCCCCAAGATTTACATTTGGCAAGTTGGAGAACGGGAGGGCCAGTGGTGTAGATGTAGAACAATTCTGAAGGCCTGAGGATCAGGAACACTCATGATGTGAGTTTTACCAACAAAGCCTGGCATGCTTGAGACCTGGAAAGAGCCAGTTTCAACATGAATGTTGAGGCAGGAAAAAACTGACGTTCCGGATTCAAAGCACTTATACAGAAGGAATTTCCCCTTATTCACAGCAAGGTCAATCTTTTGTTCTATTCAGGCTTTCAACCTTTTGGGTGAGGCCCACCCACATTAGGAAAGGCAATCTGCTTTATTCAGCCTGTTGATTTAAATGTTAATCTCATCCAAAAACATCTTAACAGAAACACCCAGAATGCTGTTTTACCAATGGACACCCAGTGGTCCAATCAAGTTGATACATGAAATTAACGATCACACTTTCTGAAGTTGGAATCTTTCCTATGCCTGGAAAGCTGTTTTCTAAACTGTTGGGAGGATGGCCCATGTGCATATTCTTCCTTCAGAATCACTTCCTTAGTGAGGACATCCCTAACTCCCCAGTGCGCCCTGGGTTCTCCCAGTTATCCACTCCCATAGTGCTCCCTCTTTTCTGTTATAGAGTAAATCATGTTCACCTTAGAGTTAGGTGTTTATCTTTTGAGCTTATTTATGTAATGTCTACCATCTTTCCTAGACATTTGAATTCATGAGGAAAGATACCATATATATATTATATATAATTATATATATATAATTATATATATAATATATATATTGGTCTTCAATTGTTAAGTCCTATTAAAAAAAAAAAAAAGATGAAAGAGCAGCATCGCTGTAGAGACATCAGTGCTGGAGCGTTGTTTGATGGTGACTTCTTATTCCATACTTTTAAAGCAGTGTCACCATTTGAGCCAAGTCTTGAGGAATCAAGCTGCTTTAAACTCCTTCAGTCAAGCAGGGTGGGCTGTGATGCCAGTCTTTCCAAATTCTACAGATAATTCAAGTGAACTGCATTCGTTTCCTTCAGTCCCTTCAGGCCTGAAGTTAGTAGCAATTTAGTGCTGTTCCCTATCTATCTATCTCTATACATATGTCACACATACAGATATAGTATATATACTGTATATACATACACACATATATAGTATATATTGTATGCATCTACAGATATATATGTGTATCACTCAAATCTGTCAATGCTTAGCATAAAGTATGCATTCGGTGAATGTTTGTTGAGTAAATAAATGTGAAGATTAAAGAGCTAGCAAGACCATTATGGAAGAGAGAAGAATGTGCCATTCATTACCTGTTTGCTTTCAGATTCATTCGTTGCCTTTTCCCTGTTTCATTTTCATCATGCTGTCTGCCACTGCAGATTGCATTTTTCAAACTAAACTATTACCTGAGTATATTTTGGCCAGTATCAGGCACTGGCCAGAGATAGACAGTTGAGAGACAGGGAGCAGCCAGCACATCTCTCTCCATTTGCACCTCCTTTATGGCTCCAGCTCCTACCAGTCAGGACTTGTGTGGTCCTATAGTCACAGTTGAATAGAACTAGTTCTGGTACTACCACCTCTTAAAGTGTCTCTTCAGGCCTGAAGTTAGTAGCAATTTAGTGCTATTCCCAGTCTATGGATTGCCTCATTACTATCTGGATTTGCATTAGCTCTTCTATTTCTTGTGCAGCATGTTTTTCTTATTTAAATTCCCTTGATTTAACAAAGGTTTATGTTTTCAAGATAGCGCTACATTAAGGTTTATGTTTTTAAGATCACACCTTGGAGGATATAAGGGGTTTGGGCTCTTGGTCTTCAATTGTTAAGTCCTATTGAGAAAAGATGAAAGAGCAGCATCTCTGTAGAAACATCAGTGCTGGAGCATTGTTTGATGGTGACTTGTTATTCCATACTTCTAAAGCAGTGTCACCATTTGACCCAAGTCTTGTGGAATCAAGCTGCTTTAAACTCCTTCAGTCAAGCAGGGTGGACTGTGATGTCAGTCTTTCCAAATTCTATGGATGATTCCAGTGAGCTGCATTGGTTTCCTAGGGCTAATAACCAGGTGGCTTAAAACAACATACTTTGATTGCATCATGACACTGGCAGGTAGAAGTCCAAAACTAAGGTATTTACAGAGACATACTTTTTAGAAAGGTTCTAAAGGAACATCGTTCCTTGTCTCTTTGAGCCTCTGGTAACCTCAGGCATTCTTTGGCTTGTGGCACTGTCATTCCAATTTCTATCTCCATCTTCCCATGGCTATCTTCCCTTTGTGTGTATGTCTGCATCTAAATTTTCCTCTTCTTACAAGGACACTAATAATACTGTATTAGAGCCCACCTTAAAAGCCTCCTCCTAATTAGATTACATCTGCAAAGACCCTATTTCAAAATAATGTCGCATTTACAAATAGGGGTATAGGACTTTCAGCATGTTTTTATTGGAGGACACAATTCCACCTATAACAGGAGGGATATGGAAGTTGCAAGATTTCCTTTTCCTTCTGCTCCTTCTTTCTTTATACTCTTATTTTTTCTTCAACTTCTGAAAACTATTTTCCGGTATACAGAGGATCAGGCAGATTTTCTCTGTACGTTTCTTCTCTAGGTCTTTGTCATCAAAAGCATTCCTTGGAATTCTTCCTTGAAAATAATATAATAAATTCTATTTTGAGTCAGGAATAATAAATATGAGGACCCCCTGATCTAGAGCAGTCAATATGCCCAGGACTTCTGTCCAACTTGACCAAGCTATTTCATGCTGCTCATTCCAAACCTGTTTATTGCCAGTCAACTATGTTAATTGAATCCTTCAAAGGGGTTGAAAAATAGATGCCTCATTGCAGTGTCTGGCAAGGCACAACTCACATTATAAATTTCTTAGTGATTCAGCAGTTTATATTGTAAAATATCAGAGTCAATGCTGAAAAAGACAATATTTTAATGGCTTCCTGGAGATCCTGATCTAAAATCCCTTTCTAACATTTTTCTAACCTAAAGAGAATTCATTTACTGTCTCTAAACATAGCCTCAAGTACGTTATTTTAAGATCTATTATTTATTGTGCTGGTTAGTAAGCTTTTATCTCTTATTTATGATTAGGTAAGTTTTAATTGGAAATAGGTTGGAAGTCATCCAAGCTAGGTGGGTACTGTGGTCCCTATTGTAAATTGATCTTGCAAACACCTGCTTGTTGTATGATGTTATGCAAAATAATCCTTGAGCTGTTGCTTTTTCTTTTTTCTCTCTTTAATTTTTAAACTTTTGAAGCCCTGTGGAACTTTCCAATTAAAACAAAAAATTATAAATAAATCTCTGAATTTTAAAGGTGTAGAATAATATTTATTTAAAACATAATTCTCTTGGCTAAATTATAATTAATCATTTCCATGTGTTATGATGAGAGTTTTTATTGTTCTTACCTACAGTGTTCTTGATTGAAATGATGTTAACCTAGTTTTAATCAATGAAAAACAAGAACTTGAAGTCCTATAAACTGAAGGTAAGATGACAAATAGAGGAATAGAAAATTCAAAAAGAAAGTCATAATTTTTTTTTTCAATGCCTGTGGTCTAAAGGTCCTATTTTTAGGACAGGTTGAGAGTGAATTTTTTCTGTTACTCTATAAAACCAATATGAACAGATTACTTCCCGTTCCTCAATGTGCTTTCAAAAATCTGTGAGTAAATGCTTTGTATTAAGAGATTTCCAGAAGTCCAAGTTAAATCTTTGTGTCTAATTGGTATTTAACTATTCTTTATTATACATGTGCTGGTAACTTTATGTTGTTATATTGTTTTATTCCAAAACAGTGTAACTTGAGAATATCTGAATTTCAGTGTTGAAATATTCACTCATTGCATGCATATCCCCCTCAATTACGTGTGCTAATAGGAACAGTTGCATAACCGATTCAAAGAGAGATTATTCATGTTGTCTTCAGATTGTATTCTATCACATTTGCTGCTGCAGAAATTGCCTTCTTCATTCTGTCTTGCTTGGCTACTGAGTTAACATGGGTTCATTGTGAGATGGAGAGTCTACCACCGTAGAGGCTGCCATGGTGGTTCCTCCTAGGTAGCCAACAGCTGGGAATTAATTTCTACAGAAAAACTCAACTAAAAGGTCTACATTAATTACAATCATGCAATACAAACACACAATGTAATACCTAGAATTTGTCCTTTCTGTAGTTAATTTCTGAAATGTTAGAATGATGGTCATTGTGGGCACCCTCCATTCTGAATTTTGCTCTTCCCTCAGCTAAATTTATTCCCTTTATCCTTGAGAGGGATAAAATTGGTCATGAAAAGTAAGGTATAATGACAAAGTAAAACAAATAATAGGTCTGTTCTAGGATACCACATGCAACAATTAAGATGTTCAGTGGATGTTCAGGCAAATACTTTGATCTCTTATATCTATTTCCTGATCAGTAAAATTGAAATGAAATTCCTCCATATTAGCTGCTCAGGACAGAGTTAAATCAAATAAATTATTGACTGGCAAATATAATTGACAATGTGAACTTGAAAAATAGTTACAGAAGAAGATACTGTATCACTCAGAAAACACCAGCCTGAAATAAAGGCCTTAGGTTCTATTTGCCATGCTGCTATACATGCAAGTATATGACTAGAGGGTCAGTGTTGAAACTTTAAAAACCATATCTTCCCTTGTTTCTTACCTTCTATTTCTGACAGTCAGTGATTTTTCTTATTAAGTTCTTTACCTTAAGTCCATTTCAGGAGTTTCCTTCATTTAAATATTGCCCAAATTTCTCCTAATAAAAAAATTAATGTGATGCAAATTTCAATGAATGATATGTACTTCAAATCAGGCAGAGTACATGACAATACTATGACTGATACATATGTTTTGATTGTGGTTAGCAGACTTTATAAAAAAATTTAAATCCATTATTTCTCCTATTTATTAATTAACCTATTCATTTATTTGTTCAATTACTTAATGTGTGACATATATTTTTAAAATTATAAAAACACTTAAATACATGGTATTTGGCTAAGCATAAGACAGGAAAAGTGATATTGTATTGAGACAGTTTACTTAGAAAGATAGTAAAGTTAAATATGTGGCAATATGACCAATATGACATTAAAACAAGGGTTAGCACAAAATGGACTATAACTCATCTATCACTAGTAAAATTGTTGTAACAAGCATCGCGAATTTAAATGAGAAGACGTGGGGTGGGTGTAACTGGAAATAGGATTTGAAAGTCAAATTAGAGATTGGAGATTGTAAAAAACATATCGAAGAATTTCAAATTTGCCCTGTCATTACTAGTTAAAAATTACTGGCTTGTGAATAGGACATTATTTTCTTCACCTAGAAATAAAATCAGATGTAGAGTCTCCCTAAAGATACAAATTTAGTAAGAAAGGACAGGAAGAAAGCAGTGAAGTAGCCTGAAAGAAGATGGAAATTTTAGTGAACATAAGGAGAGGGAAAATAAAACCTAGCAAAGCAAAAGATCGTTCTCGGTGCATGTAACATAACCAACAGTTTCTATTGATAGACAGATTAATTACTAACTGGATAACCTAAGTTGAGCAGAAAACAAGTAGAACAAGCACTTGAAACCATCTTGATATCAAGGAAATTCATATTTGAAGTTCCCAGATTTTCATTTCTCATTTTATCACTTTGTAGTCACATCTTTCTCTATTTGCCCTCTTTTAAAATACTCACTCTGTAAATAAAGATAAGAGCTTCTGTTTGTTAAAACATTAGCTATAATAGTCTAGGTAATACTGGGGTGACACAATTATAAAATCTTTGTGGTATAATTAAATATATATACATATATGTTTTTATAACTCTGAGTTTGCTGTGGCACTGTGTAAATCTCTGGGATAACTAACCAGATCATAGGTCCACATTCCAGGACACTTTGGTCTTATAGCATGCAGCAAGCATGTCATACATGACACTTACTGCTATGGAAAGAGAGATTCTTTCACTGGCTCCAGGACACATCTCCTTTAAAAGACACACTTCACTAGAGCTCACATTGCATTAGTCAAAGAAAGTTATCCAGCAGGGCCTACATTCAAGGAGAGGTAAGTGCCATCCCATTGTATATCCTGACAGGTGGAGTTCTAGAAACACCAGTAAACAGCATGAATGCCAGCCAAAAATACATATTACATGTCAGCTATGGTTCTCAGTGGTTTACATAAAGTGTATGTGTGTGTGTGTGTGTGTATGTATGTGTGTGTGTGTGTATATATATACACACACAATCATTCTATCATGTAGAGATGGATAGAATCTTTGCAGATGAGGAAACTTAGGGACTTTGATTAACTTACTAACTTTCTATCAGCAGGAAGAGAAGATGAACTATGTCCACAGACAGTGTGGCTGCAGAGTGTCTCTTAACTATTATGTTATGCTCTCCCTGAAACTATTACTTCTGCAAGTAGCATTTGTACTTGAAAAGGGAACAAAACTTTAAGCTAAAAGAATGAAATACTGGCAGGTAGAAATACATGGTTCTCTATGAGGAAAAAAAATAATGACTTTGAGTTGTTCAGTCCCAATAGAATCCTGATACATAGTCGGTTTCTGCTCCAATTTTGGTTGTGAAAATTTAGTTCTTATACAGAGAGACTAGATAAGCAGAATTCAACAGTGAAGGTGCAAAAACCGTGATGTAGTTGAGTATTTTTTTTAAACATCTTAATTGTAGTCATCTACTTTATCAGGTTAAATAAGGGTGGAAAAGCCAGTTATTGTATCAGGTTGACAGAGAAAACAGTAACAGAAAAAATAATTCAAATTACATTATTTTTCTTCCCATACATTGTTCTTTGGCATGACAGGTGATATTATGTTAAACATTGTCAGAGGAAATGACTTAAACAAGCCTCTGTTTATTTAGAAAAAAGTCCCCCAAATTTATGAAATTATAATAAATGTAAAATAGTATTATGAATAAATCATATTGTGACATTATACTTGGGGGCTTCATCATTCAGGAAAGGCATATGCTGTCCAAGAAATATAGCCTCCAGAGTACATCGCTTTAAGATGGAGTATTTAGTGAGCACATTAGAGCTTATTCTCTTATGATCAGGTTGGTTTTAATTGAAAGCAGGCTGGAAGGCATCCAGGCAAGGCAGCTATGGCTATAGGATTTCTCAGAACTCGGTAATATTGCTCTTTTCGAGAAGTCTGTACAAACTCCTAAGATATGAGGAATATCTAATCAGATGTCACGAAAACCAGATCATCATCCTCTTTTCATATCAAAAGGAATCCAAAGGAAGATTTTAATTAGAGAGGATGTGCCAAGTTCATCTGGATGGAAAGAAGTGTATAGCTAAAGAAGGAGAGATCGTGTGTTCTAATTATCCTCAGTGAAAGAGCTCAGATTCTGGATATTTACATCTTCCCTGTAACTATATTTAATCTTACAGTAATAGGATATTAAGAAAGTATCTGACATGGCAGCCACTACCCCCAAAAGAATCCATTAGGACAGTACAAAAAAGTACCCATCAACTCCTACTTGTTTCGGGAAATAGTTGGCCACAGAAAACCCTCTGCTATAACATTGAACAATCTTTCCTCTTTTGAAATGTTCCCAAATTGCTTGCTTGCCCTTTTACAGACAACCAAGGACAAACAAATGCAACCAATGACCAATCAAAAAATCTCCCCCACTTCGAAAAATCCTGCTGTAATAGAACCGTTGTCCATTTAAGATTATCACAGCATTTCCTCCGTTTGCTTTATAATCCTGTTCTCCTTGCTAACACTTTTGCACCTCTGTGAAACAAAATTAATTAAAGACAATGCCATGGAAGTAGGTTTATGAACAAAAGGCCATTGTTAATTTTGTCTCTGACTCCATTTTGTCTTTGACGGTTCTGTCTTTGCCACACTTGGCTCCTGCCATATCTCCTTGTAGCTGGCTACTGACCTTGGCTTCTGAGCAGGAGCTATACCAACATAGGTACCTTGAACCTTAGCTGCTCCTTCAACTGCTCAAAACAGTAAGTCGTCTTCACCAGGTCTATTTGTTTTGTCTGAGTTCCTTTACTGTTTTATTCATTTTTAATTCCTAGTATTTGCATTTGTTGAAAGTTCCCTTTGGAGTTTGTGTGCTTGGTGATTCACCTTTGTTTTCTGTGCATTTAAATATTGTTTCATCATAAGGAGGTGTGTTGTGAGATCTGAGTCTGTCATTCTAGCCACTTTCCCAGACTTGGAAGTTTGGGGTTTCCTCCAGACCTGTATCCTTCTGAAGGCAAACTTTTCTGTTGATAACCAATAAAACTGGAAGAGATACCCTTGCAACCTGACTTCATTCTAAGAGCTTGTTCTTAATACACAACTAGCATTCTCTTTGATTTTCCACCTGCGAGGTGGGGCTAGGGTGAGATACAGATTGTCAGATTGAGATCTAGATACTCAGATCTGTGTTGAGAAGTGACTGGCCTTTACGTCAGGGCTTGGGACACAAGATGCACAAACAACTACGCCACGTTACACTGATTGTGACCAGTTGTATGAGGTGTTCTTAGTCAAAATCTCCCCAACTTTGCAAAAAATACTCCTACTCTCTATCCCTACTTTTACCACAATCCTATCCCTTGTCCTATTTCTCTAAATGTCAGATTTTCACCAATGCCAGAGAACGAGAACACCAAATGAAGTAGGTCTTCAATGAAGCTCTAGGGAGCATTGTATTTAATAAAAAGTATTCCTTTGAGAGATGAGAGGGGAAAAAAGGTACAAAATTGCCTAGGTCCAATGGGTAAAATTTGTGTTGGTACACGGAAGCTTCTAAGTGAAATTTCAATTCCAAGTTAGATTCTGTAAAATATTTTGATGATATTAAACAAGGGACAGCAGTCATTAAAACCGCACCCTCCTGTGTCTGAAACTTCTTAATACACAACAGTACTTCTTTTTTCTGTGCCTATAGGCCTTTAGGCCTACCTTGTCTGTCTCCTACCCAGAACCTTACCTTACAAATTTTCTACCACTCCCATCTGCCTCTTCCTTTTATGAATCCAGCCAACATATAAACCTGGAATATTCTCCACAACTGAATCTCACTCTTGGGAATAATTAAGAGCCATTATTAAGAATTTTCCTAGGCGGGCGAGGAGACGGGCGCCTGTAGTCCCAGCTACTCGGGAGGCTGAGGCAGGAGAATGGCGTGAACCCAGGAGGCGGAGCTTGCAGTGAGCTGAGATCCGGCCACTGCACTCCAGCCTGGGCGACAGAGTGAGACTCCGTCTCAAAAACAAAAAAAAAAAAAGAATTTTCCTACTCCTGCGAAAGACAGACAACTATTCAATATAAAACTTAGAATCTCCCTCAGAGATGATTGCAATGGAAGAGAACAGAGACCACAGAAATAAAACCCCACATCTACAACCATCTGATCTTTGACAAACCTAACAAAAACAAGCAATGGGAAAAGGATTCCCTATTTAATAAATGGTGTTGGGAAAACTGACTAACCATATGCAGAAAACAGAAACTGGACCCCTTCCTTACATCTTATACAAAAATTAACTCAAGATGGATTAAAGACTTACATTTAAAACCAAAACCATAAAAACCCTAAAAGAAAACCTAGGCAACACCATTCAGGACATAGGCATGGGCAAAGACTTCATGACTGAAACACAAAAAGCAATTGCAACAAAAGCCAAAATTGACAAATAGGATCTAATTAAACTAAAGAGCTTCTGCACAGCAAAAGAAACTATCATCAGAGTGAACAGGCAACCTACAGAATGGGAGAAAATTTTAGCAATATATCCATCTGACAAAGGGCTGATATCCAGAATCTACAAGGAACTTAAACACTTTACGAGAAAAAAAAGAAACAACCCATCAAAAAGTGGGTGAAGTATGTGAACAGACACTTCTCAAAAGAAGACATTTATATAGCCAACAAACATATGATAAAAAACTCATCATCACTGATCATTAGAGAAATGCAAATCGAAACCACAATCAGGTGCCATCTCAGGCCAGTAAGAAGGGTGATCACTAAAAAGTCAGGAAACAACAGAGGCTGGTGAGGCTGTGGAGAAATAGGAATGCTTTTACACTGTTGGTGGGAGTGTAAATAAGTTCAACCATTGTGGAAGACAGTGTGGCAATTCCTCAAGGATCTAGAACCAGAAATACCATTTGACCCAGCAATCCCATTACTGAGTATATATCCAAAACATTATAAATTATTCTACTATAAAGACACTTGCACACACATGTTTATTGCAGCACTGTTTACAATAGCAAAGACTTGGGACCAACTCAAATGCCCAGCAACGACAGACTGGATCAAGCAAATGTGGCACATATACACCATGGAATACTATGCAGGCATAAAAAAGAATGAGTTCATGTCCATTGCAGGAACATGGATGAAGCTGGAAGCCATTATTCTCAGCAAACTAACACAGGAACAGAAAACCAAACACCATATGATCTCACTAATAAGTGGGAGTAGAACAATGAGAACGCACGGACACTGGGAGGGGAACATCACACACTGAGGCCTGTCGGCGGGTGGGAGGCAAGGGGAGGAAGAACATTAGGACAAATAGTTAATGCATGAGGGGCTTAGAACCTAGATGATGGGTTGATAGGTGGAGCAAACCACCATGGCCCATGTATACCTGTGTAACAAACCTGCTCATTCTTCACATGTATCCCAGGACTTAAAGTAAAATAAAAATAAATTATACATATATATGTGTGTGTGTGTGTGTGTATGTATGTAAATAAAATAATCTCCATCAGGGTGTGTGACTCTACCTTACCAGACTTTTATCAATTAATCCATGTATTAGTAAACACCTGAAATCCCAAGCTCTGAATGAGTTGAAGCATTTTCTTTCTGAAAAGCTATAGCCTCATAGTCATTAAAAAGCTTATTAACCTGGTTATTCTAACTTGGACAAACAAAGTTTTATATCAACTAATAATTCCACATAGTATACAGAAACTATTATATAAGAATTTTGTAAAGTGTTACCCCTTACTCATAAGCTACACTCCCTTTACCACCCACAAACTTCTAAAAAGTTTGAAAGGACAAGTAACATTTTAAGGGGAAGCTATCAAAACTCTCAGAAACTTCTGAAGTCTAATGCATAGCTCCTGGTTTTGGTGGCCATCCAGTTTACTTGTTTAAGGGCACATGAGTTATCTCTCTATGAATTTGTGACTGAAAGACAGATGTGTGTAGCCTTTCACCTCCATTCTAGATTCTGCTCTGTTATGTACAGACATGGCAAAATAATGCAAGGGGCTCATGTTCCAGTGTTATTACTGAAAGGTAAAGCTACCATCCCACGTCATTTTTTAAACAGCCTCTTCATGATCTTCAAACAGAAACTTTTGTTTCCTAGAAGATACATCAAAGAAAGACTGCTCTTAAACCTGAAGATACATACCTTAAGACTGCTCTTAAAGATACTTAGCAGTCATCAAATGTGTCATTTCCAGGAGGTTAAATGCTCTAGGGGAGTTGCAGTCTCAATGGAGTGTATATCACTATCATCCAACCAGACAATGAAATAGGACTACGAGAATAAAATCTTCATGGACAATGCCTATGATGACATCTGATTGATTAGTGATGATGACACTGTCAAGGTCATTACCCTGAGCCAAGATTACTCTCTCTTTTTTTTTTTTTTTTTGAGACGGAGTCTCGCTCTGTTGCCCAGGCTGGAGTGCAGTGGCCGGATCTCAGCTCACTGCAAGCTCCGCCTCCTGGGTTCACACCATTCTCCTGCCTCAGCCTCCCAGGTAGCTGGGACTACAGGCGCCCGCCACCTCGCCCGGCTAGATTTTTGTATTTTTTAGTAGAGATGGGGTTTCACCGTGTTAGCCAGGATGGACTCGATCTCCTGACCTCGTGATCCGCCCGTCTCGGCCTCCCAAAGTGCTGGGATTACAGGCTTGAGCCACCGCGCCCGGCCAAGATTACTCTCTTGATTCTGATAGAGGGAATGATTCAAAGGGGGAACTGAGAAATCACAAGCCATGGCAGAAATGTTCATAAGGATCATTATAATAGTTTGACCATCTACAAGCACTCCATCGTTTCCCAGTTCTTCCAGAAAATGACCATTCACAGAAAACTCTTTATCCTAACATTGAACATCCTCCTACCCAAACAGTTTGCTTGTTCTCTTACATTCAACCAAGCATGGTCAAACGTGCCTGAAGATTAATTAGAAAGTCTTCCAAGCCTTTATTAATTTGGTCTCTGAGTTAGTTTGTCTGGCAATATCAAGTGGAGAAACAGCCAGATATTACTGAATATTCACCACTGCTAGATACTGCTTTTCCTCATCTCTCATTTGATATAATGTTCTAAGTTAGGTATTATTTCTGCTTCATGGACAGGAAACTGCAGCTTTGGAGAGTCACAAGATGTTGGTAGTTGCATCACAAAGTAGAGAGGCCTAAGAGATTTGATGGTTAAATGACAAATTGGAGGTAGACCCAGTAGTGTATACTAGGAATTCTGATTAGTAGTGGAGTTTTCTTGCTTTTTGACACCAAAAGCATTTTTGTTCTGTATCCGGTTGATCTGCTTTCAACCTGCATGCATTTTTAGACTCTTGCCTATTTGGAAAAATTCACAAAATAAAAAAAACAAATAGATCTGTAGTTACTTCATTGGGCTGAGTTTAATAGTTCACAAGATCAGACATAGGAAATTACTTGAGGAATGATGAGGGCTGAGGAAAAGATGAGGAAGTCTTAGAGAATAGAAATCTATGCTAGTTAGTCAAGTAACATAGTTATCATGTCATTAGATAAGTGATTTTTAAAACTTTCAAGATCAACTGTCAAAATTTGATGAAAGATGATAGCTCTTCCACAGTGAAATGAAAACAAATGTATATTATATGTTGGTAAATGGTATAAGGTATAAAAACACACAGAGTACTACAATTTTTGCGCTAATGGTTTAGTTCAAATAAACAGAATATTTTTTTAACTACTTTAAACTTACGTTCAAGAAAAGTTTTAACAGATTATGGAGAGGACCTATATAACCCGCCTTAGTTTTTCTAATATGAACATCTTATAAAACCATTACATAGTTCTCAAAATCCAAATATTAGAATTGGTATCATACTATTAATTACATTACAGACCTTGATACTATTGAATTTTACCAGTTTTTCCTAATTATATTTTATTTTTGTGATTCAAGAGTCTATATGTGCTTCCACATGTAAAGCTGGTGCAAAGTAATTGCGGTTTTTGCATAAGAAGTAATGGGTGAGCATTTGTCACTGTTTTTTTCCTTATCTCCTCCAGCCTGTAAATAGTTCCTCAGCCTTTCTCTGTCTTTCATGATGTTGACGCTTTTAAGAGTACTGAACCGTTATTTTTTAGACCGTCCCTCAAATTTTATTTATCTGATGTTTTATTATGATTGGAATGAGATCTTATGTTTATAGCAACAAAACCCCAGAAATTAAGTTGTGTCTTTCTCAGTTCTCCATGTCAAAGAATTCATGATATAAACAATGAACTGGTGATGTTCACTTTCATCATTTCATTAAGCTGGTGTCCCCTGGGTTTCTCTATTGTGAAGTTATCATCTTTCTCACTATAGTGAATACATTGACAGATACACTCTGAGAATGCATATATTCTTTCACCTTAAATTCTCGCCCACTAATTTTAGAATTCTTAAAACTTGTCTCTGAGAATTTTCAACTTTAGTTTATGTCCAACAGTGGTTTTCTATGTCCTTCCTTCCTTTTGCATCTATTTGTTGGAAATCTGCCATAAGACAGAGTTGTTCTCTATCCTTCATTTATTCATTTTCAAAATTTATGAACAAATATTAACATTTATGATGCATGAGTATAAACTCATGGATATTTATTTTATTCTATGGATTAAAATTCAATACTATCATCTTGTTTTCAGTTTTCTTTTTGTACATATACTTTTTCCACACTTATTTTTGTTAAAAATGATCATTTCTTGAAGAAAGGGATATAACAACATTATGCAAATGAAATAAAAGATCAGATGCAATTACAGTAATAATAAAACTTGAATTTAAAAAATTAAAATTTTCATACGGTTTTTAACATGGAGATTGGTATGTTATCTTAGGCAATCAATTAATACCTACCTTACCTTTGATGGCAGCAAGTACAGAAATTCAAGATTTACAAAGATAAAGTCACTATCAGTACATGAAGTAAGAGTACTCATATCATACCTTGGAAAATAAGTGTAGGTCTGTGTCAAAGAACACCAGTAATGTCCTCTGAACCAAAGTGTCAAAATATGTTTAAAATGTTTATAGGGAACTGTGGATTACCTACCAGCAGAAAAATTCATAAAAAGAAATGCTTTTCTAAGATAGTTCTAGTAGGATTCCACCTCCAATATATTCTTCGAATAAAGTATCTTTCTCAAAAGAAAATAGACATTTTTTCTCCCAAGATATCTCTGGTGATGACTAAAGCATTTAAATAGAAAACATCTTGGCTCACAATAGTTTTATAATGTAATAAAACTGAAGGCAAATATAATGTTTGACAATTACTCCATGATTTGCTTTAAAAAATTTAACCAAATAACACCTTTAACGAAATTGAAGATACCATATGATAGAAGCCCTGCTTATACTGTCATCTTGTATGAGTCACAAACCAGTTTGATAATATCCTAGTCACATATTTTCCTCAAGATTATTCCAATTCTACATGACTCCTTTTCTTGCCTATATTCTTAGTAATCGTAGATGATGATGTGCATTTCAAGGTTTTCCTTTGTTTGGGGGCAGAAGTGTTTTGTCTGTGGGTGTGTGTGTGTGTGTGTGCATATTAAGCTCTGAGCTGTCAATGAGAGTTTTCCACTGTTTCAATGAGAGTTTCCTACTGAAATCACACCTGTAATCCCAGCAGTTTGGGAAGTCAACACAGGTGAGCGGATGGCCTGAGGTCAGGAGTTCGAGACCAGCCTGGCCAACATGGTGAAACCCCATATCTACTAAAAATACAAAAATTGGACTGGTGCGGTGGTGCATGCCTGCAGTCCCAGCTACTCAGGAGGCTGAAGAAGCAGAATCGCTTGAACCTGGGAGGTGGAGGTTGCATTGAGCCGAGATCACACCTTTGCACTCCAGCATGGGCGACAGAGCAAGACTGCATCTCAAAACAAAAAACAAACAAACAAAAAAAAACTTGGAGCTTAAAAATTTGTAAGTCAACATTCATTCCACCATACACACACACACACACACACACACACACACACACACACACACAGAGTCCAGTACCTTGCAAGGATGTAGGTAAGCACTTTTATTTTAAACTCACCCATCCTTTGGTTTGAATGTTGCAACACAAGAAACACGGTTGTTCTGGTTTCTCATTTGATACAATGTTAAAGGGAAAACGAAAGGATTCATAAATATCAACATGTGTTCCTTTTCCAGAGGATTTTCTAATTTCAGCTCTGCCAATGTAAACCATAGCTCACATCCATAATCACCATGTTTCCACTTGCCCAGTAACTCTTGCCATTGTGATTTGGGGGTAACAACCAGCACATGTACACTCTACCCTTCTATGATGCAAAACAAGACATTAATAACATAATCTGAGCATACTTTGAAGTTAAATTCTTTCTCCATTTGAATTTTTAAAAATCTGAGGAAATTATTGTTGTGTGTGTGTGTGTGTTAGAGTTTTGTTTTCTAGATCGTATATACACAATAATGTCCCTCATCTGTAGTTAAGAAAAGCCCCTGCTTTGAAATATGGGCCTTCCTTGTGTAATAACATGATAGTGATGTATAGAACGATTTATCCTATAAATCAACAACTATTTAATAAAGAAAAGCTGTGTCCTTTCTTGGACTTAGTTCTATGAAGAATATAAATGTATCTATATGTAGATATAATTTGAGATCTTGTTTAACAATAGCTACCTTACAAATATACACTTGTGTGCTTACATGTAAAAGTTTATCAATAAGTATTTGATGTGGAGGCCTTTGATTATGTATGACTAAGAAGATATCAAGGAGAAGCGATGAGTGAGCTGAATTTAAGGGGAAAAGGAGCTCCATGGAGAGAAACCAATATAAAGAAGGTATGAGATAAAGTGAGATCTCAGATGTGGTCTGTGCTCCATTGGTGTGTTGTGGAAGGGGTGGGGAAGAGAAGGGTAAGCACATCTAGAGGCACAGGAGAGCAGAGTGTCAGGAGAGGAACAGAAGCAAAACCCAGGTTGCATCAAACGTATCCTTTCTCAAAGATGTTGGAAATATTTCCTAACTGAAAAGAAAAGACTACATTTAATTATTCCTTCAAAGATGCCTCTTGGTCCACTGATGTGAAGTAACTGGGGGGAAAATGCAGTTTAAATAAAGTGCTTCAGAAAGTTTGTTCTGAAATGAATCCACAAATAACACCAAGATATTCTTTTCACCACAGGTTATGTCTGTACTTTACTTCCATGTGAGAGTGGCATCCCCAAATCAGGGATTTAAAGCTTGGTCATGAATTTTCTTGTTGTGGCCCACACCTCCATGTTTCTTACTGAGTCAATAAAATTATAAGGTTACTAATTCATGTACCTTGCTAGCCTTATAAAGCTCTGGACCCAAGCTCATTGTCCAAACATAAAATGTCTTAAATTTTCCATGTTACACACTGCAGTAAGTTTTTTAAAAAGCCAGTGTAAAGGTTTGTGGGAGAGGAGGTACACTTTTATGGTTATACTGATTTAGTTGAAACTGGAGACACAAAAGGCTTTGAAATGCTACAAACTTTCCCAAAAAGGAAAGCACTAAAACCCTCTGCCCTTCCTCCCCTCTCATAATGTAGACAAAAATAATTTCCAGGATTTAAACATGACCCCCTTAGGAACCTGGAGAACCATGAAGCATTTTGTTTTTGCTGCAAGAAAAGCATTAAATCTCCCCCAACCCCCGAGCTGGGCAAACTCCCTAATACTTGCTCAACACAGGTTTAGAAATATAATGTATCACTCAGTACTTGTCATTACTCCTTAAATAATATAAAATGACTACTCTTTGCTTGGTGTACTAAAGGTTTTTAGAAATACATCTGTTGCACTTGAAAAACTGAGTGTGCCATATAAGATTAATATGCATAAGTTACTGCCAGCTGCCCACTCCATCCAGAGAAAAATGCATGCAAATCACTTTGGCTGCTGGTGATACAAGGTTCTGAACCATCTCTGTCCAGGGGCAAGTCACTGCCTTAAATTGTTTAACTGGGTTCCTGCCTCAGAATACCCCGACTGTGGCCAAAGAAGGATAGACAAGAATATTAGATGCAAAAATGAAACCTATTGAGGGAGACAGGCCCTTCAATCTTCAGCAGTTCATGAAAATGAATGCCATTCTCAACTCTTGTCTTTCTAGAAAAGTTAAATAAGTACCTTTTCAAGACAGTCATTAAAATGAAGGTATTTGTTTCTCTCCCCCAGCTGTTTGGAAATGAATGCTGTAAAGTAAAATGAGAAAATCTGTGCCTTTTAGGCTGCTGTTCAACGTGAATATATTTGCTATAGTGTCTTTCCTACAAACTCTATTATGAAAAGCTAGACCAACCCTGCCATAAGTAATATATTACATTGCAAAGTATTTATATATATAAATATGTTATACATATAAAACTATAAATATATATTACCCTAGGTAATATTAGATTGCAAAGTGTGTGTGTGTGTGTGTGTGTGTGTGTGTGTGTGTGTGTGTGTGTGTAAAATATTCCATCCCCTTTCACCCAAAGATGCCACTGTTAAAAAGGAAATAACTGGGGTTCAGGAGCTGCATGTTTCAGAATGCAAGAGGCATGGGAAAATATTGATCAACAGTAAGACAAGGCAGAAATAAATTGCTAATCTGCTGCATAAGAACAGGAGAAATGGGACAATGACCCAAACCCAAAGTCCATTCAGAAAAATATTTTATATCTGCAAAAACCTGATACCATATTTCCCCTTAAATTATTCTCACATATTAGGGATAAATCCCTAACAATTTGTGCATGTTTTTGGATGCTTATTTATGGTATTATGTGATCCATTAACTTATTTAGCTATTTCTATATGCACTTACATTTTCAACATATGTTTATTAGATATATGCCATCTAAGTGCAAATTTCTGATTGCAATATACATCACACATTCAAAATAATTTCTATTATGGGTGTTAAAACATTTTTCCCATCTACCAAGCTTCAAGAAGAGCACAAGACTAGTAATCCACAAGCTGATATGCAAATTCTCATTAATTTCAATGAACTAGCCAAACTCCGTGCTTTCAATTCTAGTTATTAGAGATGCTGCATCCTAAAATAGAAAGTAAATTGATAGTTTCATTTGGATGAAACTGTAGTGTTATCTTTCTCTTCATCAAGGTCTTAATCGAAATGTGGTTCCCATCAATGTATAATGGACAAGTGTCTTTCATTCATGTGTATAACAAATATATATTGAGCACATGCTATGTGTGAGTCATTGTGCTTAATTCTAGGAACACCTACAAGAAAACCACAAATTCTCTTTTCTAAAGGAGCTCACCAAATAGTGAAGAGAAAATTATAATTAAATATATTAATTACGATCAATAGTAATATCTACAGAATGCCATGTAATCACTAGGGCTCTTTAGGCATCAGTTTTGGGCCTCAGTTTCCCAAATGTATTGGGAGATGGTTTACCAGTGTATATGAGAAGTAGAGGAGATGAGGTAGGGATTGATTAAGTGGCATTGAATTGCCTGTGAAATCATTGCGCATAAACAATCACACCCATAGACATTTGTGTCGGGCTAGTTAGCCAAAATGTACCTAGATCTCCAGCTTGAAAGCCCATAAAGTACCTTATTTTTTCTAATCTTCACTGACATTTATCTCTTGTACATATTTTATAATGACAACCTACTGGGATTTAAGTCCAGAAGTAGTAGCATATTATTGCACATTTTCCTTCCCATCTAATTTTTCTTCCCATCTATTTTGCCCCTATGTTTAAAAAGGGAAGCACAGAGAGGCAGAGAGAGACATAATAATAATAGGAACATTCTTCAAGTTATTATAAAAATGAAGTGTCCTGCTTGCTGAAAATAACTAGAGTATTTGCTGCAAGTCAATATTGTTGTATGCAGGTTGGCTACATTTGAATTTATGTTTCTGGTAATAATCTAACATATTATTGGAATCCCTATTATCACTCGTGTATGAAATCCAGCATTTTTGCTGATGGGCAATTCATTCATGTAGATATCTACAAAGCCTCAGAAACATAGCATATCTAAAATAGACTCCAGATGGTTATCTATATACCAGTAAAGGCACACAGTTGTTCGGATGAACCCCTGTTACCACTACCTTCACCTCCTTTCACATCCAAGCGATGGACAAATAATGTAGGCTTATTTTTCCCGTTATACATCCTGAATCTGTCACTTCTCATCAACTGCATAGCAACTTTTCTAATATGTTTCCATCATCTCCTTCTCTTCCTCCTGAACAATTGTATCAGCTTCCTAACAGGTCTCTTCACTTCCATTCTTTATCCCTTAGTCTCTATTCTCAACACAATAGCTAGAGTAACTGTTTCAAAATGTACATTCAAAGCTCTTCCTAAAAATTGCCAAGGTTTCCTGTGACACTTAATATAAAATCTAAACACAGAACAAATGTCTATAAGACCCAGTGAGATCTGGTCCTGACCACCCAGTAATCTCATCTCCCCAGACATCCTGCCACACTCTTTGCTCAGGCCATGCCATGCCAGTTTTCTAACTAATTGATTCTTCGTTAAACCAAGTTTCATTTTGTTTCCCCACCTGTGCACTTACCACTGATTAGTGACCTTATCTCCAAAATTACTACTAGGTTTATTCTCTGTTTCCATGTCTGTGTTAAATTGTTACCTCCTTATTAAAGGTCTCTGATCTATTTCTCAAGAACAATCTTTCTGTGATACTCAAATTTCTTATCTTGATTTATTTCTTTTTAATAGAACTTTTCACTGCCTAACATGTTATATAATTATGTGCTATTGTTGCTGTTGTTATTGTTTTGCTGTTTATTAGACCAGAAAATAAGTCATAGGATGTCATAATTTCCCCCAAATCCAGAACTTTCTAACACATAGTAGATGCTTAATAAATATTTGTTCTGTGACTGAAAGAATAAACAGATTTGAACATACCTGTACTCAAACTAGAGTGTGATGAATGTGTTGAAGGACTCTGATCAAGTCAGAAGACCAAGATTCTAGTTCAGACTTGTCCTTGTCTGGACTAGTGATGGTTTTACAAAAGTTATTTCCTACTTGCAGCCCTTTCTCCATTAGTATGTAGCTCAGATTTCTTGGGTTACAGCAATATGAGAATAACTATAGATTCTAAAAATAGCCTGAAGACTTCACTCCAGAAAACCCCTTGCAGAACCAGACTGTGGTCTTCTTGCCTTGTTTCACTTCTCTCACTCTGGGTGTATAATGTGTCCCTGCTGATGCACACATGGGAACACTCACCAAAGAGGGTGTCACTCCTCTACAGTCTTAATCTGAGGCCCAATCTGATAATGCTGCTGAAAGTAGTTGGGTGCAATTTAGATCTCTCAAAACATTTAAAACTTGTAATGAAAACACAGCAAGTCTGCTGCATTTCTCTACCATTCTAATTTCTTAATGCAAGTTTGGATAGTTTCATATTTGCATTGTTAATAGCCCTGCCTCAAAGTATGTTGACATTGTAGGTGTTCAATGTTTCTTTTGTTCCCCTTGCTAATGTTAGCAATCTTTTGCTAGGAGGCTAACTTATTATTATTATTATTATTTATTCAAGGTTGATACACAATCATCGTACAGGAGGATAACTTTTTAATAAAGATTTCAATGTCTTTTAATCTTTTTTCCTTCTAAGAAGTCCTTTAAAATCCAAGGGATTTGAGATTGTTCTTTATTTATTTGATTATAGAATAATATCCTTTGGCAGTAAGTGGTGATAAACTTACTAGAAGCCACTAGAGGCACGCACCTGCTTAGTGCTCATGTTTGCTTCTCTTCCAACCTGCCTGGAGAAAGAACATCCTTCTAGAGGAAAACTGGAGGTTTCTGTCAATCAAGATGTGAAATGAGGCTCCACAGCCAGGGACATCCCTCTCCTCTCCCTTTGCCAGCTGGTCAGGGTCTTCCCCTCAACTTGCTCGGAGGCCTTGGAAGTTCAAGAGAACACTCTAGTCACCACTTCCCCTCCCAACAAGAACAAAGAAAAATGCAGAAGTGTATAATAATGGCCAAACTAGTAAGAATTAAAGGAAATGGTGTGATATAAAAAGAGTTTCAGACAGGATTAATAATTCTGCAATTTGTTATACCAAGTCAATTTTTTCCACTTGCAGAGCAAAGTTGCCCAGTGGGTTTATTGGTTCACTCATTATTAGGTATATATCACTTATATTGTTTTACATTTTTATAGTTTATTTAAAAAAAGACGTCACTCATGAATAAAACATTTTGGCTCCAGGCTGCCATACACTGAGGTTGGTCGGAGAGATTATACCGTCCTTGATTTAAAATAATAACCAAACATACAAAGCAAAAATTACATATAATCAGATAGTATAACAGAATATAGGGTGAGTCTCCCAAGAGAAGTCTGTGTCTCAGGCGGCTCCCACAACAGGAGTCCCCTTCTTTTCTTCATCCTCCTCCTGCACAAGATCTCCCTAAATGTAGCTTTTATTTCTTCCTTCCAGATCTTTCAGTGTCCATCGTTACACTGATCTGCACTGAATTCTTGAAGCTTCCCTTACCTCACTCTTTGTCAGTCTTTGGGATAATGGTGCCTCTGAGGTGCAGTTCATCTGCTACTATGAATGAAGTGAAGGCATGTAGCTAGATGGACATATTTAATGTCAGTTTTTTAATCATTCTGCACATTTCAGTGTTCATAACTAAGCAAAATTAAGAGTCAGTTGGAACTCTATGAGTAATATTTCTATGTATTCATATATTAATTTAGTTGACATATCTGGTATGCTTGTCCTACTCTAGAAGCTGCTGAAAATGTCAACATGAGGATTCCTAAATGTTGTCTGGGATCCTATGGCTATGCTAGGAGAAAAAGATCAGTGTATAATTAGGCCAATTTTCCAGGAGGTCGGCTAACCATATGGTTTCAGTTCAGAACTGTTCAGCACCACAATAACTTTATAGAGGCCAAAATCAGTCATTGGAGGAGGCAAGAAAAACGTAGTGAGGCTGAAGGTATTTTTCCACAACGTGTTGCCTTCCAAATTTAGCTTGGAAGTAATTTTTCTATCACTGCCATGAAAATAAAAGAAAACTTTTTTTGAGGAAAAAATGTCAATAAAACTTGATAAATTATCTTTTCTCCATGATTTGACAAATTTGACTTACATATTTCTGTTTCATGGCAAAAGACATGGGTAGGACAGGAAAAGAAGCAGACACACTGACCGCAGTTGTTGCTTTTCAAACTGATGGTTTTCCTCAGATATGTCCTTTATCTATGTATCTCTAATTCTGCAATTATTGTAACTTTTCCACAAGTTTAATTACCATGGTTTTAATTTACCTTAATAAATTAGAAAGCTAAACAAAATGATGAATACATTCGAAATTAAAGGCTAATTACATTGATACTGGCAGTACAATAACGCAGCTCATTGTTTCATCTCATATTGCCCATTCATTAAGTAAGAAGATAGTTTTTGGTTCTCGACTGATATTTTATCTAATTATTTACACCTGATTCTGGATTTTTGTTGTCATGGAAATACAGTAACACATGTGAAAACCTTTGGTAGATTTGTAAATTAAGACTCACCAGGACTGTAGAATATATTTTTAGTTAGAGGTAAGGATTTTATTGGACAGATCGCTATGTTTTTTTTTCATAAACTACTAATATTGCATTTCCCTGTACATCTGAAGCTCACAGGCCCCACATTTCAACTTAATTTAACACACTAGGGCAATGAAATCCTCATTTAATTGGATTAATTTCTATTTCAAAAAGGAATAACTCAGTCAGCCGGTCAGTCAAGCAATAATCAATGCAGTAAATTATTTTGACTATTGCTATTTACTGTATTCATCTGTTAAGTAACTGAAATGATGGACATATCTAATTTTTCATTGAAATATATACGATATAAAAATCCAGTCACTAAAACCATGATTTGCAAATTTTAGGGTCTTACTCAGATGTCCAAAGCTGTCCCTCAGAGAACGGAAGATCCAATGAAAAGGGTTGGTTTTGATGTTCTGGTTGGTCTTTGCCATACAGTAAGAAAAGAAAAGTACAATTTTCCATCATTCTATATATTACCCAGCCTAATTGCAGACCTACCTTGTAATTGAGTCACTCTAGAGAATCAGCATCTTTGTAGTATTCATGAGAAGGAAGACACATAACCAGAACACAACATAGGCCAGTGGGCATCATACACAGAAGCAACTGCTAGAATCGGTAATGTGTCATAAGTGTGACTTGTCAAAACCTTCCCTGAGGAAGCAAAACTTAAAGATCTAACAGATCCTCAAATGTCTAGAAAAGCAAATTTTAGTTTCAATTTCAAAATAATTCCTCAACTTCTTTGGAAAATATGTATGTGCTCCCCCTTGAAGGTCTATTCTGCAGAATAGCCCAAAGTTTAAGACATATGTATTAGCTAGATAGGGTTCCTGTATATCTTTTGTTGACATTTTAGTTCTTCATTTACTTCACAGTTATGTTGAGTCATGTATAATTAAGCTAATATTGATATATTGATGAACAAAGACTGTTACTCATGAAACATTGTGCAGAGCATAAAACTGATATGTCATATATAATCCAATAGTTTTTGGAAAACAAACGTTTCTGGGTCATCCTGCAATAAACACATAATATATTGTGTACATCGTTTCAGTTGCAAGACTTTGGTTTAGAATTACATTTACAAAGTTTAGGAAGTGATGTCTAAAACTTTGGTTTCATATTTAGCACAGATAGAAAATATAGGAAAGTATTGTTCTTTGAGAGTCTAGAAACCAAATTATTTCTTACTCACATTTTCTTATGTGTAAATCAAAGAGAACATTATAGGGATAAAAAAGGTGGAAATAGCATTGCAAACTGGCTTATGAAAGAAGAATTCCCATTTTTATTTTTTACAAATAAGACATGTATGAATATAAATAGGGAATATAAGAGAATGTTGTTCATTGTTTCAGTATTCAGTCTTTGGCAAATTTCCATCTAAATGATAGACAGCAGGTGAGCTGGGTTCAGGGGCATAAAAGGCACAGACCCACTACCAGGAACACTAAAGAATATGCTGCTTGTCAATGTCCTGTCACTAGTTTTAAGTCAATTGAAAATCAACAAATTCTGACAAGCTCAAATTCGTAGATTGACCTGTCTTTGCTTCATGCTAATTAGAAATATGAGGTTTATTGTAAAATAATATATTTTAAAAATATATATCCACATGCATGTACTTAAATATCAGACATTCAGAGTAAGCTCACAATTTCATTTGAATTTTCACAAACGTGTTCTTAGAAAGATTTTTTGAAGAATATTCTTTCTATTTTCATTATAAAAAACTTAGCGGCAACCTAATACCCCTATATAAGGGAGCAGAAAAACACAGGGAGCAGAAAAACATGGGTGTATGAAATCTATAAGATGGAGTAATACTCTTCATCGAAACTTGTACTTTAAAGAATACACAATGGCCGGGCGCGGTGGCTCACACTGTAATCCCAGCACTTTGGAAAGCTGAGGGGAGTGGATCAGCTGAGGTCGGGAGTTCGACACCAGCCTGGCCAACACGATGAAACCTTGTCTCGGCTAATAATACAAAAATTAGCCGGGCATGGTGGCGCACTCCTGTAATCCTAGCTACTCAGGAGTCTGAGGCAGGAGAATCACTTGAACTCGGGAGGCGGAGGTTGCAGTGAGCTGAGATAGCTCCATTGCACTCCAGCCTGGGTGACAAAAGTGAAACTCCATCTCAAAAGTAAATAAAACAAGAATGCACAATCTAAGATACTGTTCATGATATAAAATTGCATGGAAAATGACTAAAATATGTGTATAGTGCGGTACAATTTTTACTAAATAAATACATGAAAATGACTGAAAATACAGGAATTTATAACATTCATTATCTCTAAATTAAAATCATCAGTAATTTTCTTCCTCTTAATTCTCCTCATTTTCACGTTTCCCAAAACCGCTTTCCACAAACATAAATTACATTTGTAGTTACAAAAACTATTAAAACATTATATATATGTGTGTGTGTGTGTGTGTATATATACACATTCTTATAGGTGTAAATATATGTGTATATATATTTATAATATGTAATTACAGAAGAAGTTCAATAAGAAAATGTGCGTGGGTGGCTCATGCAATTCTTATTTTCACTTTTTGGCAAAACAGGTCTGAGGTCATCTTTGATTTCCATTTGGGTAGTGATGCTCTTTATTTTTTAATGAAGGATGGTATATTATTTTCTTAATTATCTCTGTTGGAATTTTGGCTCAAAACAGTTTGCAAAGCATTCTGATTTTTTGAAACATTTTAGATCATCTACCATGCATTGGATATTCTGCTTGGAATTGGGGATACATTGGAATAGAGACTAAGTTTCAGGATTTGCAGAACTTACATTCTAGTAGAGGAGTCTTATAAAAGCAAGAAAAATGTCAAAATTATATATCTCTGTATTTATACATCTATAATTCTACATATAAAATGTTGTGAATAAAAATAAGGGAGACTACAGTGATGAAACCTGATAGGGTGAGGATGAGGTCAGGAAGGCTGGACAGTGAAAGTGATTCTGATGTGTTAACATTTGAAAGAAAGGAAACTCAATGAAGCAATTGGATAAAAAGTGGGAAGATGGCAGGGTGTGGTGGCTCACTCCTGTAATCCCAGCACTTTAGGAGGCTGAGGCCTGTGGATCACCTGAGGTCAGGAGTTCAAGATCAGCCTGGCCAGCATCATGAAATTCCATCTCTGCTAAGGATACAAAAATTAGCCAGGCATAGTGGTGGACCCCCCATAATCTCAGCTACTTGATAGGTTGAGGCAGGAGAATCGCTTGAACCGGAGGTTGGAGGCTGCAGTAAGCTCAGATCACACCACTGCATTCCAGCCTGGATGACAGAGTGACACTCCATCTCAAGGAAAAAAAAGTGGGAAGAAGAGAGTTATAAAGGATTAAAGGATACATTCTTGAAGGGGATGGATATCCCATTTACCATGATGTGATTATTACACATCACATACCTGTATCAAAAGATTTCATGTACCCCATAAATATATACGCTTACTATGTACCCACAAAACCTAAAATGAAAAAAAAATGGGAAGGGTTAGAATAAGAGCACATTATGCAGCAAGTATAGAAGTAAAAACTCTAAGGTAGATATCAAGTTCACATGTTCTAAAAACTAATAACTAGCTTGAAAGAGGACATTATGGCTGTGCACAACAAAGAGGTGAGGAATAAGGAATTAATGGGGACATTATTATGAGTGTCTTCTAGACTATGTTAAGAAGATAGAGTCTAATTCCAACATTTGTGAAACAAATGGTAGGTTTTTAATTAAAAAAATAAAATTATATAAATTATGTATTGTGATATAACTTATATCACAATACTACTTGTGAAATAATTTATACTTTATACAGATTATTGGCTCTCAGGTAGAGAGAAGAACATAAAAGGGAAAATATCAAAGAAGGAAAAGTTAGAAGACTTCTCCCTGTAGTTGAGAAAAGAGGAGATATTGGCTTGAATGAAGGGAGTAGTATTGCAGGTGGTGAAATCCCTCAGGTTTGGGACATATTTAAATATATATTTTTTGTAGGATATAAGGGAATAAAAGGAGAAGAAATAAATAATCTATAATATTTCTTGTTTAAGCATCTGGGTTAATAACGTATTTATGGAAAAGACCAGGAAAGATAGAGTAGGGTGGGTTGAGAGGAATACAGAATTTTAAACATGTTCATGTTGATACATCTATTAGATATTTATGTGGAGGACATTAAGACATTGAAATATTTAGGTTTGGAGCTCAAGAGAAAAATCAAAGTGGAAATATACAGATTTGGCAGTAGAAAGCATGTAAGTAGACCTTTTGCAGAAACATGGAAAACAATTAAGAATTTCTGTAATATAGTGAACGATGTGGCTTTAGTACATTTAACACCAAAGACTCATGTTACTATAGAGTGAGGACACTCAAAATAGGAAGGTGAAAAGGTTTTTCAAAACAATGTCAGTTTAGCAATGAGAAAAGTGTCTACCCATAAAGATAAGAAGAAATCTTGACCTAATCTTAGGTTTTCGACGTCTGAAAACCGAATTACACAGGCTGACTATTGAGTGAAATCACACCATACAGTAAGTGCATATCCTGTCCCAAAAATGCAATTATTCTAATTGCATGGCAATTATGGTATAACCACAGAGCAAATTACCTCATTATTGGCAACCTGTGGAATAAAGTAATCTAACAATTTGCTCTCAATGATAATTCTATATTGCAGTTTTTTTGAGCAAGTAAAATGATTTCTTATGAGACATTGTCCCCTAATCCTCAAATTTCTTAATTGAAGCATTTTTCTAGCCTTCTACCCTCTTCCCCAAATGAAAAAACCTAGCTTTACAAAAATGTATGAGTTGATTTTTTTCCAACTAATTCTTAAAATTTTACTTTATTATAAATTGTTGTACATATTAAAGTGAAGCCATATAGGAAGATTAGAAACAGTTTTTAAAGATGCTTATTTCTACCAAATTGGCCATATTAATGATCAACAGCTCTAAATTGCTTTACCTGACTTTCTAGTCTGTGTATTTTTTTATTGAGGTTATGTAGTCATTAATTTAGATTGCCTTAAGGTATTAAATAATAAAATTCTCTGATGTAGTGAAAGCTGGAACTCAAGTGGAAAACCACACATTTATTGGAATGAGCTTGAAAACAAAAATCAGAGCTGCCAAAGTGTTTGGAAATTGAAGAAGAAATCTCAGAATGAAGGTAGCTGCAGGGAGAGACATCACAAAATTTACGTGGAACTCTGCCTAACTCCATAGTGACTTTTTACTTACATATACACAGAGGAGAACCTGGGAGCCCAGCAGAAAATAGCAGCTAAAAGAATTAAGGAGACACTTTAGTTACCACAACAAGGATGTCAGAATTTGGAATTTAGATACAGATAATTTAAGCATCTGCTAGAATAAAGATCAACATTTTTCAGAAGATATCAGAACCCAGGGTCTCTAAAACATTCACATTTTCTAATGTTTGATCCATAAATTTTAAATATATGATGGAAGAGTAAAATGTGACTGTCAAGAGAAAGACGGTTATTACAGCCCGATAGTGAGATGACCTAGATTTTGAAATTAGTGGGCCAGAGTGTTAAAGCTACTAGAAAACTCTTGCACATGCTCAAGGACCTAAATGAAAATATGGTTTTAGTGAATGATTAGATGGGGAATTTCAAAGGGCACTAACAAATATAAATGGCAACTGTAATAATAGAAACCAAATGGAAATTCCCAGTACTGAAAAGTATAATGTTTGGGAAAAAATCCTCAGCTTGACCTGGTATACTTATGAAATCAGAACAAAATAAAAAGTGGATTTGTAGAGAGGTCAATAAAAATACATAACTAAAAAATAAATTAACAAAGTTAACAAATGTATTACATTTTTCATATTTTTGCACATTTGCCATTGCTAGTGTTTTTATGAATTTCTATAGGTTCACACTATATTTATTTAAAGGATATGAAACTGTTTGAAGGAAAATGTGTATCACACTATAGTGAGTGATAAAGTTTCTAACCTATGTATATGTAATGCATATGTCTAAGAGTTAAAAGGGTGGTTACTATAACATACTGCTGTAAGTTCCCTACAATACATAAAGTTCTACAGTATTTACAGTAATAGTGTTCTATTAGTTAAGAATATACATTAGAATTTCCAGAGCAACCATTAAAGAATGCAGTAAGTTTTGGACCCCTACTCTACACCTTATACAAAAAAAAACTCAAGATGGATTAAAGACTTAAATGTAAAGCACCAAACCATAAACACCCTAGAAGAAAACCTAGAAGAAACCATTCAGGACATAGGCTTGGACAAAGACTTCATGATTAAAAAACCAAAAGCAGTTTCAACAAAAGCCAAAATTGTCAAATGAAATCTAATTAAACTAAAGAACTTCTGTGCAGCGAAAGAAACTATCATCAGAGTGAACAGACAACCTACAGAATGAGAGAAATTTTTCCAAGCTACTGATCTGACAAAGGTCTAATAGCTAGAATCCACAAGGAACTTAAACAAATTTACAAGAAAAACATAAACAACCTTATCAAAAAGTGGGCAAAGGATATGAACCGACACTTCTAAAAAGAAGACATTCATGTGGCCAACAAACATATGAAAGAAAAAGCTCATCATCACGGGTCATTAGAGAAATGCAAATCAAAACCACAATGAGACAGCATCTCACGCCAGTTAGAATGATGATTATTAAAAAGTCAGGAAACAACAGAGGCTTGTGAGGCTGTGGAGATATAGGAACGCTTTTACACTGTTGGTGGGAGTGTAAATTAGTTCAACCATTGTGGAAGATAGTGTGACAATTCCTCAAGGATCTAGAACCAGAAATACCATTTGACCCAGCAATCCCATTACTGAGTATATACCCAAAAGGTTATAAATCATTCTACTATGAAGACACATGCACACATATGTTTATTGCAGCACAAGTTACAATAGCAAAGACTTGGAACCAACTCAGATGCCCATCAATGATAGACTGGATAAAGCAAATGTGGCATATATATACCATGGAATGCTATGCAGCCATAAAAAAGAATGAGTTCATGTCCTTTGCAGGGACAAGGATGAAGCTGGAAGCCATCATCCTCAGCAAACTAACACAGGAATAGAAAACCAAACATGTTCTCACTCATAAGTGGGAGTCAAACAATGAAAACACATGGACACAGGGAGGGGAATATCACACACCGGGGCCTGTCGAGGGATAGGGGATAAGGGGAGGGAGAGCGTTGGGACCGATACCTAATGCATATGGGTCTTAAAACCTAGATGGTGGGTTGATGGGTGCAGCAAACTACCATGGCCCATATATACCTATGTAACAAACCTGCATGTTCTACACATGTATCTCACGTGTCCTGCACATGCATTTACTTAAAGTAAAATAAAAATATAAATATAAGGGCCGGGCGCGGTGGCTCAAGCCTGTAATCCCAGCACTTTGGGAGGCCGAGACGGGCGGATCACGAGGTCAGGAGATCGAGACCATCCTGGCTAACACGGTGAAACCCCGTCTCTACTAAAAAAAATACAAAAAACTAGCCGGGCGAGGTGGCGGGCGCCTGTAGTCCCAGCTACTCGGGAGGCTGAGGCAGGAGAATGGTGTAAACCCGGGAGGCAGAGCTTGCAGTGAGCTGAGATCCGGCCACTGCACTCCAGCCTGGGTGACAGAGTGAAACTCCGTCTCAAAAAAAAAAAAAAAAAAAAATATATATATATATATATACACACATATATATATAAATATAAGAGAATGCAATAAGTTTTAGCTAAAATGCAATAGCAAAATTAAAATAGAATATGAAAACAAATATGTTTAACCCAAAAGAAAGCAGAAAAGATAAATAGAAAAAAAATAGAATTAAGTGGCAAAATAGAAGAACTAAATCCAGCAATGTGAATAATTACATAATATGTAATTGAGCTAAAAACTCCAGTTATAAAGTCAGTGTTTCCAAAATTGTATACAAACCAAGATTTATTTTTATGCATTTGAAAATATGAAACATATAGGTTGAAAATAAAATGATAAGTCATACAATCAAAAAAGTAAAGGAAGCTGGTCTGTGAGTTTCTTACCATCACTGTAACAAATTAACAAAAACTCAGTTGCTTAAAACAATTGAAATTCAGCATATTAAAATTCTGGAGATCAGAAGTTCAATATGGTTCTCACTGGGCTACAAAGTCAGCAATCACATCATTTCAATGTGACCTTCAAAAGTGCTATTTTTTTCTTCAGTGACTCTGACCCTCATGCCTTCCTTTTTTACTTATAAGAATTCTTATAATTACATTGGTGTACTCAGATAGCTTAGTATGATCTCCTCATCTTAAGGTCAATTTATTCGCAACCTTAACTCCATTCTCAACCTTAATTCCCAGTGGTCATTACATGTTCACAAGCTCTGGAGATTAGTTCATGGACATCTTTGGCAAGCCATTATTATCCCTACCATAGCTAGATATACTATACTAATAATTAGACAAAATAAACTATTGAAAAAAATTTCAAGAGATGAGAAACGTTTTATAATAGTAAAATTCATCAGAAAAATATAACAATAATAAGTATGTATGCTCTAATTTCAGAGCTTTAAAATAAATAATGTAAAATTTTTTTTTCATATGTTTGTTGGCCACATAAATGTCTTCTTTTGAGAAGTGTCTGTTCATATACTTTGCCCACTTTTTGATTGGGTTTGTCTTTTTCTTGTAAATTTGTTTAAGTTCCTTGTAGATTCTGAATATTAGCCTTTTGTGAGATGGATAAATTACAAAAATTTTCTCCCATTCTGTAGGTTGCCAGTTCACTCTGATGATAGATTATTTTGCTGTGCAGTAACTCTTTAGTTTAATTAGATCCCGTTTGTCAATTTTGGCTTTTGTTGCCATTGCTTTCTGTGTTTTAGTCTTGAAATCTTTGCCCATGACTATGTCCTGAGTGGTATTGCCTAGGTTTTCTTCTAGAGTTGTTATGGTTTTAGGTCTTACATCTGAGTCTTTAATCCATCTTGAGTTAATTTTTGTATAAGGCGTAAGGAAGGGTTCCAGTTTCAGTTTTCTGCATATGGTTAGCCAGTTTTCCCAACACCATTTACTATATAGGGAATCCTTTCCGCATTGCTTGTTTCTGTCAGGTTTGTCAAAGATCAGATTGTTTTAGATGTGTGGCATTATTTCTGAGGCCCCTGTTTGGTTCCATTGGTCTATACATCTGCTTTGGTACTAGTATCATGCTGTTTTGGTTACTGTAGCCTTGTAGTATAGTTTGAAGTCAGAAAGCTTCCAGCTTTGTTCTTTTTGCTTAAGATTGTCTTGTCTATATGGGCTCTTTTTTGGTTCCATATGAAATTTAAAGTAGTTTTTTTTCTAATTCTGTGAAGAAAGTCACTGGTAGCTTGATGGGGATAGCATTGAAACTATAAATTACTTTGGGCCGTGTGGCCATTTTCATGATATTGATTCTTCCCATCCATGACTATGGAATGTTTTCCCATTTGTTTGTGTCCTCTTTTATTTCGATGAGCAGTGGTTTGCAGTTCTGATAAAACTGAAAATAGATATAGATATTTAGATATACAAACCTATAATTAAATGTTTTAGCACATCTTTCTCAGTAATGAAATTGAATATCTGAATAATACAATTAGGTCCTATGAACTATTTGATATTTATATTATATTTTGCAGAAAATAACTGAAAAATACTTACTGTTTTCAAATGCACATGATGTTTTCCCCAAGATAGGTCATATGCCAGACTATAACATAAGGCTCAATTTATTTGGCCAGTTTGGAATTCTGCATAGAATATTCTCTGACATCAACAAAATGCAATTGGAAAGTAATTATATGCACCTACGAAAGCCCAAATATTTGCAAACCAAATTACATACTTCTAAATGAGCTACAAGCGAACAAGAAATCACAAAAAATTATAAAGTATTTCAGTGAAATGATAATGAAAATAAAACATGAATACTTATGGAATGCAGCTCAACAGTGCTTAAAGAAAAATGTATATTGATATTTCAGTCCATCATAGACTATATATATGATGGTGGTCCCATAAGATTATAATGGAGCTGCTCTGTGTAGATGTCATCTTTTATACCATATTTTTACTAAATCTTTTCTACATTTAGGTATGTTTAGATACAGAAATACTTTCAATTGCATTATAATTGCCAAAAGTATTCAGTACAGTAACTGCTGTGCATTTATATAGACTAGAAGCAGTAGGGTTTGCCATGTATCCTACATATGTAATCAGATGTACCATCT
This sequence comes from Rhinopithecus roxellana, assembly GCF_007565055.1. Lineage (NCBI taxonomy): Eukaryota > Metazoa > Chordata > Mammalia > Primates > Cercopithecidae > Rhinopithecus > Rhinopithecus roxellana. The sequence goes on along the minus strand of NC_044569.1, from coordinate 70,148,782 downwards.
AGGTTTGTGTAAGTACACTCTAAGATGTTCACACAATGACGAAATCACCTAATGACATTTTTTTTTTCTTTTTTTTTTGAGATGGTGTCTTGCTCTGTTGCCCAGGCTGGAATACAATGGTGTGATCTTGGCTCACTGCAAGTTCTGCCTCCCAGGTTCACGCCATTCTCCTGCCTCAGCCTCCCAAGTAACTGGGACTACAGGAGCCCACCACCACGCCCAGCTAATTTTTTGTATTTTTAGTAGAGATGGGGTTTCACCGTGTTAGCCAGGATGGTCTCGATCTCCTGACCTTGTGATCTACCCGCCTTGGCCTCCCAAAGTGCTGGGATTACAGGCGTGAGCCACCACACCTGGCCATAATGACATATTTATCAAAATATATCCCCATAATTAAATGAGGCATGGCTGCATTAAAAATATTCTCACAAAAGATTTTTCATGCCCATATGACTTGACTGTTAAATTCTATAAAATATTTTGTGAGGAAATTATAACAAATTAAAGACACTTTATTTCAGAAAATGAAAAGATGGGAACAATTTCTAATTCATTTTACAAGGACAGAGAGCCATGATAACAAAATATATGATAAGGGAATAATATATCAGTGCATTTTTATGAATTTAAGTGCAAAATTTCTTTAAAACATGTTAGTAATTTAAATATAGCAATACATGAAAAAGATCATGTGAACAAGTGGATTTTATCAAGGAATGCAGGGATCATTTATAATTTTCAAAACTAATCAACTGAATTTGCTTTTTCAATGGAACAAAAGAAAATAATTCCAGGATTATGTCAAGTGCATTTATGATAAAATATCTTGACAAATTAGCAATAGAAGAAAAATATCTCAATATGATGAAGGGAAGGTAAAATAAGCTACAGCTTACTTTATACATTTTAATATGTTAAGCATACTGTGACATTTTCCATCCTGCAACCTGACCTGTATCATCCAAGAGGTGAAGACTGTATCCCTCCCCTTAAATATGTTCCAGTATATAAGTGTATTGACCAATATAGTAAAGTAGAAGTTATATTATTTTACTTCCAAAAGTCATAAAGGTTTGTTATCCTTGCTGAATGCAGTCTGTGCTTTCGTTTCACTGAGGGCCTAGAAAAGTAATCTGATTACTCTACAGCTCTCATGCTGTTGATGCTTATGGAACAGGAAGAGGTCTTGTGTAGGTGCCCAGGTTAACAGTCCCAGCAGAGGCCCCAGCTGACAAAGCTAAAAGTTAAACTCAGATATGTGAGTGAAAAACACATCAAGATAATTATAACCACTGTTGGTAGAGTTTTCCTCAGCCTGGAGTCTTCTCTCCAAAAGCCCCTGACATTTGTGGAACACACATAACCCATATCGATTGTACCTTGATTAATTTCCTGACCAAGAAAATCTGTGATTGTAATACAATATTTTTTTATCCTACATTTTGGAGTGGATTATAAAACAGTAATAGTAACTGGAACACCTCCTTCTAAGATCAAAGACAAAATCGTTACCTAATTTTGGAACACCCATTCCGTATTGTTCTGAAGGCCCTACGCAATAAAACGAGGAAAGACAACAAAATGAGAGCGTAAATTTTGGAATAGGAAGGAGTAAAAATTTTATTTTCAGATAACATGATTTTAAAAACTTATAAGAAAACTACAAGGCAATTATTAATACTTTAGAACAAATAAGTGAATTTAACAAGGTCACAGAATAGTAGGACAATATACAAAAAAAAATATTTATATGTACTGGGAATGGACAATTTGAATATAACGTATAAAACAATATTATGCACCATAGCATCAAAACCATAAGACATTTATGTATACATTTAACAAACCATGTGCAAAGTTCATATACTTAACTCTATAAAATACCCCTTTGCTTATGTAGATCTATTTTAATTTCAAAGTGATGTTTTTATAACATTAACCATTACAGTACTTTAAGTTTGTAAGTTTGCTGAAGTAATGGAATTGTTTAACAATTAGGAAACTATTTTAGGTTTATTCTGGTCTTAAGAAAATAAAGATATCTCAAGGTTAGTGGGAGTTATATTTTGTGTTTACTTGTTTGATTGTTTTCTTTTCTAAATTTTAAAGGTAACATATATATTTTTCTTGTACACATGATGTTTGGAAGTATATTATACAGTATGGAGTCATTACATCTAGCTAATTAAAATTTGCATTATTTCACATGGGCATCATTTTCATGATAAGAACACTTAACATCCACTCCCTTTGCATTTTTTCAAGAATACAGTAAATTATCGTATTGTCACCTTGCTGTGCAATAGATCTCTTGAATTTTTTTCCTCTTATCTTGTTTTGTATCCTTTGATCAACCTCTTCTTCTCCCTCCCTGTGGAAACCACTATTCTACTCTGTTTCTATAGAATCAATTTTTTTTTAGTTTCCTTATATGAGTGAGATCAGGTGGTGTTTGTCTTTCTGTGCCTGGCTTATTTAACTTAATATAATGCCCTCTAGGTTCACCCATATTGCCACAAATCACAGGATTTTATTCTTTATTTTGGCTGAATAGTACTCCATTGTGCATATATTCCACATTTGCTTCATCAATTCAAAGACTGATCAACACTTAGGTTGCTTCTATATATTAGCTATTATGAACAGTGCTGCAATAAACATGGGGACGCAGATATTTCTTCACTAATTTCATTTCTTTTTGATGTGTACCTGTTAGTGTAATTAGTGGATCAGATAGAATTGCTATTTTTAATTATTTGAGAAATCTCTGTACTATTGTCTATCGTGGCTGCACTAATTTACATTTCCATCAGCGTTGTGTAAGAGCTCCCTATTCTCCACATCCTTGTCAGCACATTATTTTTGGAAGGTGGTCTTTTTAATAATGGCCATTCTGAATGGAGTGAGCTGAGATCTCATTTTGGGTTTTGATTTGTGTTTTTCTGCTGATTTGTGACATTGAGAAGTTTTCATATACCTGTTGGCCGTTGTTATGCCTTCTTTTGAAAAATGTCTATTTAGGAACTTTGGTCATGTTTTAATTAGGTTGGTTGTTTATTCTGCTATTGAGTTGTTTGAGTTTTCTACACATTTTGGATATTAATTCCTTATCAGATACACATTTTGCAAATATATTGTCCCATTCTGGAGGTTGTCTCTATGCTCTGTTGATTGCTTCCTTTGTTGTGCAGAAGTTTTTAGTTTGATGGAATCCCTTTAGTCCTTTTTTGTTTTTGTCACCTGTGTGTGTGTTCAGGTCTTATCCCAAAAATCCATGTCCAAACCAATGTAACAGAGATGCAAGAGACGCTATAAACAAGAGCTGTCTTTCCATTTATTTGTGTCCTTGGTTTATTTCATCAACGTTTTATAATTTACAAAATAGAGATCTTTCCCTTCACACTTAAATTTACTTGTAGGTATTTTTACAGCTATTAAAAATAAGATTACTTTCTTGACTACTTTTAAAGATAGTTTTCTATGAGTTTATAGAAACACTACTGATTTTTGTTCATTGATTTTCAATCTTGCATATTTACTGAATTTGTTAACAGTATCTGACAGTTTTTTGATGAAGTCTTTCGGGTTTTCTATACATACAATCCTTTCATTTGCAAATGGAACAACTTAAATTCCTCTTTTCCAGTTCATGTCTTTTATTTATTTCTCTTGCCTAATTGCCTTGGCTAGGAATTCCACTACTATTCTGAATAAATGTGGTGAAAGCAGGCATCCTTGTCTTGTTGTAGATATTAAGGGAAATCCTTCCAACATTTCCCTGTTCAGTATGATGTTAGCTGTGGGTTTGTCATATGTGGTTTTTATTGTGTTCAGGTACATTCCTTCTCTACAGAATTTCTTAAGAATTTTTATTATTAAAGGATATAAGTGTAAATTCAATATGAATATTGAATTTTACCAAACGTTTTTTCTGTATCTATAAAAGTGATCATGTGTTTTTGTTCTTTATTCTCTTACTATGATGTATCATGTTTGTTGATTTGAATGTGTTGAGCCATCCTTGCATCTTGGAATGAATCTCACTTGATATAGGTAAATAATCTTTTTAATATGCTGTAGAATTCAGTTTACTAGCATTTTATTGAGGATTTTTGCATCTATGTTCAACAAGAATATTGGTCTGTAAATTTTGTTGTTGTTGTTGTTGTTATGTCTTTGTCTGCTTTAGGCCTCAAGGTAAACATGGAATTGTAGAATGAATTCGGAGTATTCCCTCCTCATCAATTTTTTTGAAATACTTTGGGAACTGGTATTCTTAAAAAGCTTTGTAGAATTCTCTAATGAAGTCATCAAAAACCTGGACTTGTCTTTGATGAGAGACGTTTTATTATTGACTCAATTTCCTCATTCTTATTTAATCTTTTCAGATTTACTGTTTCTTTATAATTGAATCTTGGTAGGTTGTATCTGTTTAGAAATTCATTCATTATTTCTTGGTTATTTAGTTTGCTGGAGTATCATTGTTCATAATAGTCTTCTATGGGTGTGTTTCTGAGGTTTCAGTGTCTCTTTTTTATTTCTGATTTATTTATGTGAATCTTTTTTCCTAGTTTAGCTACCTTTTTCAGTTTTATCTTTTTAAAAAAATATTTTATTTTCTGCACAGTGTGCTACTCTTTATTTCTTCTCTGATCTTAAATATTTATTTCTTTCTACTAATTTTGGATTGAATTTGTTCTTATTTTTCTAGTTACTGGAGGGTCAGTGTTAGGTTGTTTATTTGAGTTTTTTTAATATAGACATTTATTGTTATAAACTTTGCTCTTTTAGAATTGTTTTTTCGCATCCCATTTGTTTTACAATATATATTTTCACTTTCATTTGTCTCAATCTTTTAAAATTTTTCTTTTTTTTTTAATTAACTCATTGGTTATTAAGAAGTAGTTATTACATTTTCATGTATTTGCCAAGTTTCCAAATGTCCTCCTATTTTTTTTTTTTTTTTTTTAGCTTTATATCACAGTGGTAGAAAAAAAATACTTGGTGGGATTTTAGTCTTCTTATATTTACTAGGTTTGTTTTGTGACCTAACATGTGATCTATCTTAGAGAATATTCGAAATGCAATTAAAAATAATGTGTATTCACCAGCCATTGGTTGAAATGCCCTGTAAATGCCTGTTAAGTCCATTTGGTCTAGAGTGCCATTTAGAGCCAATGTATGTTGATTTTTTTTGTCTGAATATCTGTTGCTGAGAGTCAGATGTTGAAATCCTCCACCATTATTGAAGTCTCTCTCTCCATTTATATCTATTTACTATTTGCTATACATTTAGGTGCTCTGGATCGAGTTAATGTATAGTAACAACTGTATATCCTCTTGTCGGATTGGCTTGTTATCATATGCATTGACCTTCTTTGTCTCCTCTTGCAGTTTTTTTCTTGACTTAAAGTATTTTTTTTTTTTATGATATAACTACTCCTCCATTCTATTGGTTTCCATTTGCATTAATTTTTTTTGCATTCCTTCACTTAAGTTTGTTTGTTTTTGCAGATAAAGCGAATCTGTTACAGACAGGATACAGTTTAATCTTGTTTCTTTGTCCACCTAGCTACTCTATTCTGTCTTTTGCCTGGAGAATTTAATTCATTTACATTCAAGATAATTAGTGATAGCCAAAAACTTACTTATTACTGACATTTTGTTAATTATTTTCTAGCTGCTTTGAAGATCATTTTTTTTCTTTATTTTTCTTCTACTATCTTCTTTTGTGGGTAAGTGCTTTTCTCTACTAGCATGTTTTGATCCCTTGTGAATAAATGTTAGTTGGACTCCTATGGGGAGTAGTGAAGCCAGGGTAATAATACTATCTGCTGTATTGTTGGCATCACTTTCTAGTGGGGGTCAAATTTGTCAGTGTTGGAGCAGGGATTGATAAATGATGAAAATAAAAAGATAATAATGAATGTTCTCTTAAGAAAAAGCTTAGAAGATAGGCAATATGAGAAGAAAACAGAAATCAGCTAGAAACAGCAAACATTGGTCAAATATAGGGCAATTTCATCTTTAATAAAATAATAATTCCATAAAATATGATCCATTGCACAAAATAGAAATCCATAAGACCATGTTAATATAAATTCATGAATAAATGAATTAATGAATGAATAGGGAGAAAGGGAAATATATTTCTTACAGTAGAATATCAACTAATAATTACACAAGAAATGATATGAAATCCTCAATGGTTGTTAAAATTAGTTGGCAAAAGTTGAATTAGAAAGAAGATGTTTACATAGTCTCAATTATGTACACACAAATTATTTATTACAGGAGAGAAGAATCATACTTTCCATGTAAGAAATGAGCTGGACTCCCACCTTAACAAAATCATTAAAGTAACAGTAGTAATATGATGTGTCTTCTGATATAATTTATGAGAAAGAAAGTATCACATTTCTGTGTTTCTCCAGCCTAAAATATAAACACTAAATATATTAATCAGGATATGCCCAATATACCCATATTGTGGGACATTCTATAAAGCAGTTGACCTTGTACAATTATCAAGGTTAGGAAAGCAAAATAAATGTTGAGATTAAAAATATAAGAAGACATGAAAACTAAATCTAATGTGTGTTCCTGAATCAAAGAAGGACAGTTATAGAGAACAAAACTGAGACAAATTTAAAAATAATAAACATAGACTGTGGGTTAGATGATAGTGTTATGACTAATGCTACATTTTCTGATTTTGGTAATAGTACATTGGTAATAGGATAGAATACCCTTTTCTTTAAAACTAAATAGAAATATTTAGTGATATATGTTTGTAATGTGATAGTTGTATACTCAAATTGTTTTAAACAGAAATATGTGTACATATACACAGGCACACACACACACACACACGCATATGCAGATGCAGAGACAATGATTTAAAAAATGAGGCAAAATGTTAACAACTGGTTATTTTGTGGGGAGTGGAAATGTATAAGACATTTTCCTGTATTATTCTTGCAAGTATTCAGTATTTGAAATAATATTTAACCAAAGTTACACACACAATAACATCTTCTCCTAAGGCTATGGCTACTTTATTGGTTGAATTACACATATTAAAACTCTTTAAAAATTGGTCATTCTAAAACCAAATATCTGAAAATCACCTAGTTTGATATTGTTTTCTTTTAAGAAGAGTAGATATAGCTTTCATGAGGGTGATTGACAAGTCTTGAAAATGAATTTCTTTTTCTCCAGAAGACAATTGCACTGGCCCTGTACCACCTCTGTTAGTCTACTTCAACCTTGGCCCTAGTTGCCACTGAAAATGAGAAGATAGTTTTGCCTTTGGGGCCTATTCCATTCTTAGATCCTCTGTATAGACTGACAACTAGAAAGGCATGTGAATGTGTTTTGTGATCTATATACTTGTCTACTGGGAACAGGGTTGAAACTCTGATATGTTTCACATGCCTCCTAGAAACAGGCCTGAGAAGGCAATGATTCTACTGCACTATTCATTTAGGTGGAGACTCAACCAGAGTATGAATGCTGAGGAGGAAAATTACTGTTTTAACTGCTTTGATCATCAATACACATTCATTGAGTACCTGCTACATCACCAACTCTATCCAAGCACAGCAGAGACTAACAAGTGAACTTTAATATATGTTTCCACGTTTTAACAGTGTAGATAAAGTTGGGAGGAAGAGAAGAAAGAATCTGACTAAAAACAATAGGCAATAAGCTATATTTATGTCCTCAAAATATGTAAGCAAGTTTTCTATTTAGTTCTAAATGACAAACTAAACTACAAATTTCAACTTTCTCCCTTTTATATACATCTTATATCCCTAATCAAATTATCAAATAGCTATACAGTAAAGAGAAACACAGTATCAGAGCTAGAAAGCAGGAATGAATATCTTCCACATATAACAAAGTCAAAAAATAACAATTGCTATTGTTTATAGAGCAATTTTTGTGCATCATGCTATTTCATATTTTTTATTAGTATCAATTTTACCTTAAAAAAGATATTAAAGAGATTGAATAATTCATCCAAAGTCACAGAAGACAGAGTTCTCTCTTACTTCACCATATAATAACTTGACATCATGGTTGAAGGAGAAGATGATAATTCCCCAAACATGGTAAATTAAACATACTAAAACATGAAATTACGTACCTAAAGGATAATTTGCACCAGAGAGTTTTTTCAAATACTGATATAATTATGAATAAACATAAACAAATTTTCATCAAAACAGAAAGTTAAAAAAGTTAAAATATGTAGCTTTTAATGTTTTTATTAAATAATACAAAATAAGTTTTTCAATTGTTTAAATCAAGTAGCTGTAAAAACCGTCAGAAACAACCTAAGGACACAGGAGGAGTAAATTAATGTAAAAAGGCAGAAGTCAATGAATTACCAAAAAGCAGAAACAAAAACAAACTATCAAACTGAAAACTAAGTCCAAAATTAGGTTTCTGAAACAATCAATTAAAAAATAAATCTGTTTATCTTAGAAAAAACACATAATTGATGGACATTTGAGTTGGTTCCAAGTCTTTGCTACGGTGAATAGTGACACAATAAACATACGTGTGCATGTGTCTTTATAGCAGCATGATTTATAATCCTTTGGGTATATACCCAGTAATGAGATGGCTGGGTCAATGCAGCCATCATTCTCAGCAAACTATCGCAAGAACAGAAAACCAAACACCGCATGTTCTCACTCATAGGTGGGAATTGAACAATGAGAACACCTGAACACAGGAAAGGGAACATCACACAACGGCGCCTGTCGTGGGGTGGGGGAAAGGGGGAGGGATAGCATTAGAAGATATACCTAATGTAAATGACGAGTTAATGGGTGCAGCACACCAACATGGCACATGTATACATATGTAACAAACCTGCACGTTGTGCACATGTACCCTAGAACTTAAAGTATAATTTAAAAAATAAATAAATAAAAAGAAAAAAACACGTAAAATTCAAATAAGAACAATGGAAACTTAAAAGAAGAGATGAACAAAGATAATTAGAAAATTCACAAATTAACATTCATTGAAAACAATATAACAAAGTGACGATCTCAAGAAAATGCATGATTTTAAAGAAAACAAAGTAACTGCATTTAAGCAATCCTAAGATGCACTTATGTTCAAATTTTAATATCTTTACCATCAAGATGTATCTTGTAATCAATTTGTTTGGTATAAGCCTAATAATAATTGTAATAGTTGTCATTACCTTCTGCATGAGCAAACTTACCTGTTATTCCTAGAGGCGTGATTGAAATACTGCACTGTCTACTTTTATTATTCAGCCAACTGTTTGAGCAAGTTTGAGAAAGAATTGTGTGTCTTGGTTGTTCTCTAAAACTTTTCATTGACACCCCTTGGAAGATTAAATAAAATCCAGAAACAAAAGTATCAGAATGTTTGTCAATCATTTGGAAACAAAACCCTACTGACAACAGGAAAGCACCTTGGTAAAGAAATACTGCATTTATTAATATTCTTAGGCACTCAGAAGATAATATTATATGATTAAAATAAATGCATAGATGTTTCAGGGTCAAAAGGTATTCAAAAAAGATTATGAATATGAAAATATTTTAGAAATTATGAAATTCATTTATTTACATTTTTACATGCACAAAAGATATAGGATATACATCTACATAAGTAGAAAAAAACTTCCACTAAACGGACAATAACATTATAAGAAATTTTTTAAAAATGTAAAATGTGTCATTGATTAACTGACAGTATCTTTTTTTTCTTACAAAATTCATATAGTAATGATGTGTTTTGCCATTGATGGTAACTCAGGTTCAATAAAATTCAAGAAATATGATATATTACTATGGTTTAAATATGTCCCCCAAAGTTTACATGTTGAGAACTTAATCCCAAACACAACACTATTGAGAGATGGGATATATATATTTTTTTTTTGAGACAGAGTCTTGCTGTGTTGCCCAGGCTGGAGTGCAGTGGTGTGATCTCAGCTCACTGCAGCCTCCACCTTCTGGGTTCAAGCAATTGTCCTCCCTCAACCTCCTGAGTAGATTACAGGTGCTCACCACCACGCCCGGCTAATTTCTGTATTTTTATTAGAGACGGAGTTTCAACATGTTGGTCAGCCTGGTCTCAGACTCCTGACGTTGTGATCTGCCTGCCTCGGCCTCCCAAAGTGGGATTACAGGCGTGAGCCACCACACCTGGTGAGATGGGACCTTTTAGGGGCAATTAGGTCCAGAGGGCTCTGCTTTCCTGAATAGATTAATGTTGTTATTGAGTTAATTACTCTTATGAAAATGAGCTCAACCCTCTTGTTCTCTCTCACATGCTGTCTCACCATGTAATTCCTTTTGACATGTATGACATAAGAAGTTTTGCACCAAATGTCCAGCAGAAGCCAACACCATGCCCTTAGACTTCCCAATCTCCAGAAGAGTGAGCCAAAAAATATATACATTTATTTTAAATTACCCAGCCTGTAGTATTCTGTCATAATAAAACAAAATGAACTAGGAAACATCCTAATATTATAACCATGGACGAAATGGAAGAGGATTATTTAAGGTACAAGCTCTTTCTCCAGATAAAATCTCCAGACTGAAATCCAGATGATTTCAGAGGCCCGCACCTTTGAATTATGAAGGCTTTTAAAATAATATATAATTTTCATGTAATTCAAACTTTACAAGGGCATGGAATAAGTAGGAAACACATATATACTTTAAATTAAGCAAAATTTCGTTAGCAAATGAATTGGATACAGTGACAGCAAATTCCGCAAAGATACAAGTTAAAAAAGAAGCCTCCAGAATAGATGTAGGAATCCTAAATAAAATATTGCCAAATGAATTAATCTCCCTAGATGATATACAACGAACAAAGATACTTTAATTCCAATAAGCAAAAGAGATCTCTATTAGTAGAATTTATCAATTTTAATATGCTTAAGGGGAAAAAATAACTATCTTCTCAAGAGGTTCCTAAGGCATTTGATAAAATTTACATATATCTCCCCAAAACTCTAAGAATAATATAAAATCTGCTCAAACCATAAAAACAAGAAAATATCTGCTTAAAACACTTTGTATGACATTTTTAGGCACATCCAGTTCAATTACATTATAAAATAATAGAGAGTGAGGAGTTGATGCATATTATTGTCTTCAGATTATATATTATACCTGAAAACACTAAAATAATAAAAATCTTCATTTGAACAAATAAATATGTAGGTTGCCTCTTCATGAAATAAATATAACATCTCTATATAACAACAATTTGTTAGACAGTTCCGTGAAAAATGTCCCCAATCACAACTGAAATAGAAAATATAACCTTTGGATGGGAGTGTTGCCTTATTTGATTTTTAAGTTTATACAAACTTTTCACAAGGACTGAAAAGGTGAAAATATGAAGCCATTCTTTTTCTATTATTTTCTCTCTCTTTTTTTTTTTTTTCCAATTATTTATGTCAGTTAAATCAAGCGCTATTGGCCTAACTATTATGTTGTCTTGGGTTATAGGAAAAGTGATTTTATTTTGAAAATGATATTGTTTAAAAGAATTGGCACATAGCTTATGCCACAATTGGTCCTGACTTCTAGATTTTGTGGGTGTTTGTAATTGGTTAGCTTCCTGAATCATTGGAATTCTGAGACACATGAGAGGATATATATTGGAGTAATACAATTATTAGTTTTTTGATGAATCTATATGGTTTTAAGGTTAAGGATTTCGGTAGGTCCCTTAAAGGTATGTATGTCCTAGTCACTGGAAGCTGTGAGTATGTTAAGTTAGACTCAGTAGAGACTTTGCTAGTGCATTTAATGTAGGTCTAAACTAATCACATGAGTCCTGAAAGCATAGATATTTCTCCAGCTGGAGGCGGGAGAGAGGAAGCAGAGGTGGAAGTCAGAAAGATGCAAAGTGTGAAAGAATTTCACCCACATTGGTAGTTTTGAAGATGAAGGAGCTCGTGAGCCAGGTAAAGTGTACAACCTCTAGAGGCTGAAAACGATCCATGGGTGACAGCTATCAAAGAAACAGGGACCCAAATCCTAACACCACATGAAACTGAGTTCTGAAAAGCTAAATGAGACTAGAGTGGTTGCTTTCCCAGAGCCTCCATCAAGGCCAGCCAACACCTTGAGATTGGCCTCATCAGCCTCTAAACAGAGTGCACCACTGAGCCCCCTGGACTTTGGACTAACAACACTATGAGATAATAAATTTGCATTGTGTTTTCCCCTGTTTGTTGTTACTTGTTGTAACTGCAAAAGAAAGAAAAAGAACTACATATAATTCATTTTTAGGTTAAATCAGCACAGGTGGTGAGTAGGATATCGGATAGTAGGAAAAAAATAAAAAGACATAAAGTCTGTTATTAAAAGTGAAGCCCTGAACTGCAATATTACTACAAAGCAAAATATAATTTATGTGAGAAGAGAAGAAATGGGTAGTTCATATCCATTAAACTTCAACCCATAAATAACATTAAACTCAAGACTCTTTCATAATCTAACAAAATAATTTTGAGAAATAAAAAGCAAAAACCTGAACTACTAAGAAAAATCTAAAAATCTATGTAATAAAATTAGAGACAAATAAATAAAGTAGATCCACAGTAAGTATATGGTAGAAATTTCAAAAAACAAAGTGAATATATACATTGTTTCCAACAAAAACATGAAACTTAAATAAAATGGAATTAGGCCATAAAGGGAATCTCAATAAATTACAAAGATTTTGATATGGTTTATTCAGTACAATTGAATTATAACTGAAAAAGAAAGGTAAAATTAAAAGTCTGAAAATAAAAGATAAAAAGTAAAAATAACTATTTGCAACAAAATCAAAATACGTATTAAATACCTATTTTATTTTGTAAAAGCAATATTTGAAGAAATATTTACAATTTTAAGTACAGTTTTTTTAAAAAGAAATGAGCATATGTACAAGACAGAAGAAAAATTAAAATATATGCACTTATTCAATTTTAAAAAAAGGAATAACAAAATAAACCTAAAGTGTGGGATAGGAAAAAAATCAATGAAGATAAAAATAGATATTATTTGAAATAAAGAGAATGAGCAAATCCCCAAGAGCTATTGGTAAATAAAAACAAAGACCCTCGCTGCAAACAGCAAACACCAAAATAAAATTTAAAAACCTCTATTCATTTGAAAGACTAATTAAATGAATTGTGTTGAGCAATATATCTGGGTGTGATTTAAAATGGGAAATATTAATGGGTACAGAAAGAATTAATAAGACCTACTAGATGATAGCACAATAGGGTGACTATAATGAATAATAACTTAACTGTATATTTTTTAAAATGTAATTGGATTGTTTGTAACTCAAAGGATAAATGTTTGAGGAGATGGAGACCCCATTCTCCGTGACGTGCTCACTTTGCATGGCATGCCTGTATCAAAATATCTTATGTACCCCATAAGTATATACACTTACTATGTGCCCATAAAATTTTTTAAAATAACATATTTTTAAAAATAAGAAATAAAATAAATTGTTCGAATATTCATTGCAGTTCTCTTTGTCTGATAGTGCCTATCAGAATTATTTTAGGTGCTTTTTCAATATACACGGGACCAAATTATTCTCCTGAATATCTGAATTCAGGATCTTGTTTGGATAAAGATGTGTGTATAATAGATATCTTCTTAATTTATTCTGGTGTACATACCTTTATATCGTAAAGACCAAGAAATATGGCTTCTGTAAGCAACATTGACAAAAAAATTCAAATTACTAATGTAAGATGCTTTTCTCAAAAACTCCAGTTAGGTAAATGGAAACAATAATATAGTTATTTCTTATTATTTCATGAAGCTTCATCTGATACCCATCCTGATCACTTTTTGAGAGGAACAGACAGAATTATAATATAACACAGGCCCCTAACTAGCCAATTTACCAGAAGTGAAATGATGTAATATGGAAGCATAGCACAAGTTCACCAAAAGTTCTAGAGAGAACTCAATAAGTTAGAGAAACTTTAATATATATGTCAAGGGTTCAGTTTTTATATTCACTTATTTACCACATCTGCATTGTAATGGTATGATACATTAGGTGCTAAATTAGTAGATACACAATTGCAAATAAAACAGACCTGGTCCCTGGTCTTAAGGATCTTCCTCAACAAAAGGCTAAGCAAAGATATAAACATATTATTTCAGATTTGGATGAATGCTTTCATACGAAATAAATAAACTGTAGGAAAAGATTACTAAACAAAAACATCTATATTTGGTGTACTCCCTACAACGTGATGATTCAAGGGGTGAAGATGGAAAGAGCCAGACGTTGAAATGCTTCATAAGGAGAGTTTTTTGGAACATGTTCCACTTTCTTAAAGACAATGTAGCAAATCAAGTATCTCACTAAATCTGCTTTGATGACACATCCTAATCTTGTTTTTACTCCAAACTGATTGGGTAGGAAACCATTTTGGAGTTTAGGACACTTGCTCGGAAAAAAAATCATGCTGCTTTTCTTGGGATGTTTAATGGGCTCTTTTGTCTTGGGTTCCTGTGGCAATATTGAGTATCCATGGACAATCAAAAAAATGAGATGTTTTTCACACTTTGTTTGTATCAGTTAGTAAATGAGATTATTAAGATTGTACTGCATATTAGATGACAGAGTGTGACTATACAAGAGTTCAGTGGACTTTATATCCATATAGGATAACATGGAGAAGGTGAAGCATTTAGTAAGTCTTGGATGATCAATGGATTAGAAAGTGGAGTTTATGAGGCTAAATGATTTAATTTGCATAGAGAAAAAAGTGGCCAGATCAAGAATGACTTTTTGAAAAAAAAATAGTCAAATGAGTAACTGTGGGTAATTTAGTGAAAACTTTCTCCCTCAAAGAAAGAGGTTCCAAGAACATGTCTTATTGACAATATATCAGTGATACCATTTTCCTGTATGAAATACGGCACATTGAATTTTTCTTACTTCTTCTTCTTTTGCTTTTTCTTTTTAGGCCATTGATTTTTTTAGGTTGAAATGAGCTCATTTTTCCCCCTATGGGGTGAGTATTTTCCTGGAACAAGAAGAAAAATGATTCATCTTTACCTACTAATAAAAGTTTCTAGCAGTTTTGCATCTGTCAAATCTTGTCAGTTCATTTTAAAATTTGAGCTATGGAAACTTAAATAACTTAAATATAAATAAATAACCATTTTAAGAAGCAATTATTAGTTTTCCTTCATTTCTACTCCTGCAATTTACTAATCCTTAAAGGAAAATTCTCTACTTTTTCATATGCAGTCGTATCATCAAAATGCAAGGTCAGTTCTTTGAAGTGACAATCCCAGTGCACTAGATAAATGGTCAGATGGCAAAGTGCAGATAATAGATGACCTTGAGAGCTAGGGTCTTGAAACTCTCAAGGAAACAATTATGGATGTTTTATATCATGGCTGTAAGTCATTGCCCTAAGCTTGATCTGTAGGCACGTGATATTTTCCCAATAATGCAGGGAGAAAATGGAGGAATTGACAAAGCTATGTACATGCTTACCCATAATACTTGCTGATAAAAATACAAATAATTCAAGAGAAGTCTTTAAAATTCCACTTTTCCCCACTCTCCCAATCATATAAGTAAAGATCTGGGGAAGAAGTTTGCCTTGTATCATGATGATAAACTTGTAGCATCTTATCATAAAATAACACATTATCTTATGATTGCTGACGGTTTTTATGTTCAGTTGTTCACCTTTGGAACCATGATGCCGTTGTGAAACAAAGTCATTTTGCTAAAAAAAAAAAAAAGACGTAGAATTATGAATTGCACAACCAAACTTTATCTATCTGTCAATCATCTATCTATCTATCTATCATCTACCTATCTCTTTTTCTCAGTCTTTGCAGGTCTCTCTCTCCCTCTCTCTCATCTATCTCTCTCTCTCATACACACACACAAACACACACACACACACACGATATGATAATCTTACTTTTTGGTATGTCAGTTTTCTAGATTACTAATCACAAGTTTTTCCAAAAATTATTTAATTATTCTAAAATTTGATTCCTTTATTATTAAAAACAAATATCATCTGGAACTTTCTAAACTAACATGTCATTTTTTCCCTCTCTGTTGGCTAGAACCAGTGTCCATCAAAATTGTTATGTCTACCCTATAACTATACAAGGACTATCTCTAGGGTGCCTGGGTATGGAGAATTTTAAGGAAATCAATAGCCAAATCTTCAAATTCCAAACAACCAAGCTGCTGCAATTGAAGACTCATTCAGTTTCTCCTTTCCTATTTTCTCTTTCACAATCAGACCTTTTTCCATTTTAAAAGAAAGTCACACCTCTTAACAACCCAAAACCTAATGATTAGAATTTCAGATATTCTGCTTTAGGCAAGGTATGAGAGTATTTTGCTTGGGAAGGAGGGAGTAAGTCAAATATTTAGGGGCCAAAAGAATGAACTGTGAGAATCAGTCTACGCACTGAACAAGAATTTCGAATTTCACCCATCAAGCACATAGTAGGATGCATATCTTGCCAGTGATTTGGAAGTTGAAGTAATCTATTTTATGTGGGGCTGGAGCATTTAATTGGTGGTAATATTTTTCCTTCCACCACTCTGATTGTCAGCTTTTAAGATAGTAGCTTCTCAGGCAGCTTGGATTCTGAAATCAGAAGAAGTAGACCGGAGCTCACAACCGACTTGTATTGAGTACACAAAGTATGAGATAAATGGATATTTTTGTTTATTTGTTTGCTTACTTGCTTGCATTAGCCCCTACAAGTTTGAGGTTGCTAATTATCTCTTCATAGTCTGGTCGTTTGAGACTGATAGTGTGTTTCTTGATATTATATGAATAAAACTGAACAGATATAAAAAGAAAAACAGAAATGATGATGCATAAGTAACAGTTATGTAGGAAAGCAGCCTCTTCTGTCTCAGGAGGTACATTTTAAGTAATATTTATCTTGTAATGCATAAAAATTATTTATCAATATTTGTAGTATATATTTAAATTGTAAATATATATTAATTGTGATAGCTATCAAAAAATTTTATAGCACTTAGAAACATGGTTGTAGAAAGTTTAAAATCATATTTTGACTTCTACATTGGTTTTAATTTATACAAAAATATGATAGAATAATCAGCAATAGACTTTTCTGCTGAAAAGCATGTATTTGACATAAAGTAAAATACATATATATAATATAAATATTATACATAAATATATACACACATATATATGGTGGGCTTATCAGTGGAAACAAAAGAGAAATCCTGTAAAATCTCCAACTTCTGAAGAATTTTTAATGTATTTTAAATAAATGGCAGGGGGCATCTCAATGGTATTGAGATTCCATTAGATGCATTAAAACAAAAATAAAATGGTACATCATTTTATAATGTTAAAATCTACAGCAGATTGAAAACTACATCCATTGCAACTATGATAAAACATTTTAGATGTCAAAGTGAAAGTTTGGAAGGAGGCATATATGTATACAAAATTATTTCAATGAGTATGAGAACCAAATACCTGGCTTAATTAGAAAAATAAGCCATGAGGCTCAAGAAATTCGAGAATCAGTGCTTTCAAAACAAAAATTAAAATCTGAGTTGCTTAGACTCATAACCAACCCTGAACTGCTATGGTCCCAGTTCTATAAACTTTCATAATTTTTTTTTACTGAAAAAACATAAAATATTAAAATTTATATACTGATAAAATATACGGAAGGCAACAATGAAAACACAAGAAAATGTTAACCATTTTGGGGCTACTGAATACGGGCCGGAAAGATGATCATTTGTGATTTGTTAATCTTGTCAACCTTTGGATGTTGAGGTCAGACCTATGCCTGGAGAGATGTAGCAGGGACCCAGTCACAAAGTCAAAGGGGGTGCCTGCAAACTAGACCTAGAGATAGCGCTCTGAATTGAGGGTGAAAAACACCACACACAGTCCACCTTTGTCAGTTTTCCTTTGATCTGGCTTCTATAATGTTATAATACAACAACTACAGGATGTTTTCAAAGCTAGATTTCCACTTGAACTGTTGCTGCTACAGTAATCTCACTTAGAAGAGAAAGACAGTGTATAAGTTTCCTAGGAATGCTCTAACAAGTTACCACGAATTGGGTGACTTAAAACAACAGCAATATATTTTGCAGCCAGAAATCCAAAATCAAGGTGTTGGCAGGACTGCTCTTCCCCTGAAGGCTCTAGAGGAGATTGTCTTTCTTGACTCTTCTGCCTCAGCTTCTGGTGATACCAGGCATTTCTTGGCTTGTGGCTATGTCACTCCAATCTTTGCCTCCATGGCCACATTGCTTCCTCTTTGTCTCTGTGTCTTTTCATCTTCTTGCTATCTCAAATTTCCCTCTATCCTTTTTCCTTTAGAATATTTGTCATTGCATTTAGGGTTTCAGACCCACCCAGAAAATCCAGGATGATCTCATTTTGAGACCCTTAATTACATTTGCAAAGACTTTTTCCCCTGCCCACCCCTTCTCCTAACAGGCAATAAGGTAAGATATCAGGTTCTGGAAATTAGAACATGAACATGTATTTTAGGAGATCACCATTCAACCTATTATATGCAGTAAACAAGGGTAGCTGCTTTCTGTACTTATGAATGCCTGGCCACATCTAGATGTGAGGTTGTGCAGCAGAGTCACAGAAATGTATGGGTGGGGGGTGGGGGGGAGCAGCTTCTACAAAGATGGTTATGAAAAGCTTAGAAGAGGCTTCTCAATAACCCTCTCTTTTTCCACTTTTCGTCATCCATTCCATTACAATCGTACAGGAAAATTGAGAACAGTTTAATGGCAAAGAAGTTATTAGAATCCTAGAGTTTAGGCAGTTGTTGGAGAATTAAATAAGCTAAATTTTGGAAGATTTTAGATATGGGCTATTTTGGGGGGTAGATCCTTTTGAAAAATAAGAAAGGGTAAGGACCACTGCTGCTTGGAACTCTGAGCAAACCTCAACTAGGCTGTTTGGATTGGCTCTTCTATGGGCATTATGGGTGGCCTTCATGACCTGGCTTTTTCTGCTGTGAAATAAAGCAAAAAAAAAAAAAAAAAAACAGAAAAGTTTCTGTTATAGACCTAAGGGTGGTCTAGTGGCTCATTTTCAGCTATGGGAAGTGGTTCTCTGACTTTAGCATGCCTCAGAATCACTTACACACCTTGTTAAACCCTACATTGCTAGGCCCCACTCCCAGAGTTTTTGATTCAGCAGCTCTGGTGTGGGACAAGAAATTTGCACATTTAACATATTTGCAGGTGAAGCTGATGTTGCTGGTCAATAACTCACACTTTGAGAAACATTGGTCTAGGTTTTAGTCCTATTTTTAGCTTCCAAAAGGAATCCTAAGTGAGTCCATCCGGATGTTCTCATTTGTTTAAACTTTATGAAAAATAATCACATAAGAGTAGTGCAGAGGTTTTCAAATTTTAATAATTAAATTAGTCACCTGAAAATGTTAAATCTCAGAATCCTGCCTGAAAGTCTGATTCAGTAGATCTGAAGTTGGTCCTAGATTCTGCATTTCCAACTAACTTCCAGATAATGCCAACGCTCTTAGTTCAAAAACCACAGTTTCTCACTAGCAAAGTAATAGAGAACATTCATTTTCCTGACAGTTACTGGAACCTGGAGCAGAGCGCACGCCCAGACTATGGCAGCAGGTCTTGGTTTGAGCATATCATCTCTGGTATGTAATTAAATCCATCTTTGGCTTTCAGAAGGAACACAAAGAGTCTCTGTTTTTCTCACCTCCCTTCACTACATAATCCCGTCCTGAGCTTATTTTTCCTCCTCGCACAACGAACCAGGGTCAAGGATTGTGTATTTTATTTTGTCACAATATAAGAGGTGAAATTTCCATTAAAAGATTAGACTGGAATTCAATGGGGAGATTATTTGGCTTTTTTTGTTGTTGTTTTTGGAACTTCTGTACAGAACTTAAGTTGGTAAAATAATGTTGAGACTTTCTCTTACCCAGAAGCTTCCCACTTGCTGCTGTAGGGGTGACAGCAAACCTGCTTCCCTTTGCCTGGCTTGCTTATCTTTAGCATGCTGTTGCGAACCGACAGATCTTGTCCCTAACCAGACTAGTAAGGAAGTGGGCAGAGATTCCTAAATGCAGTCAGAGGGAAAGAAGAAAGAATATGTGCTTTTGTCTTTATTTTGGTTTTCTTTGTTGTTGTTGTCCTTGCTGTCTTTGGTCACAGGATTACTTCCTGAGGTTCAACTGAGGCAGCTTCATTTGGGTATAGAATAGCAGTGCTGGCTAGGAATGAATTCTTTGATATCAGCTTTTTTTTATTTTTTTATTCTTTTTATTTTTTTTCTGGCCTTAGCCTGAAGACATTTTTTTTTTCTATGAAGGCATAGTCTTGGGATGGTGCAGGGCAAGGATGAGTGTGGAGAAATGCTCTTGGTAAAAAAGACAATGGTGGTCTAGGACACCATTTCCTTGTTCTTTCTCAATCTCTGTTTATCTTTAACACACTGATTAAAGTACTAATCTGTAGGACACATTTGTAAATTAGAAAATACTACACAAAATGCTCTAAGAGTAGAGGAGGAGGAGAAAGAATGGGAAGGGAACAAAGACATATTGAGAACCTTTTGTTTCATGGGAGTAATCTCAAGTACTCTGTGTGTGTGTGTGTGTGTGTGTGTGTGACAATATAATCCTCAAGATACCCCAAGATACTAGTACTGTTATTGACATTCTATAGATGAGGACTTACAAATTCAGAGATATTAAGTAACTTTCACAAGATCACAAAATTTCTAAGTTTTAGGGTTGGAATTTGAACTGAAGTCTTTTTCTCACAAACGTAAGATTTCATGGGTCAACCAATTTATGAATGTTAGCAGATAACTACAAATTTCACTACTTAAAATTTCTTTATGCATATTAAAATGCAAGAAAGCAAAATGAATTAATTCACCATATGAAAATAAGGAAAGTGAAACTCCATCCTATGGGAAATTTCTCAATTCGTACTGATGGGAAACTCTTGATGAAGTAGTAACTGGGTGTCAACAAGGTGTCCATCATCTGTCACTCTGGAAAGCAGCAGGGAATTCTTTCTTTGCTCTTTTACTTCTATGTTCTTTTTCCTTCCTGCAGTTCATTCTGGCACAGTGAATGTTCTTTTTTGACATAAGTTTGTTGTAAGTTCCTGCTAAGGTTTTTGGCCCCTGAAAATGTGGTGGATCTTTATAGAGCAAATTGCAGATTGTGACTTTAACTTCGTTCCTCCAAACTATAAATTAATTCTCTGAAAATGAATCCTCAATGAGAACTACAAAGTCTCTTCCTGGCTTTGTGCTGCACTGCTTCTTGACCATCAGTCTAGTAATTTGCAAAATGCACATAATTTTATTCCAGTTTCACTGAAGCACAAGGTAAAATGTAAACCGCTCACTACATGAAAAGAATTTAAAGGACAATTAGAAAGCTTGAACAACAACAATATAAAAATGGTAATGTAAGAATTCCTGCTAGTATGAGCAGTTCAGTATTGATGATGTTGTACCATTTTATAACAACATTATTACAAACAATGATAATGATACATACACTTATTGAGTCCTTACTATATGCCAGGCACTGTTCTAAGATTTTTGTCTATCTTCTCTGTTTAACCTATGAGTTGGTTTTTGTGATATTTTTATTTGAAAAATGAAAATTGTGAAACAAAGAGAGGGTGTATAGTTTTCCCAGGATTATACAGATGAAAATAGATTAAAAAAAGATGTGTGCAGTATATTTCAGTGGTTACAGGTTTAAATTACTCCCATCCAGAGCCAAAAAGAAGCATGCATGTGTGCATACACACACACACACACACACACACACACACACACACACACTCAGGCCAAACATCCATAATTTTCTTTTTGAATGGCCCAAATCAATGGACTTTCATATTGTAACTGTACTTATTCTAGTAGTAAGGCAGTATTTAGATAGACCTATAATGATGGAAGTATAGCATCTTTATCTGCAAGTAACATGGTGAAATATTATTAGTTTTTACGTCTATAAGTTTTACTGCTTTATCTTTGACAAAGTCTGAAATAGTACACTGGTGACATTTTTAAAAATTAGTCTTCCGCATTTAAAGACCACTTATTATTGTCATCTATCATTGTTCGTGAAATGTCACATTGATTTTATCCTCCTTGCAATAAATGGTAACATCCAAAAAAAAAAAAACCAAATAATGATCTGACACTTCAAAATCAGCTGCCAGTCTTGGGTAGAGCAAAAATTAATAAAAGGGCAATTTTATTTGAAGGACAGTGAGGGAGAGTGAAAAAGAGAGCGAGCAATGCTCTATCAGACACTGACAATATTGACAATGGTCCAAAGTAACCTAAATTATAATATTTTGTCTTTTCTATTTAAGAGATGTCATATAAATGATAAATATAGCATGTCATATCATAGGTCTATTAAATTTTGCAGATCATAGTAAATTTCCTGAAAATAGATTTAGATATAGAACCATAGTAAAGATTGAAAATTGCAAAATCAATATACATGGAAGGCAGATTACTCCTAGATAACATATTCTGGAATTCACATGGATCATGTCACATTCGTGATATATAATCAATGATAGGGTGGCAGAATTATTTGGAATTTCATTAAAAGATTCTGATGTGATTAAAATGAATTTTATTCCTTGTGGGTACTCAAGGAATTGAGAAATTGAGCAAGGAGTCCAGATCCTTGAAATTTTATTGTCAAGTCTTCCAGGGACATTTGTTGAATTTGGACAGATAACTTGAATTATCTTTAACATAATTTCTTCATTTGTCAATGATACTAAAAACTATGAATACTTTGACCATATCCTCAAAGCTTTTAATTCATTGTATGTAGGATTGTGGCTCGAATTCTCTGTGTGCATCTAATAATCAGTAAGGTTTAGAAGCCTTTGTTTTAGAGTCACCACCACAGACACAGGCAGAGAGGAAGCTCGTAGGGCATCAAAGTGTCTTTTTGACATCAGAGTGTCTTTTACCTCTCTGAGTAGACATAAGTTTCAAGTTTGTAATAGGCAAGGAAGTGAATTTTTCTTCCAAAACCTTCTCTAATGCCCATTTGGATATCTCAGTATATAGAAGAGCATGGGAATAAGAGTGTTAGATTTGGTTTGTAGGAGGTGTTGGATAACACTGTGAGGAGGAAGGAGAGTGGATTTTTAATCTTTCTCCCAGCATGGAGAAGGACTGACCGTGTAACCATTCAGCTACAAAAAAGTGTGTGTGTGTGTGTGTTTATATATTTGTGTCTACACATTTTTTCCGTATGTTATTTCTAGCTCACTATAAAGAGAATACACTTTAAAAATATATTGTTATAGTTTGTGAAAATGGCCACAATATTTTGAAGCTCCACTCTTAAGCAACCGAGTTGATTTTTCCACTCTTGAAACTGACTGACTTTGTAAATTGCTTTGACCAATTGAATGCAACAGGAAATGTGCATGAATTTGAGCCTGAAATTCAAGAGACTTTGTATGCTTCCCCCTTTTCTCTTTAAAGCCTACTATCATGTTGAACATTCTGCACTAATCTAATGGAAGATGAGAAACTCATGGACTATATTTAGGAGGTCACAGCTTTTGAAAACTGTCTGTTCATGTCCTTTGAAAAGCTGTGACCTCTTTTTATTTTATGTTATTTTATTTTACTTTAAGTTCTGGGATATATGTGTGGTACATACAGGTTTCTTACACAGATATACATGTGCCATGGTGGTTTTCTGCACCCATTAACCTGTAATCTAAGTTTTAAGCCTTGCATGTATTAGGTATTTGTCCTAATGCTCTCCCTCCCCTTAAGCCCACCCCACAACAAGCCCCAGTGTTTGATGTTCCCATCCCTGTGTCCCTGTGTTCTCATTGTTCAACTCCCACTTATGAGTGGTGGGAGCATGTGGTGTTTGGTTTTCCGTTCCTGTGTCAGTTTGCTGAGAATGATGCTTTCCAGCTTCATCAATGTCCCTGCAAAAGACATGAACTCATTCTTTTTTAATGGCTGTATAGTATTCCATGGTGTATATGTCCCACATTTTCTTTATCCAGTCTATCATTGATGGGCATTTGGGTTGGTTCCAAGTCTTTGCTATTGTAAACAGTGCTGCAATAAACATACGTGTGCATATGTCTTTACAGTAGAATGATTTATACTCCTTTGGGTATATACCAAGTAATAGGATTGCTGGGTCAAATGGTATTTCTGGTTCTAGATCCTTCAGAAATTTCCACACTGTCTTCTACAATGGTTGAACTAATTTACACTCCCATCAACAGTGTAAAAGTGTTCCTGTTTCTCCACATCCTCTCCAGCATCTGTTGTTTCCTGACTTTTAATGATTGCTATTCTAACTGGTGTGAGATGGTATCTCGTGGTTTTGATTTGTATTTCTCTAATGATTAGTGATGATGAGCTTCTTTTAATGTGTTTGTTGGCCGCATAAATGTCTTCTTTTGAGAATTGTCTGATCATATCCTTTGCTCACTTTTTGTTGAGGTTGTTTGTTTTTTTCTTGTAAATTTGTTTAATTTCCTTGTAAATTCTGGATATTAGACCTTTATCAGGTGTGTAGATTGCAAACTTTATCTCCCATTCTGTAGGTTGCCTGTTCACTCTGATGATAGTTTCCTTCACTGAGCAGAAGCTCTTTAGTTTAATTGGATCCCATTTGTCAGTTTTGGCTTTTGTTGCAATTGATTTGATGTTTGAGTCATGAAGTCTTTGCTCATGCCTATGTCTTGAAAGGTATTACCTAGGTTTCTTTCTAGGGTTTTCATGTTTTTAGATTTTACTTTTAAGTCTTTAATTCTTCTTGAGTTAATTTTTGTATAAGGTGTAAGAGGGGTCCAATTTCTGGAAAAGCCATGACCTCTTAAATCGAACAATGATTTGAAAAAAAAGCTCAACATCACTCATCATTAGAGAAATGCAAATGAAAACCACAGTGAGATACCATCTCACACCAGTCAGATTAGGTATTACTACAAAATCAAAAAATAAAAGATGCTGGGGAGGTTGCAGAGAACGAATACGCTGTTGGTGGGAGTGTAGATTAGTTCAATCATTGTGGAGGACAATGTGGTGATTGCTCAAAGACCTAAAACCAGAAATACCATTTGAAGCAGCAATCCCATTACTGGGTATACATCCAAAGGAATATAAATCATTCTATTGTAAAGCCACATGAACACGTATGGTCATTGATTGCAGCACTAGTCACAATAGCAGAGACATGGAATCAATCTAAATGCCCATCAATGTTATACAAGATAAGTAAAATGTGGTGCATATACGCCATGGAATACTATGCAGCTACACAAAGGAACAAGATCATGTCATTTGCAGGAATATGGATGGTGTTGAAGGACATCATCCTTAGCAAACTAATGCAGGAACAGAAAACCAAATACCACATGGCTCTCACTTATAAATGGGAGCTAAATGATGAAAATACATTGACACATACAGGGCATCAACAGACACTGGGGCCTATTAGAGGATGGAGGGTGGAAGAAGTAAGAGGATTAGGAAAAATAACTAATGAGTACGAGGCTTAATACGTGGATGAGAAAATAATCTGTACAACAAACCCCCATGACACAAGTTTTCCTATATAACAAACCTGCACATATACACCTGAACTTAAAAAATATATTAAATAAGAGGTCACAACTGAGGTCTTCCCTAGACCAGCTGATCCCTTATCAATCTGAAAACTGACCATAGTCACATGAGTAGCCAGACACATGAGATCTCAAGATTCATCTAGCTGAAAAAAAGCCCAACTTCCCAACCAACAGAATAGTTAACTAAATAATTGTTTTCATAAGCTACTAAATTTTGGTATTGTTGGTATGGCAGTGTGTGCTAACTGGCGTAGACACTATTTTTCAGGGTACATGACTTGTCCTCCAACAAACACATAGAGTTAGAAAGCATTTTTTGAATCTAATAAAGTAAAAATATTTATAACAAACCCTAGCATATCATTTTCTGTGTCCTCAATATGTGGCAATCTCTAGGAACTGAAGTATATGGAAGACTAATATAGATTCTCCACAGACCAAATTACCAAGTCCTTGCTTCTTCCAAGCCACATAGTTAGCCGTCTCTGTGGAGGTAGTAATCAGTGAAAACTAATGCATATCCCTTGACTGTTTCCTCAGAAACCACGTATATGTGATTATACTCAGACAGGCATTGTGATGGGATATGGATAGAAACCAATGAACAAAGTAGGCATACCTTTTGCCTTTGAAGCTCATACAACTTATTGGGCTTTTGTATATCAAAGGGAATACATTCAAATAGTTGCACGTAAAAGAAAGAAAAAACGCTCAATTAATGGAATTTTTCTGAATTCATCACTTTAACAATTACTGAATTTTTATGATCTAGAAACCTGTGATGGGTACTGGGAATACCTTGGCAAATATACACCATCCTTACCCATGTGGAGTTTGTACTCTGTAGACAATGTCAACATTCTCCTTCCCAATATAGACTGGAGTTAAGATTCTATGTATAGGTGTGCATCTTAATAACCAGACGTTGGAGATACTAGGGATTTTCTCCAAAGATAACTGAAGACACGGAGGCAAAAAAGCAAACTGAGCCAAAAACAAATCTGAATACCCCAAATTCTAAAGCATCAAATACAAAAACTCCAAATCTGAAAATTAAAATCAGGTGTCGAGAGCTAAAAATTTAAACTATTATAGCAGTACTCATCAAGGGAAAATAAAAGAAGAGGATATAGGTAGCAAAAGGGATTTCTACATCTGTGCTATGAATTTCTAATCTAGTTCTGAGGTGCTTCAAAGATAAGTAAGGGAGCCTGGGATGTTAACAAAAAACATGGTCAGGTAGAGCTCATGCCTCTACATTCCCACCCTAGCCTGATGACAAATGTTTCTACAGCCAATAAACATGTTTAAAAGATACTGGCGTTCAGGATGAATGTGTTGACAAGGCTAGCATAGGCTCATATGTGTGTATGTGGCTTTATGGTATGATCTACAGATAGAAAGAGAAGAAAATTTAAAAAAGAAAAATAAATTAAAGTATTTCTTCCCCAAATAGCATTAGACATTGTAAAAACTCTAAATTTAATATGCAATGAAGATAGTTATGAATTGTTATAATTAACCAAATCTTAGACTAAATAATGAGGGTTTGAAGAGAGTAAGTTAATACCATGGGGAGTGAAGCCCAATTCTTCTGCCTGATGTTGAGATTTTTGCATTGTCACGGAGTCCACTCATGTCATATGATAATCTCTCCCTTCAGATGATCTCCCTTCAGATAATTGTTCCCTTTTGTCACGGCAAGTGAAAAAAAAAACTTGACTACCTGAATAATATGCATTCATTTTACATGGCAGTTGTGGTATTCTTAAGTTCGTGAAGTCATCATATTTGTCAATGTCAAACAGGGAAGCAGAACTCCTGAGTTATAGGATAAATGATTCATTATAGGACGTAGATGTTACTAAACTGTGGCAAAAACTGGAGAAGTAAAGGTCCAGAAGGAAAGGTAAAGCATCAAAGGAGTGACCTACCAGATAATCTGGGAGGCCAAGCCACTGATGGGAATTGTGGAAGCAAGGCTAAGGTGTAGGTCTATGGGAAATGGTGTCACTGCAGGCATACCACAGAGATATTTTGGGTTTGCTTCCAGGCCATCACAATAAAGAAAGACACGTGAATTTTCTTGTTTCCCAGTTGTATTAGTCCATTTTCATACTACTATGAAGAAATACCAAAGACTGGGTAATTTACAAAGAAAAATATGTTTAATGGACTCATAGTTCAGCAGGACTGGGAAGGCCTCAGGAAACTTACAATTATAGCAGAAGGAGAAGCAAACACATCTTTTTTCACATATGGGCAGGAAGAAGAGTAGAGCCAAGTGCAGGGGAAGCCACTTATAAAACCAACAGATCTTGAGAGAACTCACTATGATGAGATCAGCATAGAGGTAACTGCCCCCATGATTCAAATACTTCCCATTGTGTCCCTCCCACAAGATGTGGGAATTGTAGGAGCTACAATCCAAGATGAGATTTGGGTGGGGATACAACCAAACCATATCATTCTGCCCCTGGTCCCTCCCAAATCTCATGTCCTCACATTTTAAAACACAGTCATGACCTTCTAACAGTCCTTCAAAGTCTTAACTCATTCCAGCATTAACTCAAAAGTTGAAGTCCAGAGTCTCATCTGAGAAAAGGCAAGTCCCTTCCACCTACAAGCCTGTATAATCAAAAGCAAGTTAGTTACTTCCAAGATACAATAGGTGGGTACAGGCATTGAGTAAGTATACCCATTCCAAATGAAAGAAATTGGGACTGCTCTCATGGGTTGGCACTGAGTGTCTTTGATTTTACCAGGAGCATTGTGCAAGCTATTGGTTGATCTACCATTCTGGGGTCTGGAGAACATTGACCCTCTTCTCACAGCTCCACCAGGCAATGCCCCAGTGGGGACTCTGTGTGGGGGCTCTGACCGCACATTTCCCTTCCTCACTGCCCTAGCAGAGGTTTTCCTTGAGAGATGCACCCCTGCAGCACACTTTTGCCTGAACATCCTAGCATTTTCATACATCTTCTGAAATCCAGGTGGAAGTGTTCACCCACAGGCTGAACAACACATGTAAGCTGCCAAGGCTTGGAGCTTGCACCCTCTGAAGCAACAGTTCAAGCTGTACCTTGATCCCTTTTAGCCATGGCTGGAACAGCTGGGATGCAGGGCACCAAGTTCCTAGGCTGCACACAGCAAGGGGGCCCTGGGCTGGCCCATGAAACTGTTTTTTCCTACTAGGCCCCTGGACCTGTTTTGGGAGGGGCTGCTGCATAGGTCTCTGACTTACCCTAAAGGGATTTTCCTCATTGTCTTGGTGATTAACATTTGGCTCTTCATTACTTATGCAAATTTATGCAGAAAGCTAAAATTCTCCTCAGAAGATGGGTTTTTCCTTTACTCTACATCATTAGGCTGAAAATTTTCCAAACTTTTATGCCATGCTTCCTCTTGAATGCTTTGCTACTTAGAAATTTCTTCCACCACACACCCTAAATCATCTCTCTCAAGTTCAAAGTTACACAGATCCATAGGGCAGGGGCAAAATGCCAGCAGTCTCTTTGCTAAAGCATAACAAGAATCACTCACCTTTGCTTCAATTCCCAACAAGTTCCTCACATCCATCTGAGACTACCTCAGCCTGGACTTTATTGTCCATCACTATCAGCACTTTTTTCAAAGCCATTCAACAAGTGTCTAGGAAGTTCCAAACTTTTCCACGTTTTCCTATCTTCTTCTGAGCCCTCCAGACTGTTCTAACTGCTGCCTGTTACCCAGTTCCAAAGTCACTTCCACATTTTTGGGTATATACCCTACTCTATGGGTACTATTTATTGTATTATTCCATTTTCATACTGCTATGAGGAAATACCTAAGACTGGGTAATTTATAAAGAAAAACTCACAGTTCAGCATGGCTGGCAAAGTCTCAGGAAAATTATAATCATGATTGAAGGGAAAGCAAACACATCCTTTTTCACAAGCTAGTAGGAAGGAGAAGTTCAGAGCAAAGGGGGGGAAAAGCCCCTTATAAAACCATCAGATCTCATGAGAACTCACTATCATGAGTACAGCACGTAAGTAACCATCCCCTGATTCAAGTACCTCCCACCAGTTCCCTCCCATGGCAAGTGGGGACTATGGGAACAACAATTCAAGATGAGATTTGGGTGGGGATACAGCCAAACCATATTACTATAAAAATTATGTTTCTATTATATCATGTTCTATTAAGTATTCAATAGCATTATGTCTGTAAAAGCAATGTACATGCCTTAATTGAAAATACACTACTGCTAAAACTTGCTCACCATCATCTGAGCCTTCAATGCTTCTAGAGAGTCTTGGCTCAATGTTGATAGTCGCTGATTTATCAGGGTAGTAGTTGCTGAGGTTGAATGGCTGTGGCAATTTCTTAATATAAGACAATGAAGTTTGTCACATGTACTGAATCTTCCTTTCATGAAAGATTTCTCTGTAGCACATTATGCTGTTTGATTGCATTTACTCACAGTAGAACTCTTTCAAATGTGGAGCCTATCCTCTCAAACCATGCAGCTGTTTTATGAAAAAGTTTATTTTATTTAAATATTCTAAATCATTTGCTGTCATTTCAACAATGTCCACAGCCTCTTCGCCAGGGGATTTCATCACAAAAGATCACTATCATTTTTCTTGCTCATCCATAAGAAGCAACTCCTCTTCCATTCATGTAATATCATAAGATTGCAGCAATTCAGTCATACCTTCAGGCTCCACTTCTAATTCGATCTCTCTTGCTATTTTCTCTACATCTGCAGTTGTTTCCTCCATGGAAGTCTTGAATAGCTCAATGTCACCCATTAAGGTTGGAATTAATTTATTCAAATGCCTGTTGATGTTGATGTGTTGTCCTCCCATTCACAAATTTTCTTAATGGCATGTAGAAGGGTAAATTCTTTCAAAAAGTTGTACATTTACTTTGCCCACACCCATCAGAGAAATCACTACTTATGGCAGCTACATATAGCTTTATGAAATTTATATCTTAAATAATAAGACTTGAAAGTCAAAATTACTTCTACGACTGCAGATGGGTGTTGTGTTAGGAGTCATTAAAACGCATTAGTCTCCCTGTACATCTCCATCAGAGCTCTTGGGTGATGAGATACATTGTTAATGAGTAATAATATTTTGAAAGGAATCTTTTTTTCTGAACAGTAGGTATGAAGACTGGGCTTAAAATATTTAGTATACCATGCCATAAGCAAATGCGCTGTTATCAAGGCTTTGTGTTTTCATCTATACAGCACAAGAGAAGTAGATTTGGCATAATTTTTAACCACGCTAGAATTTTCAGAGTAGAAGGGAACATTGGCTTAAACTTAAAGCCACGGACTACATTACATACATCCCTATTAAGACAGTAAGCCTCTTCTTTAAAGCTTTGAAGCTGGGCTTTGACTTTTTCTCTCTAGCTGTAAAAGTCTTAGGTGATATCTTTTTCCAGTAGAAGACTGTTTCATCTCCACTGAAAATCTGTTGTTTAGCATAGCCATCTTCATCAATGATCTCAGCTAGATCTTCCAGATAACTTGCTGTAGCTTCTACTTTAGGACTTGCTGTTTCACCTTGCACTTTTATATTATGGAGATGGATTCTTTCCTTAAACCTCATGAAAAGATCTCTGCTAGCTTCTAACTTTACTTCTGCAGCTTCTTCACTTCTCTCAGCCCTCAGAGAATTCAAGAGAATTGTGCCTTGCTCTGAATCAGGCTTTGGCTTATGTGAATGTTGTGGCTGGCTTGATCTTCTATTCAGACCACTGAAATCGTTTCACTTTCTTTCATTTGCATGTTCACTGAAGTAGCGCTTTTAATTTCCTTCAAGAAGTTTTCCTTTTGCATTTACAAATTGGCTGTTTTTTGCAAGAGGCTTAGCTTTTAGCCTATCACAGCTTGCGACATATCTTCCTCACTAACCTTGATAATCTGTAGCTTTGAATTAAAGTGCGAGATGTGTAACCATTCCTTTCACTTGAACACTTAAAGGGCATTGTAAGGTTATTGCTCTATTCTGCGGAATAGAGAGGCCTGAGGAAAGGAAGAGAGATATGGGAATGGCTGGACAGTGGAGCAGTTAAGACACACAAAACATTTATCAATTAAGTTTGCCATTTTGCATGGGTGCTGTTTGTGGCACACCAAAATAATTATAGTAGTAATATCAAGGATCACTGATCACAGATCACCATAATAGATATAAAAATAATAATAAAGTTTGAAATATTGCAAAAATTACTGAAATGGGATAGAAAGGGACAAGGTGAGCAGATGCTATTGAAAAAATGATGCCCATGGATTTGTTTGATTCAGGGTTGCCACAAACCTTCCATTTGTTAAAAAAAAAAAAGCAACATCTGGAAAGCCCAGTAAGGGAAAGAACGATAAAACAAGGTATGACTGTATCTCTACTGATCTGCTCCCAAGCATGTGGAGATGAGCCTAGGGCTACTTTTGGCCAACAAAGTAAATGAAAAAAAAGTGCTAGATATAAAGGAAAGGAAAGAGCAGCTAGACTCTGCCACCATTTCTGCGACTGTCTTTCACCTAATTTAACCATGACCTTCAAAGAGCAATGGCTACTACTTACTTCTATCTTCCAAACGTCATGGAATTTCCTGTTTTGGCCAACTCTGATCTGGTAAAATGCAGGGAAAGGATTTCAAAAGCTGTAATGCCAGCTAAACCAAATTGATGTGCTTCGAACTACCACAGTTGCTATAGGTTGAGCTGAACATAATGTCCAGGTAGATGAAATCGATGTCCTTGAATTCTGTTCATTTAAGCTGATAAGAAATATTTGTTAGTAGGTCTTAATAATGGGAGACACAGACCTCAATTTTGTCACAGTACTATATCTGAGCCAAGAAAAGCAGATAAAGGCATTAAATCATTATTCTGAATAATAAATCTCTATGCCTGCATCATCAAAGTAGCTTATGAGGAAACTATGTAAGAAAAATTTGCGTTAACTTGGTATCAGCTCTAATTTTTTATTCCATTCTGATTGAACCCATACAAAACATTAACAGTCCTTTTATTTAAATTAATGAAAATAGTGCATTATATAACATCATTTCCTATGTATTTACTATTACTTACTTAATTGCACCCGTGTTCTTAAGTATAAGACTTAAGTAGATTTTACAGTTTCATTATATACAGTCCTATTAGGACCAAAGTTATCAGACATAAAATGTTTCTGGATCTCTCCTCGAATTTTCTGGTGCCCCTTTGCAGTCAGCTCCCCTCAACTCAGCCTCTAGTAACCAATGGCCAGTTTTCAGTTACTAAAATTTTGTGTTTTTCGTTAATTTCAAGCAAATGGAAGCAAGTGTTCCATCTTTTCTGTTTGTCTTCTTCACTTAGTATAGGGCTCCAGAGATTCAGTCATATATGGATTTTATACCTTTTAATTGTTAAATATTATTCTGTTTAATAAATATGTTACACTTTGCTAATCCTTTCACCAGCGATGGATATTAGGGTGTTTCTGGTTTGATGCTATTAGGAATAAAGTTATTATGATAACTTAGTACACATTTTCATGTGGACATATATTTTTGTTTCTCTTGGAAAATACCTAAAAGTGGGATTGTTGGATTATATAAAATGTGTTTAATTTCATGAGAAATCACCAGGCAGTTTGCTAAAGTGACTTACAGTTTTTCATTCCTACACTAATATATTAGAGTGCATATTGTTTCATGTTCTAAAAAACATTTATTTTCTGTGTATGTGTGTTGGTATGTGTGTGTGTGTGTGTGTGTATGTGTGTGTTTAAACTGGCCATTCTACTGGGTATAAAATTGTATGTCCTTGTGGTTTAATTTTTTTTTTTTTTTTTTTTTTTTTTCTTGACGGAGTCTCATTCTGTCGCCCAGACTGGTGACACGATCTCGGCTCACTGCAACTTCCGCCTCCCGGGTTCAAGCAATTTTCCTGCCTTGGCCTCCCAAGTGGCTGGGTCTACAGGCACGTGCCACCATGCCTGGCTAATTTTTTTATTTTTAGTAGAGACAGGGTTTCACCATGTTGGCCAGGCTGGTCTTGAACGCCTAACCTCAAATGATCCACCTGCCTCAGCCTCCCAAAGTGCTGGGATTACAGACGTGAACCACTGCACCCAGCCCTTGTGGTTTTAATTTTTACTTACCTCATGATAAATTATGGGAAGTATATTTCAATAGGCATATTTGCCATTTATATAACTTCTTTGTAGCAATACCAGTTCAAATGTTTTGCTCATTTTAAAATCAGTTTATATTACTATTATTTTTGATTTGTAAGAGTAACTCATATTCTGAATACAAGCTCTCAATTCAATATATATTTTGTAAATATCTTCCCTCACTTTGTGACTTAGTTTTACATTCTTTAAATGCCTTTTGAATGATGAAATGAAGTTTGATGACTTTCGATTTGTCTTTTTAAAAGCCATATTATGTTGAGTCATTTAGTAAGTGTTTAACATTATAAGAAACTCAAAGAGTAATTTATATTCTAATGCATATTTAGAAAAGAAAAAAATTGAAAATTAATGAGGTAATCATTTCTCTCAATAATTTTATTAAAAACAAAATAAACATAAGAAAATGAAAAGAAATAAATACTAAATATAACAGCAAAAATTAATAAAATAGAAAACATTTATTGTATTATAGAGTTTCAGCAAAGTTAAGAAATGTTCTGTAAATAGACTAATAAAATACATCAGCTTCAGACAAACCTGATTACAGAAGACAAAAGCTTAATTAACTTAATGAAGATACAATAAATGAGATACCACTATAGGCACTGTGGAGATTAAACAAATAATAACAGGGCATTATGTACGAATTTATGTTGATACATTTGAAAATGTTGAATGGATAAATTGTATTACTTACCAAAACTTATTCAGGCAGAAATAAGAAATAGAATACCCAAATATTCTTATAATTATCATATTAAATCAATTAAATGTGTAATTAAATTTAATTATACAAAGAAAGAAGATAAAGGAAAAAAACAGTATCTGCTTCCAGATGGCTACATTCTTAAGTTCCATTAAATATTTAAGGAAGAAAAATTTCCAATATCATGCCAAATCTTCCATAGAATAGGAAAAAATGGTACATTTCACAATATATTTTAGTAAATTATCCTAATCTTGATACTGAAATGTTATGAGAATTTATAAAGAAGAAAACGTATAGAACAATATTTCTCAAAAATACAAATTAAAAAGTCAACAATATGTTAGAAAGCTGCATCTAACAATACATAAAATGAGCAAAGTATGATTACTAAGCTGGATTTATCTCAGAAATGTAAGGTCAGATTAACATTTAAAAGCAACCACCGTAATATGCCATATTTTCAAAATTAAAGAGAATTATGAGATGACTATACAAACACATATAGAGAAAAATTGACAAACTCAAAATCTTCTCATAATAGCAAATTAAGATTAGAAAATAACTAATCTAAACCAAATTGTTTTTATCTGGTAAACGATCTCAATAAAACCTAACAAACACGCAAACACTTATAGCAAAATGAATACTTACTGTTGAAACAAAGCATTCCCTGTGAGACTGATAATTAAATGTGAATAGTCTTTAAGTTTAGAAAGAACCATACTATAATTCCAGCTGCTCTACATTTTGCTGATATGTCCTTAAACAAATAAAATACATATGCATAAATAGGCATATAAATTTATAACTACATAAATGATTAAGAAATGATGAAATGATGTATAAGGAAGTGAAAAGAAGAATTAAAGTTCTTATTATCTGCATATAATATACTAATACACACAAAAGATCCAAAAGAATCTTCAGAAACTATTACACTTAAAAAGGGGATTGTACAAGTTTGTTATTATTCAAAAATTAATAGTATTTTGCATATTGCAATAAAGAAGACACATATGATCCAAGAATAAGCAAATAATATTCAATTTTTTATAGATTAGGATATTCAAATTTTATAGATATCAGTGATCCTTACTTTATAGACATAATGTAACACTAAACAAAACCAAGTATTTTATTATTTCATAACAATTAATAGGTTTATTTTTAAATGTATGTGATAAGGCAAAGTGCAGAGAATAGTCCATGCATTCTTGAAGAAGAAATAAGAAGATGGTTAGACTTATTCCACCAAAAAGTAAATACTATTGTCACACTGCAGTAAATGAGATAATAGGATTATTACTTTAAGGGAATGTAATAGACCAATGGAGAAACATTGAAAGCCCAGATTGATCCATCCCTTTGTAGACACTTGACATTTGATGTATGACAATGTTACAGTTAAGAACTCTGTCTAGGATTTTAGTTATGTAACATTCCCAAACAGGCAAAACAAATCTGTATCATTTAGAAAAGCATAAGTCATTTGGTTAAAAGGGCAAGTAAAAATATGGGATTTGATATAATTTTTATCATGGCTGTTTTCCAAGGATGAGAGATTTTTATGAATGGGAGGAGCACTAAGAAAGCTTCTGAGGTACAGGGAATTGTCCTTTTTTGCCTAGGTTGATGGTTAGACAGAGGTTAGCATTTTAGAAAAACCAAGCTTAGTTTAATGTTTAATGAAATTATCTGTAGATAGATAGATAGATAGATATTCTACTATGAATATTTAAAGTCATACACAAAAAAAACAGGGGACTTTAAGTTCAGAAAGAACCATGTTGTAATTTCAGCTCCCCTACATGTTGCTGCTATGTCCTTTAAGAATTGCTTAGTGACCCCCAATGCTTAAGTATCTTACTCTGTGAAATAGCGATGACATTTATTTGAATCGTTGTCATGAGAATTCCAGATATTTGGCTATTCAGGAACTAGTTAATGCTGCCACTAACAGTTATTGTTTGTGATTGTCAGACAGCCTCTGAAATTCTTTATAGGTATTAACTCTTTTAATTCCCACATTCACTTTATCAGATAGGTACTATTATTATAGAATTTCCCTCTAACTATGACCCTTTCATTAGGAGTAAAGCTTCTGTGAGTTACATTACAAATCTCTGTGAGACAGACATATCTCTATCTTGGTTACTATTAAGTCCAGTACTAAATTAACATGTTTAAATTCTGACCTCAGGGTAGCCTTAAAACTAGTCACAGATACAGGTCACTGTAAATTATCTGCTTGGACTCACCATTTGTTTTTTCAGAACAGAGCAATTAAACTTTAATTGAGGAAATAAGAATTCTCTAGGAATGGCATAAGATTAATGCAGTTCTACTCTCTTACCACCTCATAAATTCCTCTGAGAAGGAACACAGTGTTTTCACTGGAATAAAATCCTGATTAGGGCAGGTGAGTACTTGTAGAACAAAGAAGGAGTTAAGCTGGTGTCCAGGTTTTGAGAATAACATTACAAGTATTCTTTGGGAGGCAAGAAAAATGATTGTTTGCTTTTGAGAAGAAACGGAGAATAATGAAGTGGAGACAGGGCAGAAAGAGGAGGAGAGAAGGAGAAAAAGAAGGAGGAGGAAATCTGCAACTTTTCAATAAAGTTATTGAAGCTCACAAAATTCTTAATGCAGCAACTGTAAATTTTTGCAGAAACCATTTGAAGCGCTTCATTTAGTGCCCTCATGGATAAGGGGCAAAGCTTGTTATATCAATACAGAACCATAAGACAGAGCAGATCATAAGAAAGCAGAAACTCCAGAATCAGCAGATATCCTTGGGGAAAAGTTTGGTCAGTTCATCAGGATGGAACTAGGAGCATGAGCTAAGATCACCAAGGTGTCCAAGCGCCAGGGGTCTTTAAATCACAACTATGATCTAGAAAAATAGAAACAAAATGCCAGATGAAAGATAACAGTGGCCTGGAGTAACCCAGTAGATTCATGGAGGAAGTGGGAAATAATATTTCATTTCATGTGGGGGAAAAGCAAACAAAATCATTGAGCTTATTTGCAAATGCAAGAGCTGAAGGCTTTCATAATAAACATAAAAATAAGTCTTATATGATTCTTATTTTCTTTGTAATTGTCCCTAGAAGGTGACAGAATGAAAAATGCAAGATGTTAACCCACCTCCCCATTCTGCAATGCTAAGACTTTCCTTGGAGGTCATACACAACACTTAGCTAGGAACTCCCACGATTATTGATGGCAGCAGCCAGCAGAATAAAAATTCCATAGGTAGGCAGTAAATATTTGAAAAGACCTTTCAGTTTCGGGAATGGTTTATATTGTTGCTTAAAAATGTAGTTGGAGATCCATGGGAGCCTATGATTGGGTGTGGCATGTTTTACAAATGATCCCCATTTGTCCTGAGTGGGAAACATTCCACCCTGTAAATGTCAGTTTCACACTGACCAGACATGATGAATGAGTACTCTGGCTCCTATTAATATGGAGGTCACACATTTAGAAAAAAAAAAAAAAAATAGAGACGATTGCAAAATTAATTCTCCCTCGCAGTCTGGCTAAAATGATAGGAAAGGAAATGGGAAGAGTGAGTTAGCAAAAATATGAAACATCAAGTTTCTTTCTGAATGTCTCTCTGAGCTTCCAACTTCATAAAGGAATTATTTTAATCATATTGAAAAAAAATGAGAGGGCTTGAAATACGATCGCAGATGGAAACTCTGACACAGGGAAGTATAGCATAAATATCTAGGCACTCAAGCCTGGGATATTGCAAGCATGATTCCATAGCTCAACCCCTGAAAGGAATAATAATTACTATTTGGCTATTTGTCAAGGTGAGGGTTCCACTGGAGGGAACGTCTTATTCAATTTGGGAGCTAAAATTACACAACTGGTGAGATATTAAATAACAGCACAAAACTGAAAAGAGAAAGAAGGCAAGTAAGTAGCGGAATTGTAAGTGAGGCAAAAGTAGACATAAAAGTGAAAAGGGCCTAAAAGAGAGGGTAGTTGGACTCTCAGGTGCTAATTTGGGTTTAATATGATCATATGCAAATTTGCATGATGTTTTTGTAATCTATATATGTGTTTATTAATGATAAATTATGTCACCTTGCAATTAGTAAGTGTGGTAAACTGATTAATCAACCACCAAATATTTATTAAGAGCCTAATCAAAGCCAGTGCCAAGTGTTGTAGAGGATGTATAAATTATAGTCCTTATCTTGTAATTTACTTGAGGAATAAGATTATACACACAAAATCTAGCAATATTAGACAAAATATGGCATATTCTAAGTGAGTGGTATTAGTACTATACCATGGGATTTCACAGAGGGAAAACAGCCTGCATGCTAGGTGAAAAAATTCATGAAGGTACAGGTGGGGACAGAACACAGAGTATGTACTGCAGATTTAAGCTTTGAGGATCAATTTGTATTCCTTTTTTGAATATACATTAGACAAATACATACAGTGTGTACTTTCAACATTCTGGAAAGGGTACTAGTGTTGGATACACAAAACAAGTTGAGCCTCTGGTAATACAAATTATCTTTCAAATTAGGTGAATCATTTTTTATTGCTTGGTTTGGCAGAATGAGTCAGGAATATCGGCTTCTGTCTTTACGAAATAATCAGCATATTCTCTGGGGAAAAATTGCTTTAGTGTGTTGTGGAATGTTCCTTGGTCCCTTGGCTTTAAATACAGCCCTACAGTAAACTAAGAAATAGATGAATTGCACTAAATATATGTTAAATATTAAGCTGTTTTATCTGAAAATTGCTGTATGAATGTTGGGGGTTGGTGTTTAATCTCTAGTATTCTTAAAGAAAAGACCAGCTTATATATGAGTTACTACAAAAATATTTAGGCATCACCGTGTTTTATGAAGGAGGCCCCTGAAGCCCCTGGGTAGGGGTCAGAGCAAGGACAGACACTTTTTCTTGACAAAGGTATTAAGGTATCCATTATAACCTTCTGACCATCAAATTACTCTCTGTTTGTCATACCATTTTAAATTTAAATGGTACCAGGGCCTTAAATGTCAGGATTTCTGTTATAACTTAGACTCTAGTGTCTTTAATTAATGCTTCATGTTCCTGTTATGGTTATTTAGAATTTGCTGAAATCCCTAGAGCCATAAATTTCTTTTACAGGTCTTAGCGGTATGAACTTTAACAAAACAGCTATAAAGGGGTAATAGGCAAGGGCAGTATATCACAGAGCAGCAACAGCAAGATGGGAGGAAGGAGGGAATATTTTGCAAAGAGTTTAAAAGATTTTGTTTTTGTCGAGGGGTTTGAAACAGGAACAAATTGTACGTAAAACTAAGGCAAGAAAGCATGATCTCCTTTAATGTCTTGAGTAGGTGTAAGTTGCCACCTTTCACAATATATAGTTTCATTGAACTCTCATTCCATTCAAATCAAGTTCATTTAACTGAACGCATTTTCTTCCAATGCCTACTGTGTGTCTAATGTTTTCTTGTTGCTAAGGAAGCTATAGAGAAAGAAAAAGGCAAGCTCCTGTCTCATTAATCTCAAAAACTAGTTTTGGAAGCAAGATTAGCAGATATGAAGCAATTATAGACCATTACCATAAATCTGCCAAGGTGCATATAATAGTCTGAGAATTTTGAATGCTACTGCATCTCACAGGGAAAGACCCAGTGAGAACCAGAATTATCACGGGATCAACCCAAAGTAGCAAACATGAAATGTTTCTTGTAAAATGGAGTAGCCATTGGAACGTGGAAACACAGGAGAAGGCCATTCCAGAGGAGAGAATGGCACAAAAAACTCACAAAGACAGAGTAAAACATATGGCATCATATAGTGGATAAAAATGTATTTTTAGATTCAGAAAGATCTAGTTATAAATTATTTACTGTTACGTTATCTGTTTATAAAAGTAAGAACTAGCTGAAGAGAAATGGTGGTTGGAATTTTAAATATTTCAAAAATATTTAAAATGGTTGAAATAGGAATTAAAATCCACTTAGGGGTATTTTAAACATAAACTGCTTATATAAGGTTGGACAACAGGTTAATATGCTAAAGTTGTTTTGTTGTTGTTGCTGTTGTTGTTTGCGTAACAATTCTTCAAATTTCTGTTAGCTTTCCATTTACACAGAATGATCAAAAAGGGAAAGAGATGGGGAGGAAGACGGGATGGAAATCCATTTATAATCCAAATGTATGAACTCCCAATAGGGCATACCATCCCACTCCATCCCAAAGTGCAAATTACCTATATTTGCACTTCAAAACAATATGTTTACAAAGGAAAAAAAAAAAAAAGTTGTAAGTTATTTCTTTAAATACACAGACCTGCACTGATGAATGGTGTTGATTTTTTTTTAATTTTTGTAATCTAGAAATTAAACCCAATAGCAATAGTGAGATCTGCTACAACAATGGATGGTCAGTATATCAAGACTTCTCTTAGATCACTGTTTCCATATTCCATAATAAATATTTATTATTTGATTTACTTTACTTGATAATTTTTTAATTATTAGAGTTATTTTGAATTTATTTATTTTATAAATATTTGTGAAATGTTTTATCATTTAAGTCAGGGTAGACTGGGTGATGCTGTAGTAACAAATAACCATAAAACCACAGTAACTTAAAACACTGTGTGCTTACTCTTTCTCCAAGCTACGTGTACCCATTCCAAGTCACCGATGTTCTGTTCAGACAGTCCTTATTCATGAAATAACATTAACAGAGCCTCTACTATCTGGAAGATCTTCAGTTTCTATGACAAATAAAGGACGGAGACATGGCAAATTGCATGCAGACTCTTATGGAGCTGTTTCTCAGAGTGGCCATTCAGTTCCAGTCACATGGATCATGCCTAACTTTAAGCTTGGTGGTGGAAGGGTGTAACACTAACATGAGGCAAAGAAAAAGAAAACCAGAAATTTAGATAAGTGCTAATTAATCTAACAATGAGTACTGAGACTTCAGATGGGAAAGATATAAAATTCCTCTGACTTAATGATGTTCCCATATTTGTTGGGAGATAGAGATATTAAACATGTAAACTATAAATAACAATATGAAATAGTGGTAAATGCCATGATGAAAAAAAAAAAAAACAGGGCAGTAAACTATAGAACAATGGAGACAGGAATGCCTTAGCTGTGGTAGTCAAGAAATAACCCTCTGAATAGTTTAAAACAAACCTGAAAACTAAATACTTAAGGGTTATTCTGCTCTGCCACAATGTGTTATTCAGGTAATAGCACTCTATACAACAAATTCTTAAACACTGAGGGGAAAAAGAAAGAGACACTGCCTCATTACTGTAAGGTGGGGATGGAAGTCAGAGTTCTTCCCATTGATTCCACTTGGGAAGGGTGGAAATTCATTGCTTTAGGGGTGGGATGAATGTTGAAGCTTTGCCCACAGGGTTTATCATGGAAGCGTACCCCCTCATTACTGAAAGATGTGTCTAGAAGTCAGAATTTCAACACAGGTTGAGAGATGGGGGGCCTATGCTATGAATTTAGTGTAGAGATTATATACCACAAGGTTCCACTCATGGACTTCACTGCTTCAGCATGCATTGGGGAGGGGGGTGGGTGTGGCTTTCTTTGAAGTGTTCACCTTAAGAACAGAATGATATTGTTAAAATATTCTTTTGTAACCTTGCTTTTCTGGTCTTTCGGTTAAATACAGCAAGCAAGCACAAAGTTTTATATGCAACTGTTGGAAATTCTCGATTGAGGGCTTTACTTAAACATTGAGATTGGGATATATATATACAGAGAGAGAGAGAGAGATGAGAGAGAAAGAGAGGTGTGTGTGTGTGTGTGCGAGAGAGAGAGAGAGAGAGAGAGAGAGAGAGAGAGAGAGAGAGAGAGAGAGAGATCCCAATCTCAAAAAAGAAAAAAAAATCTCAAAAAAGTAAAAAAAGAAAGAAGAAGAAGACAGAGAACGCACCTGTCATTGTTCCTCACGTTTCCAAATTCTTAGCCTGTCTGCATTTTTTTCTCTGATTTCTGTTTAGAGTCTCGATAGGTGGCTTTTGTGTTTTTTTCCATTTTTTTTTTTTTTTTGTCATTTGCAGAAGGAATAAAATGGAATGTATTTACTCTGTCTTGTTCAGAAATGAAATCTTCCCTAAATGTAGCTAAACAAACAAACTAGGCAAAAAGATAAAAGGAGAATATTGATACTTGATTGAATTAATGAATACACTTCTATATGATTCAAAGAATAAATCATAGAGGAAGAATCATAGAAGACATCATAGCTGAAGCCAAGACAAATTTTAATTGAAAAATAAAGAAAATACTGTATGCCAAAATACATACACTGCAGCCAAAGTCATGGTAATATGGAAATGTATTGCTTTAAATAAACATACTAATAAAGATTCAAAGATGAGAATCAGTTACTTAAGTATGCATCTTAAGAACGATTAAATGAAAAGAAGAACTAGGAAGGAAATAATAAAAATATAAGTAGAAATTAACAAAATAAAGGACTTATATACTAGTCAAAATCAATAAGATCTTGCTTTTTAGAAAATGTAATAAAATTAAAAATTCTTTAGTGTTTCTGATGAAGAAAAAGAAAAAAAGGATAAATCAACGACAGTACAGATGAAAAGGAGACATAATTACAGATCTGTCTGATATTAGGAAGATTATCATATGATGTTATCAACAATAATATGTTTGAAAATTCAGTTGATATAGAACTGATAAAACTGAAAAAAGAAAGAAAGAATATGAGGATTTATATAGCTACTGAAATTAAATAAATGACATCTATAATTAAAAATCATTACA
Organism: Rhinopithecus roxellana; assembly: GCF_007565055.1. NCBI lineage: Eukaryota > Metazoa > Chordata > Mammalia > Primates > Cercopithecidae > Rhinopithecus > Rhinopithecus roxellana. Next base: position 70,105,373 of record NC_044569.1, on the reverse strand, counting down.
TATAGAAAACGCCAAGTCCAGATGGCTTTATCAGCAAATTGTACCAAACACATATAGAAGAAAGAGCATCATTCTAACACAAACTCTTCCAGACAATTGAAAATAGGAAATGGTCACTAAATCATTTGTTGGTGCTAACAAACACCTACATACCAAAACCTGACAATAGTATTTTCTTCTAAAAGCAAATTACTGGCAGTCTGACTCATAAACTTTTTTAAAAATTGCTATACACATTTTAACACACTGAATTCAACACCATATACAAAGTTTAAACCAAGATATCCAAGTTAGGTTTATTTTTAGAAAACAAGATGGGTTAAAAATCAAAAGACAAATTACTATAATTCACCATATTAACAGAATAAAGGAGAACATTCACAGACATAAAAAGATTCAGAAATTCCATTTGATAAAATTCAGCACCCTTTAGTGGGAAAACTCTTAGCAAAATTGGAAAAGAAGGAATTTTCTTTAATTTGATTTTTAAAATCTGCAACAATCACATAACAAACGTATCTCAGGAGGAAATGTTGAAAATTTTTGAAGGTAAAAATTACTTATATTTCATGTTTTATTAAAAGGTCTAACTAGTGAACCCATGTAATCAATAGAAAATAAATAAAACTTCAAAGGAATAAATAAAACTGTCAGGTTTTGTTGTTGTTGTTGTTGTTTTCTTTTTGGAGAAGGTTTTTTTTTTGTTTTTTTTTTTTTTGAGACAGAGTCTCCCTCTCTGTCTCCCAGGCTGGAGTGCAGTGGCGCGATTTCTGTTCACTGCAAGCTCCGCCTCCCGGGTTCACGCCATTCTCCTGCCTCAGCCTCTCAGGTAGCTGGGACTACAGGCGCCCGCCACCACGTCCGGCTAATTTTTTGTATTTTTAGTGGAGACGGGGTTTCACCATGTTAGCCAGGATGGTCTCAATCTCCTGACCTCGTGATCCGCCCGCCTCGGCCTCCCAAAGTGCTCAGATTTTAAGATTACATATATATGTGTATGTGTGTGTATATATATTTAAAAATTTAAAAATTCAACACATAAATAATTAGATTGTTAAGTGAGTTTGATAAGGAAGCCAGGTACAAGGTGTGGTAGGTAGAATTTTAGTGATGTACTGTCAAGAGTCCCGTATTCTGATTATTCAAGCAAACACATGTGTAGATACTATTGTAAATGAATTGTTTGGATGTCACTTTTAAATTATTAATTTTTGTTTTTATTTTTAAACAAGTCTCGCTCTGTCACCCAGGCTGGAGTGCAGTGGCGCGATCTCGGCTCACTGCAAGCTCTGCCTCCCGGGTTCAAGCAATTCACTGCCTCAGTCTCCCGAGTGACTGGGATTACAGGGGCCTGCCACAATGCCCGGCTGATTTTTTTGTATTTCTAGTAGAGACAGGGTATCAGAATCTTGGCCAGGCTGGTCTTGAACTCCTGACCTCGTGATCCACCCACCTCGGCCTCCCAAAGTGCTGGGATTACAGACGTGAGCTACTGCGCCCGGCCGGATGTTATTAAGATTATTAATCAGATAATTTTAAAATGGAGTGGTTAACCTGGGTTACCTGGTGGGGCCCAACGTAATAACTGGAACACTTAAAAGCAGAAGAGCAAGGCAGAAAAGTAAGAGAGATCTGAAAGAGAAGGAGGCAGAGAAGAGATGAAGTAGGACGTGAGGTCACAGAAACTTAAAACAAGAGAAGAACTTGAGTCACTATTGCTGGCTTTCGAGGTGGAGGAATGAGCCAAGAATGCGATTGCCCTCTCGAAGCTGAGAATAAACCCTGGCTAAAGCTAGTAAGAAAAAAAAAAAAAAAAAAAAAAAAAAAAAAAAAAAGGGGGGTGGGGGGAATCAGCCTTGTAACTCCGTGGAACTGAATTATGCCAAGAATTTTAATGATGCTAGAAAAAAATCGTCCACTGAGCCCCTAGAAAGAGATCCAACTGAGCCATGCTGAGTCCAGACTTCTGACTGATTAAACTGTGAGATAATAAATGGGTGCTGTTTTAAAGCCACTAAGTTTGTGTAATTCGTTATGACAGCATTAGAAAACTAATACACAGTTTGAATATTCAAAAAGAAATTCCATTTTTATGTTTCGCTAACCAATAGAAAGGGAAAGTAAATCATGTATACCATTTATAATAGCATAAATATACACAAGAACAAAAGTTAACCAGATATGTGAAGATCTCTGGAAAGGAATTGCAGTTATTTATTTAGAAAAATTAATGCTGTCCTAAATAATTAAAAGGATATTTCCTCTTCATGGCCTGGAAGACTCAACATTTCGAAGAAGTCAATACTCTCCATATTGATCTTGATATTCAGTGCAGTCTCAATCAAAGTCCCAGTACATTTTGTTTTAATAATTGACAAACTCATTATAACATTTATAAAAATGCAAAAGACGAAAAATAGCAAATACAAATTAAAGAATAAGTAGCTGGAATAAATTTCTTTCTCAAATCTCAAAGCTTATAACAGAAGTTAACAATAACTAAGGCAGTGTCTCATCAGGGCCAAAAATATATACAAACAAACCAGTAAAACAAAATAACAAGCTCATAAACTGACCTGTGCATATATGGGTAGTTGATTTATATCAATATTTCCATTGCAGAACAGTAGAAAAAACTTCTTTTCAATATGTGTGTAGTGATGGTGTCATTCGAATCCATATGAAAAAAATAATTGAAACTTGATTTTTAACAAGTTTGTGTAGTAACATACACATACAAAAATTAATTCAAGTTCATAATCCTCAAGATCAAAGGCAAGACAATGCAGCTTCTGGAAGATAATAAAGTTAGATATTTTGATGACCTCAGGATAAGAACAAATGGACAAAACAACTTGTTTGCAACATAGTGGGAAAGAAATCAATGTAAATACACTTGAAATATAAGATACAAATTCCATCTCAGTAACATTCATTGAAGGAAGCATGTAGGCCCAGAAAAGGAGAAATAAATATTTTAGCATTGTAGAAAGTGAAGATTGGGAAATAATAACTTTTATTATTTTTTAAGCAACAGAAAGTGAATGAGATGGGCCTTGATATCCTGATATGACTAGGAGTCTATTAGTTGACCTTTGAAATCAGAATTATTTGTTTCTGTTTTTTAAATTTTACAAATATTATTTTTAAAACTATGTTTACAAAAATGTCAAAAATACACGTCAGAGTAAAGACCATGACAGTCATTTATCTGTCACCCAGTCTCAATGACAATCAAAACATGGCCAATGTCCCTTCATCTAGACCTTTACACAAATTTCAGAAATGTTTTTATTGATGAAAGAAATCAATAAGGAAAATACTAAATATGTTTGTTAAAATATGCTTTCCAAGTGTGCCATTTATGCTATTTAATATTTGTAATAATCCAGAAACATAGGTGATATCATTACCATTTTACAGTTAAAAAGCTGTAAAAGCTTTTGTGCCACTTCAGGTCTTTGTAGGCACACATGTCTTAGTTAAAGCAGTTGCTTCAGTTTTACTCCTGCTCAGTTTGGACTCCCAAACAGGTGCCACTTAACAATCCCTTCCCTTATATCCATGTCTCAGGCCTTTTTCTCTTTCCTATGATTCCTTGTTGATGCCTTTACTGAACTTCAACTAGATTTCCATGCAGTCATAACCAGGAAAGCAATGGATAAACTTTTGAACAGTAAGAAATACAAAAGAGGATGATTTTCTCCCTTTCTCCTCTTTGATAAAGAGTCTTGAGATGCCATTGACCTGGCTCGTTGGGATAATTCCATTAAACTGGGCAACTGGTTTCATTTAATGGCAACCACCTGATAATATACCTTCCTCTTGGCTCTCTCTTCTGCCCTGCATTTCTGTGCTTATCCATTACTTTTGTTACCTTGCACAGCAGTCCATTATGAAAGAATAGAATAGAAACCCTCTGCGTTAGGCTCTGTTCTCTGTGTAACTCAGACTAAAGCATAAGCTCAATAACTTAAGAATTTTGACTAAGTTTACACAGCTATCATGGGTCAAAATTAAAATTCAAACTAAGGGTCTTCTTAATCTAAAGCCAGCGTTCTTCATCAGCATTGTTCAGCATCATAAGTGAATGTCAACTCTGTTTATGTGTAAAGTTGGCATTGATAATATGGGCTACCTTCCTGAGAATTTCACTGAATTTTAGATAATTTTTGTATTTATGATATAGGAAAGTAGGAATTATTCAATCTGGGGCCATATTAAAGGACTTTTTCAGGTAATCTTTAAGTGTCCATTCTTATTCGACAGTGGTAATAAATCACTGATTGGAATCTCTCATGTATCATCAGTTCTTGTTGACTGGTGAGCATCACTGCTATATGATTGGGAAGGGACCCAGGTATTTAACTGCAGAGATTCAAATATTAGTGGCTATAGGCTTTTTTTTTTCTCCTCTGTTTCTCTGAAGGAGAGCCCTCCAGCATCCAGTCTGTTAGCGAGAATTACTATTACTGTGAAGGTAAGGAGAACTGAGTATCTAATTGATCATTCCAGATTATCATACAATAATTCTGTTTCAGTATATCACCTCCTCGCCATCCGTCCTTTGCTTGATGTACACAACAATCTGGTTTGATTTTTATAGAAAATAACCTCTTATCCTCTATGAGTGTTTGGAAAGGGCAACTGCTTAACTGCTTGGAATGATGTAGAAGACATCTATGTGCAATATCTCATCAAACAAACTTTTAATTAATCCACTGCTTTTAGTCTCATATTTCTCTTTTACAGTTGAGGTGTGTGAATCTTCCCATTCTTGATTTATCTCTGAGTTGCCCTACTTTGGAAACTTCTCTCTATATAGAAATATTTTAAGGCTTTGTGCTTTGTCAAATCATTAACAATGTCTTACCTATTTTTATATTCCAAAAATTTGTTGGCATGTCTCATCCACTCTTATTAATTTTGTACTTGTGATATTAGACCATTTCATTCATAAACAGTTATTATATTGGAGCCTGAAGTAGATTAGAAATAAATACATGTATTTAGTCTTCCATGCTTGACTAAAATTTCTATGGTGTATTTTCTATTTTTTTAAAAGCTACAGTTCTCATATTTTACTCAGTTTTTCTTTCAAAATTTAGGAATAGTATTTATAAGTTGATATTATGTATCCCGGGTGTTCCCACAAGGAATTCTAGGATTTGACTCATTGGAGTTACTATGCAGGGGAAGTAAGCATTTGATAGCAATCTGAAATAAAATCACTCATTAATCAATTAATTAATATATGTATATATTGAATATATACTAGGTGCTGGGTTTGGGTTTGCGGGATTGCACAGAAGAAACAGGAGACTTGTGTGTTAGAGAAAATTAAAGAAGACAGGTATGATTCAAGGCATGATGAATAAAAGCAAACAGGAAGAAAACTAGGGTAAAGGGAGATCTTACATTTCTTAAACTAGGCTGAACATTGGTTTCATTCATTATATAATAGAAAGCTAATGAAACTTTTTAAGCATAAGAACACTACAAGTTAACATGTTTAGTTAAATAGATAAACTTAATATTGGAAAATGGACTGAAGTTGCCAGGAGAGGACACCCCAACACCACTTGGAAGATTACTATAATGATCTAATTGAGAGATGATTGAGACTTAGAAAAAAGGTGGTAATAGAAAAGGTGACAGGCTTGAGATTTGTTGAGGAAAAGATCTTAAAGAATTTGATCTGTATTGCACATGAGTGGTAAAGAAGACAAGTTCTTTACTAATGACTCTTGGTTATTTGCCTTTGGTGGAGAATAATAGCATTTTCTAAGATGAAGAAGGAGTGGCAAAATTTCTAGAGTAACTTTCGGCAGAGAATTATCAAAATTTAATTACTTTGGAACACGTCAAATTTGTGGTCACCTTGACATGTTCATTTAGTGATTACAGGATAACATTTGGGTGTTCATGTATGAGGCAAGATATATAATGTTCAGAGTCATTAGTATATTTATGATACTTGCATGTATGGAAATTGATTAGAGTTCTACTGAAATAACTGTGACCTATACAAGATAATGAGAAATAATAGTAAGAAATAGAATTTTTAAAATATGTTATGAGGGACAATGTTTTAAGTTAAAGAGAATGGTGAACACTGCTGAATGGTGTTTAAAAGTTCAGAAATAATTAAAGTTTTCTATGGGTGCAGTGGCTCACGCCGCTAATACCAGCACTTTGGAAGGCCAGGGAGGGCAGATCACGAGGTCAGGAGTTTGAGACCAGCCTGACCAACATGGTGTAACCTGGTCTCTACTAAAAATACAAAAATTAGCCGGGCATGGTGGCACGTGCCTGTAATCCCAGCTACTCAGGAGGCTGAGGCTAGTGAATCGCTTGAACCCGTGAGGTGGAGGTTGCAGTGAGCCAAGATTGTGCACTCCAGCCTGGGTGCACTCCAGCCTGGGTGACAGAGCAAGATTCCATCTCAAAAAAAAAAAAAAAAAAAAAAAAAGGTTTCGAAAGATAAGGGCCAACAATGCCTTGGCGGGAGGAATTGAATAGACTAGTGGGAACAGTAGGCAGGCTGGAGAGGGTTGACAATGATCATAGGAGATAAAGAATTGGAGATACTGGTGCAGACAGCAATTATATGAAATGTGTATTCTTTTAAAGATGTGAAGGGTGATAGCCTATTGTCAGTAGGAATTATCTAGTTGAGAGACAGAGACAAAGTTGCTACAGTGGAAATAACTGAAGGAACAAATGCGTTGAGAAAGTAAAGTCCACGTTTGGAGAAACTGACCTCAGAGGACGGCAGGATCACAGTCTCTGCTATAAAAAGGAGAAACAAGAAGAAATTAGATACGGAAGGTGGTGATAGGATGAGTTTCTGTTTCATGGCTTACATTTTGTCAGTAAAGCCCTTCATACTAGTTATACAAGTTGTTGAGGTTGAAGGGAGTGGGGAAGATGCAAAAGTATTACTGGTAATGAGAGACTAATTTTTTAAAAATATAGTGAGATAGTATTGTTGTGTACAGTTATGTGCCTATTTGAAGTTGGTTCTATGAGTAATAGAGTAACTTGTCTGAATCATCATCTGCCTCAGTATGGCACAATCTCAAGCAGTGCTCCATTGAGCATGTGTGCAAATATTAAAAAAAAAAAAAAAAAAAGCCAGTAGTTGATTGCATATAAGAGTGTGGTTTTATCTGGTAGTACAATTATTGCAGAGAAAGGTACTGAAGTTTGTATTTACTAACTACAGCATATGAGGGCAATAATTATGGAGATAAAACAGGGTGGTGGAGGGGTGATAGATATAAAGAGAGAAGTAAATTTAGGTTCTTGATGAGTTGAAAAACAATTCCAGAGCAGATCTTAGGATAAGATGTAATTCTAGACAAGTGGATATTGGTTCCCTGACATTAAGATGTAGTTTCTGGTGCTGGTAAAGTTTGGGCAGTGGCCATAGGAGTAAATAAATGGAACTGAGTGGAAGAAATGTTCATGATAGAAGAAGAGGTCAAAGTGAGAGTCTAGATATTGGATCCATATAGGTGTTGAATATATTAATACTAAGCATAGTAACTAGTGTTTGATAGAAACAAAGGCAGTTAGATTGGTCTAAATGACTCGTGTGATTCTTCCAAATTTTGAGATTTAATAATTCTGTTATTAAATTTTAATTATATCATTATATACTTTATCTTACTAAGCATTACTTTTTAGTGGTAAACTTATGATAAAATAAAACTCTTCTGAAGATCATGACGAGCATCTTCTCATTGTTGCAAAAAAGCTTTAGGTACAAATTTAAGGAAAAAAAAAAACTCCCCGCTGTGAATAGCTGTCTTTTCATGAAAATTCTATAAGAATTGTATTAATATTTATTAAATATTTTGATATTATTCGGAGTGTGTATAAATAGGAAAATTACCTTTAATATTCATTTTCTGTTAAAATTGTCATGTTTTTGAGAAATAAAACTGTACATTGTGTTATATACATAATATATAGAGAAACTAGGCAATATTCACTGTTTTTAATTCTCTAGACTCTTACATTACTCCGTCTATAGAGTTCAAGTGTCAAAGAAAAGAATGGATTCTTTCATGTGCAAAGAATTTGGCTTACAGAAAAAGAAGCAAATGACACTGGTTCCGTAGTGCAGATTATACAGTATAATGCAATATAGTGGATCCACCTGCTGCGGGCTAACTGACTTTTAAGTCAGCCAGCCTTTGTAGAAACTTGAATTCATAAAGTTATTTGGGGAAATGCTGGCAAATAGTATAAATGATTCCTTGGAATGTGGTTATATCTATACAAATGAAAACCTATGATAAATAAAAAATAAGCAAATGAATTTCTGCAAGATAGAATAACATGGGAGGAATAGTTGATTTTTTTTTTTTTGCTTATATTTTAATCCAGTTGGTATGATGACATATCCATCCAAATTTCATTTCAAAATTTTTTATACCCAGTTCTATAGAGACTGTGCAGGGAACTCTGAGTACCAGATAATTCAAAATAATGTATAAAAAGATGTGAATGCAAGTGTGGATACATATATGTGGCAAAATGTGTATGACTTTAAAAATTCTAAAGCTTAAATTGGCTGCATAGTGTGAATATGTGCAAGGAACTATTAAAATGGTGTTTAAAACATCTGTTTAAAAGGAAGGAACAGTGTCAGATAGAATTACTGATGATGAAAAGAAAGCAGACTACTCCTTCATCATATACTTTGATTTAATATGTCATAAATGTTCTATAGTCTCAAATAGCCTCAAACAGTAATTATCCATGTTTCAGTGGCTCTACCTGTCCTATTAACAGGGAATCTCTTACCCTTCACTGTCATTCTTGAGTTTAGCGACCACTGCTGCCAGCTAGAGTCACCACATTTGTCAGGCACCACTGACTATTTCTACCAAATCCACCAACTCAGGCCAGGCTTAGCTAGCATGGCTGAGAAGTAGTGGACTAAGTCAATTTTATTTAACAGGGTATGTTCAGAAGCTAGCACAATAACTGGAACAATATCATGTCCTCAGTTTTTTGGTTGATATATGCACTATTCAATGTACAAGTGAACAGAAAATGACAATGGAAATAATAAAGTCTGGTGTAATCCAATGTTAGAGCCTATTGCTTCAGGGGCTTACTGAGAGCTAGTCACAGACACTCTGAGAATCAAAAGGTACGCATAGAATACTGATTTATTAATAGTTGCTGGGACAGTGTATGGTTTTTGTCTGTTTTCTTCTACTAGTTTCCTCTGGCTCCATTATTTTCCCCTCTGCTGCCTGTCTTTGTTTGCCACCTTCAGAGATCCAATGTGGCCATCCCATTCCATTCATTGGCTCACAAACTCTTTTCCCTTAAACTCCTGTCTCCTCTTTTTCTTTACTATAGCTTTTGTGTTTATTTTCCAAGAGAGACAGAACCCCAGTGCCTCTAGGGAACAGGCAGTGTATGTGAATGAGTACAGGATCTGGAGGTAATCTAGGGGGTGAATAGGAGATTCTAAGCCCTATGTCAAGGAGCATATGCCCTCAACTGTGCTTGACTCATGCCCTAGAAATACTGATTCTGTGCTGCTGGATCTTCTGAATTTCAAGAGTACTAAAAATATTCACCTATTTAACATATTGGCAAATAAATACTCAAAATCAACAACAGTAAAGCATCATTGGAGACCAAATAGAACACATCTGTGACATAAACCAGTCCTCAGTCACCTAATGCAAATCTCTCTTTTATCCTTGTTGATTTCTCTTCTACAGGTTTCCACCCTTTCTTATGCTTACTTTCAATCTGTAAACTTCACAGAGTTTTCTGACAAATGATACATAATTATTTTAAATGAGTGGCAGATGGAAAGTCAAAAGACTTTCACCATGGCCTAAGTTCTCTTGTGATACTTGTGAAATAATTATCCCTTCTGCTCTGGCCAAGTGGTAATAGCATTCACCTCTTCCGTACACTACATTTCTAAGATCTTAATTTGTCTCCTGTTCTTACAATTCATGGTTTCCTTCTAGAGGAGGGAATGAGAAAAACAGAGGCCTATCCTGCTTCCCCTGTGAAACAGAGAGCACATGAGTGGAACAGATTACACAGACTACAGAAGAGAAATATTGATTGAGAGACTTGTGTTCCTGCAAGCTGGTCAAGTTTCTAATCTTGGTGTGTTCAAGTAGGCAGTACACTCTTTGTAAGATTGTTGTTCAAGATTGTGTGAGATGGGGCTTCAATTAGAACTGCACATATCTTAGATTCCTTCCAGCTCTGAGATTTGATAGAACAAAACAAAAAAATTAATTTTCTTTCTGTAGCTCATATTCTAAAACTCTTATTAAGTTCTCTGCTGAAAATCAAAGTTGTAACTTATTGAATTGCTGGGGTCTGAAATAATTAGTTATTGTCTTGTTTATTGATAATTATTTTGGTATTATTTTATGACAATGTTGGGTAGGATACTAACACATAGTAGGTGATCAATAAACATTTGCAAAATCAAATTGGATTCATTTCTGCAGGTCTCATCCTACTGCAGTACACATATGGTCTTAATTTACGTTGGAGTCAGAATATTTAAAAAGGCGTTAAATTAAAGTACCATCTGCCAAATTTCTAAAACCAAGGGAAAAACAGATTTGCAGAATCATTGGTATAGGAGATGAGAAAGTCAGCATAGAGGACAAAGGCCAGATTATATTCAATCCATTTTTATTTAACAACTATTAATGTGTCTAGTCCACAGAGGCTTTGTGCTAGGTGCTACAGTGATATGAAAGTATTTAAACACAATCCTGGCTTGTATAGTTAAAGTGTCTGTTACCTTCCGTTCAATTATTGTCATTCCAGAAAGTATGAATACAGTACTTGTTCAAAGGACAAGAGCTGTCTGAGAACAGTAAAGTCCTGGTTTCATATTTAACCCATTGAAGGCAAAAATAGCCTCAACAGCTGTATTTCTGGGGTAATACTTTTACCAGGGTAGCGATATCTTCAGCACAGTATTCTGGGATTGTGAAATTTGTAGACCAAATGGAAGGGTGTGATGGCGGTAATCACACCAAGTATCCTGAGAAGCTATAAGACATGAGGCTTTCAGAGCAGCCCTTCCAAGGAATGCAAGCTTGATTAGATGGCAGCCTATCCTCACATTCTCATAACAACATGACTCTGTCATTATGCGGGAAGAAAGGCATTCCTTACCACATATGAACGGAGCAGTCATTCCTAGAATTGCTTGCTTCCAAAGGGAGAATTCTTATTCTAACCCATGGTCCCAAGTGGTGGGAAATTCTAGCCAGAGGGAAGAAAGGTCAGCCCTGGCAAGAGTTCTAGTGTAAAAAATCCCTAGTCTGTGAGGAAATTTTCAGTGTTAGTAGAGGTGTTGCTATGGGCACTGATGCATAGGAGCCAGATACAGTGGAAGGAAAATAATGAAAAATGCTGATTAGGAGCTCAGAGAAAGGAATGAAACATTTGCGCTCAACAATAAAATGTAATGCTCTGTTAATCTATTTCTTGCCCATCCATACTCTGTAGGTTTTTAAAATACACTTTTGCTCCTCATTCATTTCTTTACACTATATTTCCTCCTTTCTCATCACTTTTCCTATATTGACACTGACTTTAATTGTGAATAGATTAAACTCTGCAAGGGCCTGAATATGAAATATAATGTCAGCATCAAGAGAATCAGAGCTTTTTGTGCCATATGTAATCAAGAATGTTAGATATGGATAGTGCATATTAGAACCATTCCCAGCAGAGGCTCCAGAAAGAACTCAGAGCCATGCCCAGAGTTCTTGAGTTTCCAGAGTACTTTAGGGAAATGTCTCAAGCCCTTAATTGTCCATGTCACAGATTTAAATATGAATACCTACGTGTGTGTGTGTGTGTGTGTGTGTGTGTGTGTGTGTGTGTGTGTGTATATATGCCTGTATTAAGTGTGTGTGTGTATGCAAAATTTATCAGGCAGATGTATCTATGTAGTTTTGGCAAGAGCAATATTAGGCCTGACTGAGTCTGTATTAGCTGTCAGTGATGTCCCAATTAGTTTATAAATAGAACTTCTCTACTTCAATTTGAGAAATGAGAAATTTTAAAATAAACATTTTCCCCAATATCTGGCCACATGATTTTTAAATTTAGTGTCTGTGAACCTTGCTATCTGTAATATCCTGGAATTCTATTTTCCACCTTGTCACTTTACTTTTGTCTTATATCACTTCTACATGATGGGAACTGTTGAGGCTACCTTCACCATCCAACTCAAGTTCAGATATGTTAACAGTTTGCCTTTTTTGTTTCAGGTCTGTCTTTCCTTAATTCAACAAGACGGTTATGTTTGATTTTACTTATATGTGCCCTTTACTCTTCATTAAAGGAAAATATTTAAATATTTTAGCATTTTAAAACAATGTGTTGACATCCACTGGTTGTGTTTCGTTGGACATCTGATTTATTTTCACACTTAGAAATATTAAGATGTCCAGGTTCCCAAATATAATCTTCATTCTCGCAGACTAAAAAGTCTGTCTGTTATTGGTACGATGTCACCAGTGTTGATTTCCCTGTGGGTTAATTCCAGATCATGGTATGAAGCCATATACTTTAGCTAGAGGAGCTCTGCAAACTGCTGGCTGATGTGATGAAGAGAAAGACTCCCTCATAAACTTTCACACAGAGCAGGCTGTTCCTGGTATCCAGGCTGCAAAGGACCAAAATGGAACATCTAAAACCTGAGTCCCCAAGACATGAACCTTTTCTTCCAACACAACCCATTCTCTGAGGAAATAAAGAAATGAGCCCAGACAGAGAATATGCATGGCCAAATGCCACGGGGTGCCACTGCTATCAGGTGGCACAGATTTAGTCTCCAGGCACAGAGCTGCTGATTTGATTTAGGATAGCAGTTGTTAAGAGCAGAAGGAGCTGCTGGCATAAATGGAGACCCTCTCGGCCAAGCATGCTTTCCAACTGTCCCGGATTTAGAAGGAAAGAAAAAAAAAAAAAGAGCTGCAAGAGGAAGAGCAGGAGGGAGAGAGTGTGGTAGCAGACCTTTTGAAGAGTTGGGCTGTAGCTCACTCAGAGGAATCTATTAAATGAACTCATCCGTCATCTTGCCTTTTATTGATGAGTGGCATTGCTTGGTGGCAAGTGACATAGCAGAACAAATAGTATCAGAGTCCTGGCTCCTGTTCCACGGCACACGCAGATGTGCAGGCCCCAAAACAATGAGTCATTACTTATTACATCCATTATTAACTCAGCTCAGCCTCATTAGGCTTAGAAATTGAGGAGAGGGAAAAAAAATCAGAAGCTAAGTGACACCAAATACCCACGCATTTAGGGGGAACAGGGTGGTGTGGGAAAGACAGTGAACAAGTGAAGGACAATTAAAACCAGCAACTCAGCAATTGTGACATTTTCAAATCCTGAGAGTCACGGATAGTTGATTGTGTGTTTTTCCTCTTCTGATGTGATTGTGTTGAGGATTGTATCTTTAAGCAGTGGGGCTGAAGTTGAAGAATATAGGAAGTACATCATTAGCTAACATCAACCCTTCAAGATAAGGTTTATTAGGAGAGGTGCAGTGCCTTTATTAATGGGTGTTTGGAGGTTGCTATATGCTGAAACCTATATGCATGATCACATTTTCTAAAGGGACTTGGAGAAGTAACAGAGGCAAACTGCTTCCACTGTAAAGCAATTTGCCCCCTGACACATTGCAAGAATGCAAAGGAATTTTCTTCTTACTGCTCCTCGCACATCTACCTGTGCTTTTTCAAAGTTGGCTGTTTCACCCAAAAGGAGAGACATTTGCTGGAGTTTAAGTGTGCTGGTAACAGAATCCAGTTAATTATAAGAGAAAATTGTGTCCATATTTTAGCAATACTGCTCAATGATGGAAATACTATAAAGAATAATTAGAACTAGTTCTTTGGAAGTGATTGTCTTCTGGGACAAAATACGGACTCATTTTAGAACGATGTATGAAAGCATCTCTTCTTTTACTGTCAACCATGAATAAAAATAATGTTTCATATTACTCCACGTGAGATTAACTGATCAACTCTGTCAGCTAAGATGCTTAGTTAATGAAGTCAAAATATTGGTTACATTTTTCTCACTGAATATTAAGAAAATAAACTATTTTGCCCATGTTGCCGTGACTTCCTTATTCTGAATACATAATCATATATTTCTTGGGCTTTCAATTTTTAAGATGGCATAAAAATACCCTTTTCAAATATTCTGTCTCATTTGAGCAGGTAAAATACCTATTTTTTAAAAATTATACTGTAAGTTCTGGGGTACATGCGCAGAATGTGCAGGTTTGTTATGTGCCGTGGTGGTTTGTTGCACCTATCAACCCATGATCTACATTAAGAAAATACCTATTTTTCTACAAATCAGGTGAAATATAATAATATTTATTATGCATTGTATGTACATTAAGTTATTCAATCAAAGTGTGTTTACAGATCGTCAGTTGATGAGTTGCAAGATCATCAGGTAAAGGTAAAAAAAGGCCTTAGTATTGAAGAAAAAGATTGAAGTTCTTTTTATGAAGTTTATATTTGGCTACAATAATATTTTGGACAGGCAGGAAATAAAAGCAAAAATGATCATTAAAATTGAGCAAATATATAGGTAAAGGATTAAATGCTTGCCAATCTTAATTTTCCCTATGTGGTTTTCTATGTCTACATTTAATTATACATTTGAAAAAATATTAAATGTCTTTAAAATGTGGAATTATTTGTGCACTGACAGATTATAGGGTGATGAATTTGATTACACACCTATGTGGGATATATTTTAATATCTCATATAATCATTACATTTTTAAGTTATGCATTCATCTAGCCATTTAGTATAGTCGTATTTCATGGTCCTCATGATTATGAAACTATAAACAGTAAAACCACACTAAAACTTTCATTTTACACTATAAGTGAGTGATATTTTTCTACTGACATTAGTATGAAAGAAGAAAGAAAACAGACAAGATGGAGGAGAAGGAGGAGAAAGAAGAGAAGGCGAAAAATAAATATATTTTAAAATTTGTCTTGTTAATCTTGAAATTGAACTCGATGCCTATTAATAATTCCTTAAAAATTACCAAAGGCATTTCATTCTGTTCTATCTAGAATATTTTATACATTTTTCTGTTGGTCATAGTTTAGATGAAGGCATCAAGGCAGAGATCGGGTTAGATATAAATGATATCCACTTATTTTTATTCTTGAGAAACTTCTACTTCAAATTCCTATAATCAGTTATTCTCTCATTTGGACTTACCAAGACAATAGAAGTATAAGAAGGATAGATCTATCAATTTTATACATTTATAAACCTGCATTGTAATAATTATGCCTTCTGGAATATTAGAACAAATCTACCTTTTCTAGTAAACAGTCCTTAAAATTGTTCAAGGATAATTACCATGTATCTTAACATTCTTCTGGTTTTCATCTTACAAACACTCAGTTCTCTCAACTGTACTATATGGAAGAATCATTTCAGGCCAAATCAACATAGAAATAAATGAATAGTTTATCTATATTGAGAATACAGTCACATCTCTATGGCTTCATCTTCTCTCCATACTCATCTCTTTCCAGGCAAACAGCTATATTGGTTGCACAGTAGGCTCTTTAATTTGTATTTTTCTAGTTCAAAAGAGCTAGACCCAAAGGATAGCTATCACAATTTTGTAAAACATTTTCTCAGGGAAAAGGTATTTTTTCAATGATGGGGTCATGTACCCTAGAGGCCACTGCCATAACTGACAAAATTTTTCTGCTGCAGATGGAGGTTTCATTCCCACGGAACCTGGATCTTGTCCAGTCCATCTTATTTTCCGCTGAAAATTGCCATGGTGTTTTACTTTCTTGCCCAGCAGATTTTTCTACGAGTTATTGAAGAAAAATGCCCTTCTCCCACCAAGAGTACTTATGTTACAGAGCAGAACTGACACGTGTCCTCATTTTTCACATATAAGCTTCAGTAGTATAGATTTTCACCTGATTTCCTCTTCATTGGAGTCTCTTCTTCTTCAGACTTGTCCTGACCCAGAGAAGGCTAAGACACAGGAAAATGTAAGTGACATTTTGCTACTATGTAATCAATAATCCTCCATCTCTAATTCTGACTCTTTTCTCCCATCAAATTTAAACGCAAATCTCCCTCTCAAAGGTGAACTCGTCCCTCATCCAGGACACTGCAAAGACATGCAGCAGTTGCTCAAGTTTCTCACAGACTAAGGATCTTAGTCCTTTGGAATTCTTCAAGACCATATGCCTTTAGTGATACTTGCCTAATATCTTCCTGTAAAAACTCCACCACTTCTCAATTTTCAGAGGAAATAACAGCTTAGTATCTTCCCCAAAATTCATTCCACATTTCTAACATTGCAAACCACATGTTGGCCTCATATATTCTTATAAGTCCTTTTGCTAGTAGCATTTTATTTTGTCGAGGATTCTCATCAAGTGCAGTGTACACTTCCAGGCAGAGATTTTTCCAAGCCTGCTCATTTGTCTAGGGTACAAGGCATCAGCTTCCTGGCATCTGGGTCTAGTGGGAGGCCCATCCTTAGTTGGAGTGCAGCTAATCCAATGAGACTACCTTCGGATGCATAACACTGTCTAATCTGATGTACAAGTTCACTGCTCTTGTTGTACAGGTTGAACTTACGTCACTTCAGCCTAACAGAATTCAAGGCTTTTCTACTTTACATTTATTTTCTTTTTAATTTCCTGATGTAAAGGATGGATATTTTGATGCTTGGCATAACAAATCTCAAGAATCCAGGCCCTCCTCCTGACTCTGGAAAGCTACCTCTGGAAAAAGCAGGAGAATATACTCACCCCACTAGAGAACCAGAATAGCATATGACAAAGAGAGATTATGATTGAGTGGGCTTTTGAATGGGACTCAAATATCCTATAGGATTAGCACAGGCAAAAGCTGAGTATGTGTCTGTCTGCAGGTATGATTGAGAAGTGACAGGCAATTCTGCTGCCTAAATGTATGCATATCCCCTAAACCACCACACTGTTATTAGAGAATCATTCCTGTGGGTATTATTTCTAAAATGCCTCTGTAAAAATGCAAATACTTTACCTAGAAGTAATGGAACATTAAGCCATTTATAGTCATTTAAATTTTAGGGATACCTAAAACACTGACACAGAAATAGAGTGAATCCAAGAAAGCAGGATATATAAAATAATCATTGATTTAGAAGATAGAAAGTAATTTATCAAAGAAGGCTGTGAAAACTTGAGGATGGGAGAGGGTTGCATATTAGAGATAAGGATACCTTGGTAGACCAGTTCAAGAATCAGTGGGTAAAAAAGGGAAGTGAGGCAGCATCAAAGATACCTTCTCTGTAATTTAGGAATTCACCAAAAACTGACCTTGACACTGTAAACTAAACCAAAACTGTTGACTTTGAAAAATTATACCATATGGAATTAAAAAGACTTTAAAAACTATTGCAATAAGGGAGAAAAATTGAACTCAAATTCATTGAAATTCGATACAGGAAAATGTTAAATACTGGGTGAGCTAATGAAAAAGTACTGAAAGATAGAACACTGGGGGTGGGATATTGCTGATATTCTCAGGCCTATCTCCCACAACTTCTCAAAAAGTTACCTTTCCGCTTTTATTTACTCTTCTCCTGCTCCTTGAAGCACACATGATGAACCCCTAGCACTGGATGTGTTCGAATTCATGAATGAATGTTCATCTTCCACTTCTACTTAATTATACCTGCTCATTAATGGAGGGTTCTTCTGGTGGTAGTGTGCTCCCAATCTTTTAAACACTAAAGTGTGTATAGTCACCTTAAATGATAGGCATTGCTCTTTTCCTCATAGAGATGAGGAAATGAAAACTGAAATTAGATATTTGCTCTAAGTCCTAAAAGTAGTGAAGGCAGAATCAGCACTCAGCTTTAGGTACCCTTTCCCTAAGCTTACTCCCCACTGAACTTCCCACTCTGCCAAGCCCAGCATCAAATTCAAATCCTGTCTGTTTTCTGATGACCTATTATATTAGTCTCTTCTCATGCAGCTAATAAAGACATACCTGAGACTGAGTGATTTATAAAAAAAGATGTTTAGTTTACTCACAGTTCTGCATGGCTGTGGAAGCATCAGGAGACTTAAAATCATGGTGGAAGGCACCTCTTCACAGAGTGGCAGAAGAGAGAATGAGTGCCAAGTGAAGGGGGAAGCCCTGTATAAAACCATCAGATCTGGAGAGAACTCACTCACTATCACAAGAACAGTATGGAGGAAACCACCCTAATGATTAAATTATTTCCACCAAGTTCTGACTTTGACATGTAGAAATTATTACAATTCAAGGTGAGATTTGGGTGGGGACACAGAGCCAAATCAACCATATCACCTGCCTCTGACAGACTTTCCTTCTTTGAAGTGCTAAACCACTTATATTTTATCCCCATTTTTGGCAAACCTTACTCAATGCTCCATAAAATTATTTAAGTATCATTTCCCTGGGGCAGGACACTTGTTGAGCCTTCTGCAGGGGACAAAGTTGAAATAGATGTAAAACTCCCTGGTGTATTTCATTACTTGCCTAATGTTTTCCTTACAATTTTCTCAGAGTAAGTAGGTTCCAATACACACTCAAGATTGCTCACGAAGGTTGATGGAATATCTCAAATGAAAAGCTCGAATTTACAGAGTGGTGGCTTCTAATATTATAGTCTCTGGAAGATACAGTTAGTCCATTCTATTCATTGTACGTCAGAAAATTGAAAATCAATGTTGAAGTTGTTTGTTTAATGGAACACAGTCTCCCGTTAAGCTACTATCTTTAGAAACTTACAATTGCAAAATAAAATAAAAATCAAATCTTAATAAAAGCAGTAAATGTAAAGAAGTTGTTATTTATAGCTTTTAACGTACAAAAAGTGTGAACAGGGCCCTGATTAGAGTTCTGCAACCTAGTGAGCACAAAGCAAGTCTATAAAAAATGGAATAATGAAAACTAGGAATGTTCAAAGTTTTGAAAATAAATTCTTTCTTTCCCATAAGCATCTCTCCCATAGGCATTTTTGCCCTATTAGAGACAGAATACTGGATTGACTAATGGTCTTATGTTTGCAAACTCTCATTGAATCTAATATTTTGAGACTCGCCAATGAAAGGATGAAAACATGGAATAAATGTGTAATATCCTATATATTTACTTTATATATATATATAAAGTATATATGTAAAGTGTGTATATATATAAAGTAAATATATATATATACACACACACAAACATATGTGTATACATAGCAATGACATTTGACTGTATCCAGTTCATCCTTTTCTCTGTAACATGATGACGGTTTACATTTATAAAGCACTCTTATTTTTTTCAAATTCATCATAAAAAGTAATTTGATTTCTTTTTCGTTGCTACAAACCTTAACAAAACGGGCATTCTACCTGTTCTGTGACTGCAGCTACATCTGGGTCCATATAGACGATCACATGGGTTAGTCCATGTTTTAAGCTTTGTAAGGTCATGCTGCAATCGTTATCACTAACTGTCTTTGTTTAGCTTTATCAATATCATTTTTTATTTACTCCAAAAACATTATCTTCATTCTAAATTCAAGAAGAACTGATACCATTGCTGCAAGTGGGGCCAGAAGAAGAAGGCTCTAGGAAGATGGATTGTGGAAGGGTGGATTTCCCTCATGATATTCTCTGGTGAGTTGTCTTCCAAGTACTTCTTGGAAAGTAAATGAGGATTTGAGTGTCTCATAGCACTAATTAATTCTGAAAAGAAAAGTAGAAGAAAGTGAAATTTCTTGACAGCTGCCCTGAACATCAGAGTGTCAATGCCAGTTAACAGATGCCACTGATCAGCAGTGTTCAACTTGTTTTCATAAATCTATCAGCAGAATAGAAGAAAGTTTTTATAGTTTCCTTCATGAGTTTAGACTGAAGCAAAACTTACCTCCTCTAAACAATGTGTGTGAAAAAATTCACACTTCTTTGTATATTATTTCCTTTAACAGGGATTGCTAATTTCCATGTACCCATGATTACCATTAGTAACAGCTACAAAATTTTATCAGGCACTTACTCTATGCAGAAATCAATAAGGAGAACTAAGTAGTATATACAGTGACATAGACAACAATTTTACTCTTAAAGGGCCTAAAATCTGGGATGATTAAAGCACAGTAGTAGAAAAAATGCAAGGCAACATATACTAAGCATCAGAATTACATTCAAAACAAGACTGGCTGCAGTTATCAAAAGTGATATTCTGATGGCTGACTTTCATAATGTTCTTTATTTTTGTGTTTACTGATATAGTTTTTAAAATCTTAATACAGTATTCCAACATACCTCATAAAGCTAGAGAGCAACTCCCAAAGGAGTCATTAATTGTTGTTAGTTAAAGAAGATTATTCTTGCCCTGGAGCAAAAGGAGTCGATTTTGAATAAAAGTGCTTGATCTGAAAAGTTACTGATCTTGTAGGTTAAATCAGAACCTACCCATTCTAAAAGTTGTAATAATAATTGAATAATAAAATAATACATAGCAACATATTTTAATTTATTCTTCATAATGTATAAAATATTCAGATATCTGTACATTTATGTAATTTTGATTCGGGAGTGCTGGGAAGGGAAGAGCATGGTCCCTTTAAATGATATGGAAGTGGGGAAAAGAAGGGCTGTGTAGAGAAAGAGAGGTCCTGGCTAGGGATCCACCCCCACGGACCTAGGTGAGGACAGGCACTCCAGCTTTCACACCCAAATGTTGCATTTTCCAAGACCACCCTGGCCCGCCACACTCTCATCCTATAAAAAACCGAGACCCTGGCGGGCAGACTGGGGAAGGAGCCCCACAGTCTGCCTGTCTGTATTCTCCCCTAGAGGTTTGAGCAGATAGGCACTGAAGAAGCAAGCCACACCCCCACCACATGCCCTGTGAGGGGGACAAGGGAACTTTTCCTGTTTCAATTTTTACAAAAATTCTGTGAAGCAATCAGAAATTGCTATATTCCTTTTAGGAATTAGAAACCTGAAGCTCTAGATTAAGGATGTAAGGTTGGGTTTGAAGATCAGAGTGCGCAGTTTTCTCACTCTAATCACTGCCCATCTCCTACTGGTACATTGTATCTAAAATGCCAGATTCAAAAGCTTATTTACTGCAGAATGAATTCTAAGATTTTGTGAATCATGACCTAGAGAAGACCAGCTTTATATATAATTACACATTGAAACAGCCTGTTTCTGGCAGCCCAAATTCCTATTCTGAAGTTTTTTTTATCTTAACCCTTGATCCTCCACTGTTGTAATTCTCCAATCTCAACTGCCACCTCCTTCTATGTTGAAGGCTCTTTCATCGTTCCATCTTTCTTGGCAGAGACAAAGTAGAAGATGAAATGTACAGCCTGGAAAATTGCCCGATACTGTTGTGTATTTCTGTGCATAATTCCTCTGGTTCAGGTTTAGGAAGAGGACTTTGTAAGGGCTAAGGCTAAGAACATGACAGAAAATTCTATTTATCCTTCATTGATTCACTAGACTTACTTCCTCTTGGGTACTTCTCAGACACAACAAGGAAGAGTTCATATATCTTCCTGTATACTTTGATGGCACCCTAGACTTACATCTACTGCAATGTAATATGTTAGACAGTATTACAAGATTTTGTTTGCTTTTGCCTCCTAACTGAATGTGAGATCTTTACCAAAAGGATTCTACCATCATTATTCTTATCCTAAGCCTCAAACATAAATACCAGGTACACTGTAAGGGCAGAGTAAATACTTGACAAATGGGAGGATAAATGAAATGGGATGGAATAATATTAGAATTGCCTGTGTATTTAATTTCTCAAAATTTCTTGTAACATCTGTATCATAATAATATTGTATTTATTTTTTAAAAATTCACATGCATGCTCATTCCTGAAAAGGATACTTAGGAAATCTCTCTTAAACGTAGAACAGAAGTAAACAGATAGAGACTGGAAATTGCAAAGGGATTCTTTGCCAATAATATGTAATTCTCAACTCAAAAGGAGATGAGAAGATTCACTCTGGATTGTGCTTCAAACCATTAAAGATTAACTATTACAGTCCAGTTGTAGTTGTAGCTTAAAGCTGCTACTTTAAGATCCCTTAGTATAAAATGAACTGGATATGCATATTAAATTATTATCACTCTAGCTTTGTAAGTACAAGCCAAGGTGAAAATGACTGGGAGAGAAAAGCTATGAAAAAAAGAGTAGAACCAAGGATGTGATTAATCAACACTCTCCCAACAGCCTTTCAGCATTTCTCCTCTGTGCAACAAGAATCTTTTAGTTGCAATTACAATCAGTGGAGTTGAAGCAGTAGTCATACCACCTGGAGGCAGGCAAAGTGTCATTGGTTCAGGCCCTAACTACATATAATTTGGGTCTATATGTGGATGGTGGTACATTTTTCCCTGCGATTCATTTTAGCTTTCCCACTAAGACCCATGCCTCTCTTCCTCCCACCAGCAATTAGACACACATTTCAAATCAACTCGACTCAATTTCTAAATATGATTCAATAAATCAATGGCAATGAACAGCCAATTGAAGCTTTTTCTTTTCTTCCCAAGTTCAATAAATCTCAAGATTAGAGAACATTCTCACAATTCTCAAAAGCTTAATTCAGTGCTTTAAGAGCCAGGAAACTTCAACTACTGAAAATAAAACATATATTTTTAATTTATATATGATTATACATTTATAATTTTTCTTAACAAATTGTCTTGATTTCTCTCATAACAGCCTTGTGCGGTAAGAAATGCATTATTGTGCCATTTTCTATCTTAGTAAACTTGAACTTATTTGAATGTGTATCAGCTATTCATAGTAGTAGAAATCACTTAGGAACCAACGAGGGAAAGGATGTTACTTCTTGGGCCAAGATAAATGATTAAAAAATAAGAACATTAGTTATTGGTGGCCATAGCATTAGAGGAGCGTTGAGACCAGGGTGTTTACTAGAATTGTGACATGAGGTTTTCGACCATTTGTTGGTTTACAGCAAAAATGCAGAATATTCCCCATATGCATCAGTCAGGATTTGATCAGGAAAACAGAACCACTATGAATAACATATACATAAGTAAAGAGAGAGGGAGATTTAATAGGGACTTGACTGTATTCAATTTCAATAACTGATACAAGGCTGTTTTGTTTGCATCCAAGCCTGACATAATCAGAGAAGGCAGTCAGGAAGAGATGATAGTAAAGTGAAGGAAGGCGAGGAAAAACTGGAAACTAAACGGATGAACCAGAACCCAGAGGACGGATTGGAACCCATGTTTATCTTTCACCACTTTCAGGCCTCAAACTTCAGTGAGGTGAAGGAACTTATGGAAAATCTGGTATCCTTCTTCATGGAGCCAAACACACATATGGTCCAGAAGTTGGAAAAGCTAAAGAGGAGCCAGTGGGAGTTAAAGGAACTGCAGACCCAGCTGTTGTCCCCATGCCCTGCGCACAAGATGAGCCCATCATTAATGAGGGACAATGTGTGTGTGAGCTACAACAGCCCCTGGTATCTCTGCACTTAATTTCCAAACTTAAAATTTCAGCTTTACTTTTTACCTTCCAAATAACAAAATGTTTGGAGCTCATGCTATTTCAGAATTATTCAGGGAAAGGAAAATCTGGAAAATATAGTTTAGTGTAGCTATACTGAATCAATACAAATCTAGTACATTACCATCAGGGGTGTATGTGTGTGTGTGTGTGTATAAATCTATATGTTTAAATACATATAAAATGGATGAAGAAGAAAATATATCAAATACATTATATTAAAAACTAATAAATACCCTAACACAAGGAAAAATTGTTTTTATTGACTGTTTAATAGATGTAAGTGCTGTGATGAAAAGTTGAGCAAATATAAAACTTAAAGCTAACAGTGTATTTAACAACTAGTATTTAGATTCCAGAAGGCTTCACGCTTAGCCTGAGGTTAAAAAAAAAAAAAAAAAAAAAAAGACATTTCAGGTAAAAGTCGGAGACTAGTTTTTGAAATAATAAGATAATGGCAAAGATAGTTGATTTTCTCAAGCAATAAATCTAGCTTCTAGTTTTATCTGCTAACTTAATATAAATATAAACAACAAATTTAATGAAGAAGGTTTAATAACACTGTGAAGATACCGTTTCTTCTAGAAAACGTGGATATCACCAGATTATAATGACATGGAAATGATGAAAATCAAAGAATGGTGAGAAAACACAAACAAAAACAGAACAAAACAAACAAATAAACAGAGGTAAATATTGAACACAAACAGTGTTAATGGGCACACTGAAAACATTTTCCCATTAAGAAAATTTTTTTTGTTAAAAATAGATACAGTTTATCCGAATAAAGAATTGTTCTCATTCTGAGTTTAAGAATTATATTCAAATAATGTTGAATTTTATGAACATGACAAAGCGGAACTCCATCTCAAAAACAATAGTTTATTTGATTTCTTCTATGAAATTGTCTGAAGCTAATGTTTTATTTCTGAGAAGATTTTAAACTACTGGGTGAATTATATTTTTCTACAAATGTTCCTATTTGCCTAAATATTTAAATTTTGTGGCATGTAATTATACTGAACATTTTTTATCTTTTTAAATATTGGCTCTATCTGTAGTTCTGCATTATTCTATTACTTTTCTCATATTTTTATCATTGCCCTTTCTTTTTTCTCCATTAATTTCATTAAAGTTTCATATATATGGTTAGTTGTACAATAAATTTGGGGTTTTTGAACCTCTATTTCCTATTTTTGTTTTCAATATTATTATATTTTTCCTGCATTTTAAGTATCTCTTTATTAATGCCTTCTTTAATTATTATTCCTTCCTTCCTTAGTTTTCTTAAGTAGAATGTTTAGTACATTAATTTTCAGCTTTTCTGTAGCTCTAATATAATAATTAAAGCTGAATGTCCTTCATAGTAAAAATATTAACTGCATTTCATAAGTTATGTTGTATATTTAATCTTTTAAATTTAAGCATTTTATTATGATTTCTTTTTAAACCCAAAATGTTTTCAAATTTATTTTAAAAATTCAAACTTACTGAGATTTTAATTATAATTTAACTGTTGCCTACTTTTTGTACTGTAGTAAGAAAAAATAATAGGTCTATAAAATAACACATTTTCGAAATTTGATGAGACAGTTTATCTATTCATATACATTAATTTTTATAACTTCTCAATGTTTGTGCCAGAAAAATTCATATTCACTACTCATGGGTTGACACTTTTGTACATGTCAATTGGTGAATATTAACTGTGCTACTCAATATTTCCATACGTTTTCTTTTTTGGTAGCAGGAGGCTGAATGATTTTTCAATTTTTGAGATTGGTCTTGAAATATTTTACTTTAATGATGAATTTGCCCACTGTTTCACCTCTCCTGAAGAGCAATTGTGCTTCTCCCCTGGAGGGCAAGTATGGTTTCCAGAAGCACTTTTTTCTTTGCTATTCATAGAATATAGAAATATTATTCTCTGCTGCTTTCCTTAGCCTTTCTCACACACTTCTCCAAATGTGAAACAATCTCTTGCCTGTACAATGACAATATGTGAGTTAAATGCCTTTATTCCTTCCTCTAATCTAATGAAACTCATGGATATTCTAAATCTAGTATCCTGCCTCCCTCACCTTCAGAAGTATTAGCAACTTGGAATGTTTTACCGTTTTTGTAGAACAGAACACTTATTTGTCTCTCTCTCTCTCATGAGCTCCTGTATTTCTTAAAGGTGTTTTTTTTGTTTTGTTTTGTTTAGTTTTTTCTCAGCATCGTGCAGTACCGAGCAGGGGCAAAGTAGATCTTTTATTTATTTCTGCAGAATAAGTGTGGTTTTTTTTTTCTGTTCCACAAACTTCCCCAAATATAGCTAGATTGGATAAATGCAGCCCTTGAAATAACAAGGGAAGGGGTCCTTTATCAGTATACTAAAATGTATGAAATCACAAGAATTATAAAACAATATCCACTAGCACAAGAACACTAAATATGTGTACAAATACCAAGCACATTACAATCATTTATTCTAGTCCTCTCACTAACTCTAAAAAGTAGGCATTAATATTCTTATTTTATAAATGAATTTTACTTCAGACCTATTAAATAAAATCTCAAAAAGATAAATTATTTAGAGTTTATGTTAGGATACTGGCCTCCGAGAAGAGTGTCATTTTATCACAAATCGCAGCTTCCTTTAAAAAAAATTGGATTTGTTGTATATCATTTTTTCCTTCTTATTGAAGAGCATTTTATGTTTTCATTTCATAATTTCAACTTTTATTTCAGATTCAGGGGATACATGAACAGGTTTGTTACCTGGGTATATAGCTTAATGCTGAGGCTTGGGGTATGACTGATCCCTTCACTCAGGTACTGAGCATAGTACCCAACAGCTAGTTTTTCCACCTCTGTCCCCTGTCCTCCCTCTAGCAGTCCCTAATGTTTATTGTTGTCGTCTTTATGTCTCTGAGTACCCAGTGTTTAGCCCCTATTTATAAGTGAGAACCTTCAGTATTTGGTTTTCTGTTCCTGCATTAATTTGCTTAGGATAATGACCTTGAGCTGTATCCATGTTGCTACATAGAACATGATTTTGTTCTTTTTTATGGCTGTGTAGTATTCCATGGTATATGTACCACATTTTCCTTATCCAATTCACTGTTGGTGGGAACCTAGGCTGATTCCATGTCTTTGCTATTGTGAATAGTGATGCAATAAACATACCAGTTCATGTCTTTTTGGTAGAATGATTTATTTATTTATTTTTTTGAAATACATCTAGTAGTGGGCTGAGTTTAATGGTAGCTCTGTTTTCTTTGAGAAATTTCTAAACTAATTTATATCCCCACCAACTGTGCATAAGTGGTCCATTTTCTCTGCAGCTTCACCAGCATCTGTTGTTTTTTGACTTTTTAATAATAGCCATTATCACTGTTATGAGATGGTTATCTCACTGTGGTTACGGTTTGCATTTCTCTGATGATTTGCAGTATGGAACATTTTTCCATATATTTCTTGGCCACTTGTATGTCTTCTTTTGAGAAGAGTCTTTTAGTATTTTGTCCATTTTTAAATGGAGTTATTTGTATTTTGCTTGTTCAATCGTTTAAATTCTTTATAGATTCTAGATATTATAATTTTGTAGGATGCATAGGTTGCCAATATTTTGTCCTATTCTGTAGGTTGTCTGTTTACTCTGTTTATGGCTCCTTTTGCTGTGCAGAAGCTCTTTAGGTTAATTAGGTTGCACTTGTCAATTTTTCTTACTGCTCCAATTGCTTTCAAGGACTTAGTCAAAAATTATTTCCAAAGTCCTATGTTCAGAATGGTATTTCCTAGGTTTTCTTCTAGGATTCTTATAGTTTAAGGTCTTACATTTAAGTATGTAATATGTCTTGAGCTAATTTTTGTATATGGTGAAAGGTAGGAGTCCAGTTTCATTCTTCTGCATATGGCTAGCCATCCCAGCACCATTTATTGAATAGGGAATCCTTTCTGCATTGCCAATTTTTGTCAACTTTGTTGAAGATCAGATGGCTGAAGGTGTGCAGCTTTACTTCTGGATTCTCTATTCTGTTCCGTCAGTCTATGTGTCTGTCTTTGTACCAGCACCATATCACCTTGTTTAATGTAGACTTGTAGTATAGTTTAAAGTCAGGTAACGTGATGCTTCTGGCTATGTCCTTTTTGTTTGTGATTTCTTTGACTATTTAGACTCTTTTATTGATTCCATAAGAATTTTTGAATAGTTTTTTTCTCGTTCTGTGAAAAAAGACAGTAGTAACTTCATAAGAATAGCATTGAATCAATAGATTGCTTTGGACCGTATGGACATTTTAATGATGTTGATTCTTCCAATCCATGAGCACGGAATATTTTTTCATTTGTCTGTGTAATCTATGATTTCTTTCAACAACATTGTAGTTCACCTTATAGAGCTCTTTCACCTCTTTTGTTAAATGTATTCCTAGGTATTTTATTTTTTGTGTGGCTATTGTGAATGAAACTGCATTGTCAATTTGACTCTCAACATGGATTTTATTGGTGTATAGACATGCTACTGACTTTTGTGCATTGATTTTGTGTATATCATTGTAATGCTTTTTTATCTTTCACAGCATATTAAAATTTCAAGAAATGTTGGGAGATTCTGTGGTTATCTGGCATGTGTTGGACAATACTATTGTCTGATTACACCTTAGGCAAAGAAAGCAAAAATGAGTTAGAGTGACCATTTTCAAGAAATGGAAAAGAAATTTAAGTCACTGAATTTTCAATTTCCAATGTTGGACATAAGACTCTGGTGTTGGACATAAGACTCTGGGTGTTCTGTTGCAGAGTTATTATCTGAATGATGCTCTCTAGTGTCTTGGCCAGTCAAGTCAATAATTTTCCAAAGGAATTGACATACTCCCCCCACACCCACTTCAGTGGAAACACTCATTTAAAACCTGAGAGATTTCCATGAGCAAGACTTTTTTTTTTTTTAGAATTATCCAAAATCATTTATTTATTTATTTATTTGTTTGTTTATTTATTTATTTAATTTATTTTTTTGAGACAGAGTCTTGCTCTGTCACCCAGGCTGGAGTGCAGTGGCGTGATCTCGGCTCACTGCAAGCGCCATCTCTCGGGTTCACGCCATTCTCCTGCCTCAGCCTCCCAAGTAGCTTTTTATGTGTACTTTCATCCCACCTCACTCAAATTTGTTCTGTCTTCATTGCTTAGAAAGATTATCATTTAGGAGACACAAAGATGATATTTCAGCTAAAACATGCTTTTATCTCAAATCATGGGTGCTGCTTCAGAGTATGTAAAGGACCCATAAACTATAAAAGCATTGAGTAGAGGTAAAATAAGCAGTTTTTTTTTTTTTCTTAATATAGACAACAAATGCTGAGTAATCTACATTATGTCCAATACTATAATGGCCCTGGGAAGACAACAGTATGAAGGTGAAGGGGCATTATTCCTACTTTCAGTGAGCGTTCAGGACAAATAAGAGGTTAAGAGGTAATTAAAATGCAGGTTTACAGCTGCTCTATGAGTGTGAAAGATAAGAGAAATTACTATAGATCCCACTGCAATGACCCTTTACCCTTCCCTAGGCTTGGGGGCTCCGGGATGACTTCCAAGAGGAAGTGCCATCAACTCTGAACTCCTAGACATAGAATTACAAGAAAGAGCATTGTAGGAGGGGGAAAACCAGGAGAAAAGGTTCATGACAAGAGATTACATCAGTTTTAAGAAACTGAGAGTATCCAGTATGCCTAGGTGTGGTCCAGACCAATTGAAATTGAAATTTCAATTGTGGTCCAGACCAATGAAGAAAACAAAGAGACAGCAGAAAAGTGAAGAAGAACATTGGAAAAGTCTCCCTTGGATAAAAAAAAATCCCGATACTTACTGCTACCTAATACTGTATACCATTTGAACTTTATTTCTTTGACTCTTTTGTTACTTGGTATCTCCCAAGAGTCTTCCATTAAAATGCAAATGTAGTTGGAAGGTGTATTCATCAAAGCCCCTTATAAGCTAAGAACTTGGTGGATTTTAGAATAGCTGAGGAGTGTAGGTGGAAAGTTGCCAAAGGAAACTTCACCCATTCTACAATTTTGCTGCAGGCCACCTCCACTTATAATTATTAAGCCCCCCTTCTTCTCCCTGGGAGAAACAGTATTAATGCTTCAGTGCCAAGACCTTAAGGCAGGGGCTTCCAGGCTGGCTGGAAGCAAATAGTAGAGAAAATGTCATAAACACATTCTCAATAGATTTCCACCAATTTCTGCAGACTCTGAGATGTGATTCCAAAGTTTTTTGGGTAAGCATCCAACTCTGGCCCTCTGAGATTCACCCATCACCAGTCTTTAATCCTTTCAAATGTTTGAAAATGATAATCATATCCCTCTTCTCTTGAGCTGTGAAGATTGCATTTTACTTGGTTCTTCGTAAATCAATCCTTCCTGACACAGAGGCAATGCCTATGCAGCAGAAAGATTTATAGTTGCATTGTTAATTCAGAACAAGATCAGTATATTTCCACATACACATTGCTTAAAAAAAGAAAATGAATAGACAGGAAGAACAAGTGTGTCGTATTTAAATACAAAGTCACTGATTCTGAATATCTATATTGGTTATTCATCTCTACCTCTTAACCTCAGGTATAGGATAGGGAACCCTTGAAACAGGACATGTAATTAGTTCAACCTTCTCAGTGTCCACAGTATTCTTTATTTTATGGTTTTCAGTGGCTATTCCAGCTGCCTATATGGAATTCTGAGCCTAAAGACAGATATTTTTTTTTTTTTTTTTTTTTTTCAGGAAAGGAAGAAAAGCTTAATAGGACTTAACAGCCAAGTAATAGAAAGGGGAAATTGAGATAAAATAATGAGAAAGAAGGACACTGAGTGAGCGATTGTGCAAATGACTTTAGATGGTGCCAATAAGAATACCATGAACACCATCTATTTTTCTGCTTCTTTCTCTGTCTCTCTCTTTCTTTCTTTTCTATTTCCTGGTACTAATAACTAAAGAATTAGACCAAAACAACTTGCAGAGGGTACCCAAAACTGTCATTTATATAAAATTTGGACAAGACTGAGTTTAGTTTTCAGATGGCTATTTTGTCCTCTGTCTGGATTTATATGCCCAGGATAATAGAAGAGAACTTGAGTGATAAGAACAGAATGTATAGGATGCATTTTGTTTGTTTGAAACTTGTGGCACTGTGGTAGAGATCATTAAAATTCACTGTACCTAACAAGATCTAATATTTCATTTTGAAATAGTAACAAAAAATTAGAATCCATTTCTGTACATGCAAATAATATAATTACCAAATTCATATTATTTTTACTGTCCGCCATTCTCCCTTACAAAACCCTTTTTTTGCCAGATTAGATATGTGCCTTTGGCTGTTGACTTTGATGAAATGAACCAGATAATTGCCACATTTTTACTTTATTATGTGCCCATGTAGACACAGTTTAATTGGACCATATAATGAAATGTTTAAATATATCCATACATTTTGCACAAAATGTAACCCCAAACCAATCCTCCTCCTAGAACGTGGCCACTAGGGTATTTAAGGATGCACAACTGCAGCTGATGCAGAAGTTCTTTCCCAGATGTTCAATTTGACCTGGGGCAGCTCAATCAAAGTTTGTAAGGTTTCCAACATTCCTAGTGGGAATTTTCAGAAAAGGAGGCATATGGATTATTCTGGCAAGTAGAATATGCACACAGAAACTCATGTGCAATGATTTCAGAACTTGAAATCTCCCTGAGAGCAAGTCAAATAATAACATTATTTGTAACAATAATATTAATAAATAATGAAAGGAGCAGTGTTACTGCTTTTCAAGGAAATGAATCAATAATCCATAAAGCAATGGGAGTGAGGGAAGTGAGGCTACCTGCTGAGAGTGACAGCAGAGAAACAGAAAGGAGATAAAAACAAAAAAGCATAAAAGGAGTTAAAGACACATGCATGACAACCTTAGGGCAAGGGAGATAGGCAGAGGTTCAGGGGACAACTCCCCTCCCAAAGGTTAATGCCTGCCTCCCAAATCATTTGTTTTTTCCTCCATGGTGTTATGGCTAGATGTCCAAGTCATATCCAAGCCATGAGGAAAAGACCCTAATTTATATTTTGGATGTATTAAATTCAATTCCACAGTTACATCTTGAGTTTATCACATGTTCAACTGTGTCCTAAACATTCTGGAGGAAGATAGGAAATTGAAGCTTTAGACCCAGTTCTACAATTAAAGTTTTCTGAGAATCCATAAGGCATTTGAATTTTAACAACATATTGTTTATCTGTAAAAAAAATATTAAACATTGTATCTATTTGTTTAATATGGGAAATATATTTCTATATACACATATGTGTATGTGTATATATGATATATAAGATTAAGATGTATACATACATACATATATACACATATACATTTATATGTCACAATATATGTCAACTTTGCCCCAGATCACTAACCTGAGGAATAAAATATGTGCTAACATTAAATTATTAGTAAAAATGATGATGCTGTTCACATTTTGTGAAGAAATACTGTGTCATGCTGAAGGTACTGCATTTATTCTGAGAAATGATGGTCCAAAACATTGTAGGTGGTTTCCTGAAGTGTGAAGGTTGAACAGGACCTAGAAGACCTTGTTGGCTAAAGAGGAGGGCAGAGAGCATCCTCCCAAAGCACAAAACAAGGAAGTACATATCAGTGGCACTAAAAAGACTGTGACATCTACCTGAGTCAGAGACAAATTGTGTTGAGTATGGCAGAATGAAACAATGGAAAACATAACTGCATAAAGAAGGCAGAATTTCAGAAATTCAATTTTTACTACATAACATGTACAGAATTGTCTCTTTCCCCATTTCATAATGTTCTAGGGGGTATACCATTCTTGAATTCATTATAACCTATACTTCTTGACTCCACCCACCCCATTACTTCAACCATTCCCTCCCTCACCTCTGTGGAAGTCATGAGGATCTGTGAGTGCACCTGTGGTAGCTGTTCTGCTGTGGTAACATACAGTGTGTCAGACACTGAAGATCATGTCCCTTTGTCCCTCTTCTCCTCTTAAGGCAGGTCATGTTAAAGCACGATTTCGGGTACTGCTGCGTGGCCAAGTAGAATTGTTATCTTGCAAGGTAGGAAGAATACAAGCAAGACAATGAATGAAATATGTGCTTGGGAACCATCTGTGGCTCAAATCTGAGAAGGAAAACCAATCATCAGGTTCACAGAGTACAGATAAAGCTGAAAATGAAACCAAAGTCAAAAGACTGGAAGTGAGACTGATGCAGGAATACAACAGGCTGGGAAAAGAAATCGAAAAGCTAAACCAAAACCAAAAACAAACAAATAAAAACGGCATCCAAGGCATGTGCCATGGATGAGGTTAGAAGATTGGATATTTGTTTTCTAGGTAGATAGCTACATATTCAAGGGAGGAAGAGAGTATTTTCAAGTTTCTTCTGAGAACTAGATTCCATGACATAGGTTGTGTGTAATCTACTTAATATTCTAGGATAAGTCTTCACCTAGTATTCTCATTTCCTTAAACTTTTCCCTTTGGAGCTGTGATGCCATGTTGCTTTTGTTCTCTCTTTACCTCCTTAATTGATAGTAAATGGTTCCTTTACTGGACTCACTTCCTCTTATGCTTCTTAAATTTTGATATTCATACGAATGAAATGAAGGGATTGCAAAGAAAGACTCCATGTCATTCATACCAACTTTTTTTAAAAAGTAGCCTTTTTTATCCTTTGGGATCTAATTTCATCAAATCTCTTTTCTCCAATATGTCATGCTATATTTGCAAGAAAGTGTTTCAGTGTTTATTTACAATCCCAGTTTTGAATTTCTTACAGGCATTGACCATTTGTTGAAATAAAGAATGAATGTATCAATGAATAAATTAACTCATGCATAAGTGGATTATTGTCTCCAAGCAAGTGGTTCAGAAAGGTACTTTAAAGATATATTTGAAACATAAACTAGAATCTTAATTCTCTTCAGAATTGCCTCTTTATCTCACTTATATATTCACATCATATATGATATCCTCTATGCTTTCATCTTGTTAGAGGTCACCATCATTTCTTGTCAAAATATTAGAAATTGGTCTCTTTGAGTCTATTTTGACTCCATCCAATCCATTCTGACAATGAAGGTACAGACACTGTTTTAAACAAAATCTGATTCTGCCAAACCTCCTTCTACCCCCTCATTAAAACCTTCAATTAATCTCCATTGCTTAGAATGAAATTAAAAATGCTTATCATAAATTAAATAAGTATTTGAAATGTGTGGAGAGCAGCCTATTAGTACCCTTGATGTAATATTTTATAAGAAATAGTAGAGAAAGAAGAGAACATTCCAAAGGACATCATCCATATTTAAGACCATTATTTCAGAAAATGTGTGTGTGTGTGTGTGAGAGAGAGAGAGAGTTTGTATGTGTGAGTGAGTTTATGCAGGGGTCTGAGTTTGCAATGTAAAATGCAGTGTTTACTATGTCTTCTAGTTGAATGATCTTGTACTGGACTCCACCAATCTTGCCATTTTGGATTTCCTGCTATTCTTTGGTGCCTACTAGACACGCTTGTCTTCCCTTCCAGCTTAGCCATTTCATCTTTTCTAACTCATGGATTTATTATATCATCTCTAAAAAGTTCTTTCATCTTTTTGCCTACCTAAATTTTCTTCTAGTTGATAGCATAAACAAAACTTCTTAAGTGAAAATTTATTGATCCAAAGATGACATTAGTTCTCTTTTTTTTATTTTATTCTAACACTCTAAATGTTAGTTTTTCCTAACGTGATCATCCTGGCTCATTATTTAGTTCAACAATGTTATATAGTTATTGTGAACCTATTATTAGCCTCAAACTTTATGACCTTACGTTGATCTGTGAGAAATTTCAGGATATTTCTGTTGTAATGATGGGTGGTTTACTTATGTAATAAAAAATAATATTTTAGAGAATTCAGTGACTATAGATTAGTTTCTTCTTTATCAAGCTAGTCACTGCTAGCACGGAATTGAAGGGGTGGCCTGCCCCTGCACACCTGTGGTCGTTTCTTGTTAGGTGGAACGAGAGACTTGAGAAAAGAAATGAGACACAGAGACAAGGTATAGAGAAAGAAAAAGTGGGCCCAGGGAACCAGCGCTTAGCACACAGAGGACCCAGGCTGGCACTGGTCTCTGAGTTCCCTCAGTGTTTATTGATCATTATCTTTACCATCTTAGAAAAAGGAAGTGGCAGGATAATAGGATCATCGTAGGGAGAAGGTCAGCAGTAAGACATATGAATAAAGATCTCTGTGACATGAATAGGTTTAAGGAAAAGTACTGTGCCTTGATATGCATATGTAAACATCTCCATAAACCTTTTTAGTGCATAAAGAGCAGCATTGCTGCTAGCAAGTCCCACCTTTCGCCCTAAGGCGGTTTTCTCCCATATTAGTAAATAGAACATACAATCGGGTTTTATACCGAGATGTTCCATTGCCCAGGGACGGGCAGGAGACAGATGCTTTTCTCTATCTCAACTGCCAAGAGGCCTTCTTTCCTCTTATATTAATCCCCCTCAGCACAGACCCTTCACGAGTGTCAGGCTGCAGGATGGATTAGGTCTTTCGCTTCCCACGAGGCCATATTTCAGACTATCACATGGGGAGAAACCTTGGACAATACTTAGCTTTCCTAGGCAGAGGTCCCTGCGACCTTTAGCAGTGTACGTATCCGTGGGTACTTGAGATTAAGAGAATAGTGATGACTTTTCACAAGTATACTGCCTTCAGGCACTTGTTTAACAAAGCACATCCTGCACAGCCCAAAATCCGTTAAACCTTGAGTCACAACAGCACATGTCTCTTGCAAGGACAAGGTTGGGGGTAGGGTCACAGATTAGCAGCATCTCAAATACAGAACAATATGGAGTCTCTAATGTCTACTGCTTTCTATATAGATACAGTAATAGTCTGATCTCTCTTTGTTTTCCCCACACGGAATATTTTCTTTCCTTCATTTTAAGAAGTCTACTGCATCCTTCCAATTTAGTAACAAATCTATTTGTCTCTTCTTTAAACTTTTTTGAGAAACCAGAGTCATAGTACCATTTCTATTTTGCGTCTTTAGGCACCATCCAAGTGCTTAGGCTCAAATTCCCTTAGTTCATGAATCCATTCATGCAAGCATCTATCTATTCATTTAAACAAATATTTATTACGCATCAATTTTTGTAGTGTTAATGAAACTTCTGTAACAAAAAGTACTCCAGAATCAGTGATTTAGGAAAGTAAAAAGCAAAGGTAACTTTTTCTTCACATAACAGTCCAAGGTGAGAATTGCAGGATGTCATTGGCTCTAAACCATGGATCCACGCTGATAGAGATTCTTCTGTCTTCAACATGCAGACTCCAAAATCACTATCGTCATTGGCATACCCATTAGCACAGAGGAGAAATATAGGAAGTTCAAAGCCAGAAAAATCATCTTAAATGAATTCAAAGTTGCACATGTCATATCTGCTCATATTCCATTGACGTTAGTTTCATCACAGGAACAAACATAGCCTCAGATAAAGCTACCCATGTTCCAGCTTCACCTCTATTACTATGGAAGAGGAGAAAAGCTGATTTTTTCCAAATGGACCATGAGCAATCTCTACCACACCAAGTTTAAGAAAGGAGCCATGAGAAATGTAAAGAAAACTGAACACTGGATTCTGTTATTAAAATAGTTAAAGGTAGTAGGAGAGGACAAAGTAATATCAAAATAGCTATAATATTGTGCAAAATCCCTATAAAGAACATCTGAGAGATGTACTATAATGTTCAGAAATTCATAAAAATAAGAAAAGCTATGGGTTGTGTGACTGAAAAATTTCAGAATATTGATAAAATGTTAACTGAGTTTTGCAAGACGAATGGGGCTTCAGCAGGTGAAAGTAATTGTGAGAAATTCATATTTTATTCCAAGCTCTCTGCTGCTTGATTGTTCTCTGTTCCTAACCACAAATATTTTACACATTCTAAAATCTAAAATCACATATACAAGTACCTCAGGTATACATACATTATATATGTACAGCAAGTTTATATATAACTACTATATATGTGTGTGTATATATACGTTTTAAAAGAAATTGGAAGTTGTTTATTCATAATAGCTGCTTAGTATCCTATATTATAGGAAACAATCTTTTTACATATAACTAAATTAATTTTAAAACACTCAAATATTTGTATTAATATGATGGGAAAATACAGGCTTGTCATTGGGATCTGATTTTATATATGGAATTACTGGATCAATGGTAAATAAGTTGGCAAATGAGTTGAGTCAAAAACTGCTTCTGTGGGCCTGGAGCTGACAGATATTAGTCAAAATCAAAAGAAGGTCAGAAGACTACAAGAGAAACCTGCCGTTCATTATGGCTAGGTCAGAGATGATGCCATTATATCACATTGCCTCCAAGGTGACACGGAGAATATCTACTTGCCATATATTTGTTCAGGGTCAAGTACAATACAATGCTCGTAGTACTGGATATTTAAAGCCTTGTGTACAAAGATTTGATTAGTTAATAGATGCTGAAAAGAGAAACTAATGGGGACTCTCACATTGTCACAGGAAAAATAAATGGTTGTTTGTTTCTACTACTTCAACTAACTAAATGTTTATTCTCCTATAGAAAAATTGAGAGTCATCTTTTCACTTCCCACAGAAATTTTGATAATAGATGTGACAAATGGATTGAATTCAACTTATAATTTAAGCAGTCCTGACCTTTCAGGGATCTGAGATGTTACCCGGGTCAGTTGGGTTCCTGCCAGTCCCTCTGAGCTCATTGACTGCCCCCACAAACCCAATCCTTCACATCACTGGTACTTCAAAGGCATATCTTTCCAAATTTCCACCAAGTTTATAAATGACCACAATAACCCTAAGGAACCCTAAACTATTCGACCAGAAAACTATCAAGGTTGAAGATCTAGTCTCAATTCATGTGCCTTCCCTCAACAATATTTATTGCCTAAATTACCTCTCAAATCAGCTCACAGTTTTTGACAGTGACATAGATTTTATTAACATAATCCCAGCCTCTTCCTCATGACTTCTTCATTTTTCTTCTTTTATCTTTGGTTTGTCCCTGCTACTTTCTTACTTCCAAATAAAATGATATGACTTAATTCAGTATGTGATATAGTATAATACGTGTGTGCCACCTGCAAATACATTTATAGCTCAGTCTTCAATATATAACAGTGTTTTCTATTATAAAAGCTCTTACAAACCTGTATTGTATTACATTAAAGAATAAAAGCAAAGCAGGCACACTGTTGATGTTATTTGGGATACTAGCAAAGGTTTGTGAGGAAGAAAACCAAAAAAGGAAGAAAAAACAGACAGGAATAAAATCAAGTTATATTCCAGAAGTCCAGGACTGGAGGCACTGCTGCCATTCTTAACACAAGTTTTCTACAAGTGGAAGTTCCCCTAAAAATATACATTTTATATATTTTTAAATATATATGTATATATAATTATATGATATATAAATATATATTTATGAATATATAAATATATATTTTATATATACATATATACACACACACAGCATGTGTGTGTGTGTTTTAAAGATGTTTATAAACATGGTGTGATAATTGAACAGAATATAATTACAACTTTTTTTTTCCAAATCTTACCTTTTGTGCTAACCTTCTGGTAAATTAAAATAAAAAGTACCACACCTTACACCAGCTTTTATTAAATATATTATTTAGTTATTTTATAACTTTAATAGAACTATTAACAAGATAATGTATCATATGACTAAGGGTCAGATTTTGTGTTACATACAAAATATGCATATAGGTATTAAGAGAGGAGAAACCTAAAAAATAGACTCTCCATCCTCTTTCTCCATATAGTGCCATGTACTTAGTAGTTCTACAGTAAGTGTTTGCTGAATGCATTAGCACTTTCTACTCTGAGTCAGAGCATTAAAGTCATTGGAGTTAAGTTGAATGAAGATAAAAGAAGAGGAGAGACATTGTGCCTCTGACTCCTATAAAAGAGGAGAAAGTGAACATCCAATGAGATTACACTGTATGAGGTCAAATTAACTGATTCAAAACAATTTTTGAAAAATTATTTTGTGGTTAGATTCTTTTATTCTGTCCAGGTGTTCAGAGCTGCTAGCTTCACTTGAGGTAGTCTTTGGTCTAGAATAAGAGGTAGAGACTGTTTTCATAACTCGGCTATTATGACTAATGTTGCAATAAACGTAAGAATGTAGATATCTCTTTGAAATTTGATATTGATTTATTCAGATATATATCCAGAAGTAAGATTGTTGGAAATTGTGATACACACTTTAAATGGAATATTATTCAGTCTTAATAAAGAAGGAAATACTGTCATTTGTGACAACATGGATGGACCTAGAGGGCATTATGTTAAGCCAAATAATCCAGATATAGAAAGAGAAAAAAAAAAGAGAGAGAAATACTATATAATCATGCACTTATATGTGGAATCCAAAATAGTCAAACTTACAGAAGCAGAGAATAGAATGGTGGTTTCTCAGGCTGACGACAGGGGAAAACGTGGAGGTGATGGTCAACAGATAACAAACTTTTTGTTATGCAAGATAAGTAAGTTGTGAATATTTATTAGACAGCGTAGTGCCTGTCTATAGTTAGCAATAGGTATTGTATACTTAAAATGTGCTAAGAGGGTAGATCATATGTTAACTGTTCTTATCACACACAAATAATAATAGTAATAATAATAATAAAGGGGTCAATAAAATCTTAGTGAGGGGATAAATGTGTATGACCTTGGTGGCAGAATAGTTTCACAGGTGTAGGCATATTACCAAACTCATCAAGATGTATACATTAAATATTTATAGCTTCGTAAATGTCAATCATACCTTTAAAAAGTAGTTTAAAAAAAGGAAGATGAAGACAGGGCAAAAGCATTTCTTACCAAAATGTACACTAGTTCACATGAAGATATGTGTAGTGACTTGGGCCTTTTTAACCCTCCTTGTGATAGAAGATTTCTCTAGGTATATAGAAAGAAGGTGCTAAATTTGGGGGTAAAAGAATTCGATCAACTTGGCCTCTCAGTGCGGTGTCAGTAGAACATACTAACTTTTTTCAGTGCACTCAAGTGCCCTGTCCTTCATAACGGCATCACTATGCTGAAAAATGTGATTTTCATAGAAATGTTCAATTTTGCAGCTTAGAGGCTTTGTGAAGGGGGGCAACTATCAGTTTTGCACATAAACTGCTCTTCACATTGCTCACTTTAAAAACCTAAAATTGGCCCTGAATATAATAACACTGGAGCAACACGTGTTGAAATAATTTTTAATCCTTTCACTTTTAGTTAGCTCTGCTGTTCTTTGTCTAGCTCACAGCAAACATTCAAACAAGAATAAAATAAAGCCCTTCAAACATCTAGCTTTTCCACTTTTTTCCAAAACAATTCTAAATATTTGGATAATAAGAAGTGCTCGTCAGATAGTAGGTGTTTTCCTTCCTCTGGCTACTTGAAGATGAGTAAGATTTTTGACACTGAATTGTAACACATGAGGACTACAAAGGAACACGGAAATCCTCCCATGAAAGACAGGCTGCTTTTAAGCTCAGTATCCTCCATCACTCCCCTAACGCATACACCACCCCCTGACACAGACACACATCTATGAGTCTTGACTTCATTTTCATTCTCAGTGTGCTGGTTTACCAACTCCCTATAAAAGATCTTCCTTTACTGCATTTGAAGACTAGGATAAAGCAGTAAGGCTTTAGTCATACATATTTAAAAGTGAAGTTGCAAGAGACTTCACATCTGAAGATAAGGCTGTATATTTATTTATCTTTTTTTTTTTTTTTAATCATTGAGTGGTTTCTGAAGTTCTCTTTGACAACTTATCTATCATGGCTCCTCCATTGAATATTCTAACACTGTGCCTGTTTAATCTTCTGATGTAAACAAAAGTTTAAGTTTTTTTATTGTTTTTGTTTTTTTTACATCTCCTTCACTCCGTGAGAAAAATCTGAGACTGAATGTTGATTTATATTTGAAAAGCAACAATCCAAAGTAATGCAAAATACCCCCAATAAGCAAAATGCCCATAGCATAATCGATTCTTTCCTTACCTTAATTCTTTCTTTCTTTCACTCAAGACCAATTCAGAAATATTTATTTAATAGTCACTATAGATAAACACATTGTTTGGCACTGTGGGGAGAAACAAATGGGAATAAAAAGTGCAATCTGTTTCCAGATGTGATTTACTTTCTCCTGAGACAGATTAACCACACTTGCCTTTCCATATCTGCCTTATTAATATTATTTATATTTTAAAAGTGTACTATGTTGACAAAATCCTATCAACACTGTCTTCATAATCCCTATTTCCATTCCCCTTAATAAGCTCTTATTTTCTATTGATGATCTATAGTACTCGGTTGTGTATAAAGGTGGAAACAATTGTAGATAATATCTATTCCTGCCTTTAAGTAGTTTGCAATTCAATAGTCTTGAAAAACATCTGATTATATAATTCAGCAATTTGTGGGGAAAAGAAAGAGAGATCAGCCTGTTACTGTGTCTATATAGAAGGAAGCAGACATAAGAGACTCCATTTTGTTCTGTATTTGAGATGCTGTTAATCTGTGACCCTACCCCCAACCTTGTCCTTGCGAGAGACATGTGCTGTGGTGACTTAAGGTTTAAAGGATTTTGGGCACTCCAGCCTGGGCGACAGAGCGAAACTCTGTCTCAAAAAAGAAAAGAAAAGAAAAGAAAACACTAGTGATGAGGAAAAAAAAATGCACAGAAAGGAGACGCAGGAAAATGAGATGAGATGGTAGAAGAGAGAAGAGTCCAGGGCTGGAGGAATAGAGGTAGATGGGTGGTGGAAACACCCACCCACCCAGCCACACACACACACACACACACACACACACACACACACACACACAATAAAAATTATCGAAAGTTGAACTACAGAGATAAGAATAGTAACCCAACTGGTTGGTGAAGGATGTTTAAGAAGAGGGTGTTTAATATCCAGTTTTAGTAATTTAGGTATCTGCCATATAACCTTTAGTAGATGGTACATTAACTATCTGTATGTGTGTATAGGTGTGTGTGTGTTTGGGTTTGATAATAGGTAGGTATTGGAGGCTTGAGTCTAAGGAAATCAGCTGTAAGGACCAGAAAATATACAGATTGATAACTTAGTTCCAAATCTTCGCAAAAATCAAAGGAAATAAAAATTATCTTCTTTTCCTGCTGATTTCCCTGTATAATCCAACTCACCATGGCCTATAGACCCACTTCTTTTCTTTCCTCCCATACTCAAAACAAACATCTGTTAGATATTCTGGGTCTTTTTTTCTACGGCTTAGTTTTCTATTGTTCTGAAGTCACCTTTTTTTGGGGAGTGATGGTGGTTGAAAGTTTTTGTATTACTCCTCCAAGGGGATTTTCATATTGGGAAATTCATGAACCAACAAAGTTTTACAGCATCTGGGACTTTGAGGGTGATATTATAGGTACTGTGACAGATAAGACAGATTGATACTTTGGCTTCGAAAAATATAATACAAGAATATCTAATAAAATTACTATGATGAATGAACTGTTTTAAGGGCCAATACTAGAATCTTGGAAGTGGAAGAGAATGTCATTTCTGTGTCATCTCTGAGGCATTTTGCAGTTTATCACATGTAAACTTCTCAACGACCTGTGAACTTGGTGAGCTAAGTATTCTATCACCAATTTCTATATGAAAAAACTAAAAAACCTCTAAAAATGATGTGAAGAGTAAAAATATTTGCCACACAACATACTGTAGATGGTAAGGGGTAGAGCTCTGACCCAACATATGACAGCCTGTTTCTGAAGATCATTTTTCATTCCACCTCAGTCCCTGGAAGTCTGTTTTGCACCAGAAGGCAGATCTAGGAACCTGGGTAGAATTTAAAGGGAGGACGGTCTTATTAAAACTTTTTAAACATACAGCTATCCAACAATGAAATAGGTTGCCTCAGAAGTAGTTTCTTCTGCCACACTGAAAGAATTCAAAGGGAAGAGAGATGACAATCAGCCTGGGATATTACAGAAAGGACTCCTTCTCTTGTCTGAAGTTGGATTAGATGTCAACTAAAATCCTTTCTAAATCCCCAATTCTATGCCTCCAGGGCCCTAAATGTTCTGTAGTGTGGTGCAGAATATAAATGAAGTAAGAGAAGTGATCAACCAACAGATAGATATTTATTACATTTCAACAATATACAAGGCACCAGGATTCTCATCTCGCACTGTGAAAACAGCTACTTTTCCTGCTTCCTCCCTCCTGTCAGTGGGTGAGAATCAGCCTTGGTATTAGGAAAGAAGTAACCAAGAGGAAAAGCTGTCAGAAAAAAGACTTCTAAAAAAAAGCCAAATGTTAACTTCTCACCACTTTCTCAAGTCTGGTTCTTCCATGAGCATCTTCTTGGAGTTCTATGATGACCTCTTCCCCTCCCCTGGGTGTCAGAATGTGTGGGAAGAATCCGGCTGACTGACTCATGAAACACATTACCAGAAGCTCTCTATTTTGACAGTTAAGGCCACAGAAGCAATTTGTACTTTACTTAGAAGTTTATTGCATTTTGATAATTGCTTTTCCCCTTGAACTGTAGAGTTTTAAAATATAATTTTTGACTGACTATAAAAAAGGAAAAAAAAAATCCATATAACTTTAAGAGCATTTCCAAAGCTTTTAAAGTCTCCACTAAGCGGAAGCATCCCAAAGTTACCTTGTTGAGTTGTGTCAAGTTAGCATCATAATCATTTTTTTAACCCTCTAACAGCCAAAGCATCCAAAGGAGAGGAAATTACAGAGGCAGTATTTCCTTAACGATCATTCGTCCAGAAGAACACAGCAAAGAGAAGAGAACATCAATGAGTCTGGCAGGACTGTACACACACAAACAATTAGTCTGAGGTGCTCATATTTATAGAACTCACTAATTAGTCAAACAATACTAATGAAATAAACATAATGGTTACATTTTCCTGTGGATGGTCATTTTCCAAGCATGAAAATCCATATGGGCTGTTAATCAAAGGTGTATGCTGGTTTATAAACATTATGAAAATAACTTACCCAGACCAACCCCCTTACAGATTAAAATGACTTTCACAATTCTTCCGTATATATTTTCTACTGCTATGAAATATTTGCCTCGTATAGATCCAGGCAAACACTCAGGGATAATGAGTACTTAAAACACTGTATACCATTCTAAAATGCTACCTAGGATTGCTTTTGAAATTGCCCACTTAACTCTAGCCATGCCTGTATTAGACCTAGATATAATTAAGTAAGCTAGCTGTTTGGTTTCAACATAGCAAATCTACACAAGTGTTGGTTAGCAAACAACCTGAAAATCAAGAGAATCATCAGGTATTTGTCCCTAATTATTTCTATTCAGTCAACTATTTTCACAGTTTATTTATTTATCATAACAGTCTTTTATAGTGTTAATAATTCTATTTTCTGGAAGAGGTCATCAAGTTACCTGAAAGGTTTAATGACTTGCTGGAACCACATGGGTAGATAATAATAAAGCCAGAATAGAAACCAGAATTGTTATTTCAAGATTTAAATTAGAAGTACCCATTATGACACTGGTGAGGCAAATTATCTTCCACCAGAGTTGGGTCCACTTCAT
This sequence comes from Rhinopithecus roxellana, assembly GCF_007565055.1. NCBI lineage: Eukaryota > Metazoa > Chordata > Mammalia > Primates > Cercopithecidae > Rhinopithecus > Rhinopithecus roxellana. Next base: position 70,061,001 of record NC_044569.1, on the reverse strand, counting down.
CCCCATTAGTGAACATAAAAGCCTCAGCTGGGTGTGAATTTACATAGTGAAAAGTTCACACACAGTGAGATAGGAGAGATTTTTCAAGAGAAATAGAAATATTTCAGGGAAGAGTCAATTTATAGAGGGCTTTCATTTTGGAAATGTTTTTTCTTTTCCGGTGCCACCAATCTCTGGTTTATTATCCCATCTATACAACAAATTCATGGATGATGACTCTATAATGAGTGATAAAGAGACATTAAGTTAATAACGATAACTCTCATTTATCTAATACTCTATACTTTTCAAAGTGCTTTCAATCATAAGTGGTATTTGATGAAACACCCTAGTGAGGTTGGCAAGGCAGAGATTTGTAGTGTTCTCGCAAGAGCGCTAGCTAAGTGACATTATTTTGTAAAATTGAAAGCCTTGTGAATAACATATACCCTATATACATAAATGTCCTAAAAGAGGAATGACAAGCCAATTTAAAACAGAGACAAATGAATTCTTCAACCGAACCATGGTACCTACACGCATACATAGTGTGCACTATCTTTATTTTAAATATAAAAAACAATGACAGAAAAGCAGACTTGATTACTCAGGAACTTAGTGCAGACCCAGCAATAGATTGCTGGAAGCTTTGAAGCTAAGATAACTAGGGACAACCAAATATCTTTACATTTTACTCCCTACTCTCTCTGTTTGAAGCAAATCTTTGCTAAATGGGCCGTGAGTCTGACCACTATAGAATTTCTTGTCATTTTTGATAGGAAGCCATATCTACTGGCATAAAATGCTTTTCTTTCTCCATGGATTTTGAGGACGCTTTTTCCCTCTTCACATCACAAGGTTGTACAATATTGTATTGGGAAGCACTTTGAACTCCTAGGAAGGTAAGTGCTATTTAATTGCGAAGTGTTACTAGTGCTATGACTGTCATTATGTGCACCAGTACACTTTACAGTTGATGCATCTCAATATTACTACTGTTGACATTCTTCATTTTTTTTACTGGTTCAACTGAAGGATTGGATGTCTCATGGGACTGGTTATTGGAAACTGGATTCAGAGTAGCTTCTAGATCTTTAATATCCAACACATTGTTATATTACCCCATGTCCAGTGGTATTTTGACAGCCACAATACTATCTTCACATATGATTCACAATGTTGCAACATTAGCCATCAGGTTTACTTGATGGAAAAAGAGAAATTTGCAAAGTGAGGTAGTTCTTGCCCAGAACTAATAATTTCAACATTTCTACCTGCAAAAGTAATTGATTTTACTAATTGTGTTCCTTTTTTTTTTTTTTTTTTTTTTTTTTTTTTTTTGTCATTCTGTATAAAAGAAACACTTGGAGGTTAAGTGCTTAATCTTTACTAACTTGAAATGCATTCTTATACTGAGACACAGATGTTGATATGGTTTGGCTCTGTGTCCTTACCCAAATCTCAACTTGAATTGTAAAAATCCCCATGTGTTGTAGGAGGGACGTGGTAGGAGGTAACCGAATCATGGGGGTGGGTTTTTCCTGTGCTGTTCTCATGATAGTGAATGAGTCTCATGAAATCTGATGGTTTTATAAAGGAAAAATTCCCTGCATATGCTCTCTTGCCTGCTGCTGTGTAAGATGTGACTTTGCTCCTCATTCGCCTTTGACCATGATTGTGAGACCTTCCCAGCCATTGGCTTTAAGAGCCATTAAACCTCTTTCCTTTATAAATTACTCAGTCTCAGGTATGTCTTTATTAGCAGCATGGAAGCAGACTAATACAGATGTTCATGTCCAGTTTTTCATCTGTTGACAAGAAAGGCAGTAAGGGACATAAAATACATTAGATATTCTTTCCAATTTTACCATCTAACAACTCAGTTTTTTGCCATACTATGAACTCCATGCTCCTTCCATTATTAACCTATCACTCTATATCATTAGCAATTATTCCTTGAATTGCCAAATTCCTTATTTTTTACCACACACAGGTCTTGGCTAATTAGATGGTTTAGAATAAGATTACTAGGAGTCAAGGAATTTTGGAGTGACAAAGGTAAGACTTCTGGGCAGAAAGAAAGCATTTACAGAACCGAAAATTAAATGAGCCACAAAGGTAAATATTGTCTCCCTCACAAAAGTTACATATAAGAACCACCTTTTATCCTTGATATTTCTATATTTTTCTGTCTGTAAAAATATGTGCAAAAACTAAAAATATAACAAATTCTGGCAAAGAGAAACATGATATGTGGGGACAAAATATGCTCTGGAGTTGAAAAGAGTAATGGTATGTAACTTTCTTATAGGGATTTTATAATAAAATTATGTTCCTTAATTGTTGTGCAACAAATATAGTTTAATTTCATTTGAATTGATCCATTTCCATATTCAATGGTCAGCCATCAGGGTATATTTGCTTGCTATCAAGGACCTTAAAACATCAGTGGATAAATAGAGCCTATGTACTGAAAAAATAAAAAGTCAAAAGATATGGGTTAGTAGATTCTACAGCTCAAAGCACTCTGACAAAACATATAGCGTTATGTAATTCACATAAGTATTATTATTATGACATAATAAATTATGCAGTAAAAGCAAGTTGTACTTTAGGGAATCTGAAAGGAGATTCTAAAGTGATTTAAATGAGAGTAAAAAAGCTTGAAGAAAAATATGTATTTTTATTTTGACTCTAAAAGTTATATTGGTCTTGAATATTTAGACATAGGAAGTTGATCTTTGTATTAGGTTGGATTTTTCCAGATATGAGCCCTGAATAAGAATTCAAGTACACAGGCCGGGCGCGGTGGCTCAAGCCTGTAATCCCAGCACTTTGGGAGGCCGAGACGGGCGGATCACGAGGTCGGGAGATCGAGACCATCCTGGCTAACACTGTGAAACCCCGTCTCTACTAAAAATACAAAAACTAGCCGGGCGAAGTGGCGGGCGCCTGTAGTCCCAGCTACTCGGGAGGCTGAGGCAGGAGAATGGCGTAAACCCGGGAGGCGGAGCTTGCAGTGAGCTGAGATCCGGCCACTGCACTCCAGCCCCGGCGACAGAGTGAGACTCTGCCTCAAAAAAAAAAAAAAAAAAAAAAAAAAAAAAAAAAAGAATTCAAGTACACAAAGTTTATTTGGAAGGTGCCAGAGTGGAAAATGATATATAGAAAAAAACTTGGTAAATTCAGGAAGTGACTAGACTGTAGTTCTGGTGGGAAACTCAGGAAAATATGTTCCAGAATTGTCTCACCCAAAATAAAATGGAGCTAGGTTATGTGTACACCTACTACAAAGAGTCATTGGTTGAAGGTTGCTGGTGAGGGGGTTAATTTTTGGGCACTTCTGGCCAGACACAAGTTGCCTCTCAGAGTTCCAGAAAAAAAGCCTTCAGATACAGCCAGGCAATTTGCAGCCTGCCAGAAGCACAGACATGATGAAACCAGAAGAATATTTGGGAAATAACAAAAGGTTTTGTTAAGAGATTTTTAAGCCAGAGTAGAGAAAAGCAAGCAAACATACAACAACCACAAAAAACTTCAACCAAACGAGAAAAGGTAAGGAAACTGTAAGAGGAAGGTGCATATAGAAACACTGAGGTAAGTGTCAATAATTCAAGTAGTTCACCTATATGTAGATCCTTAAAATCTTAGTTTTGAAGTAGCAGAAAATGTGAAACTGCTTTTTAGAGGTCTATCTGCAGTTGATGCAATCTTCTACTAATTGACCTATTTTTAAAATCATATTTTGCATAAAATGAAATGATCAATTATGCCACATAGTCTATATCATATTTAGAAATATTGTGGGTGGTAGAGAAGGAGAAATATCTGGTTTAGCTAAAGTAAACTGATAAATTATTTTGAAGAGGACCAGAGATTGAATTTCTTCTTAGAAAATTGGTGAAGAATAAACCATAGGCCTATAAGTGTAATATTCTAGAAAATAATAATCAGTTTCTGAAAAATATACTATGTCATATTTTCTCAAGGGAGAGAACATTTAATGAGATCAATTCTCGTTTAAAAGAAATTGGAAAGGTAAGAAAAAGTCTACCTCACCTAAAAGGTGTTAGAAATCTTGGTCTTAATGGTAAGATTTACCAAACCTTCAAGGAAAAATAGCCCGTTTCATACACATTTTTTGAGGGGAGGCATCTAATTTAACATTGATTCAAAGAAAGGACTAAGGATAGAATAAAAAAGGCAAGATTTTCTTGCTTATATATATAGACATACATTTCTAAATGAAATGTTAGGTAACCAAGTTTCATAAAAAGTACTTAACAATGGCACATCATTATAAAAAATAAAATAAGGGATATTCCAGGAATATAAAGGATCACAGATGAGGGAAAAATAATCTTGTTAGGAGTCACAAAAAAGCATGTGATAGATTCTAACATCACTTGTGATGTTTAATAGTGAGAGGTGAAGCCAGCTGGACTTCTGGGTCAGGTGGGACTTGGAGAACTTTGTTGTCTTACAAGAGGATTGTAAAATGCACCAATCAGCACTCTGTAGCTAGGGATTGTAAAATGCACCAATCAGCACTCTGTGGCTAGGGATTGTAAAACGCACCAATCAGCACTCTGTGGCTAGCTAGAGGTTTGTAAAATGCACCAATCAGTGCTGTATAAAAATGTACCAATCAACTCTCTGTAGCTAGCTAGAGGTTTGTAAAATGGACCAATCAGCACTCTGTAAAATGGACCAATCAGCACTCTGCAAAGTCGACCAATCAGCAGGACATGTGTAGGGACAAATAAGGGAATAAAAGCTGGCCACCCCAGGCAGCAGCCGCAAGCTACTGGGGTCCCCTTCCTTGCTCTGGAAGCTTTGCTCTTTTGTTCTTCACAGTAAATCGTGCTGCTTCTCACTCTTTGGGTCTGTGCCACCTTTAAGAGCTGTAACACTCACCTCAAAGGTCTGCCGCTTCGTTCTTGAAGTCAGGGAGACCAAGAACCCAGTGGAAGGAACCAACTCCAGACACAATAGGAGCAGAATAAAGCCTCCTTAGTATTAGTAAAATATCTAACATAAACTTTCCCAAATAGAATTGATGAAGACATCTAAAAGATGTGATTATTTTGAAAGTTGCTTTAAAATAGGATACCTGCTATCAATGCCACTATTCAATATAGATCCTGTGCAACATTATAGGACATGCAAAGGAAATAAAATATGTAATGGTTGCAAAGAAAGAAAAAAGTATATATTCAAATAAAATAACCGTGTACCTAGAAAACTCAACAAAATAAAATGATAATCAGAAGGAGAATTCTAACTAGAAAATTTAGCAAGATTTCTGTATGTTACTCACAATAATCTATATATTAAAAAATCATCTATAATCAAAAATTTATAATGTATCTAGAATTTAACCCTAGTGAAATGTAAAATAACTTTAGGCCCAACATGTTAACACTATTGAAGAACATAAGGAAGACTGGACCAAAAAATTAAATGGACTAAACATATCGAGATATTAATTCTACCCAAATCCATATACAAATTCAATGCAATTCCTCTAGCGTGATTGAAACTAAGAGCACTTGACAAGTTTATTCTAAAACATATAAGACAGAATTAAATAGGATGAAGACAATTCAGAAACAGAAGAGCAAAAAGTGAGGGTATGGGAATTGACTTCAATATTCAGATAGTGAAGTGTTTAAAAATCATTACAATTAAATCCTTAGGGGAACTTGTAAATGAACCAGCAGAGCAAATTTAAGAAGTATGGATAACATTAATATTAGTGCATAGGTTAAGTCACATCAAAATTGATGTGTAAAAGATGAATCATTTCATAAATGGCATTGGAAAAAATGTATTCCTTGTGGGGGCAAAATAACCTGTCTTTCCCACAACATAAAGATGGTTGATTATTGAAAAGATTTTTAAAAGATCTTTAAAAAGATTTAAACTTTTAAGAGTAAAATTACACATTATGGAAAGAAAGTGGAGAAGAATACCTTTATGACCATGGAGTGGAGAAAGATTTCTCATACAAAACAGAAAAAATACAGACCATAATAGGAAATAATGATGCATTTGACTGATTGAAATGAATAGTTTTTACCAAATTAAGAATATCACACATAATGTGGAAGCTGAAACAGTGGATAACTTTTTCATAGTATTGAGCAGTTCACAAGAGCACCCATTCAAATGTCTCCACAAAGGTTTGCTGTGCCTTTGAAGTGAGAAAATGTGTGGGGTTACATCAACTATTACTAGTGGAATTGGTGGAGAACATTATGTTGTATAACATCATGTTGAGTAGCATGGGTCTTGCCCTCAAAGAGGCCAGAATTGAAGTCATGTTTCTGCTTCTAACTAGCTGTGAGAGCTTGAGCAGTTCACTTTGGTTTTCCAATTGTGAGTGAAAAGCGTATACCACATACTGCAATGTCCAAATATTTAGTATTCCCAGTATTTATACCAGTATATAGCTTCCAGTTGAAGTAATATATCATTAGGTAGTGCTTTTTTTTTTCCATCTGTCTTCCATTATTCCTTTTCTCTATTTCTCCCTCCTTCCTTCTTTCCTTTCTTCATGCAGGTCACTATGTGCCAGGAGACTGATATTTAATAGGGATCATTTCCACAAGGAAATTAAGTATAAAATTTTGGACATCTAGTAATAATAGTAAATAAGGAATAATAACAATAAACATTCAATAAGGACTACCTTGGCAAAAATAATAGTAAGGTTTACAAAAGTGGAATAAAGCGATCCAAGACAACGATTCTGCTAATGACAGAAAATATAATCTTATCAATTTAAAGTAAACTCAGTCATATCTGTTTTTTGTTTGTTTGTTTGTTTGTTTTTGTTTTTCTTGTGGTTTTTGAGACAGAGTCTGGAGTGGTGCCATCTAGGCTCACTGCAACCTCTGCCTCCCAGGTTCAAGGGATTCTCCTGCCTCACCCTCCCAAGTAGCTGGGATTACAGGCATTTCTGTTTAATAGTAGTTTTTCCAAGGTAAAATCTCATGGATTACAGAAAGTTTCCTCCTTCTCTCTTCTCCTTCCCTTCTCTCCTGGAAGGAGAGAAGCTCTGAGGGCACTGGTTAGAAAAGAATTATCACTGAAGTATGATCTTTCCGATGTTGAGTTCTTCTGAGATGTAAGAATACAACAGCAATAACAATTAACAGATTAAAATTATACTATTAACTGATGTTTACTGAACATCTATTATGTTTCAGTTACTATTATAAATAATTTTCATGTTAATTCTTTTCATTTTCACACCATCAAAATGAGGTGCATACTGTGATTCTTCATTTTAGAAATGAGAAATCCGTATTGGTTCTCTGCCTCTATTTCGATCCCTTGCACATGAAATGTCTATGTTCCTCTCTACTTCCCAGACACCAGGCCCACATATCATTCTCTGTCCTTTTTACCCTAACACTGAGAACTTTCCAGGCTTGGTGGCTTGCTCTCAGACACTTCTGAATCATCTGAAATCTCAGAGAACTTTAGATATTATCCCATGTCACAGTGAACTGTATGAAAATGTGTGAGGCAACTCCTAACCATGATGCTGGGCAATTGTTTCTCTCCCTAAAGGCAACATGCCAGCATAAAAGGTATGACTTTCCTTAGTGACAATTTTTTGTTTTAACAAGTAGCTTAATACCTCCTTCTCACATTGACGACTCTAATATTTGGAATTAATCTATACAAATGATGAATTAGTGACTGAGAGATGGGCATACCTCAAATAGGATGACACTCCTCCTCTCTGCCTAGCCCTAATATAGATGGGTGTTTTGGGAACCATATGTGTTCTAAATATCCAGATCAGGACCCTTCTTCCTTTATTTCTAAAAAGGCACAGGACTGATATGTCCACAAGAAGGCTCTGCTCAGCCTTTTCTTAAAGTAATCCTACCTCCTAAAGGAGAACTAGAAGGCAGTGACCACAGTCATCTTAAAAATGTCTTTGAATTGGCAATACAGGGAGAAAATAGAATTCGCTGGATTAAAATTTCAGTGGAAATGTGAATTGGAAATGGGTTTTATAAAGGAGAGACTGTCAGTTCCACTAAGGAACTAATAAGCTGATTTTCATCCACTGGGACAAAGGAGAAGGAAAGTAGAATGAATCACCGTTTTCCATTCTAACAATGACAGTTGGAAGTCTGTTGTGACTCTTCCGATGATAATAATTTTCATTTCGATGAGCTTCTTTTCCAAGACATCTAAAGTATTTTACAAGTGATTTTTGCGATCCATCCTCATGTCTTCTAAAGAGAAGAGAGATACAAATACTGCTATCCTCATTTCATAGGCAGCAGATGTGTCTGAAAGTTTCTGAATACACTGTACTTTTTCCAAAGAAATTTTTAATAGGGTATGCTGTGGAAACTGAAGCATTCAGTCATATCTGGGAAGAAAAAAAAAAAAGAGGACAGAAGCATAATATGTGGATATAAAATCTCCTACAATTTCTTATAACACATTATTGAAAGGGAGAAAATTAAAGGCTAAAAATAATATTTTCTGGATACATATTACATTGTAGCTTTTGATTAATATCATTTTTCATCCTGTAACATTTAGTGTTTCTATACTTCTCTGGCTTCTGTGATTCAGATGCTGTTCTTTTCTCCCTCATATCATAATAGTTCCTATTTTCTCTTTCATCTACACTAACATCTGGGATATCCCGAGTGTACATTGGATGCTCTGTGAAGTTATATTTATTTGCTGAGTATACATAATATTAGACATGGAGTGGAGATCTACAAAACCATTCAGCATAAGAAATAGACTGAAGACTATATCCATCAAACGGAGAGAAATACCCTGTAAATTGAGAGGATTTTCCAGATTCTTCAGCTTTCTTCTAGTTTAGAATATGATTGCACCATGGCCTTCTCTCTCTCTTCTAGTTTTTCACTCATTATAAAAGGAGGATTTCTGGTAATTATGTGTGATAGGCAGAATAATGGCTACCCAAAGATGTGGATATTTTAATCCTTACAATCTGTTTGTAGAAAATGGAAATTAAGATTGCACATGAAATTAACGTTGCCAATCAGCTGATCATAAAATAAGGAGATTATCTTATATTATCCAAAACAATCACAAGGGTTCTTTATATATAGGAGAGGAGAGGGGGACAGAAGAGTCATGTCAGAGTGATATGATATGAGAAGGACTCAAATCAGTCATTGCTGGCTTTGGCTTTCCATAAACCAAGGTAAATGAGCAGCTTCTAGAAGCTGGAAAAGGCAAGGAAACACGTTTTTCTCTAGAGCCTTTAAAATTAATGCAGTCTTGCTGACATCTTAATTTTAACCCTAAGACCTACTGCAGACTTCTGATCCCCAGAACCATAAGACAGTAAATTTGTGTTGTCTTAAGCAACTCAATTTGTGGCAGTTTGCTAAAGCAACAATAGAAAACTAATATAGTATGCAATGCAAGTTTAATAAATGCTTGTATGAATGGATGAACCAATGATATAAGTCAGATCCTATCATTTACTCACATTCTAAATCCTGAATAAGGGCTGGGACAACTAGAGCTCATAAAATTTCCTCCTTTCTCTCTTTTTCTTTCTCTCTCTCTCTTTCCTTCTTTCTTTCTCTCTCTCTCTCTTTCTTTCTTTTTCTTTCTCTCTTTCTTTTTTCTCTCTCCCTCTTTCTTTTTCTTTCTCTTTCTTTCTTTCTTTTCTTCTCCTTCCGTCCTTCCTTCCTTCCGTCCTTCCTTCTTTTCCTTTCCTTCCTTCTTTCTTTTTTTCTTTCTTTTTTTTTTACATTTTTTTTTCCCTTGAGACAGGGTCTCATTCTGCAGTCCAGGCTGGAGTGCAGTGGCATGATCCCAGCTCACTGAAGCCTTGACTTCCTTGGCTCAAGAGATCCTCTCACCTCAATCTCCCAAACAGCTCGGACTACAGGAACATGCCAGCACAACTGGCTTTTTTATTTTATTTATTTATTTTTTTTTATGGAGACTGTGTCTCACTATGTTGCCCAGGCTGGCCTCGAACCCCTGGGCTCTAGTAATCTTCCTGCCTCGGCCTCCCAAAGTGCTGAAATTATAGGCATGAATCCAGCAGTAGTTTCAAAACATTTAGTTAAAAATTATGGCAATAGTAATGGTCATGCTATGCATTATTTTAATTTTTGCTTATCCCTTCACTTTCATCTGTAAGGAAGAGCATGGTGTTTAAAAAGGAATAAATGGTTGTCCATGAAGTATCCCAAATAAAATTTGGAAACTGCTCCACTGCTACAGTAATCGTTATGCTAACCGTGAAGGTTAATACTGAGTGTCAACTTAATTGGATTGAAGGATGCAAATTACTGATCCTGGGTGTGTCTGTGAGGGTGTTGCCAAAGAAGATAAACATTTGAGTCAGTGAGCTGGGAAAGACAGACCTACCCTTAATCTGGAAGGCACAATCTAATCAACTGTCAGTGTGGCTAGGATAGAAGCAGGCAGAAGAATGTGAAGACTAGACTGGCTTAGCCTCCCAGCCCACATCTTTCTCCTGTGCTGGATGCTTCCTGCTCTTGAACATCGAACTCCAAGTTCTTCATCTTTGGGACTCGGACAGGCTTCCTTGTACCTCAGCTTGCAGACAGCCTATTGTTGGACCTTGTGATCATGTGAGTTAATACTCCTTAATAAACTCCATATATATATATATATATATATATATATATATATATATGTAACTATGTATTTTATATATATAAAGGCGAGTATGTATGTGTGTGTGTATATATATGTGTGTGTATATATATTCTATTCTCTCTCTCTGGAGAACCTTAATATACTAATATGGTGTTTAATCTGTCTTACTATGTGCATTGTTCAAAGCACTTTACATATACAAACTAGCTTAGTCCTCACAACGATATGAGAAAACTACTTTTGTTTTCTCTGTTTTATGATCAGTAATATAAATAGGCACAGAGAGGCAAAGAAACTTGTTCAAGGTTACATGGCTAGGAAGCAGCAGTATCAGGACTTGAACTCTTTATCATGAAAACGTATTCCATATCAAAAATAATTCTGCCATTTCCCAGTGCCACTTAGAATAGGCAGTTCTTGATATGAGCATTTATTAATATGTTGTTTTGGTCCATGTGAAGGTTGGACCCAAAGATAATCTACAGTACAAGAGGAAATCGTATAAGAGTAAGAGCCAAGTAAACGTCAGAAAGAGTACTTTGCTAGTGCTGTTGTCTATGGCATATAAAAAACTATTGTAAAACGAAGCTGGAATGGTATTTGGGGCTTTTTTTTTTTTTTGAGGTTCTAAAGTCCAACATAAAAGATTGAAACTATATTCAGTCCTCAGTAGAAATTCTCATTTTTCTGTTTGCCTTTTTTTAAATTTGTTTGTTATAAGCACAGAAATGAAGCCATATGAATGTCCATGTTAGGAAGGTTAACTCACGTATATTGGTTTATATGAAAGGCTGACAGTAGAGGCAATGAGGCATGGAGTTTACAGAGAAGACTATTATAGCCTCACAAATGAAGGGTGCTCGGGATCTGAACAACAGAGGTGATATTGGAATGGGAAACAGGGGTTCGGATGTAAAACATGTTAGGGAGAAAGAACCCATTTGCAACTTTCTCAAAATGCAGGGGCAACAGAAAGCTTTGAGCCTTTGAGCCCGGATGACAGGGAGACAGATGGACATAAGTGGAGGGAAAGCTCAGAGAGGTTCATAGTTTTGGGAGAACCCCATTGTAGCTGAAGGAATTATATATATGAAGTTTTTAACTTCATGAATAATAAGTACCTGATTTGTGATTGACTTTCAGATGTTTGCAGAGCCTTATGATAAGACGTTCACTTTGAAGCTATTAGTCTAAATCTCACTGATCATAACAATATTTACATCACATTAAAAAAATCACAGGGTCTCTCTCTGATTCTTAGATACTCCATCAACACTTCCTAAGACCTGCCACACTGCTACCTGTTTACACTATCAGTTTCAATTTGTAGTTTCTCCACCTGCTGAAGTGAGTACCTCCTGATAAAAACAGATGTCTTGGAAATAGAGAGCAACCCTATTGAGGAGGCAGATGCAACCACACAATATACACCAGGAATAGAATTCTCCACTTCTCTCAGAGATCTTCAGAAGGTCCTCTGAATAAGATCTGGCTCCTGAAAAGCAATGTGTCAGCTGTGCTACATTTGATCATATTTCTTACCCATCTACTACAGATGAATCAGACCCAAAAGGACATTAAAATATTGCTTTTCTATCACCACAGTATTAAAATATGTGGACCTTCAGTGCTTTCCTCTGGGTAGTCAGATGTTTCAAACATAAAAATAGGGGAGTATTCACCAGCTCACCTTACCCTCTGTCTGGCTGGAATCTGCTTCTTCACTGCTTATATCAAATTCCTAAGCCACGAACATCTGTAATGCTGCCTGGCAATCTTCTTTCAATTGACTGCCCCATTTCTATGTAGTTTAAAAATTCATCATACTTGAAAGTCATAATGGATGTGCAAATTCTCATTTTTGTTAGAATCCACCATAGTGCCTCACAATCCATTGCAACAATTGCACTCAATCATTATAGGAAAGCTTTCACAAAGTTTATTACAATAACTTTAAATACAGCTTCTTCATTGGTCTTTAACCAAAGCAAATTTTTTATGTTGGAGTATAGTTTAATAAAGCTTGTCGAGTGCCAACAGTTCTCTTTTAGATGAAAGAAATTTCCAAATGAGTATTTGATTATTTGAATCTTTCTTGATCACCACCTCCCCCAATCTCAGTTGAATTATTACCTCTTTCTTCTTCTTTATTCTGTTCTTCCACTAAACCTTCTACATAGTTCTACTCTTGGACCTATAACAGCATAGTTTTTTTTGTTTTTTTTTTTTTTACACATATTCACAGTTATGTAATCCTCCCACTGAACTATAAGATCTCTGAGGGTGACATGGTTCAGTCCATGAATACTGAAACCAGAGAAAGCTGGTGTCCAGGTTTCATTAGATCTCTAGTACACATGACCAAATATCTATAATTTTTTATTTTCTTCATTTGAAATGTGGAATTGATCACAGTATCCTATAGTCTTGTCTCATAGGAATGTTTGCAAATGAAATAAAAATGCTCTGTTAACTGAAGGTGCTTTAGAGCAGTGGAACTGATTTTCACCTGCTAGCTCATTTCCCAGCCCCATTCCAGTCCTCTTGGCCTATCCTGTCCCATTTTTGCCAGATACTAATATGATATATATTTTTGGGATAAGATAAAAGAGACTACTAGGCCAGGCACTGTGTCTCACACCTGTAGTACCAGTGTTTTGGGAGGCTGAGTCCTGATGATTGCTTAAGGTCAGGAGTTTGAGGCCAATCAGACAACATAGTGAGACTCCATCTCTACAAAAAATTCAAAATTAGCCAGGTGTGGTGTTGCATACCTGTAGTCCTAGCTGCTCAGGAGGCTGAGGTGAGAGGATTGCTTGAGTCCAGGAATTCGAGTTTGCAGTGAGCTATAACTGTGCCACTATACTCCAGCCTGGGCAACCGAGCAAGACTCTGACTCGAAAAAAAAAAAAAAAAAGAGAGAGAGAGAGATTACTTAAAATGCATATCAACATTTTTAGATACACAGGCATTCACAATCATGCGATCACACACATACACACACACACGAAGAAACAGATAGCAACTTCTGCCCATAGTATCCTCTCTGAACACAGAGTAAAATGATATAAATAGCTCCTGTATGCAAGAACAGTGATACACACCACTGTCAGACCCTTCCCAAAGTCCACTGGGAAATTAGACCTCGTCAGTGTCAAGCATCAACTCACAATCACCACAACAAAGTGGCAGAAGTTGCCACAGTGACACGCTCTGCTGCTGAGGCCAGGACTCTTGTCACAAAGAAATGAAGAAGGACAATTATCCTGAGATTTAAGTCTGTGTAGACAGCCACCTTGTATCATTCAGGACCACAAATTTCACATTGTTTGAGTTCCCCAGTGACTGTCCCCAACTACTGCTATATCACTTCCTGTAGTTTACGTTACTTTTTATAGAGTAAACTGGGTCTGAACTTGGAATCTAAAGCGAGAGAAGAGCCACCACCAAGATTTACACTGGGTAAATCTTGACAGCTCCAGGCAAACCTGAGAAGCCTGGAGCTGTTGTCCCCCTTGGGGCCCCCATCAAAAATGACACATGTATCTCATGAAGATATCCTAGCAGGTAGCACTTGAAAATAAATGTCTCACTATAGAACACTGTCAGGTAATAAGAATTGAGTGGCTTCAGCAACTAAAGACATCAGCCTCTTGGGGATATGTTAATCTGCTTGTGTCTGCTAGGAGGAAGGGTGAACCGGCAGATGAAAGTCTGAGGCTGTCAGTGCCTTCAGGGAAGTGATGGGTGAACATCAAACTTCAATTCAGATGAATATCTCACCGCCTGGGTAGGAATTTCACTGTCGGTATCCGTTGATTGGGAGGGGTCAAAAGAAGGCGAAATTCACCAGCACAGTCACAAGATACACACCTCACCAAGGAAACACGACTCTAATAACGGTAGTGAATTTTCATAAAGGAAAGTGGAAAAAAATAGATGCTGGGGTCAGAGAAATACATAAGATATACTCTCCATAAATGTTAAGGACAACAGGAAAGATGCTTCACAGCAGTCCCTTATGATTTCTGACCAAACATTAGTACAATACACTATCAAATAAAAATACCACTGACATGATATTCTTGGAAAGCAAGGAGGGAGAAATTCACATTAAAGTAAAATGCATATCCTAATATGTTTAATATTCTGGGCAAAAAAGGACATATTTTGAATCACTGTCATTGGGACAAAACATCTTGTTCTAATTATTGGCCAAGGCAAGAATTCTAACTAAAGTCATTTCTACTCCATTTCTTGGAATCTTTTTTTTCTCTTTAATATTTAGTGGTTGGATTTGTTCTCATTCCAATTTTCCAAATTAAACCTTTAAGAAAAATGGTAACAGTTTTTAATTTATCACATGACTCAGATGGGAATCATTTAGAGATTTAAACTCTTAAATATTCACTTTTTAAAAATATCTTCCTGCTGTTCAATGTTGGATTGGCTACTGGATACAAAACTGTGTGCCATTACCACTGCAAAAATAATAATAAACATGTTTGGGGTGTTTTTTTTTTAATTATTATAGGCCTTATGCCGTGATTTTAAATGAATTGTGCCATCTAATTCTTACATTAACCATATAAAATTGGCATTATTTCCATTTAATAAATATATAAATTAACACTTACAGAGCCTAAATAAAATTACAAAAGTTATAAACCTAGTAATAGATAGAGCAAGAATTTCAGCCTAAGAAATCTAAAACCAGAGACTTTACTCTGGAGACTTTATTTTGTTTTCTTTCTTTAATTTATGTGATCAAACCTGGTCAAATTTTGGGCTGAGTTTTTACTTTGCGAGATGACATACATAGACTGGCCATGCAGTAGGATAGTATACATCATAGCTTCCTTCAGACACACTCTAGTACATCCAAATTGTTAATTAAACAGGTTTAAAAGCAAGCAATTTAACAGAAACAACCTGGAGAGCTTTAGCTCTGGAAGTAATGAAAACCACTGTGGTAAAATCAAAAGCTATATTATGGCTTTTTTTAAGCTTGCTTAATTTGGAATGGAGAACAAAATGTATTTCACTGAAGAACTATAGCTATGTGAAGAAAGGTCGTCCTGCGGACACACCACTCACAGGTCATGTATTGCTACATATTTCTTGATTTCCTAAGGCGTGTCCAATGCCATATAGTGAGTCTTTTTGCCTGCATTTTAGTCAGACTGTTTATACCTAAGTTTTATTTAGAAAATATCATCACTGTATTTAAGAGTACCAATATTCCTTAAGAAGAGTACCAACTTCCTGTAAGAAGTTGAACATAATTATATTTAAATATATAGAATTAAATAAGGTACACATTAATGCACAGGGATATTAAAGATAAATATGTCTATGCTTTAAGTTGTAGGCAGTAAATTTTAGATTTCTACTGATTTCAATTATATAATTAAAGATTTTTTCTTGAGAAGCAAACAGAAACACAACTTAACCCGAAGACATAAATATAATGATACTTCAAAAAGCAGCAGATTCTTTAAAGGCATACATTGAAAATAAATTCATTTTTATAATAAAATGCTAATGATATAATAAATATGTCATATTATAAATGTAAATTAGTTCTTATTCTTTTTATGTTTGGGAATATGTACTGAACATCCACGGGGAAGAAAAGGCTGATAGCCTTAGAGGAGAGAAGAGGAGAGTGTAGCTTCTCAAAATCTTTGATCCCTGATATTCTACAAGCAGAGGACATGTCATTGTCTTTCTTACCCAGATCCTTTGCCTAGCACTTCATGAAAGTTACTGCCTTAAATTGAGCTAAACTTCTGTAGAGAGGAAATCTCATTCTCTCTCTCTCTCTCTTTCTTCATTCACACATACACATGCATATTCACACACATTCACGTATCCATATGCTTTAAAGAAAAAGAACACCTGTTTCTTCCCATATAAAAATAAGTCTGTATTCATGATATATAACCTGAAAATACAGAAAAAAATGAAAAAAGGCATGAAATATAACCCATAATCCTGAGCCCACATATAATTAATTGGTCAATGTTTATTCTCTCTCTCTTTATGTGTGTTTGTATTTGTTTGGAAATGTTTCCATGATTACATGATGATAGTTTTCTTATGCATGTTTTTAAATCCTGTTCTGGTGTGCTTAATAGGATTTTAAATGTCAAAGAATAAATGGAGAAAGGAATTTCTCCTCTTATGTAGGAGACATGGGGTCTGTGGCAGACAAAGAGTTGTGGGGGACATATGGAGAGAAGAGCAGTAGAACATTCCAGTGTTTGGCAGAAGAGATGCTGTCAGAGACAAAGCAGGTAAAGGGAGCCAGGAACTCTGAACTTAGCTGGCCAGGAGACTATTTGCTGAAAGAAATAAAACTTTTCTATGTATTAAAGAACCATGATTACAGTTAAAGAATGTTCAGATCATCAGAAAGATAATACAGTAGACCATGTGTGAGAGAAACAACTGTATATATTTAGCTATCAATAGAATTGCAGTGCAATAACAAAATTAATCAGATGTCACTTAGGAGTGTCCTTTATTGTGCAACTAGATTTACACATGTAAATAAGTGTCTCCTTGATAGTTTCACTACATTATTTCAAACGTAATGTTTTACATATTTTTCATGATGCTAAATGTATTAATATATTATGCTACCTTTAGTTCCCAAGCAAAAACCAAAAAGTTACTTACAACCATAGTGTTCTACCTCCAAGAACTTTAAAATAAGGGAAGTAAAAATGTCCTCTAGGTGCTAAATTAATAAATACACAATATACAATTTAAAAAATGCACAAATTTTTTATGGCATTAGAATGCATCCCTAGCTATGTATGACAGAATCATAGCCTGACTGAAGAAGTATGTATGTAGCAGAATAAAAGGTAATCAGTGATCAGCAATGCAATCTCAGATAAAGAGAACGTTGACTAGAAATGTTCGTCTAAATCCACCCCAGAGTGGAGGGTGCCCTTGTTCTCAGGTCTGATGAACTCTTCCTCACGTAAGGAATATTAACATTTTCTGTTTCCACGTTTGCTAATTAAATTTCTGATTATAATTTGACTTCCGATGCAGCAGTACTACAGAGACTGGTGGTCAGGGCACATATTCATCCAGGCTCTTTGGCAGTTATTTTACTAAGTGTCAGTTACATTGACAGAAGATTAGAGAGTTTGAATATGCACAATTTCATCTCTTCAGCCCCAGAACACTATATAAAGTTTCTTTCTTTTCAAGGCTAAGGGCCATATCTTCGACAACATGATTAGTTATATATGTCTTGTCTAAAAATACTTAGTATGTATTCATGACTTTTCTTGTCCACTCAAGAATTGGTATCTCTGTGACAATATCATAAACTCACTGTACCCCATCATTTGCAAGCCCACACAGATATGTTTTAATGCTACTGGCTTTAGTGATTGGGGTGATAAAAGAATAAGAAGTGGAAAACCAAAAATTAAAAATTGATTCAGTTGAGAGCAATATCTCAAAAGGTGAGTGATGTATAAGAAATTAAAATCTAGGAAGATAAACAATACAAGGTTCAATGTATATAATGAGGTTGTACAGGATTAATGTCCATTCATACTGCACCAGCAGTGGAAAAAAAACAATGAAAAGAAACGCTGCTTCTGCTTAAGTGGGAGGGAAAGAAATGTCTGAAATACCCAGAAGTCTGCAATTTAGGGCAAAAACTAATGATGGTTTTGGGCGGAAAGGACACTTGCAATGACAGTGTCCTAAGGCCAAAGGTTCCATGATATCCCTGGTTTTCAAAGACCTTTTTGAACCTTCTAATTAGATGATGCTTCATTATGTTCAACATGCCTTTTTATATAATTTAATTGAGTAAAGTATGTGGACCCCAATTCATTAATAGCATTCCTCTGGCAATTTCAAATCCTATTATTATTCAAGCAAAATGTAATTTTTTAACCACCAAAATCCTTAGGATAATTTATCAATATCCATTTCTCCATAAAACCTATTTTCACATAATGATACTTATCGTGCTCTGTATTATCAGGCTTTGCTAATCTCCCTGACTCATATTTACCACTTAACAGGGATTTGTGTAACATCTTTATGTGCTTAGGCAGGGTCACCCAGATGCACAACTCCTGGGACACCATACTTAAGAGTGGCACTTTGGAGTTGTATAGTATGCAAACTGCTGACCGCATGTAGCAACTTCTACTTGGGCTCCGCTGGAAGCTCTGAGTGGCCAATGACCTGGGAGGCCTGATTGTTGCCTAAGATGTTGTAACTCATAAACCTCTGTGATAAGTTATGTTGAAAAGCCCAGCAATGAGAATCAGTTTGGAGAATGAAGGAAGCAATACCACCCCTCACTATCTTATGTGATGGTCAGCCTCCTAAATGCCTTATACTGGTTCAAGAACTTTGCAAGTGTCATAGGAATGCTCCGAGACAGAATTTCTAGTTGTAGGTGAGACAGCTGTTTGTGAAAAATAGTTTTATTTCTATCCATAATTGGAGTTCAGATATACTGAGACCTGATGATGATGAGTTGAAGAACACTGAAGAAAGCTGGATTACAGTAAAAAAAACAATAAAGAGTCGTATAAATGTATGAACAAGGAAGAGACTGACTAAGACCTAGTGGCAGGCGTGTGTTCAGGGAGTATTGCATGGCAGTCCTATAAGTCCTCACAGATGGCAGGGACATGTAACAATCTATTTGAAAAGAGAGGCTAGGCATTGCTATTCAGCTGCTGGGTTTAAACAGCAAGGACATGACTTGCTGGACATGACTTGCTGGACATGATTTGCTGGACATGACTTGCTGGACAGCAAGGACGTTTTATGTGGGATCTTTGGCAGCAAAAAGATTGTGATTATAGCTAGGAAATAAGGAAAGGATAAACTCTCCTCTCTTCATTTAACCGAAGATGTGGTATCACCAGAAAAAGAACTATGCAATGTTAGGGTGGAGGTGAGCCTGCCTAAAACCCACACATTGGGGCCTGGAGTACCACTGAGTCACATGTGTGTACCAATTCTAGGCCTGTTTATTCTAAGATGTGTTGCTCTGCTTCCTGTTCCAGTTATCAAGAGGGATGGCTCCGACAGGTTCAGATTTCTAGGCTCTTATTGCAGTTGGATTGCAGCTGGGTTTGGCCAACGTGAAGCAAAAGTGGATGGTTGGAGGGCAGGAGGAAGATCATTGTCAAGGTTCTTCCCCTTCTTTTTCCCTGCATTAAATGGCATCTGTGGATTTGGCCACATCTCTTAGACCCATCTTCCACAGGACAGGCTGCTGGATTTTGATAATGCTGTTGTTTTGCTTTCTTGATCCATTGTATGGGTGACAGCTTCTTCCTAATGTAACTAATCTCTTGGTTGCTTTACCATTTCCATCGGCCTCTCATACTCGCCACCCATTATGTAATGAATTCCCTGAATTAAATTCCCTCTGTTGTAAGTGCTGTGAGAGGTTTCTCTTTCTCTAATTTAGGCATTAACTGAATGTTACCTGAGACTGAACTTTTTGATGGAAGCAAGTCAGTTCTAAACATTCTGAGACTCGGGGTATTCCTATATATTTAACAACTAAGATGGCAAATAAAACCTGTGACATACTGGTTAGAGCACTACTTAATTAGGAACAAGGGAGATTTCAAATTCTCTTAATAAATATCCCAATCCTTTTAGTGTGCTGAGAACTTGGGTGTACTGCCAGGTCAGTACCCTCAATGCTGTTTATTTTGTTGCTATTTGGTTTTTGGTTCCTGCTGCTTCTGAAGATAATCTTGAAACTATTTGGAACCATAAGGAAATTCCATTTCTGTATTTTCATTTTTGCTTATCATAGTAACGACAACAAAATTTTTCTTAATTTACTGCTCCTCTTTTTTTCTAAAAACTTGAGAATTGGATATAATCTGCAGCTATATTAAAGAAATAATATTTCTAGAGACTGTATTAGATACTGTACTTACAAAACTACAAGGTTTTCTATTATTACAGAGGCATCTCTGATATCAAATATACTTGGATAACTTGCACTGAAACTTAGATAAATCTGATTCAACCCATTGTTAGAGGAAAAAACCTGAGGTTTACTGGGCTAATTAAGAGAATCCTCATCTCAACTCAAAACTTTGAATTTGTTTGCCTGTTTTCTCTTTTCATTGAATGTTTTTTAAACATCAAACAAATTCTTCAAGAGCTACAACATTAGTAATTGACTTTTCACTAGGGAAATACGTCGCAAACAGTTCAATTTTACGATGCATCTACAACTTTAGAAAAATCAAGTATGCAGCTTCAAAGAGATAACAGTTAAAAATAAAATTTCCTAGGGAGGCTACCTTATTGATGGGCAAAGCTCTAAAGTTTTTGCGGTTCAGTTCAGTGAAGTATCCACATGTTAGAATAACCTCTAACTTATCCAAATATGTTACAACTGTAAATTGAATCTGAAAATAACCTCGGGATATTCTTTATTTTGAAACTTGTCTACTACTAGGTTTTCTTCTTCCAAATCTAAAGAGAAAAAACAAACAAACAACCAAACCAAAAAGCCCACATCACTCTTTACTCTCCTCCTATGCTTTCTGGGTTCTGATGAGGTCCTGTTGCACAATTGAAGCTAAGTATTACTAAGCTTCATGTTCAAGTATATGATTCATGGCATTACATTATACCTAGACCTAGACAGATAGGCATTCAGAGAGGCAGGAAGGAGCGAGACTGAGTTCAGATGTCAAATAAGACCCAAATATATAATTGTTAATTACATATTACAGTCTAGGAGATGGAAGAAAGAGAAAATTGGAAGGGTAGAATGATATGGATTTAGGGGGAAAGATTTGCAAATGAATAGATTTTGCTGTGATGTGCTTTATATTTTATTTTATAGCAAATTGTACACAAATACTTCTGGAAGAGAAAATGCAGTACATAGCCTTTTAGATTTCTGCTCATGTTTAAAAAAATAAAACTTTTTTTTAATAAAATGAGGAAGATAAGAAAATACAAGCAGTACATTCAATAAACCATAAAAGTGGAAGAGATGATCGATTTTGCTATCAATTCTTCTTATCATGTTAGTAAAAAATCAGTTTTGAATCTTGAGTGACTATTAGATTTCTGACAAGGCATTGGGAAGAAAACACACTGTGTCTCAGAGAAAATCAGTTTTTATAAATTTTCATATAAGGCAAGATTGCATCTGGGGATTTAAAAAAGAACAGGTGCTGACATCAAAGCTTTTAAATTCATATTTCAAAATTCTGAAAATGTATGCAATTCTATTTTAAAATAAGAAAATATCTATCTACAAAAAATATTGAGGAGTATTCCACACTGGGAAATAGAATGGAAAGTTCAGATTGTGTTATTTTAAAATAAAGATAGGTTGGAAAAAGAGCAAAAAAAAAAAGAAGAAGATTCAATGCTCTTATATTTTAAACTTAGGGTGTCTAAATGTTGGCTGAAGTATTGAGAAATGAATACAGAGAGTCCAAGCCTTAACCAAGGACTTTTCTCAAAATGAAATGGTATGATTTCTATTTAATTTTTAGGGAACAGAAGAAATGCAAAAATCTGATATTTTTAATTTAAATAATATTTAGAAACTTTTCTATTAAAATATAAAACATTTGACTATGTAGAATTATGTCTCTGAAGGAAAAAAATGTAACAATGCCCTTATGAAAAAAACATTTTGGCTACAGGCCTTGAAGATTACCTAGAAGTGGGCTACTTATCATTGAGCTTTTTAAGAAAAAAGTTGGTAGACTTAGTTGAAAATATTGCGATAAATGTTGCTAATCATTTAAAACTGGATTATGTAGGATTTATTCTCAAGAGAATTAAGTACCTGGAAGGGAATGGCTTGTCTTTTAAAAGGAGGGACAAATGTAGCTTTTAACAGTTCCTCTGCCTTCTTCCTGCAAAATCTCTGCTCCTTTGCTGTTTTTGCTAGAGAGAAGTAGATTGTGCTTAAACCATGCTTCGGGTATATGGCAACTTCTTTCTTCTTTTCTCGGAACAATTATCCAGTCCATTTTAATGGGCCTGGTACAAGGCACTGAAAACAGAATATTTGTATTTGCTGAATTGCATTACCAGCACCATTGCTAGCCTGGAAGGGTGTGAAATTACCCCTCCAAGATGGAGACAGCTGTGCACACAGGTACACAGCTGGGAAAGAGAAGCAGAGATGCAAATTTCAACTCTCACTTTTAGCTCAGCTCCTTTGTGTAAAATGAGAAACAATTGTAGGATCCAGAGTGACATGGTAAGTCCCAAAGGAGAAACACAGTATGTGTATCAGTCAGGGTTGGAAACAGAAATCATTGAGGAGAAATTAATGGACTATTCGCAAAGGCATAAGTAGAGTTAAGAGAAAGTAATGAGGGTTAGCAAAGCACTTGGAGGCGTAGCCCAGTAAAGATAAGGAAAGGGAAGCATGAGCAGGACTCAACTGTAGCAACAGCTTTTACAGTAGTTGCAGCTGTACCCAGCAGGTAGGCATAACCCTACAATAGCTATGACCTCACAGAAGAACACAGCCATTGACAACTCATGTTCCTGTAGGGAATAAGCTAAGTAATACCCAGAATTTTGTTCCTCTCTCATTTGCCAAACCCAAATAGAAGTGAGAAAGCAAAGAAGTCTGGTTGGTACAGTACAAAAGGGTCAACCTCTTTGGGCAGAGATCAGAGTAGAAAAGGCTAGAAAATACTTCTGGATAGGCAAATGGAAAACGTTCAGCATAGAAAGGCTAAGAATTGCTCAATGGTCTTATCCGGCCTCAAGACAAATCAATCTCTGCCTATCTAAAGTAATTTTATTCTCTGATGTTTCCTATTATTGAGAATTTTTTGCCCTGTTATTTCTTGAATTATCATTCAGGAACTGAAGAAACCCGTATCTTTCTTTCTTTATATTTTTACTGATGCAAAATATCCAGACCATCCTGTACTGTTGTTAGACATGGTCTTTTCCACTTTGGCCTTTGTTCCCCTCAGGCCACAAATGGAAAACTCAGTGGGAGAGTAGGAGGGACAATCATATTCATGTCCCTTGATGATGTGTGAGATGAGCAACATAAATTTCCAACCTTTCCCAGACATGTGACATTGCCTCTCCTCTATGTACAAGAATCAATGTGCACCTTGAATCGAAAATTCCAACGGTGAGTTAAAAGTTCCAACAGAAAGTTCCATTTGATCTGGCTGAGCAGGAATTCAGATTGTGCTATCTTAGTTTACAGACACTCCTTGCAGCTGGTATCTGCCTTTACCTACTGAGATGGATAGGCATACTCATTTTTGTAAATAAGACAGACAAATAAATAATAAGATACATCTTTGCATTTCAAAACATAGCACTTGAAAGAGTTGATCCCTTATGATAAATGGTGCCATTGCAAGGGTAAGGTTAACAGAGGCAATTGCTCTTGACTACAAATGTGAGGATGAGGTGGGAGGAGTGAAGAGATAACCTCTTAATGTGCTAGGGAGGTAGTTTGGGGGAGCAAAACACAAAAGTAGTTCTGACCAATGGCAGGGAAAAAAATAAACAACAATAACAAAATGAGTGTGATCTCACTTCAACTTCTTTTAGCCATTTTTAGTAACACAAGAAAAGAATGATAAATTTTACTCTATAAAAAAATTTTACTGTTAAGGACCACAGATTTTATTCTTATTATTTAATTTCTTCACAAGTTTTAATATAATTTATTATTATTATTTTTTACAGAATATAAACCTAGAATATAATAAATTTAACTTGCCAAATTTATAGAATAAATACTAAGCAAAAGGATTCAAACCCAAGGTTCTCTGACTTCCCTCTTTTCCCTCTTGCTGCCTCTTCACCTTCTATTCCTGTACCTTGAAAATTGTCCTTTCAAAGTCACCATTTATTTCTATATTCCTAGACAACATTTATACCAGGGACTCCACAGGAAAAGAGAAAGTTATCTCGGTACTCAGGGTCTTGGGTTTATTATTGCTAGAAAAATTAATTATGGTTCTGATTCCACTAGATATTCTCTATTGTGATGTGATGTTCTTTCACCTCTCCATCCATCCATCATCACATCAGACATCTATTCAGCATCTATTATGTGTCTGACATTCTTTTCGGAACCCAGTGATACCCTCTGGAATTCAATAGGCCATTTGCAAATATTAAACTTGCTCCCTGCCTTATATACTAAAAACAAGTGAAAAGACACATCCTGGCATGAAGCTATGTTTCATTATACAGAGGAGTAAGAAAATGCCAGTAACATTTTGAAAGCTGTAAACTGTATAGCTGATTTTCCTTCTTGGGACAGTGAAGTTGTACTAGTCAAGATAATTCACATTATTTACCAAAATACACAAAACTTAGAACTCTAATAACACAGTAAGATTTACTTTTCCCTTACATCACAGTCTGATGTCGGTAAGGCAGTTCTCCTCCATCTTGTAGCAATGCCATTCAGAGCACGTGTCTTCTAAGATTACTATGGCAGGAGAAGAAAGAAATGAAGCTCAAACACTGGTTCTGGACTGCCTTGGGCAGAAGCATCCCTCATGCCCATTGGCCAGAAGTAGTCACATGGCCTCTACCCAATGGCAAGACAGCCTGGGAAATTCAGGGAAACAAACAAAATGTTGGGCAAGCAGTGTCTTTTCCACAGATAGATCACTAAGCATTCTTTTTCACAATTAAATTTGTTTGGGAAATAGTGATTGAAAGTGAGCTGGGAAATCTATCTTTTCAGGAATAAGAAAACAATTATAAATTAGGTTTTAATTCTTCCATGGGGACAGCCCTTTCATTGGATACAAGAATAGGAGTTAAGCAACAGACCTAGGTGCAGCAGAAAATCGTTTCTATAACAACTTGACAGAATGCCTGTTTGGAGTTTCTAATTTCCATTATACTTTAGCCCAACTGCCCCATGGGTCATTCTGTTACTGGAAAGGGGTCCTGATCCAGACACCAAGAGAGGGCTTTTGGATCTCACACAAGAAATAATTCAGGAAAAGTCCACAGTGAAAAGCAAAAACAAGTTTATTAAGAAAATAAAGTAGTAAAAGAACAGCTATTCTATAGACAGAATAGGGCATTCCCCAAAGTAAGACGAGGAACGTGTCCACCCTAGGTACAATACTTGTTTATAAGTGGGATTAAAAAAAATCATGGGGAGATGTGCTCTGCTACAAGGGTTTGTGATATAGGATTAATTTTCTTAATCACTATATTTTGCAAGAATCGATATTATTATCTTTAAAGCAAAATGAAGAATGCCTCTGTTCTCAAGATATTGGGATATCAGGACTCTCCTCTTAAGTCTGGGTCTGTTTAGTAAGTGTTGTCAATCTGTTCCCTTAACCATAAACACCTAGAGGCTAGAAATGCCTGACTTTCTGGGAATGCAGCCCAGTAGGTCCCAGCTTCAATTTTGCTAGCCCTCACTCAAGATGGAGTTGCCTTGGTTCAAATATCTCAGAAAATTCTTCAAACATAAGACTTCAAGTATAAGTTAGTATAAGTAGCTATTTGAAGGAATATATTGTGGATTTTGCTTTAACAGAGATGCAGGTAGCTTATTTAAGGAGCAGACTGTAAAAACCATTCATGATCTTCAAATCAATAGAACATGTGAGGATAAATTTGGTTTACTAGTTCTGTAGAAATTAAGACAAAAGTGGCATTATATATTTCAACACAACATGATTTTCTCTTTAAATTGAGTAGGCATATGGCTTTCCATTACAATTCAACAGCCATGTCAAATCTTGAGGTCTAATTGTAGCTCACACTCTCCCCTTTAATATGGCTGACTTGGGCAAGTGACCAACAACAGAAGCATCAGGCAGGTGTTCCTAAATCATCTGCTGGTTTCCATTTGGTTATTCTTGCAAGCCCTTTGGCAAGGCTACATGCTGATAAACTCAAACCTGTTCATTGTTTGGGATTCATGGTTCAGGAAATGAATGCCTTAAAAGTGGATGGTTTCATGTGCAGCTGATACCCAAGGATTTCTGTTTACCTATGTGACTATGTGGGCACCATTTCATTATGAAACATATGCTGAAGCAGCAGGGTCTGAACTAAAAACAAACAAAAATCTACCATTTGGCTTGTGCATATTGATAAACAAGAGCAAACTCTGCTCCCAGATGATATTTAGGTTACAAATGGATCAATTAAAATTCTAAGGGGTATCTTTGGGAGTCAAAATGGCCCACAGTTATACTCATGGGAGGTAAATTAACAGGAAAGAAGATGGGATTTGGAGGCAGACTTGAGAGCTATCTTGTTTGAGTAGAATCAAATCCCCCGTGTTTAATCAGCATTAGTGTCCAGATTTGGGTCAAAATAACGTTTTTTGGTTATTTTGTTAAAACTTGCTTTATCATTTTGAAAATAATTTCCATTAAAATATTTATAGATTCTATAGGTAGAAGAAAGTTCAGGCTTTTCTGAGTCTATTACCTTAAATTGTTTCATGAGTGAAAATTGTACTTATCAGCATGTGTAGGGTTCAGAGTACACAAAACTGTCTGTGTTGTTACTCAAGAGCTGGAAGAATCACCCCCTTTTTAAATAATAGACTGGACTCTAATGCAGTGACTCTCAATTTTATTTGCACTTTACAATAATCTGTGATGCTTTCTAAAGTTTGGTTTGCCTGAGTACCACTACTCCTCCTGGGTTTAATTGGTCTGGGGTGTAGACTAAGCATTGAGAGTTTACATGCTCCCCAGGTGATTCTAATACACCATCATATTGAGGACCATAGTTCAACATTTGTTGTGGGCAATGCCTTTTTGTGGATTAACAAAATGTCTTTTAAAAAAACAATAAAAGGGTAGAAGTAGTTGACAGATTCATTGCCTGGCATGTTTATAAAATAATATTGTTTTATGAGTGTGCATGAACGAAGAACTCAGTAGGGGCCCAAAGCAGAAGAACAAGAAAAAGTGAAAAGTACATTTAAAAAAAAATACTCCAGTACCAACTTTAATCAATTTCATATTGGGATTTTTTCATTTCAGTTTATGGGAACAAGGAGGGTTCCCATAAACTTTCTAAGAAATATCATGTTGTACATGTGTATACATTGGAAAGAAGACAAGCAAAAGATAAACCTGGTGACATTTATTTGTTTAAGTCTCAGTGTCCTTATCTTAGAAATAGGTTAATAATAAAAATCTCATGAAATTCTCTTCTAGGTTCAAATTTCTCTGATTCAAAGATAAACCAGAGTTACTTCTTGATTTGGATTCTTTCCACAATTCTCCTAAAGCAAAATACAATTTTGCAAAAATTATCCATTTAACCCTTTCTTTTAAAATCACCTGTTGGGCACAGGGAATTGTGAAGTTCAAAGATGGTGTATACTAGAGTGTAGTTTGTATGTGAGGCACCACCTGGACCTTCACAGTGAGAGGAACTCATCTGGATATAAGCATTCATTATCATCAATGATAGTTCAGAATGGCCTTAGCTAGGCTGTATTTGTGCAAGAACCAGTGTATATAGCCCCAGAGAGGCATAATGCTGTCAATGAAACAATACAAAACAGCAACAACAAAAAACTACTTTAAAAAACAATTTATTCCCCTTACAATAGTTGGGATTTTAATTATAAAGTCAGAATTATCCAAAGAAAAGTCAGAGAAAATAAAGAATAAAATGTGTTTGCCATGAAGGTTGCAACAACATGAAAATCATATAATACTGACTTTTGGTTCATTAATTTCTGTTCAGAAACCCTCTTGGTGACATATGTTTATTAACGTATCATTTATTTGTTCAAACACTCAATTTTGTTTAAAGCACTTTCACAAGAGGGCCTCATTAAAACCTTGTTTAAAAAGAAGAACAAGTAATTCACCATTGGATAGGTAAGAAATCAAGATGGTCAGCTAATGGGATAATGAAATTCAGTTGGAATCTTAGAACCTAAAAGTGAATAAGTGAATCAGTTGCCTTTTGTCCAGATCTTTGTTCTTTTTTTAAAAAAGTACCCTAAGGCCAGTAGAAAAAAAATTTTACCTAATGTCAATCAGCTAGTTAGTTACAGCAAAGGGTGGGAGGTTAGAGTTCAATCCCTTACTCTCTTCAATATTTTATGTTGGTTTCTTTTGGATAAAACTGTATACATAATTAGGATTAGTGCTAATTCTAAAATTCAGTCCCATTTTAGGAACATCACTACCTCCCAAGTAACATGAAATCTCTCCTAGAAGTTCTTTTGAACTCCCTTCCTGGAATGTCCACATAATGTGATATGATAACAATGTTGCAAACAGAATTTAGGAGATGTAAAAACTAATTTACCATACCATATTCTGGGCAACTTAGACTAGGGTATCTAGGATATACTTGAGAGATAGCTAAATGGTACCTTTAACTGATTTAATGATCTAAACAGATCTGAAACAATGTTGTGAAAATATTCATAGGAGGAGCGTTGTTAAAAGATGAATTCTGCCCAGGCCCAGTGGCTCACCCTGTAATCCCAGCACTTTTGGAGGCCCAGGCAGGCAGATCATGAGGTCAGGAGATCAAGACCATCCTGGTTAACACGGTGCAAACCCCGTCTCTACTAAAAATACAAAAAATTAGCCTGGTGTGGTGGCAGGCGCCTGTAGTCCCAGCTACTCGGGAGGCTGAGGCAGGAGAATGGTGTGAACTCAGGAGGCGGAGCTTGCAGTGAGCTGAGATCTCGCCACTGTACTCCAGCCTGGGCAACAGAGTGAGACTCCGTCTCAAAAAAAGAAATAAAAGAGAAATGATGAATTCCATACCATCTAAGTGGTAGTATATTTCTACCCCAGCTATCTCAGATAGACCCAGGAAGGCAAGCACTTCAAATTTGACTTGTAGAGTTCTAAGTAGATGTGGTACTAACCACAGGTTCTCAGGCTCCTTTGCAAATATAAATTAACTTGAGACCAAGCAAGTTTCCCATAAAAGACTTTATTAAGATTTATGCTTGAAAAAGTTAGGCACAAGGGACACAGTAAAGCAGGAATTGTTGCCTGGCTGGCTATCCAAGAAGAGTGCATTGCAGTGTTTTGAAGAGGACGACAGGAAAAATGTCTGAGGTAAGTGAGCATCATTACGTGTGTGGTGGGAGTGCTGGATGTGCAGGTGCAGTAAGAAATCATGTTAACACGTCTATTGCGTGATCAGAAAAGGGTGAATAAGCTCCTTCTTGGGTGGGGCTTTAAGTATTGTAATAAGGCAAAGGTTGTAATTGGCCCTTTCCTGGTCTTGTGCGCATGAGGGTGGTAGAGTCAACTGCTTTGCGTAAGATTTGTGCTAGAATGTTGCTTATCTTAACTTTTTCAAATAGCTTGCAAGGTCTTAGCAGGTTTGGCACCAGTGGGGAAAGTGGTGCAAGGTCTGTTAGCGGGTATGCATGGAAAAGTATATTAATGTAGGTGGATACCAGTCTCTCTTGTTTCCACTCTGTCTCAGACGTACCAAACTTAAATGTTCTCTCAGCCTCAACACCTGGTCTGACATAAAGTGATTTTCTGAACTCACACATTTAAAATAATAAAGGAATTGAAAATAGATATCTTAGAGCTAATTCAGTTCATTTCCTAGAATTTGGTGATGAGGAAGTGTTATTTCCAAGGTCTCAGATTTAGCTGGTTGTTTACCAGAGATGTGAATCCAATCAAGTCCCTGCCACAGCTTATTTTGTTACAGCAATCAAACGTAGACTGGTACAGGCTAATCTATGGAAAGTATGTTTTGTCTTCTTTAATGGTTTACATTTTGAATATGTTCCTGTCCTGTTAGATTTTAGCCCATCAGACACAAATTGTCTTCTTTAACAACTTCTGCAGACTAAGACAAACAATGCAAACCTCAGGAGACATCTAAAATCAGTTGGTCAATCTATTTTAGTCAATTACATAATTGTTTCATGAAGATAATCGAAAGTTATTTTGGGCCAAATGACACTTGTTTTGATCTCTGACATCGCCTCATCCCCATCCCCAGTTATTTCAGTATCAGAATTGCTTTGGAGCTAACCTGGAAATGAATGTCTGAAGCAAAATGGAAGGAAGGCAACAGCCGAGGTGTTTGGAGAATTGGAAGGGTGTTGGCTTAGTGGGCAGCTCTAATTTGAATTTTAATAATGGCATTCCCAACCAATTAACTGAACACATAGGAGAAAATCAAGGAGGAGGTGGAGAAAGAACAGCAATTCATGAATAGCAGCATAACCGTAGCTAAATGGGACTCAATTTGGTTCAACCAGAGGTAAGATAGGCAGGAGCATTAGGCTACAATGTTGCCTTTCATTGATTTAGTAAAAGATGGTTGCATAATCTCCTGCAGATGCTGCAAGCATTTTCCCTTTGTTGAAAGTGAGTGAAAATTGAGAGTCGTGCACACTTACTGTTCTGTGACAAATCTGCTCTTTTTAATAGACTACACTGTCCCTGCCTTTTATTTGCTTTTGTCATTAATCAATTAAGATCAATAGAATGATTTGTACATATTTCTTTAAAATATTTGATGGAATTTTTTGCAAGAGCATGACTGCAATTTCTTGTTTCCATGCACAATTAGTAAAGTTTGCCCCTAACTGTGTGAAGAGAAACCAAAGAATAACTGGCATGAGATTGACTATTGGAGTAATCTTTGGTGAAAGAGAATTGTATAAAGCAAGAAGAAAGTGGTGGAGAGCAAGGAATCTGTTATCACATTGTTCATTTCTTTATAGTAGCATGTTGGAAGCACTTGGAGTCCTGGGAGGTGTGGATGGGACTGTAGAGTATACATCTGTCAAGAAAGAATGTAACACGCTACTCCCAAATCCTGAAAGGATTGAAAATGATACTGCATTACAAATCTCTCTCTCTAATTCTGGAATGGATTTTTCAATTGTCCTTTTAGAGAATCAGACTTTTAGTATGGTAATTAGCTAGTTTACTTAACTGAGAAGCAAACATCTCTGTGATCACTCAGGCTGACAGAAAGAGAACAGGAGAGCTCATCCGTATTCTAATGACTGCAGATGTCAGCGCCATCATACACTCATCAGTTTCTAGGTGGAAATTTTCTTATGAATAGCCAAACATATGTCCATTTCAGATTGGTGGTGGTCTTTTTTTTTTTTTTTTGGAGTTTTTTGTTCGTTTGTTTTTGTTTTGATGTTGTCACTTCTTTCCCACTGGAGTTGGCAATTAAAAACTCTCCAGAGCAGATTATAGTTATAGTTAGTCTAAATTAGTTCTTCCCTCCAGAGCTTTATAATAGTAAAGTTTCTACATTGATAGCTGTATATACTGCCTCGTGAGCTCATGTTTTATCCATTTCCAAAATAACACCGCTTTTTCTTAAGCTAGAAACCCTACACAATATATAGAAAGAGATTTAGCAAGGTAACAAGGATTGGTGAGCCACAGTTCTACAGTTTTTTGATTGTTTGTTTTTGTTTTTTGTTTCGTTTTGCTTTGTCAGCAGTATCCAGAGAGTGTGATCATTTTGGCATTTGCTTGTAAGATCAACTGCAATAGCAATAATGGCAGAACTCAGTTGCCAAATTCTTCTTTTGGCTTAGTAACAAATTGCTTATGGCTGTCCAATCCTGATGGCCACCTTTGTGCTTAAGAAACCCATTGAAAATATGGGCAGCTGAAGCCGAGCTCATTGCCTCATAAAAAAATCAGCCTACCCTAACCACATTACAAACCCATTTGCTGCCTGTTTTGATTGTCTCCAATGATGATCTGCTTATTTGGGTTTAATGCATTAAATGAACATGTTAATTTCTATAATTCTGATTTTTAAGACTATAATGTAGTGAATAAAAAAATTAAGAAAATGAGTGTTTGTCCTTTAGTAAAGATATTAAAAAGGAGAAATATCACATTTACTCTAAAGAGAGATCCTATTATACTTTTCTACATTGAATGTCCCCATTAATATTTTTATTATTTGTTTTGGTTTTAAACACTATTTTAATTTAGTTAGCATATAAAAAGTTGACACAAACTTGGAAGCATAAAAATGAGTTCAAATTTGATGGATTTTACACAGGGGTTGATGTTCCTTTTAGTCAATATCGCTTTGAGCATTTGGGTCCCTGATTAAAAGGTTAGTAGTGAGTGACTGCTTCCATCAATGTCTTTTCCTTTCTATTCAGAAACATTCTGCTAATCTATCCTCTCTGTTTCTGTGAGCGAAAAAAAAAAAAAAAAAAAAAAATCTCCTTGGCCCATTCAAGGAAGAAAGGGGCTACTCTCCTTTCTTTCCATAAACCCCAAAACAAATACTCTTGGAAGTGTGAATGGCTCTGTGTTCCCACATCTGAGTTTAAAGAATTCAATTCATTTTCATACATTAAATTATAAGATGTTGTTTATGTATGGAGATGCCAATTCATGGCCTGATTGAGCTGTGTGTTTTCTATTTGCGGAAAAAGATTTGTGTTAAGGATCATGAATTTTACTCCAAAAGGCACCCCAAAGTGTATAGGTAGATCTGTCATGAGCCATTCTCATAAAATCATTTGAATATCCCTGATTACTTAGGAGATTTTCTGATTCGGCTTAAGGGGAATTCACTTGGATGGAGGGTAGTGGTCCTTCAGCATGACTGAATAACCATCTAATTGTATGAATTCCTCTTCCATTGAACTTAAATTTAAAGTTGTTAAAAAGAGAAAGAGACTATAACACATGAGTCAATTTTTTTTAAATCAACATAATATATCTGGGAAATTCCTTAAAAAAGAGATGAATAAAACTATTACGGTTAAACTATAGTGAGATAATTATTTTCAGGGTTAATTCTTAACCAATGTCAAATGTTCTTTTTTATTCTACAGGACACAGAATATATTAATTGTCCTGAAAGACTTCACATTTTAAATGTCACTAGAAATTTAATCCAATCATTTTAAATAATTTTTTGAGACGTATGAAAAGGGTTTGTTATCTACTAACCAAATGCCTTCTTAACCTACTATTATTATTTTTATCATTGCTGAATTTTCCCATGGTCTAGTATTCACACATTGTGACCATTTTGCAATTTTTCTAAATGGTAGTATTGTGTGGGTAAATTAAAATCTTTTAAGGTAAAGAAGATATTTGTATCCATTTCCCTGGACAAATATGTTTTGTTTGAAGGCAGATGTGATTATATTGTGGTAGTTCAATTTCTTCTCTTCCACCCTGAATTTCTAGTCATTAGAAATTTGTTTCCTCAAACTCACAAGTGAGTATCTGCAGAGACCAGCAGCTCCTCCGCTTCTAAGTACAAGAGTTAAGAAAGAATTTAAAATAATGGGTAATAATAATACTAATAAATCCAGCAGTTTCTTTAAAACTGATCACGAGGTCAGGAGAATCTGGCTAACACGGTGAAACCCCATCTCTACTAAAAAAAATACAAAAAATTAGCTGGGTATGGTGACGAGTGACTAGTCCCAACTACTCGGGAGACTGAGGCAGGAGAATGGTGTGAACCTGGGAGGTGGAGCTTGCAGTGAGCCGAGATCAGGCCACCACACTCCAGCCTGGGTGACAGAGGGAGAGTCCCCATCTCAAAACAAACAAACAAACAAACAAACAACAACAAAAAACTAATGTTTAGGAGTAGGTTCATCAGTCTATACAGAACAGATCAGAGTGGGGAGGAGAAAATAATAATTTTATTTTATATTTGTATAGAATATGACATAGCTATTTTATAGCATTCTTATATTACATCTTTTTAGAAACACTGAGAAATATCATTCCCATGAGAATAAGGTGTAGTAAGTAATTGAATTTACTAGTTGTGTATAAGTTAGGCAAGGTTACCAAAGTTAAACTTAACAGATAAGGAGAGGGAGGCACAGAATAACTTCGGCGTGCCCGGCCTCAGGGATTGTATATAGCAAACCTAAGACTAGAATCCACATCTTTTGGCCCTAAGTGATACTTTTCAAGAAACTAAAGCATTCTTAAATCAATAATCTGGTGATATGGGCCATTAGCAAAGTAAAAACTATCATAGAATTCCCTTCGAGAATCTCCTGACCTTGTGATACCCCGCCTCGACCTCCCAAAGTGCTGGGACTACAGGCGTGAGTCACCACCAAAATCAAAGGGGTAAACCATTGAGATATTCCAGGGACAACTCCTTGTGATACAGATTTTCAATTCCAAAGTTTTGGTTGGTGGCATTTGGTTATATGATTTAGGTGCCTAAAGAGCACAAGATGATGCTACTCTCTAAACAGAAGAGTTTATTTTATTTTATTTTATTTTATTTTATTTTATTTTATTTTATTTTATTTATTTTTTTGCAGAGACAGGGTCTCCCTATGTTGCCCAGGTTCTCTTGAACTCCTGGCCTCAAGCAATCCTCCTGCATTAGCCTCTCTAAGTGCTGGCATTACAGTCTTTAGTGATGGTGCACAGCCTAAACAGAAAAGTTTTGAAGATCCCATCCAGTTTAAATCTCCATCAAGTTTTTGAAGCTTTACAGAATCTGATTCTGAGGCAGGGGCCCAGAAATCTTTATGTTAAACAGCCATTCGAGGTGAAACTGAGGTAGGTGATTCCGGGACTCCATTTTGTTCAAAGCTAATATAAATAGATTATGGATTTTGACTTGATTTAAGGTAGCAGATGATAAAATATAGTATAATAAATTAGGTAGGTGTATTATTAGGCGTTGCTTAAGATAAATGGCAGTGCTTTATTTATTCACAAAACAGACTCTGTTAGAGCAGAGGGAGTATGTTTCCCCACATCATCAGATCAGCTAACCTGACCTAAAGGGATAGCTTCTAGATGAGGTTGTAGCTAAATTTTTATGGCCCATTTAGTTCTTGGCCTCTTTGCTTTGCTGGCCAACAAAGGGACCAATTAGTGAAGATGGTTTCAGTACTTTTTTCAGACACAAATCCCTTTCCACTAGGGAATGATGTAAGCCCACCAACATACTTTGCATAAAATAAAAAATCAGTTCTAGAAGGGGCTGAAAAGTCTGATTGTGGGCTAGAGGAAAACAAAGCCATTAATCTTTTGTAGGTGAGTAAAAGGTCGGCCCTTGTGGGTAGGGACTAGCACGAGGTAGAATCAGACCTTTGAAAGGTGGTCACACAGCAAAGGCAACTTTTGTGTTTTAACTGTAATGATAATGCTGAATTCTTACATTTTCATTCCCGAAGCATCAAAATAATTCAATATATATTTATTCAGTGCTGTTTGGAAAATAGCACAAAATGAAGAAATCTAGTTACATAAAGAGGGAAACAAAACATAATTTATTCTGAATTTTTATAGCAGTATTTTATAAAATACTTGTGTTTCAGGAAGCTTTTAATCTATCACCCAACTCCTGAACTTCCCACTGAAAATACATTTTCGTTGAATTGCATTTAAATTATTTAGCTGTTTTTATGGGCATAAGGTAATCAGATATACTATGTATCACACAGTTCACAAAATGTCCATGATGGAGGCTATCTTTCTGCTAATTAAATCAACACCACTGTTGAGAGAGGAGAAAAGAGTTTGTGATTTTTTGTTTTTTGTTTTCCTTCCTCCCTCCCTCCCTTCCCCCTTCCCTTCCCCCTTCCCTTCCCCCTTCCCTTCCCCCTTCCCTTCCCTTCCCTTCCCTTCCCTTCTCTCCTCTCCCTTCCTTCCTTTTCTATTTTTTTACCTTCCTTTTCTATTTTTTTATTATGCTCAGCCTCTTTTTTAAAAAAAAGAAGGTTAAAGTCAGCTGTTAATTAGCTACTTTTGAAAAGTATCCATTAATATTACATAAATTACCACCTATGAATCCAATTAGATTCTTAAGTCTTATTGGAACTAAATAGATAATTTAATTTCCAGGGCACATTATGAAATGAGGCCTATAGAAGAAATCAATACAGATATAGGAAAGGACTAAGTTATGTGTGTGTGTGTTTGTGTGTGCATCTTCAGGTTTTCTATATCTATTTTCAATTGCTAAGCTGCTCTATGATTAAATGGAAGTACCCTGGATGATCAATTCATCCTCTAGTTTACTGCTAAGACCAACACCCAAAATTTACTCAGGAGTACCTCAATGTTATTAAAAGATAGTAATAAATCAAGTTATGGAACAAACAAACAAAAAAGAAATTTAGAAATGCTTTTCAGAAATTTAGAAATGCTTATAATTGAGTACAAGAAATGGGCCATTCTCAATATCTGTATACCAATCCTCTGATTTAGGCCTTCAGAAAATATTTGTATGCCCAAGGTTCAGTATATATGTTAGTATATATAATGATAATCAAATTCTGTCAATGTAGTAGAAAAATTACATGTTTAAAGGAAAGATAC
This sequence comes from Rhinopithecus roxellana, assembly GCF_007565055.1. Classification (NCBI taxonomy): domain Eukaryota; kingdom Metazoa; phylum Chordata; class Mammalia; order Primates; family Cercopithecidae; genus Rhinopithecus; species Rhinopithecus roxellana. Next base: position 70,024,036 of record NC_044569.1, on the reverse strand, counting down.
AGAGTAATGAAATTATCACCCCCCTAAATCATCATCTACTTAATACATTTCAATAAATATTTGCCTTGTTTACCCACTATACTATAGGCCTAGAAAGCATTATTAGTTTGTTAGGCTTTGGTAGCCTAGAAAGCTAGAGCATGCTATTTGACTTCACTGAGTTTGTTTCCCCATCTGAATAAAAAAAATTTCTGAAGATTTGAAAATTAAATTTAAAAATGTTGAAGCACATAGGCTTTTGCATGAAACAAAGAGGTGGCTAATAATTGGTAGCCAATGTTTTTTTTGAAAAACAGCTTTGTGGAAGTCTTACTTGTAATAAAATTTGCTCATGTTATGTGTGCAATTCAATGATTTTTAATAAGCTTACCAAATTATGCAAACATCACTACCATTTAGTTTTAGAAAATTACCATCAGATTAAAAAGATCTCATTCTCCATTCTTGAAGTCAGACCTCTTTTTCCACTTCTAGGTTTAGACTACTGATAATTTATTTTTTGTCCATCTGGATTTGCCTATTCTGGACATTTCGTACAAATTGATGCATACAATATATGTTATTTTGTATCCAGATTCTTTCATTTAGCACAACATGTTCATATTAGCACAATATGTTCATATTTTGCATATGTTGTGAAAGATCATACTTTTCTCTTGGAATTACTTTGACACCATCAGAAATCAATTTATCATAATACAAGTTTATTTCTGAACTCTTGATTCTGTTCTGTTAATCTGTGTGCCTAGCTTATGCCAATAACATATTGTGTTGGTTATTGTGGTTTTATAATATATTTTAAAATTGGAAACTATTAGTTGTCCAATTTTCTTTTTCAAAATTGTTTTGGTCATTCTAGATTCTTTTTACTTACATATAAATTTAGGTCAGCTTGCCAATTTCTGTAAGAAAAATAAAAAAGAAAGAAAAGAAAAGACAGAAAGGAAAGAAAAGAAAAAAGAGAAGAGAAGAGAAGAGAGGAGGGGAGGGGAGGGGAGGGGAGGGAGGAAGGAAGGAAAGGAAAGGAAAGGAAAGGAAAGAGAAAAGGAAAGAGAAAAGGAAAGAGAAAAGGAAAGGAAAGGAAGGAAAAGAAAGGCAGACAGGGCGCTGTGGCTTACTCCTGTAACCCCAGTATTTTGGGAGACTGAGGCAGGCGGATCATGAGGTCAGGAAATCGAGACCATCCTGGCCAACATGGTGAAACCAGGTCTCTAATTAAAAAAAAAAAAAAAAATACAAAAAACTAGCCTGGCATGGTGGCAGGCGCCTGTATTCCCAGCTACTGGGGGAGGCTGAAGCAGGAGAATGGCTGAATCCGGGAGGCGGAGCTTGCAGGGAGCCGAGATCACGCCACTGCACTCCAGCCTGGGCGACAGAGCAAGACTCCATCTCAAAAAAAAAAAAAAGAAAGAAAGAAAAGAAAACGAAAGAAAGAAGGAGAAAGAAAGAAAAAAAGGAAGGAAGGGAGGAAAGGGGTAAAGGGGGGAGGGGAGGCGGGGAGGGGAGAGGCCTGTAAGTGTTTGGATAGAGATTACACGGAATATACTGAGCAGTTTGGGGAAAAATTGCCATCTATATTGAGTCTTTTAATCCGTGAAAGTAAAATGGCATTCCCTTTATTCAGGTCTTATATGATTTCTCTAGCAATATTTTGTAGTTTTCGGTGGAAAAGCTTCACCATTTTTTTCTTAAATTTAATGCTAGTTGTTTAATTTTGTGGTCCTTTTGAATGAAATTATTTTTAATTTCAGTTTTGGATTGCTCATTGCTAGTATATGTAAAACAATTGATTTTTTGTATTGATCTTATATTTTGCATCTTTACTGAACTCGTTTTTTTTTCTTTGTTTTTATGTGGTTTCCTTAGGATTTTCTCAATATAGCGTTATGTCATCTGTGAATAAAGACAGTTTTACTTCTCGCTTCCTGATTGGTTTGTATTATATTTCTTGACTGCAATGACTCAAATATCTAATATGATGTTGAATAGAAGTGGTGAGACTGACATCCTTAACATGTTTGGTGGGAAAATATCTAGTCTTTCACCGTTAAGTATAATTTTAACTGTTTTCTAGGTGTGTTTTATCAGAATGAGGGCACTTTCTTTTATTTCTGGTTTGTTCAGAGTTTTTATCATCAATAGATGTTGAATTTTATCGAATTTTTTTCCACATCTATTGAGATAATCATGTGGTTCTTGTCCTTTATTCGATTTCAATATCTTGAACCTGCAGTGGGTATGATAGTAATGCCAGGCCAGAACATAGAATATCTTCTGTATTCTCACTAAGCCTTAAACTTTTTGCTTAAACAAATGCTTCCCAATTTAATCTATACCCCTTTTTAATGTCCAGTGTCCAAAAGTTGTTTTGACAATCTATTTCTAGTTTTATTATTGCTTTATGGGGGTGGATGTGCTGTGCTTATCAAATTCATCCATTTCAGAAGTCTCTATACCACCACAACATCGGTATTATTCTTGATCCAATTATGTAATTTTACCTTCAAATTTACTTCTTCTGTAAAATAGGACTAATAATCATCCACTGGGTTGTTAGAAAGATTACATGTATAATATATTTGAAAGCTCTCATTGAAGCATCTTGTATACAGCATATGCAATACATAGTAATTACATTTGGAGCTCAGATGGATATAATAAACAAGATCATTAAGAGGTAACTGGAAAGGACTTTGTGGGACTTCAGTATAACTTGGGGTGCTCTATGGGATGCCCTAGTTAAACTAAGAGAGTATAGATTCAAAAATCAATATTTATGAATGTTTCTTACTTATTTGTTCTCATGAATAAATCATTTTGTATTTCTTTATTTCCTACTTCCTTGTTAAATCAGGGTTACTTTGTGCTAATCTGTTTTTCTTCTTGCCTTTGAATATTTTACATTCAGCTTTACCTTAGTTAATAGTCTAACAGTAACTTTGGTGTGTATCTGATTTATTGAGCCCCTTTGGAAAGCCCAGTAGCAAAACCTTTGATACAAACTTACCGTAATAGCACAGATCCTTTAAAAAATTAATGTTACTGCTTATGGGCAGGTACTGTGTATCACAAATACCTAGTATTAATGAGGTGAAGATAAAGAGCCCAGAAATTCAGATAAAATCAAATTTTTTATCTTTAGGTTTGTTTTTGCTGCTTCTCACTCAAGAATTTGTTTGCTATAGAAAATGTGTTCTTATCAATTGGAGTGGTGATAAACCTGTAGGGAATTAAGTGCCAAGGAAGGGACTAAAACTTTATATGAAACTTTTATAAGGTGCACTAATTTCAGCTATGATTCATGCCTATCTAACAAGATTACACAATTTCAACTGGCCATTATGGGATCAAAATCATATTCTGAAATTCTTCAAAATAGATGGTTCTCTTCCCTCCTGCCCTTACTTATTCATTAGTACAAATCAGTGTCCATCAATAATGGCTTCTTGCGGGCAAAAGTTATGCAGGTGGAGGGGCGGAGCAAGATGGCCGAATAGGAACAGCTCCAGTCTCCAACTCCCAGCGCGAGCGACACAGAAGACCGGTGATTTCTGCATTTTCAACTGAGGTACTGGGGTCATCTCACTAGGGAGTGCCGGACAATCGGTGCTGGTCAGCTGCTGCAGCCCGACCAGTGAGAGCTGAAGCAGGGTGAGGCATCGCCTCACCTGGGAAGCACAAGGGGGAAGGGAATCCCTTTTCCTAGCCAGGGGAACTGAGACACACAAAACCTGGAAAATCGGGTAACTCCCACCCCAATACTGCGCTTTAAGCAAATGGGCACACCAGGAGAATATATCCCACACCTGGCCGGGAGGGTCCCATGCCCACGGAGCCTCCCTCATTGCTAACACAGCAGTCTGCAATCTAACCGAAACGGCAGCAGTGAGGCTGGGGGAGGGGCGCCCGCCATTGCTGAGGCTTAAGTAGGTAAACAATGCCTCTGGGAAGCTCGAACTGGGTGGAGCTCACAGCAGCTCAAGGAAACCTGCCTGTCTCGGTAGACTCCACCTCTGGGGACAGGGCACAGATAAAAAACAGCAACAAAAAAGCAGCAGAACCTCTGCAGACGCAAACGACTCTGTCTGACAGCTTTGAAGAGAGCAGTGGATCTCCCAACACGGAGGTTGAGATCTGAGAAGGGACAGACTGCCTGCTCAAGCGGGTCCCTGACCCTTGAGTAGCCTAACTGGGAGACATCCCCCACCAGGGGCAGTCTGACACCCCACACCTCACAGGGTGGAGTACACCCCTGAGAGGAAGCTTCCAAAGTAAGAATCAGACAGGTACACTTGCTGTTCAGCAATATTCTATCTTCCACAACCTCTGCTGCTGATACCCAGGCAAATGGGGTCTGGAGTGGACCTCCAGCAGTCTCCAACAGACCTACAGGTGAGGGTCCTGACTGTCAGAAGGAAAACCATCAAACAGGAAGGACACCTATACCAAAACCCCATCAGTACGTCACCATCATCAAAGACCAGAGACAGATAAAACCACAAAGATGAGGAAGAAGCAGGGCAGAAAAGCTGGAAATTCAAAAAATAAGAGTGCATCTCCCCCTGCAAAGGAGCACAGCCCATCGCCAGCAATGGATCAAAGCTGGTCAGAGAATGACTTTGACGAGATGAGAGAAGAAGGCTTCAGTCCATCAAACTTCTCAGAGCTAAAGGAGGAATTACGTACCCAGCGCAAAGAAACTAAAAATCTTGAAAAAAGAGTGGAAGAATTGACAGCTAGACTAATTAATGCAGAGAAGGTCATAAATGAAATGACAGAGATGAAAACCATGACACGAGAAATACGTGACAAATGCACAAGCTTCAGTAACCGACTCGATCAACTAGAAGAAAGAGTATCAGCGATTGAGGATCAAATGAATGAAATGAAGTGAGAAGAGAAACCAAAAGAAAAAAGAAGGAAAAGAAATGAACAAAGCCTACAAGAAGTATGGGATTATGTAAAAAGACCAAATCTACGTCTGATTGGGGTGCCTGAAAGTGAGGGGGAAAATGGAACCAAGTTGGAAAACACTCTTCAGGATATCATCCAGGAGAACTTCCCCAACCTAGTAGGGCAGGCCAACATTCAGATTCAGGAAATACAGAGAACGCCACAAAGATACTCCTCGAGAAGAGCAACTCCAAGACACATAATTGCCAGATTCACCAAAGTTGAAATGAAGGAAAAAATGTTAAGGGCAGCCAGAGAGAAAGGTCGGGTTACCCACAAAGGGAAGCCCATCAGACTAACAGCAGATCTCTCGGCAGAAACTCTACAAGCCAGAAAAGAGTGGGGGCCAATATTCAACGTTCTTAAAGAAAACAATTTGAAACCCAGAATTTCATATCCAGCCAAACTAAGTTTCATAAGTGAAGGAGAAATAAAATCCTTTACAGATAAGCAAATGCTTAGAGATTTTGTCACCACCAGGCCTGCCTTACAAGAGACCCTGAAGGAAGCCCTAAACATGGAAAGGAACAACCGGTACCAGCCATTGCAAAAACATGCAAACTACCATCAGAGAATACTATAAATACCTCTACGCAATCAACTAGAAAATCTAGAAGAAATGGATAATTTCCTGGACACTTACACTCTCCCAAGACTAAACCAGGAAGAAGTTGAATCCCTGAATAGACCAATAGCAGGCTATGAAATTGAGGCAATAACTAATAGCCTACCCACCAAAAAAAGTCCAGGACCAGATGGATTCACAGCTGAATTCTACCAGAGGTACAAGGAGGAGCTGGTACCATTCCTTCTGAAACCATTCCAATCAATAGAAAAAGAGGGAATCCTCCCTAACTCTTTTTATGAGGCCAACATCATCCTGATACCAAAGCCTGGCAGAGACACAACAAAAAAAGAGAATTTTAGACCAATATCCCTGATGAACATCGATGCAAAAATCCTCAATAAAATACTGGCAAACCGGATTCAGCAGCACATCAAAAAGCTTATCCACCATGATCAAGTGGGCTTCATCCCTGGGATGCAAGGCTGGTTCAAAATTCACAAATCAATAAACGTAATCCAGCATATAAACAGAACCAAAGACAAGAACCACATGATTATCTCAATAGATGCAGAAAAGGCTTTTGACAAAATTCAACAGCCCTTCATGCTAAAAACGCTCAATAAATTTGGTATTGATGGAACGTACCTCAAAATAATAAGAGCTATTTATGACAAACCCACAGCCAATATCATACTGAATGGGCAAAAACTGGAAAACTACCCTTTGAAAACTGGCACAAGACAGGGATGCCCTCTCTCGCCACTCCTATTCAACATAGTGTTGGAAGTTCTCGCTAGGGCAATCAGGCAAGAGAAAGAAATAAAGGGTATTCAGTTAGGAAAAGAAGAAGTCAAATTGTCCCTGTTTGCAGATGACATGATTGTATATTTAGAAAACCCCATTGTCTCAGCCCAAAATCTCCTTAAGCTCATAAGCAACTTCAGCAAAGTCTCAGGATACAAAATTAATGTGCAAACATCACAAGCATTCTTATACACCAGTAACAGACAAACAGAGAGCCAAATCATGAATGAACTTCCATTCACAATTACTTCAAAGAGAATAAAATACCTAGGAATCCAACTTACAAGGGATGTAAAGGACCTCTTCAGGGAGAACTACAAACCACTGCTCAGTGAAATCAAAGAGGACACAAACAAATGGAAGAACATACCATGCTCATGGATAGGAAGAATCAATATCGTGAAAATGGCCATACTGCCCAAGGTTATTTATAGATTCAATGCCATCCCCATCAAGCTACCAATGAGTTTCTTCACAGAATTGGAAAAAACTGCTTTAAAGTTCATATGGAACCAAAAAAGAGCCCGCGTTGCCAATGCAATCCTAAGTCAAAGGGACAAAGCTGGAGGCGTCACGCTACCTGACTTCAAACTATACTACAAGGCTACAGTAACCAAAACAGCATGGTACTGGTACCAAAACAGAGATATAGACCAATGGAACAGAGCAGAGTCCTCAGAAATAATACCACACATCTACAGCCATCTGATCTTTGACAAACCTGAGAGAAACAAGAAATGGAGAAATGGGGAAAGGATTCCCTATTTAATAAATGGTGCTGGGAAAATTGGCTAGCCATAAGTTGAAAGCTGAAACTGAATCCTTTCCTTACTCCTTATATGAAGATTAATTCAAGATGGATTAGAGACTTAAATGTTAGACCTAATACCATAAAAACCCTAGAAGAAAATCTAGGTAGTACCATTCAGGAAATAGGCATGGGCAAGGACTTCACGTCTAAAACACCAAAAACAACGGCAGCAAAAGCCAAAATTGATAAATGGGGTCTAATTAAACTAAAGAGCTTCTGCACAGCAAAAGAAACTACCATCAGAGTGAACAGGCAACCTACAGAATGGGAGAAAATTTTTGCAATCTACTCATCTGACAAAGGGCTAATATCCAGAATCTACAAAGAACTCAAACAAATATACAAGAAAAAAACAAACAACCCCATCAAAAAGTGGGCAAAGGATATGAACAGACATTTCTCAAAAGAAGACATTCATACAGCCAACAGACACATGAAAAAATGCTCATCATCACTCGCCATCAGGGAAATGCAAATCAAAACCACAATGAGATACCATCTCACACCAGTTAGAATGGCGATCATTAAAAAATCAGGAAACAACAGTTGTTAGAGTGGATGTGGAGAAATAGGAACACTTTTACACTGTTGGTGGGATTGTAAACTAGTTCAACCATTATGGAAAACAGTATGGCAATTCCTCAAGGATCTAGAACTAGATGTACCATATGACCCAGCCATCCCACTACTGGGTATATACCCAAAGGATTATAAATTATTCTACTACAAAGACACATGCACACGTATGTTTATTGCGGCACTATTCACAATAGCAAAGACTTGGAATCAACCCAAATGTCCATCTGTGACAGACTGGATTAAGAAAATGTGGCACATATACACCATGGAATACTATGCAGCCATAAAAAAGGAGTTTGCGTCCTTTGTAGGGACATGGATGCAGCTGGAAACCATCATTCTTAGCAAACTGTCACAAGAACTGAAAACCAAACACTGCATGTTCTCACTCATAGGTGGGAATTGAACAATGAGTTCACTTGGACTCGGGAAGGGGAACATCACACACTGGGGCCTATCATGGGGAGGGGGATGGGGGGACGGATTGCATTGGGAGTTACACATGATATAAATAATGAATTGATGGGTGCTGACGAGTTGATGGGTGCAGCACACCAACATGGCACAAGTATACATATGTAACAAACCTGCACATTATGCACATGTACCCTAGAACTTAAAGTATAATATTAAAAAAAAAAGTTATGCAGCTGGTAATACTACATTTATGACATAAGTGTATGAAATAATTATAAAATTATCATCACATATAATTATACATATATATTTTTCGATCCCAGCAGAAAAAGAGCATAAGCAAAAGTGTGGGAAGGGAGTATAATAAATAGTGACAACTGGACTTAGCTATTTTCATCTTGCATACATATTTTTATCCATTCTTTATTCTCTTTCCTTTGTTCCTACTCTTTTCGTAAGTTTTGTCAAATTACTTTCTCTTATTTCTCATATCTACTTCCCTTATAATTTTTTTCTTCACAAACACTGTCTTGCTTTGGTCTCTATATTTTTTTCCACAAAATGCCTCACTCACACTTCATTCTCTTTGTCTTTTCTGTACCATTGCAGACATGTCCAAGTATATTGGGAGCAGTTTATACTCCCCAAATAATCTACTCTAAGAAGCAGCTAATTTTATCTTTCAAGCAAACAATTTCAATCCTAGTAGCCATAAATATCTCAATGATGATTCTCTCTACAACATTTTCATTAAAGCTGGGGCTTTGTTTGGTGTTTTGGTTTTAAACAAACACTCGTTCCAGCAGTGCAACTCACCAATATAGAACAGAATTACAATGTACTTCCAGCCAAATTCAGTTTATTGTCAATTTCTGTAGTGTTTCTTATGGTAGCAATTATTCTCTGTAAGCCTGCAAGCAAGCAGCAGAAAACTGAAATCATCAAAGAGTTTTTATCTGCAGCAATTCCAGAAATGGCAGGTAGCTGATAGTTTAAACTTTAGTTCTCTGCAGTGGAATAGTGCAAATAGGAGAATGCCATCTGCCTGCTCCTGGAGGCTTTCTGAAAAATATACTGAAGTTAATAAAGTTTTTGGGTGATATTTGATAACTTTAGTTACTATTCCACTAGATGCTCTGTCGCATACATGGCCCTCTGCTGCTGCCCCAGACATCCCTGAGACAAACTTTACAAGTTGGAGAAGCATTGCATACATATATATATACAACATATATATACAACATATATATATGCAATATATATATGCAATATATATATGCAATATGCTATATATATTGCAATATATATATGCAATATATATATGCAATATGCTATATATATTGCAATATAGATGCAATGTATATTGCAATATATATGCAATATTGCAATATATAGATGCAATATATATGTGTATATATATAAATTCGATATTTGGATGCTTGTTTCAATTTTCTGATTATCTGAACCTTTATCTCCTAAATGTTAAGTTTCCTGATTTAACCTGAAAAATAGGATGACTGCTGAGATTTACATGAACAGAAACAAATACAAGAAAGGGCAACCGGCTTTGGACTTATTCTTCAGAGAGTTGTTCTTAGGAATTTTCAAGATCTTTGACAGTTAAATCTTAAAACAAAGGAGAGTGAGTTAAGGGATGATTGTAAAATGTCATCCAGTTTATTCTTTCTGTTGGTGATAATTCCTTTAAAGCATGTTAGACAACAAATAGACTGCAATTTTCTATAAATATTCTAAACAAACTTTTGAAATTTATTTCTTTAAATTATTAACTCAATAAATATTTGTTGCTCTCCTTCACTTTCATGCTTTGGGGAAAATAGTGGTAGAAAAATTCTTCAGACTAAACCAGTGAACAAGACAGAACTATTCCTTCAAGCTTACATACCAGCATAGAAAAACACTAATTGTACAATTGCTTAAGTCGAATAAGTGTACAAAGGAGTCAAGTAAAGGATACTATAAACAAAGGGCTGTCCTATTGTTTCTAGAGGGTTCCTTGAGAAATTTGCTGAACCATAAAAGGTCAGTTGGAGTTAACTTTTTAAGTGAGCAGAGAGTCAGTCCATGAAGAGAAACAGAGTGAGCAAAGGTCCTGAAACAAGAGAGAACATAAAATGACTTTAAAACCAAAAAGAAAGCCAGTGTTGTTACAGGAGGGAGAGTAATGGAATAGGTTCATGGTGAGGTTGGTCAAGTAGTCAGGGTGGTTAAATATTTGGATCTGTTTTTTAAGAACAATGGAAATATACTTTAAAGTTTTAACCAGGGGAGCAGCATGGGATTTGTTCTTATTTTAAGATAATGTAGTATGTAATGCAGAGAGTCAACATTCAAGACCAAGAGTAGATGTTAGGTGGTGCCGATCACAATCCTGAAAGACACAGTCCAAGGCACCATAATCATGAATGCAATCCTCAAAGATCAATGTTCCTAAAGTCTAAAATCCTGAACATTACAATCCCAAATGCTTAAAATCCCAATTGTTGAAACCTTGAAAGCTGAAGTTTGGCTGGATGAGGTGGGGAAGATCTGCCCAAAGAAGTCAGAGAAGTTACTGACTGATTCAAAAATAATTTTGTGCACAATACGATAAGAAGGTACTTACAAAATGATATTGCATAGTTGCTCTTAGATTCCCAGTACTGTTTCTGCCAGATATGTGGTCTGTATATGAGTCAATGTGGAGTGGATTTCTACATCGCCAAGGCAACATAGAGCCATGGCACGGAAAATGGGAAAATTTAATAAGGAATGCTCATGTCAGTGTATATCAAACCACAGAAGAATTTCAAAAAGAGGAGTGCCAACTAGAAAATGAATGTGAATATATTTTCCGATAAAAGTCATGCCCCATAAGAAGAAAAAAGCAGCTAATTATCACGATGCAAGACTGCAAAATATAGTTAATGAAAGTGAAGTTTGGTCAGCTCTTACGGACCACCTCTTCACAATTGCCCATAATCTGTCCTATAATATATTTTCATATATGACTCTTTTGTTTTTAATTTTTAAGGTTTACTTTTTTGTGTGTTTTTTCCTAGTGTTTTAAATTGTCAGTATTATTTTTTACAGTTGGCTGTGTTTTGTATTTTATTTTCACATCATTTCCAATACTGGAGATATAAATGTGTAAGGACTTTTAAAGAGTTCAAATTTATTTTATATATTTTTTGTGAATTTGTCTCCATGAAAGTGCATTGTCACAAATTTGTCTTTGTGTATAAGCATTGTTCAAGTATGTAAAAGTGTTGAAACCCTCTCAATAAGTGGAGAGATGTTCTTTATGTACATCTGCATTTGTGAAAGACAAAATTTCTCAAGACCTCATCTTGTAGAGTGACTGCAAATATGGTGGTGACCCAACATGGTTTTCGATCAATCTTGTCAAAAAACAGGTTGTTCACTGTGGTATTTCTGATGACTGCAGTTATAAAACTGGTGTACATAATTACCAACCATAGTGATATGTGTTTAAACATTTAACTTTTGGTTTCTTAATTAATATAGTTCATCCGCTCATAACTGTTATACCTGTGAGACTGCTGTTAGTATAGCTGAATGTTTATACATACAAAAATATGTATGCTATCATTGCTTATTTTATTGTGTAAAGTGGCCTATGAAGTTGTTCTGACATGTTTTATATTTTTCTCAAATAAATCTTCTTTTTAAAAATGTACGTAAATGGTTTTTAAATAATTAAAAATATTTTTCCAGAATTATGTTTTTGAGATTTCACTCTTTTGGGATTTCAACATCAGAGATTATGGCATTCAGGATTGTGTCTTTTGGGATTATGGTCCAAACTGGTTAGTAGGAGACATACTAATTTAACCCAGCGCAGAAGTAGAGATGAAAAGATGTGGGTATTTATAAAAGTGTTTTAGGTAACAAAGTGACAGGAATTGGAATAAATGAAATACGGCACGTCCCTTAGTCTGTTTGAGCTGCTATAACAAAATGCCATAAACCAGATAGCTTATAACAATGAAAATTATGTCTCACAGTTTTGGAACTTGGGAAGTCCAAGATAAGATGCCCACAGATTCCGTTTCTGGTAAAGGCCTGATTTCTTGTCCATAGATGGCACCTTCTCACTGTGTTCTCACACGGTGAAAGGGGCAAGTTGACTCTCTGGGGTCTCTTTTATAATGATACCAACCCCAATTAGGAGATTTCTGTTCTCATGACCTAATCATCTGTCAGAAGCCCCTCTTTTCAATCCCATCACATTCAGGGTTGGGTTTCAACTTATTAATTTGAAAGGGACATAACATTAAGTCCATTGCAATATATGAGGGAAAAGAAAATGCTGAGACTGATTCCTATGACTTTGACTTGTATAACTAGAGCGAACCAGGTTCAAAATTAGTAAAGATATTATGCAGACATTTGTCAATACACAAGTTTTAAACTGTATGGAGTAATGTAGGCTGGTGCAAAGTATCGGAGAGGCTCGGCATACATGTGACCATGGAGGCCATGGCCAAAAGCACCTGAGGAGACAGTAAGAAATAAGACAAAGATACATAGATTCTAGTGTTCAAAAATTCAATGTTTAAAGTTTCAGTAGAAGATGATGAATATCAAATAATATATTGGCAGAAATGTAGCCAAAAGAAAAAAAAATAGGAGAATTTGATTGCCAGGAAGTTAAAACATACTATTCTATGAACAAGATTGATATCAGTCATATACTGGCCCCTAATTAGAACATTTTTGTAGAAAGTGCACTTGATTCTAATCAACCACAGACACTAACAGTGCTTGAACATGCACTATTTTCTCTTGGAGGAATGTGTTAATCTAAATAGCTTACCCTTGTTACAAAATCTTGATTGCAGTTGGGTCTACACTATACAAACACACACACACACATACATATGTATATATAGACTAATAGTATATTTAAGAATATATGCAAGAACTCTTTTAGTCTAAAATTTTACCATGACAATAAAAATAATTTTGATATTGATAATATATTTTATTATTGCCAGTGTATTTATTATAAGAAAAAATGAATTGCAGTTATTTGAACATTATGGAGTTTACCAAATACAAATAATATAGGTTCCTCCATATTCATCATGACAAAATGCATCAATATATACTTTTCATAGGTATATACTACTATATATAATACATAAGTGTATATTATGTAAACTATACAGCTCAGTTTTTAAAATCTTCCATATTACATATAAATCTATAATTACTTATATAGTATATGTATGTTACACATTTCTATACAATAATGTTAAGCAGAGGGGAGGGCAATCTACATCTACGCAGAAGGGATTTAGGGATTTATTATTACTTTGTGTATCACTCTATCAATGTTTTAAATCTTTTTTTAAATTTTCTTTTCAAGACAGAGTCTTGAACTTCTTGGCTCAAGTGATTCTTCTGCTTCAGCCTCCCAAAGTGCTGGGATTACAGGCGTGAGCTACCATGCCCAGCCAATGTTTTACATCTTACTAAAGCTACTCGGAGTGATTACTATATAACTGTATCTTAGTTATTGTATGCAAACTACATAAACACAAGAGTGCTTGTGTTTACATTCCCTACTTTGAACTGGATAGGCATCCATAGAAATTTAAAAATGGATATTTTAATGGAACTATAATATGAATTCTTATTCTACTAATTATTATATTCCAGAATGCAGAAAACTTCAGAAAAATATTTTGAACTTTGAACTTTAGAAACCTCTTTTGCTATGATAATATTGGTTAGTTTCTGCTAATTTATAGACTCATTCCATGAGGAATATAGAAGCCAGATCACCTATGCACATGAATCTTGCCCTGGACTCAGGATCCTTAAAGTTGTTGAAACAGATTTAGTCCATTTTGAATGAGATTCTATTAAGGGGTTTCTAATAATTCACTGAAGAACAGATTGTGCTTTCTGCTGCACATTCTGCTGTGTACAATGATTTGAAAGGGACTTGATATAATTTGGCTTCTTGTGTAGAAATGATACATGGCATTTTATATTCAATTCTTTAAATTTTTATGTGTTCAGTTTCAAAAAATTTAAAAGTTATTTGGCCATAAATGAAATAGTCACTTCTGATATTTTCTAGATTTTTTTCACTGCTCATTTTAAATGTGTCTTCTCAGGTTCTTTCTTTCTTATTTCCCTTTTAAATAATTTTTTTTCTTCTGTAACTAGTATCATTTGTGTCTCTGTTCTTACTATCTTGCCTGTTTATAGGACTTTATACTTCACAAAAAATGTATGATAAGTATTGCTTTAAGCCCCACTCACTAAGACCATTGAACTACTTCAGGCATAGCCCATTGAAGTTAATTAACAGAAAAGGCAACTCTCCCTCTCTCACACACACACACGCATATGCACAAACACATAAACACACGTACATACACACACATTGACACAAATTTTTGAAGGTGACTTTGAGAGACGATTTCAGAACCTGGAGCTCAACTTTCTCTGGATCACCAACACCTGATCATCATATATTCCCTCTCCAGGAATCATAAATCCTTTTCCCAAGACAAACTCCTAAAGAGATTTGAAAATCTACTACATACGTAGAAAAATCTACTATATCTGAGTAATGTGGATGCAGAACAGACATCTCTCCTGAACAAGTGTATAAGTTAGACATAAGCTATACAATCTCTTCTTAAAAGCAGCTATAATGAAGGTCAGTGAGCACACTTGCATAGGATACTCTTTCAGAAGGCTTGCTGGAAGAGGTGATTTTTACATAGGTTTATTGAAAGTAAGAAACATAAATTTGAAAGTGAAGGTAATGAAATGCATATTACATAGGAAACGCCATCACACAAACTTTGAGGTTGATCTCAAATCTCAAGGTCTCTTTGTGAAACTCCATGTTTCTATACGACATATTGAATGCTTCTTCCTCTTCTGTGGAAACACAGAAGAGTGATTATAGAAACATAAAGGTCTGTGGAATCATAAAGGAAGAATACACAAAAAATGCACATTAGACAATGTGTACATTTTTCAGTATAAGACTTTATTCCATAAATATGAAAACCAAACCCTGGTTTTTAAACTACTTATTTGACTGCATTCTAGCAAAATCAATATTTAGAACCTGATGGAATCATAGCACAAAGGTAATGTGCTTTTATAATGATAAGACTGATTGGATTTCCTCCCAATCTTGAATTATTCTCTTTTTCATTTACTAACAATCTGGGTAAGTGCTAGGACCAAATGTGCTACCCACCTAATAGTCACAGGACAATAAAATCACATTTACAATACTGTTTTCCTTCTTCACTGCTGGCAGCCAGAGAAGAGAGAGATCCAGTCCAAACCCATTTTCTCTACATTTCGCCTTTGTAATGTCTCTCCAGTATAATGGTTAGCAAAGGCTTGTAAACCATTTCTCTCCCCAAAATAAGGAATATCTGCCACAGTGAGAATTAGGAGAGATATCACTCAATTGCTTTTGTCATGAAGTGTGATGATCATAAAGGAAAGCTACAAAATTGGACCCACGCATCTATATAGAATGCCTCAGTCTAATTAATAAAACTTGCATTCAAATTCTTCTCCACTAGTCAATATTTTCTCCACTATTTTTCCCTTTCCTTTTCCTCCCTCCTGTCTTTACTCTTCTTGCCTTGCAGTTCCTTTACTACTAACACAGCTGTTGTGTTGAGATAGCCACTGTGTGTTAGATTCAGGAGGTATCAGTTGTCCTTGACCTCAAAAAATCATAAGTACTGTGTGGTTACAATGGATCGATGAGGATGTAGACAATATTTGTAGAACTGAAGAATGGGAAGGCAGAAAGAGTTCAAGTAATTGACGTAACTAGCACCTCCAGAAGTTGTAAAATAAAAAATACATTATGCAGAAAAGTTACTACAGAAAGTTTTGTTGACAAGACAGTTTATAACTTTAACTCCAGCTCCAGTAAACACATTAAAAAGGCAAATATAAAAATAAGGTAATGATCATGTAATGATCATGACATATTAACACAGTTAGTTGACCAGGAAGATCTATTTAGAAAAAAGATGAACAGTAATGGCACGATATTCTAAGATTTCCTTCATGTTGTTGAAATTTTTGTGGAACAATAAGCCAGTTGAAAAATTTAGGCTTCATTTCACATACTGTAATATGCAAGTCATTGTCCCAGTCTAGGCTGCGTTGTCTAAGAAATACTTGGGGTCTTGGAATTCAGATTAAAAGCATAGTACATCAATATCACATACCCATTCTTTCAAAAACTATGATAGAGATTAATTTAAGAAATCGCTAACAGGTATTTGAGAGTTGGAGACACAAAATAAATTTAATTTTATAATTAAAAGAGTTTGGGAAAGAATTCAGGTAATTAGCCTAAAAATAATGTCTCAGGAACAACAACAACAGACAATATTCATTCACATGTGCCTAATATGGGTGCCTGTCTTCATATATTTTACATATTAATGGAAGTGACAAGTTATAAACAAGTGGAATTAGAGGATACTTGTCCCACTATTGACTTCCTGTCTACTTCTTGGAGCAAATACAAAAAAGATGACTAGAATGATCCAGGGTCTGGAAGTTACATCTTATGTGTAATGGATAAAATAATTGAGAATTTGGGATATTTAGCATGGAAAAATATATCCTGGAATATGGGAGATTTATTATCAAAAGGTTACATTTTGCCTAGATTAACAGTGACGACCAGAAAAAGACTGGTCTGTTGCTAAACCTATCCATAGTATAGGCACACGAGACAGAGTTGGGAGCAAGGCTCTCTGGCAAGTTAAATCAATATGGACCAGCAAAGCTTTCCAAGGGATCAAGTCAGCTTCCTTTCAAGCTCAGACAAATTATTGCCCTGGAGTACATAACTGGTAGAGCTGTTATCAACCTAAAATACCTTATGATGAATTAAAATGGTGTTCAGAGCAACATAAGTGAACCATAACTTTGAAACTTACGAATAACTATAGGGCACCACATTTTAATTAAGGAGCAGGAAAGATGACATGATATTGAAATCATCCTGATGAGTGAGTTTGCTAAGATTAACAGAAATTGGGACCTCATCTTTGGAAATTCAGACAGTAATGATTTGGGAAATCACTCATGCATTGAGAAACTGGAATAAGAGATAATAAATTAAATGTGTCTCTGTGTGTCTCTGAGTGTGGGGATGAGATGGGTAAGGAAATGACAAAGGTGATGGAGAAACAGAGTTGCCATATGTATTAAACAGAGGGCAGAAAACACATAAGGGCAAACTTCAGCTCCATTTTTCCTCTGTATTCATTCATAGTCCCCTGTAAGAAAAATCTTTGATTATTTTTATGTGTTGCTATAGACTGATAGATTCTTTTTTAAAATTATTCGACACATTTTAACTCATTGCTATTTATTTATTTTGATGCTCAAGTTGTTCCAATTGTGCTTCGTGATAGTCCATCTGTGTTTTTTTCTTTCAATTTTTAATTTATTTCTAAAGATGTTTTATTATTTTATTTAAGAATGTCAACTTTACCTAATCAAATTTGTTGACAAAAAGTTTTCTTCTCTTATTATGTGTTTAATATCTATGTATATTAATTATAGACTTTGTTCAAAGTTGTTTATTCATTCCTTTTCACAGTTTTGTGAATCAATATTGTTAATACACTTTTTAAATTTTGTTATATATTTTAATAACAAATTTTTCACTTTGTTCATTTTTGCTATTATTTGTTTTTCATTTCATTTATCTACTTTTAATTTTCATCTTCTTTTGTTCTGCATTCTTAGGACATATTCTGCTTTTCTATTCTACATGTTTAAGTTGTATCCTAACAAGGACCATATTAATATTCAAAATAAAATTCTTTTGTATTCTTTTTATTAAAGTGCAATGACTATATACCTATCATATAAGTATCATATTAGAAGTGTCTTAAAATGTCAAAGTGTATCATTACCTTTATTTTATTATTTTTGAGAATTTTTTGAAAAATTATTCTAGCTTGTCTCACTTGTGTACTGCACTGAGACTAAGCTGAATCTTTGGTCATAGTTCACTTTGTAGTTCATTTCTCAAAGCATTCATCATGCTGATTATTGTCAATTTTGCATATATATTACTTAAGACTTTGCCTAGGACTTGATTCACAGATTTAAGAAATCCCCTTTTCTACATCCCTCCTCTCCACAATTTGCTCTCACTCTTTAGATGAAAGGAGAGAGCTCCCACTTTCTATTGTTGTTCGCTTAATGCAAAAGGGCAGGGGTAGGTTACAGGGCTCCACAACACAATCTCTGCATTGATTCCTATGAGGGGGGATGGTCCCATATCTGGTCATTCTCTTTTAAGCATTATTCACTGTCACCTGGCTTGCTTTGCTGTTTTTGAGAAATTAGCTGTAAATATAATAAATACTATTTTATAGGTAATCTCTGGCTGGTTCTAGGATATTTTATTTGTCTTTTAGATTCTGTAGGTTCACAGGTTCTTAAAAAATTGATTCTGCTTGAGATTCACTTCCCTTCTTGAATTTAAAACCATATATCATTTATTAACCATGAAGAACCCTTATTTATATTCTCTTTGAAAATTGCATCTTCACCTTTCTCCTTCTGTAACTTTTATTAAATACATTTTAGACTTTATCACTTTGTCCTTCCTTTCTATTCACTTTTATTTCCTTTTTGTTGATTATCTATACTGTATTCAGACATACTGTAGTTGATCTATGCCAACTTTCAAGAGCCAATTTTTAAATACTCAGAAATTTTGTGAGCCACTTTTTAAACCAGCATTAATTTGAAAAAGTTATGGCCAGAATATTTAAAGCTTTCAAATGTTAAAAATCAGAGTTAATTTTTTGGAAGGAGAGTATTACTAGCATACCGCTGATGATTCCTTCAGATGTATCATCCAATTTCCCAATTGTCTCTTTAGCTACATCTAATGTATTTAACCATTAGAAACCCTTAGTTTCTAATTACAATGATAAATTCTAAGTAAAAGTTGCCATTGATTCAGTTTCAAGTCAACTTTGTCATTTTTAATAGTGTCTTGCCCTCATATTACATACATTGTATGTTCATATCTTTATTTCATAATTACAATGGCTATTACCTTTTTTGTAGTTCTGATTTTTCTGTTTTTAAAGTATATATTATTTTGTTTATTATTCTTCATGTCCTGTTAAAACTCTTAATTTTTAGGCCATAAGACTTCTCATGTCATATTTTATGAATAAGTTAGAAATAATGCTTTTAAATATCCAAATGAATGATAGTTTTAAATTTTGTCACTGCATTTTTTCAGGGGGTGGGTGGGATTTCTTGATACTTTCTCTACAGCCTTATCTAGGAACATGCTTTAAAAAGATTATTTTCTAATTGAGTGAAATATTCTAGATATATTCTGAAAAACTAGTGTAATTTTTTCTTTGACAGTTGCCCCAGTGAGTTCACCAGCACATGCTACCCTCTATTAGCAAGTAATCATTCTCTGTTTTGGTCTCCAAGAATTTCTTTTATTTTGAAGTGGTTTCAGGAATACAGTCAAAATGATAGCTATAAAAACATTCTTTTCCAGAACCTTTTGGGTTCGTTTGAAGAAGTTTTATTGCATATGTATTTTAGTACATTGTTAATAAGTAAAGCTGATGCTATATTTAGTGTTAATTGGGGCAATGTGTATAAATTGCTTAGACATAATGTAATTGATTATCATTGAAATGACACACATACTGTATTATGTATATGTATAATGTATTATGCATATCATAATTTACATAAATGATAATCAATTACATAATGAAAACATTATGTAATTGATCATTGATTTTGAACTAGTGCATTGGATAATGTTAGAATAAAATTTACCAATCCATAATCCAGTGGTGTGGTAAACATGACTAGTTATTAGCAAAATTCTACGTTTCTTCTTCTTCCAAGAATGTCTCTCCTTGACTTTTTTTATTTTGTTTTATTTGAGATGAAGTTGCACTATGACGCCCAGGCTGGAGTGCAGTGGTGTGATCTTGGCTCACCTCAGCCTCCGCCTCCCAGGTTCAAGCAATTCTTGTGCCACAGCCTCCCAAGTAGCTGGAATTACAGGCATGCACCACCATGCCCAGATAATTTTTTTGTATTTTTAGTAGAGATGAGGTTTCACTCATCTCTTGTTGGCCAAGCTGATTCAAACTCCTGACCTCAAGTGATCCACTGGCTTCGGCCCCCCAAAGTACTGGGATTACAGGCATGAACCACGGCACCCAGACTCTCCTTCTCTAAAGTAATAATCGTGATTCACTTTGGTCAATGAATATCAATGTAAGTGATGTGTATCATTCCTGGATAAAAAAGTATTTCAGAGTTAGTTTGACATTATCTATGCTTTTTCCCCCCCTTAATCTGGAAAGATATGTTGATATGAAGATACTACAAGATTGAAATAATCTGGAATGAGAGCCCACCATATAGAAGACATCTGTCTTTGAGAGTTACCTAGTTCCTTGGTGCACATTGGCAGAGTAAGAAATAAATGTCTGTAAGTCATATATATTTTAGTGCTGCATAACATAGCTTAGCTCAAAGGATGCTGTGTTTTTGCTATGCACTATGCTCATAGTATGCTAGTTTCTGCATTCTTCATATTTATTATATATTCCTACTGCTTCATATACTACACTTGTTCCCCTTTACCTAAATAAGCTTTTCTTAAATCTGAAAGTCTTTTGAACCCTTTCACTTTTATTTAACCATGGTTTTTGTTCAATATAATTTAAACTTTTGGAGATGTTGATAATATATTAAGGTTTTTTTTATTTATTTATTTTACTAAAGTGCTTAGCTCAATTTGCTATCTACAGTCTATGTTCAATGGTTATTTTTTAAACAAAGTGTTTCAAATAAAAAATAAATTTATGATCATCTTTACACCATTTCCAAGAATATGTCCAACCAGTGAAATACTAAGAGGATTAGAGTATAATGTACAGACTTTTTCTGTCACATAGAATATTATAAGAATATGTTAAATAGTCACTATGGTAATATATTTGTAAAATGTGCAATTTATAGGAAAAGTAAATTATTTGGATTAAATGATCCTTTAAAATAGCAATAATCATCATCATAATAATAAATAGCAGGTTGTGCTTATGTATTTGGCCATTCATTCTCTCACTTCAAAATAATACTGACTGGTTTCGGTCCATACCCCAAAGCTATTACACATGTTTTATAACAGATGTTTTATTGCCTGGCACTTTGCAAAAGTCATCCATCCAAAATACTCTAATATGCCCCCAACCCAACCACTACTGAAAATAAAACAGCAAGAATGCAAAGCAACCGAAAACAAACCCCCTTAAAAGTCATTCTGGATCATAGGAACTCTTTTGTCCTTGAGTTTCTCCACATGATATGTTTCCTCTTTCTTAATTAAACTTTGGTCTTAAAAATTGAGAACTGTAGGGTTTTGTTTTTCTCTTTTTCTTTTGCACCAGGGCATCAGGAGTCATGATAATGAGTTATGTTACTTGTAAAATATGTACATTTATCCTTCCTTAAATGCTTAAGATTTATCAATAATCTCACCTACAATTCTTAATATACTGACAGAAGATGGACACCAGAAGGAGAAGGCTATTCTACTTTACTGTACACTTTTGTAGATTATTTGACACCATGTCTACCTGCCTGTTAGTCTCAATCCATAGTTCGTAAATGCAAATGCTTCCAGCGTTCAGACAAACAAAGCCAGTCAATGAAAAGGGTAATGGTGGTTAGGAATAAAGTATTCATAATAGTAGAGTGAATAACAAATTTTAAAATCCCAAGGAAAGCGTATTTAAATAAAACTGTTTTACTAGAAGAAAACTCAGCCTCTGGTCTGCCAGTCTGCCAGTTTGCGTTTCTTTGTAACTAATACGTAGCATCACTGTGCTACCCAAGTCGGGGCAGGGAGGTGCTGGGAAGGGAAGGGCGTGGTTCCTCGCTAGGGCTCCACCCTCAGCCCTGTGCCCACAGACCTAGGTGAGGACAGGCACTCTTACATTGGTGCCCAAATATTGCATTTCCCAAGATCATCCTGGCCTGCCACGCCGCCATCCTGTGCCTATAAAAACCCTGAGGCCCTAGGAGGCAGACACAAGCGACTGGACATCCAGAGAAACACATCGACAGAGTAACACACGAGCGACTGGACGTCAAGAGGACCTCGGGAGCACAGGGATAGGCACTGGCATACCGGCAGGCCATCGACCAGCGGAACGATGTGGAGTTTGGTCGGCGCGGTCGGGGGAGAGCCCAGACCACTGAGTGGCCCAACTCCAGGGGAAAATCTTCCCACTCCATCCGCTTCTGGCTTCCCGCATCTGCTGAGCGCTACTTCCACTCAATAAAACTTGCACTCATTCTCCAAGCCCAGGCTTGCTCTGATTCTTCCGGTACACCAAGGCAAGAACCCGGGATACAGAAAGCCCTCTGCCCTTGCGACAGGTAGAGGATCTAATCGAGCTGGTTAACACAAGCCACCTATAGATGGCAAAACTGAAAGAGCTCACGGCAGCATAAGCCCACTGGGGCTTCCGTAGCTGTAGACATTCACCACTAGATGCTGCCTTGGGGTCGGAACCCCTCACCCTGCCCGTCTGTATGCTCCCCTAAAAGGTTGAGCAGCAGCAGCGGGGCACTGAAGAAGTGAGCCATTCCCCCTGTCGCAGGCCTTCCCAGGGGAACAAGGGAACCTTTCCCATTTCAGCTGGCTATTGCTTGTATCTAACTTATATACAGAGTCATACTGAGAAGAGCAGTTTTCATTGAAATCTTTTGGTTTGTGGTACATTGGTAAAATTAGTAGTGGAGTGCCCTGCAATTTCAACACTTAATTCCAAAGCCTCCATACCCTTGCGTCTTTTCGTATGATTTCAACTATACTTCATAGCAAATGAACCCAGAAACAGCACTTCTCTGTTTCCTTTCCTTTATCTCTGTCACTACTTCCTCTCAATTTCTGTAACCTCATCCTACATCCCATGGATATTATCATCAAGTAAAAACAAGCTGAAGATGTTTCTATGAAAAGTCACTGTGCATTTTCTTTTCTTTTAGGACAAATTAATACAGCAAATCAATGTTTATTATTATTTTGAAGAAGGTCCCAAAAGAGGCCAATCCATTTTAAATATAGTGACTGGAGATTTTCCTCTTGGCATCTGCTCTACCTTTGGAAGCAAATTATTGTAAGGAAAGAGAAAAAGAAGCCCAGTAGCCACTATTTTGTTTTGTTATCAAGTTATAGGGAGATCATGCTCAAGCTCCAAAAGATTTAACTTTTTGTGTGTGTTTGTTTTGTTGTTGAAACAGGATCTTGCACTGTCACCCAGGCTGGAGTGCAGAGGCATAATCACGGCTCACTGCAGCCTCAACTGCTCAGGCTCAAGCAATGCTTCCACCTCAGACTCCTGAGTAGCTGTGACCACAACTGTGTACCACCAAGCCTGGCTGATATTTTAAAAGTTCTTTGTAGAGATGTGGTCTCGCTGTTACCCAGGCTGGTCTCAAACTCCTGGCCTCAAGGAATTCTCCTGCCTCAGCTTCCCAAAGGACTGGGATTACAGGTGTGAGCCACCGCACCTGGTCTGATCTTTCTTATATAGTTGTAGTCATTATATTATAGGAAATATTCTTACAATAAGTGTTCGTATATTACCTATTGGTCTGAAGATTGTTTCCATAAATTAGAAATCTTTATAGTATTTGGAGATGTTCCTGTCTACATGTTTGCTTTGTGGTTACTTTGTAACTCCCAGTAAGAACTTCTGGTATGACACTGTCTCCAACTAGTAACAATATCGTCAATGTTAACCTACATTAGGAACTCTGATAATTCTGTTTGTTACCACGTTATGAAATAGGATTGAATTACTTAATTATATCAGGTAATTGAGATGAATCCTCATATTTTGGAATACATAAGAGTTGCTAAACTGTAGCAGATGGTAGAAGGCTTCTGAAAAGTTAGTTCTTTGTGAATACCTGAAAGGAAACTGAGCAAGCTAGGGTGGGAAATGGAGTGATCACAAAGTACCTAATATCCTTTGAAGAGGACATTACACATTAGACAAATTGGTATTCAAATATAAATGTATGTATATATTCACACGCACACACACACACACATCATCCACAAGGCACTTGCGTGAAAAACTTGATGTAGAAAAAAGTTCATACATAATTCTTTTTTGGGGGCCTTTTGTGAATCTGGAAACTTCCCAATAAGTTCTAACTGTGTGAGATCATAAAAATTTCCCA